>NW_020874303.1:10701081-12029385 GCF_003935025.1 Abrus precatorius
TCAAAATGGTTGGCTTGTATTGTAGGTCGTACTATAGAGGAGCTGTATCCATGCATGTTAGGCACTGCATAATCCCTAAATTTCTCATCATGTTTGTTCAGCCATTATCTTCTCTTGAGGTGTTGTTGGTGTAGGAGAAGGAATTTGAAGTTCTTCTGATTTAGGAGTAGAAGGTGTAGATTCCAATTCTTGCTCTTTCGTTGCTGAATTTTTTGCTCTTAATTTGTTTCTCAACCTCTTTAATGTTCTGTCAATGTCCAGATCAAATACAAGAACAGTCTTGTTTTTATTTTTCCCACGCATATAACACTAAGAAAAATTGAACATAGCAAAAACACTAAAGAAAATGATGAAAATACAGAACAATATAGTGCAAAAAATTTACTAGCAGAATATCCTATGAAGAATTAAGAAAGAAACACAACATCTAAACATGTAACTACACAAATACAGTGCCAAAATTTATACAAAACTGGACAACAAAAGTGTATAGGAAAACTAGCAGAAAATGTAATACGAAATCAATGAATAAAAATAAAATTTTCAAAAAGAAAACAGAGAACAAAACAGCTCAATCTAGTTGTCTCCTTGCTACTAATGATATTGAAAATAAAGATTCCGGCAACAGCGCTAAAAACTTGTTATGCAAAATTTGAGGAGATATTACTAACTAGCAAGTGCACTAGGTAGTTGTAGCAAGTAATAAAATTTGGAATTTAATATGAGCCCCAAGTATTGTCCCAAGGATCTGATTTTAATTACCACTTTACAATTTAACAATTAGTTTAGCAAAACAATTCATTTGAAAGGGTTTGAACATGAAAGTAACAAATAAGAACAATAAAAGGTAATAAACTTGCTGTAAAAACAAAGTACGAACTTTTATTAAGAATGCTATATGGAAAATAGTTAGAAATCACTTCACCAGATTTTCAATTGCAATGTAATCATGTTCTGAACTCTTGAAATTTTAATTGATTGATAATCAATTTCACTTCTTTAACCAAAGATAATTCCTTGCCTCATTAATCCTAATACCTAATTAAACCTCCTAATCCCTTAGGTGAAATTTAATCAAATATTGCATTAAGTTCTGGAAATTATAGGATTACTAGATCATGATATTATTCCTAAGATCTCAATAACCTAGGCATATGATTCAGATCTAAGAAATAAACTAAATTTCCATTGATGAAAATTCCTCTTAAATTCAATTGAATGAAGAATTAGTTCACAAACTGCATTAAGAACAGAATCATATGCTCAATTCAATTAAAATCTCAAGATCCAATCCATAATTACATCATAACATCAAATCTGGATCCATAGATCCCTAACCAAAAAGGTTTAGAACAACATTACAATGGAAGAAGGAGAAGTAAAGAGAAGAAGAAGACAAGAAGCAGAAGAACATCTTCCAAGACCCAATCTTCACACTGATTCCTCTAGCATTAAAGCTTGAAAGTCACTCCCCATCTCTCTCTCTGATTTCCCTTGGAAGTTAAAACAATTACAAAGTGAAAAATAACAAAAATGAACAAAAAATACCTTTTTTCTGAACACTCTAACTTCTATTATATGTTTTTCCTGCCTTTTTCCTTTCCACATATTAATCTCTGATAATTCAAAGGTCTTCTAGAAACTTCTAAATTGAATTAGGAACTCAAATCATCCAAAGTTGACACTTAGAAGTGGTATTTAAAATTTTGTTACTTTTGTGTAGACACTTTAAGTGGTTGAAGTGTCTAGCGCCAAGTGTCTTTTATTGGAAAAGCCTCACGCGTAGCTACTCTCAGCACTGGAGTGGATATGCGCTTTACTGCGTAGCAACTATGGAACTTGAAGTGGCTACGCGCTTAATTGCGTAGCTACTCTGAGCACTTGAAGTAGCTACGCGCCACTATGCATTTCTAAATTGACCTTGGCATAGCTACTCTGAACACTTGAAGTGGCTACGCGCTAACTGTGTATCTACTCTAAACACTTGAAGTAGCTCTCTCTTGATCTTCATGAATTTTCTTCTTCAAAGTGTTCACTCTATGTACTCAGAGTGATTACGCCTTACACATAACACTCGATATAAGCTGAATCTCTCTACTTTATTCACTTCAATCTTCAACTCAAATTCTCAGCTCAAGCTTCTGCAAAAGGATTAAGTCATTTAAGTCAAATTGTTCAGAATTGGACTGAAAATCTAAAAATCAAAACTATTTAAACACTTATGAATATTGATGCAATTTTTATGATATTTCCAAGTTTACTTAGCATTTTATTACTTATTTATTAACAAAACTATACTAAAAATTATGGTAAAATGTGGATTTATCATCTTCTGCTCTCTCCCTCCTGATGCTTGCTGGCCACAATTAGGCCCAAGTTCTAATTTTGGTCACTTTTTGGTCCTCTTTTGCTTAGCAGCTAAGGAACGCGTGCCAAACTAGTCTTTGGCTATTTAAGCTCCTTGGAAATGACCCCTACGACTCAAAAAAAGGATTCCCCACCGCGCTTCTAGGCGCCTTTGCCATCAAGTTTTTATTTTGGTCTCTTTTTGGTCCCCTTTCGCTTAGTTGCTAAGGAATGCGTGGAAAACACGTCTCAGGCTACTGAAACTCCAGGGCTCAAAAGAAAATTCCTTACTGCTCTCTCCCCTCCTGACGCCTTTAGGCCCAAGTTCCAATTTTGGTTAGTGGGTAAGGAATGCGTGGAAAACTCCTCTCAGGCTGCTGAAACTCCTTCAAAATGACTCCTCGAACTCAAAAGAAGGGTTTCCTACCCCTTTCTCCCCTCCTGGCGCCTGTGGGCTTATGTTTTGATTTTGGCCTCTTTTTTCTCACGTTTTGCATAGAGGTTAAGGAATACATGGAAAACTCGTCTCGAGCTGGTGAAACTCATTGAAATGACTCTTAGGACTTAAAAGAAAGATTCTCCACCACTCTCTCCCCACCTAGCACTTGCTGGTGCATTTGGGCCAAGTTTCAGTTTTGGTCTTTTTTTTGTACCTTTTGCTTAGCAGCTAAGGAACGTGATGAATCCATATTTTACTAGTATTTTACAATAGTTTTTAGTGCAATTAATAAAGAAAAACATGGTAGAAATAGTAGAAAACCCTTAAAAAAATAAAAAATGTTGCATGTCACTTTTAAACATAGTTATTTTAAAATTCATTGATTTTCTATGTAAAAAGTGACATTTCAAGTATGCTTTTGTAGGAATTTTGAGCTAAGTTCATGAGGATTGGGTGATCAAAGGAAAAATAGAAGAAAAGTAGAAAAATTGGAGGAAAGAAGTTGATAATTGAAGAACAGCCTCTGAGTGACACTTTCGCTGTGAAAGTGATCACTCCAGAACCATAAAATGAAGAAGAGCTTCTGCGTAATCACTTTTGCTGGCAAAAGTGATCTCCAGAGAGGTTGAATGAGAAGACTTCCCGTAATCACTTTTTGGAAAAAGTGAGCGTTCCAAGAGTCCTCCAAGAAGAGTAGCTGCCGTGTTCACTATTTCCACAAAAGTGAACACGCGCAAGAAGGTAGCTTCTGCGTGTTTACTATTTCTACCAGAAGTGAACACAGCCATGACATTAGTAAGGGAAGCTTCTGCGTGGCTACTATTTTCAACAAAAGTGAACACTTTGAAGTGGCGTGGCTACTATCACCAGAAAAGTGACACGCGCAAGTGAAATGAAGAATTAGCCTCTCGTGATTACTATTGCGGAAAAAGTGATCACGCCAGCAGGGCGGAATTCTATAAAAGGCAGTTAGTCATGAATTTAGGAGTTTTTTGTTCATTTTTATTTTCCATTTGTTTTTGTTGTTGAGAGAGTCAGAGAGGGAGATTGAGGACGAACACCAAGCTTCATTTCTTGAGGGATCAGATTGGAGATTGGTTGAAGATGTTTCTTCTTTGTTCATTCTCTTCTTCTCTTCTCTTCTCTTCTCTTTTTGTAATGTTTGCCTAAATCTTTGTGGTAGGATTGTGAATTGAAATGGAAGTGTTGAATTGATTTTGGATTTGAACTTTGAGTTTTGATTGGATTGAGTGATTGATTCTGCTGTTAAAGTAGTGATTGAATGGAAATTTGATCAACTAATCATAGAGGAACTCTTATAATGGAATTGAATTTGTTTCTCAATCTGAATTAATTGCCAAGGTTATTGGTTTCTTAGGGATAAGATATCTTAATCTTGAATCTTTTGGTTTCTCAAACTTAATGCAGCATTTGATTGGATTAGATCTAAGGGATTAGAGTGATTTATTAGATGCTAGATTCATTGAGGCAAGGGATGTCCTTTGATTAATATAACGTGAATGATTGTCATTCCATCTAAATGCTTGAAAGTTCAGAACTTTATTGATTCAATGTTGAAGTTTTGGTGAAACAATTTCCTAACTACTTTTCTACATCTTTTACTATATACTTTTGTACTAACTGTTTTGTTTTACTTTCTAATTTCGTTTTTGATACATTCATACCAAATCCATCTGAAATTTGAAAGCTCAACTAATTGTGATCTTGTGAAGTGGTAATTGAAGACTTTATTTCCTGAGACGATACTTGGAACTCAATTGACTTAAGATTTTTTATAACTTGCTACAACAACACTAGTACACTTGCTAGTCATTTACTTTCAGTTAAACAGCAATTGTAAGAGTAACAGAACGCGTGCAAAAATATTTTCGAGCTACTAAAGCTCCTTGGAAGTGACTCCTAGGACTCAAAGGAAGGGTTTCCCACTGCTCACTCCCTCCTTACGCTTTTGGCGCCTTTGGGCCAAGTTCCTAATTTGGTCTTTTTTTGGTCCCTTTTTGCTTACGTTTAAGTAATACGTGCAAAACTTGTTCTCGGGCTGCTGAAACTCCTTGAAAATGACTCCTAGGCCTCAAACAAGGATTCCTTACTGCTCTCTCCCATCTTTACGCTTTGGGCCAAGTATTGAGAAGTGATTAGTGGATGCATTCTGGACATCCTTAAGAGGAAAAGAGATTCTTTACCTTTCCCTTTGTTAATAACTGTTCTTTGTGAGGATGCAGGTATTGAAATTGGAGATTATCAAATCAAAATTAGAGTTGCACCTCCAATTACAGTAGCTATGGTGAAGGAGATTTATGCTACTGTCTCTTGCACATCAGCAGCACCAATTCCCTCCCAGTATAAAAGAGAGAATCCAACCAAAATGAAGGAGAAGATAGCCTTCATGGCTAAAAGACAAAACTCCTTAGCTGAGAGGCAGAATGAGTTGCACAACAGTCTGAAGGCTGGCATCATGCTTCTAGAAGGTGTTCTCATGAACATTGGTCAAAAGATGGGCATGACCAAAGAAGACTTGTACCACACTCCAGATCAAGCAGAGAATGCCCAATGCCTGAGGTCAACTGTCTTCAAAGACCTCCCCATCTACAGAACTCACTTTCCTCCACCAGCAGCTGCTGCAGAAGAGGAAGAAGATGATGAAGAAGATGATGATTTGGAAGATGAAGATGAGGATGAAGATGAAGAGTAGATTAGGAATTTAAATTTCTGTCATTAGTTTAATTTTTGTAAAAAGATTGTAATTAGAATTTCAGACTTTTGAGTGTTGTAATTACATTTTAGTTTTATTTTGGTTATGAACTATTCTATTTTAAATATCTACTAGCTTTGAATTTTATTGAATTTTTATCTGATAATTGATGAATAACTTGTGATGTTTTTGTGCAGACCATGCTCTTAAACTCTGAACAAGGAGCGCATGGAATGATTGAAATATGCACAGCTACCATGAAAGGGGGGTTTAATTCTGTACCTCTATTTTCATGTGTACAGCTTACATTTTGCATAAAATATTCACAAGTTAGAAAAATATTAAACTGCATTAGATTTTGTTGTCTTGATAAATAAACCTGATTTTCACTTGATTGAAATTCTGATTATTGAATTACATAAGTTGTTTTTCCCATTCTTAACATGATTGTCATACTTGTATTTTTTAAAAATAAAACAGTCTTGCCATTTTATTCATGCAAATTCTTGAAGTAAATAATGAACTGAATTGATGAATATTATCCATTTACTTCCTTGGTGAGACTTGAGCCTTTTCATTCATTGATGTGTGACTGATCTCAAATTCTGATTCACTCTCTAGAACTTGCTTTGTTTGTTAACTGAATATGCTGTTTTGCACTAATCACATAAAGGATGGAGGCCATTATTCAGATTTACCTAGTGAGCCAAATAGACTGCGTTTCATTCTTGAATGTCCTAGTTATCCCCTTTGAGCTGATAGCCTTTCTTTGATTAACCTCACTACAAGCTTTTCTAGAAAAACCATTTTACCTATTCAAATAGAAAAGAGGCAAATTGAGTTGAATCAAAGATAAGTTTTAAAACTAAGTTTGGGGTAACATCATGTTTCTAGTGCATTACTTGAGGACAAGCAATGTTCTAAGTTTGGGATAGAAAAGGATTGAAAAAAGGATTGAAATGAATTAAGAAAGTTAGAAAAAGTTATGCAGAGAAAATATGAAAAAGAAGTAAAAAGCTGCAAGTAAAAATAGAAAAATGAAAAAGAAATAAAAAGAAATCAGCAAATCAAAAAGGAAAAGGAAATTGGTAGATAATTCTACAAAAATTTAAACTGTGATTGAAAATTGATTAAGAATAGAAACAGTTGACGCAGCCCTTACTAAGTTTAAAAGCTTATCTACTCAATTTGCATCTTTTTCTGTTTGAAATTAGCTACATTGATATCCTGAATTCATTGAAATCATACCTGTCCCTGAGCCTTAATATTACCTAAAAAGTCCTCTTGATATGTGATTAATTGTAAATTTGCAAAGGAGGTAGAGAATATAGGCAAGCTTATGACAGAGTTTGATGAATTTGGTGATGATGAGAGCAAACACAAGCTTAAACACTAATTGAGTTAGAGAAACACTTTCTGAGAGCTGTGATAATGTTTCTCAACTCTGTTTGCATGTAGCTTTAATGATTTGCTTGATTGAAATGAATGAGATTGTGCAGCAAACAGATAAGTCCAGTGTGACTATCATGATGAAGAATTGGTGAATGACTTAGTGAGAAAACAATTAGAATGCATTGAAGTAAAATGGATTTTTAATCTGAATTTTTCTGAAAAATGTAAAAAGTTTTTGGATTCCAATTAATAAGAATTTACACCCTTAATATGTTTTAATTTGCTTGAGGACAAGCAAAAATTCAAGTTTGGGGTAGTGATGAATCCATATTTTACTAGTATTTTACAATAGTTTTTAGTGCAATTAATAAAGAAAACATGCTAGAAATAGTAGAAAACCCTTAAAAAATAATAAAATGTTGCATGTCACTTTTAAACATAGTTATTTTAAAATTCATTGATTTTCTATGTAAAAAGTGACATTTCAAGTATGCTTTTGTAGGGAATTCTGAGCTAAGTTCATGAGGATTGGATGATCAAAGGAAAAATAGAAGAAAAGTAGTAAAAATTGGAGGAAAGAAGTTGATAATTGAAGAACAGCCTCTGAGTGACCACTTTCGCTGGTGAAAGTGATCACTCCAGAACCATAAAATGAAGAAGAGCTTCTGCGTAATCACTTTTGCTGGCAAAAGTGATCAATCCAGAGAGGTTGTAATGAGAAGAACTTCTGCGTAATCACTTTTTTTGGAAAAAGTGAGCGTTCCAGAGAGTCCTCTAAGAAGAGTAGCTGCGCGTGTTCACTATTATCCACAAAAGTGAACACGCGCAAGAAGGTAGCTTCTGCGTGTTCACTATTTCTACCAGAAGTGAACATGCACATGACATTAGTAAGGGAAGCTTCTGCGTGGCTACTATTTTCAACAAAAGTGAACACTTTGAAGTGTGCGTGGCTACTATCACCAGTAAAAGTGAACACGCGCAAGTAGAAATGAAGAATTAGCCTCTGCGTGATTACTATTGCTAGAAAAAGTGATCACGCCAGCAGAGCGGGAATTCTATAAAAGGCAGTTAGCTCAGTAATTAAAGGAGTTTTTGTTCATGTTTCATTTTCCATTTTGTTTTTGTTGTTGAGAGAGTCAGAGAGGGAGATTGAGGACGAACACCAAGCTTCATTTCTTGAGGGATCAGATTGGAGATTGACTTGAAGATGTTTCTTCTTTGTTCATTCTCTTCTTCTCTTCTCTTCTCTTCTCTTTTTGTAATGTTTGCCTAAACTCTTTGTGGATAGGAGTTGTGAATCTGAAATGGAAGTGTTGAATTGATTTTGGATCTGAACTTTGAGTTTTGGATTGGATTGAGTGATTGATTCTGCTGTTAAAGTAGTGATTGAATGGAAATTTGATCAACTAATCATAGAGGAACTCTTATTAATGGGAATTGAATTTGTTTCTCAGATCTGAATTAATTGCCAAGGTTATTGGTTTCTTAGGGATAAGATATCTTAATCTTGTAATCTTTTGGTTTCTCAAACTTAATGCAGCATTTGATTGGATTAGATCTAAGGGATTAGAGTGATTTGATTAGATGCTAGATTCATTGAGGCAAGGGATTGTCCTTTGATTAATATAACGTGAAATTGATTGTCATTCCATCTAAATGCTTGAAAGTTCAGAACTTTATTGATTCAATGTTGAAGTTTTGGTGAAACAATTTCCTAACTACTTTTTCTACATCTATTTACTATATACTTTTGTACTAACTGTTCTGTTTTACTTTCTAATTTCGTTTTTGATACATTCATACCAAATCCATCTGAAATTTGAAAAGCTCAACTAATTGTGATCTTGTGAAGTGGTAATTGAGGACTTTATTCCCTGAGAACGATACTTGGAACTCAATTTGATTCTAAGATTTTTTATAACTTGCTACAACAACACTAGTACACTTGCTAGTCAATTTACTTTCAGTACAACAGCAGTTGTAAAAGTAACAATAGGCAGAGGTTTTAGTCAAGAAATGGGTGTGAGGCCATATGATGCATTCACTCTTAGATAGATTGTGTACACTTAGGTAAATATCATTCACCATCCTATATATCCCACATATTACCATAATCGGCCTCATATTCTATACATCCAATGTATCTCTATACCTCTATTCACACTAATTCCTTCATCATTTTTTATTCATAATATACCTTTTTTCATTTCATTCTTATCATAATACAATTTCATCATTTTCAAACATACTCAATTTACAAACCAAAATTCATAATCACCTTAACATATTATTCATATATAATCAATTCATCAATCAATTTGCCAGAGGTTGGACGCCTCTGGACGTAGCCCAAATCGTATATTACAATAGTTATATTTCATATTATACAGAGAATAAACTCTTTGCAACATTTAAAATCTTATTCAAACATACATTCATAACAAGGAAAACACACCATCATGCTCTCAAGAATACAAAATATTTGCTAAGTTCTAATGATAGGATAAAGCTCTCCTTACCTCAATGAGATGATTTTGTAAAGGGTTTTACAGAAGAGATTGTCCAAAGACTAAGTCCTTGCTATATATCACAAGGCAAAGTACTTTGAGATAGGAGAAAATAGAGAAATATATAATGAGATTGAAGGATTGAGCTCTAAGGAACTTACTTGGGGTTGAGAGGAAAGGACATTTAGGTTTCGGATTCAGAAGGAGTTTGGAGCTTGAGAGGGTTTCTCTTAGTAAAGGAAGTAGAAGAACAGAGAAAGAAGTGAGTGAGAGGTTTCTTGGCTTACAATATAGGTTTTAGAATGAAATTCCCTTTAAAAACCGTCAAAACTCGCGAATTCTCGCTTGAGTGAGAAAATTAGACAAAAATTACTACTATTTTGCTGATATTTTTACTCGAGCGAGAGTATGTTTTGCTTGAGCAAAAACATGATAAAGAGCTACCCATTTTTATCGTGAATTTTTGCTTAAGGGAGAGGACAAATGAGAAAATTTGATCCATTCTTGCTTGAGCAAAAAAATTTTGCTTAAATTAAAAGGAATATTCTCCTAAGCTAAAAGAAATTTTTTTTTTTGTAGGAATGTTACATTCTTGAGTAGGAAAATTAGCAAAAACTTGAGAAGTTTTAAAATTAAGAGATAATAATAGTTCTATTAAAATATATGTGTGATAAAAACAACAAAGTTTGAAATCACATAATACTTGACTTTATAGTTCTTGGAAATAAAGACAATGATAATAAGTTATTAAAATTTTTTGGCCTTCTAACTTTTAAAGGTTTTATTTTGATCCTTTAATTTTGAATCGTAATTTAAATAAGTTATTTTCTATTAAATAAATTAATTCCATCATTTTTTATTTTTTATACATGTATTTTTCATCTTCTTTATTAAATTTGTACTTTCCTTTTTCCCCTACACCTCTTTATCTTATTATCTTCCTTTTCTCTCATTTATCTTCCTCTAAATTATGCCTCCTCATTGACTCTTGAAGAATGCCCAACAATCATCTTAAATTCTTTAGTAGTCGAAATGCCTTCTAGTCCCACTTTCTTCACCTTGTTTCACACCCCATCCTTTACCACCTCTGATAAATGCAGATTTTACTAGTATTTTACCTTAGTTTTTAATACATTTCATATGAAAAACATGATGGAGAAAGCTGGAAAACTCATAAAAATAATAGAATGTTCAATTCATTTCTAAATAGTTTAATTGTTTAGATTTTGTGAATTTTCTATGTAAAAAGTATTGATTAGAACCTATTTTGCAGGAAACTCTGAGTTGAGATCATAAGGTTGGAGGATCAAGAGAGAAAGTAGAAGAAAGTAGCAAAAATTGGAATCAAGGAACAAGGTTTGGTGAAGCAAGAGTTGGACATTATCACTTTTGTTCACAAAAGTGATTGTTCCAAAAGCTTAATATTGAAGAAAGACCAAGAGTGAGTGTTCTAGAGAGTTCCCTAGCATAGCAAAGTGCGTGTGATCACTTTTGTGAACAAAAATGAGTGTTCCAGAGAGTTCCCCAACATAGCAAAGTACACGTGATCCAGAGAAGTCTCTAGCAAAGTAAGCTATGCGTGATCACTATTGCTGACAAAAGTGATCGTTCAAGCTGCGCATGATCACTTTTCCTTACAAAAGTGATCGTTCAAGTTGCGTGTGACTCCTATTGTTCACGAAAGTGAACACGCACAGACCACGAACCTCTGTGTTGCTACTTTTATGAAAAATAGTGATCACGCTAGAAAGGCGAGAAATTCTATAAATAAGAGATTAGCCCAGAAACTTGTATCTTTTCTCATTTTTTTTCATTTTCACACCTTAGGAGAGTTGGAGAGGGAGATTAGGGGCGACTTCCAAGCTCTAGACCTTGAGGAATCAGGCTGTGAATTGGATTTATGAAGAAATTATGTAACTTCTCTTCTTCTACTCTTTCTCTTTCTTTTTCTTTTAGGAACATGTTCTGATTTCTTTTTCTTATGGATTGATGGATCTGATTTTGATATTGTAAATTGATTGTGGATTTGGATTTTAAGATCTTGATTGTATTGAACGTTTAATTCATTCCATAATGCAATTCTTGAATTAGCTATTCATTTGAATTGAACCTAGAGGATTTTCATCAATGGAAGTTGAGTTAATTTCTCAGATCTGAATTGAATGTCAAGGTTATGAATATCTTAGGGATAAGAATTCGTGATCTTGTGATCTCTTAATTTCTCATACTTAATGAAATGTTTGATTGATTTACACCTAAGGAATTAGGGTAGTTAATTGAATATTAGGTTCATTGAGGCAAGGGCAATTCCTTTGATTAAATAAGTAAAATTGATCATCAATCAATTAAGGAACTTAGAGTTCAGATCTACTTCAATTTTGCAATTGATAAAGAGGTGAATCAGTCCTAACTCCATTCATACATCATTTCATTTCTAAATTCGTCACTCTATTTTGCTGTTATTTTCTGATTTCTACACTTTATTGCTTTATTTGCAAATGCTCAAACCATCTCCAATATTCATTTGGCTCAACTAGTTATTGATTTGTGAAGTGGTAATTGATAGAACTAATCCCTGAGGACAATACTTGGGACTCAAACTGAATTCTAAATTTTATTACTTGCTACAACTACCTAGTACACTTGCTAGTTAATGTTCTCTCATCTTTGTGACAACCACCTACACCGTAAATTCCTTCATGTTGTCTAAATGCTTAATCATGCATGCTTGTTTACCAGCCACATTGACCTCCAAAGCATCACTCCCAATTTCGCTATCTTCGTAGATAGGGGTAGAACCCTTATTGATGCAAATAGTAAGAATAAAAGACTTGCAATGCTTAGTCTTGTGATGGGTAGTTAAATTAAATTTTGATTAAAATATTCCATTAGTGGCATTATAGGAAAGCCAAATTGACAAAAGGGCAGTGTTCGAAAAGAGAATATGATTTGGAGAGGGGAAAAGTGAGGAGACATTATATTTTGCTGAATTTTAGGATTTTATTCAGCAAAATATGTTTATAATTACAAATAGGTGATGGCTGATTCTGTTTCTGATTTCTAAGATAAATGAATTATAAATATATCAAATATTAAAAAATGGAAGAGTGAACATTAAATTTTAATGAGATACCTTAACTCATATGAATAACAAATGTTTTTATTGTGGATTTTTTTATTTAAATAATACATTTTTAAAAACAACTTCTTAAAATAATTTTTTTTAAAACTAATTCTTTGATGCATTTTTTTTCCATATAGACGATAGAAAACTTTTATTATTATTTTAATAGACTGTCGTTTTAAGATGGTTGATACTACTTTAGAAATTGACACATGTCGTAACCAGATGTATAGATGGGACAATAACGTGTATCGGACAAGATTGGGTGAAAGTAATGTAATATTTTATCCTGCGAAGAGCATCCTTATTCGAAGGGGGACAAGCATAAACATGTGATGCTGTTCTTTTTGGGCCTTGACAACATTCAAGATGAGATTTTGCTTTTAAATTCCATCCATAGCAGGTTGTTGGAAAACCCAAGTGATGAAATAAAAGGTTTCAAGAAAGGGGATTTCAAGATTTTGTGGATTCCCATTATAGATGTTTGGGATGCCCTTTTGAAGGAACGATTCAACACTTTGAGGGAAGGCATCAAATGGCACGTGTTGGAGTACTTGTGGGAGTACTAAGAATTGGGATAATAAGGGAGAAGCCTAAATATTACAATAGTAAGCCTATGTTTAGCTGTGATCAACTCTCAAGGTGAGATAATGAATGAGAATGCAATGAGCATTATCTTTTAATGGATCATCGAAGCATTTCCTTTCAGGAAAAGTGATCCCGGTGATCTCAATAAAATACGAACTTAGTTTTAGAATTTAATAAAGAGAATAGATTTTAATATAGATGTAAGTTACATCTTCATCTATGTAGGTAACAATAGTAAGTAGCTATATGACTTCACGATCACAATTGGAAAAATTAAAAAGCATAAGAATATAAAGAATTTGGATGTTAGCATAAAGCACTTTCAATTAGGGAAGGATAACCCTAATGGGGTTCCCTATTTTTGGATGGCATAGATGTCGCCTAACATGAATTTGCCCCTCTCTAAACAAAGCTGCTTGTCCATGGATAAAATATTAGACATTACTATCGCTCTATCTTGTTCGATACACATGCTATCATCCAATCTCCTCCGATACACATTTGGTTATGACACGTGTCAATTTCTAAATAATTTTGATCATTTTGAGACAATAGCCTACTAAAATAATACTAATTTATTATCGTTTATACCTAAACGATATTACTGCTCACATGGAAAAAAATTACAGAGAATTAATTCTAAAAAAAAATATTTTAAGAAATTGTTTTAAAAAATGTATTATTTAAATAAAAAAGCCATTATTGCGACAACAAGTGAAATAGACTAAAAGTTTTTATAAAAAAAACACATAAAAAACAATATAGAAAGCAATAAAATATAAGACATCCTTTGTACAAGTTTCTTGGCTAGTTTTGGTTGAATTTGGATCCCATAATCCTATCACTCTACTTCTTTCTATACTCGTTTACTATTCATTGAAATTAAGTTATTTTTTTCTTTGTTAATATTGAAATTGAAATTAAGTTTTTAACAATTCCTAAAAATGACCATAAAATAATTCAATTATCATAATATTAACAAAACTAATTCACTCGTAGTAGATTGATATTAATCGATGAGAGCTCATAGACACAAAGTCCCCAACAAATTTGGAGTTCTGACAAACAAACATTCTATTTCAAAATCATAGGTATTTAACAGGAGTTACAAAACCACAGGCAATCCAAGTTAATTTATTGGGGTTTAAAAACTGCAGGTATTTAATAATGATTATCAAACCCAAGGTAATTAACAATGATTGTTGAATTGCAGGTATTTAAAGACAATTAGTAAACAACAAGTAATTAATGGTAGTTATTAAATCGTGGGTAATTAATAGCGTTTATCAAAACCGTAGATAATTAATAGAGATTAGGTAACCATAGGGAATACAAAAATTACCTATGATTGTTCAAAACCATCGGTAATCTATTTGCTATACTTAAATTATCTACAGTTTGTTCAATCGCGAGTAATGTTATTTACAACGATTTAAACCCTCGTTAATGTCATAATTAACTATAGGTAAACTATTCTTTTCTTGTAGTGAATTAACCGCATTAACTTTGAAAAATGACTTAGTGGCTATAATGATTTCACACATAGAGTGGATAATTTTCAAAACTTTGATTTTCGTGTTTAAATAGACCTCAAAGAAACAGTATGTGAATTAGTAATAAATGGATAACAAAAATAGACAAAAATAAGAATTTTAGATATATATTCCACTTAAACATTTAGCTATCGAATGTGCTACCCAACAATTAAGTGTAAAGAATAAAATCCCAAAAGATAACAACAATGGTTTCTATGAAACAAAAAAAAAATTGCTTAAGTGGTAGGGGTTACTCACTTTGATTCTAACAAATGCAAGATTCCACAACATATACATGGTTTGTGATACCCACCAATAGAGCTCCCATTAACTTCGATAATAAAATGGTAATATTTTTCGCACACAGAGTGGCTGCTTCACCAAGTAAACTACAAGTCTCTAATCAAAGAAACTAAACCAATGAAATAATAAATAATAATATTTACAAAAAAAATTATTATTGACAATTCTTGGAAATGACAACAAAATAAAAATACTACAATAACTATTAAATCTAATATAACAATAATAACAATTAAGCCTTATCTCATTAAGTAAGGTTAGTTACCTAGATCACACGACTCCATTAAGCTTAATAAAATATCTTTGGAACTGACAACTAAAGAGAAAAAAAGAAAAAAGAATGAAATCAAAGCCATTAATGCAAAACAAAACCTGCAACACCCTCAATTTTGTTGCCCTTGTATGGAAAAACAAGAATTTTTGTGCAGGTTATCTTATTGTAGCGAGATATCTCTCACTGTAGTGAGGAAGAACGTTCAGAATTAGGCTCTTTGATGCTATAACGACCCTTCTAGTACTAAACCTCTGATACCATTTTTATATTATAGCAACTCAGAAAACACCAAAATCTAATAGCATTTTTTTCCTAAGCAAATACAAGTGTAAGTATATAAGTATATATTCTCTTTTTTTTTTTGAAAGAGAAAGTTAACATACATATTGTATTTCAACATTCGTCATTTCATAGATAGAACATTATTCCAACATCTCATCATTAGTAAGATGAATCACAATTTCATAATATGAAAATGTCTCCATATATTATAAATATCAGTTGATCCATCAAGGAAAATAGTCTTAATACTTTAACATAACTTAAAATAATAACATTATCCAAATACATATTCTAGCATAACCAAACTCCCTAAGAACAGTTCTCCTAATAATATAAACATATAAAATCATCACATCAATCATAAGGGGAATAATCGTCGATAGGATCAAACTCCTCAAAAGAAGTAGGGGAAGAAGGACTAAAAGTAGAAGCAAGATCTCCATCGTTCTCCTCGATCCATTCAGCAGAAAGGGGTGAATAAGTAGTAGATATCCTTCTTAGAAGGTAGGTTCCATGCCTTCACCTTGTTCCTGTCCATTTGTATATATATACACAAGAGAAATAGCATGACACAAGACAAATCAAAGGGGTGAGTTCTCCACACACAAACAATCATCCAATCAGCCATACCCCAAGGAAGGTGGCGTCACAATCACAAACAATTTCAACAATCAACATGCATCATTAAGTACTTAGTAAGATATCGGAGAGAAAATGACAGTCATACTCAGCACCAAATTCAGACTCAATCAACAATGCCTAATAGTAATGCATATGATGCATGAATGCAAGTTCAACCTCACCCATATAGTCTCTCATGTTTCAACAGTATGCAAATGATGCATGGGGATCCCACCACCAAAATCATCAAGTTATCAATCACCAAAATCAAACAACCACCAGAATCAACAAGGTGATCGAAGGACGCCATTCCCTACGAAAGCACAGATAGAAATATAGATATATCATGATCAATGATTCATCGGACGCATACGCCCATCAGTAGTTAATCAGACACATACGCCCATCAGTTTCGGGAATCAACCTCAACGACCATTGAATGTGTGGTTCTTGTCAGGTTTGGCAAAGGCTTGCATGGTCACGACCTAGCCATAGTGAGCTAGACTGCGCCCCCTAGGTCGATTATTCCCCTTTTACCACCTCCTGTAGGTCTACATGGGACCTGAACCTGCACACCATCAGCTGTGCACTGCCAATGCCTTATCACTTGTAAAAGTATGATGCATGTCATAAAGCTTATCATTTTCTTTCACAAGTTTTCTTGTTTTAACATAGCCATCTCAGGGCTAAATGCACAGATAAAAAAATAGCCATATACGGCCCCCAACATGGCAAACTCCATGTGGTCAATCTCAATAGCCAGTTTTCGGCTTTCATCATAATCAAATTTCAACAGTTCATCAACATTTTACAAATTCAGTCGTCCATCTCAAACATAGACTCAAACACATTATCATTTTTCATTACCACAAGTACAACCGTCCATCTCATTCATAGACTCACACATTATCATTTCTCATTATCATAGATATAGATGTCCAACTCATTCATGGACTCAACATATTCTTGTTTCTCATTATATCATAATTTCATTAAGTTAAGTGCAGCACCTCGGTGAACAATATTCAAATCAAACTACTTATATTCTCATCAACAATTTCACTCTCAACCAATCAAACCTTTCGAATCAAATCACTTGAAATCTCATCACAAGTTTCACTCTTAGTAAACTAAACTCTCAAATTAACCATTTGAAATCTCATTATCAGTTTCATTCTTAGCAAACTAAACCTTTACTTCCTCATTCCTTTCATACCTTAAAACTCACTCAATCTTATTAGATCATGAACCTATTTTATCACTTGCTTCCTTTAAATGTCCAATCTCTTTAAATTAATTTATTTCTATCACCCAAACCTCATGTGACCTTACTATCCCAATTCTATTTTTGTATTCTAACTTTCTCATCAATCTCTAAACCATTCCAAACCATCATTTTATCCTTAAGTAAGTGAATTAATTCCCAAACTTACATGGTTTTACCTCTCAATTTTTCACTCTCCACCAAGGATAGTCGTTCAGACTTAGAGTCTATCAAAATCTTTTCACACTCCCATGGTCTCCGTACACAAGCATATCCATCAAATCAACATAAACACTTTGTTCATCATTCATTTTGTAACACCCCAAGATTTTACTCCTTTCATGTATACACATAGATGTTTTATTTTATTTATTTTGATTTCTTTTTCCTTATGTTGGTTACTCCCTCTCAGCGATCATCTTAGCCTTAAGCATGGTTGAAACCACGTACGTCAAAATCCATTATGTTAGCACCACATGAGATTTCTTATACAATATTTCATTTTACGAACTCCAAAATTCGATAATGATCTTGCATGCATGCGTCTAATTTAGTGTGCAATCTGATTTCATCCTTTCATAGAGCCTATAGTATGGTAAGTGATTATAGATTATTATGAGTAGAGGATAAGTTGTTGCTTTGGAAGGATCCCAACTGATTTGAGCAGTCATGATTTTAAAGCTCTTAAGTTATTAACCCACGTCATAGAACTAACCTCAAAATGTATTTCCATCCATGTGTGAGGGCATAACTTAACCAAGGGACCTCAATTCTCATTCAGTTTCTGCATGGCGTGATCAAGGTGTGCTTATTTTTAATCCACACGTGTACCCCACTCACCCATTTCCTTAAATTGCTAAATGTTGCTCCAACCGTGATACATATCCACATTAGGAAGCTGAAGCATGATTTAAAAGCCCAAAATCTTGGCAAAATTTCATAGATCTTTCATTAAATGTACACCTTTCCTGCATGTGAAACGTGTTCCCCACTCCTTAAGTTAACAGCCACCTAAGCCCCTTAAATCAAGTTTGAAAAGACCGTGCTTCTGCATTCTTTTTCCCAAGGAAGCTCACAAATGATTAGGTTAAGTAAGTGGCATTGGGAAATCAAAAACACAACTACTCCTAATCTCGTCAGACGAATGTTACTGCACTACACATTTAAAGGATTCAACCATTGAGAAAAAGGAATAAAATATAAAGGAGGAGGACAGAACTCGACAATCGATTGCATGCATTAGAGAAAGAAGGGAGAACTTGTTAAGGGTTGCTTTTTATTAATTACTTTAAAGACATTTCATTCTTGAATGTTTTGACCTTTTCCTTCTCTTCTCACAATCCCTCATCTCTCTTTGTTTCATTCTTTTCTTCAAGGACTTCGACCAAGACCCCCACTCAGCTAGACCGAGATCTTCCACATCCATTATCTTTTTATCTCGAGACCTTGTTGACAAGTAAGGGGGAGTCCATAATGTGTGGAAATCTTGCTGTATGTCTTGCTGAGATTTTTGCTGCATGTCTTATTGAGATTTTGCTGCATGTTTAGTTAGACTTTTGTTGTTTATTTAGTTGAAATTTTTGTACATTTGACTGGGTTTTATTGCATGCAACTTAATGAATAGATAAAATTCAAATCTTTTCATTAGACGATAAAGAGGACCAAGGAAGAAAAAGTAAACAATGGATGTACCTAATTAACGCTATATTAAATCTGGATACCCTAATAATCCCAATTTATAATGGTATGAGAACATCAAATGTCGTGTTTCACATAGTACAAGGAGACTGAATTATCTAATAATAGAATAGGTGAGGATATTATGTGATTTAGTGACATCACGGGTATAAATTTTCTGGACTTCATTTGTGCACGAGGACCTTCCCTTTTGTTTCCGTTCGCAACTATATGAATAAAATAGATTTTGGAGGTGAATGTGAGTTTCGGATAAAAATAGTAATGATAATGAAAAAGGGAAATATATGTATAGATCAAGTGAGAAAGCTCTCTGTGCTGTACTATGTTATATTCTGTATGAATGGGTGTTTTAATCATGCTTGCTTGTGATTACAATTAGGACAGTTAATTATTTAAATTATAGTGGAGAGGAACTTAGAACTTGACTTGAATATAAGGAAAATAAAGAGAATAATTTAGAAAGTCATAAGAAACTTTCCCTGCACTATAAAAAGAAATATCCTATAAATTATAACCAAACTAA
The DNA here is from genome assembly GCF_003935025.1 of Abrus precatorius. Taxonomy (NCBI): domain Eukaryota; kingdom Viridiplantae; phylum Streptophyta; class Magnoliopsida; order Fabales; family Fabaceae; genus Abrus; species Abrus precatorius. Next base: position 10,720,691 of record NW_020874303.1, read on the forward strand.
TTAAAGAAAGTAAAGTGTTTAATAGTATTAGATATACAGCCAAATCAACCTATATCACCGAGAAACTCAAAGTTGTATTATATAAACACATAGTATAGAAATGTAATGGAATAGAAAAAAGATTATTAGGATTAATTAGCGTAGCCAACCAAAGAAAAAAAATAAAATAAAATAAAATTAAGATTAAGATTTTAGAAGCCCAATTAATTAAAACCGTTGAACCTCAAAAAGTAAGAGATGTTGATGTAGCAATGAAGGAAAAAAAAAAAAAAACTCAGCCCATATGATTATGTCTGAAAATCTAATTCCCTATATGGATGGAATTGATCAAGTAACATCTAAAGATATAAAAGAGGATAAGTGAGGATTTCAAAAATAATCATGCATCATGAGAGAAAAGATGACTTAAGGTTACAGTTGGCACAATTGTGGGACGCCTGTGTTAGGATCGACGATGAACCTTGGGGATGGTAAAGGGGGGGATGACCCAATGGTGCAGAGTAGCTCACTGCGACCGGGTCACGTCGCCAGCAAACCCTTGCTAAGCCTGACGTGAACACCCGTTACCAAGATCGCAGTAGGCCCATTCCTGAACGACATTTGTGAAGTGTAGTGTGACTATTGTCACAAAATTATGAATGTGTTGGATGTGATAGTAGGGAATGGAGTCCTCCGATTGCCTTGAGGTTAAAAGTTAATGAAAGGGAAATTGGTATATGGGATCCCCATGCATTGCATAACAAGAAATTATCATGAAAGAAAAAGAATTCTCCATAATTTACCTGCATCATGCATCATCTCATTTATGAATACCAGTGAATTATGTTTTGTCTTATTTCAAATGCAGCATTGATTCTTGATAAACTTATTTTTAATAAAGTAATTCTTGTACATGTATTTTATTTACTTTGATTGATATTATGGACTCACCCTATCTTTTCTCTTTTGTTTTCTTCTTTGTGGTGTGTTTGTTTGTTCGGTGTATTGTGTATGTTGTGTGCAGATGGGTTCCGAAATGATGAAGGTGTCGGTACTCCCGACCGAGGATGACCTGTGGATCTACGACAACACCACCCAGCAGACAATTTACCAAGGGTTCGCCATGATGACCCTTGGGTCAGTCACTGAAGTGGGCTGGGAGACCCGCTGTATCACAGATATGCCCGTTGAGATTGTTTTTCCTCTACCTTTATATGCTACTAGTATACCATTCCCTCTTATTCCACCTGTGGCCGCTCCTGTTCCCATGCATACTGATGTCCCCATTGCTCTACCTATCCCAGACAGTACCCCTGATTCTCATGTACCTCGACCCTCTTCTCCTCCTCCCGTTGAGCCTGAGTGTGTGGATATTCAGGTGATTGAGTCATCCGCCAGACCTCGCCTTCCTACTCCACCCCACCGACTGACACCCATTGATGAGGCTAGACCCTCACACCGTAGTCCCTCACCACCCCTGTCCTCTCCATACTCTCGCATACCTCCATCTACTCCTGGCTGGCTGGAAGATGTAGACAAGGACTTGCCCAGTTTGCCTTCTAACCCAGACGCTACCCTCTCTACTTCGCCTGACTCTGATCCCTCAGAGGAGTATACTCCTCTAGATTGACTTAGTGTTATGTATATCCACGTGTGTGTACCCCTTTCTTTTTGCATGATGGGAATTTTGGGAGAATTAATTTGGGGATTGTTAGTTACTTTTTGAATGCTTTGGATGATGTGTAGTTTTGTTCTCCCAAGGGTGTGACATGTGTTGGGATCTCTTTTATCTTTTATTAGTCTCCAAATTAATTACGTTTGTGACCATGTATGGTAAATTAGTTAATTCTAAATATTGCTTGACAAATAAGTTTAACTTTAAAAATTACACTTAGATTGATTAAATGATAAATGAAAAGAATGTTACGGATGATATACACTTAAATTACAAGTAATTAAATGAATATTTGGTTATGCATGTTAACTCCTATATTTACGAAATTATGTGTGATATTATGATAAAATATTATGCCCTTAGATATACGTTTATCGTATTTGAAGTTTGTGACATTAAGGTGTCACACATTTCTTAAACAACCTTCAGGGCACAAACTTCATCAAATTCACACTGAATCAGCATCACAAAACAGCTGCACTTTATCAAATATTTATCAATTAATTTATGTTTCAAATGAATGATGCATGTGACTCACCTTCCACTAGCCTTTCACGGCACATTCACACTATGAACAACAACACATCCACCCATTTACTCAACCATCATCTCAAGATTTCGGCAAACAACACCAAGAGATTTAAGCATAGTTCTACACGGTTTCCATGTCACGAAAACCAAAAATGAATAGTTTAAAGGATCACATCCATTCACACATTCCAAATACATCACATGCATGTTAAATTCAAATTTTCTAGCACAACATCAATGGTAAAAATCGAAACACACATCAAGGTTCACACAATGTCAATCAGTCAAACTTGCAGAAAAGTTCTATTCAATGAAGATCACATATAGCCCTACACAGATTCAACCATCTCAAAGCTAAAAGGTACCATTTTTCACTGTCATTTAGTTTTCTTACAAAAGCAAGGCATGCAGAGCAAAGTTCAGATTTCTAGTGCCTTTCCAAGATCAAATCCGAGAAAATCAAATAAGGTTTAAGCATTTTACTTTGTACAATTATCTCTTCAAATTCATGCAAGCCCCCTTTTCTTCTTTTTCCAAAGTTTCAAGACACCAAAGCGTGAAAACACAAATTCTTTTAATGAAATCGAAACTGCCCAGAATTTTCCACTAAGAACCTATGACATGCAAGTGAAAACTTAACATGCAAACACTTCGCTTTATCATCCGAGGGCAGAATTTTGTTTAGAAGTGGGAATCAAGTTTAGAGCAAAGAAACTGAGACAACCAAGCAAGATCTGTGATTTTTCTCAGACCAAACACTTTCCTTTGAATCACACAAATTTTTCAAGAAGTTCAAAGTACAAAACAAAACATGAAAAGAGTAACCTTTTGAGTAATTTTAAGACTACACATGGATTTCCATCAAAGATTTATGACATGCAAAGAATAAAACAACATGCAAAACTTTGGCTTTATAATCAAAAGGGGTAACTTCAATTCAAAATTGAAATCAAGTTTGAAAGACAAGGATCTGAGACATGCAAAGAGAGAAATCAACATGTAACGACAAGATTCAACATGCAAAGAGATAAATCAACATACTTTGCATCGACAAACCAAGAACACAAGAAAACTTCAAAGGATAAGCTTTTAGATTTAATCAAAGGCACGATTAAAAGCAAGCACATAGACAAACAAGGTGAGAACTCCCCCTTGCCTTGGATGAAGACGTGAAAATGAAGAGGATGAGCTTGAACAAAGTTGATCTCCAATGCTTGGTTGTTGGACCGAACAAGAAGTCCACCAAAATGCTTGAATCTTCCTCCAAATTTGAGTTGTTCCTCATGGATTCTTGAAGAGAAGGATAAAGGAATGTTTTGGTTGAAAGGAAACAAAGAGAGGATGAGAGAAAGGTTTGATTTTGGGCTAGGAGTCTCTCGATTTCCTTGAGAGAAAAGGAGAGAATGACAGAATGGAAGAGTAACTTAGGTTTATAGGTAAGGGCTTAATGGTTTTAGAGAGTGAGAATGAGAGAATATGAGAGAAAGTGGCATGGTGATTTGGGTAAAGGTTGGCTTTTTGGAAAGCAAAATGAGCAAATGGGATAAGTAAATTAATTTAAATGGGGAGTCAAAGCCTTAATTGCCACGTGTAATTGGACATTCATGGTTTTGGCTTGCTGGACAAGGTTTGCAAGTTCCAAATTTTAGGCAAGGTTCCAAATGTGACAATTGAAGTGAAATGGTTAAAAATCACATAAGAAAAGGTGGTCACGGTTTTTAAATTGGAATAGTAGCTTTTTAACAAAACTTGCAAGCAAAACACATACACTTTTAGCAAGCAAAATGAATGGAAAGATTTGCCAATTGCATGCACACGATTTTGGGTAATACAAATCTCAAAACTTGCACAAAATTCCAGAGAAAAGATTTTGGGCAGCATTGCATGAATTTTGATTGGCCGGAAAGGAATGTGACATGTGGACGGGACATTTGACATGGTGCAAATTTTCAAGAAAGACAATTACGGTAATTATGGTATCGGCATTTTGGAAGACAAGACATGAATGTTCCAAAATGATTATGTCTACGAATTAGAAGACAAGAATCTCTTACATGTAATTCTTGTGGCCGGTATTAGATTTCAGAAGATTCGGGTAATTATGATGTTTGTAATCTAAGGGACAAGAATATACAATCTAGTGGCCGATACTAAATTTGGAAATATTTAAAGTAATGATTACAAAATCTTTTGAAATGATTATAGAATATTTTGTAATTATTACAAAATCTTTTTATAGTGATTATAAAATCTTTTGAAATAAATATAGAATATTTCGTAATGATTACAAAATCTTTTGCATTGATTATAAAATCTTTTGAAATAAATATAAAATCTTTTGAAATGATTATAGAATATTTTGTAATGATTACAAAATCTATGAAATGATTACAAAATCTCACATTTTTCAAGACGGATGATTATGATTTTTTTAATAATTTAAATAGACAGAATTTGACTTCTTTTTTTAACAAGATTCTCAAGGGTATTTTGGACAATTAAGCTGAAAGTAATTAGGGAAATTTTGGATGATATTAAAGCCAAGTGAATTGCATGTAGTTACTCTAAAATATAGAACCTAGAGGTCAAGTTAATATTCTCTTCGGAGAATAAAAATAGAAATGTCAACATCTAACTAATTATTCTGATACTAGCAAATCATAAACAGTAACCAAACTAGATCTAAGAGTCACTAACTTAGTTGATGAATTTTGCGGCGTTACAGATGCTCTCTCGTTGTAGCCAGAATTCTGTCACTGTAGCAACAAAGCACTCACTGTAGCGAGGAGCTCTAGCTATAAGTAGAATGACAGACAACAAAGGAAATTTTTGTCTGGTTTTTTTACTGCAGAGAGAGACAAGTCACTGCAGTAAGAGATAGCTTGCTATAGCGAGAATATCACGAGATAAGGGGTATTTAAGGACTTTCAACCTAGAAAACTTGGATTACAATCCAAAGTTTTGACCCCTCCTCTATTCTCTTTGATCTTTCACCCTATCTTCTTAGAAATCCTCCTCTAAACTTCAATCTTCTATCGAATTTGGGCTTGGAGGTTAAACCATTCAAATCCAGGTAAGTTTCTTAGAGCTAGGTTCTCCAACTTCATTCTTATTTCTCAGTTTTATCCAATCTAAGTTTTATACTTTGTGATACTTAAGGAAACCTTAACCTTCAAGGCAATATCTTCTCTTAGGACGTTGTGCCTTTCTTTAGATCTCTAGGAAAACTCAGTCTAAGAGACCCATTTTCATGTAAGGGGAGTTAATCCTAAACCTTAAATCTTGTTTGGTATTTTGGTTTGAAAATACTAAGTTTTCCTATTAGAACCCTAGAACTCTAATATTTTAATCTAAAATGTAGGAATAGAGAGCTGGACATGAAAAATCCTTGATTATTTTCAAAACTATCTAAATATAAATGGTAGTAAAAGCTCTTAACAAAACTGTTTTTGGGGGATATTAGAATTTTACTAGTGCACATTGTTCAGAGATAGTTAAAAATTACTATTGAAATTTTTGGAATAATAGACTTATAGAATATTGGATGATACACCTTAGGATAGAAGACTTTATTATTACTGAAAAGTATGTACGTTGGATTGTACGATTGGGTTGAGTCTGAAAGTGTCTGACACTTGGCACATTGTATTGGTATGTGTGGTGTAAAATTGTTTGATGATATTTTCGTGTTAGATGATATAGTAAATGTGGATGTTGCATGATAGCTAAGGTGTGTTGAAATTGGTAGATTTATATGATGAAAAATGTTTGAATATTCTTGGATTAAAAGAGACTATTATGTATAGAAGTGAATGATATAACATGATGGGAGAAATTATGAGATGTGTGATCATAATGCGTGAATCAAAAGAAATAAGAGATGTGATCATGATAAAGGTATTGTGGTACATCGAAAGGTGTACCCATAATACACGTATTATAATACATTAAGTTATATGATTAAGACTCACGTATTAGGACACATTGATCTATGAGAAGGATATGGAAAAGAATGAGAATGATATAAGAAATGTTGAGAATAAGTATAAATAGTCACAAAGATACATTGGGGGTGTGGAAGACGGGGATGATTGTAAAAAAATCTGGGGGAGATGAGAGTGGTGGATGCTTTCCCATGATTGCACAAAATTAATGAAAATAGAGAGAAAAGATACCACAAACCTCACATAAACCCCTGACCATACCTTTGCTAAAAGGAGCCAGGTCGGCACACGTGTGTATCCATGTTGCTATGGTTAACCAGCTACTATCTATGTTATGAAGTCCTCAAGGGATCCCAAGGTAATGAATATGAAAGTGTAATATATGGGAAAACATGATGAATACGAAGTAGTATAGAAATTGTATAATTATAATATATGCATTGTACAATATCTGTTGATTTTGTTATGATATATGTGTTGTAATACATCGACGGGTGCAATTAGGACACATGTATTGTGACATATTGATTGATGTGGTACAATACATATATTATGATTGTTTAGTTGTTGTATGTGTGCTCCGTTATGATAATGATCTATATGATTGAGTGTTATTGCTAATCCAATGTTTATTAGATAATGGTTTCAAAATTAAATATATATATTTATCTTTCTTTTGTCGAATAAGAGATTTAGTAGGGCGGAAAATACTTACCCTTACTAACTATTTTCAAGAAGGCGAATGAGGACGGAATAAAGGTGATTGATCCGTTCTAGGATCATAGTCCAGTGATATTGGAAGAAAGATTGTTCTGTAAGGACTAGAATAATTTAAAAAATTGTAGTACTTTACTTTATTTACATTTTAAGTTGGCAAGTTCTGTAAATATTTTAAATGTCAATTTTAGAGTTCTAAAATACTTGGATAAATTCTTGTTGTAATTAATAATTTTGAAGTGTTATTGATTTTGTCTTAGAATTATACGTATGCATTGTGAACCAAATAATTTTTTTGATGTAAATTTAAGTTTTATTTATCACTTTAAAGTCTCAAAATTATTCCTTTGAAAGTTTTAAATACTTTTGAATTAAGCAAAATTTTCATAAGAGGAATGTAAGTTTTGCTTTTATCTAATTCTTTAAGCTATAAAATAGAACAAATTCTCCTCTTTCCCCTTTGCTACAAAATTCATTTACTTTTAAATAAGAAATTGAGGATGTTACAAAACCAACTCAACTACTAATGAGTCAACTAACCAAAAGCTCAACACTGATAATAGTAATCTAGATGTTGCCACGTCCTCCTCCATGACTTTGATGCACACCACTGGCGATCCCAATTCAAGGCTATAGGCGAGCTTGCTAATGCAGAAAAGGATCTTCCATGTCAGCAGTTGTGGAAACAATGCCAATGGGAGTAGTACATGCTTGGTTAAACAGGATTAGGCATTGGTGCAGAAGGGTCCCAAATCTAAGCCTTAACTTCCTTGTCATTGATTTACACATTTTGCATTTAAAACTCAACTCCTATCGTTGCAAGTACAAAATGGAATACATTCACACACACAACACAATTCCACTACTAAAATGAAGCACAAAGCATAAGGAAAGTTTCTTTCACTCACGCTTTATATTGAAATATTTTTTTTATGATGCAATGATTATCTCAATAATCCTTTAAATTAATAACATTAAGGACAATGTTCAATTAAAGTTTGGGATGAGAATGTTAGGCTTTCTTTGAGAATTTGTTTTTAGAGGAAAAAACAGAGAATGAGAAGACTTATTTGATGATAATCTTTATTTAAGAATTTTTATATGAGATGATAATATTTTATAAACTCTTTAAAACCTTTCTAAGCTTATGTTTTTAAGTTCTCTCGATGTGAGATTTTTTTATTTTTATTTTATCAATCCTCCTCTGTTTTCTTTTTCTTTCCTCTTTTATCCTTTAAAACTTTTTCTTCCCTCTCCCATCAAACTCTCAAATAAAGCTTTAGAGAATTTTTTTTCATATTTCTTATTTAAAGTACATAATAATTTTGTTTGAATTTATGTACATGTTGTAGAAATTTTTTTCACAAATTTGAAACTACATTCTCTTGAATTTTTTTAAGAACCTAAACTTATTTTAAAAAATAAGAACTCGTAGCGGGTAATTTTTATCTTGAAAAGTTTAAGATAAATGAAACATTCAAAATCACATCTTTAAAAAATTTGACAAGTAACTAAGCAAGTTGTATAGATTATTTAGTCTTAATTATGAAAATAGGAGAATAGAGATGAAATCTGTCACGACCCTTTTTTATAAAGGATTAATGACATCATACGTCACTGTACTAAATAAAATTTTAATTATGAGATAACACAAGTATATTACTTAGAATATAATTTTCAAAAGAAAATTTGACTTTAACATCTATATTAGCAGAATAACAAAACTCCAAAGGCATTTTTATACAATTCAAAAACTATTTAAGGGTATATACATAATTACAACATTTACTCTTAATAGAACTCAAAATACAAAATCTATACACAATAGTTACATCAAAACATTAGATTTGTAGGCAAGTGGCTTAAGTTCATACTGAAACTCAGACTATTAAAACTAAGCTACATATCTCCAAAATCTTCAACCCGGACTACTCCTTAGCCAGAGTCTCTAGCATGGAATGTAACACCTTAATTTAATTTCAAAATAATAAATTTTGCAAAATGGGAATAATTAAAATTTCATTTAAATATAATTTTCCAATACAGAGTTTCATCAAAGTTTTTCAAAATAATAAGGAATTACAAGTTTTATATCAATAACTGCTATAGGTCTAATTCATTTACATCGTAATTTCAAAATAAAATCTAAACTCTATAGCAGTTTCATCTATCCTTTCACTGAGCCTGGTGCTGAACGTCTTGGTCACCTGAAAGACAAATGTAAGGGTGAGTACTCTATATTATCATCACACAAACAATATAGAGACTCACCTTGCACACTTACATGTATTCTAACATATTCTACTCAAGTATTATCAATCACATACAACACACTCATCATGCATTCCATTTCAAATTACAACTGGTGTGCTCACTGCACTAACAATATTTCACACATATGCACTCACTGCACGTAGCCACGCTCATTGTGGCACTGTCATCACAAGTTTACACCATGAACGGTCGCCGATTATCCCCACCTCACGGATACCACATGAGCGGTCATGAGTCGCTCGACAAAGGTGTTGGTCAGAGGTCTAGTCAGGAAGAGAGTGTGTGACCTGTGGTGCACCCACGCTCACTATTGGTGTCACCAGCACTCTCTCTTCCCTAAGGTATTTCTATCGTCTCCATCTTCCACACCTCTAGTGTATCGCTAAACTATTCATAGCATATTCACAATCGTATTTAACATGCCATTTCACACATATTTCAGCCACATACAGTATTCATTCACAGCACATGGCACACAGGCCCACATTTATTCATAGTACATGGCACAAATGCCTACATTTATTCAAGTTACATTTAACGCACAACTATTCCATACACACAACATTTCAACATAATTCACATTTATCAATTTATTCCATCATACACACTATACTCTATTCAATCTTTCCACCACAATCTCATCACAATCAATTCTACCAAACACACATATTCCAAACTATCCATATGACACTGCATAGCAAATTACATGGCATTCAAACATATGAGATAGGGTAGAGTCCCCCTTACCTCAAATTGAAGACCCATACACGAAATCACCAATGAGAAGGCTTCTTACACGAACTTAGTCCTAAATACATGGAAGAACCCAATGAGAACCATAGGAAACCAAGGAAACAGAGAATGGGGATGGGAAACCAAAACCCTTACCATTAAAACTCACCTCCAAGCATTCTCAACACAAAATCAACCTTCAATCTAGCTCCGGAATGGCTTTGGAGGCAATTTAATTGGTGAAATAGGATTTTGGGTAGAGAGAATCAAAGATATTTTGAAGAGAGGAATGAGAAATGAATTTCCTAAATACTGATCCCCTTCAAATACCCCTCTGGTCGCGACACTCTCACTGCAGTGAAAATCTCATAGGAAACTGCACCCTGATTTCTGCAGAATCTCACTACAATGAGACACTCTTGCTACAATGAGACTACACCCAGAAATACATCCCTCATTGTCACTCTCTCGCTGTAGTGAGAGGTCAGCGAGAGACCTCTCGCTACAGTAAGATGGCGACAGTTTCATGCCTTCCTTCCAGGGTCCTTTTTCTACAGTGAGTGATAAATTCATTTCACACTTGGTCTTATAATATAATTCATGAATGATAATTGAGATTTTGAGTTATTCATTGAGATAATTCATTATTAAGTCCATTTTGTTCATATTTTAGGAAAGAAAAAGGATCAAGAAGTGAAAGCTTTAAAGGATAGTTAGAATTGAAGCAAAAATCAAAACCAGAAATATACACTAGCAAGTACACGCCCATGTACATGAGTGTGTATCTCACTGGTTGCATAAATCAAGCACATAATCAAGACAGAGATATACACGGGCAAGTACACGCTCGTGTAAATGAGCATGTATCTAACTGGTCACGTCAATTAAAGTGCATCATCAAAACCAGAGATGTACACGGCCAAAGTACATGGCCGTGTACATGGGCGTGTACTTTTCAAGGAAGCTGTGAAGGGCAAATGTTAGAGACCAGAGATGTATATGGCCAAAGTACACGGCGTGTACTTTTAACATGCGTCAGAATTTAAACTTCTGCGAAAAGATGAACCCTGGGACCACTCATATAAAAGGCAACTTGGCACAGAAACCTGGGGATGCTGTTTTTGGGAAAGAAAGAGTCAGTGACGGCTGGAGAAGGGAATCAAGCTCTTTAATTTCTTTCTTTTGTAATTGTAGTTTTGACATGTTTAGGTTTTAATTTTCCTTTGAGTATCTAGATGTAATGAATCCTATGTGACCAAACCTTCTGGAATTCTTCTTAATATTATTTCATGTTTTCTTCTCTTGGATTTAATTGAGTAGTATCAATTGTCTCCTATCTTATTTTCTTGTTTGATTTTGAGTAAAAATCTTGCATGAAATTGACATTGCTCAATTAAAAAGACTTGAATGTATTTCTAGAGACAGAAAGACGTAAGTTTTCTGTATTAGGAATAACCCTAATTATGAAATTCATAATGAACTTAATGCAACCTAGGGGTATTAATTAAGGAAGAGATTATGATTGATCAACTGAGGGTTAGGAATCATTACGTTGAGAAAGGTATTGGTTTAATTTAAAAATTTTCGCAATGATAAGGGATTAGAACTAAGTAGTTGAAGGAGAATTTCAATTATTTGGATATTTAGGAGGATTTACAATCTAGATACTCGTTTATTTCTCTTGAATACACTTAGTCATACTTTTCTATATTTTATCATCATAAGAAATTTGTTCCTTTTAATTTATTATTCTCTTATTTAAGCAATTTCATCAACATAATCTCTTGCTCATATTCATTAACAATTGAGTAATCAAGGAAGCACTTCTTAGTAACAGTCCCTGTGGATACGACACTTGGTACTCTATTTTTTGCAATATTACTCCGATAATGGGTACACTTGACCAGTAATCGATTTTCACACACTAGTGAGGCATCTCTCGCTGCAACGAGAACACCCTGCACTATACATTTAGCCAAATTCCATACAAACCATACCAGCCACAGCCAAACATTCTCAACATACGCACACACACAAACATATTGAGTTGATTTGATTTGCTTGAGGACAAGCAAAATTCTAAATTTGGGGTGGTGATAAATCCATATTTTACTACATTTTTACTATAGTTTTTGTTAATAAATAAGTAGTAAAGTACCGAATAAACTTAGAAATACCATAAAAATTGTATTAATATTCATAATTGTGTAAATAGTTTAGAATTTTAGATTTTATTCCAATTCTTAAAAATTTGACTTAAAAAGACATAATTTTTGTGCAGAAGCTTGAGTTGAGACTTTGAAGTTGATATTGAAGTGAAAAAAGTAAAAGTATTAAGCTTAACGAGCAAGAATTAAATGATAAGTATTGGACGTAGCCACTTTGAGTGCATAGAGTTAACACCCATGTAGATCAAGTGAGTAGCAACCCTAAGTGCTGAAAGTGAACACTCCAACAACAGAAATCCTGAAGTCTTGCACGTGTTCACTCTCACTACTGAGAGTAGCCCGCCCAAGGCTAATTTACTCAGACACTTTGTGCGTGGACACTCTGGTCACTGAAAGTAGCCACTCAAAGTTGCGCGTAGACACTCTAGTCACTGAAAGTAGCCACTTAAAGTTGTGCGTGTACACTTTGCCTACTTAAAGTAGCCACGTGCAAGGCTTTTTTACATAGAACACATGTGCGTGGACACTTTTACTCCTGAAAGTGTCCAAGTAAAATAAAGAAATTCTAGAAACCACTTTTAAGTGTCAACATTGGACGAGTTGAGTTCCTACTTCAACCATAGAAGCTTCTAGAAGGCCTTTCATGTTATAATTTTCAAAAATTAAAGTGTAGAAGTGAAAAAGGCGGGAAAAATATTATAAATAGTAGTTAGGAGCTCAGATTTATGGACTTTTATCATTTTTGTCATTTTTTCATTTTTTAACTATTTTAACTTCCAAGGGAAGTCAAAGAGAGAAAGATTAAAGCGATTTTCAAGCTTCATTGCTAGAGGAATCAGGATGAAGATTGGGTCTTAGAAGATGTTTTTCTGCTCCTTGTCTTGTTCTTCTCTTACTTCTTCTTCCATTGTAATGTTGTTCTAAACCTTTTTAGTTAGGGATCTATGGATCCAGATTTGATTTTGTGATGTAAATGTGGATCGGGACCTTGAGATTTTAATTTAATTGAGTATGTGATTATGTTTTTAATGCAGTTGTGAACTAATCCTTCATTCAATTGAATTTAGAGGAATCTTCATCAATAGAAATTGTGTTTATTTTTCAGATCTGAATTATATGCCTTAGTTATTGAGATCATAGGAATAAGCATCATAATTTAGTAATACTATAATTTTTAGAATTAATGCAATATTTGATTAAATTTCACCTAAGGAATTAGGGAGGTTTAATTAGGTATTAGGATCAATGAGGCAAGGAATTGTCCTTTGGTTAAAGAAGTGAAATTGATTATCAATCAATTAAAATTCTCAAGAGTCCAGAACATGATTACATTGCAATTGAAAATCTGGTGAAGTGATTCCTAACTGTTTTTCACATATTATTTTCAATATAAAATTTGTATTCTGTTTTACATCATTTTATTACCTTTTATTGTTCTTATTTCTCATCTTTTTACATGTTACAAATCTTCCAAATGAATTGTGTGGTTCAACTAATTGTCAAGTTGTGAAGTGGTAATTGAAATAAGATCCTTGTGGATGACACTTGGAACTCGTATTAATTTCTAAAATTTTATTACTTGCTATAACTACCTAGTATACTTGCTAGTTAGTGATTTTACACAGAGAATATTGTTGTATTCTAAATTCATAACACCCACCCACCCTAGAACACCCTTGCACTTAATTTCCCTTGATCCACATTTTCTTCTTTTGCCAAACTTAGTGTGCAAAAATAATTTCCTTACCTTAAGAGAGGTATTTCTTTTGAGTTGCATTAAGAGTAAATGCAAGAAACTAAGTTTGGAGTGCTGATCATGATTGTAGTTGCCTGAGACAAGCAAAATCTTAAGTTTAGGGTAGTGTACATTATACATGTTAATAATACATGTTTAAAAAAAGAATAGATGCTTGAATTAGAATAAGAGAATGATTGTCAAAGTCCATAAAATCACAATTGATGAATGAATGAGAAAAGAAAAAATACAACAAGGGCCATGAGTTGAAAAGGATTCCCACATAAGGAAAAATAATGAAAAACATAGTGAAAGAATGCTTGAACCTCTTAAACTGCATAATTTAATGCATTCCATTTTAGTTGTTATGTTCATGCACTCAAAAGAACTCCTTTCTCTTGAAAATCCACTTGAGTTTTTTACCCTCCTTGATCAAAATTTAACCTAACCTAACCTATTTGTGACCAACAAAGCCCTTTTGATAGGTGATTCATTGTATCTAGGCAAAGGAGATTGAGAATATAGTCAAGCATATGGTAGGGTGAGGCAAAATGCTTGAATTGTGGGAAACACTTAGCCTGAAACATAGATGACTGAAGAGTAAAACATCATCTGGTGAGCTAGATAATTTCTTTGCATTGTGTGATTTGCATGAAACCTTGCTAGATTTTGGTTTCAGTTTAGTAGGACTTTGCATGAAAATAATTGATAAGAGTGTGATTTTTCTGTTGAATGAGTCCATGATTTTGGAAATAATGGAAGTGCCAATTAGAGCCTAAGATTGAAATGAAAATTTTTGAAAAAAAATATTGGATAAATCCAACCCTTTACATTTAATTTTCTTAAGTTTCGATTTGCTTGAGAACAAGCAAAATTTTAAGTTTATGGTTGTGATGAATCCACAATTTATACATATTTTGTTTAGCTTTTTATAGATTTTTAATAGAAAAATAGATTTAGAAATTATAAATAATATAAAAATCTCATTTAGGTTAATTATTATAGCTTTCTTAATTTTTGTTTAATTTATACTAATTTTTGTAAATATTTCTTGCAATTTTACTCATTTGAATAATCGTGCAGGATTTTCTAGACAAATTCCATGAATTTTTGGCTCTTGGAAAAATATGAAGTGAAAGTAATCACTCCTAGGCACTATAGTAATTTCTCTAGAGAGCCAATTCCAAAGGACAAGCCAAAGTAATCACTTTTAGAAGTAACAGTAATCACTACAGAGCCAAAGGAAGCACTTAGACCTGGATGTGTTTACTCTCATAAGTGATAGTAAACACTCCAGAGAGCCCCAGAGTGAAGGACCCTACACGTGTTTACTCTTATGAGCGAGAGTAATTACTCTAGAGGGCTTCAAGTTTACTATAAATAGATTTTTACCATTTAGGGTTAGGGACTTTTTGCAGTACCTTTTACTTTTAGATATTTTAGGGTTTTAGGACATTTTTGGAGAGCCTAGGTCAGCCTTGGGTGACAGCCAAAGGTCCAACCTAAGGTTTAAATTCCTTTCTTCTTACTTTTCTTTGATTTTTCCATTGATGTCATTAGTTTTCATTGATTCTCATCTTGTAATGGTAAAACCCATCCTCATGGAGGGCTAACTTTCTTGTAATGTTAGTGAGTTCATATGGATTCTTGAATTCCTAGGCTTTTAATGATAGTACAAACCATTTTTCATGAATTTCTTCTTTCCTCGATCTCTTGAATGAGAGGGTGTTGCTTAATCAACTTCAAATTCATTTTTAACAAAGGTTCTAAACGTGGTTTGCTTAATTCCGAGTATAATTCTAAGGTTGCTTAATCCTAAGGATTAGATATTAGAGTTCATTGATTCGTGATAAATCTTTTGCATCATCGGTCATCCCTAGTTGCTGAGTGATAGGGAATCTTTTGGGGTTTCCAACTCATAATTAACAAGAATATTCATCTTATTTGGATAGAGTATGATTCTAAGAACGTTATTTCTTTAATTGTAAATTATCAGTCCTGTAATCATCCCCTTTCTTTTGTGATTAGTGATATTAGATTGTTATTATCTAAAGTTAACTTTATTAGGTTTAGTCATATCCTTAGAGAAGTTAACCAATGTATAGATTAGCTTGCCAAGAGTGGGTCTAAAGTTGGTTTGTTTGTTTCTTGTTTTGATGAGCCTTCTCCCTCCTTAGTTCCTTTCCTTAGGATGTACGATTCGGGGTTCTCTTTTTTTAGACTAAATTGCTAGTGTTTCTTGTTCAGGACCTTTAGGCCCTATTTATTAGTAAAAAATAAAATAAAAATATAGTTCATAATTTATTTACATATATATATATATATATATATATATATATATAAAGAGAGAGAGAGGAAGAATTTCCTCATACTAGTGTAAGTTTAAAAACAGTTACACTCAATCTGAACCTTTCACTTAACTTATATCTAATAGTTAGTAAAGTAATAAATCATAATCCATTAGATGTAAGTTAAATGAAAGGTTCAGATTGAGTGTCAAAGTTTAGACTTACACTACTATAAGAAAATCATGTCCCATATATATATATATATATATATATATATATATATATATATATATATATATATATATATAGGAATAGGATCCATTAACACTAGGTGTAAGTCTAAAAGTCTTACACCAAATCTCAACCATACAAATTAAATAATCTAACGATTGAAAAGCTACCTTGTTTAACCAAAGTAATAAAGTACAAGTGTTTTAACCATTAAATTATTTAATTTGTACGGTTGAGATTTAGTGTACACCTAGTGTCAATGAATCATATCCCATATACACACACACACACATATATATATATATATATATATATATATATAAGGTAATAATAAGATTTAAATCTATTCTAAGTATAAAGTTATTATAATTTGACTTGCTTAATTTAAATTTTCTAAAAATTTTAAAAAAGTCAAAAATTTAATTAGTACATTTTACATTTGGTGAAAGTCAAAATACAAATACAGAATCTAATGATTTTATTAAATTTAATAGATACAACATTTTGTAATAACTTCTCTATAGAATATAAATGTATTATATATTTAATTCTATTGTGTATGCCGATAGCATATTGTTTATATTTAATAATATAAGATTTAATTTTTTTCTATCGTGAATTTTATTAAGTTACATTAATTAGGTAATTTATATTTATTTGTGTTGTACTAAAAAATTGTTAATAATATTTAAAATCTTCTATGAGTAATTTCTCTTCAGTATAGTGATGAGGGAAAGTCGTATGCAAAATAGTAAATAAACTGATACATGAGTTAAAAAACGTAGAATTAAAAAAAAATCTTATTTGCACAAAACAATAACATATGTAAAAATTATAAAACTTTAGTCATAGTTAATTTTTTTAAAATAAATTTAAAGTGATATTGTGAGATCATAACGGGTAAAGTTTGTATTTATTATATTTTTAATAATACAAGTAATTTTGGTATATTAATGTAAGAATTCAGAAATTGACATTTACAAAAAAAAAAAAAAAAGTTAGCGTATGCTTATTTCAAATTGTGATGTCATTTGTATACAGCCATAGATCTTCACTATATAAATGATGTTCTGAAATTGATAAAACACCAAAAGAAGATGGCAAACTCTAAGTTTTATTTGTTTAGTGTTATTTCTTTTTTACTCATTTCTTTTGTTGTTAGTGATCGACTATCAAGTTATGAAATCAAAAGAAAAGTTCTTTCTGGTCTAAATCCAATTGAGCCACCTGTAACTTTCATTACTAAACCATCTTTTGTTCTCAATGAGCATGGTTCACTCATACAAGAAATTAAGAGAGAAGTTCCTTCAGGTCCAAATCCGATTGAGCCACCTGCAACTCTCATTACTAAATTGTCTATTGTTTCCAATGAGCACGATTCATTAGTGCAGGAAATTAAGAGAAAAGTTCCTTCAGGTCCAGATCCAATACAATCACCACCAACTTTCATTATTGAACCGTCTTTGGTTTCCAACAAGCACAATTTACTCATGCAGGAAATTAAGCGAAAAGTTCCTTCAGGTCCAAATCCAATACAATCACCTCCAACTTTCATTGTTGAACCATCTTCAATTTCCAACAAGCACAATTTACTTATGCGAGAAATTAAGAGAAAAGTTCCCACTGGTCCAGATCCTATACAATCACCTCCAACTTTCATTATTGACTCGTCTCTGGTTTCCAACAAGCATGATTCACTCATACAAGAAATTAAAAGAGAAGTTCCTTCTGGTCCAAATCCAATACAACCACCTGCAACTCTCCTAAATTATGACATAAAAAACCTTGCACATTAGGTGCAACATATGTTAATTCTATAATAATTTATAATAATTGAGTCTACTATGTGCAATCATTGTAATCAATGGATTATAAGTTTTCATTTTATATAAACCATTCATCGTTCTACTTCTGTCTCTAAATATTTTATATTTTCAATGATGCTCACTAAAAAACTACTTTTTGAAATTTATCTAAATTAATATTGCTAAATAATTGTAATATATTAATTTAAGATTTAGTAGTTCGCAAAGGTCAAATTTATAAAAATAATTGAAAAGTTCAATATTTTCTATTTATGAACTGTTCTTTTAAGGTTATAAATCAAAATTCAAACCTCCGTTATTATTTTTTTTATATAATTTAATAATTGATATCTTGAATTTTACCACAAAAGGTTGAGAACATAACTCCTTACATCATACACATGACTAAAAACTTAAAATCATTAGTCACTATATATATATAGGTGTCAAAATCACAGTTACGATAAGACAAAGATCAAATACTAAAAAATTGAATTAAATAATTTGAAAAATATAGAAGAGTAAAAAAAAAATTTAAAATTAAAGCCTTGAATAAACTATAACCGAAAGAATATAATTTTGAAACCAAATTTTACATTTAGGTTTTATTTGGGAGTTTGGATGGGGAAGGAGGAAAAGAGTTTGAAGGGAGAAGGAGGGGAGGAGAAAGGAGGGGAAAAAAGGTTAAATTTGTTCCTTGTTTGGATATTTAATAGTGAGAGGAGAGGGTAATAGAGGGTTTAATTATATAAATGATATTATTATATTGTATATCTTTTATTTATTTATTTAAAAAATACTTTTATTTCTCTAAAAATTGATAATTTTAAAATTAATATTCTTATTTTTATTATTTTTTTAAAAATTTCTCACTTGAAAAACTAATATTAAGAAAAAGGTTAGAATCCTAATAATAAAAGAGTACAAGAGAGTGGGAAAGAAAAAACTATCAAAAAATCATAAGGCTTTATTTAGGAATTTGAAAGAAGAAGGGGAAAGGTTTAAAAAGGAAAGGAGGGAAAGAGTTTGAAGGGAAAAGGATGGGAAGGGAGAGGGGAGGGAGAAGGAGGTTAAACTTCTTCCTTGTTTTGTATGTTTAATATTAAGAGGGGAGAATGATGGGGGTTTGATTATATAAAAAATGATATTATATTTTATATCTTTTATTTATATTTTTTATATTTACAAAAAATAAAAATAAGTATTTTCTTTATCTAAAAATTAATATTTTTAAAATTACTATTTTTTATTTTTTCTAATTTATTTTTAAAAAATCATCACTTGAATATTTAACTTCTTTTTTTAAAAAAAGTTAGAATCCTATTTATAAAAAAGTATTAGAGAGTGTGAGAAAAAAACTACAAGATGGAGGCAAAAACAAGGGTTAAAAGGGTTTAGAAAAACTTCTAAAACATTCTCCTTCTAATTAAGCAACTCTCAAATAGTGATTAATCCCTTTTAACTCCTCCTTTCACCTTTCCTCCCCTCCTAAACATAGCCTAAGTTGGAGAAACTCAACAAACCAACGTTCAGGGTTTAGAAAAACCCTTAATCCCTTCCTTTCTTAATTAAGTAACTCTCAAATAAGGATTAATCTCTTTTAATCCTTCCTTTTCTCTCCCTCTCCTAAATACAACTCCCAAACATAACCTTGAGAATCATTTACATGTATAAAAATATTAGCATTCTATCACATTAGATAAAAAAAATAATTATCATTCTAATTTATCATACAAAATTTAACTTTAAATGTATTTCTTTTACTAAAAAAAAGACGTACAAATTTTATTATTTTTTGACAATTTCAAACAAATTCATAGTAATATATAACGTAAAATTTGACAATTTTAACTAACACAAATGATTTTGGTAGTTTAAAATTATGAAAAAAAATCATGTAAAGAAAATTAAAAATAAAAAGATATCCATTTTTTAATATTTTTAAAATTAATTTAATTTAATAATTTAAAAAAAATACTCCATTATGTAAAAAGAACAAAATAAGCATAACTAGGCCCACGGTACAAATATAACTTGTCCGAGGACCACATGTTTGGCGAAAAAATCTATAGGCAGTACATAGAAAAGGCAAGTTGCGCATGAGTATACAGCTCTAACTTACAAATTATAGATTTCATAGTAAATCATACATAAAATTTATTTTGTCATATAAATTTTCAATCTTATTTCAGCATTTGAAACAGAAATTTGTGTATCTTAACTGTTATTCGAAGTATGTATTTACAATGGTTTCAATTACGCAGGGTTTTAAAATTATTTTTCTCAATCAAATGCTTTATATATATATATTCTGTAATAAAAAAATGAGTTGTTGTTTTTAACTTCTGTTTAAATTTTTGTTGTGAAGAAAAGTCAGTTTTCTATACCTATACTCATAAAATCAAAAGAAAAATTAAGAAATTTTTAGAAGAAATTGCTAAGACATATACTATTTGAAATAAATTTTAAGAATTTTGAATGACATATTTAAATAAGATGAAATATCAGATTTTTTAAACCAACAATTAGCTATAAAAATTATAAGATAATTTTTTTATTAATATTAATTTTTTAAAAATATATTCATAAATTATACACTATATATATATATATATATATATATATATATATATAGAATAATAAAATTTAAATCTATTTCTAGGTACGAGTTTTATTATAATTTCACTTTTGAATTTAATGTTTTCACAAAAATACAAAAAAAGTCAATATTTTAATTAATACATTTTACATTTGATAAAAGTCTACTTATAAATATAGCATCTAATGAGTTTGTTAAATTTAATAAACACAACATTTAGGTATAAATTTTATAAGGAGTATCGTTGTTTTACATATTGAATTCTATTGTATAAGCTGATAATATATTATTTATATTTTATAAATATACTATTTCATTTCTTTTGTTGTCAATTAGATTTAAAAAAAGGTATTGTATCCAATAAAATTTAAAATTTACTATAAATGATTCCTCTTGAGTTTAATGGTGAGGCAATCCGTGTACATATATAAAACGTAGTATGAATAAGGATGTAAAAATCTCCATTTTTTATAGAGTTAAATTTTGTTCCAAACAAATATAAAATGATATAGCAAGATCATAATGGGTAAACTCTGTATTTATTATATTTTCAATAATACAACTAATTTTGTAAATTAAATTTCTTAATTTCTGTAATTCTTGTTATCATATATAAAACAATGTAACTGGATATAACATATACAATAATTAATATAATTTGCATTATTTCAATTTTTACTTATTTATTTGTAGTAAATAAAATTTTAGTATGTAAAAATAGAAAACTAAGGTACAACAACTGAAAAATGTATGCTTGTATATATAAAGAGGGTATGAAAATTATGCTTTCGAAACATATTTAATAAATTATATATTTTATAATTAATATAAAAATTAAAATTTCATTTAGGTATGAATTGTATACAAACTCTTTTTTTTTTATCAATATTGTTTTAAAAACGTTTATAAACGAAAATTTCATATTAATTAATTGGTTAAATTAATCACTTTATCCGTGTTTCTTTAAATTTTTAATTCGGCCCTTATAATTTTAAAAATTTTAATTTAATAATTAAAATTTTTATATTTTTTAAATATTGATTATATTATATTTAAAATTTGATAACCTATTTTTCTAATTTTAAATGTGATTTTATTATTGTTCTTGCATAAGCTAATTTTCCATTTATTGATTTTATTAAATACATTTAGTTATAAAGAATAGTTTATGTCTAATAAATGTCTCATTTGATTATATTGCAAACAGTGATAATATATTATGTTATTGTCCAAAAAATAATTAAAATCTATTATGAATCATTCTCTTTGGTAAAGTGCTGAAGCAATATATATATCTAGTTGTGAGTAAAAATAAGTATTACGTATTAGTTACAAATTATTTTAATTTAACTTTGGTTAAAATATTTGTAATAAATAATAATAGTCAGTTTTCTGTAATTAAGCTTATCAAATAAAAAGCGTAATTAATTAGAAATATTTACGTGAATTTGATAACACATAACAAATAATTTAAAAATATTATTAAAATCCATTTAGGTTTTTTTGACAAAAAATCATATTGAATTATTATTTTACAATAAGAATTTTTTATGACATACTCAAATTAAATGACTAATATCAGATTATTCAAGATAACAATTAGGTATAGAGATTAATAAATAAATTATTATACGTATTTATATTTTTTATTATAATATATGAATATGATATTAGTTTTTATAAATATAGTTTATAATTTATTTAATATATATATATATATATATATATATATATAGGTGTGTGTGTGTGAATATGATAGTTATTGAAAATGTAATAATAAGATTTAAATTTATTTTAAGTATGAAAGTTATATAATAATTTGACTTGTTTAATTCAAATTTTCAGAAAAATTAGAAAAACATTCAAATTTTAATTAATACGTTTTACACTTGGTAAAATTCTACTTACTAATACAGAATCTAATGAATTTATAATTTTAATCGATACAACATTATGTTATAAATTCTCTAAAGAATATAACGGTATTATATATTTAATTCTATTGTGTATGCCGATAAAATATTATTTATATTTAATAAATTTAAAAAAAAATTGTAAATTTTATCAAGTTACATTAATTAGGTTATTTATATTTATACGTGTGATAGTTAAATTTTTATTTTTTTTTTGCAAATAAGATATTTTTCTAATTAGACACTTATTTTCAAAATAAAAAATATCTAAATAAATTTAAAGTGATATTGTAAGATCACAGTGTAAAGTTTGCATTTATTATATTTTCCATCATACAAGTAATTTGGTATATTAATATAAAAAATTAAAAATTGACATTTATATTAAAAAATTATTAGTGTATGTTTTATTGAATATGTGATGTCACCTGCTTACTACTCTACATCTTCATTATATAAATGATCATTTTAGAATTATTAAAATACCAACACAAATGGAAAATTCTAAGTTTTATTTGTTTAGCGTTATTTTTTTCTATTCATTTCTTTTGTTGTCAGTCATCAACTATTAAGTTATGAAATAAAAAAGAAGTTCTTTTTTTCCAAATCCAATAGAATCACTTCTAACTCTTATTACTAAACTGTCATTTGTTTCCAATGAGTACGGTTCATTAGAGTATGAAATTAAGAGAAAAGTTTTTTTCAGGTCCAAATCCAATACAATAACTTCCAACTTTTTTCATTGAACCATCTTTGCTTCCAACAAGCAAGATTTATTCATGGAAAAAATTAAGATAAAAGTTCCTACAGGTCTAAATCCAATACAATCATCTCCAATTTTCATTATTCAACCGTCTTTGCTTTCCAACAAGCACAATTTACCCGTGCAACAAATTAAGAGAAAAGTTCCTACAGGTACAGATCCAATACAAGCACCTATATCTTTCATTATTGAACCATCTCTAGTTTCCAATAAGCATGATTCACTTATGTGGGATATTAAAAGAGAAGTTCATTTAGGTTTAAATCCAATAAAGCCACCTGCAACATTCTTTACTAAACCATCTTTTGTTTCAAATGAGAACAATTCACTAGTGCAAGATCGCACCACAATCCATACCAATCAACATTCGTTACGTTGTATTCTACACAATCATTCCATCAAAATCGCACCACAATCAAATCATTTTCAGTAAAACATACATTCTCCTACATTCCAATCATTCACATTCATAACCATAGCCATACAAACGAATTCTAGGCATAAAGAGATAGGTTAGAGTCCCCTTACCTCAAATCAAAGACCCAATACAATCTAACGGTAGAAAATGTCTCCCACGCAGTATCTTGGCCTAAATACATGCGAGAAAATCCATAAGAAATCGGAAAGAACCGAGAAAGGATGGAAGAACATAAACCCTAACCCTCACACTTACCTCTAAATGCTCCAAACGTGATTACAACATTCAATCTAGCTCTCAAACGGCTTTGGAGGCAATTTAATTAGTAAAATAGGGCTGAGAATCGAGAGATTCGAAAGAGGGATGAAGAGAGAAGAGTGGAAATGCGTTTCCCAAACTCTAAACCTTTCAAATATCCTTCTGGTCGCGACGAGACATCTTTCACTATAGCGAGACCCCTTCTCGTTGTAACAAAAATCTCAGATGATTCTGTACTCAGGTTTCTGCAAAATCTCGCTACAGTGAGACTACACCCAGAAATGCACCTATTTCTGTTGCCTTCTCGCTACAACGAGAATGCAACAGAATCACGCTCCACGCTCAGGGCCTTCTCGCTATAGCGAGAATGCCCCCACAACACACACTTAACCTATATTCCCAGTCTAACCACAAGTCCATATTCATCTTTCAATCATATTATACAAACATATACATATCTTTACGTATTTACACACTGATAACCACGTCGCAATGGTATCAAACAAACTAGATTTTCTTAAAAAATTTGTAATACAAGGAGTAAACCTAGGTCATCTCACAAGGATATAAGATACATTCTGTTTCTGGTTCCATCATGTGATTTCAGATTAGCTTAGAGAAGGATTGTTTTGAATTAAATTATAAATAACAGAAAAGAAAAGAACAAGGAATAATTATAACGAAACGAAATATGAAATTCAACCAAATCAAGATCCCAATCACTACAACGCAATTCTCATTGTTACACGAATATAATTCCAATGAATTTCCAATCAACACTAATTTAATACGACATTAATAACCCAAAATCTAAATCTAGATTATGAATTTCATCAAAACAAGAACTGCAATCGCAAATCCAATGCTCTAACAAAATTCAGAACAATTGATTTATTGAATTAGATGAATTCATTTATTTTAAATCTGAAATTCTCATTCTCTGTTTAGAATGCAAACGGAAAATCAAAATCATGAAAAACGTAATTATCCTAATCAGAAAAGAGGAGGAAAAGAGCGAATTCGATAGAACCTAACCCAAAACTCAAACGCAATGTTGTTCTTGAAACCTTGAACCGATTGATGGATTAGCCTTGCTTCATGATCATGTTTGCTTCGGCCAAAACCAGAAAATATGAAAAGATGGAAGGTAGAGAGACGAAAATAAAGGAAAGAATTTAAAATAAAGACTTTTGTAATTCTGAAAAATTGCGGGAAAAGAAAAACAAGGATTCGTACATAGAGTCAACCTCTATTTAAAGATAAAATAATTGGGCTTAATTAAGGCTCAACTCCCTAATGAGTTTCCTAAACACCTAACTAAGTAAAAGACATAATAATTGGGCTTAATTAAGACCCAACTCCCTAACTAAGTAAAATCAATAATACAATCAAATTCTGAAAATTTTAGTGCAGGGCCGCAACATTGTGACGCAAATTTGGACTTGAAGATGCTCGAACTGGGCTTTTCTCCCAACAGAGACGTTGTAGATCTCTGTCTTATCTTTCCAGGGACACCAATTTTGTCCAATTCCGAGTAGTGTAGCTCCAGATATGGTCTTTCCAAGAAAATGTGTCAAAATAAGAAATTATGGCGGGAATTAAGAAAGATTTATATTTAAATCCTAAATTACTTACTAACACAAACCTAAACTAACACATCAAAATAATGCACTAATGAAGCACAATTAAACCAAAAACATGGAGAGAAAGATGTACTAAAATATGACTATCACACACATATTCACACCACTATTCAATACTCATAATCAACATTATATAACTCAATTAAACAAACACATAGCAATCCACATACTTTTATATTAATAAATCAATATTATTATTATTACAAAATTTGGAGCGTTACATGAGGTCTTCCTTAGTATAAATAGTTGCTGGATAGCCGCAGCTCCATGGATACAATGTGTGCTGACACGACCCTTTTTACCAAAAGTATGGTCTCCTGTCTAGGTTAGGAGATTAGTGTGAAACCTATGGTGCTCTTACTCTCATTAGTTATGTACAATTTAATAAGAGCATCCACAACTCTCATTTCCCTATGATTTCTAAAATCGTCTCTATCTTCCACACTCCCAGCGTATCTTTAAACTATCCACACTTATCCTTATCATTTTTTGTTCTCATTCCATTTCCTTTTTCATATTTCTCATTATGACTACTATTTTCTTTAGTCATTTAAGCTTGAACTTATTATTTTTATACTAACATGTTGTTCATCTTTTTATTTCATTCAAGTTCACTACCTATATCATATATCAATCACTCATTCTGGAGATCGGTGTCTCCAGATTCAGTCTACAACATACATACGTATATTTTCAATACACATGCCATTTCAAGTCATTAAGAATAAGAAAACTCATATTATCAATGAGATCATTTAGACTCATATTCACAAATAAGGAACACACAACCACATCCACATGAGCACAACACATCATGTGATCAGTAATGGGATAAAGCTCACCTTACCTCAATAGACAAATTTAGTGATGGAGTTACTAAAAAGGTGGTCCAACAAGCTAAGATCTTCCTACCTATTCCAAAGAAGAGTACTCCTTGAGAAGAGAGGAAATAGAGAAAAATAAAGGTAAGAATTAAGAGCCAAGCTTTGAGATACTCACCAACGATTCTGTTGAGTTGAGATTTAAGCTCAGGTTCAGAGTAATTTCAGAGTTGAAAAGCTTTTCTTTGATTGTAATGCAAGTTTTTGGGTTGGAATCCTTAAATACCCCTGGATTCTTGCGCACTCTTACTTGAGCGAGCGAGTGAGAGTCGTTTTTCCTATTAGCGAGAAGACATCTAAAAAGTTGGCCATTTTTCCTGCGAGTCCTTGCTTGAGCAACTCATCTCTCCTGGGCGAGATTCCTTCTCACTTGTGCGAGACCACCTCTCGACTGAGCGAGATGACAGTTATACTAAGTTTATCCCATCCTCGCTTGAGCGAGACTCATCTCACTTCAGTGAGAATGCCCTAAAATCTTATGGTTCTGAGCTCTCCGTCTCGCTTGAGCGAAACCCTTTGCACCAAACTTCTATCAAACACCCACAAATAATTCCTAGGTTTCTTAAGGCTTACTCCTCCAATCTCTTTTCTATTTTCTATGTTTTCTACTTTCTTTAAAGTGCTCTATTTTGTAGTATTTTGGAAGAGCTCAGTCTATTAAACAATATCTTTCACAAGCCTTTTCTTGAAATCGTCTCATCAAGGTAAGGAGATCTCTATCCCATGATTAGAACATAGTAAATATTTTGTGCTCGTGAGAGTATGATGGTGTTTTTTTCCCTTGCTTGTAAATGTATTTTGAATGGGATTTTGGTTGTTGTGAAAGGTTGACCATGTATGTTTGGTTGGTCTTGAGTGATTGTAATGTACTTTTTTCAAAATATGTGATTCAGATTTAGTCCAAAGGTGTTTTACTTTAGGCATCATTTATTTAACTGAATAATAAGAAATGATGGAAAGAAAATATATTATGAGTGAAAAGTGATGAATGAATTAGTGTAAATAGTTACAAAAAGTTATAAAGATATACTAGGGGGTATAGAGTTCGAAGACGATTTTGGAATTTTGAGGGAAATATAGGGTGGTTAATGACATTTGTGTGTATGTGTACATGATAAGTCTGTATTTTAGCATATTTTTATAGCCTATATATTTATGTATGGCCATTATGTTAATTATGTTCTACACTAATTTATATATTAATTGTACAGATTAATATGAGAAGGCCATAATTGGATTTTTAGTGCATTTTGGGCCCAAATTAGTTGGAAAATAGAGTTTCACTACAGTCAGTATGCTCAGAGTGGAGTGCTTCAATCACATGCACAGCTGTGTATATGGCCTTAAACGACTGTGCTCGCTTGGGAGAAGCCCAAACCTTAACCAATTTTAGGGTTTTTAAACCCTATAAAAGAGACCTCAGGAGGAGCGACTTAAGCATCTTGTTTTTATCTCATCCTTCACATGTCTTTTACACATCACTTCCACATCCTTAATCTTGGTGTTAGCGAGTCGCTAACGCCTATCGAAGCTTTGGGAGTGTGTTGGATCAAGAGCTCTCCTCATCTCTTCTCCATTGGAGACCCCTCGAATTTGCATTTACTTTTCGATTACTATGGATTGGTAGTGATCTGTAAATATTAAACCTTTGTTTATATATGAAATTTAGTGTATGTATATTTTCTACTACTGAAGTGTAGTTTTATCTAGTGAATCATAATGTAATGATAAATATTCATCTTTTATTATTTTGAATACTTTTGTATTTTTTGTAAATTGAATCATGCAAAAGAATATTTTAATTTTATCACATTTTTATACTATATGTATTAGAAATTCATTTTATTTTCCATATCTTGTTGGAAATTTTAAAATAAAAAACTCACCTAAAATTGAATAAGAAATTAAGGATGTTACAAGACGGGTCTCTCCAAGGCGAGAACGCTTCTTGTTCAAGTGAGAAGTTATTAGTCAAAAGTGGTATTTAAGAAATTTTAGTGTACTAAACTTGTATTACAAGTCAAGTAACCTCGTCATTATTTTTTTTGTTCTCTCACTTCCTTTCTTGACTAAATCACCTTAAGAACTCTAAACAAATGTCGTAATCGATCAAAATAATGACAAATTAAATGTAGTAACTAGGTTAAGCTAACCTGGGTCATGTTCCTAAGGACCATTGGATATTGATTGAATATCAGACACTTTCTATGCATTACAATTAGAAACGGGGGGAGTTTCCAAGTTGATTTAGTAAAACAAAGTAGAAATCAAATTGGATAAAATTCAAGTAAGTAATTGATCAATTCACTAATTAACAATCTAATCTAGAGTTCCACATTGGATTCAAATTATGCTTCTCAATTACCAAAACCTAGCCTCAATGTGATTACTGTAGAATTAGCACTCTGAATTTAATGTTAAACCTAGATCAAGCAATTAAGCAATCCTTGAAGGAAGATCAATATTTCAAGCATAGAATCTTATGAACTCTCTGAATTCAATTCAAACCTTGTGAGATAAGTACCTAACAAAATTCTAATTACATGTAATTAAGAATCTCAAGTGAAATTCAATTAGAGGTTTAATTAAGTATTTAAACCTCAATCAATCAAAGTCATGCATAGAATTGGGAGAAGAATATGATTAAGTTAAAAAATTAGAACATTTCAAGAACAACACCTCAGATCCCTATGATTAGAATGTCAATTCAGTGAATTAATCCAAAGGTTTAGCCTTCTATTTCAATGAAATTCAAAATTGAAGAGAAAAGCATAACAAATATTCAAAGAAATATAGAAGAGAAAGATTTAAAACTGAAAATCCTTCAATTGAGCCTTAGAATTCACTCCTAAAGAGCTCTCCCTCTCTTTAACCCCTTAAAAGTCTAGAAAAGAAAAAAAAAATAAGAAAAAGACACTTAAAATATAAGTTTAAAGTTGTTTATAATTTTTCCTGCGTTTCTGGCATGATCACTTTTAGTGGGAAAAGTGATCATGTGCATGACCTCCTGTAGAACACAGTCTCTAGAACAACCACTCTTACCCTAAGAATAACCACACGCAACTGATTTCCACTAGTAGGCTTCCGCGTAGCTATTTTTGGCCCTGAAAGTGGTTACGCGGAGCCCTTTCTCTTATGAAGGTTTACTGGAACATTCACTCTTGGCCCACAAGAGTAACCACGCGCAACATAGTTTCCTCAACAAGCTTGCGCGTAATTACTTTTGGCCCTAAAAGTGGTTACGTGATGATTGCTTAGATTTGCATAAAGATTTGTCGTCAATCCTCATCAAAATATGCAGAATTTTTATGTAGTCTAGGATGCAAGCCTAGGTCTCTAATGACTTTGGTTGGTAACATACATTGAACATGTTATAAACATTTACTATTAAAGCAATTAAAAAAAAAAGGTTTTGTGTGATTCTAATTTTAATGTAAAGTCAAGTGATGAAATTAATGAGTCAATCAGTGAAATGTAGCAATCCTTAGTTCATTCATGTGATTCTATCCCTATTCCTCTCAAGATGCAATACTTTTCCTCTTCCTCTGAATTAGGTTAACTCAACAAGCGAGAATTAACCTTAAAACCCATACGAATTTAAGCAAATTTAATGGACTTCAACTCCTTTCTCCAAGATTACGCAACCTTAGAAATTAACTTAGGATTAAGCAAACCAAGTTAAGAATTTCATTAAAATGAATTAAGGTTAATTAAGCAATGTCCTCCTCATTCAACCATTAACTCAATTCAAAGAGTTGGGAAATATAAATTCATGAAGGAAAGGGAATTATATTGACATTCATACCCAGGAATTCAAGAATCCATGAACCCACTAAGGATTATAAGAAAGTTTAGTCCTCCATGTGGATAGGTCTTACAAATTTAAGATGAAAACAAAGGGAAATCAATGACATCAATGTAAAAATTAAAGGAAAGTGAAGAAGAAATGTGAATCAAACCTTAGGATTGGTCCTTGGCTATCACCCAAGGATGACCTAAGCTCAAAATTATGTAAAAAGCTCGTACCCTAATTTCTAAAGTTCTATTTATAGTGCAGAGATTTTTGCCCATAGTAGTTACTATGGTTCATAGTGATGACAAGCAACACCCCCGTAGTAGTTGCTTGGTTTCATAGTGGTTACACATAGGTCACCATGCTATTGACCCTCTCTGGAATGTCTACTATGGGTCATAGTAGTTACGCGCAGGTCTGGGTGACTTTGGCCTTCTATGGAGTGTTCACTTTGGAATCAGAGTTATCACTTTGGTCTGCCCTAGAGTGTCTATTATAGGACCAAAGTAGCTATGCGCATGACCTCTTCCAGTTGGGGTCTCTATAGTGTCTATTATGGAATCAGAGTGATCACTTTTGTCTACCCTTCTGGTTCTAGCTTGCTGTAGTGTCCACTATGAAATCCAAAGTGGTCACTTTCAACTCAAACTTTCTCAAAATGCTAAAAATTCATGGAATACGTCCAGAAATTCCTGCACAATTATTTAAATGATCAAAATTACAAATTATATCTATGTAAATCAATGTAAATTAACCAAAAATTAAGAAACCTATGATATTTGACTAAGATGATGTTTCTATGTTATTTACATTCCCTAAGTCTACTTTTTCTATTAAAGAACACTGAAAAGACAAGTAAAAATTCAATAAAATGTGGATTCATCATTACGCATAGCCTCTTTTCTTATAAAGCTTCTATGGAAAACTCACTCTTGGCCCTAAGAGTAACCACGCGTAGCGTAGTCTCCTCAACAAACTTATGCATAATCACTTTTTGTGAAAAGAGTGATTACTTGCATCAACATTTCTCTTAAAGGCCTCTTAAATGTTCACTTTTGGTCCCAACAGTGACCACGCACACCCATAAGGTCCTCAAAGTGATTACTTTCATCATGCAAAGTGGTCACACGTCAACCTAAGAAGGAATTCCTTGTTGGAACAATCAGTTTTGATTTTAAAAGTGACTACGCTTAACCTCAATTGACCTCTTAGCCTTTGGAAAGTTCACTTTCTGCACTAAAAGTAATTACTTTCTATTAGCAAATCAGAACCAATTTAAAATGTTCATAACTTCTAAGTTTGAAATCCAAAATTCACAAATAATAGATCAAATTAGAGCTCTATGAATCAACTATCTATAGAAATATGAATCTCTTCACAAACTTAACCTTAGGAACAAATATTACAGAAATAATGAACAATGGTCAGGAAAGTCAAAATAATGAAATTAAAGAGATTTTTCTAATAAAGCCCAATCAAAGAAGTTTGAATTAAAATAGCCAAAATTAGTCAATTAAGCACAATTAAAAGCTTATCAACTCACAAAAAAGCTCAAAACATGGGCTAAAAATATTGCTCATCAAACTCCAAATCTCTTTCAAATCCAAGCTTGGACGTCTCTTCCTCTTGATTCTAGGTAAGTATCTTGGAGCCTAACCACCTCTAAATCTCACTTCTATTTTCTCCGTTCTCTTCTTTCTCAGAAATATACTCTGTCTTGTGATATATAGGAAGAACTTGATCCTTTGAATGATATCTTCCATGAATCTCTTCATAAATATTCTCATCAATGTAAGGAGAGTTCTATCTCATCATTGGAATCTTGAATATATTTTTTTCATGTTTGTAGTTATGTGCTCTCTTTTATTTAGAAATTGTCACAAAAATTTCAAAGAACACTAACTAGCAAGGGTACTAGGTAGTTGTAGAAAGTAATAAAATTTGGAATTCATTTGAGTCTCAAGTATCGTCCTTAGGGATTAGTTTAATCGATTACCACTTCACAAATCAATATCTAGTTCAGGCAAACGAAATTTGGAGTGTTTTAAATTATTTAAGAACAAAAGCAATAAAGTGTAGAAATCCGAAAATAACAACAAAATAGAGTGACGAATTTAGAAATGAAATTATATGTGAATGAAGTTAGGACTAATTTCACCTCTTTATCAATTGCAAAACTGAATGAGATCTGAACTCTAAGTTCTTTAATTGATTGATGATCAATTTCACTAGATTAATCCAAAGACAATTCCTTGCCTTATTGATCCTAATATCTAACTAAACTACCCTAATTACTTAGGTGTAATTCAGTCAAACATTGCATTAGGCATTAGGAATCAAGAGATCACAAGATCACGAATTCTTATCCTTAAGATATCCATAACCTTGACATTTAATTCAAAATTGAGGAATTAACTCAACTTCCATTGG
The DNA here is from genome assembly GCF_003935025.1 of Abrus precatorius. Lineage (NCBI taxonomy): Eukaryota > Viridiplantae > Streptophyta > Magnoliopsida > Fabales > Fabaceae > Abrus > Abrus precatorius. The sequence goes on from NW_020874303.1 coordinate 10,753,468, forward strand.
TGAAAATCCTCTAGGTTCAATTTAATTGAATAGCTAATTCAAGACAATCGAGATCTTAAAATCCATATCCACAATCAATTTACAATATCAAAATCGGATCCATCAATTCTTAGCAAAAAGAAATCAGAACATGTTCCTAAAAGAAAAAGAGAAAGAAAGAGTAGAAGAAGAGGAGCTTGGAAGTAGCCCCCAATCTCCCTCTCTAACTCTCCTAAGGTGTGGGAAATGAAAAAATGAGAAAAGATCCAAGTTTCTGAGCTAATCTCATATTTATAGATTTTCTGCCTTTCTAGCGTGGCTACTTTTATAACATAAAGTAACCACACAAAAGGCTTTATGGTAGTCTTCACATCTGGAACAACCACTTTTGTCAGCAATAGTAGCAATGCAAAGATGAATTCCCTCAAATATCATGCGCGTGTTCACTTTTATTCACAATACGAGCCACGCATAGCTTATTTTGCTGGAATGTTCTCTGGAACGATCACTTTTATTGACAAAAATAGCCACATGCAGTTTGTTTTGCCCTTTGATCATGCGCGTGATCACTTTTCTCAACAATAGTAATCACGCGCAGCTTATTCCTTTTACTCAGACTTGTGCGTGTTCACTTTTCTCAGAAATAGTGATCACACGTATCTTATTCCTTTTACCTTTGTTCTGGAACAATCACTATTATTTGTAATAGTAATAATGCAGAGCCTTTGATCATGGGCATGGTTACTATTAATGGAAAAAGTGTAACGTACAGGTTAGCCTCTAAACTTAAGCTCTGGAGTGATCACTTTCCTTGCAAAAAGTGGTAATGTCCAGCACTTAGCTTCATTATTCTTGCTCTTTGTGTTCAAAATTGCTACTTTCTTCTACTTTTTCTTCTTCTATCCTTATCCTCAAGACTCTTAGCTTAGAATTTCCTGCAAAATTACATCAGAATTCTATTAAATTCACACAATTTGAATTACTAAAGACAACAATTTACTTTATTGAATATTTATCTATTTTTGTGCAATTTTAATTTTCCAAATTACATTTTCTATAAAAAAGAACCTAGAAAACTACTTAAAAACCTAGTAAAATCTGTATTTATAATAAATGAGTTGAGAAATCATTTCTCTAAGTATTTAAAATTATGGTTGTTTGTTTAAAACAATGAGTGAATTGATGTATACTTGACTGTTCTTTGAATGATAAGAAATATATTGTATAAAAAATATACAATTTGGATTGAGTCCGGAGGTATCCGACCTTCGATATAATTTGATGATGTTATGATGAAAATGGTGAAATTATATTATGATGAGAAAAAAAAGGTGAAAGTTTTACTATCATGAAAGGTGATAAGAATACGTGTTAATAGTTACAGAGATACAGTAGCGGTATAAAAGAGGGAGCCGATTTTAGAAATCTAGGGGAAATGAGAGTGGTGAAAGATGATCGCTCAAATTGCATAAAGATTTGTCGCCAGTCCTCATTAAAGTATGCAGAAATTTTGTGTAATCTAGGATACAAGCCTAGGTTGTCTCCGATGACTTTGGTTGAAAATGTACATTAAACATGTTACAAACATTCACTATGAAAGCAAGTAAAAAGGGGGTTTGTTTGATTTCCAAATCCAATGCAAAGAGCAATTAATGAAATTGTAAAAGTCAATCAATAAGATGTAGCAATCCTTAGTTCATTCACGGGATTCTATCCTTATTCTTCTCAACATTTAACACTCTCCCTCTTCCTTTCAATTAGATTAATTCAACAAGGAAGAATCAACCTTAAAATCCCATATGAATTTAAGCAAATTCAATGGACTCCAACCTCTTTTCCCAAGATTAGGAAACCTTAGAAATTAACTCAGAATTAAGCAAACTAAGTTAAGAATCTCATTAAAATGAATTAGGGTTGATTAAGCAATGTCCCCCTTATTCAACCATTAATTCAATTCAAAAGATTAGGAAGAAGAAATTCATGAAGGAAAAGGAATTATATTAACATTCATAACCAGGAATTCAAGAATCCAAGTGAACTTACTTAGGATTACAAAAGATTTAGCCCTCCATGAGGATGATTCTCACAAATACAAGATGAAAACAAAGAAAATTCAATAACATAAATGTAAAAATCAAAGGAAAGTAAAGAGAAAATGTGGATCAAACCCTAGGTTGGGTTCTTGGCTGTCACCCAAGGCTGACCTAAGCTCTGTAAGTGTTCCCAAAATGGCAAAAATCTAAAAGTGTAAAAAGCTCCCTAATCCTAATTTCCAAAAATCCATTTATAGTGAAGTGGTCGTCGTTCATCACAACTCCAAACTTAAACTTTTGCTTGTCCTCAAGTAAATCAAAACTCAAGAAAGTTGCATGTAAAAGGGTTGGATTCATCCAAAAAAAATTCTCAAAATTTTTCATTCCAATATTAGATCCTAATTAGCACTTCCAATATTTCTAAAATCATGGATTCATTCAACAGAGAAATCACACTCATATCAATTATTTTCGTGCAAAGTCCTACTAAACTGAAATAAAAATCCAACAAGGTTTCATGCAATCTATACAACGCAAAGCAATTATCCAGCTCACAAAATAGTATTTCACTCTTCACTCATCAACGTTTAGGCTAAGTGTTTCCCCTCAATTAATGCATTTTACCTTATCCTACCATATGCTTGCCCATATTCTCAATCTCCTTTGCCTAGATACAATGAACCACCTATCATGAGGGCTTTGTCAGTCACAAATGGGGTTAGGTTAGGTTCAACTTTGATTAAGGAGGGACAAAAGCTCAAGTAGATTTTCAAGAGAAGGGAGTTCTTTGAGTGAGTGAGTACAACAACTTAGAGTGGAATGCATTAAATGATGCAGCTCAAGAGATTCAAGCATTCTTTCACCATATATTTCATAATTCTATCTTATGTGGAAATTCTTTTCAAGTCAAGGCCCTTTCTTTATATTTTTTCTTTTTCCTTCATTCATCATCATTTTTTTTATGGACTTGACGATCATTCTTTTCTTCAAATTCAAGCATTTTTGACATCTATATGATGTTCACTACCTCAAACTTAGGAATTTGCTTGTCCTTAAGCAACTATAGTGATAATCAGCACCCTAAACTTAGTTTCTTGCATTCACTCTTGATGCAACTCAAAAGAAATACCTCTCTTAAGGTAAAGAAATTATTTTTTCAGACTAAGTTTGGCAAAAGAAGGAAATGTGGAACAATGGAAATTAAGTGCAAGGGTGTTCTAAGGTAAGTGGGTGTATGCAAAGAAGGCCTCAATCATCTAGATGAAAAATTGCACAATGCATATTCAATTAAGAAACAGGGCAAGTTCTAGAGGATAGATGCAAAAATACATGTAAAGTGCACACAGAAAAGAAATTTAAGGCTCAATTCTCTACCATGGTAAAAGGTGATAATTACTTAGCAATAGATTATTACAATTCACCTTACATGAAAATATGTTCAGTATGGTAGGAATGGTAATTATGTATAAAACAGAGAATGATTGTGAGTTGAATGGGAAGTACAATTAGAATATAAAATTAGACTAAATTAAAAGGAAAAGAATACAAAAAGTATTTTTGTATTTTTGTCTATTACTGTGCAAGGAAATAAGACTAAACACTTATGAAACAAAGGCAAAGAGATCACCCCCCTTTCATAGAAGATAGATTCACAATTTCGGGGTCAAATTCATCCTCCTCTTGGTGGGACTGAGGGAATTTTCTACATAAATATACACAAAATTCAATATAGAGAGCAAATACGAAAGTGGAATGATATATATATATATATATATATAAAAGTATAGAAATGTCCTAAATTGTTTCAGGTAAAAGCAGTAATATGAAAGTAAAGCAAGGAAGATAAAAGTGATAATATGCGATAATTACATGGAACCGGGAGCTATTAATATATACAGGGAAATAGTAGAAAGTTAAATGACAAGAAAAGAAATTAAAGCCAAAATAACATCTTCATTTGAGCTAGAGGATAAGGTGTCTTTATCATGGTCATCGTCCTCCTCTGCTGCTACTTCTTCTGCCTCTAAAGAGCTAGACCTACTGGCCTCTGCATTAGCTCTCCTTAGGGTAATGGTAGTGAAAGGTGGAAGATCATTCTGGACTGCTGCTCGAAGGTAAGGGGCACTAAAGGTGGGGGCATCATAGATCTGTGCAGAAGTCATTCCCAGCTTCTTTCCTATGTTTAGTAGCATGGTATCCATCAGAGTCATCAAGGCCTTCTGGCCAGAGTGTATGGAATTTTGCCTCAAAGTGAGTTGTTTCATCTGCTCTCCCATCTTCAGTGGGGTACCCTTCCTGTACTCGACTGGTAGTGACAATTATAGATCAGCGGTCTTCTTGGGCTTAAATAGCTCTTTCACCACAATTTTGGATATAGAAGGGGCTGCTCTAACTCTCTGCTGGTATTCGCCAAAGTCTACCCCAACATCTTGGCATAACATAGTGATGATGGATAGGAAGCTAAGTGAGTCTCTACTTCTGCTCAAGATCTCCATGATAGCTTTGCTGACCACCTCACCAACGTGGATGGGCATGCTTGTGAGGATGGCATATATCAGCTCTATGTAATGCCCCAAATTTTGTAAAGGTAATTATATGTATATATATATATATATATATATATATATTGATAAGATAATGGTGGATTTCTATCAAATGGTGCTTGATGAACATGATGATGTGAATATGTGTGTGTTGAATTATGTGGTGATAAATGTGTGTAGATGAATATGCGAGTATATATGTGTGTTGAGAATGTTTGGCTATAACTGGTTTGGTTTGATTGAAATAGGCTAACTGTTGCAGCGAGAGGGTCTCGATATAACGAGATTCTGCAGAAACCAGAGTGCAGTTTTCTCTGAGATTTTCGCTGTAGCGAGAGAGGATGTCGCTGCAGCAAGGAATGTCGCAACTAGAAAGGGATTTAAAGGGATTGGAGCTTGTGGGCATGGGTTATTTTACATTTCCCTTCCTTTCTTTAGCGATTCTCTCAATCACAAACCCTATTTCATTGATTAAATTGCCTCCAAAGCCGTTTGGGAGTAAGATTGAAGGTTGAAAGCAAGTTTGTAGCATTTGTAGGTAAGTTTTAATGGTTAGGGTTTTGGTTTCTCATCCCCATTTTGAATATCATCATATTTATTTTTGAGTTGAATAATTAAAGTGAAAGTTTTTAATTTACTGAAAAGGGAGATGCAAAAGAAGAAAGAAATCCAAATTAAAATTAAATTTATCAATGTGTTTGTCTATGTTCTCCCTCTCTCCTTTTAATAGGTTCAAAATTCCAAATAGAAGATAATCAAAATCCTAAAAATTCTAATCCAAATGATAAGCAACTTATAAAAAATTTAAAAATAAAATTGCATTAAATTTGAAAGATACCATAATCTAAGGAAAGAGATATCCTAAATGATAACCACCTAATCTCCTAGAATAAATTTGTAACTTGCTCCTTTATTTTGGCCTGGAATTTGCATCCTTTTGGGTTCATTGTCTAAAGATGAATTAAAGTCCTAGACGTTACCTTTCAAATGTCATTAACACGAGTCTAATTTGATATTTGTGGACCAAGATACGGCTAAAATACTACATGCTAGTCATGATCCATGTTTACCTCCTTCTCTTCCAATTTAGACCCAATTCTATCTTTAAATTTAGGATTCAGCCTTTGGCTTCATCATAAGAGTTGTAGGCCCATCCGTTAGCTTTTCTACAAAATAAGAATCATATTAAAATAAGATATGGAACCTAAGTTACAACCCAAATATTAAACAGTGTCATAAAAATTTGTTATATTGAAATAATTAAATTAATGTCTTACCAAGACTCAAAAAAACATAAGTAGTCCAAATCAATTCAATTAAATACAAAAAAGGTTAATGTATCAAATATGAAGGGATATATATATATATATATATATATATATATATATAAATTATTGATACAATTGCATCTTGAAATAAACATATAATACGATTACTTGGAATTTTGTTAAGGACTTGGGATGAATGTCTACCCTTGGTAGAATTTACTTACAACAATAGTTATCATGATAACATTGGGATGACATTGTATGAAGCATTATATGGAAGAAAGTATAGAATGCCTTTGTGTTAGTACGAGTCTGGAGAGGCAATTCTATATGCACCTGACGTAGTTTAAAGACAGAATTATCAAATCAAGATGATTAGAGAAAAGATCGAACTTTTCCAAGATTGGTAGAAGAGTTATTATGATAGTCAGAAGAAGCCTTTAGAGTTTCAAGTAGAAGATCATGTGTTTTTTAGTTTCACCCACTACTGAAGTTGGAAAAGCCTTAAAATCCAAGAAGTTATCACCTAAGTTTATTGGACCTTTTGAAATTTTACAGAGAATTGACTCTATAGCCTACCAAATTACCTTACTACCAAACCTTTCAAATCTACATCCAGTCTTTCTCATGTAATCAAGCTTGACCCTATCCAAGTTTGAGAGATTTTGCCTTATGATGTGTTTCTTGTAAAAATTGTTGACCACTGAATCAAACAGCTGAGAGGCAAAGATATATCCCTAGTAAAGGTGTTCTAGAATGCAAATGATGAAGGAGATGCTACATAATTTTGGAGACGAAATTCCTAAAATAGTGAGAGAGTTGTAACACCCTCTTTTTTTATATTTATTATTTGATGTAACACCCTCCATTTTGTGGCCCTTGTATGGAAAAACAGGAATTTGGTTGCAGGGTATCTCGCTGTAATGAGATATCTCTTGTTGTAACAAGAAAGATCGTTCAAAATCAGGCTTTCGGATGCTCTGTTGCTATAGCATGGATGCTCTTGCTGTAGCATGGATGCTCTTGCTGTAGCAAGGAGCTCTCATTGTAGCTAAAATGACAGACAACAAAGGAGAATTTTGCCTGGTTTTTTTTGCTGCAGTGAGAGGACGGCTCGTTGTAGCGAGAGTTAATTTGTTGTAGCGATAATATCGTGAGTTAAAGGGTATTTAAAGGACTTCAACCTAGAAAACTTGGATTACAATCCAAAATCTTGATCTTCCCTTTATCTCTCTGACCTCTCACCCTTTCTTCTCAGAAATCCTCCTCCAAATTTCAATCTTCCTTCGAATCTGAGCTTGGAAGTTCAACCATTCAGATCCAAGTAAGTTTCTTTGAGCTTGGTTCTCTAACTTCATTCTTTTTTCTTCATTTTATCCAATCTAAAGGTTTGTACTTTGTGATAGTCAAGGAAACCTTAACCCTTAAGGTGATATTCTCTATCGGGACATTGTGTCTCTCCCTTGGATCCCTAGAAAAACCCGATCTGAGAGACTCATTTCCAGGTAAGGAGAGTTGATCCCGAACACTAAGTATTCTTTATGTAGCTTAACATAGAAAACTCAACTACTTGATTCTAAGTAACAAAATTGTAAGGTTTTTCTATAAAAGAATGGTGAAGAAAATGAATTTCCTGTGAGAAAACCCCCTTTTGAACCCTAACTTCAGTATTTCATTTTGGGTAATAGAACTCCAATGATTCTCTAAATTGTATTACTAAAAATGAAATTTTGGGTATGAGGAACCAATAATTTAATCCAAAGATCATTTAATTAAAATTTTATACTGAAAAGATGAGTAATATTGAACAAGTAATATTGAACTTTAGGATAGGCAATCTTATTAATGCTAAAAAAGTGTGTATGTTGGATTGTACAATTAGGTTAAGTCTAGAGGTGTTTGACCTCTGGTACATTGTATTAATCTGTGTGGTGTGAAATTTTTTGAGGATATTCTGTGTTAGATGAATGTTTGTTGATGACTGAGATATGTTGAAATAGATAAAATTAGGTTATTGATGAAAAGTAAATGATATGACATGATAAAGAAATTATGAGAAATGTGATTATAATACGTGAATCAGATAGTGATGGGTGTTATTATGACACGAGTATTATGGTACATTAAAATGTGTACTCATAATGCATGTATTGTAATACATTAAGTTGTGCAATCAAGACTCACCTATTATGACACGTTGATCTATGAGAAGGATATAAAGAAAAATGAGAATGAAATGAGAAATGCTGAGAAAGAGAAAGAGAAATGGAATAAGTATAGATAGTCATAGAGATACACTGGGGTGTGGAAGACAGGGGCGATTGAGAAATCTGGGAGAAATGATGTTGGTGGATGTATTTCCATGATTGTGCAAAAAATCAATGAAAATAGAGAGAAAAGACACCACAGGCCTCACACTCATTTCTTGACCTAAACCCCTGACTACACCTTTGTTAAAAAGGGCCGGGTCGGCACACGTGTGTATCAGTGTTGTTGCGACTAACCAGCAGCTATCTATACTATGAAGTTCTCAAGGGATCCCAGGGGTAATGAATGTAAAAGTGTAATGAATGTGAAATTGTGAGAAACATGAAGTAGTACAGAAATTGTATGATTATAATATATGCATTGTAACATATCGATTAATGTTGTTATGATATATGTGTTGTAATACATCGATGAGTGCAATTAGACACATGTATTATGACATATTGATTGATGTGATAGAATACATGTATTATGACATATAGATTAGTGTAGAAAATGCATGTCATAAATAATTACAAAAAAAATAATTAATTCGTTAGATGTGTTCTCTGCTTTGATAATGATTTGTGTGTTGTGAATGTTATTATTAATCAATGTGTGCTAGAAATATGTTAGCCAATATTTTCTGTGTTATATAAATTTTCTGTCAAATAAGAGATCTACTAGGGCAGAAGATATTCACCCTTACTAATATTTTCAGGTAATCAAAATGAAGAGATAAAGATGGTTGGTCTATTCTAGGATCATAGACTAGTGGTGTTGGAAGGAAGATTGCTCTGTAGGAACTAGAATAGTTTGAGAAATTGTAATATTTTATCCTAATTACATTTCATGTTGACCAAGTTATGTAAATATTTCTTTAATGTCAAATTTTAGAATTTATAATACTTTGGTGAATTTTTCTTGTAATGAATAATTTGGAGATGTTCTTCATGGTATTCTAAATTTATATGTATGAAATGTGAACCAAATAATTTGCTAGATACAAATTGAAGTTTTATTTATTACTTTAAAGTCCTAAAATTATTCCTATGAAAGTTTTTAAATAATGTGGAATTCTATACAATTTTCATAAGAGCAATGTAAATTTTGCTTTTATTCAATTCTTAAATATGTGAAATAGAATAAAAAAATTATTCTATTTTCTCTCTTGCTATAAAAATTTATTTATTTACTTTTGTACAAAATTGAGGATGTTACATGATGAATTGTTTAATAATAGGTGATGTCAAAATGTGTTTTAATTTAATTTAACGAGTGTTTGATAGACGTATGGTGCAGGGGGGCCCGCTCAAATGAGATTAAGCGTCCAGAACCACATGATTTTAGTGCATTCTCGTTCAAGCAAAATGAGTCTTGCTCAAGCGAGATAGGATAAATTGGCCCAATTGTCCTCTCGCCTAGGCAAGAAGTAATCTCGCTCAAGCAAGATGGAGCTCACTCAGGTGGCCTCATAGGAAAAATTGAGTAGCTCTCTGGACCTCCTTGCTCATGTGAGAATGAATCTCGCCCAGGTGAGAATAGCATAAAACTGAGAAAAATCACTCTATCTGATTTTCTCACTTGGCAAGGATGAGCTTGCTAAAGGAGAGAGTGCGAGATTTGACGGGTATTTAAGGAATTTTAACTCAAAAAAACTTGCATTGTAATCTAAGAAACATTTCCAAACTTCTGTAAACTCTATCATTTCTCTTAAAAAGCTCTATTCCAATACTGAGAACATGATTGTTTGTGCTCATGAGAATATTGTTGTGTGTTTCTTGTTTGTCAATATATGTTTGAATGATATTGTTGATGAAATATGTTTTCTTTGTCCTTGATGACTTGAATGATATGTGTGTTGAGTATATATGTATGTACGTTGTGGACTGAGTCCAATGATGCCCGATCTCCAGCAATGAATGATTGATATATAATATAGACTGTGAACTTGAATAAATAGAAAGAGAAAAATGATTAAAAGTGTTCTATCATAAAAGTGACAAGTTATGTTATGAGAAATGAAAAGAGTACAGTCTTAGTGAGAAATAAAAAGTGATGAGGATAATTATGGATAGTTTAGAGATACATTGGGGGTATGGAAGATGGAGATGGATGCTTTTCTTTGATTTATGCATAACTAATGAGAGTAAAAGCACTACAGGCCCCACACTCATTTTCTAACATAAACTCATGACCATACTTTTGCTAAAAGGGATCGGGTCAGCACAGGTTGTATTCATGTTGCTACAGCTATCTGATAAATCCATATTTTACCATGTTTTTAGCATAGTTTTTAGTTAATAATTAGGAAAATAGTTCTAAAATAAACTTGAAAAGATCACAAAAATAAAATAATTAGTATAAATTGTTGTTTTGTTGAAATATTAAAAATTGTTTAGATTTTTGTAGGAGTTCATGCAAAAATATGAAAAGTTGTTAAAAGTGCTTAAAGGAAGGATTAGAAGCTGAAATTGAAGAAGAATAATCAAAGAATCAAGCTTGAAGAATTCCTAAGAGCTGGGCGTTACAACTCCAAGTGATTGGCGTTTGAATGTGGAAAGAACAAAATACAGCACTAGGTCTGCGTGGCTACTATGAGTGATGCGCGTTAATACTCCAGCAACTGAAACTGGATAATTGCCATTGCGTTGAAACGCACATCACCTAGCGCTTTGGCGCGCAACAGAACGTGGAAACGCATAGTAGATGGCGTAGCAACGCAGAGCAAGCACATAGAAGAATCATTCATTGAAGTGTTGTGCATTGAAACACACATCACTTGAAGCTTTGGCGCGCAAGAGCACGTTGCAACTCATAACACATGCAGCCAAGGCGCGCATCCGCGCGCCTTTACTTTAGCCACTGCATGTTTTGGCGTAGAATTCTGTAACTTTATAACTTCTTCTTCTTTCCAATTCTGAACGTTTGGAACTTTTGTATCACTTTTAGAAGATTCCAGAACACCTGGGGATAACTAACTATCAGAATTTCAAGGGTTAAGTCAAAGAATTAGAGGAGCTCTATAAATAGGAATTAGGAACTTAGAAAATAGGTCTTTTGTCATTTTTTAGTTTTTGTATTCATTTTGTAGCTGTTTTAACTTCCAAGGGAAGTCAGAGGGAGAAGAGAGGAGCAACTTTTGTTCTTCTTTGCTAGAGGAATCTGGGGGAAGGCAAAGTTATTGAGATGCCTCTCTGCTTTTCATCTTCTTGCTTCTCTCCATTTCACTGTAATGTGTTTCTAACTCTTTTGTTAAGGATTTATGGATCTAGAATTGATATATTAATTTTGTTTTGACTCTGAACTTTGAGTAATTGATTTGATTGAGGGATTAATTCTGTGTTTACTTCATCTTTGAATGGAAATTCAATTGATTAATCAAAGAGTAACCTTCACTAATGGAAATTGGGTTTGTTGCTTGGATCTGAATTAATTCCCAAAACTCTTGATTTTCTTAGGGATAAGTGGTCTTAGTTTTGCAATCTTCTGGTTCTAATTCGTAATGCAATATTGAACTGAATTTGGCCTAAGGAATTAGGGAGATTTGGTTGAATATTAGGACCAATGAGTTGAGGAATCAATCTTTGGTTATTGTAAAGAGAAACCGATTGTCAATCAATCAAATGCTTGAATGTTCAGAGGCAGAACTGAATTGATATTGATATTCTAGTGAAATAAATTCCTAACTTTCTTCCATTCGTGATTCATTCTAATAGTACAAGTTAACATTCTGTTTTTAACAATTTCTCATTTTTTTAATTTTGAATTTTACTTTCTTGCATATTGAAATCTGTTCAATGAATTGTTTGGTGCAAATGGTTATTATCTTGTGAATTGGTGATTAAAAATAAGATCCTAGAGGACGATACTTGGGACTCAATCTGATTTTCACATTTTATAACTTGCTACAACTACCTAGTACATTTGCTAGTAGTGAAATTACACCATTTAAATGCTGTGATAGAAAGCGTGTAACACTATCCAACAATAATATAAACTAAGGAAGTTATGAGTAATGATAAAATAAAATCATGATATTAATGAATGTTAAATGTATATAAAATTGATGTGAATTGTAATTGTTATTTCTAATTGATTGATGCGTTATTCATTTATGTATTGCCTAATATTATGGTAAATCATGTTTAGTAATAAGAAAAAAGGCCCATCCTTACTAAATATTTCAGGAAATCAAGATGACCACTCATCAGAGAAACATTAGGTAAAGGAAGGATTTATACGTAGTAAGTTAAATTTTGTATTTAGGGAGTGGCAACGGCTCTATTATTGTAAATTTACCGTAAATTATAATGATGTATCAGGTAATATATTTACGGTATAATTGGACATAGATTACAGTATTCCTTTTTAGGCATCCCGCGCATGGTATCAACACATACTCAGCTTGTACATATATCGAGGGATGGTCCGAATGCCAAGTATAGTGAATTACTTGTACACCTTTCTCGACCATGACTACATGAGAAGACCCACTTGGATCACCTTTGAGCAAGTCACTGGTACTAAGGTGGTTGCCAATATGGGTGATCAAGGCGAGGACGAAGACCTATCTCTAGAAGAATTAGCTGAGACAAAAGTATGGTTTGAGGATTGTAACATCTTCAATTTCGTCTTTCAAAATAAATAAACTTATAGTGAATGAATAAACATCAATCGATATGTTACAATGCATATATTATAATTATACAACTTCTACACTATTTCATATACATCGCACTTTTACGTCAATTTCACTTTCATTTTTAATGCCTCTGGGATCCCTTGAGGACTTCATAGCTTAGATAGCCGCTAGTTAGCCCCAGCAACACGAGTGCACGTGTGTTGTCCTAGCCCCTTTTAGCAAAGGTATAGTCAGAAGACTCGTTAGAAAATAAGTGTGTAGCCTGTGAATGCTTTCACTTTTAGCAAATCATTGTGCACTTGTTCACACTGAGCATTCACCACCTTTATTTCCCCAAGATTTTCCAAATTTTCTTTCAGACTCTATACTCCTTTGTATCTCTTTAGCTATCTAAACTCACCACTAATATTTCTGATTCTTTTCTGTCACGACCTATTTTATAAAAGGTTAATGACATTTTGCATTACTATTTCTTTTTCAATTATTTACTATACACAAGAATAGGAATATGAACTTTTAAAATTTTGATTTTAATATCTCAATCAACAAGAAAACAATGCTCCAAAGGCATTTTCAAATAATTCAACAATTACATAAATATATTTATACATATACAAGAGTTGCTCTACGAAGAGCTCAAAATATAAGTTCTTGAAATAATAATAACATTTACATCATTGAAGATTGTAAGTAAATAATCTAAACCCTCTAAACAGACCTAGACTAACAAAATAAAATTTACAATCTTCACAAAACTCTTAACTTCATGCTTTCCTCAGCCGGAGCTTCCAGTGTGAGAAGTAGCTACAAAATCTGTCACTTCTGCTCACGTACCACAGTACAATCATTGCCAGACACATACATCACACATACAAAATAGAAAAGGTAAGCTTACATAACAACAAACATAATTATAGAGAAATAAATGAATCTAATTATCCATGTAGTTCATCATTTAGCAATTCGTCAATGTTTACTCAGCAATACAACTTATTTCTATTAACTTTTTGAGTGCCAACAATTACGACAATAAAAATATTAACATTAATAAACCATCACAATAATCATAACGACAACAACTCAGCTCCATCCGATATCACAACACTAGTGAATCTAGAAGGAAGCTACCACTCGACACCTTTGCCTACCACTCAGCACATTCGCCTACTACTCAGTACATCTACCTACTACTTTTTCATACGATTTTATCACTATCACATAATCAACATTAAAACATACTATTCATAACATTTGTCAATTGATCTCAACATGATATACAACATCTTCTTGATAGTTTTCTCAGCCTTATAAATATTATACCACCGAAATAAAACAACAGAAAACTCCATCACAAACACATCCAATTCATCCCACACATTAATAATCAAACAACTCAACCATATTTACCCTAGTTTCTACCCTAAGGTTTTGCTTATACATCAATCTATCTTTAGTCTGAAAGACATCTTTATATATATATATATATATATATATATATATATATATATATATATATATTTACACATTTCGATATTAGTTGATTAAATCAAGCCAACTAGAGTAAGCTCTCCTTACCTAGAATGAGTTTTCTTCAGATCAACTCCTAGTAAGTCCCGAAAGGATAGATCAAGCGTTTGAGTATGGAATATGGTTCAAATGGCTCAGATCTACTCAAAACGACATGGTATAAGTTACTTGAGAAAGAGAGACAAGAAACAAAGTAAAAACTAGAAACTGAGCTCTAAGAACTCGCCTAAATCTCGATGAGATAGAAAATCTCACTTTGATTGGAGATAAATTTGGCTTTAGGAAAGTTTTCTCTAAGAGTAATAGGAGATAGAACAGAGGGAAAATGAGAGAGAAAAATTGTCTGGTGAGAAAATGAAATTTCTAGACGTTGAGGCCCCTTAAATACCCTTCTAGCCCGCGCGCTCTCGCTTAAGTGAGCTAAATCTCGCTCGAGTGAGGTCTGATCTCACCTGGGCGAGCTCACCATCGCCTAGGCGAGAAAACCAGACAATAGATGTGACACCCAAGCGCTAGGTGAGGGCGGGGAGTGATCGCTAGTGCAATATGGCACAGACAAGGAGCGGCTACCTGGCAGGCTTCCAACAGTAAAGGGCACATGAATGAATCGAACTTACACCTGAATGAGAGGGATCCAGAGGCTGTGTAGGTATGGGACTATACAGTTGAGGATAGCTTAAAGGAATTGATTAGGACTACTTATACCAACAAAATGCATTTACTTTTTGGTGGCCTATCACTTAAGAACTCCAAAGTTCTGCGTGCTTAACTTGGAGCAATTATAGGATGGGTGACCTTCCTGGGAAGTTCCCGGGAAGTGTGCGAGTGAGGACAAAGCATGCTGAAAAGTCTTGTGTTGGTTTGTGGGGATAGTCATCAGTCTTAACTTGGAGCAATTATGGGATAGGTGACCTTCTAGGAAGTTCCCAGGAAGTGTGCGAGTGAGGACAAAGCACGCTGAAAAGTCTCGTGTTGGTTTGTGGGGACAGTCATCAGTCCCGAATAAGTTGCCGGTTTGTGGGGACAGTCGTCAGTCCCAAATAAGTTGTCGGGCTGTTACAATGGAACCTCTCAAATTTCTGCTATTCTCGCTTAAGCGAGAATCACCTCGCTTAAGCGAGTTGCATCTCGCCAAGCGAACAGCATTCTTGCCTGGGCAAGATTGCGTCTAGAGAGCTACTTATTACTCCTGCGACTCCTCGCTTGAGCGAGGTCACCTTCCGCCTGAGCGAGATTCCTTCTCGCCTCGGCGAGATTACAGTTAAGGCAATCTTATTTGCTCTCGCTTGAGCAAGATTGATCTCGCTTGAGCGAGATATCCTGCACCCAGATTCTAAATTTCTCTCCCGAGAGGAATGACAGGACTAGGAGGCTGCGGGTAACTACTATTGTTTTCATAGTAGCTACTATGGGTGACGACCAATTCACTATAAATAGATTTTTAGAAATTAGGGTTTAGGAGCTTTTTACACTTTTAGATTTTTGCCATTTTAGGAACAATTGGAAAGCCTAGGTCGACCTTGGGTGACAGCCAAGGGTCCAACCTAGGGTTTGAATTACATTTCTTGTTCACTTTTCTTTAATTTTTCATCTTGATGTTATTGATTTCTTCTTACTTTCATTTTGTAATTGTAAGACTCATCCTCATGGAGGGCTAAACTTTCTTTTAATCCTTAGTGAGTTCATATGGATTCTTGAATTTCTTTGCTTTTGAATGTTAATATAATTCCTTTTCTTTCATGAATTTTTTCTTCCTAATCTCTTGAATGGAATTAATGGTTGAATGAGGAGGACATTGTTTAATTAATCCTAATTCATTTTAATGAGATTCTAAACTTGAATTGCTTAATTCTGGGTTTATTTCTAAGGTTGCGTAATCTTGGGATAAGAGATTAGAGTCCATTGAATTGCTTAATTCATATGGAAACATAAGGTTGATTTTTGCTTGTTAAATCAATCGAATTCTGAGAGGAGAGAAAGAGTATTAAATTTTGAGAGGAATAGGGATAGAGTCTATATGAATGAACTAGGTGTTACTACATTTGATCGATTGAACTCTGCAATTTAATTTTCTATTTAAGTTGATTGAACTTGAAATCACAAAACTCCCTTTTTTACTTGCTTTTTGAATACATTGCACACTACATGTTTGATATTTAGTTACTTATCCAATGATTCATGGGATACAACCTAGGTTAGCACCTTAGTATTGCATTAATTTCTGTTTATGTTTTAATGAGGATTCGCGACAAATCTTTCATTCATTAACTTTATGTTGGATATAGCAGTGATAAAAGTTTGAAGTGCTGAGACTAGCTGAACGAAGATGTGTAGTTATGTTGCATCATGCTGATTTTTATCATTCTAGAGTCGAGTTATATGTTTAGGTGGTTAGACATGTAACGATAGAAATGCTAAGTTGTGTTGTGTTTGGATCCAAATATCGGGATAGGTCACTTGCGGACTGGAAAATTATAGGTTCCTTTTGGATTATTTGAGCTGTTAAACCAGTTAGAACTGAGCTATTGCATTTGCATTAGACAACAAGGAATTGGCTGAGATTGTTGTGTTATTTGCTAAGAATTATAAAAGTTGTATAAATATTTCTGATATTTTCATACTCTATAGTTATGATGGTTAGTTATATAAGCTCACCCTTACATTTGTTTGTGCTGGTGTGTACTGCGATGACTATACGATGGTACGTGAGCAAGTGTGACAGATGATGTGTCTACTTCTCATGCTGGAAAGTTTGGCTGAAGGATGTTATGAGTTTAGTGTTTATTTTGGAAGATTATAATATTATGTATTTTGTTAGTTTAGATTAATTAACTACGGAATACGAGATGTACATATTTGATAATTTTGAAAAAATTGTATTTTGATCTTCATGTAGAGCAACTAATGTAAATATATACTTATATAAATTTTTGGGTTGTATAATAATACCCTTAGATCCTTGTTATTCTGTTGAATTGTTGAATATATATATATATATATATATATATATATATATATATAATCTCATAAATAAATCCATATAGAGAACAACGATGCATGATGTTATTAATCTTTTATAGAAAAGGGTCATGACAATATTATGGGGCATGCAGTTGGTCATAGCTAGAAGCATCCATTTTGTTTGAATAAAATGTGATTCAAAGGATGATATTTCGCTAGGAGCATCCAGAATTGTAGTAATCCTTTTTATCCCGTTATTAGCAATATTAGGAATCTATTTAAAAAGATTAAGTTTGTTAGATTTAGCCATGTCTTTAAAGAGGCAAAACAGAGTGTTGATTGTTTGGCTAAGATAGGCCTTGCTCATGTGTAACGCCCCGAATTTTGTAATATAGTTTAATTATTAATATAAGTGTTTACATGGACTTTCATGTGTTATTATTAATTATTATTATTATTATTATTATATATATATATATATATAGGGTGATGAGAATACATGTGTATGCTAAAATCAGACTGAAATTTGGCTAAGTGTTCTGCTGCAAGGTATTCTCACTGGGCTCATTTCGTACCCGAGAAGCCCATGTATGAAAAAGGTTTAATTTTACTTCCTCATCTAGCTACTTTAGGTTGGGGGTAGGTCCTAGGGGGGAACGAGAGATGTCTCGCTGTAGCGAGAGGGCCCTAGGAGGAAGGCGTGAAACTGTTGCCTTGTCGCTGTAGCGACAATTTAGGGTACATTTTTGGGTGCAGTCTCACTGTAGTGAGAGGGTCTTGCTGTAGCGAGATTCTGCAGAAACCAAGGTGCATTTTTCTTTGATATTTTTGCTGTAGCGAGAGACGGTGTTACTGCAGCGAGGCTCTCACTGCAGCGAAAGAATCTCGCTGTAGTGAGAGTGTCACAACCAGAAAAGGATTTAAAGGGGTTAGGGTTTGGGGAAGGGTTATTTCTCACTTTCCCTTCGAGATTTCTTTAATTCTCTCACTCCTAAACCCTATTTCACCAATTAAATTGCCTCCAACCCGCTTAGGAGTAAGATTGAAGGTTGGATTTGTGTAGGGAATACTTGAAGGTGATTTTTAATGGTTAAGATTTTGGTTTCTCATCCCTATCCTCTGATTTCTCGATTTTCTTGGGTTTTCATGGAGTTCTTCCATGTATTTAGGCCAAGTTCGTGTGGGGAAGCGCCTACCTTGTTGAATTGGTGTGTGGGTCTTTATTTGAGGTAAGGGGGGACTTTACCCTATCTTAATTTGTTTGGAAATCAACTTAATTGCTGTGTTTTAGTAATGTGATTGAGATAGGACATGTGAACTAGTGTGTTTTGATAAATAATGCATGTTGGGTATGATTTTTTATGATGTTGAACCCTATTATGAATAGATTAGGATGAGGAATTGATGTAAATTATGCTGAAAATTGTTGTGTAGGAGCTAGAAATGTTGTGCGTTGAAGGTAACGTGAATGAATGTGGGCCTATGCGCCGTGTAATATTAATGACTATGGATATTGTGTCGTGTGCTGTGAATGAGAAATGTGTGCGTGTGAATGGGGTATGTTGAATGCCATTGTAATGATGTTGTGAATGATTCAGCAATACACTGATGGTGTGGAAGATAAGGATGGTAGAAATACCTTGGAGAAGAGAGAGTGGTGGTGACACCAACAGTGAGCGTGGGTGCATCACAGGCCACACACTCTCCTTCTGACTAGACCTCTGACCACTACCTTTGCTAAGTGACCCATGACTACCCACGTGGTATCTAGAGGCAGGGGTAACCGACAACCATTTATGGTGTGAAACTATGATCACAATGCTACCATGAGCGTGGCTAGGTGCAATGAGTGCATGTGTGTAAATTGTTTGGTGCCATGAGTGCATCGATTATGAACTAGAATGATATGTTTGAAATGTTGTTTGTGATTGCCTAGACTTGAGTAGAATATATTAGAACACCTATAGATATGCAAGGTGAGTCTTTATATTATGCATGTGTGTGGGATAATGTAGAATACTCACCCTTATATTTATCATTTCAGGTGACCAAGACGATCAACACCTGACTTAGTGAAGGGAGGATGAACTGCTATAGGACTTAGATTGTATTTTGAAATTATGATATAACTGAATTAGTCCTGTAGTAGTCTTTGATATAAATTGTAATCCTTTATTGTTTTGAACCGTTTTATAAAACTCTGTAATGGGATCTTTTATTAAATGAAAATTTTATTACTCTCATTTTATAAAAATTTTACTTAAAAATTAAATTTAAGGTGTTACATAATGAGTTACAAGCTTCCATTTTTTATAGGCTTCCTCTTCCCTTTTGCCCTTCTAAGACTTGATTCTTTAGATACTTTGTGGCCTAGGCCTAGTGCCTAATTTGTTATCTGTTTTTAGTTTTTAGCCTCGTTATATATATATATTACAAAATGTGTATAGATACATTTATTTTACATCTACCCGATTTTTGGATCCACTGATTCCCTGTTACACGAATGAATTGCAATTTGAATCCTCCAATGAGTAGTCTAACCATAGAATGTGATTGTGCGTCAGTTATGCTCAAAAAATTAATCATTTCACATATTTATCTCTAGTTTTATATTGACTAAAAATTACTGTCTTCGTGTAATGAGAAAAAAAAAACATTTTTTTCACGAGAACTGGTGAATATTAGAAAAGACATTCATGAAAACGTTTCGTAAAAGGGTGCAATAAAAGTGATTAAAAATAATCAATTAAAAAATAAATGAAAAATGAAAACTTTAGACAAATCATGCGAAAGGTTGTTGCTATACAGTTTTGTCGGGACATGTTTTGTTCAATTTTAATTATTATAGAGACATCAATGAGACCATCATATTACAACAAGTTATCTTCCTCACCACTTACCACTGAAACATCTAAACCATGTCCAACACACATTTCACAGTGAACGTTCTTGAGCAATGCAGAATCACTCCCCCACCCAACACAACTCCAACAACCTCTATCCTACCACTAACCTTCTTTGATCTTCCTTGGCTCTTCTTCTCTCCAAGCCAACCCCTCTTTTTCTATGAATTCCCAACCTTTCACTTCACAACTACAATACTCCCAAAACTAAAGCAATCTCTCTCCCTCACACTTCAACATTACTATCCTTTTGCTGGTAGCTTTGTGCCATCACATGATCACTCCAAACCTCATCTCATTTACACTAATAACAACTCAGTTCCATTGACAATATCTGAGTCAAATGGCAACTTCAACCACTTTTGTAGCAATCACATTAGAGATGTCAAAGATTTCCACTTACTTGTACCCAAATTGGCATGTGAAGGTAATGAGTTTCCTTTGCTAGCTATTCAAGTAACATTATTCCCACGTGTTGGCATTTGCATCGGTATTACTTTTCACCATGTTGTTGCTGATGGGAGAACCTTCCACAATTTCTTCAAGACATGGGCCTCATATTGTAGCTCAGGGTCAGCTTCAACATTCCGACCAAAGTCACTGCCATGTTGTGACCGAAGTGTGATTGTTGACGCAAATGGCCTTGAAGAGGTTTTCTTGAAAGAATGGAAAAAAAGAGGACTAGCACAGGGTATTGCCATAGGTAGAGAAGCCAAACTGGTAGATCTTTCAGTCTTGGTTCGAGCCACTTTCTTAATGGGTACCACTCAAATGGAGAAAATTAAATGCTTGATTATTAATTGTTGCAAGGATAAGAACCAGCCTCAGCCTGTTCATTTATCTGCTTATGTGTTAGCTTGTGCTTTTACATGGGTTTGTCTACTCAAAACCCAACAAAGTGTGAATGTGAAAGCAATCCATGAAGACAACACATACTTGGGATTCATTGCTGGTGGAATAACTAGATTGGACTATGCGGTGCCAATGACGTATTTGGGTAATTGTGTTGGCTTTGGCAGGGCATCAGTGAAGAGAGAAGACATACTAGGAGAAGATGGGGTTGTTGCTGCAGCTAAAGCAATTGGAAGCACGATTAAGAAACTTGATGCATCAATTTTTGCGGGTGCAGAGAAATGGATTTTGGATTGGGATGTGTTACATGGGTCAAAACAGCACGTGTATGCTACCTGGTCTCCAAAATTGAAGCCTTATGAATTAGATTTTGGGTGGGGGAGGCCCAAGAAAATAGAGGAGATCTCAATTGATTTTACAGGAGCTTTTTCACTCATACAAAGCAGAGACATTGAGGGTGGAATTGAAATAGGCTTAGCTTTACCCAAGAATGAAATGGATACTTTCTCCATTTTGTTCACCAAAGGGCTTGATGCTCTACCATGATCTACTCTAGCGAGACCTTCTACTGATCCATGTCTCTTGCATGTAGTTCTTTTTTACTAAAATTAAGGAGACTAAGAAAAAGGGAGTGCGAACGTGGGAATGAAAAATGGGCACATTGTCACAGTTTCTATCTCGGTATGTCATGTTCCTGTGGTTTCATGTTCAATAAAAGGATGTACGAGGATTGGATCATTGTTGAAGAATTCTATGAAGGCATTATGTTATTTTTGTATGTTGTTTTTCTTAGCTTTTTTACGATCACATTTTCGGTATTGAATATTCTAAAATATATTCTCATATAATGACGACTCTCAAATTAAAATGACTTCATTCAACATTCCCAGGTTTTCATTTTTGCAGTTGTGTGTTAGATCTTATATCTAACGATGGACTCAACTTTTAGATGATAAAAGTTATCCCTTGCTGCTCCTGTTTAAAAAAAATAAATATTTAATTCATTGAAAAATCAGTTATGTATTATAAATTTATATTCTATTTTTAAAATATTTATAGCGTTAAACAATAAAATTAGCATCTTATATATTAAATAAATAATTGTATTTATCTTTAAGAATAAAATGTAACTAATTTATTAAACAAATCTTATAAAAAATAAGAATATATAAAAAAATTAAGAATGAATACATCTAAATAAATAAATTATATTAGGTCTTAAAAAATATTAATAATTTATTACAAATAAGAACAAAGATAGTATTTTACATGACAATACTAATATAATAAAAAATTTGATTAAATAATTATTTTAATTCTTTGATAAAATTAAATTCAACGAAACCTAAATCCAAACCTAATACCGTAATATCATTATAAATTTTAAAAATTAAGTAGGGGCATTTATACCCCACATTATTATTACTCCGTACACTACCTCCATCTTAAAAATGTTGTCATATTATATATAGGTAAAATTAGCAATTTAGCTTTTTTATTTATTTTTATCCTCTAATTTTATTTTTTAACATTTTTTGTTTTATTTTATCCTAAAATATCAATTAATTTTTAAAAAATTTATATTTAATTTTGTTAATTATATGATTTTAAAGAAATTAAGTTCTAAAATTATTAAACTAAACATATTTTAAAACATATTCAAATATAATAAGTCATATTTATTAAAAAAATATTATTGTCAAACAAATTTATAGTAATTTAAAACGCAAAATTTGACCATTTTAACTGACACATAATTTTGACAGTTCAAAATTATGAGAAAAAGTTCACGTAAAGAAAATTAAAAAAAAAAAAAGATATCCATATTTTTAATATTTTTTAAATTACATTAATTTAATAATTTTAAAAAAACTCCATTATTTACAAACAAAAAAGTAAAAGTAGCTAGGCCCACGGTACAAATACAGCTTGTCCGGGGACCACATCTTCAGCGAGAACAGTAGAAACGACCAAAATTATAGGTAGTACGGATATTATATATAAAGTGCACGTGAGTATTAAGTTTTAACTTATAAATTACGGGTGGGCTGCGGTCGGGTTCGGGAGGGTGCGGGCCCAATAACCCAGAATCGAGGCAAACTGATGGATTAATTTTAAGGCCCATTACCGACTGAATAAAGAATCGGGTCACACGAGTTTTGGGTTGAGTGGGTACCGGGTCAGACTAGTGGGTTATCTCGGATGGGTCAAAATATTGGGCCTTCAAATATATTACAGATTGTTCAGGTTAAAATCTTTACTACTTTATTCCATTTTTTGAAAGATAAGGCCCAATTCTAATTTTTGCTTCTTTATCATTTTTTTTCAGATTATACAGGCTCAATCCATTTTCAGTTTTTTTTTACTGAATCAAAAATTCTGGTTCAGGAATGAAAAAAAATTGTACCGTTCTTTTAACACCTAATTAAATCATCCTCATGTTAAGAAAATATAAAATAAAATTAATGAACAATTTGTATCATTCTACAATATTCACAGTTTAAAATCTAAAATAAAAATATTTTAAAAATTAAAATTCATTATAATTCAAACTCCAAGAAAAAAAAAACTTAATTATTTATTACAATTCAAAATCTAAAACTTTAAATACTATATCAATAATATCATCACCATGAAAGAGTAAATATTATATTAATATATCATCAATCATCAATAGTCAACAGTTTAGTTTATTGTCCATAACATTAAAAATATTATCATTATAATAATTTAGAGTTTAAAGTTTGTTATTTATTACAACAACAATGATAATTCACATAAGTAATCATATTTAATGATGTTTAAAGTGATGCATATGTTCAACTTCAGTAATCAATAGCCAAGTAGTTTATATGAAAAAAATTAATGCATTAGTAGAAAAAATAATACACAATTATTTTATCTAGTTTAAACTTCAAATTAATAGAGAGAAACATGCTTATATAAGATATCCTATGAATTATTTTAATAATCTAATGATTCCAACATAAACTTCAACAACTTATTATTACATTAACTGAAAATAAAAGAGAACAATATGATAAAATAAAATAATGAATATGCTTGAGATAAAACGAATTCTTATTTTATGAAAGCTAACTTGAACAGAATTTGTTGTGAATTTTCATCAAACTCCAAAACCAGTGGCAGCACCTCCAAAACAACATTTCTAACACAAAATAAAATAAAATGAGGCAATGACCAAATTTTAAGACAATCAAATTTAAAAATTGTAATCGCAAGATATATTGAAAAATTCATATTATCGTTGTCTTACGATATATTTACAATTATTATCATGACAAAGCCAGCAAAGATACAACTCTAAGCCTCAAAACTATAACAATAAAACAATTAAAGTAAGTGAAATTATAAATGAGTCAGTCCCAACTAACATTTAGAAATAGTTTATAAAACTCAACTATCAAGTAGAACCCAACATATACTCCCTGCCAAAATATATGATAATGAGTGATGACTTCCAAAAGTATTGAGTACAAGTGTCCAATAGCTTCAAGACACTCCAAAAAGTTGAAAACTATAGGAAAAATATAAATTCTGAATTAATGGACAAATAATAAATATTAAATTGATTTAAAAATAAATATGAAATAAAAAAAACAACCAAATGATACGATTTCAATGATTTCTCATTGGTTATGACTGAGTACACAGCTCTACTCCAACCCTAAAACCAGCAGCAGCACCTCCAGAACTAGAACCCAAATGGTAAATAAGACAGAAATATACCTTCTTCCTTGATTTTTTCAATTTGTGAGGGAATGAATATGCTGACTACTGAAGAAACGGGAGAGGAGGAGGTAGGGAAGACAGGAGGAGAAAAGGAAGGAAACGCATTGAGAAGGGAGGCACTGTAACAACTTAAACTTAATTTCATTAAATGTCAAATTTCAGATAATAGGAGAAAATAAAATTTCATTCAAAAATAGTTTTTCCCCATACATGGTTCATTAAAATATTTCAAAGTAATGACAGTTACAACTTACATCAAATCATTGCTACAGGACTTAATGAGTACATCAAATTTTTTTCAAAATAAATTTCTAAGTCCTATAGCAGTTTCATCCATCGTTCATTGAGTTTGATACTAATTGTCTTAGTCACCTGAAAAATAAATGTAAGGGTGAGTACTCTATGCTACCCAACACATACACAAAATTAAACATAGAGTCTCACCTCACGCATACTTCACATTATTCATAACCCATCTTACACAAGCATAATTACAAACAACAAAGTTCAGCAATTCATTTCAATTCACGACCGATGCACTAATGACACCAAAACATTTTACATGCATGCACTCACCGCACGCAGTCACGCTCACTGTGACACTGTGATCACAGATTCACAACATGGAAGGTCGCCGGTTACCTCCGCATCACAGATACCACATGCACGATCATAAGTTGTTCGGCAAAGGTAATGGTCAGAGGTCTAGTCAGGAAGAGAGTGTGTGGCCTATGGTGCACTCAAGCTCACTGTTGGTGTCGTCACCACTCTCTCTTTCCCAAGGTATTTTTATCATCCCCATCTTTCACACTTCTAGTGTATCGTTGAACCATTTATAGCATCATCACAACAGCATTTAACATGCCCCATTTACACACATTGCAATTGCACACAAAATAATCATATTTGCATACGACACTCAGGCCCACATTCATTCACATCACACGCCATACAGGCTCATATTCATTACAAGGGTTCAACTATCTCACCACCCATCACATTGCATTCAAACATACAACAATTTCCATAAAAAATACACATTTCATACCCTCTATCTCAGTCACATTGCAATATTTAATAGAATAAATGAAAATCAAACATGATGAGATAGGGTAGAGTCCCCCTTACCTCAATTTGAAGACTCACAACGTGAATCAACACTAGAATCGTCTCCCACATATAGGTTCCATCCTCCAAGCGTCCCCAACACGAATCTAACCATCAATCAAACTCACGAACAGCTTTAGAGGCAAGTTAATCGGTGGGATAGAGTTTGGGATTGAGAGGATCAAAGAAATCTCGAAGGTAGATATGAGAATAAGGTTCCCCAACCCTAAACCACTTTAAATCTCTTTCTAGTCGCAATACTCTTGCTACAGCGACACCTTCTCTCGCTGTAGCGACACCCTCTCTCGCTACAGCGAAAATCTCACAGGGAACTGCATTCTGGTTTCTGCAGAATCTCGCTACAGCGAGACTGCACCCAGAAATGCACCCCAAATTGTCGCTTTGTCGCTACAACGAAGGACCTCTCGCTGCAGTGAGAAGGTAACAGTTTCACGCCTTTCTTCCATGGCTCTCTCGCTGCTGTAACACCTTAAATTTAATTTCAAATAAATAATAATTTCACAAATTCAGAATAATAAAAGTTTCATAAAACATTTCGAAAAAGGGAAAGGGGCAAGTTTATATCAAATAACTGCTACAGGACCATTTCTAATACATCAATCTCCAAATAATATTCTAAGCCCTATAGCAGTTCCATCTAACCCTTCACTGAGTCTAGTGCTGATCGTCTTGATTACTTGAAAAATGAATGTAAGGGTGATACTCTACACTACCAAACACACAAATAAGCATAGAGTCTCACCTTGCACATAATTCACATTATTTCTAATACACTTTACACAGTATAATCACAGACAATATTATCACGCATATCATTTCCATTCATAACCGATGCACTCATGGCATCAAAACATTCATACATGCGCGCACTCCCTACATGCAGCCACGTTCACTGTTGCACTGTGATCACAGATTCTCACCATGAATGGTCACCGGTCACTCTCGCCTCATGGATACCACGTGGGCAGTCACGGGTCACTCAGCAAAGGTAGTGGTCAGAGGTTTAGTTAGGAAGAGAGTGTGTGACCCGTGGTGCACCCACACTCACTGTTGGTGTCACCACCACTATTTCTTTCCTAAAGTATTTCCACCGTCCCCATCTTCCACACCCCTAGTGTATCTCTGAACCATTCACAGCACAATATAACGGCGTTAGCACGCCCTATCCACACACATTTCAGCATTTAGTCACAATACACAGCACAAAGCTCACAGTCATTTATTATACACGGCTCTTAGGCCCACATTTGTTCACAATAATCGTTCTCAATACACGGCACAAGTGCCCACATGCATTTACAACATAATTCATTTCAACCATAAACACAATATTCACCATAGTACAATGCTCTCGACCTACACTTATTCACATTGCACGGCACACACATTGCCCTTATTTACTCACACAATATTTTCAACATAGTTCACATTTACATTCCTCATTCATCAAGTATTAGCCTAGTCACACCACACAATCATCCATCACGGGTTTCCACATGCTATCACACCTCACAACACATAGTAAATTCTATCAAATACATATTTCCTACCCTTTATCTCAACCACATTGCAATATTTATTAAAATACATGATCATCTAACCCAAAGAGATAGGATAGAGTCCCTCTTTACCTTGGATTGAAGACCCATACTCGAATTCAACCACGGAAGTGCTCTCTACACGGATTTTGGCCTAAATACATGGAAGAACTCCATAAGAATCCAAGGAAACTGAGAAACAGAGAAAGGGAATGAAAAACGAAAATCCTAACCATTAGAACTCACCTCCAAGCATTCTCAACATGAATCCAACCTTCAATCAAGCTCCCGAACAGCTTTGGAGGCAAGTTAATCAATGGGATAGGGTTTTAGGTCAAGAGAATCGAAGAAATTTTAAAGAAAAGGTGAGAAATAACCTTTTTCGAACCTTAACCCCCTTTAAATCCTCTCTGGTCACGACACTCTCGCTATAGGGAGATATTCTCGTTGCAGCGAGGTCCCCTTACTGCAGCGACTCCCTCCCTCGCTACAGCGAGACCCTCTCGCTACAATGAGATTGCATCCAGAAATGCAGCTCAAACTGTGGCTTTGTCGCTACAGCGAGAGACTTCTCACTACAGCGACAAGATAATAGTTTCATCCTTCTCTCCCAGTACTTTCTCGCTACAGCGAGAAAGGCACAGTTTCATGCCTCACACCTAGGGGCCTCTCGCTACAGCAAGAATGCCCTGCAACATCATCCACACTTAGCCTGCACACACAAATATATATATATATATATATATATATATATATATATATATTCAATCTATTCCAGTCCAGTCATAATTCACATTACACTCCAACTATACTATACAGACTTTCCAACAATCATTTTCATACATGTCCACATCATTACACACATATATGCATCATCTTCATGTCAATCAACACAAAATATATGTATATAGATACTTAATAATTAAACAATGTTACCAAAAATTTGGGGCGTTACAACTGCAGCAAGAATCCTCTCGCTACAACGAGGATGTCCCAGTATTACACCCTTGACTTCTTTTTTTTCAGTCCAATCAATCCACTTCAATCATATACAAATATATTTATACGCGTCCATAAGCATTTATATACACCAGCATTTAATGTTCATCACATACTCAAGTGCAAATTCCAATATCCACTCACATCATACATATATATATATATATATATATATATATATATATATACACACACACATATATAATAAATACACAACACGAAAAAGTCAATGCAAACACTTATATTAACAATCAAACTATATTACAAAATTTGGGGCGTTACAAGCAGCGACGCAAAGAAAATAGGGGAGATATGAGAGAGCTCGAGTGTTGTGTTTTAGTATTAGGGTTTCAACTAAACTACTCCTTTTTAGTTTTAGGCAAAAGTTCTCGGATCTCATTGGTAACTGATACCCAGAATCGAACCCAACCATTGCAACCCCCCAATACCCGTTATCTTTCACTCATTTAGAGCAGCTACCGAACCAACGAGTTTATTTTTTTTCCCTCAATTAATACGAGTTCAGGTCGATTGATTCTCCCTGCCCACACCTATTATAAATTATAACTTTCATTGTAAATCATATATAATAGATTTGTTAAAGTCAATGTTATAAAAGTCAAACACTTTATATTAATAAAAATGAATATTTTTTGTAGTTTTGACATAATTGATATTTTTTAATAAAAAATTACATTAGTTTTACAATTCTGTCGTAGAAATTGAAGTTGACAATATCATATGTACAATATCAGTTATTACATGTCATAATTTATAGAATATTTGTGAAGAAATATGGTTGACTAATAAAAAGTATTGAAGGGAAAAAAAATTATTACTGAATAATATCTATTGCAACTCCAAAATCTCTATTGTGATTCTTTATTTAAATATTATTATTAATTTAATTAATTAATATAAAAGAGAATTTTATATTAAAATTATTTAAAAAGGTGTGACTAGACATTTTAGAGTAATAATAAACTTACTGGTTAAAATGAGAAAAATTATCTCATATATACAAGTAATTATAATTAATTATTTCATCAACTTTAACTTTTAACTAATTCAAATAATATATATTTTTTGCAACATAAAAAGTGTATATTAGCTCATTTAACTTTGGATGAACAATATAAATGTATATCAAAAGAAAAATACAATGAAGGGTCACACTCTTATTACACACTTATTATTATTATTATTATTATTATTATTATTATTATTATTATTATTATGCTTAATTAAGTATTTAATTCTTAAAAAATTTATATTGTTTGGATACAGTCTTTAACTCTTTTTTTAACCTATTAAAAATTAACTTTTACTATCAACTGAATTTTGTTAAATAATAAAACAGACAATAAAAATTCAACTCATCATTATTTTATGAAAAAATACTTGATTTTTGTATTTCTTTTTTTTTTTGTGATTTTGTTTGGGATAAGGAAAATTTTCTAAGTTAAAAAATCATCGTGAAGGAAACTACATGTCAACAAGTTTCGAGGGTCAAGAAGGAGCCAAAGAATAAGTCTAAACATAAGAAAATATTGAAAAACCATCCAAGACCTTTAGTTTTAGGGACACATTTCGAGCTACCTTTAGTTTTAGGGACACATTTCGAGCTATTTTAGAAGATTTTTTGTCACATTGTTGATTTTTCTCTAAACTGCTGGAAAGACAAGAAAATATTCAAAGTTCACAAAACTAAAAGCTTTTTCGAGTAGTTTGAGGGATTTCCAAGTCACTGACACCTAAAACTGTTCGAAAAACAGGACTAATAAGAAAAATTCTGAGTCCACAAAACTAAGGATTTTTTCAAAGATTTTTGAGGAGTTTTCAAGTCACGGACACCCAAAAATGCACGAAAAACAGGACTGACAAGAAAATATTCTAAGTCCACAAAAATTGATGACTTTTCGAGGCATTTTGAGGAGTTTTTAAGTCACTGACACCCAAAACTGCTCGAAAAACAGGAAATGGTCAGAAAATATTCTAAAGTCCACAAACTTGGTTGAGCTCCAGATTTCCTTCAGAATTGCTCGAAAAACAGAAATGAGCAAAGAAAATATTCTAAGTCCACAAGGCCAAAACAAGCTCTCAAAACTCCAGAATTGCTCGAAAAGAGAAGACAAGAAGAAATTTTTCTAAGGTCATAACACTAAATGAGTCTCTTAGGTTTTTCTTAGAAATACTCGAAAAGCAAGAGTCTCGATAGGTTAAGTCATTGCAAAACCCAAAAGCGATTACCAGCAGTTATCAAACATTCACCACTACGCAAAGGAGATCGTGGGCAATAGCAGTTACGAAAGAAGCCCCAACCAACAACACGATCACAAGCAATCGTGGATAATTGGCATCAACAGTTGAAGGAAGTTACTAAGAAGTGCCCACAAAAATAGGAGAACGGTGGTGGTCTTCACGTCTATAAATACTCCAAAGCGCCATTTTACAAAGGATGACTTTTTGCACCCAGACACCGCACCTAAACACTCTGAGACGCTGAAACCCTGCACTGCGCCAGACACCAGCTACAAGGAGACCCACAGTGGCCGTTGTTCGCCGTTGTGAGGAGTCGTAAGTTTACATTCCAGCACCTTTACATTCCCGCATTTACCTTTCTGCATTTTAGTTCAAGTGCTTGTCGCTTATATCTTTGTACGCTGTTTTTTTCTTATTTACTACATTTTTGTAAAAAGCATCTACGTTTGATTCAATTCTGCACAATTACTATTCCCTATCCTTGCTTAATACTCTTTTACGCCGTTAATTTGAGCATCACATTAATAACACACTTAAAAGAACCCAAAGAGAACCTAAATCCAGTTTCCAGATTGATCTTTAGATTATTTGTTTACAATTGTCATTTTTCACTGTAAACAGATTTCTACGATTTCCATGAGTTTAAGGGGGTATTAATGGGACCTAGACTAATAATTAACAGCCATCTATATTATTATGTCTTTGAATGTCTTGGAGAACTTATGTATGCTTTCCTTCGTCAAAATTTGAAACAAGTACAAAAATGTTAATTTGATTTTGATTCTTTGTTTTATGAGATTGTCTCTTTGGTGATATTGGATTTGATGACTTTGGTAAGGGCTTTGGCCTTCAACATCTCTATGATGAAGAGCTTGCTACCAAAAATCATGGAAAATGGTGTTTCATTTCATGGTTAAGGGTGAGGCCGCAAATGTAAGAGCTTCATTTCAGTCATGGTTGCTGGAGGCAGTGACAATAGTAATAAAGAGACTTAACACATTAGAACTTTTATATTAGGAATCGCAATGATCCTGCTTCTGAGAAGGGCATGAAAACTTAAAAGCGACAATGGATGTTGAATGATAAATGAAATTTAGCAATGGATCTAATCTGTATTGCAATTTTTTAAGTGATTCTTATGATTGGTTAGTTCTCATGAATGTTTGCTGAATGGAGTGCATGAATTGCGGGTATTAGGAGTTAAAACTAAATTTTTAAAATAACATAAATATTCTTCAAGTATTTTTCTGCAAAATTCACTTTTAGTTACCAAAATTGAAAACACTCAACCCATTCTTGATTTATTTTATTGCTGTCACAAGTGGCCTTTTAAAGTTTTCTAAACATTTTTACGTTAGCTCTTTCCCAAATGATCCAATAAACTTCGTTTTTTTTTTTTTTTCCTTTTGGGTTCCCATCTTTTTACCTAAAATTCATTTTGAAAAATTTGTTCAAGCCAAAATGTCTCCACTCTAGAATAATGCATTGAGTGTATGGAACAACACTCATCTATCCAACAAACTCAGATTTGTAAGCTTGAATCTTATCTTAAGCCTTGAGACATGTTTTGCCACCCTTCAACGCTTCATTAAGGATAGATGCCGATGATGTTTTCGTTTTCTGTGTGCGTTTTTTATGTTTTGATAATGATAAAAGGGGGAGTTAATATTTACAACAAATGTTGATAAATTATGTGTTTTTTGCTTTTACTCTTGTAATTGTTTTTCCTGATGAATTGTTATATTTGTTTATTATAACGAAATTAATTTATGCATGCTTTGATTATTTTTCTCTTATTATAAATATGCTATGATATTGAAAGCATAGTCATTAAAATTCAATAAAATAATTTTTTATTATCATAAAAAAAGGGTAAGATTGTTAGAGTCAAAAAGGTTAGCACCTCAAAATTTTGATGAATTACAAAAATGTTGATGAACTAAGATATCTAACAAATTTGTTGAAATATTCAGTTATAAAATGAATATCAGTTTTTGCTAAATCAATGATATTATGAAGTGATCGCACTATAAGAAAGTTATCATTTGTACAGCTTATTTTCTGTATAACTTATCAAGTATTCTTTCTAATCTAAAATATAAGCTAAAAAAAGTAACTAAATTGCATTTATTAAAAAATATTATTTAATCTCATTTAATGTTCATAACTTAATCTAACAAAAGAAATTCATTTCTTAATATATCCTTCATAATGTTTATTACACACACAAAAAAACACTTAAAGATTATTTAATTTTTTTATTAACATTAAATGATACTAAATGCCAATGTCAAAGGTGAAAAATATTTTTTGGAAAAAGACTTAAATTATGGAAACTTATTTCATTTTTAAAGTTGCATGTAATTTTTTATGTCATGTCTTGATGATAAAAAAAAAAGTCACTAAAAATAAAATTTGAATTAATAAAGGATATTTTAAAAATAATTTTATTAAACAGTATGACATTAACAAAAAAAAAAATTATATTTTATACCATCATACCTTAACTTATATTTGCTTATATTTAAGACCAAAGGAAGTAAAAGCCTATAATAACTAAGCGAGACTAATGAATGAAAGAAGTGTTTGAACACATACATAACTATGAGTATTAATTTTATCCAAATATTATACCACTTTACTCAAACTATTATTATTTTTGAAAAAAGGAATGAAGAGGAATCAACGTACTCTTTAACATACTTTTAACTTAGCTAAAATTTATTAAAAATTACAATATTTATGTAAGTTTTAATTTTTTTATTTCTAATTAAATATTTTTGTAGTTTTTAATAATTTTAATAAATAATTAAAAGTGCGTTAAAAATGGTGTAAATTAGAGTGTTACAAACATTTTTTAATTAATAAATCTGAAGGAATGCAAAGTTCACACGATGTGTAAAAAGAAGCTTTTATTTTTTGTCAAGGTGACTGCAATATCTTGTCCATAAAAAAATTCTTTCATTCTTTTTGTTGCCAAGCTTCTGTTTTTCTTTTTACTATCCCCAAGCTTTATTTCTATATTTTCTAATAGCATAAACCTTATCTTATTCTTGTTCTTAGAAGAGTAATGCTTGGAAAGACTTAAAAAAAAATACCTAGATATTGAACATGAAGAGACTCGTATAAAAAATGCTTAATAACATAGATTGTATACATGAAGCACTTCATAATGAAAATATTAACAAATTGTCAAAAACTAAACATATTCTAAATTTATGTGTGTTTTAGCTGCTTTTTCATCTTTTAAGCACTAAGTATCTTAGATTTTGAAATTATCTTTGAAACAAAATATTTGGTTTATTTAACTAGACGACAGTTGTTTAACAACTTTTATCTTCATTTGTAAGTTTTTATTTTAACAAAAAGAAAAAACTCGATTCAAACCCAGTTATGTCTTTATTTTCCTTTTCAAACTTTATACATTTGGATTTTATTTCAAATTGGCGGGGTTGTTTAATTTAGAAAAATTAATCTCGTAAAATTTTGGCATAATATTATGGCGACTGAAATGAGATAGAAGAAAATCAATTTAAGTAAAACTAAATACATAAAATCATAAATGCTAAGAAATGAACTCTGAAAAAGACAATACTGAAGACCTAGCGATGATTTCCATCAATTCCCCATCTTTTGTCCATTCTAAAACTTATTTAACCCGATTGTTCCACATTTATTTCGTTTTTTTTCGTCACAAAAATTTCATAATATTCAGCAATGCTCAACTAAATAATATTTAGATAAAATTTACTCTAAACAAAGTGCCCGTTAAATTGAAAGAAATTTCACTAGCTACTAAACAAAGGGTGTCACTTGTGAATTCAGTAAGTGAAAATTTGATTGGGGGAAACGTTATGTTACCAATATCAGCCGCAAAAGGGCGCTGACAAGGTCCTATGAATATAACAAAATCGATACATATTTTGAACTTTTTCCCAAGTCCCTTGGCGCAATGCCTCACCCAGAAGGGAATCCAGTATACAATAAACTAGTATATCTTAAGATCTCAATAATGTTAACAGGAAAACTTCACCCCAATTAATTTTTGCATATAACTTTCAAATCCACCAGACAAAAGTAAACGCTTCTTATTGTCTCACTGATGGCAAAAAGAGTGCATTCTGTAGAGTATACCACCATCAATCCATATTTGGATTTATATGCCTTAAAAATTAGTTTTTATTAAGTTCATACCGTCGTAGTATGTCAATCTACCATTTAACACATGCACTTTATTACAACAGAATGCACAGTGCTGCTTCTTTCCCTGGTACCTCTGAAATTTTGATTAAAAATAAGAAAGAAACCATTGTTAGCAACCATAGTTTATAATACAACTTGGACAAGTAATTAATTGTTTCAAAGAAAAAAATTAGAAAGGTAGAAGAGAGATACACCAAAACCCGATGCTAAAGGAAAGAGAGAACAGCTTGCCTGAAAGAGCACTAATAACCCTTTTTGCTGTTACTACTTTACTACTAGTCAACACTCAACAACTAAACTCCACTTAACACTTAGAGAAAAAATATATGATGGGACAATTTTCGAGTAGTATTCAAATCCAATAAATCATTTAAACACTAGCCTTCGTGTGCTATTACAATTGGTTACTACAAACAAGGGCAGAAGGACTTGGGATATAACTAACTTGCATAAAGCAAGGGTAGAGTTAGAGGCTCGGGGGCATGTGAAGAGAGGGAAATGAAAGAGAGACAATTATTAGGTGAAGATTTGGGATTTCATAAGACATCCAAATGACCTATGGTATCTTTTCTGTCTTTGAGGATTCTAGTCTAGAGGTCTATCTCTGTTGTATGGAGCTAATCTCCATATTTTCTTAAGGAAACCGAAGTTCCTATTAATTGGTATCACTAGCGTTCTAGGGAGCCTAAGGACATCTTTGCAAAGAATGGAGAGGAACATGGATCAGAAGAGGAGGTTGCTGGACAAATTGGATACACAAGTTCTCAGTCATCAGAAGAGATTTGAATCCTCGTGTTGGAAGGAGATAATGCTTTCGGTTGATCAGTGTCATACAACACTTCAATGTGGAAAGGACACCATGCATAAACGCTGCTAGAGGCTGTCAAGGCCCTTATTGACCATGGCTCTTATGTCAATGGAGCAAACTTTTGACACTCTGGTAATGCCTACTCCTTTGACAGAAATCACTTTTACTTTAATAGTTTCTTTATATTTTTATTTTCACAAAAATTTAAGATTGGGAAAAATAACTATACATGCCAGGTGATGTGATTTGAATGGAGGGTGCACATGCTTAACAAGGACTGAAACTTTTCCATGTCAGAGGAGGTTCACAATGAGGAAACAGAGGGAATAGAGGTAGGAGAATCTAGGTTACAAAGCCCATCCTCTAGGTAACAAAGTGGAGACAGATGAACAAGAAAACCCAACCAACAGAGGAGGATGGGTCATTCATTAGCCGTGAAGATTGAATAGGAAGAACACCCTTTGAAACCACTGGACATAGATTCACCCATGAAGGAGGATGGGTCCTAGCTATAGCTCTAGATCTTAAACAATATAGCCAAGCTTCCACAGCCAGACTCAAGTTGTAGGTGTATGCTCTATAGACCAGTTGTGTATTGACCTTTCTAGACAGTGTCATGGCATTTATTTAATGAGACATTTTTTATTGAATTCATTTGGTT
The DNA here is from genome assembly GCF_003935025.1 of Abrus precatorius. NCBI lineage: Eukaryota > Viridiplantae > Streptophyta > Magnoliopsida > Fabales > Fabaceae > Abrus > Abrus precatorius. The sequence continues at coordinate 10,789,778 of NW_020874303.1, forward strand.
GGCAAAGATTGCTGCAAAAATGAGAATGTTTATGTATGGTGGCAATATGAGAAAGGACAAAAGAAATGATTGCGAATGAGAAAATATTTGAATATCACCTATTGAAGAATAAAAAATTGATTACGGTAATTTAGACAAGTACAACGGAAGTCACTAGAGGTACTAGTGAAGAAAATGAATTGCATGATTTAGGCCAATGAGAAAAGGTAAAAGGAAACCTAAAAGAACTTTGGAAGAAATTATTAAGATATTTCGTAATAAATAATATCTTTGAAAATTTAATTTTAATTATGTCCAATAGCATTGTATGCTCCATATAACTGAGCAAATATAGATGTTCGTATTGTTGTTATGGTATTAATATTGTTGAAATTACACATTGACTATAAATATGACTGAATAAAAGCTTGTAAAGGTTAAAACAATCATCACCTTACGAGTTAACTTTTGGAGTTGAGTTAAGCTTAAAGCCCAAATTCAACAGGGTATCAGAGCCTATCATACATCTAATATTGGGCCACCTTTGACTAAATTAAAAATAAAATCTGGCCCCACTCATTTTTCCAATGCAGTTAACCTAGCCTGTGGATTTTCTAGTTCAACTTACCTGGTCCCATGAATTTTCTAGTGTTACCTGTGGTCTCATGGCTTATCCAATGCCATATTAAAACAAAAATTCCTACAATTTCTATGCTCAAGATGTCCAATCTTGAGTGCGAGAAAAGTGTATTTAAGCCTCACATTGATTATAGCTATGACTAAATAATAGCTTTTAAAGACTAAAGCAATCATCTTATGAGCTAGCTTTTGGATTTGAGTTAAGTTTAAAGTCCAAACTTAACAAATATTATATCTTATATTATTTAGAGAATTGAATATTATCTTGATTGTATCCTAGAATATGATTTACTATACATTGGCCACAATTGAAGGAGTGGGTACCATATTTACCTCCAGAGATGAACAAGCGAAAAAAATTGCAATATAATAGATACTTTTTCGAATTTGAGTACCAAACATAATTTAATAGAATTTAATAGAGTGACTAAACTTGTTGGGAAGGAGCCATGGTGATCCGTAAGTAGAAAACCACACTACATTGTACATTCAGCTATGGCTCCATAGCATAGTATGGGTGAGGTTGGAGGAGATGCTTCAAGGACACATCACTATTGTCAATAATAGCGATTTAATGACTAAGGTATCTTTTGGCATGTGGACAAATAGAATAGAAAAGAAAGGATCAGAACATTCAAATCTATGTGTTGTGTTTGGTAGCTATAGAATCAAATAGTGTCTCCAATTACTTTGCATTTGGCCTAATTAAACAAAAAATAACAGTATGTCCAAGTACAAAGACATCTTTACCCTTGCCGTCCCCATCTTTCTAATAAAATGTTGAATTTCAGCACAAGGTAGGTGAGACTATGCATTACCCATATTTCAAACCCCAACAGACTCTTGTGTGAGGAAACATGTTAGAGATATAATACAAAACCATTCATGCATCTTCACCTAACAGCCTAAGTCTTTGTGTTAGTTAGTTGATGACACTAAAGTCACACTGGAATCAAGGATTAACGGGTGACATAAGAAGGAAATAAAATAGATGTCATGTGGGACATACCGGAAGGGGGCTATTTGAATGGAATGATTTTGAGAGGAAAGATAGAAAAAATATTTTCATGGTTTGAATGCTTTGTATTTTAGTGGAAGAAAACAAAAAAGGAAAGTTTCTCTTTTGCTGTGAAATGAACAGTTTATGAAGAGGATATTTTTCAGTTTATGTTAGTTTATTTCAACAATAAATAATTCTAAATATAATATAAAAATTGAAAAAGAATTTTAAAAAAAGTATTAAGAAAAAAATTACTATATTAAAAGATTTAAATATCTTTATTAAATTAATTTTGTATTATTATTATAAAAATAATTGTATATACCATCTATATAATTATTTTCATTCTCTTTTTCAGTCATCCAAATAAGGGAAGAGAATTTGTTCCACTTCTTTCCCTCATATTTCTACCCATCAAAATATTTTTTTTTCACTCTATTTCTACTATGTTTTTCACCTTCCTATAAGTGAGGATTTTGGCAGGGAAGTTACCGGTCTCTTGGATTACCTAAGGCATCTTTTCCTTCTCTGTTTTAAAGAACTCTACAGGTTTTACCTCAATTGTAAGGAGCCAGTCTCCATATTTCTTAAATGAATCCACATTCCTATCAATTTACATTCAAGCTTGTGCCGAACTTTTCAAGCCATTACATCAAGAAGGAAATAGACATTTTCAAAATCAGGTGGAAATTTGTCAAAATATGCAACTTCATGCAGTCATAAAATATACTATATCATTTAGGAAAAAATTTACATATATACAATGGAATATACAATTTTGGATTATTAAATTAAGGAAAAGTGACAGAAAACTCAAATTGTATATCAAAATTATACAATTTTGTTATGGAGAGCACTTATTTGGTACTTTGGTAATTTTTCACGAGTTTTGTACTATGTTTGATTATTTATGTTAAATCTCACATTGAATATAGATATGGCCAAACAAGAGCTTATAAAGACTAAAGCACTCCTTACCTTATAAGCTAACTTTTGAGATTGAGTTAAGCTTAAGTCCAAATTTAAGATGGTATCACAATCTAGTGTAAATCCAATATTGGGTCCACCTTAACTGAAAAAAAAAAACTGGCTGCACAAATTTTTTTAGTGCAATTGATTTGACCTAGTGGATTGCCCAGCACAACCTACTTGGTCATTAGGCTTTCCTAGGTGCAACCAGCTTGGCCCTACAGCATTCCTAGTGCAATATCTAAAAAAAATTAGTCTACAATTTCACACTCCAAATGTTCAATCTTGAGTGAGAGGAGTGTGTTGAAGTCCCACATAAACTATAGATATGGCCAAATAAGAACTTTACAAAGACTAAAGCAATTCTCACCTCACAAGCTGACTTTTGAGGTGGAGTTACTCTTAAGCCCAAATTTAAGAATTTATTATTAGGTAAAATTATACCTTTGATCTTCTGAACTTTTTTTTTTTTGCTTTAGTTCCATGAGTTTAAAACTTTTAATTTCGTCTTCTAACTTATTCAAATAGGTTATTTTTTGTTAACTACATTAACTCAATTTTTTGTCTTTTTCTGCTATTGTCTTGTCTTCTCTATCTTCTTCTCCTTCATCTTCTCTTCTTTATTTTTTTACCTCCTCCTACTCCACTCAAAGAATGAAAAATGCATAGGCCCACCTATCTTGTTCTGAAATTCAACTTCTTATTAGAAGTCCACGAGTGGAAATGATCAAGCAATACACCACTTAGTCTACTTACTAGCCAGGATACTAAAAAGTTCAGAATTCAGCAGTGGACCAGTTGAAACATGGCACTTACATACAAAAGAGATATTCAAGAAGATGATAGTATTCTGCTAGTATTGGTTTATTAGATAACTTTGCATTCTGTTGTTAGGGAAGATGATTCTTTTGGGATTCTATTAAGAGACGAGATAAGATTATGATAGGATAAGATTAGATTTGAATTTGTTAAGAGTATTCTGTTAGAATATTAGTTTAAATTACGGGAAGGATAATATCCAGATAGTGAAGAGGAAATTACTAGATATTAACTTAAGAGGGCACAGACACTGAGTTTTCTCTGAAGAGCTACAGCTCTGGGGAGGGATGTTTTTCCTTCATTATTATCTGTATTGTGATTCTTATCCATTACTAAAAGTTCTTAGTTTTCTGTTCTCAAGAATTCCTAACATAGTCACAGAGGCTCTCATATCATGCTAAGAAAACAAGAACCAACAATCTCAAAAACTTGAGCTGTTAGGTTAATAGACGTGAATGGCATTATACTACATCTCTTAACAAAAGATAATAAAACATTGATGAATTCTGTGACAAAATGGCAACAGAATGAAGTAAGAGACTGAAAGAAAGGACGGACAGTTTCAAGGAAATGTTATTCCTTTTTGGTGGTGGGGCCAGAGGGTTCAAATATTGCATACGCAAACAGTCTCGATGAAATTGAGAAAATTTTAAATGCTTACATGATAGAAATTGATTGAAAGCAGGAATTAATATTTTGTGGGTATCAACTTTAGCTATTTGACAAATTTAACGATAAATCTCAAATCAAGTCGAACAAAACTTATTCAGAAAACTTTGGGTTATCAAGTGCATCATATGGTTTACTGAAAAGGTACGTACCATAGAAACAAGAAGAGGAGCTTGGCTTGCAATAAAAAAAATAACTTTTGACATTGAAGTATGTCATTTTTAAGCAAGTATCCTGCAGAGTTGAAACACAAAAAGCAATTAAAACAACTAGTGTTGAAAAAAAGAAAATCAGAGGAAATGGGCTTAATAACAGTTCTATTCAAACAATCAATGCTTAAAAGAGCAGGCATGTGAGCTAGATATTTTGGGAGCCAAAAACAAGATTAAAACAAAAGACCAATTAAAGGAATTACATAAATAGATAGAAAGTGTTTATTTGTTTCATACATCAACGACAACCAAATCTTATCCCACTAGGTAAGGTTAGCTACATCGATCACATAACACCATTGAGTTCGGTTAAAAACTAAATTTTCAAAAATCTGGTAAATAAAAAAGCATATTTTAATAACTTTGTGTAAGATTCTTTCGACCCTTTTTTACTAGACTAAAAGTAATGCAATCCACTTTCCCTACTGATGCTACTCAAATGTTCTCCTGTATAGTGTTATTTCTTATCCTATCTTTTCTAATGTGACAACTCATCCAACTTAACATTCTCATTTCTGCTACTCCCACTTTCTTTTTGCGTTATTCCTTTAAGGCCCAGCATTCACTCCCATATAGGATAATTGGTCAAATTGCAATACAATAAAACGTTCCTTTCAACTTGATAGGTATTATACAGTTACAAATAACTTTTGATGTTTTTCTCCATTTTAACCACCCAACCTATATTATATGAGTAACATCTTCACTAATTTATCCATCATTCTATATAATTGAGCCCAAGTACCTGAATTTGGAAACTTGTGGTATAGTTAATATTATCTCCAATTTTAATTTTTAACATCCAACACATGATTCTCATCTTGTTTTTTGTAATGCATATACCTTGTCTTACTTCTACTCAAACAAAAACTTGTAAATTCTAAAGGCTCCCTCAATATCTCAAGTTTAACATAAACCTCTTTTTTCGAATCATCAACAAATACTATATCATAAAAAGCATGCACTTAAAAATAATATTTTGTATGTCACTTGTAAACACATTTAATACTAGATTAAACAAGAATCCGAACTGAAGCCTTGATGTAAACTTATACCAATTAAGAAGTCCTTAAATACACTTCCATAAGTTCTTACACACGCAATTACTCCTTCATACATGTCTTGTATAACTCAAATAGATGTTACACAGACCTCTTTCTTTTCTAAAACCTTCCATAGCATTTCTCCCGATCATATGCTTTTTCCAAGTCAATAAAAATCATATATAAGTCTTTTTCTTTGTATTGATATTTTCTCATCATCTATCATAAAAGATATATAGTTTTTGTTGTAGATCTTTTTGGCATAAAAACCAAATTAAATTTTTGCAATCTTAATTTCTTCCCGAGTCTGTTCAATCAATTTTTCTACAACTTCATAGTATGACTCATAAGTTTAATCTTTCAGTAGTTTACATAATTTTGGATATCATCCTTATTCTTGTACAATTTGCTTTGTACATCTGAAAATGATATTCATTCAATGGTAGAATTACAAGCTTCGAAAGTGAAATATGACAACAAAGCCTTATCCCACTAAGTGAGGTCGGCTACATGAATCACACGACGCAATTGAGTTTGCTTAAAGACCAAAATTTCATAAATCTCATTAATCAAAATATCATTTTTAAAAACTTTATATACAAATCTTTTGAGTCTTCCTTGACCTATTTTTTACTGAACTAAAAATCATGCAATCTACTCTCCATTGGTGCTTCTAAAAGTCTTTTCTACATGTGACCAAATCACCTTATATAGTTATGAGTCATTTTTTTCACTATAGATGTTACTCCAATATTATCACATATACTATCATTTCTTATCTTATATTTTTTTGTGCGACCACTTATGCACCTTAACATTCTCATATTTGTCACTCTCACTTTCTTCTTGTGTTGTTCTTTTAAGGCCTATCATTCACTAGCATCTAAGATAGTTGGTCGTATTGCAGTATAATAAAACTTTCCTTTCAGCTTGATAGATATTTTACAGTCACAAATAACTTCTGATGTCTTTTTCTACTTTAACCACCTAACTTGTATTTTATGAGTAACATATTCATTAATGTCTCCATCATTCTATAGAATTAATTCCAAGTACCTAAACCTAGAAACCCAGAAAGTGTTTATATGTTTCATACATTTGTAAATAATAATACTTGGAAAGTGAAATAATTAGTAATAAAGTCAACATAGACAATATCCCTTGTATTCAACTAAGGCTTGTTCTCCCCTTGCTTTGATCATTAATGGCTAATGTTCATAATTCAGGAAGACCCTAAAAGATTGCTTAAAATGGCCCAAAAGAAATGGTGCTTCCTTCTACCTAGTATGATTGTCCTTTATTAAGCAACAACAAAATACAGGTCAATTCTTTTCTTCAATTGTTCCTTCTATTCCATATGATATGTCCAGATGTAAAAGGAGAAACTTTGGTGCAAACAATTGAAGTTTGTAATCTGTGTTCAAAAGGCTAGAAGGAAACATAGTAGTCCATTCATGTCTTTAACCCCAATCCAGAATAACTCAAAACACAACTTATGTAAAAATACCAGCAGGCTACTAAATGTGACATGACCTCCACATACCCATAAAACCAATCACCAATGACAATTCACAAGATAATCAAACTTGCATAAATATCATAAAGGTTTGTCTCAGCTTATAAACATAAGAACAAATGGTGATGCTTCCCAAAGTACAATCAAATTTGAGGCTTAAAAGAGAGAAGTTAAAAAAAGAACAACTAAGCATGAAACACAAGATGAGGTATCCAGCAAATCAAATCACATATCAAGTATTTTTGTTGGTTAATTGACAAGGGAGTTCTCCCATTGGGTGTTTGACGCAGGAACATTTCTTGAAAACCATAATGAAGCAAAGGATACAAAAGAAACATTATTATACATCAATCCATATACAAAAGTCATCGTCAATTTAAGTAAAAGGAAACACATGTTTGGAACTTACTGGAGCATATGAACGTTATCCTTCATCTTAAATGCATGTTAGCAAGGAAATCTGACAACCTGATAGCATCAGGTATTGTGTTAGTGAAGCCCCAAAAAAAAAAAAGATGAAGAGAGGAAAGGTTAAATAGCACAAGCCCAGAGAAAAGAAACAATGAAAAGGGGCACAGCAACCTGATGTCTTTAGCAATTACAGTATTGCCATCTGCAGCCCCTAGATGTCGCAAAACTACCTGCTCAAGACGGCCATCTCGATATGCATGCTGCAATTGAAGTCAACCAAAATCAATCTCCAGTCAACTTTGCAAATACATAGCTCAAAGAACTAATCAAGCATCATTTTTAACCCAGTTCAAAACCTCAAACTACCATCTAAACATCATAATTTTAACACAATTGTTTAGTAGGAACAAAGAAAGATGGACCCACAACTAGTTATTTTCACAGATTTACCTTGTAGAAACAACTAGTTCCAAAAGGGCAGTTTCCATCCCCAAAGTCAAAATGCTTGCAATCAATTGACCTACACATGGCGTTAAACAATTACCAAAAGAATATCATAAAAGGTGATAGTCATTCACTCAGATGAGCAAAATTTTTCCTTATAATGAAATATATGCTATATGGCTGGCCATTGACTGCCCCTGCACATGTTGACCAATATAGAGGAGGAAAGGAAATGGATGTCAAGTAGCAATACCATCACCCCTCATAAATTAAGTAGCATACAATGGTGACACAAAGTTAAAACTCTCCTCGCTTAATTTGTGATTAGATCACAGATTAATTGGATAAGAAAAGAAAAAGAAGTCATAAGATGATTTTGCAAGTGATCAAGAAATTACTTGAGCTTTGCCTTGTAGTTGTCAATGATTTCCAGTTTTTCTTCAGTTGTTGAGTACCAAATGACACTTGGAATGACAAAGTAAGATAGCTTACGACAGATAGGGCAAGCCCTTAATGTGCTATTAACATCCATCCCCAATGTTGGGTTACTACTACGCCAATTCCTAATACAAGATATGCAGAATGGATGATCACATTCAGATAGCAGCCCAAACTTACGTTCAGCTGCTGTAGGCTTTGAAAGAACACGCTCCAGGCAAACACTGCATTCAATTTCTTGACTCCGTTTTAATGCATCAAGATGCTTTTGCTTATTTTCACAACTCTTCATATGTTCTTCTCTTTCCTCAGATCGGAAAGGATGTAAGCAGTGCTTTCCACAGGTGGGACACAGATCCCCGTGAATATGAGGACATTTTTCCCCTCGTGGACAGTTTCCAGCAGCAGCAAATGAACAGATTGAATGCTCAGAAGGTGAAGTGATAATGGATTGACCAACATCTTCTTCCCCTAAAAATTCATGATACTCAGATTCTTGATTCCAAGCTGGTTTATGAGGAAGAAGGTAAGGACTCCCAGAAAGAGAAAAATCTGCAGCTGTAACAAAACCATTTGATGTAGTTCTAGAATTTCCAAAAGCAGCAGAATCTGAAGCCAGGGGCTGGTGTTCAATTACGGAAGAGGATGGTGTGGAGGACTGTGCTCGAGGAGCTTTGACATGATCATATCTGCAGCGACTACCATAAGCACAGACTCCTTTCTGATAAAATGTGCATATCTGTCATAACAAGACAACAGGCAGAAAGATTCAGAGAAAAGTAAATTAACAACTATCAATTAGTGGGATCTTCAGCAAAGAAGAGCTGGTATCACCAACATTATTTGGAGGATCCTTCCAGTCATGAGAAAATTCACAATGCTCCCCTTTCAGACATGCTCCATGGGCAAAGAATTTACAAAGAACCCTAGAGGATTCAGAAGATAAGAAATTAAAGAAAATAGAATAGTCTTCAAGTTGCATAAGAAAGACAAGACAGGGAAAATTAACAGTGAAAGAAAAGGCCCACACAACAACACTTGTCCTTAGTATCAATAATCAACGTCAAAAATCAAAACCCTTCAATCCATATTTCCACAAACGAAAACACATAAGTATCAATTACAATCATCATAAACAAGATAGCAATATCAAATTTCACTCTCCTACATATAGAATTCATTATTGTTAAGACATCCAGGAATGGTATATTGCCTGTCATGATGATACGTTAAAAATTATAACCTGATTGAGTTTCCACTTAAAAAGCCATATGAATCAAATAACGAAATTTGAAATTCAATAACAAACCGTTGCAAAAAAAAAAAAAAAAAGCAGGATTCTAGATTGTAAATTTCAACCCTTTTTCATCTGAATTCTGATTTAATGAAACAACGCCCGAAAACATAAATGTTTGCTCTAGTTCAAAGAGCAATAAAACAAGATTATAAGAACAATAAATAAAACGAATATTATAAAAACAACAACAATCTCCAGAATCAAAGAAACTGCAGAACACAAAACATAAAATCCACAAAATAATAAAAAAAAAAAATCAATTAACCAAAGAAAATTCATGATAATCAATCTCACCTCTTAGACATGGCGATTATTCAGGAAAAGGAAAATCCTTAAATTAAGCGAGAGCTGAGATGATCAAAACCCTAAACCTCAAAGAGACAATTGGATGAAAAAAGAGGTGAATATGAAGAAAGAGCCAAAAACAAATGAAGGAGGGTAGCACGTGGGGTTTTGCAGCCACTCAAATTAAGATTGAGAGGACCTGAGAAATGGTTGGATGGTGGAAATAAGCGAAAATTTTGGAAGTTAGATTTGGATGGCAAATAAGTATGGGGGAGAGAACACAACGTTCCACCTTGGTTTGGTATCCACACCACAACCTACCCAAGTCTTTTCCTCTTCGTCACTTCCCCTATCATTTCTATGACATTGCTTTGTCATATGATCACGTGTCTTCAAGTGTTCCTCTATTCTCTCCTATTTTTATTAGCAAGTTTAATTATTTCTATAATATTTGTTTATAATAAATCTATTATATTACTCGTTTTATTATTTCTTTTCTCCTTCTTTTTTAATTTATAAAAAACACTATACAAATATTATTTTTCTTTTTTAAAGAATATATTATTCAGTATTAATGGATGTTCAATGTGTCTAATCATTTTAAAATAAAATTTTATATTTAAATTTTGTATCAAAAATATTCTGATTTAAAGAATTAACGTCACCGAGAAATATATTTTAAAATAGAAATATGCTATTAAATTATGATTTTAATAATACCTTTAAAATTAGCTATACTAATTAATAGTTTATTTATAATGATTAAATCAACAATAATTCAATAATAATAAATATGTAATTATACTTAATATATATACAATAAGATTAATTCATGATATCAATAAATAAATAATATAAAAGGTTATTTCTTATTTTAAATAAAATAAGCTTATTATCTCCGCAAATACAAAATATACTTTTATTAATTTTTTATAGAAAAATTATACATTTATATATAAAAAAATTAAATACCAAATCATGTGAAAAACCTAACACAATAAATCACTCAAATTACTGTCAACAACATTCATTACCAATCATTAAATAAAGGTCTTGAGCTACTAATTCCTTATATTTTTCAGTTCTTGATTATTAAAAACTTAATACTCAAGTTAGATTTAAATTGGGATAGATTTATTTATTAAATAAATTAGGTTAGTTTTTTTTTAGTACATTTATATTATTTTTAAATTTTTTTATAAAAATTATTCTTATTTTAAAATTTAATTATAAAATAAAAATTCATTTTTAGATATAAATATTAAATTTTTTTATTATCTTATTTATTGTGAGATTTGTAATAATAAAATATTTATTTATTATTCATAAATAGATATATTTATTTATCTAATGTATAAGTCATTAATTTGATTATTTATCAACAATATTATTATATTTTATTAAATTTAATAAATTAGTTGCTTCACTTGATTGGGAGAAGTAACACGTGGTAAATATTACGTAAATTCTACAACAATTTTGATTAGTATAACTGTAAAGAGATGTTGCGAAAAGCTTATTAGTTTAACATGAATGTAAAATTTATTTTTAAAACCAATAGATGACCTTAGACACATATTTAAATTATTTGCATCATTATAAAAGAATACAAAATCACTAAAACTAAGTGGCTTTGATTAAAATTTGAAAATGTCAAAAAAAATTACAAAAGGGAGATAAAAATCTAAATAAATTCTCTTATCAAAATATAAGTTACCATTGGTTAATATTATCTTAAAATTAATTTATAATCAATTTATAAGCCATAACCAATAAATATCTTCGTATATTTATATAGTCATACTTCATACATTTCTCTTACATTTTACTACGTTTACATTATCTCATCTTTATCAATTTCATTAATTTTCTTTTTTACATTTCATTTCATTATTTCAGTATAACATAGTTATAGCCTACATTGTTGATGTATACACTAAAAATCGAAACGAGATTATCTCCCGTGAATGAATCATTGGAGAAAATCAAGATCATCCAAATATTTAATTTAATTTATTAAAAAATTTATAAATATGAAAGAGAATTAATATTTTGAAGCATTTCATTTTTTTTCTTTCCAAACCATACAGTGATGTACTAAAAATAGTATATAGAATTTTATATGATATTAAATAAATAATTTAATTAAGAGATTTTATTTAGTATTATTTTTAAAATATTCATAATTATGTATTAATATTAGAATGATATAATAAATTGAAAGTACTTACTACAAAATATTAAGTCTCTATATATACGCATTAGGAATAATAATATAATGTCTTGACCTACTACAAGAACATTACATAAATTATTGTATGAGTGTGATAACAAATTTTGAATGCAATAATGGTAAATGTGAGTTGATTCCTACATAATGAATTCTATGTTTTAATCTCATCAAATCTCATATGTAACAAGGTGAACATAAAGTTAAAGCTAGACATAGAATAAATTATATAAAATACTATAAGTAATTTATATAAAATTTATCTCTTCTTTATAATAGGAGTAATATCTGTAGGCCTATTGATATAATTAAACTAAAAAATGTATGACCATAAGCTAAATACTAAAAATGAGATATTTATTTTGGAAAAATTTGCATAAGTATAAAAAAAAATTAGACTTTACTAAGTTACATCTTTTATGCCTTATGCTTATTTAGTTGTATAGACAAAGAGACTAATTATATAATATATATTATATCACATAAATAAGTTATATCAATCTAATAATATTATTAATATTTAGATAATAATGAGATATTACTAAATATTGTTCATATTATAGTATGAAAAATAAATAATTTATATTTAATATCATACCAAATATTAGAAAAATTTATAGGATCTCACTCAAAGAATAAGCATGTTAGATTAAACAAATTCTAGTTAGATTATAATTATTATCTAACTAGATTAGACTAATAAAAAATAAATCTAAGAATTGAAGGATTTTTTTTTTATTTTATAAAAAACTTTAAGTATGTAGCTTATGTTCTCCCTTGTTACAACTAGTATAATAATGACAAAGATCTTCTAATAAAATTGTTCGTGTGAATACCTAAAGAATATAACTTTGATTGTCATATTCATCATAAAAAGATAATCCTAAAATCAATATCATGATGTGTTTGTATGTTTTAAATTGTGAATCTCATATAAAGATTAAAAAATCATTAATTTTCATCTTCCAATGTCATGTACATAATTTCAACACAAACATATCATATCATTTATTTTCTTTTACAACGTATTAATACCTATAATAATATAATAAATCGATGATTCAAACTTTTCACATTGATATCAAGAGAAACCATCACATTCACAATATTCATGAGCAACATTATGGTTTTATTAATATAATATGCAAAGCAATGCATATGAACTCATATTAGCACACACTATCTTTATAGTTTATTGTAAAAAAATTTAGACATACTTATTTTCATATCATATCATACTTATATCACATTTTTTGTCAATTATTTAAATGGTCATTCATAATATTAAGTGTCTAACATGATCGAGTTTTGAAATAATAGTATCTAATTGAATCAAGAAAAAACTCTTTAAAAAATAGGTCAACTATTCCCTGGACACATGAAATTCTAGCACTTAGGCACTATAGTACTTAGGTTCCAAACTTAGTATCAACCAGAATAAAAAAATACATATTTTTTTAGAGTTATATCTAAGATTGTATAACTCTCAAATTTTAATAGAAACAAATGTATAATCATTGTATGGATTTAACAGAAGCTAATAATGTTTATTGAATGTATGGTTACTGTGAATACAATAAAAAGTAAAATAGAAAATAAGTTATCTAAACAAACATTTAAGAAGTAGCATTTTAAAAAGAAAACTACTTTGGAGAATTTGAGACTAAGAGTATGTTTTTATACTATAATTTATTTTTAAAAACTAAAAACTGTTTTTAAAAAGTAAATCAAACATATTCTAGTTCATCTAAAGTTTATATGGAGTTAAGAATTTCAAGATAGATGCATGTTTACTTATTTAAGACTTAAGCCAACTGCCTAACATGCAAAAAGAAGATATGACATGAATTTTCTCTTAAAAATATATTTGGGAGTTAGGTTTTAGAGAAAATAGATAAGGAGGAAAAGTTTTTTTTAATTCGAATTATATAATATTTATAAAAATAAACCAAAAAAGACTTGATACATTAAGTTTACACTAATTTAGCATTTTATTTTTTTATGTTTGAAAAATTATCAAATTAGAGAATATCTATTAAAAATAAAAATACTTTCCCCCTCTTTTTTATTTCAAAAATTAGCATAACAATTTTTTTTAAAGTTAAGAATAGAAAATTCCTCTCAAGTATGTGAACATCTCTTGTCACCTATGTAATTAGCACCTCGAAACAAATTTTCTATAAGAAAATGTAGCTTTAATGTCAATTCGTATTAAATGCATAGAGATAATGTTCAAAAAATAAGATATTTCGTTTAATATTTTTTATTCCTTATATAAACATAGTTAGTTGTTCTTTGATAAATTTATTAGCAATAATAATTTTCTATTAGTGGTAACATTTAAACTTTTGTTTGATAACTAAATTACTTGGTTGTTAAGTGCAGAGAAATTTATACGATTCTTCAAAAAGTGTTGACTTATCTAAATAGTGAAAAATTAACTATGTATAACAAACTAAACCTAGATTGCTTGTGGGTAAACTAATACAAATAATTTATTCAATGTCTTTTCTAACCCTTTACTATCTTATATTTCATTTATATCAAGATTTGAATTTTGATTTGTCAAAAAATAGTTTTCATTTAAAAAAACCTACTTGCAAGAAGTTTTGTGGGGAAAAAAAATCATCTAACATTTAAAATAATTTATAACTTCTTAATATACTTATAAAAGCTATGTATTTCAATTGTTTGCCGAATCATTTAAAAAGATAAAAAGTATAATTCTATTTTTAATCATATTTTTTTTTTCCTTTATCTTTTTACTCAATGTTAGGCACTTAGACGCTAGCTTTAGTTGGGAAACAAACTTTTATATTTTGAAAAGATTAAGGGTGGGCATACATTGGATTTGTATAAAGCTAATCTAAATCTATTTTAAATCTAATTATATAGATTAAATTTTAAACTAATTTAGTTTATTTTTTAAATTCATTTTAAATCTAGTAAAATATGCTATAAATATTTTTTATACTATTATTAAATTAGTATGTTAAAAATCTGATTTTAGACAAATAAAGAAAAATATGATTTTAGAAAGTAAATTTAAAATACTAAATTTGATTACACAAATGTAGTAAATTAAAAAATTAGTTTAATGTGTATCGAGTTTTTCAAAACTAGTTTAACATTAGTTATAGATTGAATTTGTATAACTAAATATTTTGTCTGGTCCTAACTTAAATCCTTTGAAAAAACATTAATATTTATCATACTTTTTATCTTTTTATCCAAACAAAATCTAGACAACATTCAATCGTATTAATGAAAGAGATTGAGGACAAACAACATCAAATTATAAATTCACACAGAAATTTAATTCAACATATAGGTTTTCAAGTTAAGGCCTTTTATTGTCACCTTGAAGCCTTTTGAGGAAGAGGGAAACTCAAGCTAGGTACCGTGCTCTTGGCAAAATATTTTTTTCATGGATTACTTCTTTGATTGAGAACATTCTTTTTATGGTCATAGGAACTTTCTAAAAGTTTTTTTTATTCTTTTCAAAGTTTCTTGTGATGCTAACTTAATTTAACTTTTTTCTTTACTCAAATCTTGTTCTTTCTCAAGCAAACTCTCTTCTTTGCTGGTGGTTTTATCAAATCCTTTGATGAATTAGCCTCATCTTGAACTTAAACTCCTCAAGTATGTTGTTGTCCTTTACACATAAGACAAGTGTTGATCTTCATGTTCAACCATTTTGAAATTGATATAGTTTCTTATCATTTATAGTGACCATATATCTAAATATTGATGGATTTATGTCAGTCACAAACGCACAAAACCTTCTCAAAAAACATTTTGTACAATAAAAAGCAAATGAACAATATTTTAAATATAATTTCATAATATTCAAAACAAATTGCTAAACTTTTTTATATTTAATAATAAACCTTTGTATTCCAAGGACTTTTAAACCTAACATATTATTTATGCATCAAAACGCATAATTTATTAAAGTTATGTAAAATTTATAAAATTTAAATAATTTGTTCTCACATTTTAGTGAATTTTTAAGTTTAGTCTCTTTAAACAATTTTTGTTGTTTGTTCCTCAGTCTTTTACAAATTTTCGTTTTTATTCTCGTGGCTGATTTGGTCCATTAAAAAACTGTCAAATATCAATTTTTCTTTTTGTTGAACTACATCAACGAAAAAGACTAAAAAAATGCTTAGAAAGACTAAATGAAAAAATTACAAAAATTTAGTAATTCAAAGCATGTTCAAACCAAATTATAATCCTCGAAAATACTCTTAAACGATAGTTAAAATAACTAATAAAATATAAAATATTACTTGTATATTCCTTTTAGAGAAAAAAGATTTTAAAATTTTGTGAAATGAAATACACAAACACAATAAAAATAATTTGTGATTCTGTTTATAATATTTTATTCGTTCACACCCATGTAGCATTAAATAGGATCAAAATAAATTTTACACAATAAAAAAGATGTAAGAAACCTTTTTACACTTATATTTGAAATTGATTCAATTTTAAAAAACAATTGCTTATTTTCGAAAGCTATCTCACAAAACTAATAAAAGTAAACGATTGCCTTTTAAAATGAGATAAACTATACATATACTAAAAACATTTGAGGTCAATAATTTCATAAGTTTAAAAAAATCATCTGTAAAAATCAATACAACTTATATGCAACGTTTGTGTGTTATATTTTTCAGTCCATTATCTAACGATTAAGTTGATTGTTTAGAAAGCATTGTCAAAACCCTCTTTAGATTAGCAAAATAGCAAATCTTTGTTTCAGTCCTATATAATATACAGCATTAAATAATTCATTTATTGCAACTAATTTTTAAACATGTAACTAGAATATATTGTTTACAATATAATATGATTTTAAATATAAAATGAAGCCACTTCAAATACTTGTTGATAGAAGCTAAATTTTTTTTATTCTGATAATATAATTATCATCCCTCGAGAAATAATTGATTTCTTTTTTATGGTAATTAAAATATTATACTTGGTTTTTGTATTCAAGAGAAAAATAAGTTTCATCATTTTGATAATTATTACAGAATACATAGTAATATTATAAAAGTGTGTTGCATTGCATACTTCGATTAATTAGATTCATACCTTAAACCAACACCTAAACACAAAAGCAACGCGAAACGAACACTCTTAAAATTGCAAGGAGAAAGAAAAAAATAACCTCGGTTAAAAAAAAAAGACAAAATACTTGACGCTCAAAAAATCTATCAGTAAATTTGAAGAGTTAATATCAAAGGTAGAAAGCTTACGAAACTAGGCCCAGAACTGTTCAATCTTCTATGCTTATTACAATGGTGCAACTGGACGAAAAAATAACCACACACAAAGCAAATATCGCCGACGGACCAACGATGACAAGCCTTTCCTTATAGCGCACAATCACAATTCACTGTGCAAACTATGAGCCAAGACAAACCAAACCCTCGAGCCAAACTCCTTCAATAGCATCATACCAGTAAATACAAAAATGGCATATTATCACGAATAGCAGCTAGAGGCATGAGTAAAAGCATATCATAAACTAGAATCAATCTGGAAGTTCCTGCCCAAATAATTTCCAAAACAAGATGATAGGTACCATACTGCCAAAGGCTACCTCAGAAACTGGCTAAAAATGGGCTTTCATATGAACTAAGCAAATCTACTAGTCTTCGTCACTGTCTTCTTCCTCCTCTTCATCCATATTAGAATGCATCATCATTGATAAAATGGCTGCCTCCATAGGATTGAATTCTTCATCATCAAAATCTTCAGGACCAAAATCATCCACACCAGCAACTAGTTCTTCTGACAATGCAGCCATCTGAAAAATACCCATTTCCTCGTCATCAGAATCAAAAGGACCTAAACAAGGACCTGATCCACCAGTGAGCCTATCCGATATAGCCATCATGTCAAATGGATCCATATCATCAAAAAACTCTGAGTCCCTCATGATGGAATAATATTCTGAACTTGATAAATCAACTTCGCTGAGCATGTCCAACATATCATACATATCAAAATTGTTTTGTCTCCGTTGAGGTGGTGGCCTGTTATGTATCCATGTGTATGAGCCTGGCTTCACTGTATGCTGAGAACAACAGATTTGAATCATTAGAGAACAGATCTAGGCTGCATCAACGATTAAAAGTACAAAGGGTGAATAAAGACAGATTTACATGTATCTGAAATTTGAGTAACTGTCTTTCATCTTCATTAAGGATATTTATAGCCTATTAGTATTTAGTTCAAACTAAAAGCATACCCGATGAGGCTTAATTTCTTTTTTTTTTATTTTAATTTCATGTTGTGTAACTAAAAGTTTTAGAAAAATTATAATTCCCCTCTTTCGTATCATTTATTTAATGTCTCCATTCAAGTTTGAAACAAGACACCCAGCATCATTGGTCAAAAACTCAAAATCTAGAAACAAGGGAACTTTAGGAATCAAAACAAACAACAGAAATGCTAGCAGCACACTTTCTGATACACTCTTAGTTATTGGTTAAAATTTATTGACAACTATAAAAATCATGTAAATCTAACTCTTTCTCATTCGTCATTTAATGTTTCTCGCTAATACTTTTGTAGTTTTCAATACATTTAGCCCATAACTAGGAATGCGTTGAAAAAATGTTTTAGAGTGCATTGCTAACATTCCTCAGACAAACCACAAATTAAAATAGCTCCAAATCATAGTTTATTATGTTTTCAATTACTACCAATACTCTTTTTCTTCATTATAAAGATAAATAAAGGCAATACAGAACATAAAATGTAATATATAGAATCAAGTCAATCAACTAAGTAGTTCATTTCGCAGTACCAAATATATTATTATAAATGGTAATGCATGTTAATAACAATAACAGTAGCATGGTAACACAACCATCAATTAGTTTGCTTGATGGCAAAATATTTTAGTAATATTTTACCATTGACCAAATCAACCTTCTCAAAATTTCAAATTTTAAACTATAGGATGCTCTTGATCAATCCATGGCCTAAGTCAATATCCTAAAAGGACTAAAGAATAACTATAAGATAAATTCAAAAATCTTGTTGATTTCTCAATCCAGATGGAGGGACAGTAAGCCCACATAATGTTTATATAAATAGAATCAAATTCAACACGACAACAACTGATCCCAAGGTCAAAGAGACAACATATGAATTATGTGCGGCAAATAAAATGGATTAATTTCATAGTAAAAAATAATCTAAGAAACATACAGATTAATAAATATCCATTAGGTGGAAGGACAAGCATGGTGGAGTGGAGAGCAATTTATTGCTCAAAAATTGATGTACTCACATTTGCTAACAACCATTATATAATCAAAATTTCCCAAGGAAAATATAAAAATAAAACAAAAGAAAAAGAGCAAAGGTAGCTTGGGTACCTTGTAGAAACAACTAGCCCCAAATGGACAATTCCCATTTCTAAAATCAAAATGCTTGCAGTCAATTAGTCTGAAAAAAATGACAAGAATGGTAAGTTAAAAATTTACATATCAAAACATGCACACTTTATTAACACAAATTGGCTTAGTTTTTGTTAACCATCAGATTGCCGCCTAAATAACCAAACTTGGCCCCTCCTCAACAGGAAAGTGTAAAGAGTGAACACATCAACATCTGACACAAATATTGGGATCCTGTGGGTACTTGCATTTTTGTGTACTTTTTGGGTGTGTGTGACTGTTGTGTGATGTGGAGAGGGGGTGGGGAGTAGGAGTAAGGATATAAAGTGTAAGCAAGGATGAGAGAAGGAGGGAATATTTTCACAACCAATCACCCTCCAAAATACCTTGTGATCAATTAACCATAAACTAAATAAATTTAAATTTACCAGTCAACAACTAACAAAACAATTTCTGGCCAAAGTAAGGAAATGTGAGCAGAAAAGAAATTACTTGCAGTTTGCCTTGTAGTTGTCAATAATTTCCTGTTTTTCTTCTTTAGTAGAATACCAAATACCACTTGGAATGACAAAATACGAGAGTTTGCGGCAAACAGGACAGGTTCTCACTGTATTAGCAGTATTATTGATGTCCATTCCAGAGGTTGGGGCACTATTACGCCAATTGCGGATACAGGATAAACAGAAAGAATGGTCACATTCAGGGAGCAGCCCAAACTTACAGTCAGATGGTTTAGGTTTGGAAAGAACACGCTCCAAACAAACATTGCATTCTATTTCTTGACTATCTTTCACAGCCTGAAGGTATTTCTCTTTTTTCTCACAAGTCCTTAAATGATTTTCTTTTTGCTTTCGATCAGTAGGATGTAAACAAAATTTTCTACAGTATAAACACTGATTTCCATGCATGCGAGAACATTCATCTCCAAGGGGGCAGTTGGCAGCGGAAAATGTACAAAACAAATGATCAGATGGTATAGCACTACTAGCACTTGATTCACCAACATCACCATTCCCCAGAGAGGCCAAATGCTTACGTTGTGAACACCTTGCACGCTTGTCTGATGAAGATGAAGGCAACCTTGCAGCCTTAGGAACCCAATTTGATGTACCTTTAGCCGTCTGACTTAAAACAGAATCTGAAGCAGGGGATTGGCGTCCATTTGATGAAGACGATGCCACGGACAATGCTTGGGAAGCTTTGACATGCTTATATCTACATCTGCTACCGTAGGCACAGAATCCCTTTTGATAATAGGTGCAAATCTGTTTTTCACATAAGAAACAAAAGTAAGAAAATAAATAAAAAGATCTATTGGCACTAAATAGTATATGAAAATCACAATTAGTGTTACATCATCCTTTCTTTCATGAGAAAAATCACATTGCTCCCCTTTCAAACACGCTCCACGAGCGTAGAACTTGCATACCCTAAGACAATTCACGGATTTAAAATAAATTAATCAACAAATTTCAAAGACATAATCAAGAAAAAGCCCGGAAATTACAAGGAGCGTATACATCGTACAAATCAAAACCCTTACGTTCATAAGCATTGAAGCATCCTCACATACAATTTATCTAAGTCACTTCAAATGAATCATTAGCACAAAAAGAAAAAAGAAGAAGAAAAAAACCTATAGGATAAACTTCAACGTTCAATTCACCTCATATATTAAACGCCAACGATTCCACATCCACCTTATCAGAAAAAGAATTGATCACATTTGGTTTTCAATAGAATTCCTAATTACTACAAAGAGAAAAGAAACGAAAAGGAAGCATCAAAACACATTAGCAGCAGCAAATACAGATTATCCCATCACACCAAACAACAACGCAAACAGAAAAGAAAAAAAATAAAAAAAATTCTTTTCCTGCACCTAAATCACGAAGAATAACCGAATCAGACATAGAAAAAGGCAAAATCGAAAAAGCACGTAGGAGAAATCGAAGAAATATGGGAAGGGATCGAAGGAAAAGCGAGAATCGGTGGAATGGAAAAAGACAAAACCTGTTAGACATGGTTGATGGAGTGAGAATTGAGAAATTAGAGTTATGGAAATGAGGGAAGGGAAAGATTGCTGAAGATGTAAACCTAAGTGCGACCCATTTGAAAACGGGTACGAGGCTTCTTTTGGCGGTGTCGGGGTCCGTTAAAACTAGCTCCACCACTCTCTCCACTTTCGCAAACGTGTTTGGGGACGTGCAATGCACGTGATCGATCACTTTAAATTAAAGGTAAACTTTAATAAAAATATTTTTAATCAGTATTCTTGTAAAATAATTTAATGATTTAAAAATTAATTAGTAATTTTTTTATATTTTTAATGTAAAATTTTTTATTTTTAGTATTTTATCTGTTTCTTTAAATATTTGTGAGTTTTTTTAATCAGAAATTAAATTGAATTATTTTTATGTACTTTATAATTTCATATTAAAATATTTACGAAATTTTTTTATTACGAACAAAATATTTTTTTTTTCAAATTCAATGTAAAAAGAAATACATTGAAAAAAAAAATTTGAATTTTTTCTGTCATAATAAAAATGTTGGTATTCTTACCGAAAACAGAAACTTTTGAATTCGTTTTCTTGACGCAATTTACGTAGAAACTCGGGTATTTGTGGTCAGATAATTTCTAAGAGCTAATATGAAATATATTTAAATTTACAAAATAATTTTTTTATTTTCTAAAATTTTTAAAAATTTTTAAAATAAATTTATAAAATATTATTTTTAATTTATTTAGTAAAATTTATAATTAAGTTTGTAAATTTTTTATCTAAAGATTAGTCTTAAATAAACATTTAATAAATATTTTTATTTAAACATGTTCTATAGTATTTAATTATTATTATTTTTAATCTAAACTAGGATAGTATGTTTGAGTCTGCAAAACTTTTGTTTTCAGTATTTATGGGATTTGAAATTGAAACTATAAATTAAGGAAGAATAATATTTGTTAATTAACTCACGTTGATCATATCATTTAATTAATTTAATTTTACATTTAAATATTGTTCAATTATTTTAATTTAATTTTAAATAATTTCAGCTAGATGTGTTTTACTTCTCAAGGAATAGTAAATAAATAATTTAATTTATAATATAGTATTAATTCAAAATTTTAACTAGCGCAAATATTGAAAATGATTTATTTTGATGGATAAACTTAATCGATTTAATTCTATAAAAAAAAAATTATCTTATCATCTAATTTATTTAATTTTAATCTCATATAATTAATTTTTTAGCTTTAAAATTTATTTATTTTTCTTATTATTGAATTAAATCGATTTGTGCATTAATTATTTTGATATTAACTTTTTCATCCATCGTTGAGATTTACTTTTCTCTCTAAAGTTAATTGCTTACGAGGAATTTGAGAATAAAAAAATTGTTTGACGCATTTAAAGGGAATAATATACTTTAAAAAGAAAATTAAGAAATTTTTACCGTTATTGTGAACATTAAGGGGAATTAATTTAAAATATTCATTAATATTGTATGCAAGTACATGTAAAATCAAGCATCAATTTTTTTTCATATATTATTGAAAAGATCTTCTGAAATAAATTACTCTAAAGGAGTTTGGGAATTAGGAGTCCATGACTCTATAATCTTTAAATTAATATATTTCATTTTAAATTCATGCTATTGAAAGAGAACTTACATACTATGGCAATTAATATTTTTAAGATGAATTAACTTATTTATTTACTATGCATTATTTACACGCATATATTACCTCTATTTTTATTTATTTGTTAAAATAAGAGGAAATTAGTTTATTTGTTTATCTATAGTTCTACAATTATGTTCCCAAAACAATATAGATTGTAATAAAATGACGAATATAACTTAATACATTAACAGAGAACTGAGGGTCCACCTAAAATTACAGCAAAGAGAGTGGTCCTACTATAAGTCTTAAAAATCTATTAATTCAAGTTACAAACAAGCATTCTGAGGATTTAAAAATATTACTTTTAACGATATTTTTAATTTCATCTTGATGAATAAAATAATAAAAATGATTTTGAAATAAAATGATGCATCCTTCTAGCTATATCATTTATATAAAAAAAATTTCATGGTAGTAAGTTTTAAACTATTGTTACACAATTAACCAACCAAAATATCATCATACATGTAACATAAGAACTTTAACACACTTTTTCTCAGATTCACACATACTTCATAATGAAACCTAACATCTTAATCAATTTAAATATATTCTCACATAATCAATTGACAATTTAAGATATAATTTTAATGTATATGAGTGATAATCTTTTGTTTTTTAATCTTGTTTGAAGAACAAAAATTATTACGAACATTAATATCCCTTCTCCTTAATCCAAGGACAACATTTTTTTTTAAAAGTTCTCAAATTCTCCCTTCCTATGTCATCATTATATTAATCATATTTATTAAGTAGATGACTCACATTCCACTTTATTTTCTACCATTGAAACTAATAGTTTTAACTTTAATTTTGTACTAACCTCTAATTCATATATTAGTTTTAATTCATTTGTATCTTATATAAATAGGAGTTGAGTTATTAGTTTTTATATCATCAATTCATCGTTCATCTTTGTTTCTTTTTTTAAGAGAGTTTTTTTCTTTATCTTATCATCATCATTATAAGAAGATTTTGTACTCTCTTTTTTTTAGTGAAATTATATCGCTATTATTTTATTTTTCTTCTTACAACTTTTCAATTGATTTTGATCTTGAGCTTCTACATAGCGCATATATCTTAACAAGTGATATCGAGAGCACTTATTCAATTAAGAAAAGCTTTGGATGAGAAGTTAAAGAAACTGACTTGTATGACTAATGAGCAATGAGATGAGTTGGATGAGAGAACGCTTTTGACAATTCAACTTTGCTTGTCTAGGGAGGTTCTTGTGAAGTAGCTAGTGAAACTAGTGTTGCAGCATTATGGGATAAATTGGAATCTTCATGTATGACGATGAGTCTTACAAATAAGCCTAATCTTAAATAGCGCTTGTATGCTATCTGTATGTTTGTAGGTACCCTTATTCAATCTCATCTTGATAAGTTTAATTCTATAATTATAGATATGAAAAATATTGACATTTTAGTTAATGATGAAGATAAAATTATTTTGTTGATTATCTCCTTACTATTCACCTATAAACATTTCAAAGAAAAAAATGTTGTATAGTAGCAATGATATGTCATTTTCCTTTGAAGATGTGAAATCAAATTTACTATCGAAAGAAAAATTTGATCTTGAAGTTCATTCTAAAGAAAAAAGTGAAGGTTTAAATGTGAGAAGCATAACTCTAGAAAAATAGAATATTAATTTCAAAAAGTTTAGGTCCAAATCTAAAAGATAAAAACCAACAAAACTTATTGCTATTGCAAGAAATTGAAGCATGATATTTCTAATTATTTTATTTTGAAGAAATAACAAGAAAAAGAAGGAAAAAAAAACCTTACTAACCTGTCGACACTGCTACTGTTGAAATTAAATTTAACAGTGATTTATTATTTGTTAGTTTTGAGAAAAAAGAATAAAATTGAATGAATTCATTTTGGATGTACTTTTCACATATGTTCTTATAAAGACTTATTTGCCACTCTTAAACTTGTTGATAGTGGAGTTGTCTTGATGGATAATAATACCCAATTCAAGATTGTTGGAATTTGTATAATTTAGATCAAGTCTGATAATAATATTATACGGACTTTTACTTAAGTTCATTATAATTTTTGACTTAAAATATAACTTAGTTTCTCTTAGCACTCTTAAATCTCGAGTGCAAGTAATTGGTTGAGTGTAGAGTTTTAAAGGTATCAAAAGATACAACCTATAAAATTTAATTATAACGAGATAAAAAAAAACTTTCAATTATTATCAATAACTAAGAGTTAGTTTCTAAATTAATTGGGAGTTTATCGTATTAAGTGATATAATATATTAAAATAATATACAATCAATTATCTAAAGCTAATTCTAGATATACAAAATTATTTTGAAGTTATATTATTGATTAAGGAGTAGCCATATCTAATTAAATTCTTGAATAGAACTTATCAACTTTGATTTCTACCATTCATAATCGACCATATATGGATAGTAATAATAATAATAATAAAATAGTAGAGATAAAATGTAATTATCATAGTTATTCCAAATTTAATCTATTGAAGTTTCTCGTAAGAAAATCAATTAATGTTAAAATCATTCAAGTTTTATTTGTTTTCTTAATTCTTATGGCTAGTTATCTAATATTTAAGATCAAGTTGAACTTACTGTTGAATTAAATATCTTTTAACTTAAGGTTGTTCTCTTAGGTTGGAAACTTTTTATTTTGTTTTTTATATAAAATTTTAATTGTTTTTACAACTCAAAAACTCAAAAAAATTAATACAACCTTAAAAAACTTTTATGGTTGTTCTGCTGGTTGTCTTCATCAAAACTCTCGAGGAAGAGAGGTCTTTGTGAGATTTTTTTTTTTTTCAATTTTGGCATCTATTCTTTCTCAGGGAATTCTTTTCTTTATTCTTCAATTGATTCTTTATTCTTAGTTCAAAGCTTTCTTCATTGAAGAGTGCATAATCTTGCTCTGGTGTTACAAGTGCAGAGTTAATGACGTTCAAGTGTTATCCATTCTTGAATTTATTTATTCTTTTAAATAAAATTTGTATTACATTTTTTACTAAGAATGCCACATAGTAAGCATGTTAATCACTTGTTACACACACAAATATGAACCATATTATAATTTTTTTTTACCTTTTTGGTTTTAAGTATTTTATACATTGGACAATTGCTTGGTTGCTTTTCATGTGTAAACTATCTTTTTGGAATAATTTTAAATGGATTTTATTTCAACTTTAATGGCTTTAACATTTGGGTTGCAACAAAACTTTTCTTCACCTGTATAAAAAGGATGGTTCTTTAAGGAATTGACATAGAAAAACAAAAATACTCTCTTAATATCATATTTTTGCTATAAATTGTTTGTAAGACTATTTTTCTTTTAGCCTTGAGTGCATGAGCGTAGGCACATAATTTCGTTAACCTTGAGAAACAAACTCTTAAATAGTGATATAAAAAATTCAACAAAATTGAAGTGAACTATACCTTGTGATAAACACTTTAAATTTATGTATATATGCAAAAATGATAGATTTTGATAATTTATCATATGTGGGCACATGGATGTGAGATATTATTTTTTTCAAACTTGTGAATAAAACTAAGGAATTCTTAAATTATAAATTTTAAATGAAAAACTTGGATAAACTTATATGCTTTTGGCGTGAAAAAATAAATAAATTTTGCTCTAAGTCAAGCTCATTATGCAAGGAAACTAGTGGTGAATTTTAATAGCTATAATGTGATACTTGCTATACCTATGATCTTAGTAATCATTTTAAAAAAATAGTAAAATGTATCTCAATTTAAATATACTAAAACAATTGGTATTATTATAAGCGTTCAAAGTATATTAGACCTAATATTAGGTATGTTGTAAGCAATATCTATTTATAATCCTAGCGATGATCGTTATAATACTTTCATGGTATTGTTGAAGTACCTAAAAAGTATATTAGATTAGTGTTTGCATTTCTCTAACTTTCCTATAACCTCAAAAGGGTTTTGTGATGCAAATTAAGTTTCAAGCAATAATGAGGTAAGATTCACCGGTGGATACAAATTTATCTTTAAGAGATTATGCAGTCTCTTCGATATAAAGCTAAACAAATATATATGATAAGATTTATTATAAAATCATAATTCATAACTCCTAATTTTACATGTCACAAAGAAAAATAGTCAAGAGACCTAATTGTAAGAGGGACATTTATTTCATATCTTTTTCTATTGTATAGCGTGTAGCAATGTCTATAAATTGTAAGAGAAACACATATACACGAGACACAACATTGTCAAATACTTAACAAAAAATTATTTTATCTTAATTAAGCATGAGAAAAAGTGATAAAAATCTTATAGATTCTTCTATCAAAAGATTACTCAAAAAAATTATCTTGAATATGTTAAGGGGGATGAACTTTATTACAATCAAAGCCACGACGAGGGAGAAATGACAAATCGGATATGGAAGAGTAAAGAAAACAAAGATAGAAAAAGTTGCCACTAAGATTTTTAAAAAACTTTAGAAAAATTTGAAAAATAATTTGCTTATTTGAGAATCTTGTCATGATTGTGGGAGGTACTAACACCTAATGACATTTATTAAAATAGTTACTCCATTAATTGTGCAAAAATGAAGTATTTATTTCATTCCTAAAGACTTGATATTTTGTTTATTATTATGAAAAGAAGTTATTTATTTAGAGTAGTAATAATTTTAAAAAATATTTTTATATTTTAAATTTTTTAAATTAAATAAAAAAATATTTTAAATATAATTGAGATTGATGAGTTTTGATCTCTACCCTTATGTGTCAAAGTGGGAAATAAGTATATAAAGGTTACATAGTTATGTAAGAAAACATTTTTAAAAAGTATTTGTTTGAGAAATTGAAAATGAAAACCTTATTAAAATATATTGTAAAAAAATAAAATTGATTGTGAAACTTTTTTGAAAAGTATTTACAAATGAAAGTGTTAAAACAATTAGAGAAAGATATATGTGATTTTGTGTTTTTCAGAAGATATAAGAGAAAATTTCATATTACAACTTTATAAATATTTGAATAATATATATTACCTTTATTAAACAAAATTTTAATTTTTAAAATAAAAAATGTAAGAAAAAACATCTAATTTTTTTAAAAATAAAATGTAAAATAACTCGCATGCATAAAGTACAAGATAATGTAATTAAATTAACCTTTACAATTTTATAACGAACAAATATTAAGATAATCTATACATTATTATTATTATTATTATTATTATTATTATTATTATTATTATTATTATTATTATAAAAATAAATTATTGTATAAATAATTAACAAATTTTTAACAATTTATTTAAATATAACATAAGAGAATTTACAATTAAAGTATTTGTTTGAATTTTAAAAGAAATAATAGAAATATTTATTTTATTTTGGAATTAAAAATATGAGAAAATTTACATACTTGACATTATAATAGGCGAATGATATGGTAATCATTTATCATAACACATATATTCTCTAATTTTATTTCAAAATATATAGAAATTTTTTTATTTAACATTTGAAAAATTTAAGAAATAAAATAATGTGTTTAGGAAAGTGTTTTAAAAAGAAAGTACTTTAGTGTGCTTATTCTTCTCAAGTTCAAATTGATTACATAAAGGTTAGTTTTGCCATACAATTTGCAAGTGATGTGGATACACCATAAACCAAAGCAATTGATAGAAAAAAAAATTATATCAACTTAGCCAAAGCAAAACTTTCATGGTGAGATCAATAATTACAAGTTATAACAGAGAGATAAAGCATCGTTAATGGTTGTTTGAAACTTTGGAAGGAAAAGAGTTTGAAAGAAAAAGAAGAAAGAAAAAAGAAAGAAAAACGAAGTTAAACTCCTTTTTTATTTGAATGTTTAGTATTGAGAGGGGAGAATAACGAAAGATTTAAGCTAATAAATGATATTATTGTCTTTTATATGTTTTATTTATATTTTTTTTATCTTTTTTATTTTTTCAAAAGATATTTTTTAGAGAAAAAATCCTCAAAATAAGAGAACTCAAAAAGACTAGCATTCAAAGGATTTTAGTAGATTTAAAAAAAACTTCCAAAAACTTCTTAATCCTTTTCCTCCTAATTAACTAACCTACAAACAAGATTTAGACCCCTCTAACTCCTCCTAAATTTGACTCGCAAACATAGCCTAAG
The DNA here is from genome assembly GCF_003935025.1 of Abrus precatorius. NCBI lineage: Eukaryota > Viridiplantae > Streptophyta > Magnoliopsida > Fabales > Fabaceae > Abrus > Abrus precatorius. The sequence goes on from NW_020874303.1 coordinate 10,819,001, forward strand.
AAAATAAAAAATAAGGTGAATCTCTCACCCTATCATCACCAACATGAGTAGCAGTGCCAAAGTTGAAGATGATATTACCAGAAACACTAAATATACTCCCCCAAATGAGAACCAATAAAGCTGATTTCTTTGCTTTGAATATCATGAAAAACAGAGAAACGAATGAACCACAGATGATGCCTCTCTAGAGGTGTTTCTCAATCGCTGAGGTCAGGGGTTGTAGCTAATATGGTAGAACTCTCATATAGAGTATGATTCTTCCTTCCCATTCCAACTATGTCCAACTCTACTTTTAGGAATGTGTTCAAACCAAACTTTTTTCATTTATCTATTGTTTCAACTTTCAAGGGACGATGACACAGTAAAATTGAAACAAGCTTACTTTAGCAATGTTCAGATTGATGGGCTTTGCTGCTGTGTGTCTAAAAGTAACAAGGTCGGTGAACTGGAGGCAAGGGATTTCGATAAGATGCAGAAGATCATAGGTTAAAATGTCTTTGTAACAAAATGACACATGATGCCTGTTATTTCGGAAAACTTGATTGATCTACAGTAGCTTATATAGCGTATAAATATCTCCATGTTATTTCAGCAATGAGGCAAATACGGATTAAGTATACAATCAATTAAAGTCCCCACGAATTGGCATAAATCGAGCAGTCATGAATATTCTCATCTCAATTCCACATAATAATCTTAAAATTTATAAACTATTTAAAGTTTACACATTAATGTTTCACGTTTTGGTTCCTTATATCCACAGTGCAACAGTTAAATGCTTTGATTCTTTTGAATATGGGAAAAAAAAATCCATTGGATGGGTCTTTCGAGAAACAGACACTACATGCGGTTATGTCTTTATTTGGTATCACGTTGGCTATTAATATTTATTTTGTATCAATTTACCCTTTAAAAATTTTAAACCCTCGACATAATAGCACCTTAACGGTAAACAATGCCACATCATGAAATTTGATTATAATATTAAAACTAAATAAATCAATGGATTTCTTTTTGTTTTTCTACAATGTGCAACAAAAGCTAATTTTTTCAAACTTTTTGGGAAGGGGTGTGTGTGTGTTCCCGCGGGGGGGGGGGGGGGGGGGAAGACCAAAATTGAAGGGACTAATAAGAGATCTAAGTAACTTCAGAAATAGTTGGTGACCAATGGCAAATTTTCTGCCTTTTATTCGCCCAGACAGTAACATCTGCATTACCAGAACCGGATCATCAATTAAATTCACGCATCTGCCAGTTTTAAGCGGGGAACAATATTCATTGATTGGAGTTCCTGAAAATTTTGCAAATCAAATCAAATTTATTAACAAAAGCCAGGGAGACAAAATCACCAAAAAAAAAAAAAAGACTTTACAGCATAAGCAAATTTTGTACCGGTGACTAAATCAACACTTCATTAAACGAAGAAAAACATTAAAAGGCATTACGTATATTCCTTTGGTGTTGTGATACCAACACAACCTACTTCAAATTCTTAGGGAAGTAGAATGTGAAATGTATTCAATACAAATTGCTGAGCAATTTCAAATTGAAGATATGTAGGCGCAAGTGCTTATATGAATGGTAAAACTATTTTAACAAGTTCCTTATAACCGCATCAAGTGTTGGAATATAGCAGCTGTTATTTGCATCACCGGCTAGCCCACTAATCCCAAGGCTGACATAACCAAATAAAGTTATACACAATCAACCTATCTATTTTTGTGCAATAGCTTTGATTCTTGTAGCTAACTCCACCTAAGGTGATAAAACCGTTTTTTCATATTTACCAATATTTAACTATGTATTCACTTCTTAATTGATGTTGTCAGATGTCCTCTAGAAAGCACAATAGTTTCCAACCACGTTAGGCGTTGGAAACTTGCCAGCAAGTGTATTGGCAGGAAGGACTTCCCACTGTTGAAGTACAGGAAGGAAGGATTTTACCACTTTGCAGTGAGCACAGAAGATTTAAGATTTTGTTGGGAGAGAGAGTTAGAAACCCACTCTAACACAAACTTAAAGAATATTAAGAACAATCAGATTACAGCTGGATTGTGCATCTACAGAGTGGTCTCCCCTCTTCACTCCTGATATATTTATCTGTATATAGACACACACACACGTGTGTGTATGTATATGTGTATATAGATATTAGATGGACACAGATATATATTAGTGTTGGTATTATTTACAATGATCCAATCCTAATTATAAAGATGTACTATCCTAAAATTGGTTTTCAGAATAATTTGCTTGTAATTAATCATTATACCTGAATCATAAGTTTGCATGCATATGGCAGCTTCATGGTAGAAATCTTGTCTCCATTCTTACAAGATGAACAAACACCTGTTTTCAGCTTATGGTTGTAATATCCTAACAACCCACATGCTGTACAGACCTGTGTATAAAGTAAACTATCATCAGCCAAATGTTATAAAATTTTTTAATTATAGAGAACAATACTTCAATTTTTCATAAAATTAACCAAATGTTATACAATTTTTCACACATGATGACCATGGCATGAATGTTAGAATAAACTTAATGACTTGTTTCTTCTTTGTTGTAACCAAGCCACATAGCATATCATGTCTAGATCTGTTTTCCGTTAAAGGACCAAACATATTAAAATAGATTATCACTTTATCAGAAAAATGATCCAATCTAGAGAAACTAAGACTAGTTTTGCCAATTCAAATGATCAAGTGGTGGATGTTTTCCCTAAATCATTGAGATCGTTAAATTAGTTACACTTGTACAAGCTTGGTTCATATGAATGCTGTTACCTAAGAGTGAATGCTAGAACCGTGTCATGCATGACTATATCTAGGTTCAGTGCATCATGTAAACAGTTATTGGGAATAATTAATCAGCCATTTACATAAAGTTTGATTCCAGATGTAGTTTTAACACACAATATCTCTTTTCTCTCTCCCAAGTATTAAAAAAGAGGAAATCTTTTCTGCACATGACCCTTAGTTGACAGGAATTTCTTGCATTTTGTCCATTGTTTTGTGTTACAAAACTCCCTTGCAATATGGTCAACATTGAGTGGGGGTCAACTAGAGCTTATAAGCGTGGCATTAAAACTTACGAAATCAATATTTTATCAACTCCTATTAGTTGGCCAACAACTATCTCATATCGGGTTGGTCAATCTAACAACAGTCCTATACTACTATGCAGCAAATCACCAAGACTGTCATTTTTCTTTTATCATATGCTCATGAAATAAGAGCTTTCTATGATCTGAGGCTGAGACCAGGAGTGCCTCCTCCCAGCAAATCACCACCAACCAAGCATCGTTGCCAACTACCCCCACACACGTCCACACATGCTACCTCTGTTCACATGCGTCTATCACTTTTTGATGCCGATCTTGCTTTGGCAACCTTGTCCAATGTCTTCCTAGGCTCTGGTGATCCCCCCAGACGGTTCTTCATCTCTTTCACTCTTTTCCTCCATGTTGCGCTTGTGATGTGTTGTTGTAAAATATTCTAATTTCCTTCCCTATTTTTCTCTCTTTCCTTATTTACGTAATTAGCATAATTGGGTATGATTGACTCCCATGATTTTAGCATAAAATTAATTAAATAGATGAAGTTAATTTGTGTCAATCAGGCTGTGCTACATATAGCATCTAATCCAATTTTTCATGCACAAACTAAGCACATAAAGATTGATTGTCCTTTTATTAGAGAAAAAGGTTCTTTCAAGTGAAATTGCTCGTTGTTTCTAATGACCAGTTGGTTGATTTGTTTACTAAGTAATTGAGGCGACCTCAGCTGAAATATATTTGTAAAAACTTTGGTGAATATGATATGTATGCTCTAGTTTGAAGGGGAGTGTTGATATGTAAATACAATAATTAAGAACATAATATCAGGTTTATCTTCATTAGGGAATATTCTGTAAACAATATAAATTATTGTATGTTTGTATAAATTCAGAACTTTCAATAAAATATAATGCATGAAGAAAATTTTCAAATATTAGTTTTATATAAAACCTATCTCCTCAATATCTCTCTCCATTATCTATTTCCTTCTTGATCCTTCCTCAAAGAGCATCATCTCCACCTCTACGAAATGGTAATCTATCATGAAACCAATATTTTAAGAGGCCTTTCAAATTTTGGATGAGGCATGGCAGATGCAATTTCAGATTTGTTACATTAATGGATTACAAGCATGAGCCACAATCTAAACCTTCAACTAGTCCTCGTTTTTCAGCACCAAAACGGAAAACCATGCTGAACACAAGCTTTAACTCAATTAATTTAAACAGAAAATGTTAGCTTTCTGTTTAAATCATTAACCTTGTAAGTCTAATTTATGGCGAGTACATAGTGACCCAAATGCAGAAAGTAGGATGAACATTTGGAATACAATTCTCTACAAAAAAATTGTCTTCGTGATTAATATTGTAAACCATTCATCTCCTAATAGGTTTTTGAAATGAAACTAAACATGAAAATGGAGTGCCACTGCTGACAAGCAATCAAGACTGAGACATGCTCGGTATTGATATAAAAGTCCAGATTAATACCTGAACTTCAAAGGGATCACTAGACAACATGAGTCGCTCATAGATCAACATACTAGCACCATATGCAATCAAGCAATCACGTTCCATTTCTCCAACCCGTAGACCTGAAAATAATTATAAGAAAATATTAGATTTCTGAGTGAAGAGAGAATTTGTAAAACTCTGAAAGTGATTGTGTTGATTAATCATGGAGAAGATACATGACCATTGTATAGAGAGATGTAAGTTACATAACTGACTGCCAGCTTTACAGCAAGTGAAAACAAAAAGACTAACTTCCTGAACTAGCAGCTAACTGAAAACATGAGTACATAACTATACAAGGCTAATAGCAGGTTCTTTACACCTGCAAACATATGTATACTCTAATAGAAATAGTGATGACAAACTCTATACAAAATAACTAAAAAATGGATAAAACATTGTGTAGATTGAAGCTACAAGTAAGACAGAACTTTACCCACAAAATTATTTAGAAATGGAAATGAACAAAATAACAGAAAATTGAAATCAAGTTCAACCATATACTTTTTCAGTAAGGTAGGGGAATAGGAGCAATAATCTTAGTAACAATTTTCTCCAACAATTAATTTCAAAAACTTATTAATATAGTATAAATTCAACACGTTACCTCCATTTCTAGCTCTCCCTTCTGTAGGCTGTCTAGTTAGCAAGACACGAGGGCCACTCCCACGAGCATGCATCTTATCAAGCACCTGATCAACACCACAAATTTTGCTTGAAAACTACTTGACATGAATATGCAGGCACGTCACAACTGAGAGAAAAAATATTACTTTCCCCAAGCAATTCTATAAGTTAAAGTAAAGATTTTAGCCCCAATATTTGACTACTTTATAGTTTAGTCCAGCATGGAAAAAAATGTATCGAATCAGTCCCTACAGTTATATCAATGTTGGAAATTTGCTGACTTGACTAACACTTGTCCTTTGTGGCACTTGAGTCTTTGCATGTGGAGGGTCCAAACATATAACTAGGGCAATAAGATCCTGATTCATTAACATTGTTCAAGTAGGAACCAAATTTAGGTTTCTTGGTGCAGTGACTAAATTGAAAAAAGGTGTCAAGTATACAGACTGCATGTTTAATTTAATCTACTGTTGGATCAACAACAAAAGAACAGAAATTATTTCACTTATCTTACTACTAGCAATATCCTACCAGGATAATTCACACTAGGTATAAAATGATTGTAATCTTTTTTAAATAATTGTAATCATACCTGAATATTGAGACAGTAAAAATGTAGCACTAACTTCATGCTTCATGAAACAAGCCAATAGTAGTTCACAATTTTCAAAACGATCAAAGGAGAACAATCACATCATAATCTAGAGAAATGTACTAGACACAAATGTTTGTGTTTATGGGATTCCAACACCCTCATTAACAAATTGTAACATGGCATATTGCTATTTTAAGGTTGGTAGCCACATATAGGCAACATTTATTATTACTCAACAGAAATATAAAATCTTTTTTGAAAGGATTCACTAACCATGTGTTTTAATTTCTGGTAGTAAATTGGACCCATAAAAATATATGCTTGCAATGGGCAACCTGTAATACCTGAAAAAGAAAGAGTGAAACAGGACACCTTTTAGATTGATAAATAGAAAAAGGTAAACAATAGTGATTGAACATAACTTAAATATTTATTTGTCATTGCAAAACAAGAGATTGACAATTCAAAATTGTTTGGAGAAGGCCAAGAAAAGGCACAAAAATTTCTCAACTCTGCCTTTATGCTTTCACATATCTATCAATCATGGATATAAAGTACATACTGGAATAAAGACTTCTTTTCAAAATCTATTAAACATAGTCAATTAAATGTCTTACCAAAAATAACAGTAAATTATATTGCTCTAAGAAATTAACTATTCAAATTTTATTTGCAACTTCAAAGATCCAGTAAAAACAATGCCAAAAGTCCAATTCATAATCATTGCATATTCAACTTCTTATATAAAATATACTTTGACGGATCTAACCAGACATTTGACCATATATACATGCCAATCCAAAGGTAATATTACTTCTCAATCCCATAGAATATTACAAAATCCTTTCATCCACAACCTGAAATGATAACTAAGAAAAAGAAAACCTGAGTATATGAAATCTTTCCCACTATAGTTGAAGCCAGCTTTCACAAGAGTTTCACTGCAGGAGCAACAAAAGTATGAGAATACAGACATGGATAAACCACAGAATGAATGTCATACGACAGACAAATAAGATACCTTATAGTTTCAACCTTGTCAGCATGACCACTTCGCTCCCCAAAAGCACTGCCATAATGAAACCTACCACATGAAACGCCTGCTTTCCCTCCAAGAAGCTCTATCATCTTTCCAACAGTCATTCGACTGATACCATAAAAAAAAATGTTACCATGTTCAAACATCTTGTAATTGTATATATTTATTTTAAAATAAAATTGTTTTAATGTTAAGCATACAAGAGAAATCATAACTATAGTTGACCAATAGTCTAAACTGTGGTAACTATGCTAATGAATCTAGACAAGTATTCAAACAACAGCCTTGCATTCTATAAATGTCATATTTTAAAATATGTGGTCAAGAATAACATTAATTTCTAAGTTCAGAATTCAAATCAGTTTGGTTATTGAAAGAAATTTGAGTTTACTATTTGCTTATAAGAAATTTGTAGCATTGAAAGATGTTAAGATGTCTCACATTGACTAAGAATAGAGCTAGATACTCCTTATAAAGGCTAGAATAGTTCTCCTATGAGCTAGCTTTTGAGAGTGAATTAGGCCCAAATTTTTTAACATGATATCAAAGCCTATCCATTTTGATTGGGCTGCCCACAGATATCCAATCCTATTGGGCCACTCATGCAGATGTCTAATCCTACAAACTTCATGCACTAGAGCAACACACTCCTATAGGTAAAGATTATGATTCTTTCTCTTTTCTACTATATTGTTAATTAATCTTGTTTTTTCCGCTATGTCTTAAGTTTATTTTATTGGTTTGTAATCCAACAATGAATGAGTAGTTTTCTTGGTTTAGGAGTAGCTCAAATTCAAATTTATGAAGATGTAATGAATGTTTGAGGATTTTTATTAATTTTGAATTCTTGATTAATTCTTGGTATTTTTAATGCTTGTGAATTTGTTAGGCCTCTTATGTACATAATTTTAGATGTTAAGGGAAGGATTATGTTAAAAAATCTAGGTTTAACTCACTTCCAAAAACTAGCTCATAATAGGACTGCCCTATCCTTTATAAGGAGTATTCTGGCTATTTTTAACCAATGTGGGACATCTTAACCCACCTCCCTCACGCCCAGGACTGGACATTTGGTGCGTGAAACTTGTAAGACTGGACATTTGCATGGGTGGACCCAACATGACTGAACATCTGTGGGCAACACAATGTTCAAAATGAATAGGCTTTGATACCATGTTAAGAAGTTTGAGCCTCACTTACTCCAAAAACCTAGCTCAAAGGAAGAGGACTGCCCTAGCCTTTATAAGGAGTATTCTGACTCTATTCCTAACTAATGTGGGACATCTTAACACTTATTAAGAAATTTGGGCCTAACTCACTCCTAAAACCTAGCTCATAAGAAGAGGATTGCTCTAGCACTTATAAGGAGTATTCTGACTCTATTCCTAACTAATGTGAAATATCTTAATACACCCTCCTCACGCCCAGGACTGAACATTTAGCGCGTGAAATTTGCAGGACTGAACATCTGCACGAGTGGAATCCAACAAGACTGGACATCTGTGGGCAACTAAACATTCAAACTTGATAGGCTTTGATACCATGTTAAAAAACTTGGTCCTAACTCACTCCTAAAAGCTAGCTCATAGGAGGGAGGACTGCCCTAACCCTTATAAGGAGTATTTTGGATCTATTCCTAATCAATGTAAGACATCTTAATAGACTAAAAGGTGAACTTTACCATGGAAACCACAATTAAACTTGAGATTCTATTCCATGAAAATAAACTAGGGTGTTAGTCAAAGCTCACGTGGTGACGATTCTAGGTCTGTCCCAATTGCAACTAATAGCTCCACTACTCCTGGCTCTTCAAGTATACCTCATAGGTTGGTTCCCTAGAATGCTCATGGAAACAAGGATGATATGGGATGGAATTATCGATTTTCAGTTCAAGAAATTGTGAAAGTTCAGTGCATACTCTGCCCTGCCAAAAGGTACTAGGGAGATGATGGAGATTATTACTTCCTTGATTAAAAAAATTAGCTAATAAAGACTCTTTAGAAATTGGTGAAAAGAGAAAAGCCACTGAAGTTGCCAAAGTTGAGAGTGCTAGGATCGAAGAGTTTTTCAACAAATAAGGTGTTGGTCTGCAAGCCACAATAAACAACATATTTAGAAAGGGTATAAGGGAGAATGCATGTCAAGCAATTACAAAGTTTTTTCACAACAATGCCATAGCTTTCAAAGTGGCAAGTGAAGAATGTCTTGTCACGAGTTAATTGCACAACACAACATAGGATTTAAGTAACCCTTTTATCATGAGACTAGAATGAAGTACTTGAAACAAGAAGTGAAGTTGACAATAGAGCTTATTGAAGAACATAAGGCTGATTGGAAGTGTTGGTTGCACTAAATGACAAATGGGTGGATTGATAAAAGGACAACCACTCTTAACTTCATGGTGAACAGCCCTAAAGGTAAAGTATTTTTTAAGTCAATTGATGGTTTCCCACATCACCAAAACAACTGACAAAATATTTAAGATACTTGATGAAGTTGTAGAAGAGGTTGGTCAAGAAAATGCAGTGCAAATAGTGACTAATAATGCAACAAACTATAAAGTTGTTGAAGAGATATTGATGAGAAAAGGAAGTATTTATATTGGATTCCTAGTGTTGCACATTGCATTGATCTAATGTTGGAAGACTTTGAGAAAAAGATACCCTCCATGAGGAAACAATTCCAAAGGGCAGAAGAATCACAACCTATATTTATTCAAGGACCTCTTTCATTTCATAATTGCAAGTTGTAGCGCTTCACAAAAGGAAAAGATTTGGTAAGACTAGGTATCATTCAATTTGTCACTTTATATTTAACTTTGGGGTGGCTTAATGAGAACAAAGGAGCTTTGTTAAAAATTTTCTCAGGCAATGAATGGAAGTCTAGTAAGTTTTCTAGGACAAGAGAGGAAAAATTGGAGGAGGAAGTTGTTTTGGACACCCAATTTTGGAGGAATGTTTTGATTTGATAAAAGGGTGCACCTCATTTAATCACTTGGTTAGTTCAAATGAGAAGCTAGCCATAGGCTTTCTTTATGAGGCAATGGACCAAACTGGAGAGTCCATCCATACAACTTTCAATGGTATCAAGAAGAAGTAATTGATTATCTATCAAATTTAATTAAAATTAAAATATTGTAGTCTTTTGCTTATTGTTTGAAAATTCATTCATTTTATTTTATTTTTAATTATGTGCCTCTATAAGCCTTTGCATGTTGCTGTCTCAACCCTCAATTACATTATAATTTTGGACTAAAAGTTAATCTTAAAGTTAAATGAGGACTATGCGATTGTATGGCAAGAATGATGCCTGATATTGAAGAACAAGTCAAGGTTGATCTTCATACTTACAATTTCAAGAAAGAAAAGACTTTTTCAGTAGCCCCTTAACTAGAGCAACAATTCAGAAGAAGGCCCAACTGATTGGTGGGGGTCGTATGGAGATGAACATTAAGCTTCAAAAGTTTGTTATTCGTGTATTAAGATCAAGATATAAATGTAATGAGAGTACCTTTTGATGTGGTAAAATTTTAGTAATGCTCTTTTCAATTAACTACAAGCCTACTAGTTGCTTATAATAATTATATTTGAATGTGTCTAGGTCCATACCAAGAGGAGAAATCACTTGAAGCAAAAGACAATGAATGATATTATCTTTGTCATGGCCAATTCAAAATTGGTAAAAAAAAAAAGTAAATTATGAGAGCTCGTGATCTAGACCTTTATGATATTTCATCTGTTGATAAGTGGATTGGAGAAAATGATGTTAGGGATATTAAAGGGTTGGACTTGGATGTGGACAATTTGGACTTGGATGAGAACTTGGTTCAAAACCAAGCCAGACATAATGTTATTGATGATGCTTCTATGCTGAATTTGGATGATTAAGCTGAAGGAGATGAATCCTTATAATTTTAATGTGGCAAAATTGTTAGATTAGACATCTTAAAATATGACTAGTTAGTAGTTCATATTTATTTTGTGTTTATACCTTGTAATTTGTCAAAAATGTAGTGATTTGTGCTGTTTTGGGTTGTTACTTTATGGATTATGCTTGATAGTCTCATGGAACGTGAATTATGATCTATCAATGCATGTTTATTTAAGTACTTTTAGTGAGTTAATTTTTATTTTATTTTTTTAATTGAAGATATTTTATATGCTTAATATAAATCCATTTCATGTATATATGATTTTTGTAAAATCTTAAAGATTCAATTTGCAATTTATACTCCCCTTAACAATTTGAAGTAAAATCCTGATTTTAACTACCTTGCTTCTCATGCTTAGGATGTACATATGAAGTGTGAAGTTTGGAAGACTGAACATCAACAAGGGGCCCAACATTTAAACTTAATACTAATAGGCTCTCACACCATATTAGAAATTAATTGGGCCTAACTCAAACTAGCTCGAGAAAAGATTAAAACTAGCTTGAGAAAAGATTGCCTAAGTCTTGTATGGAGTATTTCAGCCATATTCTAAGCTAATAATATGGGACATCTTCAACTCAATTATTTGCCTAAAATAAAAAGGTCTCCCTGTATAGGTAGGTTCCCCACTTACCTTATGAGGAAATTGACAAGTAGATGAACTATATTACCTTGGAAATCCATGAGGATTCATAATCAGATCAGGACAAATGCCTCGCTCAGAAAATGGGAAGTCTTCTTGTGGGACAATTGTTCCACAAACTCCTTTCTGCCCATGTCTGCTGCTAAATTTATCCCCAAGCTAAGAAAACAAATTCAGATAAAGAAATCAAGACAGTACTTCGAACAAAAAACACACTAATAATAAACCAAACAAGAATTTACCTCAGGCCTACGAGTGTGACGAATTAGAAATTTGATACAGATGTTGTTGTTCTTATCAGAGCATAGAACCACCCTATCAACAACTTCTCCTCCATGACCCTTAAATGTTTGTATACTTGGCCGATATGCACTGGATATAAAGAAAATATTTAGAAAAAACTTGAATCAACATATATTCAACAATACCTCCCTACAATTGAAGCAAAATTACAACAAAAATTAAAACACAAACCTATCCGGCAAATTTGCTGCAGATCCTGTAATTGGAATACGCGTATCAATTGGTGATTGCTTATTGATGTAAATGTCATTTGGCCGCATAATTTCCCCAGGAGCAGCAATCCCATCATCATCAAGTATCTACAGGAAGCAAGAAAAAATCTAATGGAATAAGAAACCATTTCAGACAACTAAATGATTCAAATTAATAATAATGGGTAAGAGAGTATAAGGAATTGTGTAGTGTATGTTAACACTTGACACACAACTAGTCTGATTTGCAAGCATGATTTTAACATTAGTAATTATTACACAACTTAGAGGTACGATTTTGTATATGCTACAGATTACAATATCAGAGTGATTAGTACACACAACTAGTCTGATTTGCAAGCATGATTTTAACATTAGTAATTATTACACAACTTAGAGGTACGATTTTGTATATGCTACAGATTACAATATCAGAGTGATTAGTCAGAGTGTTGTTCAGAATCTGAACAAAATTTTTCAGAGACAAGCCATAAAAGATAGGGGGAAAAGATATTATATTTGAACGGATATAGAGAATAGATTAAGGGTGTTGTGTCTGATTGAATCTTGGTTTTGGAGAGATCTCTGGCTCTCAAAATCCCGGGAAAAATAGCTTGTATTCACTGTTTCTCTACCGTTCCTGGGTTCATTACAGATTCAGGGATAATGGATATCTCATCAATAGAATCCTATCTTCTATTTCAAGCAAAGCAAAGGAGAAAGATAAAATAATGTGTCAAATGATATGAAATGAGATGCTAATTTGATTGACGTATAGACAATGTTAATACCAAGTCGGCAAAAACTTCGAAGGCAACCAAAATAAAAATTGTCAAATAGGCACATTCCAGCAAGAGAATCAGCATTAACCAATGGATTATAAGAGAAAAACATAAAAATTAAGCAGATAAATATAGTAAAATAAATAAATTAATTTCTACAATGACATTATTACCTGCATACGTCCTGTGGTGTCTGCTGTTCTATTGGGCCTGAGTATTCGATCTGATGTGCCATTCATATACTTTTGAATGATCGCACTGTACCTATACAGCAGGGAACATCAAGCTCATCAATGCTAACTTAAAAGCTTAGATAATGAAATATGCAGCAACCAAAGCATAAAATCACCAAATAAAATTGCATACTTCTTCATAACTATACAACGACCAAAACCACGATCAAGAGATGACTTGTTCATGACAATGGCATCTTCTATATCATAACCACTATAGCTCATTACAGCTACTGTGGCATTTTGACCAGCTCCAAGCTTATCATATCCAACCTAAAATGAAATAGATTAATCAAAGTCAATGTTGAGAATCTTTGTATTTCTATTATTAATGTAGTTACCATTCTTTCCCTGAAATCTGATTTATTATGTAAATAAGGTAATTTAGGATCAGCTATAATTACTCAGTCAATCCCTATAATCAAGGGATTCAGTTTGTACATAATGTAATTATAAATTCAATGACTTCAGAATGACATTTCAGCATTCAGATTTACCCTAAATGAGTTTTGTGCTTCTGTCTCAAGTTGGTATTAGAGCTCACATTCCGTGAGCCTGATAAAACAAAATGCATAGTCCAAAGAACCGTCAATCCATATAATTTTTCCCATTATTTCCAACCTCCATCCTCTGTTGTTTGCGCTATTACAAATTCCCCTCTTCTCTTGCATCGTCGTCAAGGTCATCAAAGTCTAAATAAATTGAAGAAAATGGTTCTTCACCTCTCTCATTTGCAGTCTTAAGAGTGTGAATCATGCCTCTTTTTCGAGTGCTGTCCATGGTCAAGCAAAATCTCCATTTGATCTTGTTCATTCAAATGTATGGGATCTTAGTCATGTTAATTCTATCTTAGGACATAGGTATTTGTTATTTTCATTGATGACTACTCAAGATGTACTTGAATTTTCTTAATGAAACAGCACTCAAAATTATTTACAATTTTTCTGAATTTTGGCAATGAAATTCAAACACAATTTAGTTGCTCTATTGGTACTTTTCTGCATCTTATAATCATTTTATGACTTCTCATGGCATGTTTCATCAATCCACTTGTCCACACACCCCTCAACAAAATGGTATTGCAGAATGAAAATGTTGTAAAATATTCTCATTTCCTTCCCTATTTTTTTTTCTTTTTTTATTTATGTAATTAGTATAATTGGGTAAGATTGACACCCATGATTTTAACATAGAATTAATTACCATAGCTGTATAAATGGGCACCATTGTACACTGTAAAATTTTAATGAGAAATATTCATTCAATATTCTGTCCAGTACCAATTTTTCAACTGAAAACATCTCGTCATATTATTGAAATTGCTCGAACTCTTTTTGTTGCATGCTAATGTATCTTCAAAATTTTCGTAAGATGTTGTCCTTACAACAACTTTTTTAATAAATAGGATGCCATCCTTTGCTTTAAATAACAAAGCACCTCATTCAATTTTGTTTCCTAATGATTCCCCTTCTATAGTTCCCCCATGTGTTTTTGGTTCCACTTGTTTTGTCCATTATCTCACTCCAAGTCTTAACAAATTATCCGCTCATGCTGTTAAGTGTCTCTTTTTGGGTTTCCCCATCAACTAATCGCTTCTATAGGTCAGCTGATGTCACATTTTCTGAAGATACACAATGTTTCATCACATTAGTCTCTTCAAACTCGGTTTCCCAAGTTTTTCCCATTCCTCACTATATTCCTCTTGTGACTAATCCTTCAATCTCTGATGTGCCAGAGACTCCTGCTATTCCTACTCCCTCTTTACTTGCTATTCCTTGTCCTTTTGCTACCAAAGGCAGGGCGAATGGCGGGTCATGACAGAAAGCAAAAAACTGCCATAAAATTATGGCGGATGCCATGGCAGGTTATAGCGGTCATAATAATAATAATAAAGAGCAAAATGTGATATAAAACTAGAAAACTAACTACATATAAAAGAAGGAAGGTTTTGAGAAAAAAGAATAAAATAGTTGTACAATAGTGAAAAAAAGCTGAAGTTATAACAAAAAAGTAAATATGGAGAAGGAAACTTGGAAGTGAAAACAGAAAAATAGAATCAAGAAAACAAAATAATAAGGAAAAACAAAAAAAATGGGGGAGTAAAACAAAATGGGAGAGGGAAAAACAGAATTGAGAAAAAAAGAATAGGAGAGGGAAAAACTAAGAGGAGCAGAGCCCAAAGAAGCAAAATGGAAAATGGACATCGGAAAACAGCTGGAAAGGATGTATTCTCTGGCAAAAATAGTGAAGGAGATGAAGGAGAAGTTGGGTTTAGAGAAGAAGGAAGAAAAACAGAGTAGAGAGAACCCTAAATATTTTACCCTTCAGAAAATTTACCGCTTGAGAAGAGAGGGTAAAAATTTTAAGTGGGAAAAGTCTATTTTGCCCTTAAAATCCCCTAAAATACATAAAGCAAGGGCAAGATTAGAATTTCGTTCTCTTTCTCCATTACACTTCAAAAGTGTACACCCACTAGATACTACAATTAGTGCTTAACCTCTGCAACTAAAGAAATACTTCACAGCAAGCATCACGTGGGGGACCCCCCGCTCCACAGTGATGAAGAAAGGAAGAAAATATGTGATTTAGGATTTGGGCTCACGGATTTTCTTTTTGGAGCAGGTCGAGTCAGTGCCAAACTCAATTTTTCCTGCGTAAATGCCATTTTTCTACATTTTCCGCCACTAAATTCTGCCATGGCCACCCTTTAACAACATTGGTCTTGCTCCATTGAAGGAAGTAGTTGTCAAAGATTCAAACAATCCATCTCCTACGTCATTTGCTCTACCTATTCCTGATGCATCTGAGACACCTGCTGATTTACCAATAGCCCTTTGAAAAGGTACACATTCAACTCAAAATCCTCACCCATCTATAATTTCTTAAGTTATCACCATTTGTCCTCTTCCCATTATGCCTTTGTGTCTTTTATTTCCTTTGTTACTACCTACAACAGTCCAGGAGGCACTTTCCCATCTAGGGGCAGGCTATGATTGACGAGATGTAGGCGTTAGAATCTAACTAGACTTGGACTCTTGTTCCCTCTCCTCCTGGGAAATATAAAGTTGGGTGTTTGCTATCAAGGTGTGCCCACATGGACAAATTCATTGGCTAAAAGCCCAATTGGTAGCTAAAGGCTACTCACAAATTTTCGTGGATGATTATGGCGATACCTTCTCACCTGTTGCAAAGATGACCTCAGTTTGCCTCTTCTTATCCATAGCTACTATACGTTGTTGGCTCCTCTAGCAACTAGATATAAAAATGCATTTCTCCATGGTGATCTAGCAGAACAAATTTATATGGAGTCACCTCCTAATTTTGTTGTTCAGGGGGAGTCACAAGGATTTGTTTGCAAGTTATGTAAGACTTTATATGGCCTTAAAGTCCTCAAGCATGGTTTGGTAGATTTAGTACAGTACTCTAACAGTTTAGAATGACTCAATGAGACAGACCATACTGTGTTTTATAAAAACTCTTCTACTAATCAGTGCATTTATCTTATTGTCTATGTAGATGACATTTTTATCATAGGCAATGATCATAATGGTATCACCCAACTTACGTAGATTGTGATACTTCCTTGGGACTTAAGTAACTCAATCAAAACTGCTGTTGGCATATCTAAGAGAAAATATGCTCTTGATATTTTGAAGGAAACAGGAAGGTTGGATTGTAAGCCAATTGATACTTCTATGATACAAATGTCAAGCTTATGCTGGATCAGGGGGAGTTGTATTCATATTCAAGCAAATATCGGAGATTAGTCGGGAAATTGAATTATCTTACTATGACTAGGCCCTTCGCAATTAGTGTTGTAAGCCACAGTGATTTGAATCTTGAGATACATCAAAGGTTCTCCTAGAAAGGATTAATCTATGAAAACGGAGGCCACACTAATATTATTGCATACACAGATGCAGATTGGATTGGTTGTCCAAGTGATAGAAGATCAACTTTAGGATATTGTGTATTGATTGGAGGTAACCTTATTGCTTGGAAGAGTAAAAAGCAAAATGTTGTAGCTATATCAAGTGCTGAAGCTATATCAAGCAATGGTCATTACCTCATGCGAACTTGTATGACTAAAGCAGTTTATTTTCGAGTTAAAGTTTTGTGAGGTAGGATCTATGAGTCTTATTTGTGATAACCAGGCAGCCTTACACAATGCTTCTAACCCTGTCTTTCATGAGTGAATCAAACATATAGAGATTGACTACCATTTCATTCGTCAGAAGGTTCTCTCTAGGGAGAATATTACATCATTTGTGAATTCTAATAACCAACTAGCTGACATGCTTACTAAGTCACTTGAAGACCCAAGAATAACATACATTTGCGACAAACTTGATGCATATGATATATATGCATCATGCTTGAGGGGGAGTGTTGAGAATCTCAATATTTCCATTATTAAGGTAGTTACCATTCTTTTCTTGTATATAGAAATCTGATATGTTATGTAAATAAGGTAATTAGGATCAGCTGTAATTACTCAGTCAATTCCTATAATCAAGGGATTCAGTTTGTACAGAACGTAATTATAAATTCAATGACTGTTGAATGACATTTGAGCATTCAGATATACCCTAAATGAGTTTTGGCTTCTGTCTCAAGTGTCGATTCATTAATAAAGTAACCATTGAAATTATACTCACCAGCTCAATTGTCTTTGTTGTCAACAAAGGCCGTTGAGGATAAACCAATAGGTAAAGCAAGCTGTCCATCCGGTTTAGCTGCAAAATGACAGATATAAAGTTCATCAAGTTCTGAGTATGGATATTTCTCCACACTGGTCAACTGATCTCTTAAAAAAAAATACGTTGAGTGAAGCAATATACAGGACCTCAACACACAATATGCAAACAGAAGAAAGAGCACACAACCCGAGAGAATAAAACATATGGAAAAAGTTATTTTTCATCAGAGAAAATGTGCTAAAGAAAAGTCCCTGCTATGAATACATGTACTACTAGCATCTTCACAAAAACTCTATCTTCACTATGATTTGGAGAACTTCAAAAGAAACTCAATGTTTCTCATCAGTTCTCTTTGATAAACCCATCCAAGTTTGACGGGTTGTAGCAGAGAGATCGCTGGATCACTGCAGTTCTGTACTAAAAGATATTAGTGAGGGAGTTACTCTACTGTTATAAAGTTAGTGTACGTACAGTTCTTACAGTTGTGTACAGCTTTAACAAAACCATCGTACGCAACTACACAAGGATGATCTTCTTAATAGTTTGTTAGAACTGAAAATCACATTCTTCAGATTCTGAAAACTTAGATTCACTCAAATCTCTCTACTTTGTCCCACTAGCACTTTCTATTGGTTTTTCTCTTGTTCTGAGACCTGAGTTTCGAACAACAGATTGCCACAAGGATACTGACCAAAATCTATCTTTGGCCATTCATCTTAGATTTTCTCATCAATGTCTTCTGCTTTCTTAATTAAATGGTCATAGAGAATTTTATCCAAAAACCAAACCTCAATGGCGATGTACCAGTTCAAATAATTGTCACTATTAATCTTTCAAAAAGTGATAATGGAGCTGCATGAAAATGGAAAAATCAGGAGGCTGTTTTCAGAAGACTGGGAATCGAATGGGAGCAGGGATGGATCAGCTGTGTTAATAGAGGCCAAGAGATGGTAGCAAATGAAAGGCCGAAGGGAATTCTAACATGGACGAGGAAGACCCACAAGCCAAAGCACTACTAAGTTTCAGAAAGAGCAAAAGAGAGGAGAGAAAAAGGGTTACTAAGAGTGTTTGTTTCCCTTTTCAAAAACAGTTTTCTGTTTTTAAAAATTTCAATACAAATTTGTATTATATTTTATTTTTAAAAACAGAAAACTATTATTAAAATAGAAATCAAACATACTCCAAAAATCTAAAACTGTTCTTGTATTAATTGATTACGAGTAATAGAGATGTAAAATATATATTCACACTGAATCCTAGCTACCTAACTGACTGAATAATTTAGAGGGCAGGCAGATTTTTGCTACAGCTATAGGAAATTACCCGTGCCAACATACCGTGGCCCAACGTCAGGCAGGTGGTGCCTGACTAACCTGCAGCAATAAGGGCACTGCACTTTGAAATGCATGGAGGGGTTTCCAACAACAAGGTTTTGGGTATGTCACGGTCAAGTCACAAAAACATTTGGTGGCAGTGACAGTGGATGATGGGTCAACAATTACATATCTGCCAGACCAGATGGTAGGTTCTTGACCAGGGCAGAAGCAAGTTTAACGCACTGTGAGACCAACTCAAGACTAAAGGCAAAAGAGATTTTAGAGATTATGATTACCGAAAATGCTTAAGTGAGAACATCACTTATCCAATTAGAATCTACATTCATGGGGAAAGTAAATACATAATATCAGAAATGAATTTATACAGGTTGAAAGAATTTAGATAATTCATTGAAATAATAAATATATTGCCTAAGAAAATTCCTCAAAAGTTCCTATGCATGTTGATGTACATGTAAACAACAATTACTATAGCTATATTCCATGAAGAGTTCAGCTGGCAAAGGTGTTCGAAAAAGGACTACCAATGGAGAGATTTCATGACCTCACTAGCTCTAGGGGGAGTATTGTAACAGTCCCACATTGTTTGTGCCATAATTTTTGAAAATTACAATAGATTGATAGATAACATGCTTTCGGACTTATTTTAGGAAAGTATTTATGTTGTTTACTGTAAATAACATACTCAGCCTACAAGGTTCCATCAAGTGGGATATGGGGAGGGTAGATGTACACGGCCTTACCCACACAAGTAAGAGGCTATTTACAAGATTCAAACCCATGACTTTTAGATCACAAGGCAAACTGTTGTCCAAGGTTCACCCTTTTCAACTTATCAAATAATATTCAAAACTACAGTTCCAGTAATTTTCTTTTTAAGATAGAATATGTTACCTTTGGCTGTGACATGAAGCCTAGCACTATTGATAAGCCTTGCACCAATAGCTACTTCAATGGGGACATGTAAGATAAAATCCATTTATGGGATTTTAATTTAATAATAGCTTAAGCATTCATATATTTAGTTGCAGGATAACAATAAATCATAATTCTTACTGTATATCCTTCCTAGAAGAACCCATGCTCAAAACTAAAAAGGATGTGAAACATGTCAATGGAATTGATGAGCAAATTTTCTGGTCATTAAAACCAGCAAATTCACAGCTGGACATTTAATATGCAATTGTATTGTACAACTGTAACTGTTATTCTTTTCTTAATTAGGATTGTAACTGTTATTCTCTCCTTAATTAAGTTGTAGGATAAATGTAAATATAGCCGTTTAGCTAATTATTGGGCTGAAAATCAGCTTGTATTAAACAGTATATATAGAGAATTCTCCAGCAGGAGAAGACAGTTTTTCTGCCTACATTTCTCTAAGTTTGACATGGTATCAGTCTTGCTTACGATCCTAGCCTAGCCCTGTCCCAATTTTTCCGATCATTGTCCTAGTCCAAGCTTTTACGGTCCTTGTTTTTTTTCTCAATTCTATCCTAGTCCAGATTTGGTCCTTAGTTACTATTTCATTTTCTTTAGCATCATGTCTATTGAAAAGTATGACGTATTATTGGTCCGCCTAAATGGCAAGAACTACTCAGCCTGGGCATTCCAATTCCAGATATTTGTCAAAAGAAGAGATCTTTGGGGTCATGTTGATGGTAGCACTCCTGCTCCTAACAAAGACCAACAGAAGGATGAACATCGCAAATGGGAGGTCAAGGATGCTCAAGTCCTGGCGCGGCTCATAGGTTTTGTGGATCCAAACATTATCCAGAATTTACGACCTTTCAAGACTGCAGCAGAAATGTGGGCCTATTTGAAGAAAATCTATAGTCAGAATAACACTGCACGCAGATTTCAGATTGAACATGACATCGCCATCTCTCAACAGGATAGTCTCTCCATTTCTGAATTTTACTCTCATTTCATGAATCTTTGGGCAGATTACACTGACATAGTTTATGAAAATTTGACTTCTGATGGTCTTACTTCAATGCAATCAATTCATGACACTACTAAACGAAATCAATTTCTTATGAAATTGAGATCCGATTTTGAAGGTGTCCGATCTAATCTCATGAATAGAGACCCTGTACCCTCACTAGATACATGCCTCAATGAACTGCTTCATAAAGAACAACATCTTCTCACACAATCAACCATTGACCAACAAAGCTTCTCTACTGTCCCAGTGGCTTACGCAGCACAAGGAAAACCAAAAGGCCGTGACATAAGTGCTGTTCAATGCTACTGTTGCAAAGGATTTGGACATTATGCTTCACACTATCCACAAAATTCTGTAGTTATTGCAAAAAGGATGGCCATATTATTAAAGAATGCCCAACAAGACCACCAAAGCGATCTGCAACAGCTTTTACAGCATTGGCTAGTTCCTCTACTTCTAGTAGTTCTACGAATACAGCCTCTGTCCAACATCCTGCTCCTGCTCCAGTTCCAACATTGACTCCTGAAATGGTTCAACAAATGATCATTTCTGCATTCTCTGCCTTGGGACTTTCAGGTAAACCTTTTTCTACATCTTCACCTTGGTACTTTGATTCTGGGGCTTCCAACCATATGACCAACAATGCTCAGTTTCTTACTAATATCACCAAATATTCTGGAAATCTCAAGATTCATACTGCTGATGGAAATCATTTACCTATCATAGCAACTGGTGATATTTCTTCATCTCTAACCGATGTTTTTGTCTCTCCTGGTCTGACTAATAACCTAATTTCTGTTGGTCAATTAGTTGACAATGGTTGTCTTGTAGAATTCTCAAAATCTGGTTGTCTTGTGCAGGATCAACAATCAAGGAAGACAATCGCGACGGGGCCTAAAATTGGACGCCTTTTTCCACTTCATTTCCCTTTGTCTCCAAATCTTTCTTTACCTTTTGTTTCTTGTAATTCTGCTACTGTTGATTATCAGATATAGCATAAGCGTCTTGGACATCCAAACTCCAATGTACTGCATCACATGTTAAAAACTGGTTTTCTTGGAAATAAACAGTCCCCACCTCTTCATGTTGTTCAATTTGATTGCCTTTCTTGTAAACATGGCAAAAGTAAAATTCTTCCTTTTCCGACACATCAATCAAACATAGACAAACCTTTTGATATGATTTACAGTGATGTATGGGGGGTGACACCAATTATTTCTCATGCAAGTTATAAATATTGTCACTTTCATTGACGATTATAGTCGTTTTACGTGGGTCTATTTCTTGCGCGCTAAAGATGAAGTATTGTCTGCTTTCAAACTTTTTCATGCTTATGTTCAGACCCAATTTTCCTCCAAAATTAAAATTCTTCGCTCTGACAATGGAGGAGAGTACATTTCTCATTCTTTTCAGAACTTCTTGCAAACTAATGGTGTTATATCTCAAAGGACATGCCCCTCAACCCCCCAGCAAAATGGGATAACCGAAAGAAAAAACCGCCACTTGCTTGATGTTGTCCACACCCTGTTGTTGGTGTCTTATGTGTCACCTCGGTTTTGGTGTGAAGCTCTCTCCACTGCTGTTCACCTTATAAACCACTTGTCATCTACATCATTAAATAATGATTCTCCTTTTATCCGGTTATTTGGTCACCCACCCAATTATTCCTCTCTTCGAACCTTTGGTTGTGTGTGTTATGTCCATCTTCCTTCACAAGAACGCACTAAACTCACTGCACAATCTGTTGCATGTGCTTTTCTTGGATATTCTCCTCACCAAAAAGGTTTTCTCTGTTATGATCCTAACCTTCGTCGGATTCGGGTATCTAGAAATGTCATCTTTCAGGAAAATAAATATTTTTTTGTAACTTATCATGATCTTCTCCCTTCCCAAATTTCTATTTTGCCATTGTTTTCTACCTCTTCTGCAGGACAGCCTTCATCTAGACCTCTCTTAACCTACCACAGACGAAGTCATACCACTCAAAATCAGCCACCAGATCCTCCTGGGCCCCCTCAAGATTATTCCTTGCCTGCTGATCCAGTACAAGGGCTGCAACCAGTTCCCCTACGACGACGTTCCCACACTCGTAAACCCCCAGAAAAGTATGGTTTTACCTCTGCCTTATCCTTGACAGCAACATTATCATCGGTCCCTATTCCTTCTTCTTATAAACAAGCAATGGAGCATGAGTGTTGGCAGCAAGCTATTGAGACAGAACTCCTAGCACTAGAAGAAAATCAAACATGGGATGTTGTGCCATGTCCCCCATCTGTTAAACCTCTCGGCAGCAAATTTGTGTTCACAATAAAGCTTCGTTCGGATGGATCCATAGACCGTTACAAAGCTCGTTTAGTTGTGCTAGGAAATAAGCAAGAATATGAACTTGACTATGATGAGACTTTTGCCCCGGTTGCCAAGATGACTACTATGCGAACCATACTTGCCCTTGCTGCATCACAATCTTGGCCATTACATCAAATGGATGTCAAAAATGCATTTCTCCACGGGGACCTCAAGGAAGAAGTTTACATTAAACTTCCTAATGGTATGTCCACACATTCGCTTAATGCTGTTTACAAACTAAAATGCTCTTTATATGGCTTGAAACAGGCACCTAGAGTATGGTTTGAAAAATTTCGCTCCACATTACTTGGCTTTTCCTTCACACAAAGCCAATATGATCCGTCTCTTTTTCTACAGAGGACTTCTAACGGCATTTTGGTGCTTATTGTTTATGTGGATGACATTATCGTGACCGGTTCTGATCAAGCCGCTATTTCTAAAATTAAACACTTGTTGCATTCAACTTTTCATATGAAGGAGCTTGGCCACCTCACTTACTTTTTGGGGTTAGAAGTACATCATCAACCTAAAGGGATATTTTTAAATCAGCAAAAGTATATTCAGGATCTGGTTCAGTTAGCTGGCCTCACCAATGCAACCTCTGTTGACACCCCGATGGAAGTTAATGTGAAATATAGCAAAGATGAAGGTGAACTTCTCCCAGATCCCACTTTATATCACAAACTGGTTGGTAGTCTTATCTATGTGACTATCACTCGTCCGGATATTTCTTTTACTGTCCACACAGTGAGTAAATTCATGCAATCTCCTTGACATTTTCATCTTTCAACAGTACACCACATCATACGATACCTCCTTGGCACCTCCAAACATGGTCTATTTTTTCCTGCTAATTCATCTCTCCAACTCCAAGCATATAGTGATGCTGACTGGGCTGGCTGTCTAGACACAAGGAAATCAACTACTGGCTGGTGTATGTTTTTGGGTAATGCTCTAATTTCATGGAAATGCAAGAAACAAGATTCAGTTTCCAAGTCATCCACTGAAGCAGAATATCGTACAATGTCTACTGCATGCTCTGAAATAATTTGGTTACGTGGTCTCCTTATAGAGCTTGGATTCTCTCAAACCCAACCAACTCCGCTGCATGCTGACAACACCAGTGCCATACAAATTGCAGCAAATCCAGTTTATTATGAACGCACGAAGCACATTGAGGTTGATTGTCATTCTATTCGAGAAGCCTATGATCGCAAAATTATTACTCTACCTCATGTCTCAACATCTATGCAGATTGCTGACATTTTCACTAAAACTTTGACACGTCAGCGGCACAATCTTCTTGTTGGTAAATTGATGCTTGTAGACTTGCCAGCATCAATTTGAGGAGGGATGTCAATGGAATTGATGAGCAAATTTTCTAGTCATTAAAACCAGCAAATTCACAGCTGGACATTTAATATGCAATTGTATTGTACAGCTGTAACTGTTATTCTTTTCTTAATTAGGATTGTAACTGTTATTCTCTCCTTAATTAAGTTGTAGGATAAATGTAAATATAGCCGTTTAGCTAATTATTGGGCTGAAAATCAGCTTGTATTAAACAGTATATATAGAGAATTCTCCAGCAGGAGAAGACAGTTTTTCTGCCTACATTTCTCTAAGTTTGACAAAACAGTCACATTTCAACAAAATGAAATGCAAGGAAAATAATGGATGATATGAGTAAACATTCACTTTAGTCCTTTAAATGTGCAACGTCTACAAATTAATCCTCTAAATTTTAAATGTTAGTCCCTATTAGAAAAATTGAATCTAACTTACTCTTAAAAGTTAGCTTGTAAAAGGAAGACTATCCAAGTCCTTATAAGGAGTATTTTGACTTTATTCTTGGCCAATGTGGGACATTTTAACACACAACTCTCATGCTCAAGGCTGAACATCTAGTGTGTAATATTTGCAAGACTAGACATTTGTGGACAGCCCAACATTCAAACTAGATAAGTTCTGATACCATATTAAGAACTTGAGCCTCACTCACTCCCAAAAGCTAGTTTAAAGAAGGAGAAGGACTACTCAAGTTCTTATTAGGAGTATTTTGACTCTATTCTTAACCAATATGAGAGATTTTAACAGTCTCTAAAATTAAGAGTCATCAATCATTTTAGTCCTTGTCGTCAAAAAACATTCAAATATGACAGTGGAATAATGATTTATCACGTGAAGTAATATGTTTAAATCCACTTTAGACAAAAAATAATGTTTTAGCATCTCTCAAAAATAGTTAATATTCATCTTTGACTTTTGAAATTTTTGAGCTTTAATTTCCCTTCCTCTTCTTCCCTTCTGCTTTTTCTTCTTTCTTGGCACTTATTAATCTTCTTCCTCTTCGACTTCACCGCCAAGATCTAGGTAAGCTCATTCTACTACCAACACAATCACTTCCCCTGTCACTACAACACCACCTTCACACTTATTCATCTCAAATTGCAACAACAATCAAAGTGGTACACGTCGCTGCTGCTCCATCATAGCTTCTGCCACCTACAGCACCTGTTTTGATTTTCCAATGGCCATGGGCATCCACTCCAGCAGGGACCTGTTTAGCAACAAGATACAATACAAACTCGTCCTCGAATGTAAGCAAAGCCAAAAATTCAAGCAAGAGAGGAATGGGGAAACTTGTAGATCTAGATATTGAATGTCATAACATTTGGATATATTTAACGTTTTCTGCGATTCTTTTACTTCTCATCCATCATGTTGTGGAGATCTTGAACGTCATTGTTGCTGCAGCCAGAGATGGATAAGTGTCCAAAGAAGAAGACGAAGCAAAATGAAGAAGAGAAAGGGAAGTTAAAGTTCAAAATTTAACGAAAAGAATGAACTATAATTGGAAAATCCTAAAACGATGTTTTGGGTCTAGATTGGACTCTTACTTGTCACTTAACATGACAAATCATCACTTTTGTAAAAAGAGAGAAAAGTAAGAGAACATGTGGATGAATCTATGTGTTTCAATTACACAACAGAACATATATTTATATTAATAATAGCAATAATTACAAAATATTTATAGAATATGCAGTTACCTAATTAACATAATTACAAAGATAAACATGTCTTATTACTATAATTACATATATTTAACAACTGCGTTGCTCAATTTTAACATTTCTTGACGACAACTAAATTGATTGATTGACTGTTGTTAGTTTTAGGAATTAACATTTAGAATTTCAATTTTAGAGGACTAACATTGGTCACATTGCACATTTCAAGAACTAAAGAGAGGGTTTACCCTATAATTTATACACACGTAATATAGGTATATTCCAACCACTTGGTCATAGTGTAGAATATCTATACCATGTTGAAACACATAAAATTTAATCGTGCAAATCTTAGGATTTCAATTCTAGATCCATGGGGACACAAATTTATTAAAAATTGATTCATTAAAACAAAATCTAAACTTGAAGACTTTAAAAATGGAAATATAATTTCATTAGGTCTAAACTTCATGCATCGTTGAACTCCAGTCATATAACCAACAAAACAACTTACCTGGTTATATGCTATATTTCCCATAGCTTGTTTCCCCATTGCACACTACAGTGAGCAAAACAAAAGTTATTTTAGGTTTGAAGAGGAACACATTTCAGTCATAGAAGTGCAATATCTCAGGTAGCTTAGCTATACATAGAGGGAGAAACAACCTGATACGTATTTCTAGGTGACTGATTATGATGAGGATATGGAATTAGCCCTGCAATAACTCCTAAGATGGTGAAAGGCTCAATCTCAATATGAGTTGTTTCTGATGTGGCATCTCCTTCATATAAAGCAATCTGCAGCAAGGAAGAAAAGGTAACAGAGGTTACGGATTATCACTATCAGGAATAAGATTTCAATGATAAAAGAAGCTACTAGTGACTAGGGAAGAACAAACCAATGCGTTATTTTCCTCATTGACATCAAGATACTCAATCAAGCCATCTCGTAAAAAATCATCAAATGTTGTAACTCCATCCTGAAAAAGTGTAAAAGAAATTTTCAAAATCTACTTTCTTTAGTTTCCAGGATGAAAGCACATGATACACTTACCATTAACTCTTTCATATGATGCTCTTTGACTCTTGATATTCCCTTGTCAGCAATGACAAGGGGACGACAAACTCTACCACCATCAGAAGCTAAGTAGACACAATGCTGTAAACAGGCTTGTCCATTAATACCAACATTCATTCACATATTTTTAACATTAAAATAACTGTTGAAAATTAATATTTAAATGAAAATCACCAATATGATTTAGAGCAACCCCAAAAATATTTTCAATCTTGATATTGACATTTTAAATTTTAAATAGTAGTTGAAGCTTTTATTGACATTTAAAGAAAAAACCCCAAAATCAAGCACATAATATGGATAAAAAAGATTATTATCATCTTTATAAATATGAAACACAAATTAAAGCTTAAAGCAAGCAAGAATTTATCCACCAAATAACAACAGGAAAACAACAAAAACAAAGGGGGTAGGGAATCAGAGGAAAAACAACTGCAGCAGAATTATTCACCTGTTTTTCATTGACATAGACACACACAAACTCGCCAATTTTACCAGCTCTCCGCAACTTCCTAATTGCAGTAGCAAAGCGCTTGAATAAAAAAGGTTAACAATAAATGAGAATATAATCATGAATAAATATTATTATGAATTATACATTCGATAAAAGAGAGACAAACACCTGTGGCCTCCTATGCTTGCCCAGGATCAAACCATTAAAAATGACAAGAAAGGAATCTGGTGTATGAAGCTCCTCGGCAGAGAGAAGTTCCATGTCTTCAACACCCAAAGAATAGCACTATCACAAAACAATGAAACACTATAAATCGCAATGTATCACACACTAAACAAATGAAGTATATGGAAATTTGTATTTTACACCTAAATCAAACAATACTCAATAAAATAGCAAAGTGACTATTTCAATAACTTTTTTTATTTTCTTTTATGATTAATAACTTTTTTATTAAGAGAAGACTTTTGCAGAAAAAGAAAGGAAGAAAAGAAAACTACTGGGAAGGACAAGGTAGAAAATCAATACTGACAGCTGTCAGTTAGTAATAACAACATAAGAAACTAATTACCTAACTTCTAGAAGTGCATAATAAGGGAAACTCAGTTAGAGTTAGGCTTATACTCTTAACAAACATGATACAAATACAACTGACAGGAACAATTAAGCAAATTATTTGCCCTTGCATGTACAAAGGATAATACTGCATAATAAGCCCTCTAAAGTCTGAAGTACCACCCATGGCTTGGACAATAAACATCTTTATCTCAGCCATTGATTCTATGAAAGTCCTAACATCAGTACATGAAGCTGAAATTTCAAGGGAGGTGTATCTTAAAAATTGGGTGGTTTAGTCTTAAGTTGATTTTTCTTTAGTCCTTTACTACTCTTCCTCTGATTCCATCTCATGAATTGAATTTGTACATCCTGAGTATTTTAAAATTATTCAAGATTGATTATTAATAGGAAATCCACATCAAGGTACTACATGTTATTAGATGGTCACTTGGTGATTGGGGAAGCAAAATGTTATTGCAGAATCATGTACAGAGACAAAATTTAGAGCTATGGCTTGGTTAGTGAGTTATTATGGATAAAGACCTCTCCATATTTGATGATCGGAGAAAAAAAATATGAAATTCCCATGAAGTTATTTTGTGATGACAAGTTTGCCATTAGTATTTCTCACTGCTAACAATCGAACCCATCATGATCAGACAAGACCATATAGAGATATGATGTGCGCATAGATGACAGATAATTATTGTTCAAACCTATGCCCAAATCTAATAAATTCATGCATTTTACTAGTCTTTATCATTTACTTTTATTCTTAGTTCAGACAACTGTTTGTTTTTATACTTTTCAATGTAGTTGGTGTGGTAAATCAAGATTGAGAGCTATTGAGGCCAA
The DNA here is from genome assembly GCF_003935025.1 of Abrus precatorius. Taxonomy (NCBI): domain Eukaryota; kingdom Viridiplantae; phylum Streptophyta; class Magnoliopsida; order Fabales; family Fabaceae; genus Abrus; species Abrus precatorius. Next base: position 10,848,207 of record NW_020874303.1, read on the forward strand.
AAAGAGAAAGAATTAAACTTTCTAGAAAGTTTTCTGCTGGATGCCTGTGGTTGCAACGTGTTTGTGGTCAAATTTCATGTTGAAAGCCTTCAAAATTGGAATTCCATAGAGTTCCACAGGCAGCCTGTGAAAATTTCCACAATTGTTGTTCAAGCTCCCTCAAGAAGCATCAAGAAAACAAAGTTATAAAAGTTTCACACCCTGCCTGTGGACAATACACAAGCGTGGGTTGCAACCGTGGTGGTTGTGGTCAAATTTCATGTTGAAAGCCTTCAAAATTGGAATTCCATAGAGTTCCACAGGCAGCCTGTGAAAATTTCCACAATTGTTGTTCAAGCTCCCTCAAGAAGCATCAAGAAAACAAAGTTATAAAAGTTTCACACCATGCCTGTGGACAATACACAAGCGTGGGTTGTACTTCCTAGGCACAATTTTACATGTTTTTAATCAATTTTAAGCAAGCCAAAAAGGGTTTTAACAACCCTAATTATAAATAGAAATGTGAGGGCAAAATAAAGGGACAATGACTGAGATTAAAGTGCCAAGAACAAACAAGAAGGTTGGGAATTCATCAAGAAGGAGGCTCAATGCCATAGATATTACAGTTTTCTCTTCTTCTCTTTATCTTTTGTATTGGCTTCTTTATGTTTTCGTTATTTGGATTATATTCATGGATTGTACACCAAATATGACTGAGTGATTCCTTTGTCTAGAATTTAGGATAGCCTAATTTGTAAGATGGTTGTGTGTTGCATTTCCTTTCGAGCTTATTGGTGTTTTATAAATTTTTATTCAATTTACAGAGTTCTTAATACTTGCAATTTTTTTTAAAAATAATGTTTGCATGATCTCAGACATTAGGGAAAGGACTGAAAGGAGAACCTTGATGTTAGAATACATAAATTGAACTCAGGGTTTTAATCATGATTCATGAAAGTAAGTTTGAGCCTTTGAGAGCAAAATTGAATCATCATAGAACTCTAAAGAATTTGGTTAAATACAACTTCCAAGAAAGTAAGAGTTGTTTAATTAAACATGTATTACGAAAAGAACCAATAATTACCTACGAATAATTCACCTTCAAAACTTATAAAATTCAATATGAGCAATTATCTATTTAGCTTCATCTATGCAAATTTGCAATGAACCTAATGCATTCTAATCTCACCAATCTTATTTGCTTTCAAAATTCTTTCTTTTGCAATCTTATGTTCTTTCTTTATTTCAAAATTCATTCAGTGTGTTTTAAATAATTGAATTGTGAGAAATTGGTACTCAACAACACAGTCCTTGTGGATACAATACTTTTCTTTACTACTTGAGAACCTTGTGTACTACAGCGATATCAAGTTTTGGTCGAGAACTGTGATCTATTTCATTTCCTCTTTTACCCAAAGGACTAGAAGTCTTTGGAACATAGCTGAGATAGATCCTTAGTATTAAGAAACTTGGGTTTAGCTCGTTCCCAAAAGTTAGCTAATAAAAGGGCTACCCTAACCCTTATAAGGAGTATTTTGGCTCTATTTTTAGTGAATATGAGATATCTTAACACACACCCCTCACGCCCAAAACATCTGGTGCGTGAAGTTTGCAAGACTAGGCATCTACAGATGGCCGCCGTTGGCTGCCACTGCCACAACGTCGCAGGGAGTTTATCAGGTTGTGGTAGTTGTGGGAGTTAGAAGCCATGACGAGAGCAGTTCGCATGCCTATCACGTGATTTGGGGAAGGGAAGGTAAAATAACTCTATTCTATTTTACTAAAATGATGCATTTTGAATTAACCTTTTATGAATCTTATATATCTGATGAACTTCATCTTCCCCGCACATTCCTCTCACACTGCAACAAAAGTCGGGTTGAGGCAAAATGGTTTCTCACTCTCTTCCCTCCTCACTAGTTCACCCATTCAATTTTGCCGGCCAAACCAAATTCAATTCAATTCTAGCCTCAACAAAATTTTGAAAATGCCATAAATCCCACTATTTGGGTATAATAACATCTATAATCAATAAATCGTTTACAAAAGTAGTCATACTAATAAACAATAAAAGGGAAATTTCATCAACCAATAAAATCACATAGAACATACCAAAGAAACCAAGGGGGCCTCCTCATCATCAGTTGTGACATGAGTCATCAAAGCCAAGTTCTTTACAAGCCCACAAGATTCACCTTCAGGGGTATCACAAGGACAAAGCATGCCCCACTATCAAATGTAGAGATAAAACATGAAGGTATGAGTTCCTAAGTAGATAAGATTTTATAATTTAGAATAAAAATCCTAAGCTAAATAATACAACAACAAAAGCCTTTTCCCACTAGGCAAAGGTCAAGTAGAAAGATAAAAAGATCCAAGCATTTTCTATACAACCAACTATACAACATTAAGATGATCCATCAAAATGTTACCAATTGGATTGCAGCTCACCTGACTAGGCTGCAAAGCTCTAGGTCCACTTACTTTCCTAGACTTCTCGAACTGTGGTGAGATTCTTGTCATGTGGCCCAAAGCACCAATAAATGATAACCTTTGTAGTACCTGTAAGTACAGAAATTTCATCAGAGGAAATATGTCATATATAATAGATGATTCCAAGCCCCTTAGGTACGTCCCTTGGTACCTAAGCCAGACCAATTGACTTTTTTTATAATAAACCCAAAAGATATGAAGGAAATAATAGAAAGGGTAACAACATCCAACCTGTGTCATTCCTTTCCTTTCCATTCTGAACCTTTTTACTTCAAAATTACCAGTGGAGAGAGTCCTTTCCAAACCTAGAGTGATGATATCTCGACCAAGAAGCTGTGGACATTCCAAAAGAAAAAATGTAAATAGAAAACCAGTTGCCAGACACAGTAAGATCAGTTGGGAAGAACAAAGCAATAGACAAGAAGTCTGAACAAACAAACTAATAAAATCAGCAAGTATCTCTTTCAGGTGTACAAAAGCAAACTACGGTTAAAAGAATTACATGATCATTGATGACACATGAATAAATCAAGTTTCAGCTACTTCTCAACTTTAAGAGTCCCAACAAACCATCAGTCCATCAAGATCAGAAACTAGCCAGAAAGTCACATTATGTTCAGATGTTGACTGTTTGTCAACACTCAACATCATGTGTTAAAGCATGCACAAGTTTATCTATAGGGATTATCAGCCAAAGACTACTACGATTTTCAAGAGTTTTTTGGTGTCAGGTTAGGGACCGAGTACACAAACAAGTTACTGAACTCATAAAACTTCATCTGTAGTGCTGGCAACAAGTTGATCTTCTGTCGTCAGAATCAGATGCCTAGTCAACATCACAAATGCGATCAGACTTAGAGGAGACCCTGAGATAGATGATCTTAATAAAAGACCCTGAGACATTGTACCTACCTTAGGATTCTTGTTACAGCATTCCCATGTTCTTGTAAAGGTTGAGAAAGAAATTAACACACTTTATTAACAGAGAAGCTAATTACTGATCAAGTTATCTCAAGATAATCAGAACCAAGCTTACTGCCACTTGATCGTGCAAAGCTACAAACAGTATTGAGTGGATTTCACTGTGTGATGGAATTAAAATGAGTTTGAATTTTGTCCCAAACTTTATAAAAGTCACCAAGACCAACAACATGAGCCAGAATCAAGTCAGAGAGGGATGAGAGAAGCAAAGAGTCTTGTTGATACCACTCCAGTTAAGTTGGATTGACATTGTCAGTTTCTCAGTCAGCTTCAATAAGATATCAGAAAGGGAAGGGACTTGGGGATTCATGATATATTTCTGCAATTTGTGGCCTCAAATCACATCAGCTTGTTGAAGCCATTGAAGGAAATTCATTTCATGAAGTTTGATGGGAAGAATGTGAGTGTATTGTATTTTGGATAGAAACCATGGTTACTGGTTAGGATTGAACAAAGCTTTGAGATACCATGTAAGAATTTGAGATGGAGAGAAAAGTAAACTTTGTATTATGAATTAATCAATTGACAAGCATAACCAATATTTATACTTGTAAAACAGCCAAACTATTAGATGACAGTTATAACAGAAAACAGAAATTTATAAAACTGAAACCTACAAAGAAACCTAACAGTATTCTAGGCAGTACTGATCTCACATAACAATATATTTGCACATTATGGAGATTGTAATAAGTAGACAATCAAAATTATGGCACAGAATTTTCACTTTTTGGTTTTGCCATAGGAACAATTTTAACAAGACATAAAAGGACAACCAATACATAATTATTAACCAAAAAAAAAAAAAATCAACTTGGACTATAAGTCCAAAATAAACAAGAAGAAAATGAGATGAAAGAGAACTGTATCAACACAACTCTCTAAAGTGACTAGCCAAAGCATCCAATGGCAACATTGGATTTTATGTAAGAAAGTCTTATACATTGAAGAGTGCTTACATGACAAATGTTAAACCTCTTAGCCTTGTCCGGCTTATCTAACATTTTGTCCGTCAAATTCTTAACTTCAGTTGTCATAGACTTAAAGAGATCCTACAAGTGACAGAAAAATAACAATTAATACAATTCAAAAATATGCAAAGTATATCTACGCTGACTACACAAGTCAGGAAGTTATTAAATCAAATAAGGTAGTACCTCAAAAAGCAGAGATATTAACTGGCCAGATAACTCCAACCTCTTGTTCCCCACATAATCCTACAATATAAAAAACAGTTAGCAAATGATCACTAACTCTTTTCATTCAACGCAAATATCAAAAGCTTATAGCAAGCTAGTGGAAACAACTGTCACCAAATGACGATTTCCAGAAGTAGAAAAAGATTCTCTAAGTAAGTTAAGTTCTATTGTACTTTGGAATACATTGTTTCCTTATAGATAAGGCTGCAGGGTAAAATGATACTTCACATTCATAAAAGCCCAGGGTTTCTCTACAATCCTTTACAGATACACCATACCAGATCTGACGCTATCCTAGAGATTTGTTAGGAAAACAATGTGTCTTACCATCAATCCACCAATCATTTTTTTGTTGTGTGATTAATCAATTTAAACAAGTTCCATGAAATAGTCATTCTGATTGGAAAACAGGAAGTATATTTTGATATGTTCGCCAATTTTAATTTGTGGTGAAACTAATTTCTAGAAGGCTCTTAAAATTTGAGTCTTTCCCATTTAAATCAATTGCGTTATTTAATCCTTTTGTTTTCTCTACTTTCTCTTCGTTCCATCTTATTAATTGGATGCATTTAGATAGATTGCAAACATTTGGTATTTAAATTTAATAGCACAGTCCCTGTGGATTGTTAACATTTTATACTACTTGACATAACCATGCACTTCGTCTACTACAACTCACGGTATTCGAGAGACCAATGCCTAAAGGCCCTAATCCTTTCATCACAAATGATGAAATATCCCTCTCTTAACCCCACCCCTTATTTATAGGCAACATGCCTTATTCAAATTAATTCAACTAACTAATGGGGCATTATCTAACAATACTCCCTCCCTGAAACATTCACCTTGTCCTTAAGGTGAATAGCTATAGCAACTGCAAAACAAAATTGTATTGGGATTCCCTTCATTTGAAACATTTTGATTAAGCCAACTGCCAACCCTGCTACTGCAGCCCCAAAATACCCTCAAGACACAAACAAGTGGCTGCAAGAAATTTCTTCCAATACTTTGTTTTCTTTCATAATTTTAGCCCTGAAACAGAGCATCATTGCCTCTCCAAGTGTATTGGGAAGCCAAGATTTTCTAGGCAAATCATGGTTTGTTGTCATCCTTTCTTCATTACCCAAATGATGCTGCATGTGTTTCTTCATCTCACAACTCAAAATAAAGTCTCCTTCCACAGAAGCAAGCTTGTTTACAAACCTCACAGAACCCCCAATTGTGTCTCTATCTCAACCATTGTCCCAATCCATCGAATTGTTCCATTTTTTTGTTCTTGACCCACAATGTGAACTTGTTCCCTTTGAATTTCTGCCTCTGTCTTTGATTCCTAGATTTCTGGTTTCCATGATTTGTGTTCATTTTCTTAGACCATTCCATGATATTCATTCATCTTCTTAGACAATTGCACATTTTTCTGCATTTGTTTATGGTGTCTAAGCTGCTGGTCTTTTCTCTCAGGATCTTCATCTATTTTTCTGCTTTCTTGCACCCAATATTCTTGTTCCACATCCCCAGCAGATGGAAAAAAATTTGGATCATATTCAGGTTGAAATCTCTTGAGCAACTGACATCACAAAGGTCCAGCAATTTGCCTGTTGATTACTCTGTTACCAGAAAAGCCACCAATTGAGAGCAGCACCTCTCAAAGTTGTTGCAGCCCATGATAGCTTCTCTTCTGCCAATCCAATGGCCTACATTTTTCACTCTCCATCAAATGTTGGAATCATCTTCATGATTTGATACCCACAACTCCAAGATCAGAGCTCTGATACCATTTGATAGACTGGATCAAAACTAGAGTTGGGTTTAGCTACTAGGGTTGGGTTTGTGTGAAAGACCTATGTGATCTATTGAACTAGTGTTGGGTGCCCCCCTAAAAGATGTTCAAACTTCAAATGGCTTTAAAAAGATGGCCAATAGGCTTTTTGTCCTTTTTCAAAATAGTGCTGCAAATTGACAGGAAAGCAGCCATAATTACTGCCACTGCAGGCACAACAGTGAAGTGCGACGCTACAAGGTCACCAGGAGCGGCGCCAGGCTGCAACACCACTATAGTGCACGATTTACTACTTTGGGTGCAACCCAAATAACAAAGGATCTCAAGTCATTGGCTTAACGAAAGAAAATTGAGTCAATTCTCCCTCTAATGTGTTGTTACACTTGGAGATATGTTCTTATCAAAAGCACATTAGCATCCAAGAAATGTAACAAACAAGTTGTTACTATCAAGAACCAATTCTCCTTAAACTTAGTTGCTGGAGATGGAGAAGGCGCATAAATTGTTTTATATGTAACAGACCCTCATGCAAGAGTTCTTTGGGCATGTTACGCAGACAATGCATAAGCGCACCTTATGTTGTGTTGATTTTTTTTTTCAGGGGAAGGGGGCAAAAAGAAAACTTACTAGGGTAGAAGGGAAGAGTGCAAAAAAGGAAAATGCAAAAGCCTCACAAAAGGACAAAAAACAACTAAAAGCTAAAAGATTGGCAAAGTAAAAAAGCACAACAATCTCTCTACATGCCTAACAAAGAGATGAGATGCCTTTAAAGAAACCATCAATAGAGCACCAAGGGAAATTTAAAAACACAACCTTATCTTAAATCAAGTCATAAAGATCAAACCCTCTACACTTAATAAGGAATAACTAATGCAAATTCACAAGGCAGACCTGATACTCTCCACAAACCCCAAGCAAATTATTCCAAAGAAATCTTGGTGCAGAACAATTAAAAGGAGATAAAGCCCAATTTCCAAACTAGAACACCACATTATACACATACGGGAGACAAAGCAGTGAGAGGTATGCACTTCTGCAGCTACTAATTTGTGTTGTCCTATTAAGAACAGCAACCCAGACAAAAGATCTGACCTTAACATATAAGTAATTGTGCTGAAATTCAACTCTCATTTCGAAGAACCAGAAGAAGGGCAGCAAGGATTGAATTTTTTATCATTTCATCATGAAGGCTTTGATACCATATTGACAACCAATTACCCTAAAGGCCTTAATTTTTTAGGCAAAGGTTAATGAATGGTTTTTATGTCTAGGGAGTTTTCAAGTCACATGCAGAAGCAGTATGTTGGACCGCAATATTGGCAACTGATAAAATTATGTGGCTTAAACAGTTGCTTTAGTATTTAAAATTTTAAGAAATTAAGCAACTGATATTACAATGAACCAACCTGGCATATAGCACACAACAGAGTTTATCATTAAAATAGCAAATAGCCAAATACAACAGAGTTTATTCCAAAGAAAAGATTTTGTCTGGATGTAGCACTACTAGTTTATCAATTCAAACGATCAATTAGTTTACATATTCACTAAGTTCCCAGAAATAGCAGCATCCATAACAAGAACAAGCATGGTACACATAATCCACAAGCATCAATTTGAGAAGAGTATAGAAATAGTTTCATATAATCATAGAAATTAGTGTAGTAGTGTATAATATTTCACATGATACTACACAAATGTTTAGTTCACTTAATACCTAGTAGTTTTTCTGTTTTGCAAACAACCTCACTCACTTCAGTTTATGATATGAACTTAACTTTTACAGTTAATTTTAACCTTGGTTTAACATTTTCTTGACCCCAAATGTTTATTCTTTTTGAAGGGGTACTGAATTAAATAATCAGTAAATGATGTTAATCTTAACTGAAAAAGTAATATTTTCAACTTAAATCAAATTTGAATGTGTTAAGAGACACAAGAGAGAGAGAGAGAGAGGAAGATCATTTGAAAGAAAAGTAAAGGTACAAGGGTGTAATATGCATTTTACCCTTAAATATATAAGACTCGTACAATTTGTGTATACTCAGTTACTTTCCACCAATTTGCTTTTACAACTTTCCTTTATTGATTTTGATAGTAGAGACACCAGAAAGCTTTGACGTTGTTCTCATTGTATTTGGTTGGGAAAAAATGCTTGAATATTATTTGTTGTGTTCTACTCATGATTTTTGTAAGGGGGTGTCTTTGTTAGATCACAGAGCTAGGCCAGTTCAGTTGCACGTTTTTCTTTATCAAAGTTTTTTGTTTTCTTTCCTTTGGTTTTGGTTGTGACTTCTTTAGGTCTTGAGGATTTCTTTTCCTCTTTCATACGTAACTTTCTCTTCTATCTTTACATGTTCTTTATTTATCAAGGAAAGGAAGGAAGGAAAGAAGGAACAAAGAAAGAAAGAGATACTACCTTGTCATCCATTGCATCTTTATTTACAATTGCATCCAATATGCGTCTCATCATAACCGCAACATATATACATTTTGGCCGAAAATTATCTTGATTAACCTAATGATAACAGAAGAAACAGTAACAGAGACCAAACCAAACACAACTAAGGTGAATTACATGTATACTAAATAGAATGAAATCAAGTAGTCCTAAAGAAATACACTCAAATTCAAAAGAAGCTTAAGATTCAAAGAAAACTTACAGGCACATTTGCAAGAAATACATCTCTTAGGACTGAAAATGCTCTTCCTTCCTATTTATATAAAAGGTTCAAATAAAAAATCACAAAATTGAAGAGAGATAAGGATTTATATATTACTTTATCCAAAGCATGACATGTACAAAAAATAAACTCAATAGAGAGAAAGAAATGAAACCTTTTCAGATGAATTGTTTGAATACATGGGACGTTTTACCTGATGAATAGACAGGCATCAGCAATAAATACAAAAGAAAAATAAATATTCACCATATTTATGCAAGATTAGAAACATTGTAAAAGGTGTATAAATAAATCAAATTCAGCAACTGTCAGTTATTCCACAAGTACGCACATCACTTGTTTTGAAGATTATTGAACAGTTTTTTCTAACTGATTATAACAGAATAATTCACTAAGAGAAAGAAGACAATCTATAGAATAAGCCATCCACCTGGAATAAGAAAATAGAAGGAGCACAAAACCAGAAAACATTAGTTCAAAAGAGCCCTACAATTTCCTTGTAAGTCTATTGGAACCAACAACCATGCCAGACATACTATAAAGAAAAAGCAACACTATCCAATCACACGTGTGAGGGAAGATATCTCATAATCATGATAATCCTGGAACTTGAACTTCTTTAAGAAATACAGAGACTTGCTTCTTAAGACTCCCAGAAATACTTGTCAATAACAGCAACAGAAAAGATACCCAAGGTTATTCTGAGACCTGAAACCTCCCCCAAATCCTCACTCTACAATTGTCTATCTCTCCCTTGGAAAAAGTGCAGACACTGTAAATAGGCAAACCAAACCTTGTAACTATGGCAATTGCCAATTAGAATACATGTGATTCTTGTTATTATTACACTCTTAACACTCAGATTTTATCATTTGTCTCTCCTTGTCTCTTCCTCTTAACATGAACTTAACTGCACAAAATAAATCCCAAAGATACCTAGTTTGCAGTTTGGATTTCGCTCTAGTATTTTCATAGATAAAACGGGTTGTTGAAAATAAGATTTAAACAAAAGCATAAAAGGACAAAAGGCAGCATGTCTGGATGCTTTAGACTGATATCTGCAATATTGTTTCAGCAGTCTAATGATCTATTGCAATGGAAATATGGAATGCAACTGTCCTAGCAAGATCAGACTACATAAAATAAACATTTCATCATATGGAAAAGCAATCTCTAACAGTAAAATTAACATCTAATAAAGATGAACTTTATAGAAGATGCTCCCTCACACTATTAATTTCCAAGACAACACAATACAAGACTATTTAATGAAGATCAAGTCCACAAAAATGTACTTAGATCAAGGAACCCTCACCAGAAGCGCAGAGGGGTGTATGAAAGCAGGATATTTAAGGACGTTATGTCTATTTTTAGTCCAAATAAAATATAACACAAAAGCCACAGACTTTTTCATGTTGAATAAAGCTCAAATGATACATCCGTCCTGCTCACCAACTTACTTGACACCAAATGTTTTTTATGAGAAGCTATATTATATACTTTACGCCAGTATAAATGAATAAAACGAAATATAGATAACTCTTTTTTAGGTGGCATCAATATGAAGCATTAAAGGTGTATGAAATGAAAAGATATTCAAAACATGGCAACTTGATATTTAACATTAGTGATCCACCTCAATACAAAATAAAAATACAAGAAAAAAATGACAATTAGACAAGAATAAGAAAGAACATCAAACCTTTGAATCAAGGTACTCTAATGCTTGCTCTCGTGTATATACCTTACATTTTGTACATTCCTGATTATTGGGCAAAACATATTTAACAATTCATTGATAACATAAATAACAACATAGTATAGGGTGCATAAGCAAGGATTGAGCGAAGAATCATGTAATGAATCGTAAAAGTCCCTCGCTTATCCAATCTCCTGTAATTATTGAGTGAATTACCTCAATAGAGGGCAACAGTAGCAAACTATAACGAGGATCTCGTCCAACCATTTGTATAACTTCTTGATCACTCTCCATCCCCATGGCTTTCATAACAACCATAAGAGGAACCTATAGGATATTACAAGAGAAAAAATAAACGAAGCCTAATTTGAATGGAATGAGAGGGCTAAAGTAAATAATTAATATTTAAAATGCATAAAAGAGAAAACCTTTTTAGGAAATTGATTCAACTGTAGCCACAGCTTTTCCTTTTCCATCACAATAACAGTTTTTGTTTTTATTTTCTCCGTGCTGCTTGTAACAGATGCAGTAATGCTGACAGCCAAAATAGGAACCCAAATATAACAACATAAAACAAAACCATCGGTAACATCTATATAGTGATATGAATTTACAACTAAATTGAAAGTTATGAATAATATAGTTACATTTTTTGGAAAGAAAAAAGAAAATTTACTGGAGAAATAAGAGGATAAATACAGCTAAGAGAAGAATAAGATAGGATAACCTCCAAAACCACCAAGCCCTATGACCTTATCCATTAAAAGATCAGTTTCTATCAAGCAACAGGACCTAAATTGTTAATTACTCCTAAAAAATGCAATTTTACAGAGCACATGAACATTTATGTATAAGGAACAACCTGCCAGATGCTACGACTTGTCAAACCTATTCTTCTATTTTGGTGATAAGAGGAGAGAAGTCATAGTTAGAGAACAGAACACCAAGCATAAAAACGGAGTGGTAGCAATCCACAAAGAAAAAAATATACAGGAACAAAGCATTAGCTTTCCTCCGTGAAGAAACACTGCTTCTACAATCATATTTTGTACCCGAACGCTACATACTTTTCCTTTGATTCATGTATTGATAGCATACAATATGTATACATTTACAAATTGGTAGAGCACTTTTAAGCAAACCTTCTTTCTGATTCCTCAATACCTTGCTTAAATAGAGCTACTTTACTTTTTGCCAAACCCCGTTGTAACCCAAATTCCCTATAAGGATTAGTCTTTTATATGAACTATGGTGCTTATAGAATTAATACTAATGACATGCCATTATCAACACAGAAATACTAATGACATACTATAGGATATTGAAAAAAATAACAGGTATCATCTAAGATTTTAAATAAGATGCTAAACAATTAATCCATTTTATTTTATATTTCATTATTTTCTAACAGGCAACTGGAAGTTCTTTCAAAACCCATAGAACTGACCACGGTTAAAAGGAAGGAGAGAATAGCAGAGGAACAAACCTAACTAAAAATACAGGGAAACTATTGACAGCTTAATTGCTTGAGAGACGACTCCTAGTAGATGTATATTTATATACAGAAATAAATTCAATCATACACAATAATCAAAAGCCAAATTATCTGTATACAGTGTCTAACTTTAGGAAGGTAAATGAAATTCATCAAACCTTGTTACTACTTTGGCAACACTAAATTACCTAATATGTGAATAAACATTATGTTAGGATCCAATTGCAAGGTAGGGGACTTGAGTCCCAAATTGGTAGTATGAGATTTTAATGTGGGGTTTATAAGGCTTTGGGCTCTACAACTACAACGGCTAGCTTTTGTGGTATGATTCACCAATGTTTCTTATCACATTATCACCTAAGAGCATTGTACTAGACTACCAGGTAGGATAGAAAAGGGGGAAGTGACCAAAACCATACATGTAGACATGCTTGTATGTATTTACAGAGGCAGATATGAAAAAGCAAAGAATAAGGTACAATCATAGTACGATCGGTTACTTACTTTCCTTTCTTGTCAATGTCTATAATTATTCTATTCTTGGAAAGTTGTTCTTGTATCAAAATCACCTGAAATTGATTGGTGTAACCATAATTTGGAAAGGAAAAACAAAAACCATCTAGAAGAAAGATAAAAGGAAAAGTGTTTAGATGAGATCATATATTAACAAAAATGGAAGCTCTTTCTAGGATCCCAAATTAAATAACTAAGCAAGTTTGATATGCCACATGCCAATTTAAAACGGTTATCTATTTATCCTTGTTAACATTAACAATATCAATTTTCATGTTTTCAGGCAGTGTCTCCTGCTTTGAGAATTACGAAAGTAAATAGATGAATATCACCTTCTCAGTCCCTTTGATTACAAAATATCCTCCGGGATCAAGGGGGCACTCACCTAATGAAAAGAAAACTAAACCATGTAAGATTTTATTAAAGAAAAAAGAAATGGGATTAATGGGAAAAATGAACGATAGATGTATTTCAAATTATACAAACCAAGTTTAGCAAGTTCAGCTTCATCTCTCCCATACAAGGCACAACAACAACTCCGCAGCATAATAGGCATTCTTCCAATAATCACCTCATTCTGTGAAAAGAAAAACAAAACCAAAGTTAATAATACAGATCTTTGTCAAATCCAGATTACAGTAGTGTTCAAATACCTTTCTATCTGTTATTGGATTATCATGACTTCCTTGCGTGTACTCAACATCAACAATTATCGGAGCCGCGTACCTTGTTATTATACAGCATAAGATGAATCATTATTCACCAAACAAGTTCAGCCCAACAAAAAATGTGAGATTTGATCTAACTATAACTTTCAATCATTATAAGTATACTCAAAAAAACTGTAAATTCATAGAACTTAACAAGTGAATTATGAGAACATCTTTGCATATTGATTAAAAGTCTATCAATATCCAAGTAATATCCAATTAAAACCATCAGACCATTTTTTGAGGGTAATGAATCTTACGTCTGATCAGTTAAGCGGCATTTTTGAGGAGTGACATCCTCAGAAGAACCATCAACTGTTATTGACGGTTTGCCAATTCTGACATTTAAAAACCTGCAGATACATCAACTCATCAGTAAAACAACCAAAAGCAGCTCAAGAATCGAAAGGCTAAAGAAAAATAGAAAATGTGCTTCAAATTAAACTGCCATGATTTGTCAGAATTAAGTGCTGAAGCAATCAGAGAAGTCATTCATAAACTAAAATATTGACTCCATTCCTCAATTCCACACCGGCCACCCTTAATTTAGATCACTTCAGTTCATAGCATAAAAATTAAAGAATATACAATTGGACAAGCTATACGCAGACCTCCATTCATACCTTAGATGGATGTGCGGGTACCGAGTCGCCACGATAAGATTATTAGCGCGAACGATTTTCTTTATGTCAGTCCTCACAAAATAATTAAAAGAATCCAAATGTTGCTTTACCAATCCCCTAACCTACAAAATTCCAAATTCAGTGACAACCAATTATTTAAAACTAATCACCCGTTGCTATTATCTCATAAACCATAATATAATCATAATGCACACTACAAAATGAGTTTACCTTGAGGAACTCAGGAAGAAGCTGGAACTTGTCAACAGCAGTTTTTATGGGAGCAGTTAGGTACCGTTGGTCAAAGCCAGAATCATCGAAAGGGTGTTCGGTTAACTTGCTACCCCCATTGAACCTTGTTTCACAAAACCAACGTTAGCATAAACAAAATCAAAATATTGAAGAAACAAAACAAGCATCAACCCTAAAAACAAAAGTTTATGCAAGGGAAGATGAAGATAGTTAAATAACAGTGAAAAACAACAGAAGCCAATTATGCCCATTTTCAAACATTGTGTAAAAGGTGATGACTCACTGGTTGGTGCTTTGCTGCAAAGGATCGTGCTTGAGACCCATAGCGATGATGGGTCAGTTGCGGGGTTCGTCTTTGTTCCAAACGAGTCACACACTGCACACAAACTGCAGCGGGAAGAAGAAGGACGTAAAAAGAGGGGTTTATGGGGTTTTATTCAAGGCTTTGAATGGTATCTTCAAAATCAATCATTTATCGAACCGTTGTGATCTATTACTTCTAATTTATATACGTGAACAAATTTAAAAATTTAGAATATCTGAACATCTTTTATTTCTGTTTTAAAAATAGTTACCCCTTTTAAAAATAAAATAATATTTTATTTTTAGAAAAATTAAATAAAAATCAAAATACTCTTTATCATTCATTTTCTCTTTTTAATTTTTGTTTCTTATTAAGATTTTGAGATTAGACCTAGAAAATGATCTATTTATATAAATTATCATTCTGTCTCTTTTATTTATATATTATTTATTTAATTATTTTAATACTCTTTTTAAAATTTAATTAATTAACTTATTTATGATTTATATTTTTTTAACTTTTTTATTTTAAGTTTTAGTCTGTATTTCATGTATTTTATTTTTATTTTATTATTTAAGTTAGTTTTTAAAAAATATTATAAAATTAATTTATTTTTACTATTAATTTTATTGTATTGACTCTTCTATCTTTTTTAATTTTAGGATTTAATTTTTTTATTTAAACTCTAGTGTTATATTAAAATTTAAAAAATAAGTTCAATCCAAAATATATAAATAGAGTACTTTAAGTTTAAATAACCTACTTGTTTAAAGTGTCTTAAACACTTATGAGTTAAGGCACTCTCATTCATTTGTATACTTTTAATTTATTTTTGATTTATTAGTGTAGAATTTTATTATCTTAACATTTTTTAACCAACTTTAACTTGAATCAAACATCTATATTTAAGAGTCGTTCTACCATATATTTGTTTATATTGAAATATTATAGATTAAAGTGAAACACAACATAAAAGTTTTTTAGTTTATGTGTGTAATCAAATGAATGAAGTGTTTAAACATGTTAAAATTCTAATAGATACATTTTTAAACTATTAATGTAGGAATAAAATAGTTATATATTTTAATTTAATCTATCTAATTAATTCTTATTTCTATTCATTCAAATACTACATTATTTATTTTTATTTCATCTCTATTTGATTCCTTTCTATTTTATTCATCTCAATTTCATTTTTTTATCTAAAAAAAATTAATGGTAGAGATAAGGTACAAAAAAAGGATTCCTATGACTTATAGACAATAATTTAGTTGAGAGATTGATTTAGGTTCATGTAATAAAAGCTTAATCTGAGCATAATATACACATCGAACCATTCAAAACCAAATGCCAATAAAACTTGCACTATCTTGCTCAAACATTGTGCAATTCCACTATGATTTGCACTAAAACCAAAATATGCTTATTCAATGGGATCTGGATCCAGTTTTGTTGTAGTGGAAATTAGACATCTAGTTTTATTTTTGCTTAAGTAAAAATGGACTCAAGTGAAAATAGAAAAAACAACAAAATGTTTTTACTCAAAATTAGTTTAAGCGAATTTTGCATTTTTTTTTCTCAATCTTCTCATCTCTTTCTTTCCATGTCTAACACTCTCTTCTCAATCTTCATATTTAATCTTCCTTCTCCTCTCACACCCAACTCTGCTTCCCTTCACCTCATACCTAACTCTTCTTTTCCTCTTTTCATCCCACCTCCATACCCACCTTTTTCTTCTTTTTTTCATACTCAACTCCTCTACCTTCCTCTCCTTCCACCACCACCCGTTCTCCCCATCTCTATCCATTCACAGTCCCCTATTCCCTCACACTCAATCTCCCTCTTTTCAAGTGCATAAATTTGCTTAAACGAATATGCAAAATTTGTTATAGTCAAAAAAATTCACTTAAGCTAATTTAATGTAAAAAATTTGTTGTTTTCTCCATTTTTACTTAAGTAAGTCCATTTTCATTTAAATGAAAATGGACGTTCAGTTACCATCACAACAAGAGGGAATTTGGATCCTATTCAATGGGGTGAAAAAGTCTCTTCTCTATTTTTTTCTATTTTTAATTTTTATTATGACAAGAATGGAAAATATGAGTAATAGAAAGAGAAAAAAAAAATTAACGAGATTGAATTAATGTGACATACTTCCACATGTAAATTGAGAGAATTTTAAAAGTGTTTTTTCAACTTTTAAAGCTTACATACATAATGATTTGTAACTCACTATAACAACTCATTTAAACAATAACGACTAAAATTCAAGAGACAATAGAAAAATTGAATCATTCACAAATTTAAGGCATCTCATCAACAATCAAGAAATTTTCTTTCTTGTAGTAAAAGCATTTAACCTCACTATTACTTCCTTTTTTTCTATTTCTGTTTCTACTAACTGTTAGATCTATATTATCTATAGATAAATTAGAGACCATCCACCTTACAACCATCATAGAAAAGGTTAAAGGATCCTTCCAAGTTGCATCTCATAGAGCTTGATGACTCCATCTAGGCAATGTATCAAATAAGTAATCTCTTTGAAGGCATGTGTCCTTTTTTGCTTGATTGTTTATTGCTCTTAGCTGCAAAAAAATTATGCTAAAGCCAGAATTGATTTGAAGGAACATGTAAGATCTGGAGAAGTATTGTTATTGAAAGCATAGAATAGCATGGTTGGAACTTGCATTTGAAATTTTGGATGCCTTTTACAAGTTTGCAGTTTTTCTCCCATGCATAGGTTTGTCTTTACCATATTCTTGGGATTTATAGTATACTAAATATGTAAACTAAATAAGGTGTAAGGTGGGGTCTATTCAAACTTGAACAATTTAATTTAAATTAATAATTAAAAGCTTAATTAAGTATTTGGTCTTTACAAAAGTTACATAACTTATACTTAGTTTATATAAAATATTTTGTTAGAAAATACTCTTTACTTTTTTCTTTGTATTTTGTTTTTAGTTTCTCTAGTTGACGTGGTCCATTTGGATAATGTTAAGTGTTAACTTTTGATTGGATCAGTAAAAATAAAGTTAGCGAAAAAAAGTAGGTATTATATCTTAACAAATTTTTTTTTATAAAATTAAGTCTAAATTATGTAACTTTTGTAAAAATTAAACACTTAACCGAGACAATAAAAAAATAAAATAATTTAAATAGTTGGATTGCTTTAAATCTAAACAGAAAAATCTAAATGAGTTGTAACATTTGAAAATCAAATTATCCAAACAATCAATATATATGAAAAAATTAAGATTTATATGCTTATATAATAGAAAAAAGTTCATCAAAAGAGCAGCCCTCAAGATTTATGTGACTATTAATATTATTATTATACTTAACTATATTTAAAGATTATTAATTTAAAATTTATTGGATTATGATGAATTTTAAATTTATTTAAAATATATGATAACATTTAATAGTTTTTGTAAATCTCTTTTTATTTTATATGATTTTTTTAATATTCTTTATTTTTTGATAAAAATTAATGACACGACGACCAGACCCAAATCAATCCAAATTTTATAATATCTGTTTTGGTTGGGTTAGAAAAAAAAATATAAATCTAACCAATTCAATGATTTGGAAATTATTTTTCTTTAAAGGCGAATCAACCCGTCTAATTACACTTGTAGCCCAAACCATAAAGGGCGAGTGTAAGGACAAAGCAAGAAAGTATATTCAAATGTCAGCATTACATACGGAGGATCTTTTAGTTTCTTTAGGTGCAATGTAGACTTGTATGGTTGGCTCGGTATTGATTTACTCTTACTTATACAATGGAAAAGAAATAGTCCAAAATAAGTATAAAAATGTTGGTGTGTTTAAATTAAATTTTAAATTAGTGATAATGTTTGACATGATTGTGTCTTTTTTATTTTAAATTTTATGGAATTTTTAATTCTTAGATATATTTAGTTCTCATAATTTTGGGACTTTTTGACAAAAATAAATAAATAAATAAATTTATTAAAATAATGTTAAAAATTATTTACTTATTAGGAGTATT
Source organism: Abrus precatorius (assembly GCF_003935025.1). Classification (NCBI taxonomy): domain Eukaryota; kingdom Viridiplantae; phylum Streptophyta; class Magnoliopsida; order Fabales; family Fabaceae; genus Abrus; species Abrus precatorius. The sequence continues at coordinate 10,866,937 of NW_020874303.1, forward strand.
TTTTTGATCATGTCATTAGCAAGTTTTATTCCTCCTAAATATGATACTTATTTAAAAATTAAATAAAATTTACATCTTAAAAGTGCAATATAATATTTTGTGAGTAAGATGTTATCACATAGCAACACTTAATTGATTTGGTCCATTTAGTAAGCAAGACTAATTTTGTCAATATAAGAGGTAATACTAGTCTTGTTCAATGTAGGTCGTGCCATGTGATAGCTTATTTTCTTTTATTCTCTTTTAAAACATCTTGATGTTTCTTTTAATTTCATGTAAAAACTATATATTATATAAATAAATTTTTAATTTTTAATTATAAAAAATGAATTTTAATTATTTTGGTGTATGTAGTTATATATTTTAACTTTTATTATTAATTTAAACAATTATTCTTAGCATATTTGAGATTGAGTTTGAAAAGATTTCTGAAAAAAATGTTTAGAGAGTAAAATCTTTTGATGTGTAAAGTATTTTATAATGAAATTCTTAACATTTCTCAGGAACTAAATGTAGCCTTGAAATTGTGGGATGAATCAATATAACTTTTGATGTTTATTTTTTTTGAAAATTTATTTATTTATTACACTAATAAAAAAAGTCTTTAAATTAAAACTTAATTTTATTTTAGAAACATCTATGTTCAGTTTAATATATTGTGTGTAACTTGAAATTGATAGTTATTGAATAAAATTTAGTTCAGAAGAAATTCAAAAATAAAAAAATCAATTCAACTCTCTCTTTCTTCTATTCTTACTTTTTATATATAAAAATTAGTTTTTTAAAAAAATGAATTATAATTTTCGTTCGAAAAGTATAATAATATTAAAACTAATATTTTTATAGTCCTTGCATTCTATGAGAAATCATGATTGTAATCTTTTGACGGTGATTTAATGGACTAAAAATATTAAAAATTTAATAGTTTTGAAGACAAATAATATGTTCAAACTAATATTTTGAAATACTAAATTTTAAATAATGATAAAATGTCAAGTTAAAAATACCTTGATAACAAATTTTTATGTACTTTATCATCACCCAATCTAAAAGGATTTTACTTTAATTCTTTTATTTAATTATGAATTATCATATATATATATATATATATACACAGAGAGAGATATGAGAATAATGTCCCTCGCAATCTCACATGTCACACTCCCATTGGTAGAGTAAGCAGAGATTAAAATGTCAGCATCCACATAAGCCCAATCCGGATAAGAAAAACAATCTTAACCACTGTGTTTCAATGGATCATAATAACACACAAAAACACTTCCCCACCCACATATCCAAAACACCATGGCCACCACCACATTCTCATCACCAACAGCCGTTCTCTCCTCCGCCGCCACCACCACACCAAAACCACCCTCCTCTTCTTGCAAGCCTCTCTTCCCCGTACAACTACCCTTCAAACAACCTCTAACAACCTTAACTGCTGCTGCAGCCATAGCCACCATCCTTACAGCTGCACCTTCACCTTCCTTAGCAGCAGACCCCAACTACCAAATTTACTACGGCACCGCCGCCAGCGCCGCAAACTACGGCGGCTATGGCGGCAATGCCAGCAAGAAAGACTCAGCTGAGTATGTGTATGATGTGCCTGATGGATGGAAGGAAAGGTTGGTGTCAAAGGTTGAAAAGGGTACCAATGGAACTGACAGTGAGTTCTACAACCCAAAGAAGAAGCAAGAGAAAGAGTACCTCACTTTCTTAGCTGGGTTTCGCCAACTTGCACCAAAGGATGTGGTTTTGAACAACTTGGCACTCTCTGATGTGGTCTTGCAGGACTTGATTGCTAGTGCAGATAGCTTGATCTCTGATGAGGTGAAGGATGATAAAGGACAAGTTTATTATGTGTACGAGATTGATGGGGCTAGTGCTCATAGCTTGATCTCAGTGACTTGTGCTAAGAACAAGCTTTACGCTCATTTTGTCAATGCTCCCACTCCAGAATGGAATAGAGATAAGGACATGTTGAGGCATGTTCATGAGTCTTTTAAGACAGTGGGGTCATATTAGTTAATTAGCTTCTGCTGTTTTATATTTTATAGTGATAATGATTATATCTATTATGAGGATTGGGTCTTTTGATAAATTTGCATTTTACTGCTTGTTAGCTTGCTTGAATTTGTGGTATAATTGGCTTCAATTTGAAACTTTCAGGAATCCCTGATGGTGAGTTTTTGCAAGGAAAATAGAGACTAGCTCTTGCAACTCTGAATTCTCTGTGGTTTTCGGTTGAATCTGTGTATTTTTCTGGTTGTTTGTAGTCTGAAAACCCAATATCTGATGTTTTTGGGGGGTGATCATGGAAATTCAGTTTCCGATTACTAAAGCCAGTTTCTTTGATGGATTAGAATTTTTACTACATGTCTACAGGCTTGCATTTTGGGCAGAACAATTGAATTCAATTTGAAACTTTTATTAGGAATCATTCATGTGGAATTTTTACAGTGAAAAATAGGGACTAGCGGTTGCAGGCCTCAATATTATGTGGTGTGGTTTGTGGTTGAATCTGATGCGAGTTCTGTTTTACTGTAGCTTGAAAAATGAAACTCTTGAGATGAGACGTGGGAGTTTCCAAAATATTTTGGAGATGTTTCCATGGAAAATTTGATTTCTCATGTCAGAATAATGAGTCATGAAATTCCAGAGGCTGGAACTAGAATCATTCCTTTGAGAGTTTCATTTCCATGATCCTTTAGATTACTCCTCATGTTCATAGCCCGAATTCAAATTCAAGACAATATGGATCTGGTTACTCAGTTGAAGCTAAACTACTCTAACTTGCAATATTCAAGGTTAATGGGCTAAAAGATTGGTAAGATTTTTGGTAATAAACCAAATCCTGTTAATGTTGGGTGTGTTTCTTTGAGATGAAGCTTGATTTCAGATACATGATCATGATCTAGTTTGTTTCATCATGGGACATTCCTTACCAACCAGTTTAAGCTTGAACACTTAAGAGCATCAAATAAAGCAATAAATATTGTGGACTGCAAAATCACAAGGGACTAAAGCATGAAATCAGAAGAAAAATTCCTTAACCAGAAGTTTAACTCATTATCGCCTATCCTACAAATGAAGTTCACATTTAGTATAGGAAGATATTGACCTGTTCGTCTAATTAAGTGACTATATGCCAATCTTGAGCCTCGGCCAGAAGCAACATTACCCTTGGCTTTAATAACATGCTTGGTTTACATCTGAAGCGAAAAGATTGATTTTTTTTTCTGTCTTAGAGAATGTTGGTATCCTTTTTATAAACAATTTTTTAAAACAAAATACAATACAAAATTGTATTATTTTTTATTTTTAAAAAGAGAAAAGTGTTTTTAAAAAAGGAAACAAATATATTGTATTTTTAACCAACTGAATTTCCAAAGATATTGGAAATCTGTACAACTGCGTTTTGAGACATAAACACAGACGCGAAACAAATGCATCAAACTAAGGTTTGGCTACAAAATAGTTATGAGCAGGAAGAAGTTATAAATAAATATCAAATTATTTACTGGTTTATACTAATTCGATTGCTTCTTTACTGTTTTTCTAATAATTCGATTTTTGAGTTGAATAGACAAACACTTGACTACTTCATATTTTTTTCGGTAGAACCATTCACTCTAACCTGGTCCAAAATTTTCTGAAGCATAGAAGTGTAATACTGTTATTTATTTAATACTTATCATTTATATGTACTTAAAGTTTTGTTAGCCGTCGTGCTTTAATTTTCATGTCAGTTATCTCATTGGTTGCCTTATAACTCAATTTTACAGTTAACTACATATGTTGGCAATGAGCTGTTTCCTATTCAAAATATATGTATATATACTTCCACCCTTCGAAAGAGAGGGGCAGAAAAAAGCACTTCAAAGTTGTTCATCTATCGTTGCTCTTTCTAGTGCAGTGTTACTACGAAGTGACTATATGTACCGTGTAATTTATTGGTGGTGGCGAAATATTCTTTAGTCCAGTTTGCAGGCCTAAGCCAAACTGATGATTTTATTTGTGTTTATTTTATTTCTCATATAATTGTAGTATTTTTATTTTTTAGGTACCATTATTACTATTTTTTGGGTGTTCTCCGTTAAATGTTTTCAACAAGGTCTTCGTAAAGGGAATTGGACAAGGTCTATCCATCGAATTTTCGTTCACTGCCATACTATCCAATGACCATAGCAAACTGGCCGTGAATGGTCAGACATTTGCATATCAAATAAATTCAACGATAAAGGAAAGAATGACATTACCAAAACTTAGCCTCTAGGAAGCATGATTATATATGAGATACAAATATTATCGAAATGATGAATTGAGAGATACCACAAATGTAAAATATTATGGCACATCACTCTCATGACTGAGGCATTACTTTTGAATGATATGTTTTATAGACATAATCAATAACACCTCTTTAAATATATGTTTCAGTTAAGAAGAAATTAAAATTTGACATTATACTGTTAGAGACTATTTAAAATGTATTAATTATTAAAAATATATAGATAAAACAATGCTCATGGTACATAACAAAAATGAATGCAATAAATAACACAAAACAAAATATCACCATAAAATTTCAATCACAAGAAATGCATAAAAATTTTCTAGATTTCACTTCATGTAGAATAATTGTCTAATTGAGCGTTCACACAAATATTGCATGCTTATAATAACAATAACTATATTGAAAGCCTAACCCTTATATTTAGCAGTTAAAAAAAACAATTAAGCTCACTTCAAGTCTGAGTATAAAACTAATGTGTCCATTGCTAATTACATTTCTCAATGCATCTAAAAGAAGCATTAGATGCACAAGAGAAATTATACAAATTTTCATACAAAACAAAAATAAACAATAAATTCAATCTAGTTTAATAGTCATCTTTGCATGTTCCAAATTGTTAGTGTAATAAAATTCAATGCTTTAGTGAAATCCAACTAAGAATAACACGTGCAAGAAGAAATGTTAACAACCACGATGTATCTTTATCTCTATGTCTAGGCAATGCAAAAGGAGAAAAGACGCTCTAAATTTGAAAATCTAATCAATATGTCTATTGTGAGAAATGATATAATCATATAAATAACCTAAATCAATGGTAGCATTAAGAGTATGAGCAATCTATTACAAATTGCTAAAAAATATGAATAAGATTCAACTATGAAATAATTACATAAAAATTAACCTAGAATTTGTGCTACAATAATTTAGACACACATATGAATTAAGAATAACACAACAACAATGATATAAAAGAAAATTTCATAAAAAATTTGGGAAGACACAAGAAAGTTTCTCAAACCTCTAAAAAGGAAAATAAAAAAAGAGAAAAAAACTAGCTATATATCCCTAAATTTGAGTATATGCTATATGATAAAGATTTTATTTATTTAATAAGAGAGAGAGAACTGTAAAGATTTTATTGAATAAGTTCTATTTAAAATTATGTACTCTATACTATTATATTGATGAAAATTTTAATTTAGAGTTAAAGCACTTTGATAAAATTTATGGTGAAGGATGATTAATATAGCTTTTCAGTTTTCTTTAAATGTAAAGTATTAAATTAAAATGTGTATGATTGAAGTTTTTTATCTTACTCAATTTTAATAACTCTAAACTTACATGAATAAATATTTCTTATATATTTATTGATCTTTTACTTAATTTACTCAAGAAAAGAGGCCAAATAATCATTTTAGTTTTTCTAGAAGTTAAGACAGTTGAGAATTTATGAAAAATACATATATATATATATATATATATATATATATTTAGGAATATTTTATACATTCATATATCTTTTACCCATTTTATTCAACTAATTGATGATATTTCCACATTTATATAGAAGAAATTATTTAAATGAAAGTAGGATGTTACAGACTGACCCCACCTAACCCATATATAACTTAAAGCTGGGACTAAATTAACCCACATCTACATGGACCCATTCATCAACCACTTTCGAGTGTTCAGTATTACCAATTTCATCATTTTCAGTTGGTTAGTTAAATATTGTGCACCTTTGTTAAACACTAATAAGTGATTCAGATACTTTCTCAAAATTTATTGGCTAACTAATTTGGAAATTGACTTGTACACAGGAAAATTTATGAATTAAACTAAAAAAAGATATTAATTTTATAAACTAAATTATTAATTTATGCGATAGTGGAGTTCAAACACTTTCTTATTTTGCTTGTCTTATTTGAAAGAGCACTTTTTGCAATGTAGATAAATTTGGGCCTACTAGCGATAATTACAAGTTTTATTTTGTTTTTTTAGTTTTAAATGAAAATTTTAAAATAAATGCTATCCAATTAAAATAAAATGAAATGAAACTTAATTTAATTTTACCTCAAATTTTAAAATAATAATAAAAAAGTAAATTTATTTTTAATAATAAAATAAATCATTAAACTTTCATTTCTTTTAAAACATGCATAATAATTACTTCCATTTGTCATTCTCAAAATTATATTATTACTGCCACAAGTTAAGTGTTGTCACTTGTACAATCACTACTAGCAAAAGACAATTGTCATCACTAGTACTACTTTTGTTTTTTGTTTTTTTCTACAATAATAATTGTTGTTGCTATAAATTATCATCATTGTCACCGCACAATATTCATTGCTATTATACTTATTTATTAACATTGTAATTGTGATAGCAAACCATTAATAAAGGTAGTGTATGCTAAAAGAATTAGGAGAGGGATATGAGATCGGAACCCAACTAAATGTTAGTTGGAAGAAGTTATGAGAAATTGTATATGAAGGGAAGATGAGAAAGTAAAATAAAAAAATGAATAAAATTACTGTATGGACGGGGAGAGCCAAGGGTATCTCAATATACCATGTGAACCTTGTAGCACTTTATGTCTCTTGGTCACCTTGATCAACATACATTCTTGTGAATAATACGATTAATTTGTTTTGTTTTCTATCTATATCAATCCAATTATATCAAATTCTATCTAAGTTCTACTTTCATGAGTATGATTCATGGTAGGGATGTTAAGTGCTAGAAACTCATGTTTTATCATTAATTTGCCACTCATTTTGGATTAAAATGTAAATAATTCTCAGCATGTTAATCCCCTAAGTAGGTAAATTAATCTAATTCAAGAAGTCCTAAGAGTGGTAGTGTTTTGGTTTAAAATACCTCTATTTTTGTGCAACATTTTATGAAGTCTGAAATCCAGGGCTACAGCTCCAAATCAACAGCTGTAGCCATAAAATTGTGCAACAAAACAAGGATTCTAGAAAGTTATAGTCATGGCTATGAATCTGCATTTACAGCTGTGAGAAGACAAAGCAATTAGAAAAATTCAGATCTTCACAGCTACAATCGTGAATCCACAGCTGTAGTGGCAGAATTAAAATTTCTAAATTTCTCTTATTTTAAAGATGCGTATAAAAGGAGATTTGGGAGAGAGAGATGAAAGGGAGACACAAATATCGAAAGAAAGAGTTATCCAAGAGAAAACAAAGCACAAGGAAGACGTGGGGAATGGATTGCTTGGGAACAAAGAGTCTTCTTCATTTTTATTTTTTTTTGTAATTTCATTTTATATCTTGCTATGGCCCTCACCATGAGTTACTAGTTTCTCTTGGATTAGATTTGATGTAACTATTAACTTTATTTCTTCTTGAGTTTATATGATATTCAGAGTTACATTACTTGTTTGTGATTTGATAAGTCTATAATTAGGCTCTATTTTATAACCCATATATTTATATTTGACTTTTATTTTATTTGGAGTTTATATTAATTTATATATTAATTATGCAGTTTGGTATAAAGATGCCGAAAGTAGACTTTGGGTGCGTTTTAGGCCCAAATTAATGGAAAAATAGAGCTTCACAACAGTCAGCACGCCTAGACCCTTTCAACAAGCACAGGGGTGCTTCGAGTCCATGCACGATCGTGCTTAAGGCCTTGCACAGCCGTGCTCATCTGCGGGAAGTCTAATTATGAAGAGTCTTTAGGATTTTCAAACCTTATTAAAAGGGAGACCTTAGGCATCATAAGGGACACCGTTTTACACCTTGGCTTTTGCTCTTTCACCTCACCTTTCTTCTAAAGGGATCTTTAGCATATTCTTGGCGAGACTTAGAGCTTTGAGAGACTATACTTGAAGACTGAGAACTCATCTAATTCTAGTTTACTTTTCTTTATGGCTTTGTTTATGATTGTTTTAGTTTTTTTGTCTTTAGCATGACTAACTAAGTCCATAGCTAGGGCTCTGAAAACTATTGTTCATGAATTTATTAGATTTTAATGTTTGAATCTAAATTTAATTTTCGTTTTTGTGATTAGATATTTTCCTATTGCGCTTCTTTTTTAATTCTAAATTAATTATATTGTCAGGTAACCGTATCTCGGTTAATTAATAGATCTATAGGGTAAAACGAGATAAAGGATTAGGTGGACCAAACCAATCTTTCTCTTCTAATCGTTATTAAATTAACTAGTTCATAAACTCCTTAAACTTTCTTAAATTGATGTCTTGCATGACCATTGGGGATGTTAATTTAGAGAAAAGAATATTAATATTACATGACTATTGGGTATTAAGAATATTCGTATGAATGATTGGTAATCACAAGAAAATCAGATTTAGAGTTAAACAGAAAAATAACATAAATGATTGAATGAGAAAACCCATATGCCCTAGGTTCCTCTTTGATAAGTTGAACCAAGACGTGCATTGTATTCCTTACTCTTATTTTCATAATTGATTTTATAAATTCTTGTTTTGATTAATCTCGTATATTTGAAGCTTAAACAATTGAATTAGGAAATTCTTAGTAATTGGAAAACAATTCTTGTGGGACGATATTTCAGAAACTTAATTTAAAAACCTTTTATTACTTCTCGATGGGTACACTTGCCTTCTAAACAAGTTCTTGGCACCGTTGTCGGGATTGCTTTTTCAATATTAAGAAATTTTCAAATTTAATTAATTTGAGCAATTTGTGTTTTGCTTTATTTAATTCTATTTTGTTTATTGTTAATTTTTTTATTTTTATTTTTTTATAATTTTTTATTTTATTTTATTTATTTTAAATTTTCTTTTAATGTATGCTCACTTACTCTAAGTGCTCTATAACTTGTTTGTTTGATTCGAAGATTGAGAGAACAGTGCGTAGACAAAGAAAAGAAGTTAGAGAGCAAGAAATGGCAGAGGGAAGAAGTTCAATTCAAGATTACATGACATCTATTGCTAGAGGCACCCCTAGAAGCTTTGCAGCCCCTAATGTTGAGGCCAATAATTTTGAACTTAAACCAACACTCATAACCATGGTCCAAAATTCCATACAGTTTGGAGGCATACCTAATGAAGACCCCAATCTCCATCTGACAAAGTTCCTTTGATTGACGAATACCATTAAATACAACAGAGTCTCCAACGATGTTATCCGACTCCGTCTTTTCCCATTCTTAGTATCTGAAAAGGTGAATGCTTGGTTCCCCTCACTCCCAGCCAACCCCATCACAACTTGGGAGGACCTCGCTAAACAATTCTTGGGAAAATACTTGCCGTCATCAAGGTCCTCAAAAATCATGACAAAGATATGTTACTTCCAACAATATGAAGCAGAATCCTTGTTTGAGGCATGAGAGCGGTTTGGAGAGCTTTTGAGGAGATATCCTCATAATGATATCCCGAATGGAGACAGGTGCAAATCTTTTACAGTGGCCTATCAATCACCATTAGGGCTATAATTGATGCCGCAGTAGGAGGGTCCCTCATAAGAAAAGATCTAGATGATGCATGCAAGCTAATAAATAAGATGACATCTTCTAACTTTCAGTGGCACACCACTAACTCTTACGACATCAAGAGGAAAGAGACTGCCCCGGTCTACCAAGCAGAGAGCAGCAGCCCACTAATGAACCAAATGGCAGCCCTTGCAAAGCAACCAGAATCTTTAATGAAGGCTCAAGACCAGTCTGTAAGAGCTCCTACAAGCCCAGAATTTAAGCAAGAAGAGGCAAATTTTATGGGCAATCATAATTTGGGGTGGAGGAGTAATCCTCCCAACTCCTGGGAGAATGGCTTTGAAAGTCAAAATTCAAGTGTTTATCGCCTTCACCATATGCAAAATCAAGGAGCCAGACTAGAAGGGAAAAAAAACTTCTAGATCTCAGTCCAACTTTCAAGAACAGATGATTTCTCAGTGTTTACTTGAGAATGCATTGAAGTGTTCATGGATGATTTCTCAGTATTTGGATCCTTATTTGATGCTTGCATGAAATATCTTGACATCATATTGAAGCGGTGTGTGGAGATAAACCTGGTACTCAACTAGGAGAAGTGTCACTTTATGGTGACTAAAGGAATTGTATTGGGGCATATAATCTTAGCAAGAGGAATAGAGGTTGATCTAGCCAAAGTGGAGGTCATTGCTACGCTTCTACCATTGACCAATGTTAAAGGAATCAGGAGCTTCTTAGGGCATGTAGACTTCTATGGAAGATTTATTAAAGACTTCTCCAAGATAGCTAAGCCTCTTGGTAACCTTCTTCTCAAAAGCATTAAATTTAATTTCAATGATGATTGTTTAAAAGCTTTTGAATTGTTAAAGAAAAATCTTGTTTCAGCTCCCATTATCACAACACCAGATTAGAAATATGATTTTAAACTTATGTGTGATGCTAGTGATTATGCAATAGGAGCTGCCTTGGGTCAAAGGAAGGATAAAATTTTTCATATCATACACTATGCAAGTAAAGCGTTAAATGAAACTCAAGTGAATTATGCAACAACTGAGAAAGAGTTACTTGCTATAGTGTATGCACCTAAAAAATTTGGTCTTACCTCATTGATTCAAATATTATTGTGCATACTGACCATGCAACAATAAAGTACTTGTTGACAAAAGCAGACTCTAAGCCCAGATAGATTCTATTGTTAAAGAATTTAATTTGGAGATTAAAGATAGAAAATGCTGTGAGAATCATGTTGCTGACCACTTATCAAGACTTGTAAATGAACATGTGATCAGTCAAGAACATGAGGTCTTGGAAGAGTTTCTAGATGAAAAGTTGTTTGCTGTAAGTGAAAGACCCTGGTTTGCTGATATGGCAAATTACAAGGCAACATGAGTTATTCTCGAGGATTACAATTGACACCAGAGAAAGAAATTCTTCAAAGACTCTAACTTCTACGTCTGAGATGACCCTTACCTCTTCAAGATTGAAGCTGATGGTTTATTGAGACAGTGCATGTTAGGGAGTGAATGTAGAGATATACTATGGCACTGCTACAATTCTCCATATGGTGCTCACTACAATGGTGAGCGGACAACTACCAAGGTTTTACAAGTAAGATTCTATTGGCTATCTCTCTTCAAGGATGCTCATGAGTATTACAAGAGTTATGACAAATGCCAAAGAATAGGTGGAATTTTAAAAAGGCATAAGTTACCTTTATAGACCATCCTTAAAGTTGAATTGTTTGATTGTTAGGGAATTGATTTTGTTGGTCCACTACCATCTTTATACTCAAATGAATACATAGTAATGTGTAACACCCTCAATTTTGTTAACCTTAAAATAGGAATTTTGGTGCAGGACTTCTCGTTCAAGCAAGATAGGTCTCGCTCAAGCGAGATGGATTTTTCTAAAGGATGGTGTTTTGGAGCTTTCTCGCTCAAGCGAGAAAAGGTAAGGTTGACCCAACTGTCCTCTTGCCTAGGTGACAGAGAATCTCCCTTAGGCGAAGAGGTGGCTCGCTCAAGCGAGATGGAGTTTGCCTAAGCGAGGAGTCACTGGAAAATAGGGAGGTCTCTGGATTCAATCTCGCTCAGGCAAGATTGTATCTCGCTCAAGCGAGAGTGTCCTCGCTCAAATGAGAATAGTAGAAAAATAAGTAATCTCATTGTCAGGTTATCTCGCTCAGGCGAGGGTAGATCTCGCTCAAGCGAGAATCTGGTCGCTCAAGCGAGATCGCGCGAGTTTAGAAGGCTATTTAAGGAACCACAACCCTGAAAACATTCATTTCTCGTCAAACAACCTTTTCTCCTTGTTTTGCATGTTTTCTCTTTTTCCCTTCTCAAGGGAGAACTCTTCCGAACTTCAAATCTCTTCCAGATTCGAGCTCAAATATCAATTCCATTCGGTTCCAAGTAAGTTTCTCAGAGCTAAAATAACTAGTTTTATCTCTTTTCTTCGGTCATCTCTTTCTCAATAGGTGTTTATCTTGTAATATTTAGGGAGATCTCTATATTTCAGATAAAAACTTTCCATCAGAAGTGTTATTTCTCTCCTTCGATTCTCTAGAAGGATTTGATCTCAAAGACTCGTCTTCAGGTAAGGGGAGTAAATCCTGAACTATAACTCGTATTTTCTATTTTGATTTAGAAACTTTAATACTTTTGTGCTAAATAGTAAAGCCTTCATTAATCGGGATCTTTAGAACATGAAAGCCTGATGATTTATTTTTGAAAAATGCCTAGATGAGATTTTGTAACAAAATTTACGAGTAAAACAATTTTTGAAGGAAATTTGTGATCTTGATGTTAATATATATGTATAATTAATGTTGTATTATGACTTTGAACAATAAGGGATCAAATCCTAGGATAGACGACTCTATAAAAGACCAAGAGAGTGTAATCTCTGGCAAATTTCTCTATGATTCAACTTAGTATGTGTTTAACTCCATGACTGGTTTGAGACTGAGGGTGATTGACCTTCGGCACATTTTGTTGATATAAATAATGTGAAAAAGGTGAAGAAATTGTTAATACTGGAATTGTGTGTTGTCATAATTTTAAGTTTGTATTTGATAATTGATGAATGTAGAGATTTATGAATATTAATTCATGTTATTATGAAAAATATTTGATTGTTTTAAATAGCAATTGTGGATTTACTCAGAATTTATGAATAAAGAACTGATATATTATCAAGTGGAAAGGGAAATGATGATAAATTGTATGAAATATGAAATGCTAAAATGATGATAAGATGTGTGTTATGTGAAAATATTGAAGTGTTGAGAGAAATGGTTTGGAATGAAAATTGTTGAGAAATCGAATGTATATGAAATGCTGAGGAAGTAAGGGTCATGAGAAATGTTGAGATCTTGTATAGATAGTTACAGAGATACACTGGGGTATAGAGTTTGGAGAAGATTTAGAAAATCTTGGAGAAGTGAAGGCGGTGAATACTAAGTGTAAGAGAGTGCATAATGATTTGCTGAAAGGAAAAGTATTCACAGGCCACACACTCATCTCTTGATGAGACTCCTGACTATGCCTTTGCTAAAAGGGGCCAAGGAATGCAAGTTATATCTGTGTTGTTGCGGCTAACCAACAGCTATCTATACATATGTAAAACCTCAAGGGATCCCAAAGGTAATGAATGTGAATTTGTGAGATGTGTGTTTATAATAGGTGTATCATAACGGATTAATTAGTGTAATTATGATACAGGTATTGTAATACATTGACGGGTGTAATTATAATGCATGTATCATAATGCATTGATTAATATGGTTGTAATGCACTTATTATGACATACTGCTTGGTATAAAAATGGAGGAAATAGTATGAATATAGTGTATGTTCGAAGTAATGAGAAAGTGATGGATGATTTGTTGACTTGTTGTAATTTTAGCGAATGTAATGTATGACTTGATATTATGTTAGTACATATTATATGGTTTAAACTGTAAATGACAAAATTTTTGCTATTATAGTTCTATTAATTTAGTATTGAAACTAGTTGTTCTTATTATATTGGCACAGATTTATGTCTCATGTGCAATTTTTTGTATAATACTTAAATCAATAAATTATTCAGGATGAGATTACTCGCCCTTATAACCACTTTTTAAGGAATTGAAGTGAAGGATGGTCCGTTCTAGGATCATATGCTCAATGGTATTGCAAGAAAGAATCTGCTCTGTAGGCTTTAAATTGTATTAAAGTTACAAAAGTTTTGATTAAATCTTAGTTAAAAATAAATTTTTGATATGTAAATAATGAATGATGAATTTAAATATTGGAAAGGTTTGATATCAATTATTGTAAGTAATAATTTAAATTGTATTTGTAACATTCATCGGTCATATTATTTTATGTTGAATTTTAAATTTGTGAAAAGTGTATTGATAATGTTTTTGTAAAGTAATATGAAAGGATTTGTTTTAGAAAAGTTTCAATGCCATTACATTTTCATGCTACTCGTTTTACATTATAAATAAATTGTTATTTCTTTTAAATATTTATGATTTAAATAGTAAAAAATGAATCGTAAAATAGTAAAAATATTGCAAATATGTTCAATATGAAGAGAAGTTCAAATTTTTTGCCTATTTATATTTCAGGAATTGAATAAAATCAATTTATTCTTTTGTTTTACAACAAATTATTATTATTATTTAGACTTTAAAAAGTAGAGTGTTACATGGTGGCTGTGGATTATGTGTCAAAATGAGTAGAACCTAGTGCTACTCAGAAGGCCGATGCCAAGACTATTATCAAGTTATTGAAGACAAATATGTTTTGCAGGTTTGGTGCTCCAAGAGTGCATATTAGTGATGGTAGATCACATTTTTGTAATATTTAACTGAGAAAAGTGCTTGAGAATTATGGAGTGAGGCATAGAGTGACTACACCTTACCACTCTCAGACCAATGGCCAAGTTGAGGTCTCCTACAGAGAATTAAAGAAGATCTTGGAGAAAATTATGGCTAGTTCAAGAAAAGATTGGGCCATGAACTTTGATGATACCTTATGGGCTTATAGAACAACATTAAATACTTCAATTGGTTGACTTCATTTCAACTTGTTTATGGTAAGGCTTGTCATTTGTCTGTGGTGCTGAAGCACAAGGCATTTTGGACATTGAAAGCATTGGATTTTGATATGAAGACAGCTGGTGAAAGAAGAAAAATTCAGTTGCATGAATTGGAAGAATTGAGGTTGCAGGCTTATGAGAACAATAAATTATACAAGAGCAAAGTAAAGGCCTATCATGACAAAAACATAGTGAGAAGGAACTTTCAACTCGATCAATCAGTGTTGCTATTCAATTCCAGGTTAAGACTATTTCCAAGTAAACTTAAATCAAAGTAGTCAGGCCCATTTTTGGTCAAATTTGTTAAACCATATGGAGCAATTGAACTTGAAGAGCTTGCCACTAGAAGAAAATGGACAGTTAATGGTCAAAGACTTAAGTCTTATTTGGGTTGTGATGTTGAAAGCCTCGTTACCATCACACATCTCAAGGAGATTTGATCATGTGGCAATGTCAAGCTAAAGACATTAAATTAGCATGTTTGGTGTTAATTATGTGTGAATTTTCGTTTGTAGTATCCATATTGTGTGATCAAGTGTGTGTGTGTGATGTTGAATGTTGAAGTCATTTTGGTTGCTTGTTTGCTTGCTTAGTTGAGTGTTGTGTTGAGTGTTTTTATAAGTATTGATATGTATTTAGTTAGAGGTGTGTTAGTTGTTAGTTAATTTGATATGCATTTACATAGATTGTGAATTATCGTTAGATGATTAGTTAGTATGATTTACTTTATATGAGTTTGTTTAATTGAGTTGATTTGAAGTCTTTTTGTGGAGAGAGAAGGGAATGAAAGTTGGTAGAAAGATTAAGTAGGAAGAAAAATGTTCAAGAGAAGTTAGAAGTAGAATGTTGAATGAGAATCAAGATTTTAAATTTTCCTAAATCTCACCGCTACAACCCTCATCCAAGCTATAGCGGATTTAGCAGAAAAATACCCTAGAATAACTTACTGATATGAGCGCCGCAGCCCTCACCCACAGCCATAGCCCCAACTCTTTGGAGAAGTCCCAGGGGTCCTTGTAAGCCAATGCTGGAGCGCCCAATTTCACAGCTGTGACGCTAATTCTCTGCCAAAATAAACCAGCGCTACAACACTCAAACCCAAGGCCACAATGGTGAGGCGCGAAAGTCACTTTAAGTGTCTAAGTTTAAATCAAAATGTTAATTTCACTCATTTTCTCCCTCGCGCCACTCGTGCTCTCCAAACTCTCTTGTCCTAAGCCTTCACTTTTCTTCCATTTCCCTTCATTTCCTTATGCATTTTGAGACTTAGGAACTCTCGTTCTTCAATTTTGTGCATCAAAGGTAAGCTTCTTTCTTTTTTTCTCTCCCTGGCTTGTGGTTACATATTCACCATAGAAGGAACCCAAGCTTTTTTTCTCTTTTATTGTATATTGGATTTATTGAAGAAATGGATTATCTTGCTTGATTAAGTGCATTAGAATTTCATTGAGCTATTTCATATTTCTGCATTTGTGCTTTCTTTTTGAAGTCCAAGGTTGTGGGATTAACCTTAACCTCAAAAGCCAACCATTGTGGAATTTGCAAGTAGTGGATAATTTGTAATGATTGATTCAAATGTACTTTACATGTGAATTAAGTTGTTGTACAATTTGGCTAATACATAAATGAAAATATGTTTGAAAATTCTACTTCAAAGAGCTGCATGCTAAGTGTTTGTCAAAATGATTATATGAAATTGAATGGATGAATGCACTGGAATAATGTGGTTATTGAAGCATATCATAGATACTTGTCATGGATTGAATGCATTTGTATAATTCTTGTGAAGATTAGTTTATTTCTGGTGTTTGATGAAATTTCAAGAACTATGGCATAAGAGCACTTTTCCATGCAAGATGTTTGTGGTTCTTACTTCTACTACCATACACACTCCACCTGGTTGACACTGGAGGCAGCATATACCCTTGGCTTACCCTTGAAGAGTTTGTTGACCAAGTTTTGTGGCCTATGAATAATCTTATTTTCTTAAGAGGGGGTGGAGTGCGACAATCAGGAGTTCAGAGTACACAGCCTGTTGCTGTTGGACAAGCAAGAGGAGGAAGAGTCTAAGTCTAACTGTGGAGAAAAGAGCTCCATTTTAAATTTTTGTAATTTTAAATTCCAGTATTTAAATACTACAATTTACTTTTAGTTGGTTTAGTTTATTTTCAGTTGCTATTAGTTATAATTTTATGTGGTTATGACATTACTACTTAGTTTTTAGGATGTTCTTTGGTGTTTAGTTTGAAAATAGTATTTGGAAAGGTCATTATTATTTTTTACAATGCAATGACCTTGTTGTAAATAGGTAAAGTGATAGCAAAGGTTAACTATTTTTTGGGAACTAGGTGGTTTAACCAACGACAAATTTTTTGGGAAGCATAAAAAATCATTCTTAAACTTTAACCTTACAATTAAACTTTTTCAAATTAAATTGGTTTATAATAAGTTATTTGAATATAAACAAGAAAGGAATTATCTCATCTTGAAATTCACTTTCTAAAAAAAAATGTTTTCAATACTCATTTGTGGTTGCACTTAGTCAATTTATTCATGATTATCGAGTTCATAAGCATTTCATTAACTTGACATGATAGGTCAGTGGGTTGAACTATTTAGCCAAGTCGGTGAGTGAGAGTGCCTTAATTGATGCATACACTTACATTTTTGAGAGCCATCATCATAATATATGTGTTTGCATTGGTTGAGTCTTGAAATTTTTGCTCTTGAAAGAAATTTTGGAAAAGATCATGACATTTTATTATGTATAGAAAAAAAAATAGCTTAGAGCTAAATCACTATCCTAAAATGAAAAAAAAAAAAGAAAAATATTTTTGAAACCTATTTGAGCCTGTTGCTTTATTCAACCCTTAACCATAAACAAAAATGCAAATTCCTCACCCTTACCAAACCTTAGAGCGCTTGATGAAAATGAATTTAGGTTAAGTTGGGGGGAGTGAAGTTTGTTAAGGTTGAAGAAAAAAAAAATTAGCATGTTGTAAATTCTAAAGTGAGAATTACCTCTCTAGTGTTATCATGGTACAAATATGGCAAAAGTAGCTTAAAAAACAAAAAGAAGAGAGAAAGAAGCTAAAATAGTGTACATAAATTTTAAAATAAAGAGGGTGTTCTCCTCATTGAGTTAAAAAGAAAAATTTTATTAAGAGGGTACAAGTGAACTTTGATGGAAGAAATTTGGATGAGAGATGTGGTTGAAATTAAAAATTGAAGATAATGAAACATTGTTGAGTGATGTTAGTCATGTTTATTTTGCTTTCTAAAGTTTGGGACTTTGCTTAGTCAGAAAAATCATGTCTTCTTCATTAATCAGGCCCTATTATAACCCATTTTGCTTTCTAGAGTTTGGGACTTTACTTAGTCAGAAAAATCATGTCTTCTTCATTAATCAGGCCCTATTATAACCCTCAAAAGTCCTTGTGATTCTTAATTTTTTTTCAAGAGCGATAATGGAGAGATGATATCAATGCTTGTTCATAGAAATGATGTGTGGAGTTTAGAAAAACACTCACCTATGAAAGATATACACTCGTGAGAATTGTATTTGGTCACTGATTTGTAGTGTTCATGTTATTGACTTGTCGTGTGAATTCTATAGTTGAGTATGATTGATTTTGTGGGCACTTCAAGTGAGTTAAAAATGGTTTCATGAAGGTGAATTGATTGCTGAACTTTCTTCTTGTTGATAAAGAAGTAATTTGTAATCTGGCTTGTGTTGTCCTTGTTTTGTTTAGGGACAAACAAAAAGTAACTTAGAGAGAGTTGTTAAGTGCTAGAAATTCATGTTTTATCATTAATTTGACACTCTTTTTGGGTTAAAATATAAATAATTTTGGGCATGTTAATCTCCGAAGTAGGTAAATTAATCTAATTCAAGAAGTTACAAGAGTGGTAGTGTTTTGGTTTTAAAACACCTCTCTTTGTGCAAAATTTGATGAAGTCTAAAATTTAGAGCTACAACCTTAACTCCACAACTGTAGCAACGAAATTATGCAACAAAACAAGGATTCTAGAGAGTTATAACCATGATTATGAATCTGCAGCTGCAGCCGTGAATCTATAGTTGCAGTGACGAAATTAAAATTCCTAAATTTCTCTTATTTTGAAGATGCGTATAAAAAGGGATCTGGGAGAGAGAGACGAAAGGAGACACAAATATCGAAAGAAAGAGATATCCAAGAAAAAATAGAGCACAAGGAAGACATGGGGAACAGATTGCTTGAGAACAACGAGACTTCTTCATCCCTTCTACTTCATTTTGTAAATTCATTTTATATCTTGCTATGGCCCTCACCATGAGTGGCTAATTTCTTTTGGATTTGATTCAATGTAACTATTAACTCTATTTCTTCTTGAGTTTATATGATATTCAGTTACATTACTTGTTTGTGATTCTAATCTTAATGCTTATTTCGACTTGATCAGCCGTTTTATGAACTAGGGTTTGAAATTTTGTTGGAAAACATTTTCTTAATCTGAACTAAATCATCACACCTAATAAACTCTCGTACTGGAAATAGACTTGGGTTTGTTAGCCACTTATTTTCAAGTTATTATTTTTAATGCAAGATGTTATTATTCTTACATATAGAGGAATAATGTTTTAGGATTAACTACCTTAGGACTTAATTTTGAGGGATCTGGTTAAGTTACTCAATGAATATGAAAGTAAGATAGTTAAAATCATATTTACTCATTGAAGATAAAGTGTTTGTAAGTGCATTTGAATCCAATCTCTTTCTTACATAAGGTTTTCTACTAAATTTTACTTTATTTGCTTTTACTTATTTTCATGCAAACCATGATTTCAATCATGCCTTCCATTGTTGTATATAAACAAGAAAGGAAATCACTATTATCACCAAATCCTTGAGAATGATATCAATTTACTACAACAAAGCTTGGTCCGCTTACCAAGTGTTAACAAAAATGGTCACCAAGGGACAATAATGAAAGGTTGAGTAAAAGCATTGATAGGAGTTTGTTAGAATTATGACAACAACAAGAAGAGACTCAACGTTGTTTAATAATGAAAGCACATATTTATAACACCGAAAATAATGTACAATAAATTTTGTTGAGACTAGGAGAAATTCAAGAAGGCTTACGCTGCAATTTAAGTATGGATGCTGGAAGCATGAATGAGGCTGGAGAACAAGACATCATTGAAAAGAACGATCGATGACGAAAACTTGAAATCCCAATTTTTGAGGGAGAAGACACATATAGTTAGGTTAACATGATCAAAAAGTATTTTCATTTACGTGGGGGGTACTAGAAGGAGAACATATATCAATGATCATGGTTAGATTAGAAGAAATGGCATGACTGTGGCCATAACGGTGGGAATCTTGTCCTATAATTTTATCCTGGGAGTAGTTTAAGTAAGCAATCATTTGATGTTTGAAAACTTCAATGATACAAAATCCATATGAAATCCTTTTAGGATTAAAATAAGAGGACATAGTGCAAGAATGTCATAAACAATTTGAGATACATGCGAGACCTCTAAAAATCATTGAATAATAATATTTTAAGAGAATTTTTTTAAATGGTCTCAAAGAAGAGGTGAGGTAGAATTGAAGTTACACTTAATGGAGTCCTAGTGGAAATAATAAACATGACACAATTGATTGATGAAAAAATCAGGTAATCTTGAGGAAAGGAAATGTTGGAAGTATATGAGGAGCAAAATGAGGGACTAATAATAAGAGTAATTTGGTTTCAAGAATGGTTGCACACGATAGCCGATCAAAGTTCAAAGAAACAATAATCGGGAATGGGGGTACTTGTGTGGAATCTTCAGCCTCCAATGGTTCAAGTATAAACTCTATTAACAAACCTATCAAAAATATAAGAACTAGTCAAAGAGGGAAGGAGTTTTAAAGAATTGTTTGTAGTGGAGTACAATGAGAAGTAGAGGAAAAACCTCTGTTTTAGGTGTAATGAGAAAATTTTCCCAAAACATGTATGCAAGAACAAATAATTATAGGGGTCATGTGAGACGTCCCCGTTATTATTAATAGTTTCATCCCAATTATTATGTTACTATGTTCAACTTAGAGACTCTAATAAATTTAACATGTTCAATAAACATAGATGAAGACGTATATCCCACACATAATGCACATCTACATATATATGAGCTGTTGTTCAACAGTAGATAATTTAATACAGACCTCTTACCTTTTCTAGGTTATTCAAGTATTTTACAAACTAAAGAAAAATGAAGGTCAGATGAAAAGATCCTAAGCACTCATAATTTACATATACCCCATTGTCGACTATTTTTTTTTCTTTACGAGCAGATCTCTCTTCTAGTCATCTAATCTATCTGGAGGAGGATCAACATGAAGGCCCAGGTAAGCTGCTGCACCATACATGGGGTAGGGAATCTCAACTCTAACAGGACTTTGCATAATTATGGGAGCAATATGGGGGTTATTAATGGTAGTAATAGTTAGTATCACACAACCCGTAAAGATAATAGTTTGATTAGCATTATTATGGCTTCACGTTCCTGACCCCATACTAAAAGTCATGTTCTGCTCAGGAATAGGAATACTCCCAGCACTCATTCTGCATTCATAACACAGTTAATAGACACAAACAAAGAAAGGGTGAGTAAATCATTCATAAATTATTTCATAAGGCAATACTAATTGCTGAATAAAAATAACCACTACATAACTTATGAATAAACATCTCATAGTATTTTATTCGTATTATTTTTTTCCTCCATGGAGTAATTAATTGTTCATTTAATTTTCTAGGTTGAAGATTGGGAGTTTTGTGCCCGCAATCGAGATAGTGCCATAAGTACAACATCCCAAATAGGGAACCGAGCAACCATGCTCAAATTCTATTATGGTCACTCATAGCGGCTCATACTCTAACCAATCTTGGTATGCTCTATTGTCTGTCAGGATAGTTTAGCATATTTCCCACTGTCTGTGACACAAATTAGCTAGGTTTGGTCTCTTGCTAGGACTTGGGTACCTTACTATCCCCTATGGTAAAACCAACACTATTTGCCCCTTGCTTGTACCTAGCGTTTTCAACCACTGTCCCTATGAACTGTTTCATAATCACAAAATGAATCCTAGCCATTAATATGCCCATTGGATACACACTATCAAAATCATTCATTTTATGGACATGGCTATTTTCAAATTTTTTTTTCAGATTTCATGCATAAATTTGTAAAATTCATAACTAATTCAATACAAATCCAAAAATCATGAAATCACCTAGTTTTTCTTTCTTTAAGTGTCTACTTTAAAAAAAATATATATATATATACACATAAATAATTTTTACACAGAAAGTAACATTTAACTTAGTTTCTTTCTACTGCTTACATGATGCCACTTTTAGAATCCAGTAAATTGTAAAATTTGTAATAAATTCAATTCTCTTCCAAAACACATGAGACTAATGAGATTATTTTCATTATTATATATATTTCAGAGTAAAAATACTTTCAAATTCAAAATGTTTACATACATTAATTCATGCTTTAATTTTATTAGTACAGGTCACAAGTTAGCATAATTCTGCAACTGCATATATAAAAAATCATAAGTTATTCAATTCACCATCAAAATTCATGAAATGCATTCTTTCACTTTGCTTATATAGTTTCACAGAAAAATACAAGTAGAAATTCATCACTTTCATATCTCAGAAATAGTCCTAATTATTCTCTATTGCTCACATTAACTCACTTCTTAGAATCAGTTAAATATAAAAATCATAAATATTTTATTTTAAGTCCAAAATTAATCAAACCAGTGAGGATATTTTCCCTATAGTATCTATTTTCATGAAAAAAATATGAATAAAATAACGCCATATATATCCTTAAAAACGAAATCAAGTATCTCAGCAGTATGCACAAACCATTAGTTTCATATAACAGCAACTTTAGAAAATCATAAGTATTTTGTTTTAACTCCAATTTAAGTAAACTCAGTGAGTATGGTTTCCTCATGAAGTATAGTTTTGTATAAAAACATAAATAAAATCACATTATGCATGAATTATAAGAATAAAGGAACTTAAAGTGAGCTGTTTTCAGGAATCATTTTCACACATCATAATATTCAAAAATTCATATCTATTTTGTTTCAATTCCAAATAAAGTGAAACCAGTGAGAATAGTTTCATTAATAAGTCTAATTTTATAAAAAAAATAAAGATAAAATAATTCCACACAGAGATATTAAAACAAAATTGAATCAAGGTATACTGCCCCCAGAATACTATTTTCATGTAGCTGAATTTTAGAAAAATTATAACTAATAAAATTTAAATCCAAAAAAAGTAAAAGCAGTGGGAAAAGTTTCAAAATTTAACTATCTACATGAATAAAATACAAACAAAAATTTTTGCAAAGATTTTCTCATAGGTTACATTATTTGCAGTTTAGTCCTTTTACTTTATGTTAATTACAATTAGGTCCCTTTTCCAAAACTTTAAGAAGTCAGGTTGTCCAGCACGTTTTTCCTTTTCCTCTAAGTCATTGTCCAGGTCTTAATATGGTTAAAAACATTCCTTTGGTCCTACTACTCATCTGATTAATTATTTTAAACTTCTTGAAGTCCATTTATGGTCCAATCATAGTATTTTCTCATCTAAAGGTCCAATCTTTCAAATAGAATTTCATAACTTGGTCAATATTCGTATGATTCTTATACTTCACAGGTTCCAAAAACTGTCCAAGAGTCCCTAGCTTATTTCTTAGTAATTTCTCCATTTTTAAATCATTTTCCCTTTTCCCTTTCATTCAAAATCTTTAAAAATACATTTAAAATATTATTTCAAGTCAAGATAAATCCAAAATATCAAGAATACTATGATAATACAAGGTAATATCTTAGGAGAATTTTCATGATTTTAAAAAAAATCTGAAAAATAAAAATCAACATAAAAACAGTTATAACTGTCTTAGAACCGTAAATCTTCTTAAAAATTTAGGAAAATTCATTTTTATGTTCTACCAAAGCCTAATCACAAAATTTTCACTAAGTTTATATATAGTATTTATACCATATAAAACTTAAACAAAAACTTAGAACTCAGATCATGCATCAAAAGAATATTTACAGAAATAGTAAATAATTTCTAACAGAAAACTCCTGATTATAAACGAAAAACTTTAACAAAACCCTCAATCAATTTCAAGGCATGGATTCACATATAATCAGCCTAATATCATAACAATAACACATAACAAGCAAATTCATCAATAAAATTCCCTTAAAATACCTACTTACAGTTGGTTAAGATTTTTCTGCAGAATTTTCTATTTTCGCTATTTTTAACGTTTTTCTTGGATTTTCTTGTGCAAGTAAATTTTGTTTCCATATATCAATTAGACCCACGAAATTTTCATTTAATATAAAGGGTTAAGGGTTCCCTTGACTAAAAATTAATTAGCAAAAGTATTCTCCCAATTTATGAACTATACTCCCCTCCCTTACTTGATTTTGTCTTTGTCTTCGTGGGTGAGGTTGCAAGGATGTTTTGATCTCCTCTTTCTCTTCTTTTTCTTGGTCTGGTTTGAGCCTCTTTACTGCCCTTCCAAGTTAGCTTTGAGTTTGTCCAAAAAGGTCCTTAAATGTTGAAGTTCTTTTGCTAAATTTGGTGGTGGGGTTATTTGGTGTTTTTGGAGTTTTTCTACTTTGTTGGCTTGGAGAGTGACATGGCTGAGTGGTGGGGTTTATTTTTAGCATGTGTTGGATGTGAATAGAAGAGTTTGGTTTGGCTGGATTTAAGAATTTTGGCTAGATCTTCCAATTTCCTCCATTTACACGTGAATTTAGGCCTTGTATTTGGGGAATGCTTTTTAATTTTTTTTTTTTGGTTTTTATGGAACAGAGGGTGCACGAACATTTAGATAGGTTAAAGTGGAGTAACTTTGCTGTTGGAGGCTTTCCCAAATTCAGATTTTATCAAGGTGAAAAGTGGTCCCTAATAATTATGCTCAAAGTGGATATTTTGGACCCTTGTGATGTCATCTAGTTGGCCTAAGTGTTTCTTGTTAGTTTGCCTTTAGTTGCTGGTTTCGAATTTCAGATTTTAACCTCTCACATAACACTATTTTTGGCTAAGTTTGGTTGGGTTTAGTTGGCATTTGGTTAGGCTCCTTGGTTAGGGATTGAACCATTGACCTTGTGTCATCATCAAGGAATTTTAGTAAACCAAGTCTTCTTTCTTATTGGTTTCCTTGACTTCAGCTGATATTTTGTCCAATTATTGACAAATTTAGTCTATTTTTTTGTGCCAAAACCATGCCAATTGGGTTGGATAAAATAAGATTACAAAATTGGAAGTTTTGGTCCATTTGCCTAGCCCTTTTCACACCACTTTGAGTGCTGAATTTAAAAAAATTGGTTTGAATTTTCTAGTTGAGGTTTGGGTCTGGTTCTTGAACGAATACAACCTCATTTGGCCCAATAATTTGCCATAAGAATTTCAGAATTTTTTTATTATCATTTCCTTATCCAACATGGGTCTTCATTCTAGGCCTAATCTAAGGGTATTTTGGTCTTTTTGGCCAATGTTGTAACCTATTTTTTTTTATTTTCTATTTTTATTCACCAAAATTGATTATAACTTTTGCAATACATAACTAAGATAGTATAAATTTATAAAAACAAAATTATTTTTTAGGTAATTATTTTTATAAAAATTAGATTACACATTATAATTCGTTACTCGATTTTTCCTTAATTCGTCTGTTTTTCTGGTAAATTTGACTAAATGTGTTTTAATTCCTAACTATATATATATGATCTAATTCTAATTTATTTATATTGATACAATTAGTAATTAACCTAAAAGTAAGGAAATTTTGGAGTGTGACATTATGATATTAGCAGAGCAATTGAATGAAACTAAGGAAGTCATAAAAGATGGGAAAAAGAAGAATATATAATAGGGAGTAAAATCTATTCAGTTAGATCCTATTAGTATGACCGGTCTTACGTTAAGAGATACCTTAAGTTATGGGGGAATGATGTAAGGGAAACAAATGTTGACATTAGTAGATTGCAAGGCTTTTACAATTCATATCCACACAATTGAAAGATCTTAATATGTTAGTTATTGATGAGTCATATTATATTGACATTTTAGTATTACTAATATTACTTCTTGACACTATTTCTATGATTATTTCACTGTTTTAGGGTAATTTTATTTGTTTGAGCCTTAATTAGTAATTCTACCTAATTTTTGTATTCTAGTACTTTTAACCTTTACTCACTATTTTGATCATAACATTTTATGTAGGTGAAATTTTTTAGTGTTCTGTTTGCGTTGGAAACCTAACCCAGCTTTGATTTGACACTTCATTAATTGGTTTTGAAGTTCTAAGCTAAGAGTTATGGGCATTTGAAGTTGACTCCCTGATGTTGTTACGAGAATTAAGTGTCCATTAATATTTCATATTATAATTTGGGCCTAATTATACTTTATGGCCAGTTTAGTTTATGTACTTATTATCTTAGGTTTAGTTTAGAGTTAGCTTCTATATAAAAGAGATGTAGTTAGAAGAATGAAGAGAATCTATCTTTTGACTTTCTTTCTTTTTACATTTTTGCTAATTTTTATATGGAATTCCTTTTTGAGTTCTTTCTTATTTCTTCTATTCTTTCTTTCAAATTTGTTTTAGCTTTTCCATGATAATTTTCTTTAAAATTATGTTAGTGTTTATTTACAATTGTGATAAAGGAGTAATTTCATAGGCTGACCTGTGAATTCAATCCCACAAAGCGATGAGGTAACAATTTCTATTTCAATTCAATTTGAAACCTTATTTTTAACATTCTCAATTCTATCATAAATAGTTTTCTTTCAGTCTCGCATTGCATTGATACAATTTTGGATAATTCATGTGTCAAATTCAATACTCTTGTGATCTCAAAACATTTGTTTGTGTAGTTTGAACATTCAAAATCAGATTGGGAAAAGAACATATCAAATCAATCATAAATCTTTAATAATCATTCAAAGAGTTTAGATTAAAGACATGTGTTCTTTAATTTAAATTTGTGAGATTAATTTCGAAACCAAATTTATTTTGCAGAGTAAAAATTGTAGGTCGATTCCTTTTGATTTATTGAATTTTTTGGTGTTTTAATTTCTTAAATACATTCTTTCTTACATTCAAACTCTCCCTATTTTTCTATTTTTTGTTTTTAGTGTTTGTAACCAAGGTTCTCAAGAGAATGACGTAGGTTAGTCTCCTAGTTTATTGCATTTAAATTATTTTTTTATTTGATTGATTACAACATCAATAAGTTATTTAGACTCCTCAATATTGGGTAAAGGTTAGTGATGTTCACAAGGTCAGTAGTTAGAGGTATTGAAATGGTTTATTTGTATAGTTATAGGATCTACAAGTACAACAAAACTTCTACTTATTTGAGCTAGGTGGTGCATATTTTGGTTCTTGGTATGGAATGGTTGGCAAAACTAGGTGAAGCTCATTTTGTATGTTAAGCTCCTAGTTAAGATATATATTATCATCCTCTGCTCTATGAATTCTTTTCTTTATCTACATGCAATTTTTTTTTTTCAAATTCTAGATCAAACACTAAATTTACAAGAGACTTATAACGATTGAGCTGAAATTAAGTTTATGAAATATTGTTCCACATAAATTGTTTTCAATTACCAATATTATTGTGATTTAATTATTTAAATTTAAATAATATATAATATAAATAAAGAGAAAATAATCAAAAGAAATATAAAAAGTAAAGAGAAAATAGTGCAACTTCCAACACGAAATTGTTCGAGATGAACCTAAGGCTTGTGGTTTCACCTTTATACTTCTTTATAATTACTTTTAGTTTAATTCTAATCCTAGTTTTTTTATGATTATAAATCACTCATACTAATACTGCTTACAGTCAATGGTCATGCAATTTTTTTCCAAAGCTATTACCCTTATTTTTTTTCATTAGATTTATTGTTTTACTCCTTAAGCTAACTAAGTTTATTTTAGTTTTATGGTGACAATGTAACTTGGTTAAAATAACTCAAATCATTAAAATTTATTGAATAAGCAAAGAATGAGTAGATTTTAGATTTGAATTTTGAATTTTAAATTTAGATCTTAATTTTAGATATGATATAACATCATATCTTTTTAGAAGGCAAATAATATCTTTTTAGATTCTACACTTTTAATAAAAGGACTTACTATCTCTGGTGAAGAGACACTTAACACTAAATACTTGACTCTAGACTTATTCTCACCTCTATCTCTTATTCTTCATCACAAAGTTGTGTTTCCATCAGGGTAGATAAACCATGAGAGTTTTTCTTTTCTTATTATTTATTGTTATGGATGTTTTGTGTTTAATTACTTTTACTCTTATCTTTATCACTATGTGTAATTAGATACTTCTTGCCATGAGTTAAGGTGGATTCTTATGATTTAATCCCTTTTGAAACCCAATTTGATTTTACGATATTGATATTATTTATTAATTAAAATTATTTATTTATTTTTATTTATATTCTTAAATTAATCACTTAAGAGCAAAGCCAATTGAAAGATGATCATAACATCAAGAAGTAATTTGAGTTTAGGAGTTAAGAGAATCAATTTAACAGCTAGGTCTTCAATCAATTAATTAAATTTAATAAATCTAAATATTTCTTAATACTCTTATTTATTTGTTACTATATATAATTATTAGTCTTACATAAATAAGAAAAGTGTGTCATTATTGCAAGATCATTGGATAGTTGTGATAATTGATTATATGATTGATGATTACTTTAACATAATTTAATGAAATTAAATTAAAAAACATATAGATAATCATACGAAGAAACCAAAGTCTTAGGCTTTTATTCATATTAAAATAACTTTATGATTTCTCTTTTTTTCTGTTTATTTTACAATTTCAAACTCTATTTATTCTCAATATTTACAACTTTTAAAATTTCTTAACGTATGAGGAACAATAATAGTATGTGTTTGCAATATAGTCATTGTGAGAATGATATTGGAAATGTCTAAAACATTTACTTTTATTTCAATTGACATGTATAATTGTCTGTTGGTTGAAAACTTTTTAAAGAATTAGTCAAATAGAAGTACTAAATTGGTGCTTAGAAACCTATTTAAGATGTTTCATAGGTTCTAAGCTCAAATAGTGGTCTTAACGGTTGAGTTGGGCTAAACTTTGGTACAACACTAAATATCATAGCTCCACTAAAATGACTTATTTTCAAGGTGGTGTATGTCAGGTACTCTTTTGTCTTTTTTAAAGGCAATCCATATCCATGTAGCATTGGCATAATTGATCAATTGATAAAAGACAAAGACCTTTTGTTTGATGAATCGAAGCACAAGTTAATATTGGCCTAACATAGAATAAGAGTACAAGCAAATAAGAAAAAGAGTTAGTTTTTCAAGAGGGAGATTAGGTTTATTTAAAAGCCCGACTATATAGATTGAGGACTTTAGCTTGAAAATGAAACAAGAAGCTCAATCTATGGGTTTCATAGACCCTATCCGATTATCCAACGCATTAAGGAAATTACGTATAAATTACACCTCCCAGCCACTTGTAAAATTCACCCAACATTCCATCTTAGTAGGCTAAAAAAGATTGTACCAAGAACACATCAACCCCAACCACTATTAGATGTGCTAATCGAGGATTGAGAATTGTAATAATTACTAGAGGATTTATTAGATTTTCACATAATGCTTAAAGGTGCAGTGAAGGCTTTAGTCAAATGGCACAAGTTACCAACATGCAAAAATTTTCAAACATTTTTATCTGTTTTGTAGCAACAATTTCCTACATTTCACCTTGAAGACAATGTGTATACTTTGTGGGGATGGAGGGGAGTAGTATTGATGACAAACCATTAAAAAATCAAGTTCATATTAAAAGGATTAGGATATATAAAAGGAAGGTTAGGAAAAGGAATAAAATTATTGTAGGGATAGGGAGAGTCTAAGATTTCTTTAATACCTTTGAACCTTGTAGTACTTTCTCTCTCATGGTCACCTTGATTAGGAGGCTTTCTTATAAAATACGATTAATTTGATTTTTTTTTTTGTCTATATTAATCTAGTTCTATCAAATTGTCACATTCACAACTATCCAAAAGTGTGCTACTAGCACTTGTCACTGCTTTCACTAATTTCATTATCAAGTTATTGTTACTAGCACAGTTTTCTTTAAGAAGGGACTTGCTATTATCATAATTATCATTGTTTCTATATTACTATGTATCAAGTCTTACTTCCTTTTTTCTCTTTTTTTCTCTTATTGTTATTTTAGTACCAAACAAAATTGTTTAAAAAGGAAGAAGTGATTTTTGTAATTTAAAATTAAATTTAGCATTAAAATTTAAAATTCACAAAAAGTGAAACTAAAAATTATAAAACTAAAATTTGATTTTGATTTTTCTAAAAAAATTAACTTAAAACTAACACCACCAAACAAACTTTAGATATCAAATTTGAGGGGAAGTTGAGAAGTAGGATATAAATTTACGTAAAGCATTTTAGAAAATTCTTAACACATGACCTAAGCAGTAAATTTTATTCTTAGTTAATAGGTACCCTTAGGTGTCAAAGCATATATATATATATATATATATATATATATATATATATATATATATATATATGCGGGTATGGAGCGGGGTGGATACTTAGATACTCATACCTGCATCCATTTCCAATTAAATTTTGTGGGTTTTTACCCACATTCATACCCGTATCTATATAACGGGTAAATACCCTACTTATTATGGATAAATTTTGCGGGTATCCATCAGATATTTTACCCATTGCGATCTCTAAATTCAAGTTATCAAACTTTTGTGGAATTGGAAGATTGAATTACTTGCAGTTTGCTTGATAAACGTTCTTAACATTATCTGGGTTAAGGCAATCCTACCGACAGAAGCCTCAAGATACAATTCAACAGCCAGAAAAAATGTACAAACAAACATTCCAAATCATCCTATTTAGAGCCATTCAATACAACACAAACTATTAAACCTATATATGTGGGGAAACAAGCTATATATAATAGGCAATCTGGCCAAGCTATATATCTACTATACCTATACCTATAGCTAGAACTAGAACTCCTCCTCTACCACCCTCACCTTCAAATGTTGATTCCCACTTTTTTATTCTTTCCCACAGAAAACGGTGGCTTGCCTCCAAGCAACATAGACTTGCACCATCATCAAAGTAGATATGGCATGGCCACTGTACAAAGGTTACGCACTCTTAAGATTCATTCAATTGAAAAAAAAATAGTAGTTTCATTCACGTCTGAAAGACCAAGTTATTTCATTATCTTTTTTTCCTGTATATAATCGTCGTTATTTTCTGTCAGAGAGAAATTGCTATCTTTAATAGCATCATGCTAATACTTTTGGCGCAAAAGGACAAGGTAGCGTAAATCTTAATCACAAAATCATGGATTATGAACGGCACAGATCTGTCCATTAAATATCTTTCATTTTACAATAATTTTTTTTACAAAAATTGTTATTATTTAAAATTTTATTAATATGAACTTTTAGGCCTAAATTTAAGTATCTAAAAATAGTAAATTTATATCTAACAAAAAAGGTTTTATTACAAAAAAAGAAAAGTACATTCAGAGACTAATTGAGTGACTAAAATTTTTAAAGAAATAGGGAGACATGTAATTTTTTACGTTAAAATTGGGAATTTACTCCAATGATAAATCTTAAAGTGTTCTGAAACTGATAAAATGAAATCTGATTTCTTCAATTTCTACAGATACATGTTCAATGCTTCAAAAGTTTATTTCTTCCGTCTAAACTCTGGCCTCTATCAATCTTTCAATTAACCAGAGTAGAGGGGGCATATTCTCTCCATTGAATTACAAAAAAAAAAAAAAAAAAACACAAAAAGTGAGGACTATACAATTTGACCCTTTTTTCAGTTTCAAACTCCTATTTAAAAAAATATATATTAATAAAAAATAAATACGATCTTGTGCAGTGGTACTGTCAGTCCAGAAGATACAATATCCATCCCTAATATAAAACCTCATTCCAATTATAGAATGTCTATCAATTTCAATTATATATCAAAGTGATAGAACTCATTCACAAAAAAGAAATTTACCAATGCTTCGAAATTTTCAAAATATCTTTCAATTGTATTTTCTCACAATAGTAATCCTAAAAGCAATGACAACAAAATTAAAAGTTTTAAAAATAAAAGAAAGTTAAATCATAGATAAAATACGTAAGATGGACGGTGGAATTCATATGTTAGCCTACTATTTCTTGTCGGCTTGTACAAAGTAATAACTTTTATTTTACCCACGTGGAAAGCTAATATCTCAGTAGCAGCTAAAATCTAGCAAAGCAAGATGGATCCTATTAAAAGAAAAAAAAAAACACATTTGCCCTTTAACAGTGAACCAGTGATGACAAATGGAAATACAATCAAAATCTTAGATTGCACAATTTGTTCAATACATTATTAAAAATATTATATACTGAGGATTAGAACGTGCCCACATTGGTGTTGAAAAAAATGATGAACGACATCCTTAACTCATGAGTTACTAAGGAGAATGTTTGCTAAACGTGGACCCGACAAAAAAAAACCGTAAATTTAAGCTTAAAAATACACTTAATTTAAGCCTCTAAATAAAAAGAAACACTGTAAAATCATGAAAATATTGTCCAATAAAGTGAGAAGTTGAAAACCCAAAATTTGAGCATATATTATTTATAAATGAACCGAATCTAATACACTCTAAATGTTTAATTAGTTTAGAAGAAATTTTTTAAGTCTTATAAGTGTGAAATCTTAATACATTCCCTTCACTCATAAAATTAGACATCTGAAACATGAAATTTACAAAATTAAATATCTACACAAGTGACCTAATGTAATAATTTTCTTGCTTAATTAATTACTATTTCTAAAAATTTGTTTTCTAAATGTCAAAATATTTTTATTTTTAATATAATTATTTTTTAAACTTTTATTTATTTTATCTGTTAACGATCATGTACTTGTCAAAAATTAAAGAATTTAATGGGACCAATAATTAATATTTAAAGAGAAAAAAAATAATGATATTTAAAATGATATTAACATAAGTTAAAAATGTTAAGCACACACCTACGTATAGGGAAAAAAAAAAAAGATAATTTATATTTTACCTCCCTGTTTTTTATTTACTTTCTATATTTATTTGGTCAATACAAATTATTTTGAGAGCAGAAACGAGTGATGTAACAAAAGAAGTACAAGAGAGTTTAATGATATGAAAATGTAAGAAATAAATTAAGAAAGCGCAAAACTATACGAGGTTACCCTAAAAAAAATTACAAGCTTCAAGCCTTCATATGTTGCGAGAACAAGCCTCACTTTGGAACTAGCTTTAAAAAATTTCTAATTCTGCAAATCTAACGCAGGTGAAGGATATATTTTGACCCAATGAATAATGGGTAAATTATCTATTTTATTTACAAAACGTTACCGACGTGAAACTCTATAAAAAAATTGCAGAATATTTCGTATGGAAATTATAATAGGAAAGAAGTTATTCTCCTTACTTAATCCATATTGCTCTCTTTTCCACATCCTTAGCTGTTTCATGGCTGGTTGAAGATGATTTGCAATCAAACCATGGCCCCTTCTTGGTATTCATAGTTATTTAAGAAGCTAGCGTTTAACAGTGTCAATAATTTAAACAAGTAAATAAATAATTTACATTATTACTTTAGAAAATATTAAATATAATTTATGCTTTCTAGATAGTGAATACTTTTACTTCTTTGTATTTTATGTTTCATTTATTAAAATATTTTTCTGATAACACATGTTAAAAAAAAAAAAGTCTAAAAAAAGAAGGTATATCAAAATACACATTATACAATCTATTACAATTGAGCATGTATGCGAAATTAACTACATGAGAAGTCACTTCAATTTTCGTTTTCCAATTTAATTTCACATTGAGCTTTCCCCATCATGTTCAATTTCTGAGGCCCCTTCATCCTCTTCTTGCATGCAATCAATGTCAATAGCACCGTGGCCATGGCCAAAGGCCTTTATGTGATCTTTTAGAGATCTTTTGTGTTTGAAATCAGACCCACATAAGCAATACCAAATTTTGCCACAGTTCTTCTCATGTGTCCGCCAGTCACCTTTCACTGCAAATGCTTTGTCACATTTTCTACACATGTAGGGTTTTATGCCATGCTTTCTCTTATAATGCGTTTGAAGAGTCCTGAAATCCTTGAGGGGCCTTGCTCTTGGGTGGTCAATGTTGTGCTTGCAACCTGGGGCACAACAAAAGCATGGAAGCCTCAACATAGCTGATGGTTGTGTCCCTTTTAGAGAATCAGGCCCCTTTCTATATTGTGATCCATGTCCCCACATATGCATCTGCAAAGTAATGGGAAATTTAATATATGTATTCTAATGAGTTTAATTTTGATATACAACGTAAATTATAAATAAAAAAGAGTGAACCAATTAAAAGAATACCAATTATATAATTTTTAAAATAATTATTATTGGATGATAGTATAAAAATTATTCACGTTATTAGAGTACTAGCTCTAATAATGAAATTCATTGATACATGTACAAAAAGAGAGAACCAAATTATGAGCTCTTTCACCGTCAGACTTGGCACATTCTCAGTTTTGAGATTTAAATAACTTGCAGCCAAACAGATATCAAACAACCAGAAATTTGAAACTAGCTCCCCATTCCCACCATCAAAAGAAAAGTTCTTAAGAAAGGTAAATAAGATAATGAGAAAGAGAAAGAGAAAGAGAAAGAGAAAGAGTGATATATTAATTTATGAAAGTGCCATGGATGTTTCATTAATCAGCTTCAACTTTCAAACTGCCCTTGAAATCACAAGGTAAAATACTATTATATTAATTAACTAGCAAAATCAAAACAAATGCCAAACAGAAGGATCAAATAATAATATTTCTAGTTTCCACCCCAAGATGGCGTATAGCGCAGCAACCGGAAGCTTTTACAATTTGCACAAAATAGTTACTGGCACGAATATTAACGAGGCTTTCTCAATTCTACAAAAATTAAATCATGGGGTAGAGGAGTGGCTCGTTATTCTCGAGACATTTCAGGTGATTCGATGTATGAATCTTCTCCTAGACTTGGCTTTGGACGTTTTTACTGTGCTTTTAACAATAGTGAACTCACACTTATGATAAATAACATCCAAATCCTGAAAATAGCACTTTGATTAATAATTTCATAAATTTAGACAGCGCAACACAATATTAATTCTGGGCTACATGAATACAGAAGGAACATTAATTCAAACACACAATATCTTTTGAAAAAACAAATGCAATCCTTAATCAAAGTTCTGAGTCTAATACCAAAAAGCTAGTCACGTTCACACACACAAAGATCCAAAACACCATGCAAAAGAATAGATAAGAACACCAAATGAGGAAACACCGCAGGCCTCACCTGTGCCAATATTATTGTGAAAATGTTTTCGAAAATTGGTGACTTTACATTTAAAAAAAAAAAAACACACACACACACACGCACAAGAAATACAGAAGTACTGTATGTAAAGTTTCCAGGATTTTCTTTTTACATTTTTTTATGTATAAAGATTACAAGGAAATTAAAAAAAATAACATATTTCCATACCTGAAGATTATTATATCTGTTGAAAGTCTTAGAGCACACAGAACATGAGAACTGAGTAGGACCAATAAGAATCTGAGAAGGGGAGGGAATCCAATACTGAACCTTGTTTAATCTATCCAAAGGGTGTCCAGAAATAACATTCACTTCCCCCTTTTCACCCATTTGTGCACAAGTTGACATCTCCCTTGATCCCAGAAGATCAGAAGCAGCCATGCTAGGAAGCCCTATGCTCAGTGCTACTGTCACAGCTTCATCATCAACCTCTTCAGTACTAGTCATCAAAAGGCTCTCATCTTTGTCCTTTTTCTTCTCCCCTTCCTCTTCAACAGCGCTAGTACTGTTTGAGGGTTCATTTTCCTTCTGATTTGTGAGGCTTATGTTGTTTATGAGAGGAAGGGCTTCTCTGAGAGGAGGGGAAGAAGGAGGAGCTAACAAAGATGAAGGTTCGGATTGAATGGAAAAGGTGTTGTCGTTTGAGTATGGAAAAGGGTAGGAAGAGAATAGGTTGGATTGAGAATTAGTGAAAGAAGTGTAGTGAGAATGAAGGGGCATGAAGTTGAAGCATCCACTGTATAAATTGGACTGAGGATCTGTCATAGTGAAATCCTTAGAAGGTTTGGATCTTTGGCCAGTTGTAAGATTAGAGTGATATATAAATATATTGCGCGCATGTGAAGAGAGAGAAAGGGAGAGGGACTTAAATCATTTCTTCTAATTTCTTTTTGTCTTATTTCTTGTTATCTTAATTAAAAAATTGTATAATTAAGTAATATTTTTCCTAATTAATAGTTTTGTATTTATTCTTTTTCTATTGATTAAAAGACTATTTTATAGTTAAAAATATAATTTTTCCCAATTGTTATTTTTTATTTAGTGTTATATTTTAGTTGAGTGAAAGAAAAGTTATAAAAAATGCACAAGTGATTTGGTGTGCGTAAAAGCTATGCTAAATACACTATTCAAGTTGGATATAACTGTTATAAATAATAAAATTTAACTTCTAAATATTTAATATAATTAAATTTATTGAGATTTAAATTTAATTTAATATTATATGTTAAATTAAAACAACCCTTGAAACTTAATTCACATGCTCCACAGTAAAGTTTTTTTAATTGACGACAAGAGAATGATTTTTAAATTATTAATGTTATTAAAATCATTTTTATCTTTTTTATATGATATTTTGTTAATTAATGTCCTAAAAATATTGATAAAAAGATTTAAATTTAAACAATTTTTATATTAAAAGTCATATAAATACATAAAAAATTATGAGGATATATTAATAATATTTTTAATAAAAGATATTGGTTAATATTTTCCTTTTATATGTACTAAAAGAATAAAACCTAAATTATATATTTGAGCAAATTATTTATACAATAATTAATCAGACATGGTAAAATGCAAGTGTTCATTCTGATGGTGAGAAAGAGGGGATATCATGAAGAGGCATATTGTTAAATTTCACTGTAAAAGAAGTGAGCAAAAGTGGGTGGAAGGTATTCAAGAAATTACCCTCTGCAAAAACAATAAGAGAAGTTAAAGGGTTGAGGGAAAGCAAAAAATGGAGCAATTGATTAGACATATGCAGGTTGTCTCCCCAAGAGATAGAGATGTTGCGCCACCACACATAAACACACCCAAGAGAGAAGAGAGAGAACATTCTGTTATTTTTAGCTTTTCGCTTTTTCTCTTGCCTCTTTAAGCGGGTAGATCTTATTTTATATACTTACCTTCGCCCAGCATTTGCTTGGGTGAGCGTGTTTAGTGTTTCTTACATTTGCACGCATACTTATACTTACTGTTCATTCTGCCATTCTCACGTTCTGGCTTTTTGTCTGATTAGTCAGCAAAATATCAAATGTACTATTGATTTTGGAGTCAGAGTTTAGTTTGATTATTTCTAAATCACTTCTAGCATTTCTTTTTTGTTTATTCCAAGCATTACCATCGATCTCTTTCAGCTACCATTCAGGTTTGGTACTTCTTATCCCTTTTCTGTAATTTTGTTTATTTGACGAAATCTTACTATTAATACATTTGTTGATTGAATTATTAAAAGAGCGACTTTTATGTAACGATGTACCTTTTCTGTTTATTTAGTTGAGTAACGTTAAATATATCTCTTTGATGTTTTAAATTACTTAAATTAATAAATTTCAAATATGATTTTTTTATTTACTGATAGACATGGCTTTAAAATAAAATATAAAATTAGTAACATTGAAATATAAGTAACTTTATCACTATTTAAATAAGAATGTAAACAGGCACTAAAATTTCATCAAAATTTTTAAGTAATATTATATATTGAATTTCTAGGTATTAATTATTACTTTTATAATTTAGCATAATTTTAAAAGTATTTGTAATAACATTTTTAGTTCATATTTATCTTATATAAATAATCTTATTTTTTAAGAGATTTTTAAAAAAATATAACAACTAACGTGAATTAGTATATTATATGACTCAT
Organism: Abrus precatorius; assembly: GCF_003935025.1. NCBI lineage: Eukaryota > Viridiplantae > Streptophyta > Magnoliopsida > Fabales > Fabaceae > Abrus > Abrus precatorius. The sequence goes on from NW_020874303.1 coordinate 10,904,983, forward strand.
AAACAAGTTAATAAGATAATTTATTATAACAAATTTTAAAAGTTATAGTATTTATAATTTAATTATTAATAAATTTTATAAATTAAAGATTTTTAAAAACATTAAATATTTTAAACAAGTCCTTCAAAAGTATTTTTCTTCTAAAATAAATACCTTTTAAAAACATAATTATAACATTTATAAAAGTAAGTTTCTTTTTTCATTTACATAAAATCCAATTCTATTATTTCAAACTCATTTTATTTCATCTTTATTTTTGAAGCTAACTCAAACATTTTCTTTGTGTTTCTAATAAATATTTCGATAAATTTCATGATTGTTGTTAAAATTTAAGTAATAAAAGCTCGAAAGTGATATCCAAAATAAGTGATAAAATAAAATCAAGTAATCTATATTTAGAATAGTATCGTAGAAAACTTGTTTAATTACTATTTATCCTGCTTCAATTCGTTTTTATTTTTCTTCCCAAATAGAATGCAAACATGTTTCCTAAATCTTGCAACCTCTTTGCATTGTCATGTTTGAATTGTGATCTTTATAAATAGAATCAATTAAATTTATAAAAAACATATATTTATCATAATTCTTTTAAAAACAAACAATTTAGCTAAATCAAAATTAAAGACAATGACTAAAGAAATGTAATTAAAAGCTAAAAAAATGTAAAAAAATTATTCTTTATAATTTTTACTTAAGTAATATCATATTCGCTTAAGCTAATTTTATACATCGGTGAAAATATAAATTTTTTAATATTCATTTAAGTCATTATTTTTAGTTTAAATAATTCAATTTTGCTTGAGCTGTAATAATTTAGCTTAAGCAAAAATATGATATTTAATCTTCGCTTAAGTTGGACTTTATTTGTTTAAGTAAATATTTGAATATCTTGTGTGACTTGAGCAAATTAATGATCGCTTAAGCGATATTTATCCCGTGAGCTATTTTTTTCTTGTAACTTTAACTTAAGTGATAAAAATATGGTTTAAGCAAAATGTACAAAAATTATGCAAAGCAAATGCGACCACTATACCAAAAAAGTATGAGGAAGATCTAAAATAACATTGAATAATTTATCAATACAAAAACTTATTTTCATAATGAATTGAGATTGTGAGAGTGAATGTGTATGAAAATCATAAATTTCATACATGGAGTTTGCAAAGAATCCTAAATATTTAAAATGACATTCAATGTTTTATTAGTTCAAAAGTTATTTGTAATTTTAAATTGAAATTGCATCAGTGCATATGAATGTAAATTTTTTTAAAATCACTACCTAAATGCATATGCATATAAGATTTGCTTAGAAAAGATAAAAAAATGACAATACAATCATATAAAGAGATAAAATAACAAGTTTTAAAGGTCAAATAATTTTACAAATTTTTAAAGAAGATTAAATCATAAATATATAAAAATTAGTATTATTAAATTACATGTCAAATATCTCAACCGTTTAATTTTTAAAAAATAAATCTAACAATTTAAAAAGGCCCATTCATGCACTATTTACTTACTAACTCAAGTTAACTTGAGCCGAAAAAATTGTAATGTATCTAACTTGAAAGAGGAAGGGAGAAAATGGTTTAAAAAGGGAAAGAGGAGAAGAGAAAGAGAATTAAACATCTCTCCTATTCGGATGTTTAATATTAAAAAGTGAGAATGATAAAAAGTTTAATAATATAAATGACATTATTATCTTTTATATTTTTTATTTATAACTAAGCATTCTAATTATAGTTTCACAATTTGAAGGGTTGATTAATGTCTAAAATAAATATATAATATTTTTTTTTAACTTGTGTAATATTATTCATAATTAACAATTTATATATAATAAATATTTATTAGAAATTATAATATTTAATAATTATAATTATAATATATTAAATATAAAAATTTTCAATAATATAATATTCCGAAAGTCAGAAAAACTGATACATAATATGCAACTCATACCAATAAATACCTTACATGTACCGAACTGGTAAATTGGTTATTTCCTTGGAATTGTACCGAATGTTCCTGATAAGGGTGACGAAAACACACAACCTGTGGAAAATGACATCTACATTGTCGTTTTATTCTTATAATTCAACACTGGTCATATTTATGAGAGCAACTCTGTAAATTCTATTCCTTTTACAATAAGTCCTCAAGAGAAGTTTCGAGTATTAACACGTTTTGGATACGTGGAGCACATATCAGGCACAATATTCGGAGATAGAGTTAGTTGGCGGGGAAGAAGTGGTTTGATGCGTTGTGGACAAAATCGAAGCACGAAAATGAGATGCAAACGTGAAGATAATGGCTGGGAGAAGCATATGACAAGAGTTAGGCGTAGACAGCGATTGACAAATTAATTAAAACTATGCTGTGATCTAGTAATTAGTAAGAAATTAAACAAGTGTTGAAATATGTTTAAAGTCACTAAATTAGCACAATTTATGATTTTTTAAAATTTCTTATATAAAATTTATTTTTATTTATTTTATAATTTTTATAGTCAAATTTAATGAATAAAAACATTTATATATATGATTTAATTAAATATTTATTTAATGTAATATTTTAATGATGACTTATATCATTAAATTTAATTATAATATTTATTAGAATAAATTAAAAACAGATTCCTTTAATAAGATATATTAAATAAAAATTTTGTTAAAACAAATTAAAAAAAAACATAATAATTATAAACCATTTTTATAAGTTATTTAACTATCTATCTAAACCTAATTACGAAATAAAAGATTTAAGTAACATGTAACGACTTAAGTAGCATTTGAAATTGTGCTACAGCATCTCAGTGTTGCAGTCGTTACCTAAACCCAAACCAATCAGTGTCATAGCAATTGTAATGCAACAGTAACAAAAACTGCAATTTAAATATCACCTGAATAAGCTGCGGGTTTAATGTAAACAAACTTCAACTTTTAGGCTATGACCGATAAAACGAGTAAAAAAAAATGTAAATTTGTAGTTTTTAACTATAAATTCGCACATGAAAGTTTATAGTTGCATACTAATTTATAAAATTAAATTTTTTTGACAAATTAATTAATTATTTAGCTTATTTATATTAAATGACTTAAAATAATATATAATATTAAAATTAATTATTATTTATTTTATTTATTTATGATAAATTAATTATATAATTATATAAAAATAAAATTTTTATTCATATATACTTAAACATGAAATATTTTAAATTATATATTTTTTTAATATAAAAGATATTTAGATAGAAAAAAAAAGAAAATAGATTAAAAAAATAAAGAAAAGAAAAAGGAATGTGATTGTTGCAAAGATAAATAGAACAAAAGGCAACAAAACTAATTTATACATGTGAAGTTTTACTTGTACATCAACTCAAATTGTCTATAAAAAAAAAAATAAAGAGTAAAAATATAATAAAAATATTGATAGTTAGTTGGTTAACATGCATTAATAGCTTTTAAAAGATTACCTTTCAAAAGTTATAAACTCTTTTCATTTTATATTTAACAAATATAGCACTCTTAATTTATAAACCATTTTTCATAATTTATAAGAAATTTTAATTTTAATTAAATTATTAATTAAGTCTTTCTTAATTGTGATACAAGAAAACTTAGCAAAATCTTAATAAAACTTCCACTTTTCACCATTCAATCCATAAAAAGTTTAATAATACTTAAAATGATAAAATGTAAAATATAATTAAATGTTTCTCGTTGCAACATAATTCGTTAAATAAAATAAAATTTAAAGAGCAGTAAATAATTAACATATTTGATATTCCTCAAATATATGAGTTCATTATTTACAAGTCATAATCAAAATACATTAAAACTTAAATTAAATAATTGCAAAATCAAAATGCGAAGTCCTAATAACATATCATTCCCACACCAAAAATAAAAAAAATATGATTCTACTATGGACCAGTCTTCATTGAACCAACCTTCTAGTATTCTCATTTTTTCCTTTTGTTATATTTTCTAACATTAATATTAATATTTATATTAATTGTGAATTAGTATTATTAAATTATTATATCTATATTGTTATTAATTATGAAATAAAATAAATATGTATAATTATTATTAATTATATAGATTTTGTGATTGGACTCTAATGTGAATGGTCCGTGATGGGTTGTGCCATTCTTTGTGTCGAGTGAGAGGTTCCTGCTCTCATCTGATTATGCTTATATATAACTGTTACCCTATTAGACAGTTACTAATGTGGAAAAATAGCAATCAGATAAGAGAGTAATACAAACTCACTTGAGAAGAAGGATTGCTTATGACTCGCATATTCATATTAGGTAAGCGTTTAATGCAATTATTTAATCATATATCGCTGGAATTATATTGAGATGTTATGATGTGTGTTATATATAATCATTGGTATCTTTAATTTTATATATAAAATTCTGCAATTGGTATCAGAGCCAACTTAATACACATCGTAATTTTCTAACTTTGAGCAATCAAAATGCTATAATTTTATGTATGGATTTGAAAAATAATTTAGGGCCTTTGTTCCTCTTATATTCATTAATATCATATCCAAATATTGTTAATTTTTGTTGAGTATATTAAGAGAATTTCACAATTTCCTATTTTTTGAAACTATGAACCCTACAATTGTTTTCTTTCAAATTCTCTCAAAAAGGTAAAGTTTTTTTTTAAAAAAAAATTGATTACAGGCTTTTGTTAATAAATTGAACATGAATATAACCTAATAATTAATTCATTATTTTATTCAATTTAGACTGAGAATTTGTTTGCTCTTTCCTTCTTTGCGTTTGTCATTGTCCTATTTTTGTTTTATTTCAATTCCTTAAAATAAAAACCTTTTTCAACAAATAGTCATAAAGCCTTTGTTGTACACATCACAAAGAATGTAGTGGACCTTTACTCGTTGAAAGAAACTGTTTGGGTTGCTCGAATTCCACTTTGAATCCTCTATAGCTGCGCTTGTTTTAGCCCTCAAAACTCTCCTTTTTTTTTGTTCAAAATACACCCATATGGCTGAATGTCTTCAAAACAACATGAATTGGTGCTCTAGAATGCAAGATTGAACTAGGTCGAGTTTCTGGGTTTGTTGGACCCATTTGAAGCTGATGATTTTTTTTCTTTTCTAGGTGCACGAAGCCCACTCATGAGGCTGGGAGAGTGTGGCGCGTAGAGGATGCTCTAGGAGTCCATTTGGGCCCAAATTTTTTTTTTAATCCCTTTGAAATTAAATTTTTGATATTTTAGACAATTTTTATAAATTTTTTTGGACACTGTAGATATTTTTAATTAATTAACATGTGCCTAAATTAATTAAATAATTACTTTATTGATGGAATATGGTCCAAACTTTTAAAATACACATGATTATACTATTATTTGATATTTATGACATTTTTATACTATTCACTCTCCTTTTGAATGTTATATATTTTAATTTTTTTGATTTTATATAAATTATTTGATGTAACTATGGTATAATTATGATTTCATGCATAACATACATATTTAAATTAATTATAAATGCATGATTATTCTATATAAATGTCATCTCACCTATCATGAGACCATTTACACATGACTTGTGTAAATTATATAATTATATATTGCATTAATAATAACTATATCCTATTGATATGTTGTTATTAATGTGATTTGAAAATACCATGCAGTTGTGTTTTGTTTATGTCAATTTTGTACTGATACCCTATCTGTGTTAGGATTCTTGTGACATGAAGCTTTGTGCATCGTATTCGTCTCTCTTATTTATTGTGATCTGAGACCCTTAGGCGGGATCATAGTAAGTAAGAAATTTTGTGATGGGCATATTATTATTGCACTTGAACTAATTGTGCATATTAAATTTTGTTGTTTTCCACATTAGTGTCTACGCCCACTTCAATGAAAATTTTGAACAAGACTAATTATGAGGACTGAGTTGACTCTGTTAAATTATTTCTTGCCCTTTCCTAGTGTTAATGTTGCCCTTATTGAGAATGAGTCTAAAGTTTTCACACCTAAATCTTCCGCTGTCGTTATAGTAAAACATGATAAATGGACTCATTCTAATAAAATATGTCTAGTAATGAATGGTAAATATTTATCTCATTTCATTTGGAGTATCTTTGTATTTTCACAATTTGAATAAATAAAGTGAAAGTTTAAATTTTTGTAAATTTTCATATTATAAGTGTAAAGAAATTTACATTATTTTTCTATCTTCAATATAAATTACTACATTAGTTAAAATAATAAGTAAGGGCGTCATACTGCCAATCATGCCTCTTTCATTGCACGAGGTTTTACATATGTATGGATAGTCGCCGATTAGCCATTGCACATGGATACAATATATGCAATACTCAGCCCTTATAGCCAAAATTACAATAAAGAGTTTAGTGAAAAAATAAGTGTGAGACCATGTGATGCTTTCGCTTTCATTATTTATGCACAACCATGATGAATAGTAGTCACTACCTTGTATTTCCCATAGGTTTTCAAAATTGTCTCCCTCTTTCATACTCCTAGTGTATCTTTGTAACTATCTACACTAATCTCCATCATATTTGTTGATAGTACATTTTCTACCATTTATTCATCATCATTTGACTCTTTGTAGCAGGCTCTTGCCATTGTCATCATATATTAATCAAGTTATGTCTAAGGTCGCCTCCAGACTAAATTCAAATTGCATATTTTTAATAGATCACATTCCAACTATTCAAGAAACAATAAAACATGTATCATCTAGGTCATCAACTCAAACAAATAACCAGATCTTATTTTTCTCTTAACTTTCTGTAGAAAATTTCAATTCAAGTGATCCTTGAGTCAAATCCTAGGTTTTAACACTCAAAGAATCCATTTTAAAATTTAGATTTCTAAAATAAAAAGTATATAACCACATACAAAAGCAAACAGTGTGTACAAAATTTATATACATCACATAGATATAGTTTTTTTTAATCAATGAGATAAAACTCTTCTAAGCAACAACCTTTTCTCGCTTGAGCAAGAAAATCAAATAAAATTTCTACACATCTGTTGATATTCTCGCCTGAGCAAGGAAAGTTCACCTGAGCACGACCTGATACTCAAGAGAGCTCCTATTTTGTCGCCCATTCTCGCCTGAGCGAGAACTATCTCGCCTAAGTGAGATTGCTCCAGAGGTGTTTCTATCCTGATTATAGAATCTTCCTGAGTGAGATATATCTTGTTTGAGCGAGAAATTCTGCAGTTTTAAAAATAAAACTCTTCTATTTTAAAATAATGCAATAAAAAATTAGGGTGTTATACCAAACAACTCTACAAGTTTATTAATCAAGTCAATAAACTATAGGTTCTTAAATAAACTATAAACTACCTTTAGCAAACTTAGTCCAAGTGACATTGAATAATTATAAGCAAGATTCTCATTTGCCTACGTTAATGTCATTAGCATTTAATTTTGGTTACTGTAATATTAATTTTGAGACCTTAAAAATAAATTTGAGACCTTAAAAAAAAGTGAATTTTAAATATTTCTTCTACTGTTTGAAATTTTATCTAAAAATAGTGTTTAAAATTAGTCATTGGTAAAGTTATGAGTTAAACTTTAAGAGAAAAAGTGTAAATAGTAATTATAATTAATTGCCTAAGACATTTATTTACATTTATTTATGGTGAAAAATGACAGTTTGTAAACATATAATCCAAAAGCAATCTAAGGACTGGATTAGGTTCTCTTGGATTCTTTTAAGTGTGTTGTTAATGTAATGCTCAAATTGGCATTGTAAAGTAGATGATTAAATAGAAATAACAAATGATAATTACACAAAACTGAATTAAACTAGAGGTTTTTACAGAAATATGCTAAACAAGAACCAAATTGTAGGAACAGAAATAAGCAAAACCGAAACTAAAATGCAGAAACATAAATGTGCAAAAATGTAATGTACGACTCCTAGCAACAACGAACAACCACCATGAACCTCTTGGTAGCTGATGTCTAGCGCGGTGCAGGGTTTCAGCATGTAGAGAATTTTAGATGCGGTGTCTAGGTGCAAAAATTATAAAATGAAGTTTTGGAGTATTTATAGGCAGGAGGACCACCACCGTTCCCCCTTTTTTGCGGGTATTTCTTAGTAGTAGCCTTCAACTGCTGCCCATTATCTGTGACTGCCTCTGATCGTGCTGTCGGTTATGGTTTCTTTTATAACTGCTATCGTTCACGATCCTATTTCATGTTGTTGAACCTTCGTCTGGTGATAACTACTGGTAATTGTTGGTAACTACTTTTGAACTTTGTAATAGCTCTTGAGTCCTTTCATGTCTCTTATGGACTTGAATTTTTTTTTTTCCTATTTTTTGAGCAGTTTCTAAGAGAAATCTCAGAGGCTCATTTAGCGTTATGGTCCCCTTGATTTCTATTTTTTTACTATTTCTGGAGAATCTGATAGCCCATTTTGGTCTCGTGGACTTAGAATATTTTCTTGCTACTTTTTATTTTTCGAGCAATTCTGGAGGAAATCTGGGGCTCAACTAGGTTTGTTAGACTATTTCCTGTCAGTCCTATTTTTTGAGCAACTTTGGGTGTTAGAGACTTGAAAATTCTTTAAAAACTCCTTGAAAAAACTCCAGTCTTGTGGACTTAGAATATTTTCCTATCAGTCCTATATTTTGAGCAGTTTTGGGTGTAAGGGACTTGAAAACTCCTTGAAAAAGCCTCCAGTTTTGTGGATTTAATAATTTCTTGCCAGTCTTATTTTTCGAGTAGTTTTGGGTGTAAGAGACTTGGAAACTCCTCAAAAAATCTTCAAAAAAGCCTAGAGTTTTGTGGATTTAGCATGTGTTCCTGTCACTTCTATTTTTTGAGCAATCAATGGGCTGCCTAATGTTCCTTCAAAAATTACTTGAAATATGGTCTCTCTCTTGATGAAGAATGAGGATCTTTTCATGACTCCTCATAATTTTTCAGTATGCAAAGGCTCTTTATCTAAACTCTCAAAACTCCTCAAAAAGTAAATCTTTCAACATGATTTTATAACTTAGAAAATTTTTCTTATTCCAAAAAAATATTAGAATAAAATAAAATATATATTATTATATATAAGAGGGCAATTTTCCAAAATAAGAGAGAAGACATGTAAATTTGAACACATAACAGGGAGTTAAATGTGCTACATACTTGGGATCTAATTGATTTTGAACAAAGTTTATAACTTTTTGTGTATATTCAATTTTATTAATTGAATTATTACATTAATTTTTATATAAATTAAATCTATAAAATTTAAATTACTTAGGCAATTGTTAATTTTTTTGTTAAATAACTTCATTTCAACATAAAATAGATTTTAAAAATATAAAGTAACTATCAACGTTAGATATTCATAAATGTCCAATTTTAAAAGAAATATTTACCCTTTTATATTTTTTATTTGTCAATTTACATTTTGATACCATTTTTTAATCTTTAAAATTTATTTTGTATTATTTTTATTTACTTTAACTACAAGTTTAGGATTATTAATCACGATATTTTCCATGACTACAATAGACAAGGAGGTTTATTGATAAAATAAAAAGGAATATAAAACATAAGTGAAAAATATCAATTTATAAAGAGAAATGTGTAATTTACTATTAAAAAGAGTTTAATATGCATAAATTATCAATAAACCTTTTACAGTGCATAGTAACAATGTTGGAGATTGTGAAAAGGATACTGAACACAGCAGAGTTGCCTGTTAATTTTTGCCTTTTGATAATAAAATCCTTTAAAATAATTGTTTAGGATATGGGATTTTAGTTTTTAAAATACCTAACTATGAATTCAAACGATTGTAAAGCAGAAAGGAGACAGGTAATTTTTTTAAGAGAATGAAGAAAATTTTAGCTAAGACCCAAAAAAAACAGTGTATAGTTTGTCCCTCATTTCTACAAGTTTGGATGGTACGAACAAAATATCATTTCCCATATCAAAATTGTATAAAAATTGCCGCATTGATTGATGCCTTTAAAATAGTTGTACTCATTTAATTGGAGAAAGGCCGTGTTTTCTGGTGAGTTGCAGAAACACATGCATGTCCAAAGCCAAAATTACTAATCTTTTGGCTTTTCTAGGTTTTTACATTTTGCGTAATCTGTGTTTTTTATTTTAAGCATAAAAATATGTCTATGTAGTACATTCTCAATCATCAGCCAGTCTTTGTTTTGTTTTATTATTTTTAAACATAAAATAATAATAAAAATTATTATACATATCTTATTTATACTGCCTCCGTATTTATTTAAAGAAATAAACACTACATTTAATAAAAAATTATATATCATAAATTTATAATTTAATTCAAAACTAATCTGTTTTAAATAGTTAAAATAGTGTGTTATATATTAAATAAATGAATATACTTCTAAAAAAATAAAAAGTAATATAAAACAATCATTATTATAAAAAAAAGTGAAAATATAAATAATTAAGTTATAACAATTTTTAATATAGTTATTTAATGATTTTTTATAAAGAAAATTTTTTAAGAAGTAAAAAATATATAAATTAACTAAAACTAAAAGTTTAAAAATTATACTTGAAAGATTACTTAAAAGGTTTGTATTAGTTTTACAAACACATAGTCACTATTCTCGCGTAGTAGTTCATAATATCAACTAAAGGTTTACTATTCTTTCTTGCACAAGGCTCTATAATGTTCTTTGCTCTTTGTGACAGACAATATACATTCACCTTCTTTTAGGTTGGGTTTCTTCGTTGGTATGCAAATCTTTTCTCCTTTCCTTATATTTTCATTGCATTTCGTTCTAGTTTCACAAGATGCTCATATGTGGTTTGACACTAAAAGTAGTTGGCATCATTTTGAACTTCTTGAGACTCTACTTTTAAAATTTTTTTTTGCACCAATGATGAATAAAAAAAAAAAAGGATTCCCTACTCTACTTAGATCAACCAAAATCTAGCTTGATATCAATATTGGACTTTTTTTAACTATATATTTGGACTGACGTGAGTAAGTGGTTGAATAGAAGCTTAAAATATCCCTTATTAAATGCTTGAAATTTTAACTATTTTAGTCATTATAGGTTGTTTCTATGTCTAGGATTCTAATTCAATTTACTCCAATTTTAAGTAATATTTAAATGACTAGTTAATGAAAGAACCAATGTAAAATATATATTTTTTACAACAATTCCATTAAAACTAATATAAAAAAAACACTTGATAAAAAATATCTTCACTACTTATTATATTGCTTGTAATTATATCAGTTCTCTAACCAATGCGAAAAGTCTTCTCTTAACTGATATACAAATCTTTTTCTGCACCTATGTGAATCAATTAATTATTACCTGACTACTAAATTATTGTTAGCAACATCGAATCATTAGTTTATCAACTTTCTTTATTTAACTTTGCAATACATTTGAAAAATTTACAATATTCTTAAAAAAAATAAAGAATTTAAATTGTACTAGATTTTTTTTTATAAGCTAACAAGTTGGTTGTTAACCTTGACAATCTTAGTCATAATTTTTACTTAAGTTTTCATAATTGATAAGAGATACCTTCTAAGATTTTTAAGATATTAGAAAAGATTTGTAGGGACTGTATTTTTTGCATTGATTTGTGTTGCTTGGACTGTTAAGTTTAGTTTGTAATATAAAAACATAGATTTTTATATTAAAAATAACATTATTTTTTTGTGCAATTTATTTATATAAAAATTTAATTAAAAAATAATACTAAAATCATATAACAAAACTACATTTAAAATTTAACTTTTTAAAATTTAAATACTAAATAAAAACATCTTAAGATTTGTTTGTTTGGATGAAAATAAAAAAAAAACAAATAATATTGTATCTTCTTTTATTTAGTTAAAAATTTGGATTTAAAGAATACAAATTTAATTTTTCTTTAACTTTAAATCAATTATTTTTTTCTTCATTTATTTTTCTTTTCTCTACAACAAACAAAGTATACATGACAACACAGAACTCTAAAATTTTGTCACCCCATAAATTCCTATTATGCCACTTCCTTTCTCCAGCTCTTACATGTATAAACAAATAATAAACAATATAAACAAAATTATAATAATAAAGATGAGTATATACTACTAGAAATATGCAAATTATAGACGAATTTTTTTCGTCTATAATACTGATAAATTTACAGATAAAAATCAAAAATTAAGATTTTTTAAATTTTTTTGGATATATCAGTCTGTATTATTGACAGAAAAAATTTATCTGTAAATATAGATAGATTTTTTCTTTCTATATTATAGATAGAAAAATTTATTCGTAATTTTACAAACAGATTTATAAATACAAAAATCAGTCTATAAGTTCATAGACTGATTTTTTTTGTCTGTATTATAGACAAATTGTTTCATCTGTAATTTTAAACTAAGATGAAAAATATTAAGCACAAATTATAGATAATAAAATTCATTTGTAACTGCATAAATGAAACATAGTATTCCATGAATGGAGTTACAGACGAAATATTTTGTCTATAAGTCAATTAATAAAATGTCATATTTAATTAATGTGCTTATAAACCAAAAAATTCATCTATAATATGCAGAATAGAATAAAAGCATGTCTCCTTCTTCTTCCTCATTTCTTTACTTTTCTATCTCTCTGATTTCTCTCTAGCGCATTGCTAGTGTTTTGAGTCTCCATTTTACAAATATTTTGCGCCATTGTATTTTTATTATTATAGTTTAACTTTTAATCAATTTTGTTTTTCTATTTTTAGTGTAGGATATAGACTTATTTGTTATAAATTATTTATTATAGTTGGAGTGTGAGGAAAATAGAGTGTTTGAGAATGAGAAGTTTTGTTTGAGAGAAATGATGAGTGAAATGAGAAAAGTGGTAGAAAAAGATGCATTTGATGAGGTAATATAAGAATTATAAAAAAAATAATTGTTATAAAAATTTATTATAGACAAAAAAATTTATCTATAATTTTATAGATGGTAAATTTATTTGTAAATTTGTCTATAAATTTGTACACGTGTTTACAAACAAAAAGATTTGTTTGTAGATTTATAAATACATTTTTCTGTATGTAAATTTCTTTATAATTTACAGATAGATTTAAAAATATGTCTATATAAATTATTGACGCTAAAATTATTGACAAATTTTATCTGTCTATAAATTTATTTATGTGTAACACTCAAATTCGTTTATAATCATTTAAAATCCATAAATAAAATCTATCTGTTTAATGTAAAATTGTGATAGTGACAGTAATTAACTCTTTTACACGGAAGAATTTATGTCAATTTCAGTAAATAATAAACTAGACTTTAACAATAAGGGATCAACACATATTATTGAGTGAGTTTTTACATAAATTTTACTCCTTTTAATATTGAAAAGAAAGTTAGAAAGTATAGTAATTTTCTTAATGTCCATTTGGGATTGAAAAAAAATCTTAGGATAAAACGAAGAATGAATTGATTTTTAGTTTAATTATATTTTTAACTCAATGTTTAAAATAAAAAAGTAATTTTAATTAATTTTTAGTTATAAAATCAAATTATTCAATTTTTTTTTATCTCTATTGAACTTTAAACAATCACTGATTATACTTTTATCACTAATTAACTATAATTGTTACTACTATCATCAGTTAATCATCTTTGCTGTTAGTATTATAAGAGAGAAATGTTAGAAACACATTTTTTAATATACTTTCAGTTATTATTAGAAATTATTAAAAATTACAAATGTTTGAAAGAAAAATATTAAATTAAGAGTGAAACATAAATATCTTTTTACTAAATTTTACTAATAATTAAAAATGTGTTAAAAAAACATACTTAATTGCATGTTACTAATATTTTTTAATTTCTATTATTATTACAATTATTACTAGTATTGCTGTCATTGTCATTTCTACCGATCATGTTTTTATTATGCGTCACTGCTATTGCTACCCTCGCCAATTATTATAACCATTACCAGTGTGACTAGCATCACCTTGTCGCCACAAACATATTGCATCTTCATGGATGCAATGTGTTATTATTGTTTATTTGTTACTATTACTAATTTATTATTGCTATTATTAAAAGAGATTGAATAAAAATGTGGTAAAAATTTTACTATCTAATTTTTGTATAATTAATTATTATGTGATTTAAATATTTAATATAGTATTAAAATTTATTTACTAAAATAACAAAAATTAAAACTAATTAAAATTATAAAAGTGAAAAGCTATTTTAATTTTTAAACTTACGTCTGACAATCATCCCTGATATGTTTTTAGCATCCTATTAACATGTTAAAAAAATAACATATTTAAATTACAATAATAAAATATTAGCAATATTAAAAATATTTTACTTCTAAATTGAAATCCAAACTCATTTACTAACAAGCATTAAAAAAGATCATTTTTTAATATATAACATGTCCTATTTTCAAATTTCTCACAGCATATAGAACGATTCACTATAGGTTGGCGTAAACAATTAAACTATTCATTACAAAGCTTTTGTTAACCATAAAACAAAATTCCTTGCTGAAAAGTCATTTACACTTATCTCAATGCCACTTGCACAATAAACAAAACAAAATATTAATCAAGAAAACTAAAATCTAGCTGCTACAGAAGGTGGACTAATGACAGATGTTTTATTTGCCCTTGTAAATCCTGTTCTCAATATGAGCCAAGGAAAATTAATGCATTGATAACATCTTGGGGTATTAGATTTCACATGTTTTTTAGATGTATGCAATATAGTTTGGAGATGTCTAAAGGATAAACTTTCTTGCTTAAATTAGGAACAACTAGGGACTGTAATTCTATTTAATTTTTCATGTTTTCACATAAGCTTTATTTTTTGTTAAACATACATTTATGATATTAATTATTTTTATTTAACATGAATGAGTTATGGGTGCGCTCAATTAACTTTTCATCTCGTCTTTGTCTTCACACTTTTTGTATTCTATCAATAATTTTTTATTAATAATTTCATATGAGATAATCCTACTTGTTTCAAGCATGGCTACCTTTATTATAGTGAAAAATTAAGCCATGAGTTGTCACGTTCGAAAGACTAACCCTTTTTATTAGCCTAAATTCTCATTAAATTATTATATATATTTATGTAATTTTATTTAAATTAAAAAAATACTCATCACACAATACACATCATAGTGGTTATTAAAAGAACATAATAATAGTTTATATATTATAAATTTTCATAAAAATTTTAGAATTTAATAATATTAAATATAATAAAATTTTTTATGTGAAAATTTGTTATTATTATCATAGTTTCTAGGTACATGTCGCAAAGTAATTTCAGAAGTTGTGTATATCACTAGGCAGCAAAGACAAGTGCTTTGGGTCGCTAATTTTTAATTAATTTGATTATTTAGTATTTTAATTTATTTGATGTTGATAAAATTACGTCAATCAACTCTATTTAGTTTATTACCTTTTATTTTTCTAATTCCGAATCAACAAATAAAATTGAAAATTATCTATGAATGGTAATTTTTATTATTTAAGTCACAAATTTCAAGACATTTTCTCAAATTTCTAAAATGAATCTCTCTTTCTATTTTCTTTTTTCCTTCTCATCTTTGTATTCTTTTTAGTAAATTATCAAACTGAATAACTGATATAAAATTGTTGTAGTAGATAAATTTTGTTCTTTTCATTTGAAAGTTTTCAGGTTCTATAATTTCATTACTTTTCCCATTTAGTTTACGATTTTTAATTGCAAATTTTATTGTTTAGTATTCTCCTTTTTTTTTTTATATTTTATAATTAATAAGAGGAGATGTCAAATAGAAAGTATGAATTTAGTTTTGAAAAATAAAGAAAAAGTAATAGTTGAAAAATTAGTTTAATTTCAATGTGATGCGCTTGATTAACAAGAAAATCACTTATAGATGATGTTGAAAGCAGTAATAATCTTAATTCGGATCAAGAACAAGAAGATAAAAATTTAAACAAATACAATTTATTCTAATAAATGAATGTTTAGCATAGTTATCAATCAAGTGGATTCCTTAAAAATATTTTCGATCTAAGGCAATATAAAAATACTAATGAAAAGTTTAGAAATTTAATAGTACAGAAAAGAGTCCATTTAAATATGATAATTTACATTTCCAAAAGATGAAAGTAATTAAAGTATTAACATTATATCAAATTTTACATTTATTTCGAAATCATGTATGCATGTATTGTTTATAGAATATTATTCACAATTCCTATTATAGACCAGAAATGTAATTAGATAGATCTAATATATTAGTTATATTATTGTTTGGGGAAAGAAAATTTTTTCTAAGTCACTAAAATCCTTACTAGATTTTCGTGGTAAAAAATAGACTATGCCTTTTTAGGAGAAACATACCTAAAAAATCAGTAGCATGGATACATCTTTCGACTAAAATTAAAGAGAATCCTAGTTGTCACATCCTGATAAGCAATATGTGAAAAATCTAAGTCTAAAAAACTTTCAAAGGAACTACTCTTCGACATGTTTTTGTGAAGACTGCAGAGGAGTCTCATTTTTATATTGAAATGATGTCATATTTCGAGGAGTTTTCAGAGTTTTTAAGAAGGTAGCAAGTTTTCATGAAAGAACGGGCTACATTTTAAGGAGTTTTTGAAGGATTTGAAGAAAAGCCTCAGTTTTTGTTGAAAAGAGGATTGCATTTCGAGGAGTTTTAGAGATTTTCGAATTCTAGATTGAAAACATCCAAAACTTGTCGAAATAGAAATCGACAAGAGAAATTATTCTAAGTTCACGAGACAAGATGGAACTCACGAATTTTTCCTAAAACTTGTCGAAACAAGAATCAACAAGAAAAATTATTCTAAGTACAAGAGATAGAGTGAAGCTCATGAATTTTCCTTAAAACTTGTCAAAATAGAAATTGACAAGGGAATTATCCTAAGTCCAATAGACAAGATGAAACTCAAAAAGCGTAGAAACATATTGAAAGAACAACAAAGTTTAAAGCGACCACCAAAGTAGCAGCTACCAACTATTACTACTAGTAGAAGGTAAGAAACACGAAGAACCAATCATGGACAACAACTAATATGCAGAAGGCATGATCACAAACAGTTACGAATAATAGATGGCAGCGATTGAAGATAAGTACATGTAGAAGGAAGTTATCAAGAGACCCACGAAAAAAAGAGAGCGGTTGAGATGCATTTGCATATAAATAGTACTAAACTTTACATTACGGGTGTAATGCCCCAGATTTTGATAATATTAATCATTATTGTTGAAGTAGATATATATGTGAGTATTTATATGAGAATGAATGTTAGAATGTGCACTCGAGTGCGAAATGATGGAATGCGAATGGCATTTTAAAGTATGGTAATAATGTATGAGTGTATGTGTAACACTTTAAATTTAATTTCAATAAATAAAGAATTTCACAAAATTTTGAAATACTAAATTTCTTTCATCAAACATTTCAAATAAAGAAAGGGGGTTACAAATTACATCAAACAGTTGCTACAAGACTAATTCAAATACAACAATTTTTAAAATAATATCCTAAGTTCTATAGTAGTTCCATCCACCCCTTCATTGAGTTCGGTGCTGATCGTCTTGATTACCTGAAAAATGAATGTAAGGGTAAGTACTTTACACTACCAAAACACAATCAAACATAGAGTCTCACCTCTGGCTTATTTCCAATACATTGATACAGATACAACACAAACAACATCATTATCCAATACATTTCAATTTAAGGTCAATGCACTCATGGCACCAACAACACTTCACATTGAAATTATATGAAAATCCCAGAAATTACCAAAAATAGAGAAAAGAGAGGAAAAATGAAAACCCTAACCGTTTAAAACTCATCTCAACGTTCCCCACATGGATTAAACCTTCAATCTAGCTTCCAAACGGCTTTGGAGGCAATTTAGTTGGTGGAAAAGGGTTTGGGAATGAGAGAATCCAAAGGACTTCGAAGGGAGAGGGAGAAATAACTCTCTCCGAACCCTAACCCCCTTTAAATTCTTTTCTGGTTGCGACACTCTTGCTACAATGAAAAACTCAAAGAAAATTGCACTCTAGTTTCTGCAGAATCTCGCTATAGCGAGACCCTCTCGCTACAGTGAGACTGCACCAAGAAATGCGCCCCAAACTGTTGCTTTGTCGCTACAGCGAGACGTCTTTTGCTACAACGAGAAAGCGACAGTTGTGGTCGTTCCTCCTAGGGCCCTCTCGCTACAGCGAGAATCCTCTCGCTGCAATAAGGACAGCCTAGTATTACACCCTGCACTTAGGCACTTAGCCCATTTTTAGCCCTATTCAGTCATGCATACACATATATACACACATCCACAACATACATATATATACACATATTCATACTCATTACCCACAAAACACCATCATTACGCATTCAATGCAAATTTTCAACATTCATTTACACTTATACTCACATATACACGCATTCACATTTATATAAATAACAATAATTAATATTACAGAATTCGGAGTGTTACAATATGTGTATGTGTATGTGAATGAATACGAGAACGTTATATGGGTAGGACTAGACTGGACTAGAAAGAATAGGCTAAGTAGCTGGTGCAGAGTGTTTTCACTATAGCGAGAGGATTCTCGTTGTAGCGAGAGTGCCCTGGGAAAAAGAAGGCTAAACTGTCGCCTTCTCGCTATAGCAAGACGTGTCTCGCTGTGGCGAGAGAGTGACAGTGGAAACTGCATTTCTGGGTGCAGACTCGCTGTAGCGAGAGGGGCTCACTATAGCAAGATTCTGCAGAAACCAGAATGCAGTTTTGTCTGAGATTTTTGCTGTGGCGACAGAAGGTGTCGCTGTAGCGAGAGATGCCTCGCTACAACAAGAAGATGTCGCTGTAGCGAGAGTGTCGCGATCTGAGGGGTTTTAAAAAGGGTTTAGGGATTTGCGAATCATTTCTCAAATTCCCTCCTAGATCCCTTCGATTCTTTTGACCCCAAACCCTTTCCTCACCGATTAATTGCCTACAAAGCCATTTGTGAGCGAGATTGGAGCTCGAATTTGTGTGGGATTCAGCCTCTCTTTAATTATCCAATTTTTTCATGTCACGCCCTCCACTATAATAGTAATTTTTTTTTTTTGAGTTCATATTTTAGAATTTTCTTTAATCCATTGTGTAATTTTCATTATGCAATGACTATTATGAAATTACCTTTTCCCTTTATGATCTTGAATTACATTGCTCTCACAACACAATATATGGTTCTCATACAATTAAGGGTTTAGAGAACACTACATGAATCCATTATTCTTTGATGTTACCTCTCTCTTTGGTGTCGTTGATCCTTTGGTATTTTCTCCAACTCTTCCTTCCTCTTTTAACTCCTCTCGAATGGTTGAGAGAAAGTTCCTTTCTTGCGTTTACCGTGAACTCACTCAGAGACTGTGAAAGTGAAAAATAGAAAATGCCGTAACCCTATTTGGTAACCGCTCTTTTATTTACATGAAGGGAGAGGGGAGGGTTTCCTTATAATTGTATTTACAATTACACCCTCAATGACTCTATATTTTATATTTAACCACCATCAAATTAAGTCATTAATTAGAGTCATGCTATAAGTTACATAGGCCACTATAATAAGATTATTAAAATAATCTAACAATCTCCCACTTGACTTATGTGACGACTTGAAGATTCAATGAACTGTAAGTGCGCATATCATTGATAATATCAAGTCATCATCTTTTAATGATTTAAGTTGATCGGGTCATGGCAATCACAAGTTATTTGACGACATGATTCCTTCCAAGTATCACAGAACCAACTCAAATCAAAACAGCTTTAATTAGTCATACTACAAACTGTAACTCTGATGTGTTTTTAACACTTAACCTGTTATCAAACTGAAACCATACATGAACAATAACACAATTTAGATAACAAGTAAACAAGCAGAAACAATACTTTTATTGAATTTCCAAAATGTCTACAATAATATGAGCAAAATAATCTATACACATATATGTGAATCACATAATCATGCTAACAAAGACTTGTCTATAATGTCCATTCTACCAACATGGCCAGAAAACATTTTAAGGGGCAATCCCTTAATTAGTGGATCCGCTATCATTAAATCAGTACCAATATGCTCAATAGACACTTTCTGTTTCTGCACTTCTTCTTTCACTAATAAGTATTTTAAGTCCATATGTTTTGCTCCCTTTGAATATTTATCATTCTTAGAGAAGAAGACGGCTGCGGAATTATCACAGTACATTCTCAGCAGCTTTTCTATATTATCAACAATATCAAGCCCTAAGACAAAGTTCCATAGCCACAAAGCATGAATAGTGGCCTCAAAGCACGCCACAAATTCTGCTTCCATGGTAGACGTAGTAATAATAGACTCCTTTCCACTCTTCCATGAAATCGCACCTCCAGCTAACAAGAAAATGTAGCCAAAGGTTGATTTCCTTGAGTCAACACATCCAACATAGTCTGAATCCGAGTAGCCAACCACTTCTAGCTGACTAGATCTCCTATAAGTAAGCATGTAGTCCTTGGTGCCTTGTAAAAACCTAAGGAATTTCTTTGTAGCCTTCTAGTGATCCATTATAGGATTACTTTGATATTGGCCTAACATTCCAATAGCAAAACTGATATTAGGCCGAGTGCATGTCTGAGCATATATTAAACTTTCGACCACTGATGCATAGGGAATATATTCCATTGCTTTTTGCTCCAACTCATTCTTAGGACATTACATTTCACTAAACTTGTCTACCTTTTGAATTGGAACTACCTCTGATTAGCACTTTTCGATTTTAAATCTCTCTAATACTTTGTTGATGCAGCCTTTCTGAGACAATCCCAGTAATCCTTGTGATCTATTATAGAATATTTCTATTCCAATCACATAGGAAGCCTCACCCATATCTTTCATCTCAAAGTTCTTAGAGAGAAGTTCTTTTACATCATGCAACAGCCCAACATCATTAGTAGCAAGAAGAATGTCATCAACATACAGGACTAAAATGATGAACTTGCTCTCACTAACCTTCATATAGATACACCGGTCAACAATGTTCTCTACAAAACCATATGACGTAATGGTATCATTGAACTTAAGATACCATTGTCTGGAAGCCTGTTTCAACCCATATATTGATTTCTTTAACTTACACACTATACTTTCTTTACCTGCGGTCAAGAAGCCATCTGACTGATCTATATAAACTTCCTCTTCCAAGTCACCATTCAAAAAGGCGGTCTTTGCATCCATGTGGAGCTCTAAGTCATAATGAGCCACCAAAGTCATAAC
Organism: Abrus precatorius; assembly: GCF_003935025.1. Lineage (NCBI taxonomy): Eukaryota > Viridiplantae > Streptophyta > Magnoliopsida > Fabales > Fabaceae > Abrus > Abrus precatorius. The sequence goes on from NW_020874303.1 coordinate 10,926,329, forward strand.
AATTCTTAAAGAGTCTTTCTTTGAAACTGGAGAAAAGGTCTCTTTATAGTCTATGCCATCCTTTTGAGTGTATCCTTTAGCAATAAGTCTAGCCTTGTATCTCTCAACGTTGCCTTTTGAGTCACGTTTGGTCTTAAAGACCCATTACACTTGACTCGTTTTGAACCTTCAGGCAACTCAACTAGATCCCATACCTTGTTGTCACTTATTGATTTTAACTCTTCTTTTATGACATCCAACCACTTTTCATAATTGTAACATTCCATGGCTTGCTTAAATGAGACTGGATCTTCATCAATACTCAAGTCACATTCATGCTCAAGTGAGTAAACCATATAATCAATCGAAATAGCAGGTCTTTTCTGCCTTACAGACCTCTTTAATGCTATCTATTGTGGTTCACCTTCCTCTTACTCACTTATGACTTGCACATTTTTAGCTGGTTCATCCTCTATATGTTGTTCTTGTGAATTTGGAACATTAATTTGTTGTCTCCTTATGTTGTGTGACCGTGATACAACAACTAGAGAAGAGACACCAACTGCAGGAGTTTCTGCACGTGTCTATTTAATTTCCACTAAACTGACCATTTTCAATGAACCTTGCATTTTCAGACTCAACTATTCTCATACTACGGTTAAGACAGTAGAATTTGTACTCGTTTGATTTTTCAGGATAGCCGATGAAATAAACACTTATGGTTCTAGCATCAAGCTTCTTTTCATGTGGATTATACACTCTTACTTTTGCTGGACAACCCTAGACATGAAGATGTCTTAAATTGGGTTTCTTTCCTATCCACAGTTCATAAGGAGTCTTTGGAACTACCTTACTAGGAACTCTATTAAGCAGATACATAACGGTCTTTAATGCGTACATCAACAAAGACATAGGTACAGAACAGTAACTCAACATACTTCTAACCATTTCCATGATAGTACAATTCCGCCTGTCAGCCACACCATTTTGTTGTGGTGTACCAGACGTAGTATACTGTGCACATATGTCTCAACTTTGTAGAAGTTTCGCAAATGGACTTGAACATTGTCCACTTTCATCAAATTTTCCATAATATTCATCACCTCTATCTGACCTCACAACCTTTATCTTTCTATCTAGTTGCCTTTCCACCTCATCAATGAACACATGTAAGACATCCACTGATTAAGATTTTCATGCAACACATACAAATAACAATAACGTGAGTAGTCATCAATAAATGTAATAAAATATCTTTCACCACCCCAAGATGGGATGTCAAACGGACCACAAATATCAGTGTGTATCAACTCTAAGAGTTAACTGCTTCTTGTGACTGGATTCTTTAATGTGTGTTTAGTTTGTTTTCCTTTAATACAATCCATACATACATCCAAGTCAACAAAATCCAATTGAGGTAAAATTTCACTTTTCATTAACCTCATCATCCTTTCTTTGGATATGTGACCTAACTTTTGCTGCCACAAGAAAGCAAAACATTCATTACGCACATTCAAATTACTACTAATAGCACTCTCAACATGAAACAAAGATTTAACAAATTTAATATTAAGATTGAAACGATATAAACCATCAATTAATGTACCAGATCTAAAATAGTACGAGTGTTTATACAAAGAAACAGTACCGTTTTCAATCTTAAAATTAAAACCAAATTCGTCCAACTTTGCAACAGAAACCAAATTTCTAGCACATTCAGGAACATAAAGACACTTTTCTAGATCTATGCAGCAACCAGTATGCAAGATCAATCTGTAAGTCCCTATTCCTTCTATCCGTGCCTTCATTTTGTTTCCCATGAACAAGAACTTTTCAGTTCTGCTTATGGGCTGGATCAAAAGAAATCCCTGCATTACATGTGATACATGAGTAGTTGCACCAAAATCTAACCACCAGGTATTTTTAGGTACCTCAATAAGATTTGATTCAAAGCATAATGAAACATAATATATACCTTTCCTTTCGAACCAAACCTTTCTCTTCGGACAATCTTTCTTGAAGTGACCAGTCTTTTTGCAGAAGAAGCACCTCTGGCCCTTTTGGATTTGGCCTTCACGAACCTTTAATAAGGCCTTATCCTTCTTGTCTGTGTTTTCCTTCTTACCTGGTTTAGCTTTGCTACTACTAGCCCTTTAATGAAATGTTGGATGGACAGAGTGTTCTTTCACCTTCTTCAGCCTCCCTTCCTCCTGAACCAGCATGGCCTTAATTTTCTGTATGTTTCATTTATCCTTAATGGTGTTGTAATTCACCTAGAACTGACCAAACTCAGGAGGGAATGAGTTCAAAATGAACTGTACTAGAAAGAATTCCTTTACCTCCATGCTCATTGATTTCAACTTTGTCGCTTGATTGATCATGTTAGTCACATGGTCATGAATGGGCCATGACCAATCAAACTTCTTAGTAGTCAGCTCAGTCAACAGGGTGCCTATAATGGACTTGTCAGTAATGTCTGATTGTGCATACTCTTTTACCTTTGCCATAAATTCCCTAGCATTTTCATTCTTTGACATTGATGGCTTCACATTTTCAGCCATAGTCATCTTCAGCAAGTTCAACTTCAGCCTATTCGACCTTTTCCAAGCCTCACGAAGAGTCCTTTCCTCTTTAGTACTGGTCTTTGTGATGGCTGCAGGCTCTTGTTTCATAATGATTGCTAGGTCTAAGTGCATAACACCTAGCTGGAATCGAACTTGTTCAGCCCAATCATCATAATTAAGCCCATTGAATTTGACTACGCCATTGCTCATGCCATACTTATTCATAGAGACTAAAATATTTAACACATGTTTAAACATTTATGCTTTGAATAAACTTAATGGATTCGGATAGTCAACTGTCATCAATTATGCATCTACGTTTACCTTTGGGTAACGCCTAAATACATAATTTATCTATAATGATGCTAATAAACAACTTTAATTGACAACCAGTCACTCAAACCAATATGCAAGTCATCTTTAGATATATAAACATATTATGAAGTGCTTACATGTCTCCTTAATGTCATTAATCATATGCAATGATCCACCTTTGGGCGATTTCCTAGCGTTATAATTAATGAGCTAAATTGTTCACCTTTTATGTTATCATATAGCATCAAACAATTTTGAACAATTTACAACACATAAGTAAATGCTTAAAGAACTTTTAAAACCAGGCCACTTTGGTGACTAACAAGCTATCCTTAAAATTAAGCACTAAATTGTGAAGTTCTCATTATGATAATGTAATTTAGAATTAATTAACTTGAGAATTTAATCACTTTGGTGAGTAAAATTCACTTTGATGTAATTCTAAAATTATCTATACATTTTATGAATCATTTTCCTTATTCTGTTGTAAAATTACTATACACGGTCGTGCTTTTACTTGATGCATGGTCGTGCTTCTATGAAGTAAGGCCATGCTCATTTCTGATGCATGCCCCTGCTCCCTAATGCATGGCCCTGCTCACTGACACATGGCCCTGCTCATATTACAGATTCAAAATTCAATGTTTCTAGCTTCCAAAACCTTAGGGTTTTCAATTATTGAATCCAAAACAATTATTCAACATCAAAATAATGCCAATCCATCATATAAAATACCTAGGGTTTATGTAATTTTGGGAAAACTTTAATGGAGAACTAATCTCTTATGGAGAATCAACGAAATTCACAACTTAACTCTGATATCAACTGTTAGAATTTTCTTTAATCTATTATGTAATTTTCATTATGCAATGGCTATTATGAAATTACCTTTTCCCTTTATGATCTTGAATTACGTTGCTCTCACAACACAGTATATGGTTCTCATACAATTAAGGGTTTAGAGAGCACTAACCTGAATTCATTATTCCTTGATGTTACTTCTCTCTTTGGCGTCGTTGATCCTTTGGTATTTTCTCAAACTCTTCCTTCCTCTTTTAGCTCCTCTCGGATGGTTGAAAGAAAGTTCCTTTCTTGCGTTTACCATGAGCTCACTCAGAGACTGTGAAAGTGAAAATAGAGAATGCCGTAACCCTATTTGGTAACCGCTCTTTTATTTATATGAAGGGAGAGAGGAGGGTTTCCTTATAATTGTATTTACAATTACACCCTTAATGACTCTATATTTTATATTTAACTACCATCACATTAAATCATTAATTAGAGTCATGTTATATGTTACCTAAGCCACTATAATAAGATTATTAAAATAATCTAACATCATAATCATAGCTTTGCTTCTCTATGTGGCTGATGAGACAAGATTAATGCATGTATATATTTAGGAAGGACTACTAAAATTTATTTCAACGATACACAAAAATATATGCATTATGTTACACAGCCACATTCACATGCAATCAAATAACACATTTTTTTATTGTCAACAAATAAATAATAATATTTGACAGACATATATGGATAAGGATAATTGGATGGACATGCACACCCTGACAAAATAAAATTTAAGACTTTCTAAGTAATCCCAGAAACCACTCTTCATGTTCTAACAGATGCCATCATCATCATGAATAGACATAGTACCGTTTTGAGCCGAAAAAGTTGGTTGTGCATGCAAGATGCTATATTCCCGCTGCAATATCTTCAAGTTTCTCAGGAATTGCTGGTGTACTTGCTTCTACCACAACCATTAGCTTAGCGTGAAAAATAGATTTTTATGTACTTCAATAATAATATATATAAATAAAGCTTTCTCAAACAGGAGTTTGTATGATATTATATTTAACTGTTTCTTTTAATAATTAACTTTGAAACTTTTAACAGAAACTTTATCACTTTCTCGGGAGGTTATACCTTTCCAATTAATTTTATAATTTTCTCTGTTACTCTCTTACTTCTAATAGAAATATAGTAACATTTTTGGTGTGTAATATGGGATACAGATTTTGAATTATGGATGAACAAGAGAAAGATTAGTGGGTGATCTAAAGAGCAAAAAAAAGGAAGGGGACAAAAAGAAAGAAGAATAAGGGTGATGAAGGGGTAAAAAAGTTACGGAAACAAGGTTATAAAATTTATGTTAAAAACACAAACTTGTATAATCTGCCACAAAATTAATTAAAAAGTTACGTATAAAAAATGCAAAATTATATAATATTAAGTATAAAACCTAATAAAATAACATTCATAGTAATATTTTATTAAAAATAAATTTTATTAATTTATTTGAAGTTCTCTCAAAGTAGATATTAAATTGACAAAATTAAATAATGTAAAAATCAACTGATACTTTATTTATTTTTCTTTATTTTAACTTATGATATGTTATTTAAAATATAAATAAATGATTATTGTTTATCTGCGTATTTATTTAAGATAACTGAAAATGCCTACCACATGCAATTCTTGTTTTTTACACGGATTTGGAACAAGTTATGAGATCATAGACAAAATTTATTATATTAATATCTAATTGTGTATTTTTTTTTTATAAATAACTATTATAATAACATCATATAAATCAATAACTAGATTAATAAATTTACTTTCAATAAAATTTTTCTTATAGAAAAAATTGCATGGTTATTATTAGAAGATATAAACCAAGAATCCTTGTTTCTCTTTTCTTGCAAAGTTACTCTAGGAAGTTAATATTACAAACCCTTGATGCTCGAACGAAAGAATACAAAATTTTATTTAAAAAACAAAAAAAACATGTCACCGATATTTATATTTGAAGGGCAAAGAGAACCAAAAAGATAAAAAAATATATTGTCTCCAGCTTTAGTTTGCTCTGTACCCTTAATATGAAGAGAAAGCGATGGAACATTGGATGGCAGTAAAGACTGCAGAAAACTCCTATAAAAGACTGGCCATAAGAGTGTGTGGGGTATATCATTACTATGACTTTGGTTAAAAGTGGGTTCTTGTGACGTTGACATATGATGAAGAACATTGCATGGGGGTATCAACGGAACCATGATTGAAGATTACTGTTCACAAAACGTCATCATAATTCTCTCGTCACATTGTTAAATTGTTATATTTCTTGTGCGGGTGTTGTTTGAGTAGTGACGTGAGGAAATGAACGATGGATGAGTTAATTTCCCTTTCAATGGATTGTCTTTACCCTTTCCACTCTCAACATCATCAGAAGCTTCAAGGAAATTAAAATTCGTGCTAGCTTGCTTGAAAGATACAATTCGTGGATGAAGAACCAAAAGAACAAACGAACAAGTTGTCCTCATTACTATTAATTACACTAAGGTAAAATATGCCTGACCTAATTTGAAATGCTACATCCATATTTTGGTTTAATACTTTATGTTTCCACACTTAATTCCACAATTTCTTTTCTTATCTGTTTTATCTTATTTTATCGTATTATTTATCATTATTTCCCCTTTAAATTTTATCTCATGCTCTCTTTCACTTTTTTTTTCATTACTAACACATTGATTATTTACTGACAAACAGAATATTGTTAGGTATTAGGATAACTTTTATTAGAATACTTTTTGTTTGATAAAAATTAAATTATTAATAAAGATTTGAAAAATTATATTAACAAATAATGCATTATACTAGTATTTGTATACTAACAGCAAGAATAGACTTTTTGGAGCTGGTTGAGCTTTGTTCCTCTAATTATTACTTAGACTTTGTTTAGGGGTTTAGAAGGAGAGAGAGGAGAAGGGTTTGAAGAAGGAAGAAGGGGGAAGGGAAAAAATGGAGGGAAAAGGAGGTTAAACCTTTCACTTGTTTGAATATTTAATATTGAGAAGGAAGAGTAATAGGAAGTTTAATTATATAAATAATTTTAAAAATATTTTTATTTTTTAAATATTTTAAAAAAAATTATCACTTGAAAAATTAATATTAAAAAAGTTAAAAAATCTTATTTGTGAAATAATATGAAAGAGTGGGAGAGAGAAAACCTCTAAAATGAAGGAACTCAAAAAAATAAGTTTTTGGAGGGTTTAGAAAAACTCTCAAAACCTTCCCCCAACTAATTAAATAACTCTCTAACAAGATTAAACTTCTTCTAATCTCTTCCCTCCCTTCTTAAACCTAACTCTCAAACATAGCTTAGGTAGTCTTGATATTAATTATTCTACCTTAATTAGTGAATATTTATTGCATTATTATTTTACATGTTATATTATTGCTTAAGTATATTTCGGTCTTAATATTTTTATGAGATTTTGATTTTAGTCTTTTAAAATTATTTTTTATTTGGTTGTAGTTTCTACCAGTGATGATATGACTAATTAAGAGACCTATCAAGTACCCATTTTTTGTTGTGCCATATATGAAATAGACTAAAAGTTTTGAATTTTTTTTAAAAGTATAGACTGTAACACTAAAATAAAGAATTGAAAGATTAAAATTAAAATCTCACAAAGTTATATTAATTAAAAAATACATTTCAGTTTTATATTATTTTGAAAGTTTGACAAAATTATATATAACTAATATAACATTTAGTTGAATATTTTAGCCAATATGCAATTGGCTCTCTCAAAAATTTTAGTAAAGATCTACAACATTGACGGTGTATATTAATATTTTGTTCTATAAAATTATCTGTTAATATAGTGTATTATATTATGGTTTGTATAAATTCAAAATATTTATATTAACGGTTAAATTTTTATTAGAAAATGGATTATATATGTGAAACCCAATGAAAAAAATAAAAATAAAAAAAATTGTAATAGTATAATTTGCAGTGGTATAGATGATTTGACTTTAGCAAAATAATATTTTTTTCAATAATAATGTGTTAAATGCTAGTGAAATATTTGCTTTTATTAAGCATTGTTTTTAAAGTGATTTACATTAGGGTTTTGAGAAAATTGATTGCATATATGAATTAGATTAATTATTTTTTAATATGTATTATTAATTCTCTTTAGAGTTGTAACATGTTAAAATATTCTTTATAATTTAAATTTATTCTTGATAAAATATTGATGTTTAGAAAAAAAATTATTAAAAAGATTAATCTAATATTAAATAGTTAGTAAGTGATAATTTTTCTGTAGCTTACACTCTGAAAATATAAAGACAAGCCAGCCGACATCAACTAACGACTGTTACATTAATAGTAATACTGTCTAACTATCATGATGGGGGCAGGGAGTGGTAATCTCATCTGGTAAGAGTCTGAGAGTCTGCAGAATAAAAACGTGATTGTTTCATTTTCAGTTTTCTGTAATCTGAATTTTTCTCACAAGAATAAAAACGCCAAGTCTCTGAAAACGGATACGCATCGATCTTAAAGAATATAAAAATTCCATGCCCTTTAATTTGTAAAAATGATAATGTCGGTCACACTTTTCTTAAGACTAATGTTTTCAATGTTTAAAGACTAACATGACCAATATCTATAATTTTTAGAGGTTAATAAAAGACTTTTGCATGTCAGTCACGAGTAATCATAATTAGAGATGAAAATAGGTCAGACCACCTGACAAGGGCCTGTAGTAGGGATGGAAACAGGTCAGGCCGCCTGACAGGGACTTGTGGCCTGGCCTGACCTAGCCTTTTTAATAAACAAATCAGGTTCAGACCTTTTTTAAGGTCTGTTTAAGTAAACAAGTCAGGCCTGAGCTGTTTATAAAGCCTGTTAAGCCTGACAGGCCAGCTTGTATATATATATATATATTATAATTTAAAAATAGAGCTATCAAAATATATTTAAATAATAAAGTTATTTCATAATATATTTTTATATTCTTAATTCTATTATTATTAAATTAATATATTATGTTATAATTTTATTTATTTATAATTATAATAAACAGAAATTATATTATATTAAAAATTAAAAATATTTATACATGATTACACTTTTTAAATAATAAATTTATTTAATAATAAATTATTATATTTCAATAATTTAAAAAATAGTTAAGTCTTTGAAAAAGAATAAGACGTAATCAAAACTAAACGAAATAAAATTTAAAAATAAAATAATAAAAATTATATTAATATATTTTTTATACTCTTAATTTTATTATAATTAATTTAATTATTATATTAATATATTATGTTATAATTCTTTTTATTTATAATAAATAGAGATTGCTTAAATCTGAATTATATTTTATTTAAAAGTAAAAATTTATAAATAAAAAAAATAACAAAATAAAATAAAAAAACTTATTATAATATATATATATATATATATATATATATATAATTAGACCACGTAACAAATAATATAAATAATATAATTATACATAAATTATATAATAATATATATTTTTATAACTTGCACATGTTTTAATTAAATTATTAGTCAATTTATCAATTTATATGTAATTTATAAGTATGTGTTTTAATTTATTGTATCAGTAATATTTTCTATATTACATTAATATTATAGTGTAGTTAATTTTACATTTATTTGTTAATTTAAAATAACAAATTAATGAGACAAATAAAATTAAATATTTTGTAATTATTTTTTAATTTAATAGTTATTATTGTTTTCATTTTATATATATAGTACATTAAGTTTAAATTTTTATATTAAGTTTTATCACATATTTTTTAATTAAGATAAAAATTTAAAAATATAAGTTATTTTAATTTAAATATAAATTTTAATAATTCTTCCTATGCTCATATGTTATTTTTCTTCATCTATAAATTTTATAATAATATAATAATTTTTTTAGTTGATTCAATAAATTTTATAAGTGTTATTTTTTGTAATTATTTTTTTAATTTAATAGTTATTATTATTGTCATTTTATATATATATATATATATATATATATATTGCAGTAAGTTTAAATTTATTTTTTTAAAACATATAATTTTCTTTTAATTGATTCAACAAACTGTGTGAATGTTATTTTTTTTATCAATTTTATGTATTTACTATAACTTTATTTGTTGAATATAAGATGTCTTTAAATAAACAAAATATGTTTCTAAAATAAAACTAAAATATTTACTATTTATATAATTTTAAAAAATAAATAAAAAATATAAATATAAAATTTATTAATATAAAATATTTATAATTAATACTTAAATAATATTTTAAAAATTCTTTATAAAATTATATAAATATTATTATAATTATTTAATACTTAAAATTAATACTTATTATAATTAATACTTAAATAATATTTATAGAAAATAGAAAATATATTAACTAATTTAATAATAAAATATTTATATTTTTATTAATATTAATTTTTTTTTAACAGGCTTCAGGTTAGACCAGGCCACTTAAACAGACCAGGCCAAGCCTAAAATAAAGCCTTTAATTGGTAACAGGCCAGACTCAGGCCTAATAATTATGTTATAGGTCAGGCCTGTTTAGAGTAAAGTCTGGCCTGGCTTAATCTGTTTCCATCCCTAGCCTGTAGCTTAGTCTGATTTAGGCCTAACCTGGCCTAGCCTTTTTAATAAACAAATCAGGCTTAGGCCTTTTTTAAGGCCTGTTTAAGTAAATAAGTAAGGTCTGAGTTGTTTATAAAATCTGTTAAGCCTGACAGGCCGGCCTGTATAAATATAAATATAAATATATATATATATATATATATATATTATATAATTTAAAAATAGAGCTATCAAACTATATTTAAATAATAAAGTTATTTAATAATATATTTTTTATATTCTTAATTCTGTTATTATTAAATTAATATATTATATTATAATTTTATTTATTTATAATAATAATAAATAGAAATTATATTCTATTAAAAATTAAAAATATTTACACATGATTACACTTTTTAAATAATAAATTTATTTAATAATAAATTATTATATTTAAACAATTTAAAAAATAGTTAAGTCTTTGAACAGGAATAAGACATAATAAAAACTAAACGAAATAAAATTTAAAAATAAAATAATAAAATTATATTAACATATTTTTTATACTCTTAATTTTATTATTATTAATTTAATTATTTATTTATTAAATTAATATATTTTTTTATAATTCTTTTTATTTATAATAAATAGAAATTGCTTAAATCTGAATTATATTTTATTTGAAAGTAAAAATTTATAAAAAAAATATGATAACAAAATAAAATAAAAAACTTATTATAATATATATATATAATCAGACCATGTAGCAAATAATATAAATAATATAATTATAAATAAATTATATAATAATATATATTTTTGTAACTTGCACATGTTTTAATTAAAAAATTATTAATTAATTTATCAATTTATATATAATATATAAGTATGTGTTTTAATTTATTATATCAGTAATATTTTTTATATTACATTAATATTATAGTGTAGTTAATTTTATATTTATTTATTAATTTAAAATAACAAATTAATGAGACAAATAAAATTAAATATTTTGTAATTATTTTTTAATTTAATAGTTATTATTATTTTCATTTTATATATATAGTACATTAAGTTTAAATTTTTATATTAAGTTTTATCACATATTTTTTAATTAAGATAAAAATTTAGAAATATAAGTTATTTTAATTTAAATATAAATTTTAATAATTCTTCCTATGTTCATATGTTATGTTTCTGCATCTATGAATTTTATAATATAAGTATTTATCATGTACAATTTTTATAATGACGATATTTATTTATTTTTTAAAATATAATAATTTTTTTAGCTGATTCAATAAAATTTGTAAGTGTTATTTTTTTTAATTATTTTTTTTAATTTAATAGTTATTATTATTGTCTATATATATATATATATATATATATATATATATATTGCATTAAGTTTAATTTTTTTTTTAAAACATAATAATTTTCTTTTAATTGATTCAACAAACTGTATGAATGTTATTTTTTTTTTTATCAATTTTATGTATTTACTATGATTTTATTTGTTGAATATAAGATGTCTTTAAATAAACAAAATATGTTTCTAAAATAAAACTAAAATATTTACTATTTATATAATTTTAAAAAATAAATCAAAAAGAAATTAAATAAAAATTTTATTAATATAAAATATTTATAATTAATACTTAAATAATATTTTAAAAATTATTTATAAAATTATATAAATATTATTATAATTATTTAATAATTATTAAGAACATAGATAGAAATTAGAAAAATGTATAAACTAATTTGAGAATAAAATATTTATATTTTTATTAATATTAATTTTTTTTTTGTAACAAGCTTTGTTAACAGGCTTCAGGCCAAGTCAGGCCAGGTCAGGCCTAAAATAAAACTTTTAACAAGTAACAGGTCAGGCTCAGGCCTAAAATAAAACCTTTAACAGGTAACAGACCAAGCTCAGGCCTAATAATTATGTTACAGGCTAGGCCTGTTTAGAGTAAAGTCTAGCCTAGACTGACCTGTTTCCATCTCTAATCATAATCTTAATTATGGATCCGGACTTTTAAATTTAGAAATATAACTTCTAAAATTTTCAAGAAGTGATTCTTTCTATCTTTGATAAAATCAGAAAAGTAACTTTTTGAATTTTATTTTTAAATTTATATAGCTATTATATATTTTAAACACATTTTTAAATTAAATATTCTTTTTTAAATTCCTATTTCTAACCGTATAAGATAGGTTATAATAAATATGGAAACTTTCTTTTAAATTAATAGGTTTTTTTTTTCATAAATAAATTAAAAAATATCAATTATTCTTTAAATGTCTCAAAAAGAAAAAAATTACACAAATATCTTAAAAGTACCTATAATAAAAGTTAATTTGATCGACTTTTATTAAAATTTAAAAAACTTATAACATAGGAGTTAATTTAAATTAATTTTAATTTTAATTTTAAAATTTTTTACATAAAAGTCAACTTAAATTAAATTCTGTGTAAAAATTTTTAAAATCAAAGTGAAAGCTGACTTCTGTGTTGCAAGTTTTTAAAATTGACTTCTATTACATGTAATTTTAAGATATTTGCATAATTTTTTTTCTTTTCAAGACATTTAAGGAATAATTAATACTTTTTAATTTATTTATAAAAAAGAAAAATTAACACATAATAATATAAAAAATTTATTAATAGAAACAAACTAATAAATTAATTTTTATAACTAGGTAAAAAAAAAAGGTTAGAAATTAAAATAATTTATGGAACAATAACTACAAATTACTAAGTTGAATGCAATTGCAATAAAGCACACGTTATTTGATATTTTAAAAAATATATAATGGTTAAGAATTATAATTAATTCTCTTAATTTTTATTTTATGTAAAAGATAATAGCTCAATTATGATTTTATATTTTAATTAAATTGTTTAATTCCAAAAAATAAAGTATAAGTGGTAGTCTCTGTTCTAATTCTTATTTAAAATTTTTAATTCATTAGGTAGATTTAATCAATAACAATATTAAGTATAAAAATAAGCAATGATCACACAATTTTTAACTTATATCCTTAAGTAATTAGAATATTGATTTATTTACTTTAATTTTGAGAATTTCATCAATTTTTTAATGTAATTAACTTTAAATCATGCATTTAAATGACTAATTTATGAAGCATTAAGCAAAGAAGTAAGCAGTGCAATGGATTCAATCACATCCTAGTATAAAAAAAATTAGTGAAACATAGCAAAAGAAGAAGAGATTAAAAGGTAATATCAATGAAGGAAATATTTATTAGAATTTCAATTTGTGTTTCTACATAATTTTAAACTCTAATTCAAAAAAGAAACTTGAAAGGTAAACAAAAAAATTATCTTAAAGTAAGAAAATAAAAAAAATGACAAAAATTAAAAAATGAGTTCACAACTTTTATTTATGTTTTGGTAGAACCGATGTAGGGATTGAAAGTTGATGTCCCAACCCACATCTTTTAAAATGTTTCACAAAGCTCAATGTGAAGACATCTATATTGAACGATCAAATTTACAATATCACGTAACTTGTTTTGCAACATCATTATGTTACAACCTTGCATCTTTCTTAAGCTTTTTATAATTTGTACACCAAAAATACAAAATTAATCACACAATTTGATGTCAAATGCAAATAATTTTCATCTTTTGGTTGCAATAATATTTTATTAGAAAATAGTCATTTTAGTTCACAGTTTCAATTTTCATCTTATCTTAACTATTCTAATTTTTTTCAAATTTAAAAAATTAACTATAAAATGTTAGATGTAATTTTCTTCTAAGTTTGCAATTAAAAAAATTACTAAACCTATAAGGATATTAAATTTAATGATTCTTACATAATAAGAGTTAAAAAATTTATTCGTATCTATGTTTGATAGCTCTTAGTTTGAAGATGGTTACTTTTTAATTTTCTCCTTTATAATTGTGGTAATCAACTAGTTAGTTTTGTGAAGGGAAAGAAGTAGGGATGGATTTTAAAAAAAAAAAAAAACTCTTCATTGTTAATTTTACAAATTTTTATTCTTTATTTTTATTATTTATTAGACTAAAAAAATAAATGAATTAAATAAAAATAAAAAAGATTCAACAATTTGTAAAAATAATCTAATTATTTTCGAATCAACCATTTCAATTCAATCTATAAATGGGTAGGGTATGGGTAAGTACTATAGTACCTAGCTCAATACCCACATGGATATGAACATTAATCTCCGTATCATCTAGGTACCTGCATACCCATTTTGTACCAATTACTCGTGCTTACTTAAAAAAAATATTTATAAAAAAATATTTATTTAACTTCATATAAATAATATATTAATACAACAATTTAATAAGTAATTGCCGAACAAGATACAAATATAGATAAAAAAATAAATATTCAATGATCATAAATGCTAAATATATCTTAATACAACAATTTTCTAAACTAAAATTCTTAAAAATAATAAGTAAAATTAAACACACAAGTTATTTGTCGACGATGACTTTATCTTATGTGAGATCCAATCGAACGACAACAATAAAGTGACAACAAGATAGATGTGCATAATTAGTGGCCCTTCATGTGAGATCACTTGGTGACCTTTTATAGCGACATTGACAACTAGCTCTAATAAATAACATTTCATAATTGCTAAGTTTTAATGAGGCAGACATTGAAAATGAGAGTAGAGTTAGGGCAGAGAAATTTAAGTACCAACTCAGAACAAAAAGTGAATATATAAAATATTTTTTTAACTTTTAAAGCTGAAATTGTAAAAAATAATGAATTTGATTAAAATAATATATATATATATATATATATTTATATATATTAATACAAGTATTTTTAACTCATGTACTATAATTGTGTTAAAAATACAAATTTTTGAAAAATTATTTTAATGAATTTAATATTTATAATGTATATAAATTTTAAAAGAAAAATATAAATAAAAGATAAGTGGCTACAATAAAATTTTATAATAAAGAAATATACATGTATATAAAAAATATATATATACTTTTTTATCGGAAGAAAAAAATAACAAATAAGAATTAATAATATTTTTTTATATTTTATATCTTTTCAAAAACTTTTTTAGTAAATTAAATAGTAAAAATAATATTATTTAGATTCAGTGCACATGTGGTATAAGAAAATATTATTTTAAATTAAAATATAAAAAATAAAATTTAAATATTATTAATAAATAATAAGCCTATGTTAATAGTAAGTGATTGTAAATTTATAAAACATTTACAATATATTTATTATTTATCATTCACTTTATGATTTAAATATCAATATGATTTTATTAACAAAAATATTTGTGTGAAAAATATTTTATATGTGTGTCATATATAAATAATATTTTTTAAAAAGTCAATCTCATATCAATTGTGTAATAATTAAATTGTATTAGCCTAATTAAACAATATAAAGTAGTAAATAAATTATTTTATTAAAAATATAACACAAAATAATTTTTTTAGTTTACTTTATTATTAAATATATTTTTATATTAATCTTATATAACTTTACATAAATAGCATAATAATACAAAAATTTAATATATAATTATAAAATAAAGTTTATATATATATATATATATGGGGATATGGGGAGGGGTGGGTACTTAGATACTCATACCCGCACCCATCACCATTAAAATTTGCGAGTATTTACTTATACCCATACCCGTACCCATGTAGCGGGTAAATACCCTACTCGTTGTGAGTAAATTTTGCAGGTGCCCATCAAATCCTTTACCTATTGCCACATCCCTAGAAAGAAGAGAGATTTTAAAATTTAAATAAATCTTCAATAATTTAACTATTTCTTATTAATTAATAATCATCACATTAAATCAACTTTTATGAGAGTTAGCTTATAAGTTACATTATATTATTTAATTAAATAATCTAATAATATCTTATTTGACCTATACAATAACTTGAAGATTCAATAATAAATTAAATTATAAACATGTGACATGCAATGAAATTATCAAGTCATCATTCTTAATTGATGATCAGATCATAATGGCCATAAGTTATTTAATAACATAATTCCTTCTATTTATCACATAATTAATTCAAATCCATAACTTTAATTAAATTATATTATAATCTTTAACTTTAATGTCTTTTAAAGACACAACTTGTTATCACACTGAAACAATATATGTATATAATATAATTTGGATAACAAGTATAAAATAAACAAAAACATAAATTTGATTTGATTCATAAGTGTCACAACAATACGAACAAAAAATTCATGCCTTTCTCTCTCTATATCTCTCTCCCTCCCTCCCTCACTCTCTCTCTCTCTCTATATATATATATGTATATATATATCAATTATGCTAAAAGGGACTTGTCTAGATTCTCCATCTGACTAACATGACTAGAAATTATTTTGGGTAGTAGTCCTTTAGTTAACAAATCTGCTATCATTAAGTCAATACTAATAGTTGCATGTTTTTGCTTTTCTTCTTTGATCGATAAGTTCTTCAACTCCATATGTTTTTCATATTTTGAGTACTTTTCATTCTTAGAGAAGAAAATAGTTGCAAAATTATAACAATCAATTTTTAATGACCTAGCTATACTATTGACAATATTTGTCCTGAGATTAAGTTTTGCAACCACAATGCATAAATAGTAGTCATAAAGCATGTCACAAATTCATCCTCCATAATAGAAGTAGTAACGACAAACTCTCTTCAACACTTTTATTAAATTGCTCCTTTGACTAATGAGAAAACATAATCAAAAGTGGATTTTCTTGAGTTTACACATCCTTGATGCTTTATAAATACTTAAGAACTTTTTTCTTTTGCAGCTTTCTAGTTATCAGTTTCAGGATTACTTTGATATTAACTTAACATTCCAACATCAAAGCTTATATTTGGCCAAGTGCATATTTGAGCATACATTAAATTCTCAACCACAAATGCATAAGGAATACTCTCCATTATCTTTCATTCCAAATAATTCTTAGGGCATTACACTTCATTGAACTTATCTCCCTTTTGAATTAGTGCTATTCTTTATAAACACTTTCTCATTCTAGATCTTTACAACACTTTGTTGATATAACCTTTTTGAGACAATCCTAACACTCCTTGTTGATCTATCATGAAATATTATTATTTCTACCACATAGGATTTCTCTCCAATATCTTTTATTTTAAAGTTCTTAGAGAGAAACTTCTTTATATCATATAATAAGTCTCATTAGCAGTGAGAATAATGTCATCAACATATAAGATCAAAATAATAAACTTACTCCAACTAACTTTCATGGAAATGCACCAATCAATTATATTTTCTACAAAATCATATGATGTAATGATATTATTAAACTTTAGATACCATTGTTGGGAAGTTTGTTTAAGTTTATATATTTATTTATTTAACTTACACACTAAATTTTCTTTTCTTATGGTCAAGAAACATTGTGGTTGGTCCATATATACTTTTTCTTTTAAGTTACTATTAAGAAAAGCATTTTTCATATTCATTTGGTGAAACTCTAAGTCATAATGAGCTAACAAATCTAAAATAGTTCTTAAAGAGTCTTGCTCTGAAGAGAATATTTCTTTATAGTCAATGTCATCCTTTTAAGTAAAATCTTTGACGACAAGTTTAGTCTTAAACCTTTTAATATTGTTTTTTGAGTCTCGTTTAGTCTTAGAAATTCATTTACAACCAACTCATTGTGGATCTTTAGACAACTCAACTAGATCCCATATTTTATTATCATCTATTAATTTGAACTCTTCTTTCATAATATTATACCATTTTTTCAGAATTGCTACATTCTATGGCTTGTTTGGATGAGATTGAATCTTCACCAATAATTAAGTTACATTCTTGTTTAAGAGAGTAAACCACATAGTCATTTGAAACAATTAGTACTTTTTGTCTTACAAACCTTCTCAATGTCATTTCTTGTGGTTCATCTATTACTTGCTCATTTGCAACTTGCACATTGTTAGTTGATTTATTTGCTATTTTTTCATTTTGTGAGGTGGCATATTAACTTGATGTCTTGGCATATTGTGTAAATGTGATAAAACAAGAGGAACACATTTGAGGAGAAACATTAAGTGAAAGAGTCTCTACATAAGTTTCTAAAACATTCACCTTTTGTAATTCTTCACTCTACTAAATTAACAATTTTCAATAAATTGAACATTACCAAACTCAACAATTCTTGTACTATGATTAGAACAATAAAATCAATATCATGTTCACCGTTCAAGATAACAAATGAAATAAAAACTAATGGTCATTGCATTAAATTTCTTTTCATATGAATTATATACCTTTACCTTTGTTGGGCAACCTCAAATATTAAGATGTCTTAAGTTAGGTTTCCTTCTTGTCCATAGTTCATTAGGAATTTAAGGAATTGCTTTATTAGGAACCCTATTAACTAGATACGCAATAGTCTTTAGTGCATTCATCTACAAAGATAACAAGACATTATTATAATTTAACATGTTCCTAACCATATTCATAAGAGTACAATTTCACTTTTTAACTATACCATTTTGTTGTGGTGTACCAAGCATTGTATACTATGCATAAATACCTTGACTTTCAAGAAATTTTGCAAATGGACTTGGACATTGTCCACATTCATTAAATTTACCATAAAATTCACCACCTTTATCAAATCTCACTAATTTTACTTTTTTATTTAGCTATCTTTTCACCTCATTAATGAACACTTCTAAAATGTCTAAATATTGAGATTTTTTATGCAATAAATAAAGATAACAATATCATAAGAAGTCATTAATAAAAGAGATAAAATACTTTTCACCATTCTAAGAACGAATGTCAAAAGGATCACAAATATTAGTGTGCATCAACTTAAGGAGTTGATTGCTTTTAGTGGCTAGATTCTTTGATATTGTTTTGGTTTCCGTACCTTAATCCATACACATATCCTAGTTAGAAAAATCCAATTGAGCTAAAATTTCATTTTTTTACTTGATCTCAACATCCTTTCTTTAAATATGCAACCTAATCTTTAATGCTACAATATAGTAGAATATTCATTATGCGCATCACATTTACTACTAATACTATGCTCAACATGAAACATATAGTCAACAAAATTAACATCAAGATTAAAATGATATAAATCATCAACTAAGTAGAACTATAACTTTACATATGTTTATAAAAAGGAACAAACACCATTTTCAACCTTAAAGTTAAAACCTACACAATCTAACTTTGAAACATAAACTAAATTTCTAGCACATGTGAGAACATAAAGACACTTTTCTATATCTAAATAATAGTCATTGTCCAAGATCAATCTATAATCCTAATTCCTTCTATTTTTTTCCTTCATTCTGTTACCCATGTAGAGAAACTTTTCAGTTCCTCTTATGGGTTGAATTGAAAGGAATCCATGTATAACACATGACGCATGAGTAGTTGCACCAAAATTTAACCATTAGGTATTATTAGAAACTTTAATAAAATTTCTTATGTTTTCATAATCTAAAACCTGGGTTAGATCCTTAAAAGAATTATTAAGAACATCAAACCTAAACCCTATATGAAACTTTCTCTTCTTACCATGGTTTACAAAAACACTAGATGAATGGGAGAAATTTGATTTCTTTTTAAAAGATTTTTTGTTTTGCTAACATTCAAGGACCAAATTGTTCCCTTTCTTGTAGAAAATTACTCTCCTAATCAACCATTACCATGTCTTTACCCAACTTAGAATTTCTAACTAGACCTCCTTCATTTTCTATTGAGTTAATATTTTTTATGTCCCCCTGATCTAACTCTACCTTATTATGCCTAAAATAGTCAATACATTATTTCTGTTTATACCTATACTTACCACACTTAAAATAGATAAGATGCAGCCTTTCATATTCCACTTTAAATTCTTGACCTAAGACTTTAAAGGTTAGGACCAATTTTCTTCTTAAATTTATTTCTATACATATCCTAATAAATTTTTTCCTAGATAATAAGGAAGTATATGGGTCAACTGTCAACATTGACCTTAGACATGCTTCAACTTGCTACAAAAATTTATTATTATAAAGTTTAAGGAGAAGTTCGAGTATAAAATATAAGTCTCCACCTTTGTACTATGAGGTAGTCATTTAATATTAGCCAAAGCCTTTCAAAAAGGACATGTTCATAGTCCTCCATGCTTTTAAACTTGACTAGAAAGAAATCATTATTAAGGTTGAAGATTTTTAATGAACTATTTTTCTTCTAAATATTACTTAAAATGTTTTAAGTAGTTAATAAATTAATTGATTACCTAGGAGTTTAACTATAAGAGTAAACTTTCAAGGAGAACACCATTCTTCATAATCATCTAGAGGGATCTTAAGATCAGGACACAAGTTTTGAGATTTGTTAGACATTTTATCATTATCCTCATCCTCATAAATGATATTTAGGCTATCCAATATATTTTTAACAATTTCCTCATCATTTAGTATTAGATCTAACTTTTGATTTTAAAACTTTATTTTTGTAAGTAAAAGACTAAGAAAGATTAGGTTCACTTGATTAAGATCTACATATTGCTAGTCTTCTTGCATGTATAAAGCGCCTCCATTGAAACTTCTGCACCCATCTTTATCTTCTTGGTGCTTCAATCCATCATCTTTATCTCCTATGTGGATCGCTTTTTAGCTTTATGACACTCCATCCCTTCAGAATCCACTAAAGCAGTGGGTAAGGATAAGAGTTTCCTCTCTTAAAGTGTCTCATATCATCTCCAAAACTCTGTAACCACGTGAAGCCCTCAGGATGGCTAGGGCAAGAAACCCTAGCAATGCCTCCTTTGTCTTTTTTTCTTAAAATGAAAGAAGAAATTTTTGGGAACTCCCAACTGAGTTGTCTTTTATTGATTAATAATCATTACAATAAATTAAATTTTATGAGAATTAAGTTATAAATTACATTGACCATCATATTATTTGATTAAAAAATTAAATTAATTAAATAATCTAACGTATAAATCTACTTATGGTAATCTAGTAATAATTTTATTTAAAGTCATTTGCACTCGACAACATGAGTATTCTTTTAATTTGTGAACTGATTTAAAGAAAAAAAATTGTCTTTCAAGTAAGCATGTATTTTAAAAAAATAAAATAAAACACTAGTAATATATTTATAAGAAAGTCTAATTTCTAAATGTACATGTTTTTTTTTTCTTTCTATTTTTACCAAGAAAGATTTATATAAAGAGAAGAAATAAAAGTATGCAATAATATGAGTAATGTGATGGAAAAAATTATAAAATTAAAATGTCGAAAAAAATGTGTAATCATTTAAGAAAATATAGCCACACATTTAAGCTCTTTTTTTATGAGAAAAAAATTAAAACACTAAAATATGAATTTTTTTTTAAATTATGAAAATATAAGAAAATTTAAAAAATTGCTAAGAGTTTTCATATTTCTGTAATTTTAAAAAATGTTATATTTAAATACCATATAAAAATAAAAACCACTCTTTGCTTTTGGCTATTTCCCTTTTGTTAATTGTACTTTCTTTTTCCTAGTGCTAATCATATACGCTGAGAAGACAACAATTTTGTTGAGTGAAATGGATACTTGGTAATTAAGTTGAATGTCACTAACTAGAACATTTTATTTGATAAAAACATTTATTTGGTTTTTCCCAGGTTTTGTTTTATGCTGATTCAGGCTAGATATGTGCATGTTTTTGTGGTGCTTGATGTGTAGTGTGGAACTATAAGGTGTACTGTAGAGATTATGAGTTAGATTTTCTGAAAATAGCTGCTTCCATAACCCTGACAATGATTATAACTAAGCCGGTCGTCTAAATTTGCCAATGTTTGATCTTTAAGGGATTTATAGATGAGATTTGATGTGTTCAGCACTAAAGAAAGACAGCGAAAGATGAAGCCAAAACCACCATATTTGAGACTTTCCCTCCTAGACAAATTCATCAGGTAACATAAGTCTTCAACTTGGGTCCCTCACTCTAATCACTTGTTATAAATCAATCTAGTTAACTATCAAATCCAAGATATTTCATTGTTTTTTTAAAATCGTGTGACTAAATTTCTTTAGATATTTAAATATTTTCTAGATTTAAATTTGAGTAAAATTAATTTACTAAAATTAATCTAAATTACTTATTTTTATTTAAAAATGCAAAAATTAATTTCATAACTAAATGGGCATTGTCAATAAAAGATTATATTGATTGGATCCTAATTCTCACAGCATGTTAACCAATGGAAGTTAATACTGAATACCATTACGCAACCACACTTTTGCATTTGCCACAGAAAGTCTAGTTAGGAAAACCATTTAATCCTTATAGTTTTCTAGATAAATGGTATTTTTAATAATATGTGTGTCAATTTTTATTGTAAAAATTATCGAAATAAAATTTCAATGTCAATTAAAAAAACAGTGATAAAAACACTCATATACTGCATCCAAGCTTTTTCCTTATCATGATGCATTAATCTACTCGATAAAATAGCTTCATGTATGAATTGGTTCTCCAACAAATTCATCAAATGAGATAGGTGCAGAGCATCAAAGAAAGAGAACTATTTGGAAATATGGGATGTATGGAAAACCAAATTTACTTTGTGTCTGAAAGCAGATTGCAATTTTCTTGAAAGTGTGATACAAAACGGACCTTGAAATAAAAGCAACAGTTAAACAGTGATAGAGACACATTTCCGTTCAATTCAAGGTCATTTTGATGACTTCGTTATCAAGGTGGAGCCAGCACATAACGGTGATCAGAGAAGGAAGTAGCTCATAATTATATGTACGATATGAAAAAGCAAAGACGACGATACGAATCACAGTACACTATACTCAAACCATAGAATAAGAAAATGAAAACACGAAAATCATTCAATTCTAGCAATACAAAATATCTGTTTTATAGTAAAATTTTTAATGGAAAAGGATATTGCAGTACATGCATAACATGTATATTTGACATTACCCATTTATTGTTAAATGAAAATGTACTGATAAATGTGAATGCATTTTCAGTCACTAGTTGTAGAATTTAGTTTACCGACACCTAAATAACTCTTCTGCCCATAAAGATAAATGGGCATATCCCGGAAATCCAGAGAAAAATTGACCCTTTATAAGAAATTAAGAAGCTTGAAGAATAAGCATTACTTCTATTGGGTGGTGCTGCGCCAATGGGCCATACATTTCCTCTTCACGATATCAATGGGAGGGGATTTATATGAAAGCAGAGAATATTCTTAATGTTGCTTCACTTTGACAAATTCTTGTATCACAACTTGGCCTTCCGTTGCATAGAAACCATTCCACTTTCCACACAAATAGCCCAAATTTCTAAGATAAAAGTGGGGGAGATCGATTGATAGGTGATAAAGTAAAAGCCTTAAACAGTGAAAGTTACATTTTGATTCAATATTTTCCTGATTGATCAGGACTGTCATATAGGATTGTTTACAACTTGGTTAGGCCAGTTTTTGGGAGAAAAATTATCTAAACTTGTTAAAATATGAATAAAATTTATGTTATTTTTAGAGGTTGTTAATTATTATTGTTTATCAATTAAATTTAAAATTTAATTTTGATAAAATATTTATGTTCAATGTTATTACAAATTATTGAGCTAAAATTCTAGTTTTGATTAATAAAATACATCAACTGCACTTAAATAACTGCAAACAAGCTTTACACTTATAAGGTGAGTGCATATGTATATAATGATAATAATAATAATATGATAAATCCAATATCAACTGGGTCATGTTTAATATTTTTTCAAATGATTTTACTCAAAAATGTAAACTAACCTGTTCATTTTCTTACATTGAGTTGCATTGAGTTTATCAAATTTATCTAACTCGTGAACATTTTTATTGTCTAATTAAAATTTCAAGGAAGTGTGAGTTCGCTAGTAGAATTAGAACAAGAAGTACCTGAAAATTTATGTAGCAAGTGTGATAATTACCATAAAACATAAAAATAAGAACATTTTCCTCACGGAGAGTATCACAAAAAATTATAAAAGAATAAATTGATATTTTGTTTTCCAAATGATACTCAATTACATTAATTCAAACTTGAACGGTAATTACCATAAATTCTTTGTATCATTCTTCAAATTTAAATTAAGAAAGACACATAATCTTAAAATTTTGATTTATTTCTATGTATTTCAGAAAAAGACCTTATTCAGTGAAATTTAGGTAACGAGGGATTAATTGATCTAAATTTTGAAGAAGCAAAATTGATTTATATTCAAGATCAAATAATTCATTAATTTAATAATGAAAAGAAAAGAAACGAAAGACAACTAGAATATTACTCCACTAAAAGGGTTTTGATTCATTTTGTTTAATTTAAATAATAATTCAAGAAATAGTATTCTATGTGGTCTCAGTGTTCAAAGTCTAAACCATACAGAAGGGATAGCATTAAAAGATTTTTGAGCAATCAACCTATCATTTTTCCTCACGGAGGTTCTGTCACGGAATTTGTACTAGTGGTCAACACTATATATAATGGGCAAGATCCCTAAGGCTTGATCATGGTAAGGTACATGATTGTGTTGAATGATGAGAAAATCAATGCATGATCAGCAGATGAAATTTTTCACTGTGTTGATTAGATTTTGAAATTTGCTCCATCAAACTTGAAGTCTACAGCTTCAATGTTTACTGTCCCTTCTACATGCTGAAGACTTTGAATATACTTTACAAGTTCTTTTTAGAGTTCTGCAATCCTGTAAGAACTGCTTAAGCAATTTACAAATCAAGTTGCTTTTTGCATTTGTTTTACATCTTATAAAAAAAATTATAACTTTTTCTCTAAAATATCATTCACCATGATAAAACAAGTTTCTTCATTTTGTATTATTTTCAATTTTAGTGTGGAAATTTATTTCCAAAAATAGTTAATAATTCTAGAAATTTATTTCTAGAAGTATTTAATAGTAATTTTGGAAACTAATTTCTAGAAATGTAAAATATTAATTCTGAAAAATTATTTTTAAAAATAATTAATAAATCTAGAAATTAATTTTTGAAAATATAAAATCTTAATTCCGAAAATAATTTACAAAAACATAAAGTCTTTATTCCAAAAACTTATTTCCGGATGTAGTTAATAATATGAAACGTAGATTTAAAAATTAATTTAATTTAAAAATTTAAATTATTTTAAAAAATATTACTAATTTCAAAAATTAATTTCTAAAAGTGTGAAAACCTAATTATAAAAATAAATTATCGACGTGTAAATTGACAAGTTCGACAAAGCTAACAAAGATATTGTTTTAAATTTTTTTATAATATATTCAATACAATTGACATATACGAAGAGTAATGATGCTTAGAATATAGTCCAAAAAGTTAGTGATAGAAAAATAATAAAACTTATAACAATAAAGAGAAAAAAAATATAAAGTAATATAGACAAAAAGTTTTAAAAAGTTATTCTAAAATTTGAAAAAGAAAAAGAAAAATTTATAAATTATTTTATTTCAGGAATTTTTTATTTAATAATTTAAATTTGTTGGAAATATTTATAAAAAATTATAAAATAATTATGGTGGTGTAAAAAGAAAAGAAGGAAGTAAAAAAACAACCCGCTACAAATCTGTCGTCCAATTTGTCTCTTACCTTATGTATTGTCAACTTTAATGGGCCAAAACTCAATAACATTAAAGCCCACTCCAAATTGGCTTCCGTTCTGCCATTCGTTCTAATTTATGAGAACTTCTCAATTATAAAATACTAATAATAAGACTTTTTTAAGGCAAAAATAATATATTCTATTAAGTTAATAAGTATTTATGCAGAGGTTAGACGAGATAGCATCTAAATTGATTGAGATGTTCATGTTTTAATTTAAAGAAGAAATTTAGTTCATTTTACCTCTTTAATTTATTCTATTTTTTATTGCATAAATATTTATTAAGAAGTTTATCTTTAAGAGCATGCTGAATCACTTAATTAGTGCCTTCAATTGCCTTTGTCTCGTTTTACAACATATCCATGTAACACGTAATTTCACCTTTGCTGCACATAACATACTCACCGAACTACGCTGGCGTTACATTTCTAGCAAGCATAGCATTCTTACATTTGGTTGACCAATTCAGATAGCTTTTTTATCTTCTTCATTTGTCAAACTTGAGAGGGTGAGAAGAGTAAAGAAAGGGACATTGGGTTCTTTATTTCTTAGGGTTTATATACATGGATTCTGGTAAGAACTCTAGTAGGAGAATTTATAATACCTTACAAATTCTATAACAAAATAATCTTTTCGAATTTCATATAACTTGATTTGGTATTACTGTCTGGTTTTAAGGGGTGTATTATCATACGTATGGTTGTTTCTTTTATAAATAAAAGATAAAATCCATTTATTTAGTTATACATTCTTTCTATTTATTATTATATTTTATTTTTTAATATAATTCTAATAATTTTTCTTAGTTATATATATTATTTTGAATAAAATTTAATAGAATTTATAAAAACTTTGAATAGTTTTGAAACTTTAAATAAACGTGGAAATATAAATAATAAAATCAGTAAAATTTTTAAAAAAATTTCTCTACATAAAATTTTATTTATAATAAAATAAAAATACATTTCATAACTTAAATTTATGGATAAAATGAAAGAGAAAAAAAATCACAATATATATACATATTTCAAATTCGCGGTACAAACAAACTATTTTTTAGTAAACTGAATTTTTAATTAAAAATGGATATAAAGTAAAATTTATTTAATTAATTATTAAATCTTACACATAAAACTTGAATCATCGTTTACAATAGGATTCATCAGAATATCATAAGTCCTAAATGGAAACTCAATTAATATGATTACATCCTCAAAATAATTAATACTAACAGAGTAGTTCCTTTCTTTATAGTTTCGTATTATAAATTGCAAAAACTCGCGAAAAGTGATAATGCAAAATGCTGTCAGCAGAGATGATCTCTGCATGGCTCCTTTTTATGCAAAAAGTGACAATACTAGAAGTGCGGGAATGTTATAAATACCCAGAAACTCATAATTTTTGGAATTTTTTATCATTTTTTCATTTTTACACTTTAAGAGAGTTAGAGAGAGAGAGATTAGGGACGACTTCTTAGCTCTAGATCTTGAGGAATCAGATTAGGACTTGAATCATGAAGATTTTCTTCTTTTCTTTCTTTCTCTTTTTCATTTGTACTTTTGTTCTAAGTTTCTTTTGATAGGGATTTATGAATCTGAATTTGATATTATGATTTGATTTTGGATTTAAACCTTGAGTTTTGGTTAGATTGAGCAATTAATTCTGTTTTTAATACAATTGTTGGATGAACTATTTAATTGAATTGAATGTAAAGGGATTTTCATCAATGAAAGTTGAGTTAATTTCTTATATCTGAATTATTTGTCAAAGTTATTAATATCTTAGGATTAAGCATTTATAATCTTGTAATCCTATAATTTCTAACACTTAATGCGATGTTTAATTGAAATACACCTAAAGAATTAGAATAGTTAAGTTGAACATTATGATCATTGAGTCAAGAAATTGATCTTTGGTTAAATAAGTGAAACTAATTATCAACTAATTAGAATACTTAAGAGTTCAGAACATGATTAAGTTGCAATTGATAACTCCATTCCATATACCTTTGCAATCCTAAATTCATAGCTCTGTTTTATTGAATCTTTGCATTTTACTGCACTTTCTACTTCAGTTGTTAAATGATTCAAAATCTCTCCAATATTCATTTAGCTAAAATGATTATTGATTTGTGAAGTGGTATTAAAAGAATTAATCCCAGAGGAAGATACTTGGGACTCAAATGAATTTTGAATTTTTTTTATAACTTGTTACAGTTACACTAGTACACTTACTGGTTAATACTCTGAGTTAGTGACAAATTTTTGGTGCTGTTACCGGGGATTCGTTACTTTCAATATAGAGAGATAGTAAGATTGAGCATTTACTTTTTATGTTTCATTTTATAATTTTTTTGCATAATTTTTCTATTTTTTCTGCACTTTTCTATTTTGAAGTTTTATGCATAATTATAAATTTCATTATGCATAATTTTTTTGTGTTTTTTGTATGTTCTGTTTTGTAATTTTTTGTATAGTTTTAGATTTTGTTTTGCCTGGTTATTAATTTGATTTGAATTTTGTTTACTTTCTTTTTGTATACGAGGAAAAACCAAAATTAAAGTTACTCTACTATTTGATGGCAACCAACATGTATCATAATTTCTATCAAAGCCAAGTTCCAAGAATAGGAGCTTATGAAGCATATGCTTTTGAAGCTTTAATTAATAGTTTTCAAGCTAGAGTTGTCCAAACAAATCCCTTGGCGTGTGATTAACCATGTGAATGGAACATATGATGTGGCTACACTAGAATTTCAGGAACAAATCAATTATAGAGGAAATTTTCAAATACCTTAACCTACCTTTCCCCTTGTATATTATTATCAAACTAACATGAGTCAGCCATATCATAATTGGAATCAACAAATGCCTACTACAAATATTAATAAGGTAACAACACCATTCTCCAGTCCTCAGTTTTCACGGCCTTATTTTCGAGCATCATATTCTCAACCTCAAAGAGGACAACAACCTTCAATGACTCTTCCAAAAAGAATGAATGAACTTAAAGAAACTTTGCTCCAATTCATGGAAGTTACTCAGTCAAGTTTAAAGAATCAAGAGGCATTCATGAAGAAGATGGAGGTGCAAATAGGACAACTTTCAAAACAATTTTTAAATAGAAATGATGAGAAATTGCCTAGCAACAACATTGTGATCCCAATAGAGCAAAGCCAAGTTGTCGTCACAAGAAGTGGGATGAAAATTTCAAGTCCTAATGCTGATGAGCAAAAAGAAAGCATTAGATAAATTTAAAGAGAACAGTGACCAAGATAAGCAACAGGAGGTTTGCAAGGAAGTGCAGTTAACTCTTTTAAAAAGAAAAGGTAAGAGAAAGCAACCAAAGGACAATAGCAAGACACAATCTAAAAAAAGAATAAAAAACCAATTGTTTAAAGATGCATTTAAGCTAATAGATGAAGCTAAATACAAGAAGCTTCCATTCCCTCAAAGAGTGCAGGATTCTAAGCAAGAGAAGCTTATTGAGTATATCAAGCAGCTAGAAGTCCCTCCACTTTTATTTCTTTCAAGTTCTCAATCAAATGAAGAGCTGCAAGTTGGTCAAAAAAATGAGAAATTTCTAAAGATAGAGCTAGAGCTGTTACCATCAAACTTATCTCCTAGAGGTAAAGATCAGTAGGCATTAAGCTATTGACGTTAAAAAAGTGCTTTATGAAAGATAACTCACATTCTTTTCCTTTTATTTCTTTTCAAATTATAGTTTTTTATTTCATTTTTCTACATAATCTAAGTTTTTGGTTCAAGTAATCACTTTTAAGAGTAAAGGCATCAACATACAAAGGAGTTTCCTGATGTAGCTTACTGTAGTTTGCTAGAACTACCACTGTCAGAGTCAAAAGTGGTTACGCAAAGTCTATACTTAGAAATTTTGAAAAGAGAGTTTTGTTGGAACACTTACTGTGAACACTTTTCATGAAAGGCAGAGTTATTTCTTTCTTTACTTCTTGATTTATGTGCTTAATTGTATCATATTTCCTGTTTAACTAAACTAAAAAAACATAAAAATATATGTTAGTTCATAATTGTTTGTGTATTAGGTTCCTTTTTCCATTTTGTGATGAATAATTCAGATTTCTTCTTCCATTTCTCTGTTTCTAATTTCTGTGTAAATATTCTGTTTGTGTAATTCTTCATATGATTGTCACACTTTATTTTTAATAATGAGATTTTTACCAATTTATGCATATATGGATTTGTAAGGTGAATTGTGAATATGATTGACTGATATTATCACCTTTATTCCAACGGCAAGAATTTAATCCTTACAGATTTTATTCTTTCATGTGTGATTGATCATAACTTTGTTGCACCCTCTAGAACTTTCTTTGTTTCATTGTTGAATATGTAATTTTAGAGTTCTTACATATATGATGGAGGCCTTCTTTGATTATGCCTAGTTAGCCTAAATGAATCTCCCTTTGTGTTTGAATGTCCTAGTTCACCCTATGAGCTTAATATCCCTTCCTTGACTTTCTCTCATTACAAGCCTTAATGAAAAACCATTATAACCATCCAAAAGAAAAGAGATATATTGAGTCTAATCAATGATGAGTTTAAAACTAAGTCTGTGGTAGCATCCAGATTTTAATTGCTTAAGGACAAGTAAAGTTCTAAGTTTAGGATGGAGAATAGCAAAGTTATCTGAATTGTAACATCATACTTTACATAAACCATTAATTAGAAGAATAATGATTTTTTTAATAAAACTAATAATTTTTCCTTCATATGTAATATCGATGTATCAAGCCATTAATCATGAAAGTAAACTTTAACATGCAACCCTCAATATGACATTTCTAAATTTCATTATTACATACAATAATCAAGGTAAACATTCATGAGTGTTTATATAGCTTTTTTTTTTTTTTTTACAGTAATCTAAAGGGCAAAATGGTCAATAATTTCCCTGCTTACACACCACTGTATACCAAAGAACTCAATCATCATTTTACCTAGAAACATAATCAACATATAGATAAAATATTAGTTACAATTCTTCAAAATAATGAGGGCAACACCGGGGATGACTTCCTATAGAGCAGCACAACTAAATAAAATAAGTGGCTACTACCTACCATATAGGCCTATGTATAACAAAAGAATGACTACGACTAACTCTCACCACTATACACAAAAAGTAAAGTAATATCAGTCCTATTCTGAAACCATATCCTCAGACTCAGGAGATTAATCTCCCTCATCTAAGCCCATCTTTGAATCATCAGACTCATCAATGTCTAGAGGATCATAGTCCTCTGGAACCTAAATATCCATTTTCTCCTCCTTAGTTGGAGGGGGAATTGGTGGTGGTATGGGCTGAAAATGATTATTATTATCCAAGTCAAGAGTTAGTCTAGTCCTTATGGTGAAAGGTACGTTGCCACCTTTGGGTCCTGGTGTCGCTCTCCTCAGTGATACAGTAAGTATGCCCACAAATGTGTGGGTATGTTTATCCCAATCGTGATGCCATCGGTGTGGCTCTGGGCTAAAGAGCCTAATCGTCATATTCATTGGGTATGGAATTTGTGCCATCTCTCTTCACTACAGATAGTGACTGATCAAATCCAACGATAGAGAAAATAAAGAAAGCAGAGAAACAATAGAGTGAGCCACAGTTCATACATCATGTTAAAATCATAAATCATAAACATTCACAGATCAATCGCATTCCAAATGAATGATGATGATGGTGCATAATCCTAATTTATTTTTCTAAAATGTTCATGCATGCACCCCGAATCATCTCTTAAATCAGTGCTGGGGTAGTCAGGAGTTGACACTACTAGGTATAGAAAATCCACTCACAGGATTATTGAAACCAACGCTCAAATATAAACCTAGTAGCTCACTGACCATGATATACAGCAAGAGTGCAGTCAGGTATAGGAGAGTTTGTACAGTGGGATCCTCGACAATAGGTAGCGAGCTTGGGTCTTTTGGGGCTTCCAACCACTACCCTTCCTATCCCCAAGTGTATTCTCAGAGTCCATAGTCTCTGATTTCTCAATTTGCACAAAATACTATTTTCAGATGAGTAATGTATGAGTTCTTAAGGGGTTTTTCTTAGAAAAGTCCCATATTCACAAATTTATAAATTTGTTCGATAATGATAAAAAAAATTTTCTAAGTTTGAACTTTTTTGAAATTTTGACAGGGTTTCTCCTGTAATACAGACTTCACAAAAATTTTCAGATACCTATTACAATAAAAAAAACTTTCGAACACAGTTTATAAGGGTTCACAACACATTATCCATTCATTTCAATTTAATTTCAATAAACTTTCCCATGAAAAATCACCATGCACATAAATGCTCACTCATAGACAATTCATATCATATAACACAATTTATATCTTAATGAAGTATCAAACATGTATTTTCATAGCCAAACACATAAGCAAATCATTATCATTTTTGAATTTAAGCATATAATGAAACCACAATTATCAATCATAACAAAATTTAAATAATCTTAACAAATAAGGTTAAATAAGTTTATGATATAATCCTTACTATATAGCCCACCCTTTACCTGTTACGTCCACATTTGTTGTTTCCAAAATTTGAGGTTGATTTCCAACAAAATCTGTACACGTAATAAAATACTAGTTAGAATCTTATAATTCTCCGATTCTATCTCATGGGAATTTAAACTCATTTTGTTTTATTAATGCATTTCTGGTAATATGTTAAGCTCACATTCACCTTACACTTAAGTTAGAAAATTATTCTATTTAGTATACGCTTAGAGTAGGAAGAATCCTAATGACGAACATGAACAAGGTTTAGTGTTTTGGAATTTTTTGGAGCTACATAAATTGTTTTGGCATGAGGTCAGAGTCTAAATTTCAATAACATAATTATCTAGAATACTGATGAGAGGTCAAAGTCTTATTCAAGATAGATTATGCAATAAAGTTGGTCAAAGTTATGACAGGGAAATTTTTGAGTAGGTTGCACATGGTTCAATGTTTTTGCCATAACTCAAGATATGCTTAATATTTTCACATGGGACCAATTTCTAAATTTCAAGGACTCATTTTTCTACAACTATTATGAAGAAATTAAGTTCAAATGCCCTATAGAATAATGGCAGTTTGCAATTTACAATGACTGTTTCCAACAAGGCTCAACTACATTAACACTCTAAACATACCTTAGTAATTTGACTATATGTCATGCTACACATAAGCTATTGATATGAAACCAATTTCTAAATTTCAAGCCTTTAATTCCCTACAATTTTTATGCATAAGTCAAGTCCTAATTTTACACGTATCAATCCCAGTAATTTAAAATCCATGGCTATTGGAATAGGGCAATCTCTTAAGGTGACAACTAGGACACTTGATAGTAAAATGGGCATAACCAGAGCTACAAGTATCCGTTTGATGTGAAACCAGTTGCTAAATTTTGAGAATTTAAAGGAACTACAACTTTCATGTAGACATAAACTCTCAATTCAGTCCACAGAAGTCCCAGAATTTAGTGGATAGAGATGTGCGAATAAAGATTTTTTTTTTAACTCAACCATCTTTTAATCATCCACTTCAAGCATGATTCTAGTGTTCTCAATGTAAAACCACAACAACAAAATTATGATAACACTCTTCCCATTCCTATGCAAGTGTAGCCAAGTAAGGGGAGAAAATGAAAATGCACCGTTTTAAAAAGTAAAACCGTACAAGTGTAGAGGAGGATGAGAGGAATAAACTTACCTCTTGGAGTTCCTCAAGAAAAATGAAGTTTAACCCTCAAATAGAGGCTTGAAAATGAGATGATTTTGGTAGAAAAATAGAAAAAGGCACATACGGGAAACTTGTTGGAGAAGAAGATGTTTTTTTTTTTTAACATTTTCTCTCTCTCCTAATCACTTTTAAAGTCAAATTTAATTTATTTATTTTTTTCGCTAGGGTGCTCGCAAAATAGGCCAATTTTGGGTATTTTTCTAAACATTTCAGAAAAATTTCAAAAAACACAAACTATCTAATGAATATAAAACTCTAAAATCACTTTAACTAATTCCTAATAGTTTAATTTTTAAAATTTGGACAAAGGTTTTGTGAAAATTCACCCAAATTAGGGGTATTGAGAATTGGGATGTTACATGAATTATGGTTTCAAAAGGAAATAAATGAATAGCAAAGTTATGAGTTCAAAAGAAAAATATGTAGCAAAGTGTTGTTAGAAAAAGAAAATTAATGAAAGGAATGAAAAGAGAATAGTGAATGAAAGCAAAAGAAAAGAATTATTGGAATTGTTCTGTATAAATGAAACTTTGTTTTTGATCTGAAAAAAATCTTTTTGCTGCATAATTGAAAGGATGATTGAGATAAATAATGCAGTTCCATGCTAGTTTTAAGTTCATTCACTCAAAATATCTCTTTCTTTTTGGAATTTTCTACATTGTTTCTCATTTTATCTAACACCTTCCTTAACCTCAACCCCATTATAACCTAAAAAAAGTCCTCTTAATGTATGATTGACTGTATTTAAGTAGAGGATATTGAGAATATGGACAAGCATATAGTAGGATGAAGTAAAAATTGATGATCTTTGTAACGTCCTTATTTTAAATTTAGTACATATAAATAATTTTCTTTTTTAATTCAATTTCAATATGAAATTCGGATATCATAAAATTTTCCTGGAAGTAATTACTACAATTTAATCAAATATTTCCATTTAAATTAATAGAATAGTGCAATAGCATAAAACTTCTAAAATTACCATAATCAAAAGTAAAGAAAAAGGCTATACATAAACTTCACAGTATAGCATATTAATTTACAAACTGTATGTTTGAGTATTTAAAGATTAAAATAATAATTACAACACCAAACACTACAAAAAAGATCCCAAAGCAGCCTCAGTTGTACTCATCTCCAGCATTCCAAATACCCATCACCAGAGTCAGCTCTGACCTCTATCCCTATGACGCGCTCAAAGGTCTAACGGTTAGGTCTTCCTAGAGAGTCGTGGTCATGGTAGGTGTATAAGTAAGTAAGTGTTGCTGGGGTTCTAACTGTACCCCTATACATATATACACATAAGGTTTGGTGTATCCTACTCCTAGGGAAATCGAATGGAATACTACAAGCAAAATCCATCTTTATCATGACATAAACCTTAGGGTTATTCTCTACCAATACAGCAAATTTAAAATGATTTACACGCTGGTATTCATTAAATACGTAATTTAATCTAAAGTCTTCAGAACTATCTACCAGCAGTAGATTCGTCATCTTGGTTCCCTGAAATTATCAGTAAGGATGAGCACCTATCTTATCATTTAAAACATAATATTACTTTAAAGACTAATATAACAGCACCATTATGGTCAAGAATACAAGGAATCATAATAACATAAATCTCAAAGCAATATATTAGACATACACATATTCATAATTATTTTTTTGCTCTCTTTCGGATGCGCACATTCAGTGCACTGTCATCACAATTATACGATGCCTCCAACAATTCTTGAGGTCTTACACAACTAGGTAAATAGTCGCCAGTTAGCCCATGTATACGGATACAACGTATACAATAACGGGCTCCCTAGCAAAGGTATAGTCAGGAGTCTAGTCAAGAAACGAGTGTAAGGCCATGTGGCGCATTCGCTCTCAGAAAGAATGTGTACACATGCGCGAATGTCGCTCACCACCCTACATTTCTCCCAAATTTCCTATTGTCTTCAGACTCTATACCCCTAGTGTATCTCTATAACTATTCACACTAGAACCATTCAGCTTCTTACACTTATCTCATACTCCCTTTCATACTAAACTCATTATTTAGTAAGAGATCGTGCTAAGTAAAGCACTTCCGAACTAAATTCCAAACAAACAGACTACTCAAACATATCATTAACACCCAAAATCAGGCAAACATATTTTTCATAATAATTCAATGTCAATCAATCATAAGAATCATACTAAAACACATACATAAAGTACTCTCATGGTTAGAAAACAATTATCATGCTTAAAATAACAAAATAGAGCCCTCCTTACCTTGAGATGAAGTTTTGAAAGAGATTTTGTGAAGGATTTTAGGTGAAAGGACCAAAATCTTCCTAGATATCACAAAAGAGAACATTTTGAGAAAGGAGAAACTTAGAAAACACTCAAAAAGAGAAAACAAAGCTCCAAGAACTTACTTGGAGTTGTTTGATGAAGTTTCCAAGCTTGAATTTGAAAGAAAGTTGAGGTTTTGGAGAGATTTTCTGAGAAGAGAGGGTTAGGGGTCGAGAGAACAAGGGAGAGCTCGAAACTTGGATTGTAATCCAAGTTTTCTAACATGGAAACCCTTAAATACCCCTAGACTCGCGACATTTTTGCTACAACGAGCCTTTCTCTCGCTACAGCGAAAAATCAGACAAAATTGCACTTTGCTGTCTGTCATTCTAGCTACAACGAGAGAATTCTAGCTACAACGAGAAAACATCATAATGCCTGATTTCTGGACGCTCTTCTCGCCACAGCGAGAGATATCTTGCTACACCGAGATATCCTGCAACCTACATCATTTAAACTCTCTAAAATTCAAATAACTGCACAAATATAACCAACATTCAATGCTATAATAATAAATATAAAAATGAGGATGTTACAATCTTGAGGGTAAACACTCATCTTAAACACTTATGAGTGAGAGGGATACACTATCTTGTAAGTTGTGATGATATCTTTCATTACTGTTTTACATAAAGCTTTGCTGATTCATTAGCTCATATTAGTAAGATTCTATATAAAATGATTTTCTTGAGTGTGGCTTCATTGTGATTGAATGCATGAATAAATTTGTTGAAAGGAATATTTGGAAAGCATGAAGTGGAATTAATGAATTATGAACAATCTAAAAATAAATCTGTGTTATCACTTTGTGTGTTTTGATGATGGATTAACCGCTTTTAGTGTGTTCTGATTTGCTTGAGGACAAGCAAAAATTCAAGTTTGGGGTAGTGATAAATCCAATTTTAGCTAGGTTGTTAATTATTTTTCTATGTTGTTTTTGATAAAAGAATAGAGGTAATTTGGAAGGTGAAAATTGCACAAAAATATGTAATTGTTCAATAAAGTCAATTTTTGTCTTTCGTAACTCATTGTTTTGAATTATGATGTAATTTTGTTGTTGAATTAGTTTTGCAAGATATTTTAAGTAAAAGCACATGAGTTAGAGGCATTAAGAGGTGACTTAGTATTGCCACTTTTGGCACAAAAAATAAACACTTTAGAGGTCTGGAATTCAATTGAGAACTGGGTGTAGCCACTTTTAGAGGCAAAAGTAGTTACTTTGAAGGCTATTTAGGGAGAAAGGTCACGTGCGTAGAGACTTTTCAGAGCAAAAGTGGTCACTCCATAAGCTTATTATGCAGAATCATCATGTGCATGGTCACTTTTTAGGAAAAACGTGGATGTTCTAAATCTTTTATGAAGAAAAGGCTATACGCGTGGTCACATTTTATGAAAAAGTGAATATTTCAGAGGCTTTATTAAAGAAATGATGTAAAATCCTTGTTTTTATATTTATTATTATAGCATTGAATGTTGGTTGTATTTGTGAAATTATTTGAATTTTAGAGAGTTTAAAAAATGTAAGTTGCAGGATATCTTGTTGTGGCGAGAAAGAGCGTCCAGAAATTAGGCATTCTGATGCTCTCTCGCTGTAGCAAGGATCTTCTCGCTATAGCGGGGAGCTCTAGTTATAGCTAGAATGACAGACAACAAAGTGCAATTTTGTCTAGTTCTTTTGCTGTAGCGAGAGAAGGGCTCGCTATAGCGAAAATCTCTCGCTGTAGAGAAAATGTAGCGAGTCAAGGGGTATTTAAGGGTTTTCAAGTTAGAGAACTTGGATAATAATCCAAGTTTCGAGCTCTTCCTCTGTTCTCTTGACCTCTAAACCTCCTTTCTTAGAAAATCTCCCTAAAACCTCAACTTTCTTCCGAATCCAAGTTTGGAAACTACATCAATCAACTCCAAGTAAGTTCTTGGAGCTTTGTTTTCTAAGTTTTTCCCTTCTCAAAATGTTCTCTTTTGTGATATGTAGGACGATCTTGATTTTTTCACCAAAATCCTTCAAAACCTTCTTTCAAAACCTCATTTCAAGGTAAGGAGAGCTGTATTTTGTGATTTTAAGCATAATAAATATTTTGTAACCATGAGAGTACTTTATGTATGTGTTTTTGTACGATTCTTATGATTGATTGACGTTGGATTGTTATGAAGGATATGTTTGGTTGATTGATGTTAATGTCATGTTCAAGTATTATACTTATTTGGAACTTAGTTTATAAGTGCTTTACTAAGCACGATCTTTTAGTTGAGTGACGACTTTAGTACAAAAGGGAGTTGGGATAAGTGTAAAAAGTTGAATGGATCTAGTGTGAATAGTTACAGAGATACACTTGGGTATAGAGTTTGGAGATGATAGGAAATATAGGGGAAACGTATAATGGTGAGCGACATTCGCACATGTGTACACATTCTTTCTAAGAGCGAATACGCTACATGGCCTCACACTTGTTTCCTGACTAGACTCTTGACTATACCTTTGCTAAAGGGCCCATTATTGTATACATTGTATCCGTATGCATGGGCTAATCGGCAACTATTTACCTAGTTGTGTAAGACCTCAAGAACTGCTAGAGACATCGTATATATGTGATCGCAGTGTACTGGGAGTGCATATCCGAAAGAGAGGAATGTAATGAGTTGTGATGGAATATATGTATATGTGATATATATTGCTTTGAGATTCATGTTATTATGATTCCTTGCCTTGTGTTCCATGATTGTGATTGTGCTATGATATTGGTCTTTAAATTAGTATTATGTTTAAATGATAAAATAGGAGGTCATCCTTACTAACATTTTCAAGGAATAAGGATGACAAAGCATCAGGAAAGAATTAGGCTCATATATAGTTTTGTATATAATAGACTTAACTATGTATTTAATGAATATCAAAGATTATGCTACTTTAGGATTGCTATAAATGTTGATGATGAGCCTAGGAATAATATTATGATGGAGATGGAACTATATTATACTATTCCTTTTAATTTTTCTGTAAATAGAATACATCACACCCTCTGTGTATATATATTTCTTGGTACTGTTAGAACTCCAACAATCCTGACTTATTTATTTACTTATCACGATCATGACCATCTCGGAAGACCATCCAGATGGACTTTTGAATGAGTTACTTGTACAGAAGTCACAACTGATCCAGACAATCTTTATCTTGGATCAGATGACGATCTTGATTCTGAAGACCTGACAGAGATAGAAAGCTAGCATGGAATCGACTAGTACTAAGTTCTCTGTAACGTCCCGAATTTTGTAATATAATTTGATTATTAATATAAGTGTTTAAGTGGACTTTCATGTGTTGTGTATTTATTATATATATATATATATATATATATATATATATGTTGTAATAAAGATATATATATGTGGTGATGTAGTCTTGCATGAGTGTGTGGATGGTTAGAATTGGACTGAAAATTTGGCTAAGTGTTTGGTGCAGGGTGTTCTTGCTGCAACCAGAGATGTCTCACTGTAGTGAAAGGACCCTAGGAAGAAGGTGTGAAACTATCATCTTGTCGCTGTAGCGAGAGGACCCTCGCTGTAGCGACAAAGCAACAATTTGGGGGTGCATTTTTAGGTGCAGTCTTGTTGTAGCGAAAGGGTCTCGCTATAGCAAGAATCTGCAGAAACCAGGATGCAGTTTTCTCTGATATTTTTGATGTAGCGACAAGGGGCGTCGCTATAGCGAGAAATGCCTCGCTGCAGCGAGAGTGTCGCGAGTAAAGGGGTATTTGAATGGGTTAGGGTTGGGGCAATTCATTTCCCATCTTCTCTCTTCAAAATTTCTTCGATTCTCTCGATCCAAAACCCTATTCCACTGATTAAATTGCCTCCAAAGTTGTTTGTGAGCTAGATTGAAGGTTAAATTTGTGTTAGAGGCGCTTGGAGGTGAGTTTTAAATGGTTAGGGTTTTGGTTTTTGTCTCTCTTCTCTATTTTTTGGGTTCTCTTTGAGTTCTTATGAAAATTCTTCACGTTGTGGGTCTTCGAATTAAGGTAAGGGAGACTCTACCCTATCTTATTTGCTTGAGAATCCGTTTGATTATTGTGTCTTCATAATGTGATTGAGATAGGATGTGTGGACTGGCGTATTTCAATAGATAATGCATGATTGGGTATGATTTTGACAATGTTGAAACCTATTATGAGTATATTTTGATGAGGAATTGATGTTGAATATGATGAGTGGAATAATTGAGCCAAATATGGATGAATGAGTGAGTGTACCTGTCATTGATGAATGTGATTTATGTTGTAAATGTCATGTAATGGAATGAGGGCATATGTGCCGAGTGTTGTGAATGACTATGGGCCTTTTGCCGTGTGTTGTGAATGAAATGTGCGTGAATGGGCGTGTTAAACGCTGTTGTAATGATGCTATGAATGGTTCAGCGATACACTGGAGGTGTGGAAGATGAGGACAGTAGATATACCTTGGGGAAGAGAAAGTGGTGGTGACACCAACAGTGAGCGTGTCACCACCACTTTCTCTTCCTGACTAGACCTCTGACCACTACCTCTGCCGAGCGACTCGTGACTACCCACGTGGTATTCGTGAGGCGGGGGTAACCAGCAACCATCCATGGTGTGAAACTGTGATCACAGTACCACAATGGCATGGCTATATGTAGTGAGTGCACATGTGTGTAAAATAGTTTTGGTGCCATGAGTGCATCGGTCATGAATTGAAATGAAATGCTTAAAAATGTTGCTTGTGACTGATTTTACTCATATGACTGTGTTAGAAACTATGTGAAGGGTGACTGAGGTGAGTCTCTATGTTTGCATGTGTTGGGTAGTGTAGAGTACTCACCCTTACATTTATTTTTCAAGTGACCAAGACAATCAGCACCGGACTTAGGAATTTATTTTGAGAAATTTGATGTACTCATTAAGTCCTGTAGCAACGATTTGATGCAGATTGTAACCATCCTTATTAT
The DNA here is from genome assembly GCF_003935025.1 of Abrus precatorius. Lineage (NCBI taxonomy): Eukaryota > Viridiplantae > Streptophyta > Magnoliopsida > Fabales > Fabaceae > Abrus > Abrus precatorius. The sequence continues at coordinate 10,967,364 of NW_020874303.1, forward strand.
GAAATATTTTAATGAACCATGTATGTGGAAAACTATTTTGAATGAAATTTTATTTTCTCCCATCTTCTGAAATTTGATATTTAATGAAATCAAATTTAAGGTGTTACATTCTCAATGTTGAAATATATTTTGGGGCTGCTCTGGGACATAAATTGCCTTTGAGATGTAATTATTTTTGGTCGTGTACATATTATTTTGAGTCCCACTTGTTTTACTAAATAGTTTGTAAATTATTATATGAAACATGTATTACTGCAGGTTTTGTACCAATATTGTAAAAATTTATCACGGGTAATTATGATTTATGTTTACTGCTATTTATTTAATAATTTATGTATTGGTAAACCTTGTAAACAATCTTAATTACAAATAGGTATTTTATTTATTTATACTTACAATATTTTTCATATATGAAATATTTATACAGTATATTGAGTTGTATAAATAGAATAAGCAGCTTTTAAAATTTAAAGATTTAGGATGTTACAAATGACATATATATAGCTCCTTTTGTGCAAAAAGTGACAACGCCAGAAGCACGGGAATGTTATAAATAGTCAGAAACTCATAATTTTTTGGAGCTTTTGTCATTTTTTCATTTTTACACTTTAGGATAGTTAGAGAGAGAGAGAGAGAGAGAGAGAGAGAGATTGGGGGTGACTTTTTAGCTCTATATCTTGAGTAGTCAGATTGTGGCAGGAATCATGATGATTTTCCTCTACTCTTCTCCTTCTTCTCTTTCTTTCTCTCTTCCATTTGTAATGTTGTTCTAAGTTTCTTTTGTTAAAGATTTATGGATCTGAATTTGATATTGTGATTTGATTTTGGATTTGAACCTTGAGTTTTTGGTTAGATTAAGCAATTAATTCTGTTCTTAATGCAATTGTTGGATAAACTATTCAATTGAATTGAACTTAGAGAAATTTTCATCAATGGAAGTTAAGTTAGTTTCTTAGATATGAATTACTTGCCAAGTTTATTGATATCTTAGGATTAAGCATTCATCTTTGGTTAAATAAGGAATTAGGGTAGTTAAGTTGAACATTAGGATTATTGAGTCAAAGAACTGATCTTTTGTTAAATAAGTGAAACTTATTATCAACCAATCAGAATAATTAAGAGTTTTGAACATGATCAAGTTGCAATTGCTAATTTGGTGAAGTAATCCCTAACTCCATTTCATATACCTTTGCAATCCTAAATTCTAGCTCTATTTTGTTGGACCTTTGCATTTTACTACACTTTTTACTTTTTCTATTAAATGATTCAAAGCCTCTCCAATATTTGTTTAGCTTAAATGGTTATTAATTTATGAAGTGGTAATTGAAAGAATTAATCCCTGAAGATAGTACTTGGGACTCAAATGAATTCTAAATTTCTCTTATAACTTGCTACAATTACACTAGTACACTTGCTAGTTAGTGCTCTCTGAGATAGTGACAAGATCTCCTTACCTTAATAAGATGATTTTGTAAAGGGTTTTGCAGAAGGGATCATCTAAAGACCATGTTCTTCCTATATATTACTAGGTAGAGCACTTTGAGAAAGAAAAACTGATAAATATAAAATTAGATTGAAGGATTGAGTTCCAAGAAACTTACTTGGGATTGAGAGGAAAGGAAATCCAAGCTCGAATTTGGAAGGAGTTTGGAACTTGAGAAGGGTTTCTCTGAGTAAAGGAAGTGGGAGAACAGAGAAAGAAGTGACTGAGAGATTTCTTGGATTACAATATAAGTTTCAGAGTCAAAATCTCTTAAATACCCTTCAAAACTCGCAAATTCCCTCTTGAGCAAGAAAACCAGACAAAAATTGTTACTCTTTTGCTGATATTTTTGCTTGAGTGAGAGTATTTTCACTTAAGCAAAAACATGGCACAGAGCTACCCATTTCTGTCGCAAATTTTTGATTGAGCGAGAATACAGTTGAGAAAAATTATTCATTCTCGCTTGAGCAAAAAATTTTCGCTTAAGCTAAAAGAATCAAGCAAAAATTTCTCACTCAAGCAAAGAGGGAATAGATTTTCTCACTTATATTCTTGCTTAAGCGAGAAAGAGTCCCTTGAGCTAAAATTCAAGACAAAAATGGATAGCTCTTTGTTGTGTTTTTACTCAAGTGAAAATACTCTCGCTCGAGCGAAAATATCAGCAGAAAAGTAACAATTTTTGTTTGGTTTCTCGCTCAAACAAGAATACCCCAGTTAAGTGAGAATCCTTAAAAAAAAGGATATTTAAGTGATTTTAGCTTTCTAAAAACACATATCTCAAAGCAAGAAACGATTCTCATCTCTTTCTCTATTCTCTCACTTTCCTTCCTCAAAAAAAAATTCCTTAAACCCTGAATCTCTTTCAAATCTGAGCTCTAAACTCCTTTCTTCTTGATCTTAAGTAAGTTTCTTGGAGTTCAATCTTTCAATCTCACTTTTATTTCTCTGTTTTTTCCTTTCTTAAAAATACTCCACTTTGTAATATATAGGAAGAACTTGGTTTTTGGACAATATCTCCTTCGGAACATTGCACTTTCCTCTAAATCTTATGAAATCTTGGTCTTAAAGACATCATCTCTCATCCCTTCGGTTATGAGAGACATATTTGTAGGTAAAGGGAGTTGATCCTAAACCCTAAGTCACATTTATGCATCTTGACTTAGAATCATATGGTTAAAAATAGACTTTTAAGTATGGAAAACCTATGATATGGTTTAAGAATGAGTTTTTAAGTATATTTTCATAAAGGTGTTATTTAATATATGTGTGAAAATGGAAAGTAAATGATACTAAATTTTAGGATAGATAATTTTTATAGAGACCAAGAGAGTTTAATCTCTGGCAATGCTTTTTTAAAATGGTACGATTAGGATGAGTCCGAAAGTGTCCGACCTGTGGCATATTGTATTGATTTGTATGAAGTGAATTGACTACATATGATAAAAAAATTTAGAAAGACTATTGGTGTGTATGATTATGTACTTTATTTTATTTTGAAAATATGAGTTGAGATTACGGTTGTTTGTTTAAAGTAATGAATGAAGTAAAATATGTTTTATTAAAATATGCAATTGGAGCTAAGTCTGAAGGTGTTCGACCTCTGGCAAATTGATTGATGATTTATATATATTTGAATGACCTAGTATGGTGAAATTGTATTATGATGAGAAAGAAAAAAAGTAAAAATTGTACAATTATGAGAAAAATGAATGAAAAGAAATGGAGGTGAATATTTGAGAATTACTGAGAAAATGTGTCATGAAAAAATGACTAAAATGTGTATGGATAGTTATAAAGATACAGTGGGAGTATAGAATATGAAACCGATGGTAGAAGTCTGGGATAAATGTAGGGTGGTGAATGACATTCGCTTGTGTATACACAATCTATGAGTGCGAATGTGTAACACCCTCTTCTCATTTTCGGTAATTATGTGTTATTTAGTGTTGAGTAGTATTAGAGTGTATTTAGATGTGAGTAGGGAGGATTTTAGAGGAGTTTTGGTGCGGGAGATCTCGCTCAAGAGAGATAAATCTCGCTTATGTGAGATTGAGCGTGCAAATATATCTTGCTGCAGGGCTATCTCGCTTAGGCGAGATGATCCTCGCTTAAGCGAGATAAGATAAATGTTGTTCAACTATCACCTCGCTCAAGCGAGCTGAGAATCTTGCTCAGGCGAGATTCTTCGCTTAGGCGAGGACCTAGAGGAGAAATGACATGCTCTCCGGACATCATCTCGCTTAGGCGAGATGGAGCTCGCTCAGGCAAGCATATCAGAAAATAGTATGTGAGACCACTGTCTACATATCTCACTCAGGCATGATGCTCGTCACTCAAGCAAGTTGTCCCTCGCTTAAGTGAGAACGCGCGGGGCTGAGAGGTATTTAAGAGATTTCTTGCATAAGAAATTCATCCTATTACTAACTCACGTACCTCTCTTATGTTTTCTCTAAACTCTCTCTTCCTTTCACTCAGATAAAAACCTTAGAAACTCCGATTTCTCTTCATAATCATGCTTGGACATTGAAGCTAAGTGATTCTAAGTAAGTTTCTTTAGATTAAACTTGAGTTTTTTCGATCATTTTTTATTCTTGTTTCTTATGGATGTCTCTTGGTGTTTAGGAGAACTTCCATAGTTGACTCTTCGAGGTAAGGAAAGCTCTATTGTATCTTTCTATTATAGTATTTATGTCGTGCTCATAGAGCAATGTTATGTGAATATGATATGAGATAGATGAGTATGATATATGTTGTGCTGAATATGGTTGAAAAAATGTTTGTTTCATTATTTGGACTGTTTGGTTGCTTGGATTGAGTAGTTAATATATGTGTACATGATGAGTACTTGATGTGGAAGATGATTAGATTTGCTGAATGATTATCATGAGATTTTATGAAATATATCTGAGTAAAATGGTAAGTTGAAATGATATTGATATGAAATGAACTTAAATGGAATTAGTATGGAAGTGCTTTACTAAACACGATCTTATAAGTGGAAAGAAAGAATAATGTTAGGAATGACTTTAAGAGTCAAATTTGGACTGATCTAGTGTGAATAATTACAGAGATACACTAGGGGTATAGAGTCCAGAGACGATGAGAATCTGGGGGAAACGTAGGGTGGTGAGCGACATTCGCGTATGTGTACACATTCTTTCTGAGAGCGAACGCATCACATGGCCTCACACTCGTTTCCTAACTAGACTCCTAACTATGCCTTTGCTAAGGGGCTCGATTATTGTACACATTGTATCCGTGTGTATAGACTAACCGGTGACTATTTACCTAGTTGAGTAAGACCTCGGAAAGTGCTGGAGGCATCGATATATGTGATCACAGTACACTGAAAGTGCGTGTTGGAATGAGAGAAAGAAAAATGAATGATAAATTATAAATGTTATGTGTGATGTGAATATGCTGTAAATATGAATTCGTGAAATTGAATGTATTGCCTTTATGTTAAAATTATGATTTTATGCTAAATGATTGAAAAAGGGATAGAATAGACGCTCATCCTTACTAATAATTTAAAGGAATCAAGATGACGGAGCCTCTGGAAAGAGTTAGACTAGTAGATAGTTCTATACATTTTAGATTAAGTTATGTATTTAATGAGTATCAGAGAGTAAATTATTTTAAATTTGTTGTACATGTAGAAGATGACCTAGGGTTTTTGTTATGATAGAAATGGATTACTCTTGTAGTATCCCTTTTTACTTCCCTAGGAATAGGATACACCAGACTCTCTATGTATATATGTATAGAGGTACTGTTAGGAGTCCAGCATCCCTTACGTACCTACTTACCTACCACAACCACGACTCTCTCGGAAGACTGTCCAGATGGACCTCTAAACGCGTCACTAGCACAGAAGTCAGAGCTGATTCAAGCGATCTCTACCAGGGATCATATAAGGATCTGGATTCAGAAGACTTAGTTGAGATAGAAAGCTAGCACAAAGTGGATGAGTAGAACCGGTCTTCAATAGTTGATTTTGAGGAAGACTGCTTTGGAACTTATATATGTTTATGTGTTGCAAATATTTTGATGATGTAATTATTATTTCAAGTCCCATATATTTTGACTCATGGTTTTTAAATTAATATATTCAATATATGAAATGCATGTTTAAAATTTCTTAACTTAAATCGTTTTATTATGTTTTAAAATTTAACCTTTGAAATTTTGTCGTATCATTTATATTAATTTATATCAAATTAATTGAACAAGTATTGTACCTTAGAGAAAATTTCATTAATTTGCTATATTTATTTCCATAATATTAAGTAAATTGATGTTCGGATTTAAAAGATTAAGAATAATTTATACATTGTACGGAATTCTGAGAATAAGGTGTTATAGAATGCATCATATGACTTCACACTCATTTCTTGACTAACACTCCTAACTATTCTTTTGCTGAGAGGCCCTCTATTGTATATGTGTTATCCATGTGCATTGGTTGACCAACGACTATCTATACTTATGAAAGATCTTAAGGGATCCCAGGGACAATTGTGATATGTGTGATTATAATTCGTGAGTCAACAAATTGATTAATGTGATTATAATACAGGTATTGTAATTAAGGATGAAAATAGGCTAGGCCGTTTAATAAGGGCCTATGGCCTATCTTTTTTAATGTTTAACCCAGCATAGCTTATTGAATTAATAAGCTTAATTTAGGATTTTTAAAATGCTTAATTAATTAAATAGGCCTGGCTTGAGCTTAAATAAAAGCCTATTAGGCTTATTTAAAATTCATAAAATTTATAATAATAAATTAAATCAATTAAATTTTAAAATAATAAATTCTTAAATTAAAAACTCTAATCTTTTTCGTTGGAGTCGAATAATATCTCTACTACATGCCCTCTAAGAGAGAGCCCTATTGAATGTTTGATTACAATACACCTATTTAGATGGTTTAATAGTCTATTTATAAGGAAATTTAATGATCTATTGAATGTTTCAATACAAAATAGGCCATTAAAAAGATTAACAGGTCAAATCAGGCTTTTAAAAAGGTTAGACTAGACTTAATAAAAAGTATATGATAGGTAATATGCTAGGCTTAGGCTTTAAATTATTAAACAAGTTGAGCTTGTTTATGCAAAGCCTAGGCTAGCCTAGTCTATTTCCATCCCTAATTGTAATATATCAACGAGTGTAGTTATAATACATAGATTGTAATGCATTGATTAATATGATTATAACACACGTATTATGACATGTTGATCTATGTAAGAATATATAAAATGATTCTTATCACGTTCAATCTACTGTAGATTCATTAATATAGTACACAAGTTAGCACTATTTTGATATATTTTGTATTAAATAATATTTTCTGTAGTATTTGATTCATTTATAAAATAAAGGACTTAGTGGGGTGGATGATACTTACCCTTATAAATTATTTTTCAGGAAGTGAAATTGAAGAAATAAAAGAAGGTTGATTTGATCAAAAATCATATTTTCAGTGAGATTATAAAGAAGAATTGCCCTTTTAGGGTTTAGATTAATTTTGAAGATCGTAATAATTTTGATTATGTTTTCATTTAAAGTTGACAAGGATATGTAATCATTTTTAGGTTATTTATTTTGAATGTATAATATTTTGATAAGTTTTACTATAAATAATAATTTGAAATATATATATATATATATAATATTTGGTAGTTAGCTATTTTATTTGCAATTTACATTATTTACTCTGCTGAAAGATAATGTTATTTATATTTTCAACTTATATATATGTAATATGAATTAAGTAAATTGTCAAAAGATAAATTTAAATTTTTACTTTATTTATAAATTCAAAATTTTGAAACTATTTCTTATAATATTTTTAAATATCCTTGAGTTTTCGTAAACTAAATAAAAAGAAATATAAGTTTTTCTTTTTCTTTAATTCTTTAAACTATAAATTTAAAGAAATTCACTTTATTTTCTTTCCTTATTATAAATTATTATCGATAATGAATGAGAAAGTAAAGATGTTACACCTCTGATGTTCATTCACCTTGACCATCCCTACCTCCTCCTACGCTTGAATGTGTAGACGTACATGTGGTGGAGTCTTCAATCTGCCCTCACCCTCCTAACTAATCACCTAGACCACAATCATCCATTGACGAGGCAAGACCTTCTCATGACCATCCTTTACCACCTCCACCATTTTCATTCTTTCGTTCACCACCACCCACCCATGATTGGATGGAGAATTTTGATGAGGACATGCCTAGCCTGCCTATCAAGCCCACCATATTCTCTCCCATTTCTTTTAACTCTGTCCCCTCCGAGGAATGCACTCCCCTCAATTGATTGCACCCTACTTTTGGTGTTGCTTGTTTTGGGTCAAAGAACCGCTCTAGGGTCATTTTGGAAACTATTGGTGAATTTTGATTTCATGTTGCTTATATTATGGTGTCACCTTTTATGAGACTTTCTTAATATTGAAAAAACAATTCCTGACAACGGTGTCAAAAATTTGTTTGGTGAGTAATGTACCTATTGAAAGTAATATAAGATTTTAAAATAAGTTTTCAAAATTATCTTCCCACAAGAATTAGTTCCAATTACTAATAGTTTCCTAATTCAATTGTTTGAGCTTAAAGAGTGCAAAATTAAATGAAAATAAGAATTCAATTATAAAATCATGAGTAAAAGCAAATAACACGATGCATGTCTTGGTTGAACTCAATGGTCATGTAATACTAATATTCTTTTCTCTAAACTAACATCCAAAATGGTCATGCAAGATATTAATTCAATAAAGCATAAAGTACCTATGAACTTGTTAATTTAATAATGATTGAAAGAGAAAGATTCGTTTGGTTCACCTAATCGTTTGTCTCGTTTTATCCTATAGATCCATTAACTAATCGAGGTACGGTCGCCTGATGATATAATTAGTTAAAGTTATACAATTATGTCCATATAGAAATCAAACTTAGATTTAAACTTCAAAATTCCTAAATTTATGAACAAGAATTCTCATAGCCCTAGCTATGGACTTTGTTACTCATGCTAAAGAAAAGAACTAAAACAATCATAAACAAAACCATAATCAAAAGAAATAACAAACTAGAGATGAGATGAGTTCTTAGTGTTTAAGTAAGGTCGCTCAAAGCTCCAATACTTGCAAAGAATGTGCCAAAGATCCTATGCAAGAGAGACAAGATGAAAGGTGTATCAAAGATCAAAAGCTAGATGTAGAATAGGATGGTGAATTGCTACCTCCAAGATTCCTTTTAATAGGGTTTAAAAACAACGAAAACTCTTCATAATTAGGCTTGCCGCAAATGAGTACGATCGTGCAAGGTCATAAGCACGTCGTGCATATGTATCAAAGCACCCTTGTGCTTGCTACTAAGGTCTAGGCATGCTGATTGCTGTGAAGCTTTATTTTTTAGCCAATTTAGGCCTAAAACACACCTTAAACCCAGTTGTGGCCTTCTTAGCTAAATTGCAAAATTAATATATAAATCAGTGTAAAATCCAAATAAATAAAGGTCAAACATAAACATATGGGTTGTAAAAGTGGGTCAAAGACTTATCACCCATAATACTCATTATGTAAACATATCATCATACATACAACTTAATACAATTATATATGCTTTATGATGCATAATGCAGGTTCCTTATGAATCTTTTTCTTATTTAGTCACATGATAAAAGGCATGGAGATCCTAAGAAGCAACAGTGTCTCCACTTGGAACATAAGCATTTAATGTCAAAGTCGCTATTCAAGAATGAACCTATCATTTTACTCACGTCAAGATAGGTAAGGATTTGCTAGCAATGTAACCTGGTAACAGTGAGCTACTATGTGCTTTTAGGTCAACCTAGCCACTCCCAAAAGTTTCCATAGAACTTGGGCACCTACATCCCACTGTTGTGTTGAATTATAGCCTCGATAATTCTCTCTCACACATACTCATGATGCATAACAATATTTTATCTTATTCTTATTTGTTTCATTATCACAATGTCTTCCCTCAAACATTTCCCTTTCATCTCCAGTGTACACACACTCAAGCATTCTTCTAAATTAGTGAGTCTTCACAATAATCAACTTCATATCAAGTATTCCATTTTATCCCTCGTGCATGCTGCTCATCCTACCATTTTAGCTTAAGGTCCATTATCCTTTTAATCCTTGAGTGTATTATTCATCTAGTTTAGCTTGATTATTTAAGATTTATAACTTCAATATTCTTAATTATATAACAAAGCCATTAATTAATATACTTATTAATCTTAACAAGGCAATTAATAGGGATAGAAACAGGTCAGGCCAAGCCAGACTTTACTCTAAACAAGCCTAGCCTGTAACATAATTATTAGGCTTGAACATGACCTATTACCTATTAAAGGCTTTATTTTAGGCCTGGTCTAGCATGAAGTCTGTTAACAAAGTCTGTTACAAAAAAAAATATTAATAAAAATATAAATATTTTATTATCAAATTAGTTTATATTTTTTTTTAATTTCTATCTATGTTATTAATAATTATTAAAGAATTCTAATAATATTAATATAATTTTATAAATAATTTTTAAAATATTATTTAAGTATTAACTATAAATATTTTATATTAATAAAATTTATATTTATATTTTTCTTGATTTATTCTTTTAAAATTATATAAATAGTAAATATTTTAGTTTTATTTTAGAAACATATTTTGTTTGTTTAAAGACATCTTATATTCAACAAATAAAGTTATAGTAAACATATACAATTGATAAAAAAAAATTAACATTCAAATAATTTCTTGAATCAATTAAAAGAAAATTATTATGTTTTACAAAATAAATAAATTTAAACTTAATGCAATATATATATATATATATAATGATAATAATAATAACTATTAAATTAAAAAAATAATTACAAAATATTTAATTTTATTTGTTTCATTAATTTATTATTTTAAATTAAAAAATAAACATAAAATTAACTACATTATAACATTAATGTAATATAGAAAATATTACTGATATAATAAATTAAAACATATACTTATATATTACATATAAATTGATAAATTAGTTAATAATTTAATTAAAATACATGAGAGTTACAAAAATATATATTATTATATAATTTATTTACAATTATATTATTTATATTATTTGCTACATGGTCTAATTATATATATATATATATATATATATATATTAATATATATTATACTAAATTTTTTATTTTATTTTCTTATCAGTTTTTATAAATTTTTCTTTTCAAATAAAATATAATTTATATTTAAGAAATTTATATTTATTATAAATATAAAAAATTATAACATAATATATTATTATAATAATTAAATATTAATAATAATAAAATTAAAAATACGAAAAATTTATTAAAAGAATATTAATATTTTATTTTTAAATTTTAATTCGTTTAGTTTTAATCGTGTCTTATTCTTCTTCAGCTTGTTTAAATATAACAAATATAATAATTTATAATTAATTTTTTTTAAACACGTGTAATCGTGTATAAATATTTTTAGTTTTGAATATAATATAATTTTTATTTATTATAAATAAAAAATTATAACATAATATATTAATATAATAATTAAATATTAATAATAATAAAATTAAGAATATAAAAAATAAATTAATATAATATCATTATTTTATTTTTAAATATTAGTTTCTTTATTTTTGATTGCGTTCTAATCTTATTCGAAGACTTTGCTGCTCTTTAGCTTGTTCAAACAAATATAATAATTTACCTTATATTTATATTCAAATTAACTATAGATAATAATAAAACAAGAATAAAAAATAAGTGGTTGTCCTAAGTTTATGATTTGTTGTGATTTAGTAAATACAATCACTGAAATTCTTTATTATAAATTTTATACCAATAAAATTACTTAAGAAAAGATAAAAAAATAAAATAAAAAGTGCAGGACTACTATATGAAATGCAGAAATTAAAAGTGCAGTATGTAAATGGAAAGTTTAAAGCATAAGAAACTAGAACGGTGGTATAACCAACACAGATCTAGTGAAAGGAGAAGAGAAGAAAGCCGGAACGACGGTAGTCCAAACAGAACCGGCTAAGAGGGAGAAGAGAGAAAAATAACTTGAAACAGCAAATTTTATTGAAAAGATCTCAAAGAGGAAAGCTTACAAAGGATGGTATCTCTCAGAGCTTCTCTCTCTTAAATCTCTCAGATGTATTGTTACGGAACCAGATGAGGGTGATGTGCCAGATGTTTTTACATTATGTCTAGACTCTTACGCTCTTTCTCTCGTATTTCCTTCCGTACTGGCTCAAGTTCATCCTCTTCCTCTCCTTCTAATACCAATCTCTTTGATGATCAGGAGAAACATTCTCCTGAAATCACACCCAAGCACAACCTCTTCGACGAAGAAGTTCGTTTTGAAGAGATCAACCAAAGCATGAATGACTGGACCATCCCAGTCATTCCTCAGGATACATTATATGTTCCTGAAGATCAACCCAAGAAAAACAGTTCTGATTATATTATCAAGACTGTCGAAAATAATATCCCTTTAGGAAAAGGTATAGGAGAAGAATTTCATCTCCTGTCCAAATCCTCTATCAATGACCATAAAAGAAAATACAAATACCTCCACATAGGATGTGTTCAGGTAGCAATCAAACCTTTGATAGACATAGGCATAGATGCTGCTGTCTTAATTTGTTTAAGAGACATTCGTCATAATAAGTTTGACGATTCTCTTATAGGAACAGTTGAAACTAGTCTCGGCCAAGGTCCGATTTATTTTAATTGTTTCCCCAACAAAACTGTGAGTCTTATGGATGAACACATCCTAGACTCCTTGTTTCTCAATATTTGCTTTCATGGGTTAGACATGAAAGAGTGATCTATTCCCGCAGCTCTCATCTATAGGATTCAGTACAAGGTCATGAACTCTTGTGCTTCTAGAGTCCTTCTTAAACCTCAAAAAGGAGAAACTACTTTGTTTATCACTGATATGACAAAGGTCAATGTTTTTCTACCTAAAATTATCAAATGGGATGAGGTTACTCTCCCAGAAAAATGGGTTATGGATAAAGCCTCACCCAGTGTTCCTCGTCCTGCTCCTCAAATACAGGATATTTCACAGGACAATTCTGGAAAGGTTGAAATAACCTTTGATAGGAGAAACTCTTTCTCTTCAAGGATCGATGCTTATAGTAATCGATCTGACTTTGTCTCTGCTAGAAGATCTTTTTCTTCTACAACTTATATTAGGCCTGATATTCCTAGGTCTATTAATCATGACCCCTCTCTAAATCTTCAAGGTTTAGATACTTCTTCTAGGATTCCTAGAAATGTTTATCAGACTTCTGAAAAAGAAGACGAAAATCAGAGTATCCAATCTCCAACTTACTCTTCCCTTAATGAGTCTTATGATGTTATTTCATAAATTCATTATAGATAAGGAAACCCTTAGGAAAGATTTCTACTCTGAGGAATGGAAACCTCAAAGAGAGTGGTTCTTTCAAAAATACAGGGGAAAAGATAGGTCTGCTATCCAAGAGAAATTCTATCAGTTTCTCGAAAAAGTCCAACAAAATATCCCATTTTTTGATTGGTATCATGCTTATACCATTCATAATAATATAGATTATCCTTGGCAAGAGGATATTATTAGTACCTCCTCGGCTAATGTTATATCTTGGCAAATCAAAGATGGACAAATAGTTCAAAGTGATTTACCACCCACATCTCAATACCAATTGCCTAATTTGAAAGACAAAGGTGGTAACCATGTTACTGCTACTCCTTTTAAATCTAAGAACCCTGAAGAGTCTATCACTCCTCATGACATCCAAGGCCTCATGGAACAGGCCAATTATACCAATAAATACCTTCAGGTTTTAGGAGAAAAAATCTCTGTTAATCCTGTCAAACCTAAAATTGAAGAAGCAGCTTCTACATCCTCCCAACCACAATTAGAAAAACCTCTATTTAAACCTTTTAAGATTAGTGCCAAAGCTAAGCAAAAAATCTTAGAACTCAGGCAAAAGGAAAAAACCAAAGTGAACGAGGAAAACCAAAACGAGTTGCTTAGTAAAATCACTAGCCTCCTCACTACCATTCCCGACACTCCTCAACCTTCTGAAGAATCTAGTGCTAAACCCAGGACTAGGTCTCTTGCCAAAACTGTCAATGCCATTTCTAAGGCTGATTCAGAACATTGTTCTGAAACAGATTCTGTCTTAGCCATTAATCCAATCAACAATTGAAAAAATTCCTCCAAGCTTTATTATAATAGAGCTACTGCTCCTGATCTTATTTTAGAAGAAAAACAAGATTTTATTCAAAGCTTTAATTCTAATGATATTTATATTTGGAATATCGATGGATTATTTGAATATAATATCATTGCCAAACTTCAAAATATGTCGGTTGTCGCTATGGGCTATTTTACTAATCAAAATATGCCTGAAGACACCATTGTCTATATTCTCGTTGCCGGTTTTACTGGCCAACTCAAAGGTTGGTGGGATAATTATCTCACTGAAGCTGATAGAGATAACATCCTCTCTGCAGTTAAAATTGATGATAAGGGAAAAACCATTGTTAGTGACAATGAACGTCTCCCTGATGCTGTGTATACGTTATTATACACAATATCCCAACATTTCCTAGGAGATCCTTCTCTTTAGCGAGAGAGATCAGGTGAGTTACTTTCGAACCTCAAATGTGATTCCTTATAACATTTCAAGTGGTATAAAGATACCTTTATGTCTAGGGTCCTTACTAGGGAAGATTGTAACCAAGCCTATTGGAAAGAAAAATATCTTGATGGGCTTCCCAAAGCATTCGGAGATCTTATCAGAAGTAAACTCCGAAGTCGTTCTCCCACTGGAGAAATTAATTATGATAATTATGATTATGGTCAGCTTACTGCTATCATTATCCATAGCGGTATTAAAGCCTGCCAAAAGGATAAACTCCAAAAACAACTTGCTAAAGAAAAAGCTTTGAGTAAGAAAGAATTAGGTTCATTCTGCGAGCAGTTTGGTCTTCCATCCTGCTCTCCCAAAAAGAAGAAACATGCCCCTAAGAAAGAGGCTGGAGAACCTTACAAAAAGCCCTACAAACGCAGGTACAATAGAAAACCCAGTCCTAAGAAACAAGGGGATAATGTCATCCCTACCAATATTCCCAAAAAACCCAGAACAGGCATAACCTGTTACAATTGTGGTAAACCTGGCCATATTAGCAAGTACTGCAGGTTAAAAAAGAAAATTAGTAGTCTTAATTTGGAGCCTTCTTTAGAAGACCAGATTAACAATCTCCTGGCTGATACCTCTGATGAAGATTCTGTTAAAGAATCTGAGGAAGATGTCAACCAAATTCAAAATGACGACCAAGTTTCCTCTTCTGACAGTAATGATACTCCAGAAATCAATGTTTTAACAAAAGAACAAGATCTTCTTTTTGAAGCGATAAATTCCATTTCAGATCTAAAGAATATTTTACTTCAAATAAATTTGATATTACAAATATTTTCAAAAAACTAGAAAAGGATTCTAGCATTAAACCGACCACTATTCAAGATCTCCAGATTGAGATAAATAATCTCAAAAAAGAGATTAGGGAAATCAAAGATCAACAACAAATTCACCAAGTTAAGCCTAAATACCATACTCCAGTCTTTTAATCAAACCCAGAAAACAATAACCAATCCTAACAAAACAGAATGGACCCTTGACCTTCAAAAGGGAAAACAAAAATCTACAAATCCAAACCATTATGTGGCCAAAGGAAAATTCTCCTCAGTCATACAAATGGAACCTGAGTTTTGGGACAAAAACCCATACAAGGCAATCACCAAAGTCTTCCCACCGGGATTTCATTTCAGACCTTATCAGGCTAATAAAACCAGACAATTTTATGAGTTTATCTTAGTGGATTCAGATTCTGTTTCCATTAAACACTACAAAGACCAAACTGATAGAATTTCTCTTGGATAGCAGACCTATCTTTTCCCCTGTATTTTTGAAAGAACCACTCTCTTTGATTGGTATCATGCTTATACCATTCATAATAATATAGATTATCCTTGGCAAGAGGATATTATTAGTACCTCCTCGGCTAATGTTATATCTTGGCAAATCAAAGATGGACAAATAGTTCAAAGATGGATATATATATATATATATATATATATATATATATGGTGTTGTTTCCTCGTAATCCTTTGATTCCTCTTTGCTTTCTCAAAAGCAGTCTCGGTGCTATATTGTGGGGTTTGATCTCCTTGGATTAAATGAAAGAAAGGTAAAAAAATGGAAGTCAAGTCATAGTCCAAAGTAATACAAAACAGAGCACAGTTCTTGGTAATCAACTTACCTATCAAATTCTCAGTTCCTATGAATTAAGAAAGAAGAAATCTCAAGGGAAGGTGCAACTAGAAGGGCAAGGGAACCTTGATGCCTTTGGAGCTCAAAAATGGCATTGCATAGCCATGGATGGAGATGCATGTTCTTATTCTCTCTTAGGCCATCTCATGAGGTAGTGTTTTGGGTGCAAAATGGAGAATGAAATGTTAAGCCTTTGAAATGTCCTTGATGTTGTGAATAGATAATGCAAGACAAGGTGGGATTAGACATTTCCTAACATGAATTTTCATTGGTTCTAGTTAAAGGTGAAAGGATAAGGAGATCATTTGCATTTCCTAGGATTATTATGCTTTTTGAATGCCTTTTTTGATGGAGATTTGGTGGCTGAAACAGGTTTTAGTGCCACCAAATTTGGTTGCTTGTGCAACTAGTCTATGCAATGAAAGGGAATGTTCTAATTTTGTTTTAATTTCCTATTGAAAAAGGAGAAAGGTGACGGATATACAACAAAGGAATCACGTGAAAGGTCTTCCAATTTCAAGTCCAAATTCCATAAGATTGGTTGCATGGCTAGATTGGCAAATTGGAATTGGAATTTCAGAGTTTGGTGGTGTAACCAAGGGCCAACTTACATGCATATCTTATTTATTAAAGATAGACATAAGAGACATAAATGAAATGATCAAAAAAATTATATTGCTGAAAAAAAAAACATGTTTACATCAGCTGTGTGCCCTTTTATTCATAGCAAAAAAAAAAAAAGCTTAAATTAATTATTCATAGGAATGCTCCACTATGTCATGTCTAGCTTGCAATCAATTGAAGTTGTTAGAATTGGAGAGAGGATAAGGAATAGTTGTTGTACTTGCTAAATTAGATTTTTGACGGACTTATCCCCTTCTTTTATGTTACCTATGAAGGCCTTTGTAAAGAAGTCAATTTGTTGCTCTTTAGATGAAATTTGTAGCTAGCGTAGTATGCCATCTTGAATCTTGGTTCGAACAAAGTGCCAGTCTATCTCCAAATGCGTAGTCCTTTCATGAAAAATTGGGTTATCAACTATGTGCAAAGCACTTTGGTTGTCACAATATAGGACCATGCTCTTGAGCAAGTAGTGTGTAGATCAACATACATCATCTATCAGACAAACATTCATATTAATTATGTCATATTAGTCTAATACAGGAAAATCATCAATTATTTCTATATCACACAAGTTAATGAAATGTGTCAGAGGTCGAACACCTCTCGATGTCAAAATCCTTTTTGGAAAGGATTCGTGACATGTTACTCTATAAAAACTTGTATTAAAATTTTCACATTTTAAAAGGGAACCTAGACTTAATTCGGACCGAGTAGCAGGGATTAAATCAAATTCAATATGAACAACGAAAAATAAAAGTTCACCATTCCTGTAATAGGATAAGACCTTAATGCATCATTACAAAATGATAAACATATACAGACATAATTGTTCTATAACAATATTTACATAAGAGTTGCTTAATATAGAGCTCAAAAACATATTATAATCAAAATTATATGTCTCAAAAATTATAGCTAAGTAGTCTAAACCCGCCGTCATGACCTAGACTAACAAAATAAATAAAACTACAACTCTTCCCAAAAGGCATGCCAAACTCCATCATCTCTCAGCCAGACCTTCCAACATGGGGAGTAAATGCATCACTTGTCACACTTACTCACATACCACCATACGGTCATCATAACACACACACCATCACAAACAAATGCAAGGGTGAGCTTATATAACCAACTGTCATAATCATAGAGTATGAAAATATATTAGAAATATCTATATAACTTCCATAACTCTTAGCAAGTGACACATCAATCTCAGCCAATTGATGCAGCATGTTCAGCCCATTCCCAACCCATCTAATGCAAATGCAACAATTGTAACACCTTAAATTAAATTTTTAATTAAATAATAATTTCACAAATTTGAATAACCAAATTTTCATAAGACATTTCGAAATAAGAGAATGGTTACAAATTAATATCAAATAACTGCTACAAAACTAGTTCAATTACAACATTTTTCAAAATAAAATTTAAGTCCTATAGCAGTCCATCCGTCCTTTCACTGAGCTTGGTGCTGATTGTCTTAATTACCTGAAAAATAAATGTAAGGGTAAGTACTCTACGCTACTCAAAACACACAAATAACTATAAAGTCTCACCTCCAAATCATTTTAACAGATTACATAGACATATTCGCAGGCAGCATTATCACATAGTTCATTCTAGTGCAACACCGATGCACTCACGGCATCCACAACACGTCACATTCATAAATGCAAATAATGACAACAATCTCGTGCATGCGCACGCCAACCACGCTCACTGTGGCACTGTGATCACAAATTCACACCATGAATGGTCGCCAGTTACCCCCGCCTCACGGATACCACGGGGCGGTCACGGGTCGCTCAGCAAAGGTAATGGTCAAAGGTCTAGTCAAGAAGAGAGTGTGTGGCCCGTGTTGCACCTGTTCCACAGTCGGTGTCATCACCACTCTCCCTTCCCCAAGATACTTCTACCGTTCTCATCTTCTACACCCCCAATGTATCGTTAAACCATTCACAGCATATTACAATGGCGCTAACACGCTCATTCACAATACTCAGTATATAAGCCCTTATTCTATCACACAACATTTAATATACAATCCATATTTATCAAATTTGGGTATAATGTTCACATATCACGGCACATGACTCACATTACATTTCTCAACAAATTTCCTACCCTCTAACTCAGCCGCAACATAATATTCAGCAAAACAACAGCAATCACACAATAGAGCAGGGTAGAGTTCCCCCTTACCTTAGATTGAAGACCCACACTTGAACTTAAATTCGGACGGGCTCCCCACACAGATCTCGGCCTAAATACATGAAGAAATTCCATGAAAATCCCAGAAATCACCAAAAACAGAGAAAAGGGGAGGAAAAATGAAACCCTGCCCGTTTAAGACTCACCTCCAAGCGTTTCCCACACGGATTCAACCTTCAATCTAGCTTCCAAACGGCTTTGGAGGCAATTTAATCGATGAAAAAGGGTTTTGGGTCAAGAGAATCGAAGGGATTTTGAGAAATGAATTCTCAAACTCTAAACCCGCTTTTAAAACCCCTCTGGTCACGACACTCTCGCTGCGGTGAAAAACTCAGAGGAAACTGCACTCTGGTTTCTGTAGAATCTCGCTACAGCAAGACCCTCTCTCTACAGTGAGACTGCACCCAGAAATGCAATCCAAACTATCGCTCTATCGCTACAGCGAGACGTCCCTCGTTACAGCGAGAAGGCGACAGTTTCGGTCCTTTCTACCAGGGCCCTCTCGCTGCAGCAAGGACAACCTAGTATTAAACCCTTAACCTATTTTCAGCATCAGAAAATCCAATCCAAACAACCATACACCCACGCATACATATATATACGCATATTCATACTCATTACACACAAAAACACCGTCATTACGCCTTCAATGCAAATTTACAACATCCATTTACACTTATACGCACATATATATGCATTTTATACTTATATAAATAATATCACAAAATTTGGGGCATTACAACAGTTCAGTCCCAACTGGTTTCATAGTTCAAGTATTCCAAAATGAACTATTTTTTATCTAGGAGCAGCCCATCCTTGTATCTAGATCCAAACAAAGCACAACTCAACATTTTCTATCATTACACATCTAACCACCTAAACATGTTACTCGACTCTAGAATGATGCAAATCAAAATAAAGTAGCACAACTATATGTAGTTTTTAGTTTTAGTAGCACAACTGTATATATTATCATTTAGTCACGGTAGTATAGCCATATATATGTATATTCTCACAATAAAACTAAAAAGCTCGCAGCTTTAATCCAGTATTTCAGCATATTTTAAATATTCTCAGCACATATATCACAACTTCTCAGCATGTTATGTTCTACCACAACATTCCAAAAATTCTTCCCAAGCATGAACAATTTCATACCATACATAAGACAACAGAGAATCACATCACACATATTTTGTGTTCTACCCTAAGGTTTGCCAATATATTAACCCGTTGCAGTTAAAACAAGATTATGTACAATATCACAACACCCCAAATGAGTAATAAAGACCTTCTAGGGTAAGCTTCCTCACCTAGAATAGGTTTTTTTAGTTTGAAGTCCTCGTGAGTCCCAACAAGAGAAACAAAGTTAAAGAATCTCAAATCTCCTTATTATCACTAAATAGGAAACTTTTGAGAAGAAAAATCAAGAAACAAGAGTAGAATAGGATAACCAAGTCCCAGAAATTCACCTAGATCCGTATTAAGTAGATGTTCCCACTTGGATCGAGATGAAGTTGAGCTTTGGGAAGGTTTTCTCTAAGGGGTAAAGGTGAAAGAACAGAGAGAAAAAGAGAGAGAAAGACTGTCTGGTGAGAAATGAAGGTTTTTCTACGCTGAGGTTTCTTAAATACCCTCTAAATCCCCGCACTTTCGCTTGAGCGAGCCCTGCTATCACCTAGGCGAGCTCATCCTTGTCTAGGCTAGAAAACAGACAGCGAAATAACCCAAATTTTTGTTATTCTCGCCTGAGCGAACAACGTTTTCATCTTCCTTTTCTTTTTCTTCCAACACTTCCACATCAAACTCCATATTGTCAGACATCTTTGTCTTAACCATTGTTGTGATGATATTGTCTTGTTCCTCTATATTGGGTTAAGTATTGACTATGAACAGTTCTTCTTTTTGCTCTGCCAGTTGATTCATAAGTTGGTTAGATTGATTAGCAAGATTTGTCATTGAAGCTTCCTTTCCTTGCTGATAGGCTACAATTGCTTGCATGAATTGATTCAACATGTCTTCTAACTTTGAAGATGCCCTGCTTTGCTGGTAGTTCTCTAACATTTACAAATATTAATTTAATGTGTCTTTGATAGATGATTACCGAGTCACTATCAAAACAACTAAGTTTTCTAAAGATTTTGTAGTATAGAGTCAAACCTAGGTCGATTCACGGAGACACATTCTCAGTCAAATTCAATTTTAGGTCTTCTTTTAAAAAATGCAAATAAGATTTTTGGGATTTTGAAAATTGCAATTAATCAAATTAAATTACGAACAAAATTAAAGTGTGTAAAAAAAATGAATTAAGAAACATCAATCCACAGAATACCATTTACGTGTAACTTCGACTATCACAGTATCTAAAGATTTAAATCCACGTTTGAACAATAACTCAATTCAATTATTAATTCAATCAAACAACCTAATTGAATCAAATAATCAATTAACCTAATTCACATTAATTATCAAATTAGAGCATCAATCAAGTCCTAGTTTGAAATCTAACAACAAAAAAATCAATCACGATTGCAATAAACAATTCTGATATTAGAGAGAAAAAGATAACAAACTCAGAGTAATTAGCACAGAACTCAAGTCAAAATTACAACGTTTAGATTTCGCAGATTGAACGAGAGGTTTAACCTTCCATTGAAATGCTTAACCCACGCAAGAATGAGAAAAGACCAAGAGAGTTTGAGAGAAAGTAAAAATAAAGATTCTTATTTCGGCCAAGTCTTAAAAGTTCAAAGTATCTAATCACCCCCAAATTCAGAACCTTATTAGTCTATTTATAGGTTCTAATTAGGGTAAATTAAGTGGCCAAAATGCAGGCCTCAATAATATCTAAAAGCCCAAATACAATTATTAAATAACAAGGGTCCAAATGCAATCCCACAACAATATTCAACAAATCTGCCTCAACTTTAAAAAATCATAAAAAATCAAAAATAACTCCAAATCCAGCAATCCATGTATGCATTTTGAAGTCGTAGATGTGTAGAATCCAATGCAATTAGAATCAACCAAAAATGATATCTGTAGAAAAATTTATGGCCAAAAGAGTAGTCAAAGGTCAAAATAACCAAAAATTTAAAATTAAAGCATTTATTTGTAATAGGCCCAATTTATTCAAATAAGTAAAAAGTGGTAAAATATATAGAATTACTAAATATATGTTGATGAATTCAATGATGAGAAAAAGGGATGGAAATTATAATAGTGAATAGAGGTGTATGAGTATGACTTTTGGGAAATTATGTGATATGAAAAAGTAATGATATGTGTGAAGGAAAGAAAATGGAATACTAGTACATGTGTTACAAATACACTGATTGATGTGATTATGATATATGTGTTGTAATACATCGAGGATGAGATTATAACTCATATGTTGTAATACATCGATTAGTGTAGTTGCTACATATGTATTAGAACAGTATAATGTGATGTGTCACAGTTAAGATATGGTATAGATAGTCCAGGTATACACTGAGGATATAGGGTCTAGAGTTGATTGTGAAAATCTGAGGAAAATGAGAGTGGTTAATGAAGTTCATTGATGTGTACCTTTGTTTGGAAGGCTGTGAACGCACACGTTGTATTCATATGTGGTTTAGCTCACCAACGACTATCTATGTTGCATAAGTCCTTAACTAGAGAGAGTACGTTAGCAGCGATTTAGGAGCCCGAGAGTACCGTTGAACTAATGGAATAGTCAGATTTGAAAGAGATAAAGTGGCACAAAAATGATGGATTGGATGATAATATTTGGCTGAGTGTAAAGTGATGTGTTTTCATGTTTCATTATTGTATGTTTAATTGAGAAGTTAAGTTTGAAAGGAATTGATCTGAATGGATTAATTATCTTTAAATAATAAAAGAAGTTATGTTACGTGTGTATACTAGAAGAAGTAAGGAATGCATGTACTTGGATATAAATTGATAAATATTTTGGAATCAATACGATAAAGTTCAAATGAATCGAATGATTGAATTATTGTACTAAACAAGGAGGAATAGACATTAATTAATTAAATGATGAATGAATTTGTTAGAAATAGATTGTCCCTAACTTATTATATGTGGCTTCTAAAAGTACTTTATGCATTGATTTTTATTATTTTGTAAATTACGATTTAGTGGGTAAAAGATGCTCACCCTTACAACTATTTTTCTAGTAAAGAAGATCGATTCGTGCTAGGGTTATACTCATAAGGGGTGATAGGAAAGGAAATGTTCTGCAGAGTTTTAATTTATTTAAGAGAGAATTGTAAAGATATTAGTGAATGTTTTCTATTCAACGTCATTTACTTGTGTAATTATATTGATGAAAGCTTTTAATTTGAAGTTCAAGTATCTTGATAAATTTACTGTGAAGAATGATCAATATAATAGTTTAGTTTTTTTTTAATTGTTAATTGAAAATTCTAAAAAAAATATCAATGAGATATTAAATTTTATACATTTTCACTGATTTAAAATCTACATACTAAGAAATATTTTCTACATTTATATATTTTTACCCATTTTATTCAAATAATTGATGATATTTCTATATTTATGTAGAAGAAATTATTTAAATGAAAGTAGGATGTTACAAAAAGCAACCAACATACTACATAATTATGTAAAAAATGTTAAAAAACTTCTTCTTGTTGAAATTAAAAGATAGGTTAAAAAAATAAAACAAAAATATTCAAAAAGTATTCAAAGAGAAAAAGAATAAATCAAATTGCATATAAGTAAAAAAAATGTAAAAAATGTAAAATTGAATGTGAAAAATGAAAAAGGATAACTAAATAAGCAAGGCAGATGCAGAATATTGATTTATGATCACATTCTCTAAACTTACATTCTTAATCAAGATCTCATTATGCTGAAATCTCATCTTTTTTTTTTTTGTGAAATAGCCTACATTTCTTTAAAATCATGTCCTTAACTTACATGTTGAATAGCTCTTATGATATGTTTTATAAATGCATAGAAATAGTCATTTTCAGAATACAATCAAGCTTGTGATAATGACCTTCTTAGTGAATAGAAATTGAGTAGAAACAAAATCTTGATAAATACTTGAGAGTAAAGTTAAACATTTAGTTGTGAGGAAATGATTTGAGTTATAATTATTGATTAAAGCATTTTATTCTACAACATTTTTTAAGTTTTTTTTTCATGAAAATTACTTTTTGAGTACTAATAAATAATGATTTTTGTCTTAAATAAATATAAAGAAAAATTCTAAAAAATTTGGCAAATATAAAGGAAACAGAATACTTGGAATCCCATTAAAATTTATAACTTCTTTGAAATATCATGATGAATTCATATTGACATAATAAATTGTTTGAGCACAAGCAAATTTATAAATTTGGAGTCATAATAAATATACTTTTTTTTAATAGATTTATTGAACTAATCGTGCCGAAATGTAAAAGGAAATGAACAAAATGCATTTAAAATAAAAAAAATAATAGTTAAATCTACATAATTTATTAGAGGAGAGAAAATTTGCACTTGATTGCAAATTCTTTGTTTGGATTTATCAATTTTTATGTAATTCTAGGTTTAGAATTTAGAGAGAAGAAATTAGAAGGATTTATAAACTTTAAGTGAAGTTTAGAACAAAAACAGGACATTCAAATTTCAATGTTCTTATATTCTAAATTAAAAGTTAACAACAATGGAGTGTGTTAGGATATGTAGTTTCCAATATCCTTACATCCCAACAAAACATATAATTCAAAGCATGAGTTTGGACATTTAGAACTTAACGTCCTCACATTTCATATATAAAAAGCAAACAACAACTTGCGAGACAAAGTGTTTAAAGCTGATTGTAATTTTCTAAAATCTTCTAGAATGTGGAACAAAGACAAGACACCGACTTTACATGACCTATCTTTAGTTTAGAAAGCTCTATAAATAGTTAAAGTTGTGTTAGAGGATTTTGTTATTCTAATTTTCTTTCTATTTCATTTTATGTTTTATCTATATTTTTTTAAGTTTTAGCATTTTTCCTTCTTTGATTTTCATTTTTCAAGTTCTCTCTCCTCTTAATTTGTGTGAGATTGAAGTGAAATACTTTAAACACAAAGATTAAACTTCAATAGAAGATATATTCCTAGATGTTTCTTCTTTACTTAGTTTTTTTGTATTTTTCACTATGTTTTGTTGAATTCCTAAGTTAGGATAGGATGTAATTTGGATTCAAGCTCATGTAATCTCTCTTTTTTTTTAATTTAATTTAGAAACTTTGATGAATTGTATAGTTTTACTTATGTTATTAGTGCTTTAATTGAATTGTTTATTCAATTGTATGAATTTAGAATATTTTTTCTCAATGGACACATTGGTTGACATATTCATATATGAAGTAAGCTCCTATGATTTTCAGTTACCTAGACATAAGAGTTGAAGGTTAATGTGATTGTCATTAATTATTGTTCACAAATGTTGTTTATAGCTAAATCTACCTAAGACATTATGATTTCTAGCTAAGAATTAGTGTAACAACCAAGGTATTAGAGTTAGATCATACAAAAGTACCATGAGATTTAGAATTTGTATTTACTACATGAGTAAGAGATGAACTATAAATCTTTACCTCTTTTGCTATAAGGATTTTTATCTAAATTGTGTTCATTACTATGTATAATTTTGTTTTTTTGTTTTACATTACATGTTTTACATATTATCCATAAAAATTCTGCATTTTTCTACAATGTCTTACTCCATTTACATTGCTTTTAAAATTCCATTCACTTTTAAATATATTTTCTTGTATTTTCTCATTTCGATTTTTCATTTTATTTTTTTCATTACTTTTTTTTTCAATCCAAATATGACATAAAACTTAAAGACATTTTGAATAGTTTTTTTTTTTTTACCAAGCTTAATAATTACCCTAATGAGAATAGTACATTCTATACTTTTTTTTAAAATGATAGATACATTTGCCACATTTGCTTAGCTTAGTAACTAGCCTCGTAGGAACAATACATTCTATAATCTTTTAAAACTATTGGTTCATTTGTTACGTTTGCTAGTTCAAACTAAGCATAACATCAATAAACACTAACCTAGTTGTAGTGAACTGGAATTGATGACTCAATAAGAAAGATAAAAAAATTTAGACTCATTGTCTTAATATATGGTTGAAAAATTAAGTCCAAATCACAATCAACATCAATGTCATTTTAACTACTATTAGAAATTTCATTTCAATTAACATTATTATCATCCTCATCAACATTGTTTTTTTATGTCCATGAAAAATTATAATATGGATCATCATCATCTAATAAGTTAATATCTTCAACATAGAAACATTTAACAATATTCAAATAGTTGTTGCAACACAGAATTAGTGACAACAAAGTGTTAGCATGTGGCTAAAGAATTATAATTGATGATAGTTCATATATGGTATTACTTATCTATTGAAACAATCATATGATCTTTGAGTTCACTACTAATATCATTTGGTTCCATTGTTATTGTTGAATTACACACCAAAAAAGTTTAGCATATGGCTAAAGAAATAAAAATTAGTTATTGTTTACTTTGCCGAAAAGATCAATAGTCAATGGTTTATTAATAATATACTATACTATTTTAGAGTGTAACAATCACTTAATGAATGGAATAATATAATTGTTCTTTATTCTTTATTTGCGTAGTAATTTTTCGTATAATTTCTCTCGAAAGTCATTTTAGAAAATAGTTGCAATACAATCACTATCTAATATTTATTTTAGAGTACAATTGCAATATAATTACTCTTTAAAGTCATCTTTAGGGAGTAATTATACATCACTCACCCTCACAAATGAAATTTCAAAATATTCCAAGAGTTTCTAACTTATAAATGCATGCAAAGTTGAAATCTAAACTCATAACAATGTTATGAATCTTTTCTTCTTCTTCATCTTCTCTCTCATCACCTTCACCTCTCTTTCATATGTTAGGCTATTCAAATCACCATTACAAAGATGATCATCTCATCCTTCTCTACACCAACAAGGTTAGGTCCTTCTACAATCCTATATGTCTTTTTTACTTCTCTCTTTATTCTTTCTCTTTCTCTCTATAGTGAAATTTTATGTTTCTTGAACCTCTCTTTTTATTTACTATTTAATGACATTGTTTCATTCAATGACTGTTTGGTTAACACCTTTTGTTTAATGCTGCAAATAATCAATTTTTATTTGCCAAAAAAAAAAAAACCTTATAAAAAAAGTTTTACGATTTAAATTTGTAGTTAGTAAGAAGTACTTAAAAGGTAGTTATAAAAATTGTTCTTTAAGTCACACTTTATAGCGATACTTATTAGAGCACTCTTCAAGTATATTCAACTTTGCATAGAAATATTTATTAAAACACTTTAAACTATTTTATGAGACAATTGTTCTCTAATATTTTATTATTATTGTAGTAATAGTCTACTTGTAATTATAAAAAGTGTGAAATAAAGTGATATTTTTCTACTATTAGAATTAAAGTGAATCACTCATAGAAATGAACCTTTCAATTCATTGAATTGCAATTGGGATAATTTATATATTCTCTTAATTAATAGTTACATATAAATATTATATATCTGTTATGAAATTTCAGTTCATTATAATTTGGTCAAAGAGCTAGTTGAAATTTCGTAAAATTAATATATAAAATAATAGGAAGTATTTGCCAATTTGGGAAAGTTGAAAATATAGGAGAAGCTCAATTAAAATATTTATAGATTTTTAAATAACTACTTAACATAGTGTAAAATTTATCTATATTGGTGTTTAACAGATGTTTGCAAAAATTGAACACTGAAAAAATAGAAAAATTTTCGTCAAAATTTTTGTAAATTTTGAATACCTAATTAAAATTATATAAAATTAATATATATTTATTAATTTTTTAATAAATAATATATTAAATAAATTTGGTAGACATTACATATCAATAATAAATAACGTTAATAGATAAATAGATTAGAATGTAATACTTGAAAGTTTCTAATATTATGCTTCTATTAATTGGTAAATAACATTAATAGATTAATATTAAAAAGATATTGATATTGTTTCATTTAAAGACTATTTGCTTAGCGCTCCTTGTTCAGATATGATAAAAAATTAATTTTTGTTTACAAGAAAAAACTTATTAGAAACGTTCTCTATTTCATACTTAACACTTGCACAGTGATATTTGGTAGAGCACTTTAAATCATTTTTTTTATATATATCCAACTTTTTATTCCAATTCTTATTATAACACTTTGAACCGTTCTTTAATAAAATATATAATCGCTCTCAAATATTTTTATATATATATAACGATAATTCTACTTATATCAGTAAAAAGTGTGAAGTAAAATAATATTTCTCTACCGAGTAAATAAATAAAAAAATTAACCTTTTAATATTGAACATATAACACGATCTATTGAATTTTAATTAATTAAATCATTTACTATCATCAAATGTAAATCTACATTTTCATAATAAATCATTCATTGAGTTGAATGTTAAATGTCGAATTAGAAATAATTTGCAAAGGAAAATATTCCTTCTCTTACTTAATAGTCATATTTAAATATTATATATACTTTTTATGAAATTTCAATTCATTATAATGTTTTTAAGGCGCTAGTTGAAATTTTGTAAAATTAAAGTATAAAATGTTTAGCAAGTATTTACAAGTTTAGAAAAGTTGAAAAAAATGGAGAAGCTATGTTAAAATTTTCATAGAATTTTGAATAACTTGTTAAGATAGTGTAAAATTAATTTATATTAGTGTTTAGTAAGTGTTTGCAAAATTTGAATGCTGAAAAAAAAATTATCAAAGTTTTTTGTAAAATTTTGAATACTTAATTGATCAATTTTTAATAAATAAAATATTAAACAGTGGACATTACGTATCAATGTTAACTTGTTAAGTAACGTTAATAGAGCAAATAGATTAGAATGTAATACTTGATAATTTCTAACATTATGCGTCTATTAATTTTGCTTAATAGTTTTTTACTGTTAAATTATTTTATTTTAGTAATTTAGTTTTAATATAAGAAATAATTCTTTAAACTTCATTATTATGATAAGAAAATCTTGATTAATAATACGTTACAATTAATTAAGGCTAAGGAATAATTATTATTTTTACTCTTAGAAAACTTGGGAGTATGAGAGAGATAAGGCATGCTCCTTGCGTAAATGACGTGTATATTTCTAAGTTGTACTATAGTGGTTGAAATTTGAAAATTTCCTATGCAAATGGAATGGTCTTCGGCCACCGTTTGAATCATACCACCAACCAAATATACCTACTAATAATCTTCGGAATCCAAATCTCACTGTACAAATTTTTTAGGTGCACGTGATAATTATTCTAATAGTGTAGATTGATTGATTTATATTTCGTATATTTAGTTTTTAATTAGTCAACAACAGTATTCAATAAATTGCTAAACATTACAATTATGTGAGATGAATATTCATAAATTCAATAATTAATTATTGGTATGTGTTTAAATATGGCAATTTTCAGTAACGCTTGCGAAACATGATCAAGAGTGTATTGAGCATGGTATTTTAATTTAGTAGAAAATTTATTTTTCTTATTAAAATGATTGTTTGAAAAAAATAGTTCTGTTTGATAAGATAATTAAAATATATTGTCATTAATTTTTGTTAAAATGCTACTTTAATCATTAAAAAAATGCTGTTTATTTCGTTCTTAGCAGAAAATGATTTTTTTTTTTAAAATTTCTAATAATTTCTTATTTTACTTCTTCAACATTTAAAACTCTACAATCTTGAATTTTTTATCTTTAATATTTTTAAATTAATTTTATCATTAAATTTTTATAAAATGTAGCAAAATTATTTATTTTTATTTTTATAACATATTTTAAATAAGAGTAAAATTAAGAGTTATAAATTATTAAAACTTAAAATAATATTTACTAACTTTTCAAGTTTGGACAAAAAATTTATCTATCATTTCATATTTATCAATTAGCTTAATAATTAAACTAATTTTATCAAACATTTTCAATTAAAGACTCGTTTATTTCATTTTTTTGAATGAGTCTAATATAAAAAAATGATGTGTTTTAATATAGTATCTATATAACTTTATTTTTTGGAAGCTTTTCAAAATTAATGTTTTATCAATCATTTTATATTTATAAATCAGTTTAACAAATAAACTAAATTTATCAAACATTTTAAGGATACATTTACTTTTTTAATGAGTTTAAGAATATAAAAAAATGATGTATGAGGAGAGTAACTATAATGTTTTTTCGGAATAACTTCTAGAAAAAACTAGAATTATATTATTTTAAATTTATTTTTTATAATATTTGTAATACTCTTATTTTTATTATTTTATTTTTAAATAGAGAATTTTTAAAATTTAAAAATTATGAAAAATCTCATCCAAACAAGATTGGTTTTTTTGAACCAAGCATTTAGGGTATTCTTACTTAGACAAAATGAGTCTTCTTAAGTAAAAATGAATAATATTGTCCCAATTGTCCTTTCGCTCATGTAAAAGGACATAGAAAAAATGAATGAGTTCTCTAAACTATGCTCCAATTTTGTATAAGGCAATGTTTGACTATGATCACAGTCTAAGAAAAAGTGCATATATAAGAAAATGATAGACTGTAATATATGTTTTATATACATTAATTATGATATTACTAATGTGTTTATTATTGTATTTGATACTATGAATATTCAAATTATTATGTTAATTATGTTTTTAGTAAAAAAAGATGACCACTTCTCAAAGACCCATTAAGCTAACTGGGTGGACTCTAGAAAGTAGATTAAATTATGTATTTAAAGAATGACAACGAGTCTGTCACTATAAATTTGTAATAGATAATGAAAATAGAATTGAAAATATTTTTACCTTTGAGATGACAATAGAGTACAATATTCTTTTGACTATCCTACTAATAGTATATTATATCACACCCTCAACTTGTACATATATAGAGAACAATTCAAACACTAAATGCTTTAAATTTTGTTTATACTTTTAATAACTACGATCTCATGGGAAGGCCGACAACTTTTATCCAAGAGTAAATAAGTGATACAAAGGTCTTTATAGATACTAAAATTTTTTATAATGAACACTAACATTAGAAAAGTTAAAAGGAATAAAGAGTTGGCTTGAGGATGATAATTAAAATTAGATCTTTCAAATTGTTTATATTGAGATAGATTATTTATTTAATTAGCAAGTTATAATGTAATGATAAATATTTATCTTTTATCATTTTAATACATGTACTTTTTCATAAATTGAGTAATAAAAATAATTTTTTAAAATTTTTTTTATCAAATTTTCACATTACAAGCATAAAAAAATTCACTTTATTTTTCTGATTCGTTATAATTTATTTCATAAATTTCATAAATAAATTAAGAGTGTTAAATTTATTAAAATATTTTAAAGATTTAATGAGTTTAAAAATATAAAAAAAATGATGTATGTTAACAGTAATTATAATGTTTATTATTTTTAGGCAGCTATTCAAAATCACTCTAAAAAACCTAGAATCATATTATTTTTAACTTATTTTTTTATAATCTCAATTGAACATCTAAAAGAATTGAGAAGTAATTATTTTTTTAAAAGGTTATTTTTCAAAATGTAAAGTAAAACAAACAAATTTTAAATTTAGTAGTCTTTCAGCTTTTATATTTTAACTTTTAGCTTTTATCTTCGGTTAGTTTATTTGTTAATTTTACTAAATACATCCTCCCTATTAATTTATTATATTTAATTATATAATATTGTGTGCTTGATTTGAATACGATAATATTTATAAAATTATGTTGCATAAATTCAAATATATTTTCATTGTTGTATTAATATATTTGGTCATTATAAAATCATTGCAATAAGTTTCCAAAACGAAAACTTTTAAAAGTACTGATTTAATGATTACGGTAGATTCATTGGGACTAATTAATATATATATATGCTTTCTAAGACATATTTTAACAAGTCTTTGTTTAATTCAAGTAAAATATTAAAATAATAAAAACATTAGCTTTCATAATTCATTTAATAAAATATATAAACATTTATTAAATATTTTTTAATTTTGGTGCATTCTAAACGTAAAATATTTATATTGTTAATAAATTAAAATATTTTGTAAATATAATTTTTATATTAATTATTAAAAGTATATAATTTTTATTGATATATTAATTCTTTAAATAACAGTGTCTATGTATTTAAAATATATTTTGTTAAATATAAAAGTATAAAAAAATATATATGATCAATCATAAATTAATTAAAAATTATGAATTAAAAAATAACATATGCCTATTTTTACGGGTGAGTACAATAAAATATTCAACAATCTTAAAAATATTATTTTCTAATTTAAAATATAAATCAGATTGAATAAATAAATATTATTAACAAGGATGTGTATTTATTACAAAGATTTTGTATTTACTAAATTGGAAGCGAAACTCTTTTTCAAAAATCAAAATATCACTTTATTGAAATTTGGGACTAAACATATTGCGTTGTTAATCATTTAAACTTTTTGAGATATTAAATTTCGAAATCTTTATAGACATTTAACTTTTTTAATTGTTATATATATTTATCTTTTTCAATTGCTACAGTCAAGTTAAATCACTCTGTCAATTGTTCTCGATTTAAAAATTTTATTTTATTTTAATCGTGGTAAATTCAACCCATTCAATTATCTAAATAAAGTTTATTACAATTGATAAATAATTAAAATTTTTACGATATATATATATATATATATATATATATATATATATTCATTTTATTGAAAGCACAAAATTTTAATAATTTTTATTCTTCAAAAAATATCTCTAATTATAAGTTGGAGATAGCTTGTAAAATATTTAAAAAATGTTTATAGTGCCTCTATGACAAAAAAGAAAACTTGAATCTATCTCTACAATTATGACATTTTGTTTTGATTTTGTAACATAAATTTTAGGAATTTTCTACTAAATTAAATTAAATTTTTGTCACTAATTATGCAATCAAATAGTTTTTTATTAATTAATTATTTAATCAATACTTAAATTTTTATTAATATTTCATATAGTAAAATAATAATAAATCATTATTAAGATAATAATTAATTAATAAAATTAATTTTTTATATTAATGCTTTTATATCATATGTATCTATAAAATTTTATAATATACAATACACATACATACTAACAATGTATATTGATATGTTCATTTTTAGTCGTATCCGCGAACCACGATGGACTTTTTTTTTTATTATTATTACTTTTTAGACTTTGGAAACTTCCCAAGGCCGGTGACCATATGAACGGTGAACAGAGCACCCAAAAACACGGCATAAATATGACGTGGACTAATGAAAAGATGACACGTATACGTTGGGACCCACTCACACGCATCCCTATGAGCGAACATCGCATATAAATGGGATCCATTTCTACAGTTTTGCTCGTTCAAAGCACGCTCTCTCACGCATAGCCTCAATTTTCTCTATCCTTCTCCTTTCGCATTCTCAAAACCCTTTTGATTTGTGAAAGGTAAGTTCACGAATCTTAGCTTCGTTTCACAATCTTTCTCAGATCTGAAAAAAGTTGTGATTCTCTCTTTCTCTTTTCTCAATTCGCTCTTCAGATCTACTGCTGTATGATTATGTCTTCTATTCAGTTTCGAATTTTCTCCGTTTTGTTTGTTGGTTTTTGATTCTGCTTGACGCATAGTTTTGGTGTGCGCTGTTGTTTACTGGTCGATCCCATTCGTTTCGAGTTTGTTTGTGCTTGTGGCGTTACTGTTTTATTGTTAAATCCGATGGTAGATCTGTGTTGTTTGTTCTTGTGTGATTCGATCCAGAATGGCTTGATCTGTATGCAGAATCTGTCTTTGACTTGGTTCCTAGTATAAAGGTCATAGTTTTTGCTTTAAGGTGATGGATCTTTTTATTTTTATTTTTATTTTTATGTTTATGTTTATGTTTAACTAGAATCTAGGATTTTAGGTTTTTTAATGGCCATTATATTTTGGTTAGACGCAAATCTGAGTTTTTTTCTTCGCAGATCGTACTTGGCTTTTGATATCTTCTGTTTTCCATATGTTTAGTCTGATCAATTGTTTTGACAGCTTCAATATTCATCAGTCTATCATTGTGATTCTGTTTTCAAAGCTTTACAGCGCTTGTGTTTCTGATCGTTTTGTACTTCTTCAAGTGCGATTTTTGTTGTTAATTATTTGGTTATTTAAATAAGAAAAATGAATAAAGGATGAGTAAATATTTTGCTTTTTACTTGCTGCTCTGTGATTTGATTGACATAACTGCCTCATTCTTTGTTGATCACTTGATTCTTTTTAGAACTTATAAACTATACTATGTAATTGAATATTTGTATTCCAAATTAATTGGACTGTTTCACTTATGGATTTTTACAGCAAAAGGTTTTGTGTATCACAATATTTCTCACAGTTTATCATTTGTGAAAATAAATGGATGAATTTTGCTGTGTACTCTACACTTTAACTTGCAATTTTTCCGTGTTGCTGGTTCTGATTATCAACATGGTTGACTGTCTTCTAATTTTGATAAGGTTCTTGTACTGTGGAATGTAGATGGATTGAAGTTGTCCTGTTTTTTTTTTTTTCTAATAGTATTATTGGATGTCAGGGTTATATATTTGTATTCTGTTCCAAGTTCTATGTATATCATATTGTGTTGACCAGAAACACATCAACATCTTCAAAACTGTATGTTGGTTTTATCAGTAACAAAAGGGTTTTTGCAGATTGTGCTTTCTTTTTTCTTTCTAGTGGTCGATACCCAATCATGATTTTGGTGAATGCCTTTGCTGAATGCTATTGTGATCCCATTTGATAAATTTATGAACCTTCTTTGACATTGGTTATTTTTTGTCAGGAAGCTGCCATGGTTGATCAGGTCCAACACCCCACAATCTTGGACAAGGTTGCTGGTCAGCTCTATCTCCGTTCTAGTCTTTCATCTAGTATCAAGAGTTATGATGGAGCCGTCCGTCATCCTGCACTCTATCAAAGACCCTCATTTGGGAATTACTCAAATGCTGCATTGCAGTATCCAGTGATGCCTGGTTGCAAAACTACCATTGATGTGTCTGCTACTGCAGCAACACCCGCCTCTCCTGTTTTTGTTGCAGCTCCAGCAGAGAAAGGAAATTTCATGATAGACTTTCTCATGGGTGGTGTTTCAGCTGCTGTCTCCAAAACTGCTGCTGCCCCCATTGAACGGGTTAAGCTGTTGATTCAGAACCAGGATGAAATGATCAAATCTGGAAGGCTTTCTGAGCCCTACAAGGGTATTGGTGATTGTTTTAAGAGAACAATGCAGGATGAGGGTGTTGTTTCACTGTGGAGAGGCAACACTGCAAATGTCATCCGCTATTTCCCCACCCAGGTAAGTTATGTTGTAGTCATTTTTCAGTATCTTCCAAATGTGTTAATAGTTAATATTGTATGGGATATTGATTTTGCTGTTTGAATCCTATCAGGCATTGAACTTTGCATTCAAGGACTACTTCAAGAGGCTTTTCAATTTTAAGAAGGATAGGGATGGTTATTGGAAATGGTTTTCTGGCAACTTGGCCTCTGGAGGTGCTGCTGGTGCATCATCTCTGTTGTTTGTTTACTCTCTTGACTATGCCCGTACCCGTCTCGCAAATGATGCAAAGGCTGCGAAGAAAGGTGGTGAAAGACAATTCAATGGTCTTGTTGATGTCTACAGGAAGACATTGGCGTCTGATGGTGTTGCTGGTCTTTACCGTGGTTTCAACATCTCATGTATTGGAATCATTGTGTATCGTGGACTATACTTTGGAATGTATGATTCCCTCAAACCTGTGGTTCTGACAGGAAAATTGCAGGTTAGTTTTTTCCCTTATATTTTATTTAATCCAATTCTTATAACTGTTCAGTGTTTTTATTATGTTAAATTCTAGTTTTAGATCATAAGACTAAGAAGCTTCTTCAAATTTTTATTTAATGTCTTGGTATTTTTATTTGGTACCACTTATTTTATGAAAACAATCACTTATTTTTTAAAATTTCCTTAAGAAGTTTCTCTATGAAATCTCAGTTTTTTGTTGTAGTCCTTTTAAATATTTTTGTTAGTTATGATTGTTGCATACTTGGTTTCTTAAAACTAATTTTTGTTACAATGCTGCCGCTGCTTAGTGGTAGTGGTAATATGTCATGCATTTAATCATTTCATGTTAGTAATCATTTTGAAGTTACATGTAATATAATAGTTATATATGTATGTCACATAGTGGTTACTTAATACTCCGTTATTTTTTATAAGAAACAAAATTGAACATTTTTTTGATTTTTTTTTTTATAAGAAACAAATTATAGATTAAAGATGTATTAATTGTTAAATTTTTTTTATATCTTTTTTTTATTAGTATTATTAAATATACAAATTACTAATTATACTATTTAATATTATGAATATTTTTAAAATAAAATTTATATTTATAAAAAATATATCTGACTTGACTTAATTGTTTTGATGATTTATTTTTTTTGTTTTTTATAAAAAGAATTGGAGGCAGTTATAAGGAATATTCTAAGAAGTTTTGAAACTTGTGAAAACTAAACTAAACAAAGAAATTGAAAGACCAAAATTGAACGAATAAATTAAACTAAAACTTTATATCCATTTAATTATGTTAATACAGTGTTTTTAAATCATAAAACGGAAAGGCTTCTTCAGTTTTGTAACAATTTATTGTAAGCTAATACAATTTTATTTGATGATTGCAGGATAGCTTTTTTGCCAGTTTTGCTCTAGGATGGCTCATCACCAACGGTGCAGGTCTAGCATCATACCCAATTGACACTGTTAGAAGAAGAATGATGATGACCTCTGGTGAAGCCGTGAAGTACAAGAGTTCTATGGATGCATTCGCACAAATCTTGAAGAATGAAGGTGCCAAGTCATTGTTTAAGGGTGCTGGTGCCAACATCCTTCGTGCTGTTGCTGGTGCTGGTGTGCTTGCTGGTTATGACAAGCTGCAGGTGCTTGTGTTCGGCAAGAAGTATGGATCTGGTGGCGCATAATTTTTTTCAGCGTCTGAGTAATTTTATTTTGTTTTAGATGGCGATGAAAATCCTTTTTAAGTTCCGAGAGTTTAGACTAATTGCTTCAGCAAATTTTGTTTAATAAATTTACTCGATGGGATATTATCCCAAAACCATTTTTAAATTTCGGATGGAAATTCAACATTGAAAGCATGATTTATTTGAGTGACAGGATAAACAACCGTCACTTTGGGAATTGGGATTCCATTGTTTATCTTTTTATTAATGATTAATATACTGTTCTAGATTGTCTTGTTTCTGGAATAAAATGCCCGTAACCCATGATTGATATTTTATTCTTGTATTACCAAATATGTAGGTTACGGGGATTTTTCCTTCCGCTCATCTATTACTTTATATTATTAGGCAAATAGCGGGATTACTAATTACTAAATTTTTAATTACGACGGCATATGTTAAGCTTTTACTGTATTTCTTTTCTATTAAATTATTAATTGTTTAATGTTCGTTCGTTCTTTGCTTTGTTACATTTGTTCTAAATGCGTTATGGCCCGCGCCTACCTGATTCTTGGAAATATTTGTAAAACAAATGAGTATGCTCTGATGTTTTCTTAAACAACGGGGGTGGAGAGGGAGCGGTGTCGTAGAAAAGCTAAAATTATTCATCCAAGAAGGATGAATCGTCTGTGAACGCTAAGTTTTCCAATTTGAAGATGTGCTCTGAAATGTGATTTTGGGGTTATGTTTAGTTTCTATTATTTTGTCCAGCAATTTGAGATAATAGTAGTTGAATTCATTGTTTGCTTGACTTTGGCTTGGTTTTGGTTTCTAAACTTGCATAAAAACTTGTTAAATATATATATAACTTCATATTTTATTAAAAAAAAAATCGAATGAACATAGTAATCAATACTTTCGCAAAATATATACATGACTTTTTAGTGATTTTATTCATTGTAATAACTAAAGCTGGATTGAAGAGAAAATTTTTTACAAGGATCACGT
Source organism: Abrus precatorius (assembly GCF_003935025.1). NCBI lineage: Eukaryota > Viridiplantae > Streptophyta > Magnoliopsida > Fabales > Fabaceae > Abrus > Abrus precatorius. Next base: position 11,005,185 of record NW_020874303.1, read on the forward strand.
TGAAAAGTAATTTGATTATTTATTATTTTTTTATTGTATATCTATTTAATTATAGTTAATAATATTAAAAAAATATAATAATTATGTTATTTTTATTTATCAATAGCATCACATTTTCACAATGCTCTTTTTTTTTATTATTATTGTTAGGGTTGAGCTAAAAAAATCTACCTAATACCATTGCGTATGAAATTTAATTAGATAAATTGGGCAGATGAGAAATTGATCAAATTTTTTTGATAAAAATAAATGGATTTACTTGGTCGCCAGGTGAGAAAATAAATGGATTTACTTAGGTGCAGGTGATCAGGCTCAAGTGCAAATATTAAAAACCAACAATATTTAAATTTGATGGATTAAAAAAAAACAATAAAATAAAAAAATTAAACATTTTAAAATCTAAAAGCTAACCCTAATTCTCACATTTTGCTATTTTGTTTATGGCTTTGTGTGAAGTACTGCCACTCTTCTTTGGGCCTCTCTGTCAACACATCTTGCTCTCTGTAATCTTTATTCTCTCTTTCACTCATTCTACTATACCCACTATCTCAGCCAGCGATTGTGTTTGTTCTCGAGCTCTCCACTGTTATTTCTCTATCTATTACACTGACACAAATATTTTTCTTTTTTTCTCATCTATTGATCTTAACACAAAAAATCCTAAACATACCGTCGTTGTTTGGTTACTCTTTTATTGACTTCTCTTTTGAGAGTTTTGTTGATTTTCTATTGGGAGATTTTGTGATTTGCATTGGTAAGTCAAACAATTGGTAAGTTACACTACTCTTATAGGTTTTTATTTTTAGATTATTTTTATTGATCTTTTTAATTTTTGGTTTAGGATTTATTTTTCTTTTATCTGATTTTTTTTATTTTGCATGTTTTAGTTGTGTTGAGACATTGATGATGGAGATTAAGGTTCAAACTTTCTTAGTTATTCTTTTATGCTCTTTGTAATTTGCATTGAATTTGCATTTTTATTGACTTAGACGGTGGATTCATAGCTATACTTAATTGCCTCTTATTAATTGTTAGAGGCTTGCCTGCACTGCATGAAGTAGCCTAGTAAACATTGTCTTTTTTTGGAAGGTAGCTTAATTTGATTATTTTAATCTTTAAATTTATCATAGATTTAAATGTTTAAATAATTAAGCTTATATTCTTATTTTATTTTGCAAATTCTATCATATGAATGTTCTTGAAATGATGAATCTTTGTTTTCAATACAATTCATTTAAAAGACCAATATGTCATTATGTTTTTTTAATACATGTCAATTTTTGTATATTTATGATTCATGATATGATCATTTATTAATAGGATTGAATTATGTGTAATAGATTAATAGTTCAACAGGATCGGGTTAAGGTCCATTTCATTTTTCTTATTATAGATGCACAATTTTAAGTGTTGTTTATGCTTATTTAGATTTCAATTTATAAAAATAACTATAATTTAAAAATACACTTTTTTTATTAGGTCCAAAAAATGATCTTTGTAACACCTTTAATTTTGTTGTCCTTGTATGGAAAAAATAGAAATTTTAGTACCGGGTATCTCACTGTAGCGAGATATCTTTGTAACATCCCATATTTATTTAAATATTTTCTTCTTCATAAATATAGGAATATCATCGTTTATTTCAGTAAAATAAGTAAAAGATAAATTAGTAGATAAAAGATCTCTTTGCATGTAAGATTTGAATTACTAAAATTGAGTAAAATCTTAGAACTTCATACATACACATTTAATTATTTATAACCTACAGTTTTAAATGAAAACTAAAATGCTATATTAGCAATTAATTACTAAATATTACACATATAATTTTTTTTAGAAATCATCCTTTACAGTGAATTTATTAAAGTGTTTCAATTCTAAATTAAAAACTTTCATCAATATAATTACATATGATAAATAACTTTGAATAGAACTTATTCAATAATATCTTTACAATTCTTCCTTAAATTAAACTCTATAGAACTGTTTTCTTCCTACCATTCCTTGCGAGTATGACTCTAGAATGGATCAACCTTCTTTACCAGAAAAATAATTATAAGAATGAGCATTCTTTGCCCACTAAAATTCTTAATTCATAAGATAATGAAATCAATAGAGAAAGTATTTTCAAAGCTACATATAATAAATTAGAAATATTTTATTTCTAACAAATTGATTTATCATTTGATTAATTTGTATATGTGAATACCCAATTTTATCCGGATCCTTTTCAAAAATAAATTTTAAAATAAAAAATTAAATATAATAATTTGATTTTTTAAAGAGGTTAAAAAAATATATTAAAAAAATAATTTAAAATTAAAATTTAAAATTTTAATTTTTAAATATAAAATTATATTTAGAAATGGTCAAAGTAGTTAGTAGATTTTTAGAAAAATAAATGAGAAAGAAAAAAACTTATTACTGGTCATCAAAAAATAAGAGAGCCTTTATTAAAATATATGATTTTAGAAAATGCCTATGAATAGGAAGTTTAGGTCTTTAGAGAGGGAGGACTTTTAGGTAGACACCTTTTATTTTTTATGGGGACACTTTGAGAGCAAAGAGAAAAAGAGAGAGAATTCAAGAGAGAGAGCTCATGAAACGAAGAGAAAGAAGAGATTTAGGAGAGAGAACATATCTAGAAGGTTGAAGGAAAAGTCTATTCAAAAATCCTAAGTCATTACAAATGAGTCGACAAAAATAGAATTTATATTTTATTTTTTCGGTAAGAATTACTATTTCTTTTTTCTTTTTGTTGTTCTTTTTCTTTTACTCATCCTATCTCTATATGTTTTCTCTTTTGTCTATATTAAATTTTTTTTCTTTTGCGAACCCTAGTTTATCTAATCTAAAAACTTTTCCTTTTCTTATAAACTTACAAAATTTCTAATTTTCTTTTTAACTCTAAAATTTTTCTTTTTCTGAATCTTAATTTTTTTTCTAACATGGAAAATTTGTTCGTTTTGTAAGAAAAAAAAACAAAAAAAACTAAAAGCCTAATTGTTTCTACCCAAAAAATCATTCCTTTTGCAAAACCCTAAAGAATATAATTTTTCTCCAAAAACATGTTTTCAATGATAAATCCTCTTTCTTTTTTGCAAACCTAAAAACCCTAATGTTCTTTTAACCCTAAAAAAAAAGCTAACCTTTTCTAGTCTTAAAAAACATCTTTTTGCAAATCTTAAAAACTCATCCTTTCTTAATGCTAAAATTATTTCTTTTGTTCATTTTTTCCATTAAGATATATGTATTTTTTTTTGTGTTCTAAACAAAAAGGTGAATTTATTTCTTAAAAAATAAAAATTAGTATTCAAAAATATTTTAAATCCACGCAACAGTCAAACAATTTTGATAGAGTGGTGGATCCACTTTCAACGTTGTTTGAATTGTAAGAGTTTATTGAGTATCCGTGTGCTAACTTAAACCATGTGCAGGAATGAATTTATTTAAAAAATAATAATAAAGAAAAATTAAGTTTTTCACAAAAAAAAAAGAAAGAAGAATCTTTGAAACTTATCCAAAATACAATTTTCAAAAAAAGAACTACGTAACATCTTTAATTCTTCCGTTACATACAGAAGATACATAGAAGCGGAAACCTGACCCGTCAAATTAAAAAAAATTAATTTTTTTTAGGTCTAAATTATTTTTTAGAAAATTTTAAACTAATAGTAATTCAAAGTAATTCTAAAAAAAATAAAATTATTGTCTTTTTTTTGAAAAAATTAAATAAAAAATATCAAGATAAAATGTTTTAAGGTTGTTTTCTCTAATACAAAAATAAAAAAGGGAATAATATTCTATAAATAATCCTTTATCTCAATTCAAATTAATTTTTTAATTATAATTCTTTAGTTAAAAATAAAAAATATAAAAAATGAATTTTTAGCTAAAGAAAAATAAAAAAATAAGTTAGATTTTATTTAAATTTATTTAATATGAAAATTACAAATGAATAATATTTTATAAATAATCCATTTTCCAATTCTAATTAATTTTTTCAATTCTTTATTTAAAAAATATATAAAAATGAAAAAAAATCAAGTTAGATCTTATTTAAATTTATTTTTAAAAAAAGAATAACATTTTTATAATTAATTCATTCCTTTAATTTAAATTTTTTTAATTGTATTTCTTTATAAAAAAAATATAAAATTAAAACCTAAAAACAATTGTTAAAATTAGAAACAAGGCTAAAAAATAATGACCAATTTGAAAATATTAAGAAGAATATTAATGGTTTTCCTTTAAAGTGAAATAAATATTTTTAAGTAAAACAATTTTTACACAATTAATTAGAATGGTAACTGTTTTAATTAACGGACGTTGTAAGGTACTAATACCTTCCTTACATGTAAATGACTCTCAAGCTCAAATCTGGTTTTGAAGATTTTTTTTTAAAAAAAATTCTAATATTTTTTTAATAAACTTTAGTGGCAACTCTTTATCATTGCCGTCCCGTCGTGACCCCGATTGCAATAGATGGCTACTCCACTGGGGACATGTTTGAGAGTCAATCCTAACCTAATTGATTGTGCAATATTTTTAAATTTTTTATATTTATTTAACTCCTTAGCTTGTTTGTATATTCCTTTTATTTTATTTATTGTTTAGTTTATTTTTGTAAATATCTTGTTACTATTATTTATCTTGCTATATTGTGAATCTTAGGGTAGATGACTCTTGTATATTTTTCGATATTTGTTAGTCCATGCTAGATGGGTAGTTAATAGGGTAAAGACTTGTATGCTCCATGCACACACATCACTAACACTTACCTTGTAACACCCTGGATTTGGTAATAATAAATTAATCGTTAAAGTGAGTATTTATATATAAATATATATGAGTGTTGACTTAGTTTGACTGAGGTTAGTCGGGAATATAGGATGAGGGTAAACTGTAGGGCAGTCTCGTTGTAGCAAGAAGAGTCTTGTTGTAGTGAGAAGACCCTGGGTGGAAGGAGTGAGACTATCGCCTTCTCGCTACAACGAGAAGGTCCTTCGCTATAGACTATAGCGAGAGAACGACAGTGAATGATGCATTTATGGACGCAGTCTCGCTGTAGAGAGATTATGTAGAAAACAAGGTGCAGTTTCCTCTGAGATTTTCGCTGTAGCGACAAGGGACGTCGCTGCAGCGAGAGATGCCTCGCTGCAGCGAGAGTGTCTCGTTGTAGCGAGCGTGTCGCGATCAGACGAGTATTTGAAGGGTTTAGGGTTCAGAAAATTTATTTTCCATCCCTCCCTTTGAAATCTTTTCGATTCTCTCTATTCTCAAGTGTTCTTACCGATTAAAATACCTCCAAAGCCGTTTGGAAGTTGGATTGAAGGTTGAAATCGAGTTTAGAACACTTGGAGGTAAGTTTATGAGTTAGGGTTTTGGTTTCTCGTTCCTCTTTCTTGTAGTCTTGAGTTTTCATAGGAAATTTCCATATTTTAGGGATGAAAATCCGTGTGACAAGCTATTCTATCATATATTTCGTGAAGAGTCTTCATTCCAAGGTAAAGGGAGTAAATTCCAAACCTTAACCAAACCCTACACGTAAATGACTCCCGAGTCCAAATATGATTTCGAAGATTTAAAAATTTTTTTTTTGAATATTTTCTTTAATAAACTTTGGTGGCAACTCTTTATCATCGCCATCCCGTCGTGACCTCAGTTGCGACATTATCTATTTCTCCTTGTTCATTACAGTCATTCGATTCTTTAATTCATTTCACTTTTATCATATTGATTCCAAAATATTTATTTATTTATATTCAAAGTACATGCATTCCTACTTCTTTTAGTTCACACATGTAACCTAACTTCTTTTGTTATTTAAAGGTAGTTGATGAATCCACATTTTACTAAATTTTTATACATCATTTATCACTTTTTATAGAAAAGAATAGACTTAGATAGTGTAAATAAGATGAATATTCCAATTAGGCTAAATAATATAGAATTCTTAGTTTTTGGTTAATTTACATTGATTTAGATAGTTTATTTTACATATTTTGATCATTTGAATAATGTGACAGGAATCCCCAAGCTTATTTTGAAGAATTATTGGATTTTGAGGAATTTGAGGTGAAAGTAACTACTTTCAAGATTGATAGTGACAACTACAACAAGCTACTTTCAGCAAAGGGACCAAAGTGATCACTTTCAAAGTTAAAAGTGACAATTACAGCAGCCTAGAATCCACTAAGTCTGCGCGTGGTTACTATGAAAATTCATAGTAATCACTCCAAAGCATGCAGAATTGAAGGTGTTGCGCGTAGTTACTATCAAAGTTCATAGTGACAACTCCAGAGAGTCCAAAAATATCCCAGTGCTGCGCGTGGTTACTATCAAAGTTGATAGTAGACACTACAGAAAGGCAAAACCCAACAGATGTTGCGCGTGTTTACTGTGAAAGAATGAAAGTAATTATTTTGGAGGGCACTAGCTTTAGTATAAATAGATTTTTGCCAAATTACGGTAGAGAGTTCTTACACTTTTTGAACCTTTTTTCTTCTTTACTAAATTTAGGACATTTTTAAGAGCTTAGGGCAACCTTGGGTGATAGCCAAGGGTCCAACCTAGGGTTTGATTTCTCATTTTTCTTGCTTTTACATTAATACTAATGAGTTTTCTGCATTTTTCAACTGCGTTTTTGACCCCCATTTCCATGGAGGGCTAAATTTTGTGTAATCCTTAGTGAGTTCACATGGATTTTTAAGTTCCTTGATTTTAATGATAATATAATTTCTTTCTTCTCATGAATTACTTCTTCCTTGTCTCTTGAATTGAATTAATGGTGAATGAGGGGGATATTGCTTAATTAACCCTAATTCATTTTAAGGAGATTCTAAACTAGGGATTGCTTAATCCTAGGTTTAATTCTAAGGTTGCGTAACTTTGGGATGAGGGATTAGAGCCTAGCAAATTGCGTAATTTCGTTAGGACCATAAGGTTGATTTTTGCTTGTTAAATTAACCTAATTCATGGGAGAGAGGATGAATGTTAAATCTTGAGTGGAATGAGGATAGAATCTTTGTGGATGAACTAAGGATTGCTGATTTCTATTGTTTGAACTAATTAAACTTGTTTGTTTGTTGCTCTTTATATTAATTTGAAACCACAAAACCCCCCATTTTAATTGCTTGTTCAATTAATTCCTTCAACATGCTTAATGAAGATTAATAACCAATGTTCACGAGAGACAATCTAGGGTAACCCTAGTACTACATTAATTTGTTTAAATTTTGATGAGGATTTGTGACAAATCTTTTAAACACAAAATGAGACAGTAAGTTCATCAGTAGTTAATCCATTCACATCAATTTCACTTAAAACTTAACTTCTTAATTAAACATACAATAATAAAACAAGAAGGCCTATCACTTTACACTTAACTAAATATCATTATTCAATCCATAACTTTGTGCCATTTTATCCATTTCAAATCTAAATATTCCATCAATTCAATGGTACTTTAGATACTCTTGGGCCCCTAAATCACTGCCAATGTACTCCTCCTAGTTACGAAGGACTTACGCAACATAGATAGCTGATGGTAAGCTAAACCACACATGGATACAACATGTGCATTTACACCTTCTAAGCAAAGGTATAGTTAGGAGTTCGATCAAAAAATAAGCGTGAGGCCTGTAAATGCTTCCCACTTTTACATCGTGTACACATCAGTGAACTGCATTTACCACTCTTATTTCCTCCAAATTTCCACAATCAACTCCAAAATCTATACCCCTGGTGTATCCCTGAACTATCCATACTATTTCAATCCGTGACACATTACTTTATACTGTTATAATACATATGTTATAACCACATTAATTGATATATTACAATATATGTGTTATAATCTCATCCGTCGATGTATTACAACACATATATCATAATAGCATCAATCAATATATTTGTAACACACTTACTAGTATCCCTATTTCCTTCCTCCACACATATTCATCACTTTTCATATCATAAAGTTTCCCAAGGGTCATATTCATGCATCCCTTTTTACCATCGCATTTTCTGTCCCCTTTCTCATCATTTGATTAGTCAAAACATATTTAATAATTTACAAATCCCAATTGATTATAATTCACATATTTATGATAAATACATTTATCCTTCCTAGTACCGACTAAACTTTATCAAATTCATACAATCATCATATTCCATTATTTCAACACATTACCACAATAGTACCACATTTACAAAGCAGTAGTATATTACCACACAATATGCCGAGGGTCGGACACCCTCAAACTTAGTACAAATCGTGCAATTCATGTATAATTTACAGGAGATTACATTCTCTCGATCTTAATAAAATCTTCTAATCTAAGGTTCAGTATTCTCTAACTTTTATCACTCAACATGTATTTATCTCAAGAAACTTATTTACAAAACTTTCTAATCTTACTATAGCTCATAACCTTTACTAAGAATTTAACTCTAAGTGATTTCTATTAAATCCAAAATCCTTCTTTATACCAAAACTCCACTTGTTTCATAAAAATTTTATAGATTATTACTAAAATAGATTACTCAATTCTCATGGGGTCACTACTTATAGAAATAAAACTAGGGTCAGGAAACATTCCACTTACCTAGGAATGGATCCCAAAACAAAGTTCTTCGTGGGCTCTGGGAGAAACTCCATGTCTCAGTCGAAAGCATTTTCCAAGAACTGGAGTTCTTTCTAATGTCACAGAAGAGGTTACTATTAGAAGGAGAAAAAACAGATAAATAAGAACTAGATTTGAAGATTGGACTCTGGAAACTTACTCAGATCCGAGAAGAACAGATGTTTAAGCTCAGATTTGAGGGAAATCTAGAGTTATTGGAGTTTTTTCTGAGAAAGGGGAGAAAGAGAATGAAGAGGGAAAGGTGATTTGGTTGAAAATGAAGTTTTTAGGACGACAGTTTTTTAAATATCTCTCAAACTTGTGACTTTCTCGCTATAGCGAAAAAAATCAGAAGTTATCTTCTTTTGCTATCTGTCATTCTAGCTACACTGAGAGCTCATCGCTACAATGAGATTGTCACAAAGCTAAGAGAACACTAACTAGCAAGTGTACAAGGTAGTTGTAGCAAGTAATAAAATTTGAAATTCAATTTGAGTCCCAAGTATCGTCCTCAGGGATTAATTCTATCAATTACCACTTCATAAATTAATAACTAGTTGAGCTAAACGAATTTTGGAGTGTTTTGAGCATTTGCAAAGAAAATCAATAAAGTGTAAAAATAAGAAAATAACAGCAAAATAGAGTGACGAATGTAGAAATGAATTGATGTGTGAATGGAGTTAGGAACAATTTTACCTCTTTATCAATTGCAAAACTGAAGTAAATTTGAACTTTAAGTTTCTTAATTGATTGATAATCAATTTCACTTATTTAATCAAAGGATAATCCCTTGCCTCAATGATCCTAATATTTAATTAACTACCTTAATTCCTTAGGTGTAAATCAATCAAACATTGCATTAAGTATGAGAAATTAAGAGATCACAAGATTACGAATTCTTATCCCTAAGATATCCATAACCTTGACATTCAATTCAGATATGAGAAATTAACTCAACTTCCATTGATGAAAATCCTCTAGGTTCAATTCAAATGAATAGCTAATTCAAGAATTGCATTACAAAAAGAATTAAACGTTCAATACAATCAAGATCTTAAAATTTGGAAATCTATATGAGTCCCAAGTATCGTCCTCAGGGATTAGGTCTATCAATTACCACTTCACAAATCAATAACTAGTTGAGCTAAACGAATATTGTAGATATTTTGAATCATTTAAGAACAAAAACAATAAAGTGCAGAAATATGAAAAATACAGCAAAACAGAATACGAATTTTGTATTAAAATGCTATATGGAAAATAGTTAGGAATCACTTCACCAGATTTTCTATTACAATGTAATAATGTTCTGGACTCTTAATAATTCTAATTGATTGACAATCAATTTCACTTCTTTAACCAAAGGAAAATTCCTTGTCTTATTGATCCTAATACCTAATTAAACCTCCCTAATTCCTTAGGTGAAATTCAATCAAATATTGCATTAAGTTCTATAAATTATAGGATTACTAGATTATGATACTTATTCCTAAGATCTCAATAACCTAGGCATATGATTCAGATCTGAGAAATAAACTCAATTTCCATTAGTGAAGATTCCTCTAGGTTCAATTGAATGAAGGATTAGTTCACAACTGCATTAAGAACAGAATCACATACTCAATTGAATCAAAACCTCAAGGTCCAGATCCAAAATTACATCACAATATCAAATCTGAATTCATAAATCCCTAACAAAAAGAAATCAGAACATGTTCCTAAAAGAAAAAGAGAGAGAAAGAGTAGAAAAAGAGAAGCTGCAAAATTTCTTCATAAATTCAATCTCCAGCCTTATTCCTTAAGGTCTAGAGCTTGAAAGTTGCCCCCAATCTCCCTCTCTAACTCTCCTAAGGTGTGGAAATGAAAAAAAAATAAAATGGTAAAAGACTTCCAGATCTAAACTCTTAACTTCTATTTATAATGTTTTTCCTGCCTTTTCTACTTTCACACTTTAATCTCTAAGGATTATAGCATAAAAGGTCTTCTAGAAGCTTCTACAACTGAAATAGGAACTCAAATCGTTCAAAGTTGATAATTAAAAGTGATTTTCAAAATTCTGTTATTTTGCGTAAACACTCTCAGCACTTAGAGTGTCCACGCGCATGTGTTATGTGCAAATAAGCCTTATGTGTGGCTACTTTAAGTGACCAGAGTGTCCACGCGCAGCTTTGAGTGGTTACTTTATGCACGTGGCTACTCTCAGCAACACTTAGAATGGACACTCTCTTTGATCTTCATGGATTTTCCTCTTCAAAGTGTTAACTCTATGCACCCAAAATGGCTATGCCGAACACATAACACTTGATTTTTCATCTTTTAAGCTCACTTCCTCTACTTCCTTCAGTTCAATCTTTAACTCAAACATTTTCAACTCAAGCTTCTGTACAAAGTTAAATCATTTTAAGCAAAATGGTCCAAAATTGAAATAAAATCTAAAATTCTAAACTATTTACACAATTATGAATATTAATACAATTTTTATGGTATTTTCAAGTTTATTTACTATTTAACTCCTTATTTACTAACCAAAATTAGGCTAAAAATATAGTAAAATGTAGATTTATCATGTGTTGTGATGACTATACGGTGGTACATGAGCATGTGTGATAGGTGATGCATCTACTTCCCATTTTAAAAGGTCTAGTTGAGAGATGTTTGGAGTCATCGTGCCTTCTAGGAAAAATAGTACCTTTAGTCATTTCTTTAGTTTAGGCTTTAACGATAAGTCTAGACTATTTAGCTACAGTCTTTTAGAAATGTAATTTTTGTTTATAAATTTGTATTTTGAGCTCTATATAGAGCAAGCGTTGTAAATACATATACTTATATAAACTTTTTGGCTGTATGAAAATGTCCTTGGAACTTTGTTATTTTGTTAAAATGTTAAATTTAATTTTTAAAAAATTATTTTGAATTAAATGTGACATATATCCTCTGTAATATATATATATATATATATATATATATATTATTTCATTAATAAATCTATACAAGGAACAATGATGTATGATGTTATTGATCCTTTATAGAAAAGGGTTGTGACAATTTACACTTTCTAAACGAGAAAATTATCATGATCAAACTTCATCGAGACTAGAATCATCGATTACATAACATTAGATTGAGTCATAATAGTCATTAATAGATCGTGAGCTCTGATATCATAAAGGGATAAGAGAAACAACATAAAAGGAAGATAAAATAAAAATGAAAAAAATTGTGAAAGAATATTAAGTATAATTAAACGATTAGAAAATAGGAGAGTAATATATATAAAGAAAAACTAGCCTAATATAAGAAACAAATAGAACTGTACAAACTTCAAATAAAACTTAAATGCTTAAAATCTATCTTACATTTGTTAAATTATAATTTTATAAAAAAATAATATTTTAAATTTTTTACTCTGCATTTTATACTATCATTTTGCATTACAACTAAAGTAAATATCAATTTGTTAAGTTAGGAACTAATAAAAAACTAAAATAGACGATTCATATAATTTTGGTGATTAATTTAAAAACTTATTAAAAATATATTAATTTCATATGATGCTGTTATTAGTCTTATGGCTCACTTGTTTGGTAAATCCCATGCAGTTGATTTCAAATTAAACGCAATCATTTATGAGATAATTAATTTATGTTCAACAATATTTATCATTCTATTTCTTATTGACAGACACATTTTGTTATATCGCAAAATGAGTTTCATTGCTTATTGGGTGGATGTATTTTCACGGGGTGCCTGGGGATTCTGAAAGTGCTGATTAACGGATGCTGTTGCATTTTAAGTTACCCCACATTAATTCATTTTTGAATATTTAAAAATTAGCATAATATTTTTATGATCTTTATTTTTTATACACATTGTAAATATAATTCCCAAGAGAATACTAAAAGATGTTTTCTTAAAATGTACACGAAACATGTTGATAAAATCATCACAGTACAACTGAAATGAGCATGACCCAGTCTACAAAATAATAAACTAATGCTTTATTTATATAACTGCCACTCTCGAATGATCCACAAATTCTGCTTTTGCTTAATTTTGACTAAGCTTTTCATGGTCTCCGCATATCGCAGTTTCCGAGTGTTCCGTTGTCCAAAGCACCATTTCATCAATAAAAGCTAAATCAATTCCTTGCTTCCGACCAAGGTCTTCTGTGGTCCCATCGGTCTTGTGACATCGAGTCTGGCAATTACTTCGATTCACATTGAATTAAAATAAGAATTTAATTTTGATATTTTTAGAGTGCATCTAATAGCTTAATTGAGTATTTATTTAATAAACTCTTATTTCATAAAGGGTGTATAGTATAAATTTAATCAAAAATATTTTTTAAATTATATAAAAAACTCCTTAAAATAAATTGAAATGAAAACTTATGAGAGTGAATAATTACTTTTAAACTCTCTCTCTCTCTCTATATATATATATATATATAACTTTACCCATTTACCAGAAAGATTAGTCTATATATAGTAAAGAACAGCACAGATTTCTAAGAATTTTAAATTAATCACCGGCAAAATAGACAAAACACGTAAACAAGAACTACTGCCCAATTTTTGTTTGCAACATATACGAATGAAAATAAAAATTAAAAATCTTAAAAGAATATTTAGCTGAAAGAATAATTGATAATAATTATTTATAAACCATATAAACAATAAATGGAATATTATTGAAAGTTATAAACAAGTATACAAGCAATTAGTTTTTGAAATTATGACTTATAATATTTTAAAATCCACTTATTAACTAGTCTATATGACTTTACAAAAAAAAATTGTCATTTTATTTTATTTTCATCGTATTTTTTCACAAAAGTAAATATTATTTTGTAAAATAAAATTTTATTTTTGGCTTGCATAAGATTTTAGACTCCTAAAAATTCGTAATTTTTATATTTGATTTCTTCTTTTTATATATTTTAATTTAATCTCATAAAAATTATTTTTCATTTTTATCTGATTCCTTTATTGATAATTTGTTAACTTATTTTATTATTTATTTACATGACTTATATATTTGACTGAAACATAACATAAATCAAATGTGTCATTAATAATACTATATCATTTCTATTTTTTAATGAAATTTTAGCTTATAAAGTGAAAACTTTTTAAATTGAGATTTGAAAATTTAAAAGGAGTGAAAATATAAATGAAGCATCATTATCCATATTAACTCTAATGATGCATCATAAATTATAAGAGTCAAGTTAGATGTTAAAAGTACGTCCCAAAGAAAAGTAATAAATTACTAATAGAAAGATCATATAAAAAAAATTAAAAAGCTTATTTATGCTTTTATTTTTTAATGCAATTATTGTTAATGTTGATGTAAAAATATATTAAAAATTATGTTGAGAATATGTTGCTGGCATTGATAGTAATGGTTTTATTCCACACCTGAGCGTTGGAAGGGGATACTTCCGTCCACCGTTTCGTCAAAACTTTTTATGGCATATGAAAACGTTTTCTATGCGTATGATAACTCCAAAACACCCCATCCTTCATTAAAAAGATAAAAATCTCAGGCTAATAGAACAACATGACAAGCTTTCTTTCACTACCAACTCATTTTCATTATTTTGGACATTTTGGTGGTCCCAAAGCTTCGCTGTCTATTTATATTACTTATAACCCATGTAGTTTTAAAGGAGAAGAGAGAACGAAAAGAAGCATTCACCCAAATTGCCAAAGTCATATAAAGTTTGTAGTGTCATGGCATTCTTGTGGGATTCCTAGTCAGTTATAGAATTGAGAACTGTTTCAATTGATTGGGTTCTATTGCAAAGCTTTATGATAGTGCCAGTTTCCAACCATTATATCTAATTGCCTACTGTCTTTTGGTTTCATGCATTTGTGGCACACACATTGATTGAGATAAAAAAGGTGTTGGGGGCAAAACTGCAGCTTTGGCAATCCACTTGATTTGGTCTGACAAACATAAGGTGATTGTTGTTGTCATATACGTAAGAGAATATTTTATATATTTTTTTAAATTAATAAATTTGATTAATTTCTTTAATATTTTAAAAATAAAAAAGTATTAATATTTTTTAATTAAATCTCTGACTTCATTATCTATTAATTTAAAATTAATGGTTGTCATTATCTTATGTACGTATAAATTTTATAATTAACATTTTTTCTTTTTTAATTATTTTTTCCTGTGGTTGCCCCTTACTAGCAATTAATCAAAATCTATATATGACTATTTTTTAATTATTCCTTTTGTCTGTTTCACACAGCATCACGAGGAAACTAACAAACAAATGGCCTCTGGCCTAATTGAAGTTGGCAACAACTGAACATTCGTCTAATGATAGGCTTGTACGTGGTAAATCACTTTTGTCAAATGTAACTTTTAAGTGAGACATAACTAATAATTAAGATCATTTTTTTTTGTTAGATTCTAGCGTAAGTTTAATCATTTACGTTTGTCCTGTTTATCTGGAAAAAGAAAACAAAGAAATGATTAAATTCTGAGAAATGTTTAATATTACGACCTTTTTAAGTACGAAAGTTGAATGAATGACGTGGAAATACTTTAATCACTCATTTACTTAGCCATTTAGTTGGTCAGTTTCCTTTTGTATTTTCGTGTAAAGTTTTTCTTATTACATAACAGTTTTCTTAAATTTTTATTCACTCAAAAATTGTAAATTTTATTTATTCTATATTTTATTTTTTTCCGAATAAATTATTCGTTATATATATTTTCATTAAATAGTCTCTTAATTTTTATTTTTGAGTTAAATAAGTCTTTATTTTATTTTTAAAATTGTGAAAATTTAGATAATTATTAAATTTTATTTATTTTTTAAATATTTAAATATTGAATTGATCAAATTTTTCTTTGTTCAACATTAATCAAATAAAATATAAAATTTAATAAAAATAAAAAATGTTAAGCATTTCTTATTCAAATCTCACAAAATACAAAATTTTTAAAATTTTATCAATTGTTTAATAATTTTCTTACTTTTAAACACAAAAAAAATGAATAAAAAGTTAAGGATTTTTAGTAAGAAAAAATTACATGACATTAAATTTCAATAATTTAAAAAACTTAAAGAAAAATATCATACCTAAAACCATTAAAAGTATAATTAAGCTAATTAAATAAAAGACCACTTGATGCTACCACATGGCAAACACCGAGTAAGTTTTCTACCTAGGCAAAAATGTTATGCAAAATACAATGAAAAAAATAAATAAATTGCACACTATCATCTACCTATTGCAAAGTGATTTTCCTTTATAGAGTGAGATGTGTCAATTTTTTGTTGGATTGCATCATTAATAAAAATTAAAACTCTGAAATTAAAAAAAATAAAACATAAAAATTAAAAATAAATTCAAAATTTCACAAAAATAAAAGGATAATATTATTTTAATAATAAATATTTTTTTTAACTTCTCTCCTTAGATTGGTGTGAGAGGGTAAGTAACTAAAACTTTTACTTTAAATTTCTAAAATAATAATTTTATTTATATAAATTTAGTATTTTTATCTTGATATATTTTTATTTTTAATTTTTAAAAGTACTTCAAATATATTAAATTTTTTATTAAAAATATTAACTCTATTATTTTTTTTATGTGACGTGTATTGTTTATCTTCTTTAAATATGCAATTTATGTTTTCTCTTTCATTTTTTTCTCTTGATTTTCTTCTTCTGTTTCATCTTTGTCTTCTTATTCTTTTTTTTTCTTCATTTTCATCTTTGTGCAATGTTTTGAAAAAAAAAAGATAAAAAAAAGACTGATGAGAAAAAATGAAGAGGAAAAATTAGTAATAGAAAAAGTAGAAATCACATGTTTGAAGAAAAAAAAAACAATACATGTGATAGAAAAAAATAGAATTTAATATTTTTAATAAAAAATTATCTATTTGAAGTGCTTTCTAAAAATAGAGAAGCAAAATAAATTAAATAAAGGTCAATAATATATTTTATAAAAAATTAATATTTAATAAATAATATTAACCTATTAAAAATAATTGAATATTTTTATTAAAAATTTCATCATTAAATGATTTCTGTCTTCTGAAATAAAAAAGAAATATTAATAAAAGTTAATAATAAAAATTGTAACTTAATACATGTATATGTATAAAAAAATGTGCATTGTATAAATATCAATATTTAAAGTTTTAATTATTAACTATACTTTTATACTTTATTTTTCTTTTATTTTTTCTAAACAAGAAAAAATCAAGAAAATCTTTAGTGTATAAGATTAGAATAGAAAAATTTTTGCACTAGAGTTAGCTTTTTTATTATTATTATTATTATTTGATTTTTATGAGAAGGTGTTCAATTATTCTCTTTAGTTTCTCAGCTATATTGCTTTTTTTTTTATTACTTCTACGTGAAACTTTTACTTTTAATTTGTTATGATATTTACTTTAAAAAAGTGATTATTTTACATAATTTTATTTGCAACCTTTTGTTTTTTCTTCTTTTTTTTTTTGCCAATTTTTGTATTATTTTTTTAAGTTATCTTGAATTGAATTTTGTATGTGTATTCTTAGAGCATAGAATTTTTGAATAGCAATATCAATTTCAACATGTACAAAAGTGTCTATCTGCATCACTTTTTAACTTCTCATTACCTTTTTAGCTATTTAGAATTCAATTTTGTATGTACAATTATCTTAGAACATAGAATTCAACATCAATTCCAACCCTCACAAGAGTGTCTATTTGCATCACTTTTTAACTTCTCAAATATTTTATAATAATCTTGAAAATCTTATTCAGCCACATTAATTCTGTTATCTAATCAATCATTTTCAGATGTACAAGTGTTGATCTAACAATACCTCTTAAGTTACAAGAACATGAAAACTCTTATTTCATTATGGATTGTCCAACAAATGTAACTTCGATGAATTATGTTATAAAATAAATTATAGTCTAATTGAGTATCATGAATTTGGCATGCATAATATTATAAATAATGACATATATGACTTTACCTTGGTCTTTTGCATGCTTAATTGTAAACTTTATAAATTTTTTCACTTCATTCTCATATAATTTATTTTAACAAATGGCTTACAAACATTCAATTGTTGGGATTGTATCCATGATAATGGCAAATAAACATAATGATCACTAAAAGCTTATGTGAGATTCACATTTTAAAACATACATATTTATACAATTTAGTTGTTTTAGAGTTATCTTGTTACAGGGAACATGACAATCATGGTTGTATCTCTCTAGGTATCCACACAAATACTCCAAGAGTTTATTTGTTGTCAATATGTAGTAGTCACAAGAATAAGAATGAAATTACATGCAATTAGGGTTACATATTTTATGCTATTTTATAAAAGAAAAAACTTTAATAAACATATTTCAATTCTTAAGCTCATTTCTTATGAGTCTAGACCAATTAGGTAACAATTTTAATACAATTAGAATTTGACTTCTCTAATGGATTTGTTCTTTGTGTGAAACTTTATTAGTTTTTTTAGTATTTAGTCTCTGATGGTAAATATAAACTATTTATATTTAACATCATAAATAGTAAATAACATCTAGTGATGCATCATACTTTTCAAATTTTAAAAATGTCATTAAACTGTTATAACCTATTTATATGATAATATATATATACACTATATGCTTAGTTTCTTTGTCCATATACTTAATTGAATACAATGCATGGAACATGTTTTGTGTAGAGTCTAATTTTGTTTCTTGATACTCAAGCAATTTTTTTCACATTTATTTTATCAAACATAGCTATATATTTTATAACTTGACTCTATGAAGAGACTTTATAAATATTACTCATATTACTTAAGAAGGATAAATTTCATCTAGATCACTCATTTCTCTACATGATTTATTCTATGTCTAACTTTTCAACTTTATTATCTCACTTTATTACAAGTGATGTAACATCTTTATTTTTCATTATATTCTTATTAAATAGTAATTATATTATTTTGAATTGAGGAATTGAAATTGAGAATGAATAGGATTTAGGATTTGATAGACAAACAATAAAAAAACTAAAAAAAAATTAGGCTTACTTAAGATGAAATTGTGAAATGAGATTAAGGTGTGTTCTAGTAATGGATGGGACATGTTTTTCTAAATTGATTTGGTTTAATTCTTATACACTAAAAGAAAGATACATAAGAACTATATTTAGTTATTAGAAGATAAAAATATGAATTTAGCAATAAGTTATAAAACTAGCCAAAATGGTCAAGGATTCAATTCAAATAAGCCTTAAAAAGTTAGCCATTTGTTTTATAAGATGATGATGTCTTGGAAGCATAGAATTTTTAACATATTGACAAGTATGAAACCATGTGGGATATGCCAAAAGGAGGCCCCAAACCCCAAAAATTGCACGAAAGTCTTGACTTAGAGGCTTGCTTTTCATGTGAAATTTGCCTAAGAAGAAGGAAACTTTTGCATCAATTAAAAGACCAAGTCTTGGATCCAATTATATGACTAAATGGAGTGAAAAGATAAGTCAAAGAACTATGATTTATGAAGAAAGCATAGATGAAATTAAGGAGTAATAAGGTAAGAGTGCTAGTCATCCAAAATTCCACATGAAATGATGAAGCATTTTGACTATACTGAAGGTCTAGTTTCTTGTCAAAAGGAAGAGTGGAACCATGAGTGATACCCCTAAAAATGGACTTTTAAGTGCAACTAAATGAGGAAAAGAGAATTAGAATGAGATCTATGAAATTAAGACCCAATTGTATGAGAAATCAAGTACTATTAGCATTAAATGAAAGCATTAAAAGTTTAGAATTTTGTGGCCAAAGGAACCATGCAAGATATACACTAAATGGACCACCAATTGAAGCAACAACATTTGGCATAACATAGTACTACTTAGTCATATAGAAATCAAGCAAAGTCACCCAAGAGCTAAGTAAGGAAAAAATAAAATACACAGAGCCAAAATCAATGTGAATTTAAGAGTCCAGGGGGAACAAGTTCTATTGTTTGTCAAAAATAATTGAACCATTACTTCTTTTTCTCACAAATTCATGTTTCACATACTTAATATGAACTCCACAAGGTCAACCCTTGTCCTATCAGACACCTTAGACCCCACTTAATTGCTTAAGTAAGCATAAGATACTCCACCTAAATTAAGAGGCAATTACCTACATCTCAAGGAGATATTGTGCATGTAGAGTTAATGGGTTAAAGGAAGGTTGAGAAAGATTTAAAAGAGGAAAGGTAGACACATGAAAAAAAGGAAACAAATCATCTAAGTTGATATTCAAGAACTGACTCAAAAGAAACAGGTAAGGAAGGAGAGTATTTGTTCATAATCTAAGGAGATATTAGTACTATTTTGTATCAAAAGAAGTCTTTAACCTTTTGTTTTAATGATAAATTTTATAGTCAAGTCCTATACGAGATAAATAATTCATTAAAAAAATTAAGAAAATAATCTAAAACAGTAAAAACAAAAATTTTGTAGTAAAACTTTCATAAAATTGTAAATGGATGATTTGAATGGATTTCTTTGTAAAGTTACTATGTTACATGACATATTTATAATATTTTGATATTATATGTGAATTTATGCTTTAGAATCCTTTATACTAATAAATAGAGATTTTTTACAATTTTATATGTTACTTTGTAATTAGATTTAATTATGTTTATTATTTTTGCCTTGATAAGTATGACAATAGTCAAAGTTATAGCATAAAAATTTGTTTTATACTAAATATAACATGTACATGGTTATAATAATATGGATTTTATTTTTTTGAATTTATATAGTTTTAATTCTTGCACTTAATCAAGTTTTCATATATATATATATAAACTTTGCAGTTTTTAAAAAATAAAGACATTTTAATGTTATTTTTTTTATCTCTAAGATTTTTCTTTAAATCACAAAATTATGCCTAGGATATGAAAAATTTGTATTTCAGTTCTTGACTTGAAAAATGATTTTTAGAAATAAATTGTATAAATAAGTAAATTTTTGGAATTTACTAAACAAGTCATTGAATAAAAATAACTAAAATCAAGTAAATCATTTAAATTAATTTTTGAAACTTTATTCATGCTATATGGACATAATTAAGACATAAGAAAATTTGTGGAAAAATAAGCAAAAATTGAAAAAATGGATCAAATAATAAGAAAATACTACACTTTTACTTTTAAAATAAATTCTAAAAGTATAAGAATCTAACTAAAAGAGTAGTAAGACCAAATAACTGTATTTTTTGTTATATGTACAGGTGAGTGTCATAAGATTATTGAAGAAAATGCGAAACATAGCTAAAATTAATAAATTTTTAAAATGGAGAGCATTTTTGTAAAGTAATAAAGTTTAAGGGACTATAAATTTTGTAAGTTGTATGGATTATTTTAGTAGTAATTCTAATTAGTTTTACTGAATTTGAATTTAAAATAAATTAAATGTGAATTATTTACTAAACAAGTTAGAAAATGGTATTTTGTGACTTAATTGTTAAAAACTAGAATTTGTATTATAGTTTATGGGTGATTAATTTATGCTTGTAATTTAATAAATTACGAATTTTGAAACTGGAAATAATTTTATGCTTGTAAATTAATTTCACTAATTTCATAATTTTTAAACTAAAAATGAATAAGTTATGAATTTTTCAATGTATGACATGTGAGTTGAAATTTGATTATGAGAAGATTATGCATTGAGTGAATGTGTCCCTTGTAATTTGATTTATGGATTGTGATTAGAATGTGTTATTAATATGGTGGAATGATTGTGAACTAGTTATAGTACAAAGTGGTTGAATAATTTAGGTATAAGAATGGAGCAAAAAGTGATTGGTTAAGTTATTACTAATGAAGATAGTATAGTACCAAATTTTTTATATGAAACAAGGTCTAGCTAACTTGTGTTGCAGGGAGGGAAACAATGGTAAACTATCCTAACTAGCACTCGAGCATCTTATGATTAGTTGAAGTGACCATTATTGTTGAGATAAACCATGCTCTATAAAATGTGGTCCGAGTGGGGAATAATGTACCTTATGACACTATCTAGATTACAAGTACAAAACTATCAATCGTCCAATTATAAAATTAAAAAAATTAATAATTAATTGGTTCATGGAGAAAAGATAACTAGGAGAAAGATATGAGAAAACTTTTATTTGTTGATATTAGTTCTATTTACTATTTTTATATTCATTAGTATCGTGTATATGCCTTATGAAATAAATTATGAGTGAATTGTAACCCAGCATAGCAGTGCTTAGTTTTCTCACTCACACACTTCCTGGAAACTTCCCAGAAGGCATTTTGTTGGTATAGGTAGTCCTAATCAATTCCTTTAAGTAATTCTCAACTGTATACACAGTCTCTAGATCCCTCTCATTCTAATGTAAGTTTGATTTATTCATGTGTCCCTTACCATTGGAAGCTTGCCAAGAGCCGCTCCTTGTTTGTGCTATAATGCACTGGCGATCACTCCCTACCCTCACACCTATGGTTTGGATGTCACATATCCACCAACTTCCGCTTGGTTCGTCCTCGAACCACACCATACTGGGAGAGATTTTTTAGCGTGCTTTGTCCTGACTCACACACTTCCCGGAAACTTCCCAGAAGGACACCCATCCCATAATTTCTCCAAGTTAAGCACGCTTAACTTTTGAGTTTTTAAGTGATAGGCCACCGAGAAAAGTAAATGCATTTTGTTGGTATAGGTAGTCCTAATCAATTCCTTTAAGCAATCCTCAACTATATACACAATCTCTGGATCCCTCTCATTCCGGTGTAAATTTGATTCATGTGTCCCTTACCATCAGAAGCCTGACAGGAGCCGCTCCTTGTCCATGCTACAATACACCGACGATCACTCGCCGCCCTCGTCTAGCTCCTGGATGTCACAAAGGGCATGAATATTCAATATGTAACAATGAATAATAAATATTCAAGCTATACAATTCAAGGTTATCTTAATTGTTGAGAAATCATATCTTATCAAGAATAATTTCTTTTTCTGTGATTGTCTACTAATTTGTTTGTCTTACTTTTTCTTCTTTTTTTTTTTGTATCTTTTGCTCTTGTCTTTAACTTTTAACTACTTCATCCATATTATTAGTGCATAACTTAGTTTCTCAATTTAAAGAACAAGTCAACTTATGAGATCAACTTAAAGAACAAGTCAACTAATAAGATCAAATTTGTTATCATAAGCTTGCTAGCTTCTTTCTTATGAAATCAGGCATATTTATAAAATTAATTACATATATTTATTTAATTATAAAATCAAAGCTATTTTAGTGAATATGAATGAACGAGATATTATTAATTTATTTGAATTTAAAAGATAATATTATCCTCAAAGCTTTATCTTTTTAGTTTTCTCTCAAAATAATTCAACAAAAATATTGTTAGAATTTTAGTGATGACATCTATTTTGAGTTTGTTTGACAATTATTAAAATGGTTGATAAATGTAAATGATAAATAAAAGCACTACTAAAAAAGTGCTATTTACAGACGGATATTACATTTAACTGAGAAAGAGGCAAACAAATCAAGTCTACCTCAAACTCCCTACCATGCACCATGATTGCGCATCCCAAGCATACCCACGACGTCACAACCAGTTTACCCGTAGGGGTAGTCACTATGACGTTACACGACAATTCAGTCACATACAAATTTAGACTCTTCACACAATCCGCAGAAATAAAGGAGTGCGTAGCACCCGAGTCAAACAACACATCCAACAATCGACCCTTAATAGTGCATTTACTCCAGATCAGCTCCTCAGACCGTGATGCCTCCGCTCCACTCATAGCAAAGACTCTTCCTGGTATGCTCGGCTTCGGCCCAGTGCTCGGCCCAGTACTCCCACTAGATTCAGGTCTCTGAGCTGAGCTCGTACTGCCGCTTCTCTTTAGGGACCAACACACATTGGCAATGTGTCCCAACTTCCCACAATTTCTGCAGTTTGTTCTTGGATGTGGACAATCCCTCAGCATGTGTGGCCTTCCACACCGAAAACATTTAATCTGCCCTCTGAAAGAGCTAGTACCAAAACCACTCCCACTGCTACTCTTCTCTTGGGATGAACTTCCTCTAGAGTGAGACTTGCTTGAGCCTGAATATGGTCCCTTCGAAAATCTAGGGGGTCTTCTATCATGCCTCATTGGACCACTCCTTCTAGTGTCCACGGTTTTGCCTTCTGAGTTGGCCTAAAAAATTCTGCTCTTACTCACCAGGGTAGGTAAGTCTGTCAACTAAAATACACTGACTGCAACTTTAATGTCTGGCCTCAATCTATGCTCAAACAGAGAACACAGGTCATCCTCTCCATCTCCATGCTGGTAGTGGGGCCAGTACTTCATCAACTCTTGAAATTTTGCAGCATACTCCCCTACAGTCATACTCCGTTGTCTTAGTTCGAGGAACTCCCTGGCTTTCTGCTTCTTCAGGTCTCAGGAAAAGTAGTTCCCCAAGAAGATGGTCTTGAATGCTTCCCACTGTATATAGCCATCTTCTTGTGGTAAGGTCTGACCAGCAAACCTCCACTAATCTTCAGCCTCCCCACATAGCAAGTAGGTGGCATAGGGGACTTTGTGCTCCTCACGGCACCCCACAGCGTTGAAAACCTTCTCTACATCAGCTACCCACCTCTGGGCTCCTTCAGGGTTAAACCCTCCCTCAAACTTTGGGGGATCATGCCTAGTAAAGGTAGGTAACCCTTTGTACTCCGTTGGTTCTCCACTTTGGTTGTGCACCAAGGCCTCCAACATTTGAGCTATGCGCTCCATAGGATCCTCGGTGTTCCTAGCTCCTCTACCTCTACCTCTACTAGCCATGCTTTATCTAAGCTTATCACAAATTAGCTAACAACATTCCAATTCATCAGATCAATTATAACATTTATAATTCAGGTAAACAAAACAATCAATACTTATCTCGGACGCTTCAGCCCGTTATCCCAGTCCGGTTGGATGAACTGCTCTAATACCAAATTGTAACACCTTAATTTTAAATTTTTGAATAAATATGTTTTTGCAAGGTTCAGAGTAGTAAAAATTTTCCATTCAAATAATTGTTCAAGCACAATTTCATAAAACATTTTAAATAAGAAATTAGAGTACAACATGTACGGTATTGAGCCCCCAAACAAAGGTGTTAGTCAGAGGCCGAGTCAGGAGGAGAGTGTGTGGCTTGTGGTACACCCACGCTCATTGTTGGTGTCACCACCACCCTCTCGTCCCCAAGGTATTACTACCACCCCCATCTTCCACACCCCCAATGTATCTCTGAACCATTCATAGTTTTCACATCTAAACACATCGCAATCACATCCAAACATACCATCACACTCATTTTCAACCATTCAAGTTATTCAATCATTCACCCATAGCATGCCAACACAAATGTACAATCACATTTTACTCAACATTAATCACATTCTCATTTCTATCACATGTAACATGGGTTTCTCATACAATGCCTACTATATTCAACTTATCACACAATTCACACAATGTACCGGAGGTTGGACACCTCCGGATTCAGCCCAACTCGTACAGTCCATCAAGATACATAACCTCACCTCCTATTTGTATCACATTACCATATTCATTCAAATAAACTTATTTCGAACAAAGGTAACTAGAGTAAAGTCCTCCCCTTACCTCAAAACGAAGGTCTGCCACAAAACGTTGATGGAATCGCCTTCCCACATGGATTTCGTTCCTAAAGCACACAAAAATCCCGAGGAAACTTAGGAGGAACTTCAGAAAATGAAGGAAAGGGATGAAAATCGAAACCCTAACCATAGAACTTACCTCCAAAGACTCCAAACGTATTTCCAACCTTCAATCAAGCTCTCAAACGTCCTTAGAGGGCTTTTAATCGGTAGGAATGAGTTTGGGTAGAGAGAATCGTGAAGGAGAGAGAGAGGGAAATCGTGAAAAATAACCCTCTCCTCAAACCCTAACCCTTCAAAAACTCCTCTAGTCGCTACACTCTCGCTACAACGACTCTTCTTGCTGCAGCGACGCCCTCTGTCGCTCCAACAAAAAACTCAGACAAATCTGCACTCTGGTTTCTGCAAAATCTCGCTACAGCGAGACCCTCTCGCTATAGCGAGATTACACCCAGAAATGCACCCTAAACTGTCGCTCTGTCGCTACAGCGAGAAGGCGACAGTCACATACCTTCCTCCCAGAGACCTCTCGCTATAGTGAGAATGCCCTGCACCAAGACTTAACCTATTTCTTTCAATCCAAATTCCAATCATGCACACGTATACATACATTTATGTATATCTGTATTCACACACACATTCCCATCAAACTAATGCACATCTGTACATCCATATCACCATCAAGTCAATCATCATACCACAAAATAGTATATATATATATATATATATATATATATATATATTCAAACAATATTACATTTTCAGGGCATTACAACGACTGGAGAGAAGGGCGTAGATCTCTGAACCTGATTATTGTGTGCTATGGGATTTTTTATGTTCGCGGAGTTTGTAGAATATGCATTTTGTGGAGTTATAAGGGGATGTGCTCTAGAACGGTTTAGGATTGTAATGTGTATATTTTTGATGCATTGATTAATAGATTATTACATAATATATAGATTATGTGTAAAGAAAATTTAGATTTTTTTATTAAGTACATGTAAACAAATGTAAGGAAATATTCATATATTAAGAGATATTTTGCCAAAATTTATATTAAAATTTTGTTGTATTAAGTGTAAACAAATATAAGAAAATATTCATATATTATAGAAGATTCTGTCAAAATTTATATTAGAAATTTGTTGTATTAAGTGTAAACAAATATTAGGAAATATTCATATATTGGGGGAGATTCTGCCAAAATTTACATTAAAAATTTGTGTAATGTGTAATAAAAGGTTGATACAATATTGTGTATTTGTTCTCTAAACATATATTATATTTGATTTAGATATGGCAGGTAAAGGTAGAAAAAGTGTTGCTCAGCGTTCTAATCGTGACAACACTCCTTCACCCACTGCTCCCACTTCCACCTCCACATTAGCTCCAACACCACCAATCTTCAGCTCCATGTGTCATTCCACCTCTGACTCCTCCTCTACTAATGACGATACTTTTTCGGAAGAAGATCACACCGATTATTAGTGATATATAATGTTATTTTAATTTTGGTATTATTTGTTTTAGATGTTTACTTCTTCATTTGTAATGACATTTTAATTTTACATTTTATAAATAATTTCTAATTTAAATATATAATTTTTTAGTTTTTATTATGTTTATAAATTGTGATAATTAGGAACAAGGAGGAACAATTATGTTTATAAAAAAAATAAAACAATTTTAAAAAATTTCATAAATGAATTACAAACGGATTTTTTCGTCTGTAATTACAGACGGATTTTTCATTCTGTAAATTACAGATGCATTTTTTTTGTCTTTAATTACGATGGATTTTTTTGTCTGTAAATTATAGACAAAGTTTTCCGTATTTAATTTACAGACGGATTTGAAAATTCATCTGTAATTATTTACCGACGCGCATATTACAAATGGACTTAACCGTCTGTAAATTCGTCTATATTTACAGATTTTCTAGTAGTGAAGCATTATAAATAAGTACACTAATATGAAATGTAGTAATAACTCTAAAAAATTATAATTTTATATTTTAATTTATTTAAAATCAATTATCATTTTCAAATTAGGAAGATAAGATTTCTATTTTACTCTTATTTATATATATTGTGTTATAATAAATAAGATTTAATGACTTTATTTAAATCCTTCTCAAGACCTCCATGAATTATTATTTTTCAAATAATAAATATTGTGACATTTATTTATTTTATATATGACATGTTTATGTTATTTTTGACAAAAATATAAATTAAATTTAAGTAAATAGAATTTTATTTCATCATTTTTGATAAAATATTTTTTGCAAAATATATGACTCATGCTCCTTTAGTTTCCTTAAATGTCATCAATGATTTCAATGGACTAATGTCTCTCTTATATGTTGGTTAACTACTTCTAAGATGTCCCAACTTTCAATAAGTATTTTTCAATGTCATTTTGTTTCTCATGGTACGTAAGGGATAAATTAAATTATCTATCAACTACTATATCTGAAATAAATACACACTAACATACTTAATATATATAAATAGATAAAGTTATGCTTGTCAAACCTATGTTTTCGTATATGTGTATATATGTATCTTATATGTTTTTCCTTTTAAATTGTTTTGTAAGTGCTAGAATCATATGAATTTTCATGCATTGGAGTATTATTATGAGAGTTGAGCAAATGCTGGATAAAAATTGTGTTGCAATGCAATGTGATTGCCTTGTTTGATACGACTAGTACTGAGAGGGGTTTTTGATTGGGTATTAAGTATTTTATGTGTGTTTTAATGTAAGAGTATGACAAAACCATTTTTGGTGTAAAAACTCTCATTGTTTTGCCTTTATTCTGGGAGAGATGGGAATTTTGGATGCAAGGTTTCTCACTCAAGTGAGGTGTGCCTTACTCAAGTAAGATTGATTCGTGCTTATTTGAGCATTCTAGGGCGATCTCGCTCAAGCGAGACTAGTTTCGCTCAAGTGAGATAAGATAAGACTACCCCAACTGTCCTCTCGCCCAGGTGAGAAGCGACTGCGTAGAAGTGAGATGAGCTCGCTCAGGTGAGAAGTTGCAGGAAAAATGGAGAACTCTTTAGACCCATTCTCACCCAAGCGAGAATAATAGAAAATTGAGTAATTCCATTGTCTAGTTTTCTCGTTCATGCGAGTATAAGCTTGTCCAGCGAAAGTAGAGCTCGCTCAGGCGAGAGTTGGCTCTCTCAAGCGAGAGCGCAGGGACCTAAAGGGGTATTTAAGGGACCTCAGCGCAGAAAACATTTATTTCTCACCAGACAACCTTCCCCTCTCATTTTCTCTCTCTTCTCTCACCTGTTCCCCTCAAAAAAAACCTTCTTGAAGCTAAACTTCTTCCCGATCCAACTATGGATATCTATTCCATCTAGGTCTAGGTGAGCTTCTGGCGCTCAGCTCTCCGCCTTCACTCCTTGGTTCTTGATTTCTTTTCTCAAGAGCTTTCTCTTTTGCAATAATAAGAGGATCTAAGTTTCTTAGGCGTTGTATAACTCTTTGGGACTCATGAGGATTGTGATCTAGAAACTCATTCCAGGTAAAAAGAGCTTACTCTGAATGGCTTTGTTATTCACTTAGATATTATGATAGTTGTATATAAATTTTGTTTTAGCTAAGAAGATGTTGATGTATGGGCAAACCTTAGGGTAGAATACAGAATATGTGTGATGGGGTTCTCTGTTGTTCTGTGAATGGTACAAAAATGTTTATGTCTGAGAAAGGTATTTGGAAATGTTTGAAATGTTGTGATGTGGTATGTTATAGTATAATGCACTGAAAAAGTTTGATATATGAATCTACTGATGAGATTGAAGGAAATTATAAATATGGTTGTGTTGCATTATGTAGACTTGCATCATTCTATAGTTGAGTTACATGTTTAGGTAGTTAGACATGTAACGATAGCAGCCAAGTTACATGTTTAGGTAGTTAGACATGTAACAATAGGAAGACTAGGTTGTGCTCTATCTGGATCCAGATACCGGGATTGCTCGCTCCCAAACTATAAAAATTTCAAGTTTCTTCTAGATTACGTAGGTTGTGGAACTAGTTGGAACTAGACTGTGCATTAGATGGGCTGGGAATAAGCATAAAGACTGTAATGTTTTGCTGAGTATGGAATGAGTATAAGGACTATATTTTTTTGCTGAGCATGGAATGAGTATAAAGACTCTATTGTTTTGCTGAGCATGGAATGAATATAAGGATTGCATTATTTTGCTGAGTATTTTGATGTATTAAACTGTATGTAAGTATATTATATAACACCCCAAATTTTTGCTCACTTTGTAAATGATTATTAGATTAAGTTAACCTTACTGAATTAGAAGTAAGTAGTAAATAGGGACTTGAGAAGTAGAATTTCCTTTAGCAAAATTTACTGAAATGAGTCCAATCGGTAAATAATCAGATAATATAAAAAGGAATAAGAACTCAAAAATTTTATTTAACAATTTTAGACTATATAAAATAGTTTTATATGAATTATAAGAAGTCTAGAAAGATTAAAATAGAGAATAAATAAAATTGCAAAATTTGACCAAAATGATCAAAATATTCCTAGAAACATCTAGAATGGAGGCCTATTTTGGACAAGCAAATGAAGGAGATAAATTCTAAAATTTTTATGGTTGATAGATCATATGTAGAGGTTTTGGACGTGCAAGTATGGATCCTAAAGAGCAAGTGTAGAAATTACCCAAAATTATCCAAAAAGAGACCCAAAAATTAGGTGTAAATAAAGGAAAGTGAGCTAGGAATAGTAGTAAGGAGTCATGTGACCCATTAGAGCCCATGTGAGACTAATCATGATTAAGGGATAAATTTAATTATGGCTTAATCCCAACTGGATGAGTATATTCCACAAGAGTCAATGAAGTCAAGCCAAATCAACAAAGTAATCATTAAGGAGATAAAGGCAAATGATGAGTAATTTGAGTTATTGATTGGATTAGTTCCCATCCAATGGATCTAATTGATCCATGACCATGGCCATTGGATTTCAACTAAATAGGTTTCAAAAAGTAATTGAAATTATTATAATGGAACTAGGAAGGTTAAAATTCAACTAGAAGTACAAAAGTCATCATGAAAAGACAATTAGACTTGCAAATGTGCACATATAGGCTTGTGGAATAAGCTAAAAAGTGACCAAAATTGGATCTCAACACTTGTGAGAGAGAGTGCAGCTGTGTAATACCTTGGGGGAGGGCCAACAACAAACCAAAATTGCTATTTAAAGGCATGCATGCAAAAGGGAAGAACTTTCACTTATTTTTCATGCAAGCCTAAGTAATTCTCCATTCTTCTTCATCATAATTCTCTATAAACACATCCAAATTCATCTCAAATACTTCACTTGAATTCCACAAGGTTAGATCATCCAATACCCCACCGTTAAAGTCTTGAATGAAGCCTTTAAACCCCACCTCAAACACCAAGATACCCTAAAATCCACAAAGTTTCCAACTTTTTTTCTTGGAGATTATTATCAAGTGAGCAAGGAGGAGACCAAGGGAGAAGGAAACTCATTTCCAAGAGGAGAAAGGAAGAAAAAATGGATGAGGAAAATGGCCACCCAAAGATAAGGCAAGATCAACCCAAAAACACCAAGTGTAAAGGGGAGGGTACTTTTCATAATCAAGGGAAATACTTTGTTTAAATGGTTTTGAGTCAAAGGAGAGCGTCAAGCATTTTTGTTTGTGTTAAATATGTATGTGTTGATGAATCCATGATTAAAAGTTTGATTGAAACAAGTAAATGCATGAAAATCACTAAGACCACAAAGTGTGTTGTATTTGATGATGACTTTGCTTGTTATGTGGTTGGTTGCATGAAAATCTTGCATGTTTCATGTTGATCTATGATTTGGTGACTTATTTCTACGGTATCTAAGTTGAATTCATGATCTTCTTTTGGATTGAAATTATTTTGAAGTCAAAATGAATTTCTAAACTATTTTTGAAGATTTATCTAAGAAACTTCTAAAAAGAAATGGATTAAAAATGGAAAGAGACCAAGATGAAGACTCTTGAACTTTTGGACATATTTGAACCTATTGACTACATGGACAAATGATGAGAACAAACTTTGAAAAATAAATTTGAAAGATTGAGCCTAAAATTGGAAAATACCATGAACTTAGACTAAAAATATCTTGAAAATGCAAGACACATATGTGGTAGAAACATGAAAATGATTTGGACCATATTTGGAGATAAATTAATGAGCTTGAACACATGGGAGACATATTGGTCAATTTGAGACTTACCAAATTCAGAGACAATGACCTTCTTGCAATTAATATAAATTATAAGGATTAAAGTGCAAATACTGTAAAATATGAGAAAATATTTAAAAATATTTTTTTAGTATTTTATTCATGAATATAATTAAATTCTAATATTTTTCCCACTAGTTTAACTTTTTTTGGATTTATATTTAATTAGTTATGATTTTTTTTAAGTTTCTTTTGCATGAAAATGGTATTGTGGGAGCAGTATACTTTCATTTATTTTCATCTTACTATATGTTTCTAGCTTTATTTTATTGATATTATTTTTATGAAAATAGGCTTCTTAATGGAGCTATGCTTACTGGTTTCACTTGATTTGGAATTGAAATAAAATAGGTATGAATTTTTTAATATTATGTTATGTGTAAATGTTTTCCTAAGAACAACGTACTTTATACCATTTTCGTTTTAGAATTCAAGTATGATTGTATTTTATTTATATTTTTTATGAAATTAAAATTTATGAGAAAAATTTGCTCGCTAAGTTTGATCAATTTTGAGTTAAAATGAATTACTTATTATTTTCTCAAGATGCTTTTGTATGAGAGTAATATTTTTGAGCATATTACTAAGAACCCTATTTTCATCTTAAAATGCATAACTGAGTAATAATTTGTTTTATTACTGAGAACCTTGTTTTATAAGGCACAAGGTTCAAAGTGCATAACATAATATTAAATACCATCTAAATTGTTCCCAAATTATTTAACTATTAAACATTACAGGAAAAGATAATAGTTAGGGAAACATACAACACAAAATACATAAATAAGATAGACTTCTCCTCTCCTCCTTTTCTCCTAACTCCTTCCTCAATCATCCAATCCATCTGTAAAAGGATCAAGATCATTGCCAAGGCATGTAGCTACATGGCAGAGAGGAAAAGAAACTTTCACTCTAGCTTCTCCCTCTATAATAGTAGGATTAACATAAGGTTTATTAACAATAATCACAGTTAATATAATAAAACCCTAAAAAATGATGGTCTGGTTATAGTTATTGGAATTCCACTTCCCAACTCCCATACTAAAGGTCAAAGTACGTGTAGGGGTGATTAGTGCACTTGCACTCATTTTGCATCCATATACATTGGATACATCATAAAAAAAGATGGGAGTGAGTACAAGTATTCATAAACAATCAAATAGGCAATACTCATGTTTAAATGAATAAAACATCATTCAGGCTTCAACGATACCAAGCATCAACAATACATATACTTAAATGAATGAAAACAACATTTAAGCATCAAATAATACTTGCACTTAAATGAACAAAACAACATTCAAGTATCAAGTAATACCAACCTTCAACAATACATATGCTTAAATGAACGAAACAACATTCAAGCATCAAATAATACTTATGTTTAAATGAACAAAAACAACATTTAAGCATTAAGCAACAATCATTCAATGTCTTTTGTTTGTGAGTTCTTCATGGAGTAATTAATTAATTATCCAACAATTTATTTTCATGTTGAGATTGGGAGTTTTATGTCTACAATCTGGCTAGTGTCATAGGTACATTGTAACATCCCTATTTTCCACTATTCCATTTACATAATAAATCATAAATATTTTAAAAAATAAAATCAATTTTTCATAAAATGAGTAGTATGAAAATTTAATGACATTGAAACTTTCTTGTAAATGAATTCTTTCATGATACTTTGTAAAAATATTAGAAATACATTTTTTACAATCTAAATTCAGCATAAAAATATTATTTGATGGAACCGACTGCAGAGTATTGCAAATATAATCAAATCATTATTTACTATATAATCTTATCAAACTTTTTAAATGTCTAAATCTAACGTTACAGTATTTACATTTCAAAAATTAATTTCTAACTAGGACTTAATAAAAAAATTTATAACCTTAATACTATTTTAAGTCTACAGAGTAGATTCTTCCTTGCAATGTCATTGAGAATATAATCCTAGAACGAGCTATCCATCACTTAAATTCATGAAAAAGTGACTGTAAAGGTGAGTACTCCTGCCCCCAAAATTCATTTATTTAATAATCATCTAAAATAACATATGAGACATAAATTTATCTCAATATAATAAATAATATTAGTTTTAACACTAAATTAATAAAATCATAGCAACAACAATCATATTATTTATACTTTAAATCATACATTATATTCACAGATGTTACAGCAGCTCAACAGATTATCGATCACATCATCATTACTTTAAACGTATCTTAGGTTCACACCACTTCATTTATTTTCACACCGAGCAGTATGTCATAATAAGTGCATTACTACCATATTAATTAATGCATTATAATTACACTCGTCAATATACTACAATACCTGTATTATAATTATCTTAATCAATTCATTATAATTCATCTATTACAAACACACATCTCACTAGTGTACATCCATTGCCTTTGGGATCTCTTACGGTCTTATATATGTATAGATAGCTATTGGTTAGCCGCAACAATACGGATACAACGTGTGTTCCCCTACCCCTTTTAGCAAAGGTACAGTCAAGAGTCTTGTCAGGAGATGAGTGTGTGGCCTGTGAATGCTTTTCCTTTCAATAAATCATTATGCACTCTTTTACAATTAGCATTCACCATCCTCATTTTTCCAAGATTTTCCAAATCTTCTCCAGACTCTATACCCCTAGTATATTTTTGTAACTATCTATACTATGTTTTAGCTTTTCTCATGACACTTACTTTCACAGTATTTCTTATGACATTCAATTTTTCAGCAAATTTTCATTCCAATTCATTTTATCAACACTTTAATATTTCTATATGACACATTTCTCATAATCATTTCAGCATTTCATATTTTACACAATTTATCCTCATTTTCTCTTTTTACTTTGACAACATAAACAACCTTAATTTGACACGCACACTTATTCACATTAGCCCTTTATTCATGAATTCTCAATAATAAAACATCACCATTCAAGATAACCAAATATTTTTCATAACAATATGAATTCACTAATTTCAACATTCATCAATTGTCAAACATAAACTCAACATACTACATAATTCCAATATTGACAATTCATCCACCTATTTCATATCATACAAATCAATAAAGTATGATGAAGGTTGGTCACCCTCGAGCTCAAACCAATCGTGCAATTTAACATACATTAAACTAAACCATAAAGAAAATTGTTAGAGATTACGCTCTCTCGGTCTTTTTATAAAATCATATGTCTTGGGTTCAACATTTTCTATCCTCTATTATTCAAAATCATAATCCAACAAAAATTATACGTGCATATTAACAACAAG
This sequence comes from Abrus precatorius, assembly GCF_003935025.1. Classification (NCBI taxonomy): domain Eukaryota; kingdom Viridiplantae; phylum Streptophyta; class Magnoliopsida; order Fabales; family Fabaceae; genus Abrus; species Abrus precatorius. Next base: position 11,040,096 of record NW_020874303.1, read on the forward strand.
ATTACAAACTTTCTTAAAAACTTGTTTTGCTCATAATTTCTGTTACAAAATCCTAGCTAGGTGTTTTAAAAAGTAAATCATCATGCTTTCATGCTCCAAAAATTCTAGTTTATGAAGACTTTACTATTTAGCACAAAAATATTAAAGTTTTTAAGCCAAGACAGAATAAGAGTTAGGATTCGAGATCTACTCCTCTTACCTGGAAATGAGTCTCTAAGATCAAATCCTTCTAGAGGTCTGAAGGAGAGGTACAACACTTCCCATAGAAGGTTTTTATCCGCAATATAAAGACCTCTCTAAATATTTCAAGGTAAACACCTATTGAGAAAGAGAAAATAGAAGAAAAGGGATAAAGCCGAAGATTTAAGCTTCGAGGAACTTACTTGGTTCTGAATGGAATAGATGTTTGAGCTTGGATCTGGAAGAGATTCAGAGTTCGAGGGAGTTTCTCTTAAGAAAGGATGGAGAGAGAACAAAGAAAAAAATGAAGAGAGAAAGTTGTCTGGTGAAAAATAAATGTTTTTAGGGCTAGGGTTCCTTAAATACCCCTCTAAACCTGCGCATTCTCACTTGAGTGAGCAGATTTTCACTTGAGCGAGCTCTACCCTCGCCTGGCCAAGCCTTCCTCGCCTGAGCGAGACAACCGAATAGTGAGACTACTCTTTTTTCTATTATTCTCGCTTGAGTGATAGGCAATCTCGCCCGAGCGAGCTGTTTCTCGCTTAAGCAAGACCCTTTCTCACCTGCGCAAGAGGACAATTGCGTCTACCTTATCCTATCTCGCTTGAGTGAGAAAACTCCATAATTCCCTTTTTTAGAAAGCTCTATCTCGCTAAAGTGAGACCTAACTCACTTGAGCGAGAAACCTTGCACCAAAATTTCTATTTTTCCCATACAAAGGCACCAAATTTGAGGGTGTTACATCTTTTCCTTTTACCAGAGATAGAACATAAGTGTACAATTCTCATTTTATGATTACTACTAGCAGCCCACACTCAAACTAATCTTGGTATGTTATAGTACCTATTAGGATAGGATAACAAAGTTTTCACTACTTATGACACAAGTTAGCTAGGTTTGGCCCCCTGTAAGTCTTAGGCACCCTCCTATCTCCTATGGTCAAACCAACACTATTTGCTCCTTGCCTGTACTGTGGCGTATTCAACCTCTTTTACAATCACAAATACAACAATTTCATAGCCATTAGTTATCCAACAGATATATCATAACATCTTTATTTCAAGAGAACAATCAATCACATGAACATGGCTAACAACCAGAATTTTTTCAAATTTCATAAAATAAATTGTAAAATTCATAACTAATTCAATACAAGTCTAAATATCATGAAATCAACAAGGTTTTCTTCCATTAAATGTCTAATGTAATATAAAATTACAATAAAAACTCAAACATTTCCAAAGAATTCATTAAACCTCAATTCATTTCTACTGCTCTCATATTAATTCACTAAACAACTAGCACATTAGAAAATTTGTAATAAATTTATTTCTCATCCAAAACATATAAAACTAGTGCAGCTATTCTCTTTAACATGTCTAATTTATGTAAAAATACTTTCAAAATTAAACTATTCACAGACATTAATTCATGCTTTAATATCTCCGTACATGTCATAGAATAACACAAATTAACAACAACATATTGAAAAAATCATAAACCATTATTCATCACCAAAACTCATGAAATCAATGACACTATTTCATTTTGTTTATCAACTTTCAAATAAAAATATAAGTAAAAATTTTTAACTTTCAGATTCTAGAATAAGTCCTAAACATTCTATGTTACTCAGCAAACTAGTCAGGATATGTTTCTTATCGTCTCTATTTTCATGCAAAAATACTAATAAAATAACGCCACTTATACCTTTCAAAACGAAAATAGGTTTATGTTACTCTCATGCAACATCTTGAAAAAATCATAAATAATTAATTTTTTAACTCCAAATTGATCAAACTCTATGAGAATATTTTCCTTAAGAAGTCTAATTTCATACACAAATATAAATAAAATAAAATCACACTTGAATTTTAAGATAAAAATAATTTAAAGTACGTTGTTCTTAAGAAAACATTTACAAATAACAGAATATTCAAAAATTCATAACTATTTTATTTCAATTTCAAATTAAGTGAAATCAAATAGCATAGTTCCATTAAAAAGTCTATTTTCATAATAAAATATCAATAAAATAATGCTACCAACCAATAGTAAGACAAAAATAAATCAAAGTATATTGCTCCCAGAATACTATTTTCATGCAACAGAAAATTAGAAAAATCATAACTAATTAAATATAAATCTAAATAAAGTAAAAACAGTGGCAAAATTCTCAAAATACTAAAAATATTTTAAAAGATTTTTTCATATTTTATGTTGTTTTCACTTTAATCGATATATTATATATTAATTGCAAAAAGATCCTTGTCTCCAAATTTGGTAAGTCTCAAATTGTCCAGTATATCTCTCATGTGATCAAGGTTATTAATTCATGTCCAAATATGCTCCAAATCATTTTCATGGTCCTACCACACATGTAGTCAAGTGTCTTACATTTTAAAGGTATTTTTGGTTCAAGTCCATGGTATTTTTCCATTTTTTGGTTCAATCTTTCAAATTTATTTTTCAAAGTTTGTTCTCATCATTTGTCAATATAGTCCTTAGGTCCAAATATGTCCAAAAATCTAAGGGTCTTCATCATGGTCACTTTCCATTTTTAATCCATTTCTTTTTAGAAGTTTCTTTGATAAATCTTCAAAAATACTTTAGAAATTCATTTTGACTCCAAAATAATTTCAATCCAAGATAAAATCATGAATACAACTTAGACACCATAAAAATAAGTCACAAAATCATATATCTATATGAAACATGCAAGATTTTCGTGTAGCCAACCACATAACAACCAAAGTCATCATCAAATACAACACACTTTGTGGTTTTTAGTGATTTTCATGCATTCACTTGTTTCAATCAAACTTTTAACCATAGACTCATCAACACACACAAATTTAACACAACCAAAAGGGTTAAGGCTTCCCTTTGACTCAAAACCATTTAAACAAAGTATTCCCTTTTATTATGAAAAGTATACTTGGTGTTTTTGGGTTGATTTTGTCTTGATCTTTGAATGATCCTTCTCCTCTTCCCTTTTTGCTTTCTTTCTCCTCTTGAAAATGAGTTCCCTTCTCCCTTGATCTCCTCCTTGCTCACTTGACAATGATTTCCAAGAAGAAAAGTTAGAAACTTTGTGAATTTGTGGGGTATCTTGGTAGTTTTTGTAAAGTTTAAAGTCTTGATTCAAGACTTTAATGGTGGGGTATTGGATGATCTAACATTGTGGGATTCAAGTGAAGTGTTTGGGATAAACTTGGATGTATATAGAGAGAATTAATATGAAGAAGAATGAAGAATTACTTAGGCTTGCATGAAAAATGAGTGAAAGTTCTCCCCTTTTGCATGCATGCCTTATAAATAGCAATTTGTCTTTATTTTGGCCCTTCCCAAAAGAACCTCATAGCTGATCCCCTTCGATCACAAGTATTGAGATTTGATTTTGGTCTCTTTTTGGCTTATTCTATAAGCCTACACATGTAAACAATTACAAAAGTACAAATTGCCCTTTCATGATGGCTTTTGTACTTTTAGTTGGATTTTAACCTTCATAATTCCATTATAATCATTCTAATTACTTTTTGAAACCTATTTAGTTTAAGTCCAATGGCCATGTTCATGGTTCAATTAGATCCACTAGATGGGAATTGATCTAATCATTAACACAAATTACTCATCATTAGTCTTATCTCCTTAATGATTACCTTGTTGACTTGGCTTGACCTCATTGACTCTTGTGGAATATACTCATCTAGATGTGATTAAATTATAATTAACCTTATCCTTAATCATGATTAGTCTCACATGGACTCTAATGGATCACATGACTCCTTACTACTATTCCTAACCACTTTCCTTTATTTACACTTGATTTTTGGGCCTCTTTTTTCTATACTTGCTCTTTAGGCTCCATACTTGTACGTCCAAAACCTCTACATATGGGTTATCCACCATAAAAATTTCAAAATTTATCTCCTTCATTTGTTTGTCCAAAATGGGCCTTCATTCTAGGTGTTTCTAGGGATATTTTGGTCAAATTTTGTAATTTTATTTATTCTCTATTTTTAGATCTTTCTAGACCTCTTATTGTAACACCCTCATTTTTATTCCCTTGTTGTTAGGTAAAATAAGAGTTTTGGTATAGGACTTCTCACTCAAGCGAGACAGATATTTTTTAGACTAAGCGTTTGGATTATCATCGCTTAAGCGAGGTAGGCCTCGCTCAAGCGAGAAGGGATAGAATTGTCCTAACTGTCCTCTCGCTTAGGTGAGGTAGAGCTCGCCCAGGCGAGGTATTGCAAAAATTTTGGAACTCTCTGGACCCGTCCTCGCTCAGGCGAGGATCTCAGAAAAACCATTGTCTAGTTAGCTCGCTTAAGCAAGAATGTGCTCGTTCAAGCGAGAGCCCACTCGCTCAGGCGAGATCGCGTGAATGGGTATTTAAGGACTTTTGCGTTGAGAAATTTTATTTCTTATCAAAACCACTTCTTCTTCTATGATCTCTCTATTCTCTCCCTCTCCCATCCTAGAGAAGGTCTCTGATACCTCTGAATATGTTGGATTTGAGCTTAATGTTTATTCTTCTCGAATCTAAGTAAGTTTCTAGGGTCCAATCTTCAAATCTAGTTTCTATTTCTCTACTATTTTTCCTTCTAATAGTAATATCTTCTGTGACGTTAGAAAAAACTATGTAGTTCTTAGGAAGTTTAATCGATTGATACGTTAAGTTTCTCCCTAGAGCTCATGAAGAACTTAGTTCTCAGACCTATTTCCAAGTAAGGGGAGTATTCTCGAGCCTTAGTTTTATCTCTATATGTAATGACTCCATAAGAATATGAATAACCTATTTTAGTAATACTTTACAAATTTTTATGAAGCCATTTGGTAAAAGTGAAATTTTGGAATAAAGAAAAGTTTGGGGTTCTTTTGAAATCAATAGAATCAAATTCTTAGTAAAAATTCATGGGCTAGAACATCATTAAGAAGTTTTATGACAAAGCTATTTGAGATGTATATAAGTTGAATTGAGAAAAGGTAGAGACTACTGAACTTTAGGTTAAAAGACTTTATTGAGACCTTTGGAATATGATCTTTGATAAATTGTATATATATGAAACTGTAAGATTTGGGTTGACCCCTGACATATTATATACTAGTGTGTTACTACTTTAAAAATGCTTGCTGGAATGATAAAGCATGATGATTGTGATGAATTATATGATAATGTGTTATTGTTGAGAATATGTGTTGAAATAATAGAATATGATGATTGGATGAATTTGATAAAGTTTGGTTGATACTAGGAAGAATAGATGTATTAATATGTGAATCAAGATTAGTTGAGATATGCGAATTACTAAATATATCTTGATAAATCAAATGATGAGAAAAACGAATAGAAAATATGACAGTGAATAAGGACGTATGAGTATGACTTATGAGAAATCATGTGATATGAAAAATTAATGATATGTGTGAAGGAAAAAAAATAATACTAGTACGTGTGTTACAAATACACCGATTGGTGCGATTAGGATATATGTGTTGTAATACATCGACGGGTGAGATTATAACACATATGTTATAATACATCGATTAATGTGTTTGCAATACATGTATTAGAACAATATAAAGTGATGTGTCACGGTTAAGATATGGTATGAATAGTTCAGGGATACATTAGGGTATAGGGTTTAGAGTTGATTGTGAAACTCTGGGGAAAATAAGAGTGGTAAACGCAATTCATTGATGTGTATACAATGTAAAAGTGAGAAGCATTTATAGGCCTCATGCTCATTTTGTTGACTAAACTCCTAACTATACCTTTGTTTGGAAGGCTGTGAATGCACACGTTATATCCGTGTGTGGTTTAGCTCACCAACGGCTATTTATACTGCGTAAATCCTTCATAACTAGAGAGAGTACGTTGGCAGCAATATAGGGGGCCGAGAGTACCTAGAGTACCATTCAATTGATTAAATATTTTGATTTGAGATGGATAGAGTGGCACGAAGTTATGGATTGGATAACGATATTTGGCTAAGAGTAAAGTGATGTGCTTTCATGTGTTATCATTGTATGTTTAATTAAGAAGTTAAGTCTGGAGGAAAAATTGATGTGAATGGATTAACTATCTTTTAATAAATAATAAAGTTATGTTACAAGTGTATACTAGAAGAAGTAGGACTGTAACACCTTAATTTAATTTCAAAATAATAAATTTCACAAATTGGGAATAATTAAAATTTCATATAAATATAATTTCCCAATACAGAGTTCCATTAAAGTTTTTCAAACTAAAATATAAGCCTTATAGCAGTTTTATCCATTACTTCATTAAGTCTGGTACTGATCGTCTTGGTCACCTGATAAACAAATGTAAAGGTGAGTATTCTACACTATCCATTACACAAACAACATAGAGACTCACCTTGCACACTCACATGTATTCTACATATTCTACTCATGTATTATCCATCATTCATCAAACATTCCATTTCAAATTACAATTGATGCGCTCACTACACCAACAACATTTCACACACACGTGCACTCACTACATGTAGCCACGCTTATTGTGGCACTATGATCACAGTTTCACACCATGGATGGTTGCTAGTTACTCCCACCTCATGGATACCACTTGGGCAGTCACGAGTCGCTCGACAAAGGTGTTAGTCAGAGGTCTAGTCAAGAAGAGAGTGTGTGGCCTGTGGTGCACCAATGCTCACTGTTGGTGTCACTACCATTCTATCTTGCCCAAGGTATTTCTACCGTCCCCATCTTCTACACCTCCAGTGTATCGCTAAACCATTCATAGCATAATTACAACCGCATTTAACATGCCCCATTCACACACATTTCAATTACATACAATATTCATAGTCGTACATGGCATAGATGCCTACGTTTATTCGCGTTACATTTAACGTATAGCTATTCCATACACACAATATTTCAACATAATTCACATTCATCAATTTATTCCATCATACACATTGTACTCTATTCAATCTTTCCACCATAATCTCATCACAATCAATTCTACCAATCACACACATTCCAAACTATCTACATGACATTGCATAGAAATTTACATGGCATTCAAACATAATGAGATAGGGTAGAGTCTCCCCTTACCTCAAATTGAAGACCTACACATGAATCAACGATGAAAAAGACTCCCCACATGAACTTCGTCCTAATTACAAGAAAAAATCCTATGAGAACCAAGGAAAATCGAGAAAATAGAGAATAGGGACAAGAAACCGAAACCCTAAACATTAAAGCTTACCTCCAAGCGTTCCTAACACATATTCAACCTTTGATCTAGCTCCCAAATGGCTTTGAAGGCAATTTAATCGGTGAAATAAGGTTTTAGGTCGAGAGAACCGAAGAGATTTTGAAGAGAGGAAAGGGAAAATGAGTTTCCTAAACCCTAAACCCCTTAAATCCCCTTCTGATCGCAACACTCTTGCTGCAGCGAGGAGACCTCTCTTGCTACAGCGAAAATCTCAAAGAAAACTGCACTTTAGTGTATGCAGAATCTCGCTACAGCGAGACTGCACCCAGAAATGCACCCTCCACTGTTGCCCTCTCACTACAGCGAGAACGCGGCAGTTTCATTCCTCTTCTCCTAGTGCCTTCTCACTGCTTTTCGCCCAAGGCCTTCTCGCTACAGCGAGAACACCCTGCAATACACACTTAGCCTATTTTTTTCAATCTAGTCCAGTCACATTCAACAATTTTAGTTAAACCATAAACCAACACATATGCTTATATTCGTATTCACATACTCATCCAAGTCCACATCATCACACACACATATATCAAACATATGAAAATCAACATATATGTTTATATTAATACATTAAAATATTATTACAAAATTCGGGGCGTTACAAGGACTGCATGTACTTTGAATATAAATTGATGAATATTTTGGAATCAATATGATAAGTTGAAATGAATTGAATAATTGAATTGTTGTATTAGACAAAGAGGAATAGATATTAACTAATCAAATGGTGAATGAATTTGTTAGAGATAGATTGTTTCTAACTTATTATATGTGGCTTTTGAAAATGCTTTTTGCCTTGATTCCATTATTTTATAAATTAAGATTTAGTGGGCAAGGTATGTTTACCCTTACAATTATTTTTCAAGTAAAAAAGGTCGATCCGTTCTAGGGTTATACTCGCGAGGAATGGTAGGAAGAGATCTGCTCTATAAAAATGTAGTTTATTTGGGAGGATTGTAATAACATTGTTGATTAAGTTTCTATTTAGAGTTATTTACCCTATGTAATTATATTGCTGAAAGGTTCCAATTTTGAGTTAAAGCACTTTGATAAACCTAATGTGAAAACTAATCAATACAACAATTTAGTTTTCTTTAAATTGTTAATTGAGAATTTTGAAATATAGATATGATACTTTAAATTTTACACATTTTTACTGATTTAGAATCTGCATACTCGGGAATATTTTCTACATTCATCTATCTTTCACTTATCTTTTGCAAATCATGTTAGTATTTCTATTTTCATATGAGGAAATTATATAAATAAATATTAGGGTGTTACACTTATAATTCATATACAACTATTCTATATAGTCTAAAATTGTTAAATAAAAAGTTTGGGTTTTTATTTCTTTTTTATATTACCCGATTATTTACTGATCAAACTCATTTCAGTAAATTTTGCTAAAGGAAATCCTATTTCTAAGTCTTTATGTACTACTTACCTCAAACTCAATAAGATTAACATAATCCAATAATCATTTATAAAGTGAGAGAAATTTTGGAGTGTTACAACTTCTAATTTTGTTTGAGGATTCTTCCTATTTGTTGATCAATAATGACACATAAGAAAATGTTGCACAACTGTTGCAGGATTGGAAAAAAAAATTGATTGAGATTTTGATGTTTATTTACTGACTTCTCTTAGTTAAGACATGGAATTCAATAAATTAGAAATAATTTTAAGTTCATTATAGATATTGGGATGACTTACTATTTTTTGGCTCAACTATAATTTAATTTTTTTTGCTATAAAGATAAAGAAGATTTTTACTAAAAATTTAAATAATCAATGCAATCATTAAAATAAACAATATTAGAATAATAAGGAAAAAAAGTAGTATAGTTGAAAGCTTGAATGTTAATAACACATTCTCTAACACACTTTTTGTAACACCTCTCTTACTATTAGTTAAAATTTATTGAGAACTATAAAAGTCATGTAGACGACACTCTTTCTTACTCTTAAATTAATATTTTTCTCTCATACTATTTTAACTTTTGATAAAGTTTAGAAAATAGTAAAAAGTGTGTTAGAAGGTATATTACTAGCATTTCTCGTTTGGAAACTAAATGACTAAAGAAGTAATTACATAAAAATAATAGAAACAAATATGAAAAAATCACTTTTAGTAAGCAGCTGAAAATAAAAAATACTAATATAAGTAGAGTTAAAAAAAAATGCTATTTACTACCTATTTTAGATACTTTTTAATTAATGATGTTTTTATTAAATAGACTTTTCAAATTTAATTATTTATTTTCAACAACTATTTTAGAAAGATAAAACTCCTTTTAATTTTCTCATCGGTTTACATGTTGAATATTTAGAGAGAAAAGAAATATTTTTACATCACTTAAAAACATTTAAAAAATTTGAAATTAAATTATACAAGTATAAAAATATATATGCTTTCTACTCTTTAACATGAAAATAATTCAAGCAAATATTAATTTACAATCATGTCTACCAACCTTGTCATAATCATAATAAAATTGAATAGTAAAGACATTTAACTATATATAAATTATATTTTAAGTTCTTTTAATATTATAATTGAATATGATAGTTTATAGAAAAAAAAATAATTTTAAAATAAATTAAATTATTTATTTAAATAACAATAAAAATAAAAGTAAAATAAAATTCATCTAATTAAAAAATTTTTAAAAATGGAAAGGAAGTAGAAGGATAGGTTTTTTTAAATGACCTTTATGATAATTAATATTTAATAATATAAAAATATTTGAAAAAATAAATTTTTTTATCATGAAAAATATCATAGTAGAAAGCTTAAATTTATTGTTGTTATTTCTATTATTTTTATTATGAAAAATGCTAGCAAAAGTTTTTCTAACACACTTATAGTTATACACTACAACAACAACAAAAATATTAGAGACTTGCATCATTCTAGAGAGCAGTTCAAACTGCTTTAACAAATATTATTATGCAAAGTAGATGCACTAAGAGAATAGTTCATAACTGTTTTTCAAATTATGAATTGTGAATCTAAAATATGAACTTTCTTCTTTCATGAGTTTTTTTTATTACAAACTAAAATTAATTTATTATTACATTTAAACTCAAGTTTGTATGCCTAAAATTAAAAATTTCTTCATTTGTGAGTTTTTTTATCATAAACCAAAACTGATTCTTTATTTTGTTGAAACTAAAGTGTGTATATCATGTTAACTGAATGAATAGTCCACAATGAAATGAATGAAATACCAATGAATAAAAAAAGAGATCAAAGTAATAAGAGGCTTCATAATTAATAAAGAGGGGAAAAAAAAAGAATTGAGAGAGAAGTGTGAGAAAGATACATATGGTTGTAAAAAGAACCAAATTTATTAGCATAAAGAAGACGAAGAAGAAGAGATTCATAGCGTGTTGTGAGTTAGCAATTGTTCATCCATAAGTGTGTTTATAAGTTAAAAGTTACTAAAATTTCTTAAAATTTTAATTTGTAAGAGTAGTTGACACATGATAGTTCTTCAAATGTAACTTTAGAGAGCAATTAATACATAATCAGACTCTAAAAGTAACTTTAAAGAAAAGTTACATACTAATTATTCTCTAAAGTCATCTTGAAGAGCGATTACATATTAACTATTCTTTAAAGTCATATTTAGTATACTGTTATATTATTTAATAACGTAGTGTTATTAATTAAAATTTATTAAAAATCACAAAAGCATATATATTTTACTCTTAATTTATTGATTCACACTCCTAATTTAATAATTCTCTCTTATACTTTTATACTTTTTAAAAAATTTTAGTCAATAACAAATAAAATTTTATCCTACTTCTTCCTTTCATATTTGTACTAATATAGATAACATATGTAAGTTTTTATATCTTATCCCCCGAACATATAGTAACGAAAGGTACCAAGCATGCTTGTTTGATGGATGGGGGGAGTGGGGAGGTGGAGTGACTATTGCTGCTTTTGGTCAACATATTATGAAAAATTAATGTAGCTAAGTAAGTTAACCTAGCTCATGCTCCTAAAAATAATGATCATTAAACTAAGTATCACAACATACTAAATTTGAATTAACAATAATTAAAAAGGGATACGAATTTGATTGATTATTATAAATTAAAAACTCAACAAAATAAATGAATTAATAGTGACAACTAATAGATCAAATCTTTATTTGATTCAATAACAAAGTTATCATAAGTTACTAATTATTAAATTTGAATTTTATTTTTACTTTTAGTTTGATATAAGATGATCAATTAAGCACAAATCATATTAGAAAAAGTTCTTACCATAAAAAATATTTACTAAATTCATGTTAGTCAATTAATTTTTCTATAATCTTAATTCAATTATCATCAACCAAACTTCATTTAAATTCATACAAGAAGTTAAAACAACATAAATATGATTCTTAATCGTAATTCTAATCTGCAAAATTAAGCGTTACTTACATTAGAAGTTCTTGTTAATTATGAATTAAGTGCAAGAATGAAATTTGAATATTATAAAGTATGCTCATTCAAAATCCATTCAAAACTTAAGAACATAATTGAGAATTGGAGAATTGGTCGTCAACTAAACCCTTCCATGTTTAAGTCCTTAGATGCAAATCCTAATTCTAAAAATAACCAAAGAAATTCAAAGGTAAATCAAAACATTCTAAAGGAAAGGGAAACACGAAATTATTCAGAGTAATCTTAATTAAGTCTCATTTGATTAATACAAATATAAAATGTAATAGACCCCTAATATTTTAAATTAGGCTCAATAAGATTGGAATCTAGATCCTTTCCAATTTGCATGGGAACTTAAACTCTAGTTCTATTTTTACTTAAGCAAAAAAATCAAACATTTATAAAATTGCTTAGCAGTCACCCCTCACTTGCTCAGTCTTAGCACTCTCCTCTTCTACCCACTCAATTTTAACAATCTTCGCTTACCCCCCACCACACCTGCACCCGTTCAGTCCTTGTCTCTGCCAGCATCCTTTCTATCGCCGATAGCCGCGCCCTCACTAGTGAGCTCCCCACTACTCATGTCTCCTCCTCCATTTTTCCCTCACCTTGCAACTCCCCCTCCCACTACTTCTCCTTCTGTACTCACTCCTACACCTCTCCATTGGCGACAGGCACACCCTTGCCACCTACATCTCTTCCATTGGTGACTACACCTCCTGCTTCTCCTCCTATAGTTCCTCCACTCGCACTCACACACTACATCTCTCCACCATCGTTAGCCATGCCTCTGAAACTTGCTTCTCCTCCATTTTCTTCTCCCTTGCAACTTCTCCTTTCGCAATTCCTCTGCCTACACTCACCCCTACCTCTTTCATCTCCACCCACTACTTCGACTCCTGATAAGGTCAAGAGTAAAGCCCCCAGACTTGCACCTTTCTCCCCTTCCAAAGCTCCCAGTCTTAGCCTTTCCACAGTCAACTTTGCAAAAATTTAGCTTTTCTGCTAATTGGAGGTCCAATTCCTCCACAAATCGAATGCATAAGATTTTATTCTAATGATTTTTACGTGCAACAATAGTGGTTCAACTTGCAATATCACTTAGGATTTATTTATTTATTTATTACAAAATTACTCATCAAATTGAAGCTTTAAAATATAATTTTTCAATGAAACAAAAACTATACGAAATGCAACCTATAACTCAATATATAGTCAACATAGTAAATATAGGTCAAAGATGCTTAAAATATTTTAATGATTCAAATCCAATTAAAATCTTCTCAATAAAAGAAGTCAATTCAAAGTGATTAAACATTAGTATTACGTAATTAAGTCACATTACAGTTTAATAAGTGTAATTAAAATATGATTCATCGAATTTTTTCACATTCAAGCTTTTACATTTTCAAGCAAAGGATAAAATGAAAAGAAAGTCTATATGCATGAGAATAAAAATATAGAAAAATTATATTTACAAACTTTATAATAGATCCTAAAAATGTATAAATGTGAAAAAAAAATTATACATCTAAAATATCAAGAAATAAGATAATAAAAAATTTATTCCAAAACATATAAATAAAAAAAATCATAATCAAAGCAAATTATAAATAAAAAATAACAGGTCAAAACTTTTTTTTTAATCGAAATTCATCCAATCTTATTTTTCTAACATCCCTAATACAAATACAATATTAAAGACTAAAATAATAGCTTCCGACAAAAATGTAAATATAAATTTTTAAATTATTTATCTAAAAAGGTAAACAAAAAATATTATGGATAGTCGGAGTAGTAAAGCTAACTACATGTTAAACCATTGTTAGTTCCTGTCTCTGGCATGTCTCTGAATTCCTTCACATAAAATTATCGACAGAAATTCTCAATCTTGTAGGATAGATAAGAGGAAAGAAACATCTATTGTTTTTATTTTAACTAATTTTTTCTCTAATAAATTGCAAATATTTTTTAAATAAGAATGACAATAAATATAATAAACGCTTATAAAAAAAAAAGGCAAAGTAAGGAATGTGCGACTGCAAGCAATAAAAAAATTCCCACTCCTCTCTCCCTCTTTCAGTTTCACCCTCACTCACACATTCTCTCTCTCAACTTTTGGTCCAATACAATTCACTGCACCTCATGATTCACACTTCACCCATTTCAGTTTCTGCGCTTCTTATTCCCTTCCAACGTCAACAGAGGTTAGTCCTCGCTCCTCAAACAATGCTAGCGATCAGCATTGCCCTTTCTTCTCTTGCTTTCTTTTACAATCAATTTTTTTAACACGTTTCTAAAAATATATAATAAATATTTTTATTAAAAATTATTATATTTAATAGGATGAATATATTAAATACAGTTTTTTAATAAAAAAAATTTTAGATTCACGTTATAAAATTATTTTTTAATATAATAATAATAATAATAATCTTGGCACTGGATTTTAAATTATAATTTTTGTGCAATTACAGCTCGCAAATTGTTTGTGGGTACGGCTTTTGCGCCGTGTTTCTGACCCAACGAAAATATTTTAATATATAATATATAAAATATAAAGGAAAAGAAAAAAAAAGTGAGAATCTCGTGCTTCCTGTCCAAGCTTTTCTCACGGGTTACGCTTGTGGAAGTGTTTTATTTTTCTTTTTAAAATTTTCAATACTTATTACCAACAAAATAAGTCTGCCAAAAGGAAGTGAGAGAAGATTGAATACTGAATCTTGGAAAATGTGAACCTTCTTATTTTCCACTAACCAAACGGAGTTTTTTTGACAATCATAATATGATTCATTTAACGGACTTCACTTAACAGTATAAGACTCTATTGTGTTGTTATACGATGTGATGGAAATGTTTTTTATTGTTCTTGCTTTGTGAATTTGTAGTAAGAGGTCGTTTTATGAGGTTGTTGTTGTTATTGGTGAAGTGAGGTGGTGTTTCAATCTTCAAAATGAATGATGATGGTAGACAAATGGAGGTGCATTACATAGATACTGGGTTTCCATATACAATGGCTGAAAGTTTCATGGATTTCTTCGAAGGCCTCACAACACATGTGCCCGTTAATTATGCCCACGCTGGCTCAGTACTTGATCAGGTTTTGCTTGCACTGCATTTTCCTTTGTTTTCCTTTGTAAAATTACTTATGGTGGTAATCAAGGTTTTTTTGAATTGCGAAAAATTGAGGGCAATATGACAACATTTACGGTCATGATATGATTGTGGAGACCTCTAAAACTATGATATTATGGTCTCAATTGGTTCTGGATGGAACATAGTGCTGGATTGGTGATGCTGATTGTTATTAGTTTTGATCTGGCAAAGAGGTTTTTAGATCCATGCTATCCCATGAATTGTCAGCGTTTGTTGTTGCAATAATTTATTCATTTTTGTTGCCCCAAATTGAATTTTTGTATTTATGAAATTATGAGTAATGTTGGCCTCCAAAATTTGGAACTAAGGCAGAAATTCCATTCTTTCATTATTATCTAACAGTTCAGGACTAGGAGACTCAGAATGTTTGGTGCAGCCATGCAGGGTCTAGGCAGATCCCTGTTGCTTTACAGCTTTTCCTAATGGGAATACAAAGGTCAAGTAGGAAAAGTAATATTACAGTGAGAATTACTTTACTTTGAGTTGAACTGAGGTTGATGAGCAATCCTGCGTTGAAAGTGGATCTGTGTCACAGGATTGCCTTACGTAACCTATTTATATCTTCAATATAGAATTGGTCTGATTTATAAGTGTATTGAACTTCACCAATTTGAACTGACAGCCCTTCCCACAAAACGTATATAGATGAGTAATTAAAGTCCTAAATTGTCTTATTTCCCCTGTTTGCATAATTCTGTTATACTTTCCCTCAAGTAAACTTAGAAACATGATAATAACAATGTTTTTTCATGTGTTCTGTCCAGGAAAGTGTCTACTGGTTAATGAATTTGAACCCATATAAGTTTGGACTGTCTGGCCCTGGGAGTACATCTTATTATGGTTCTTACGAGGTAAATGATCATATTCCAAGAACGGAGGCAACCAGTAGGGGAGAGTGGGAATACCCTTCAACAATGACTATGGATGAACCTGCTACAACTAACTCTTCATCCGGAAGAGATGGAGTCACAAGCATGCAGACCATCACTGAAGAATGTTAGTTGAAACTGTATTTTCTTTTGCAGCCTATGGTATTGTACATAATTTACAGTTTTTGGTTGTTGAGACTGAATCTACATTTTAAGCTATTTTCTAGTGTTGTGCTAACATCAAATTATTGTTTGTGGAGAGGGGTTGGAAAATAATAAATCAAACAAGAGCATTTTTATTTTCGTGGATATCATTGAAGGCAGTCCAAATCATGCATTTCTTTTTATGTGAAGCTCGTGTCTTTTGTTTCCTCCCTCTCTTTTGATTCAAAGTGTTGAAATAGTGTTTAACATTTAGTAAATTTGAATTTCATACAATAACATCATAATTGTTTTGCATTTGCTTTGCAGGCAGTCTAAATCATCAAGAATCCAGTAGTAGCGAGGTAGGAAGCTTTGTTATTAAGGTCTAAATTTGAGACCTTAACTTTGGTTTTTGGTTTAACATTAAATCATTAGTCTCTGGTAGCAAAACTGGTTCCGTATGCTTGAAATTTGGAAGAAATCATTGAAATTGTGGTAGGCTGCACATAGCATACTTCCAACACAAATTGAGCCTCCTTACATTTTTTTACTGCAGTATTTATTGTTAACAGTTTAATTAATCCCAACCTCATAAAACTGAAACTGAATAATGACATTTATTCTATACTGTATTAGTGATTAGGTATAGAACTCTGTTTTAATTTATTAGGGTAGGTTGAGGTGTTTATTTCCAATGCATGTGGAACATCAGAATTATAGCCTAATGATGCCTAGACTGGCATTTCATTTATATCCGTTACTGTTGTCATATACAAATCGAATAATATATGACTTATTTTCAATTGTTAATTCCCTATAATTCAGAATTTTACACTTTAAGTTTGCTGCACATTCTTTTCCTTTTCTTGACCCCTATATCACCTTCCACTTCCATGTCTTGGGAGTTATTCGATAGATGATATTTACTAATAAAAGTGTTTACAGTTTTTGCTAGATCACTGTTATACTATCGTTATTACAAAGTTGTTTACATTTGTTTGGTTTCAGACTAGGCTTTGTCCAGAAAATAGTTGCGGTAATAGCAGTTAGCCAATAAACTGAACTGAGTTATAGGAATAAATGACATACATAAATATAGACTAGCCATAACTTCTAGGATCCTCCAATTTCTACTACATAGACTAAACAAATAGCAGGGTACTCTTGGATCAATGTTGTTTTTCTGTTCACCTAAAACTCACTTTTCCAGGTTCAAAATTATTATTCATGAAGATGATCCTTGAATTCTCTGAACTGATTTTATGTGATACCAAGGAAAACAGTGCGTTTATATGTGTGTTTATTGCCTAATAAAGACTGGAATTAGATAGCCTAAAATGAATCCAGTTTCTAATCCATCGTTTGCACTGATGCAGATCATATGGCAAGATAACATTGATCCAGATAATATGACATATGAGGTGTGGTACGCTTTTAAATCTATCTACTACATACTCGTGATGTTCAAAAAGATCTTACGAAGCATTAGCTGCAATTTCTTTATTGCTAGAAAGCATCAAATTCATCAGATCATAGGGTGACAAAGTTGACATGTATCTGCCGCATGGTCAAATATTTTGTGTTCTTTCCATCTGTTTTCCGTTATACAAATTCAGGGGTATACTTAAATATTTTCAAAGTTTGGCCTTTGAAGTAAGGCATGTTTCCATAATCAGCTATTTATAAGTTGTAACGATTATGATGTAACGTTGAATATTAGTACCGGAAGAATTAGAAACCATAAGTATCAATGGCCAAAATTACTGTTTAAAATGTGACAGGAACTACTGGACCTGGGTGAGGCAATGGGAACTCAAAACCGGGGTCTTTCCTAAGAACTTATTGATATGCTTCCAACCTCGAAGTACAAATTTGGAAGCTTATTCAAAAGAAAAAATTCTGGGAAGAGGTAACATTCTGGTTCATTCTCTTTCTTTTTTGTTTGAATCGGTTAGCAGTAAGAAGTATTGAGAAGATCAATTAGGATAATACACTGTTTAAGAGACTATGGGGAATATGGGTGGGTAATGAAAATTAGAATATTTAGCTTAATAATCTTGTCAAATCCATCTATTGAAAAATAATATGGAAAAATGACGAAAAAATTAGGGCATGGGCTAACTTTATAAATTAGACATTATTGTTGCAATGACCATATTTGCATTACCATTTACAACAAAAAAAAGAGGAAAATTACTTCTACTTTGTCATTTTCATATCTTTATATTTTCATCTCCCATTGTTCCCTTTAAATATAGGAAGACAATATGGTTGAGGGTACAAACTACAAAATCTTTTGATAGTCTAGCTGAGATGCATCAGGCTGTACATTTATTTCAAACCGCTGCAAGATATTCAAACTTCCATGCTTTTCTGGATGTGTGTTTATTCTCCCATTCTAATGTGTTCAAAATTTGCTCTTGATCAAAATGCATGGAAAAACAGATGTGTGATTTGTCAAATGTCATATAGAAGAGGTGACCAGCAAATAAAATTGCCATGCAACCATGTTTTCCATGGCGAATGCATTACAAAATGGCTTAGCATTAGCAAGGTCAGTCAATGTGTTCTGAACTACATGCCAACACGTTTTATTTGTCTCTTGCTCTCCATCTCATTTGTCCTTGTCTTTTTTCAGAAATGTCCTGTCTGTAACATTGAGGTATTTGGTGAGGAATCAACTAATTAGCTTCAACATGGAAAAAAATCACAAAGCAAATGAAGTTTTCCTTGCTCCATTAATATTTTCCCTTGTTTCCTCCTTCCCTTTTTCTAATTTTAATTTCTTTCACGTACATAGGTGTACTAGAAGGACCTGTATCCCTTCGTGTCACATAATACATGTTGTGTTCCTAGAAACAATCAGAAGTAGCTTCTTGTTGTTGTTAATGTAGTGCCATTTTGTGCATCTTTGTGATTTGTGCTTTCTAGTTTCGATATCGTCATAGAAGAATGTTTGGTGGGCAAATTATACTCGTCGAGAAGTAATAAAGAGTTCTTAAATTAAGTTTTCGAATTATCGTCCTACAAGGACTGTTTTTTAATTATTAAAAAATTTTTAATTCAATTGTTTGATCTTAAAGGATGTAAAATTATGTAAGAATAAGAATTATTTATAAAATCAATTATGAATAAAAGTAAATAACACAGCAGATAATTTAGTTGAACTTATAAGAGAGGAACTTAGGACGTATGAGTTTCTCATTCAATTCTTTGTTATTTTTTCGTTTAATTTTAAGTTCGATTTTCTTGTGATTACTAACCATTCATACAATTACTATTAATACCCAATGGTCATGAAATATTAATATTCTTTTCTCTAAACTAACATTCACAATGATTATGTAAGATATTAATTTAAGAAAGCATAAAAAACCTACGAACTTGTTAATTTAATAACGATTGGAAGAAAAAGATTGGTTTAGTCCATTTAATCTTTTATTTCATTTTATCTTATAGATTTATTACTTAATCGAGGTATGATCTTCTGAAGATATAATTAATTAGGATTATACAATTATGTGCAATAGAACAAAAACTAATCATCAACGGAAACCAAACTTAGATTCAAACATCAAAATATCATAAATTCAAGGACAAAAAATTTTATAGCCCTATTTATGGATTTAATTACTCGTGCTAAAAAAAAGAACTATAATAATCATAAATAAAGCCATAAAGAAAAGCAAACTAGAAAGAGATTAGTTCCTGGTCTTCAAGTACGGTTGCTCAAAGTTTCAAATCCCACCAAAAATATGCCAAAGTATCCCATGTAAGACAAACTAGATGAAAAGTGTATTCAAAGCCAGAAAAGGGTATATAATTCGATGCATGAGATGTCTCTTTAATAGGGTTTAAAAATCTTAAAAGCTCTTCATAATTGGACTTCCTGCAGAAGAGCTGAATCGTGCAAGGTCATAAGCACGGTCGTGCATGAGCTCAAAACACTCTTATGCTTACTTCTAAGTCTGGGCGTGCTAATTGCTGCAAAACTCTTTGGAAGATCTATCTCGTGTCTGGTACTGCATGGTTCCACCCTGTAAGAACTCTGAATCATTTTCTTGAAGCTCATCCTCTTCATCATAAATGATCTGCTTGCCCCGAAATGACCTGGCCCAATAGGGAAATCCCAATTCATTGGGCCTTTTGATACAATCAAATAGAAAGCCCCAAGGGCGCCATATTCTAGGAGCCCAGGTCCGAATGATCCACTCTGTAATCAAAGAATTAGTAGATCTGTTCCGCCCAAAATGGGAATGGGCTAGGGTTATAAACTTATAATCTATAATCTGATGATCGAGTCGATTCCATGGTTATAAGTTCATTCCATACCGGACCAGACCGAAATAGGGTTATATACATTCTCATTATGAGAAGGGGTCATTCGAGCGTATCTAAATAGATACTATGTTTACATATAGATCCCTGCGTTATTCCATTCCATTTAGGATTAGGAATAGGCGTAATCGGACCTGCTTTTTACATATCTCTCATTATTTAGGACTCTATTCACCTCTTTTGGCTTCTATTGAATCGAGAAATAGATTTGATTGTCCATTTTTTTTTATAGAATATATATAAGATATCCTCCAAATAATTCAAATTGAACCAATTGGATGTCCGACTCGGGCCTATATGACATGACCAATCAATAAAAATACTCTAACACTCTACCTTTGTCATATATTCCATACATCACACTAGATAGATATCATATTCATGGAATACGATTCACTTTCAAGATGCCTTGGTGGTGAAATGGTAGACACGCGAGACTCAAAATCTCGTGCTAAAGAGCGTGGAGGTTCGAGTCCTCTTCAAGGCATAATATTGAGATCTCTTATTGAATTGGAATAAGTTCGGCAACGGAAATTTCTAATACAAGGATTCAATTAGTTCGGACTTGTTTAGTCTTGAATTGGGATCAAGACAAAACAAGTTCTTCTATCGAAAATGTCCACGCTTCTTTTGTTCAAGTAAGTACAAATGGTTTGATTAGGGATTTCTTAAGAATTGACTTAGTGAAATCTCATATTATACCAAACATTGTCAGCTAAGTAAAAGATAAATGCATGACTTTGTTAAGTAATGACATAAGCATTAGCTAATTGTTAGTTTTGTTGGTCTATGTATATTTTAAAATTTTACCGTCTTCAAAAGAATAAATTCACTCACCTTTAAGTCTCATTTTTTTTTTTAGATAATTAACATATACGATAAGTGTGACGCATTTTTTAAGGGACATAATTTTTTAATTTCAATTCAAAATTAATTTTAAGAATCTTATTATCAAAATATTTTTAAATTATCTTTTTGGATTCAAATATATTATATTCTTTTCATATGCTTTAAATTTGATATAAGAATTTTTTTACATGCATAAACATATTATACATATTTATAAAGTTATTAAATTTAGATTTTTACTCATTATACTTATGTATCTATTTACACATATAAATTTTTTTATTTTAAATTGTTAAACTATATACGTACTTATTTTAAAATAAAATATGTCCAATTTAACTAATTCAACTGAAAATCGATCTGGTAAGCCAAGTAAATTGATAGACCAGAAAAACAAACAAGTGTATAAAATAAGTTTAAATCGGTCACTTTGTAGAAAAATTGTTAGGTTTTTTGAAATTTTTTATTCTAAGATATTTTGTAAATAAATAGAAATCCACATAATATTATAAATTATTGTTTAACCATTTATTATGATTTTATTATCGTGTAAAAATGTAACATGATATTTTGTGTTAATTTAAAATTTCAGTTAACGTATTTCCTTAATACTTTTATTAGTTTATTCCTTAATATGTTACATAATATTAAAAATATATTTATATATTATTATCTATTCAAACCCAATTCAACCACACTAAAATCAATGTCTTCACCAATTCCAAGGTCGATCCAATTTTGCATATGCATTATTTTCAAATATAACTGTACTTAATCAGAAGTGCTTTTACAGTTCTTTACGGTTTAAATTATATAAGCTGGTTAAAGTAATCAAATTACAGTACAAAAATTTCCCAATATTAGTAGTTAATTTATTTTAAATAAATAACATATTTGTAAAAAATATTAAAAATATAATATTATTAAATAGAAGTAGACTTTAATTTATTATAATTTAGCAAACATAATCTATTTCATTGTTTTGATTTATTCTATTTAAATTTCTTTTCTGCATATACATAATATATATATATATATATATATATATATATGCTTGTTATTTTTATTTAATAAGCATATGTTAAATTATTTTATTAAAATGCGAGAATTATTCTTTAAATATTGTGGGAAAATTTTATTTATATATTATTTGGTAAATAATGTTGTAAATGTTTAAGATTATTAAAGTATTAGTACTAATATTATTTGAAAAATATGTGATGTATATTTATTAATATTGTTGATAAATTTGTTGCTTATTTAGTGAGTGTAAACTATTGTTAATTTTAAATATAAATTGTGAAAATAATACGAGTATAATAACAATTTTGTTGAGACAAAAGTTATTTAAAATTTGAAAAAATTTAATTTTGGATAAATGTATATATAGTTAAAGTAGTGAAATTTATTATGCAAAACTGACAACGTAATAAAAGTTAAATTATTTGAAAAGAATAATATTTTTATCACAAAAATATGAAGAAAAATTATAATACTAGTAAACAAAATTAGAATTTAATCTCTTATATTTTACTGAATAAAATCTATTTCATTATTTTTATCTATTATGTTTTCATTTTTTTTATGTATTCATTATATCAATAGTGTTGTTAATTTTATTCTAAAAGTATGTGCTGTTAAACTGTTTAATTAAAAACGAGAATTTTTCTTAAATACTGCAAAATAAAACTATTTAAATATTTGTTGAAAAATGATACTTTAATGATAAAAGATTGTTAATATTATTCATTTTGAAAAAAAATGTTTATATTTATTAATAGTGTTGATCAATTTGGTAATTATTTATGTAAAGAAAATATATATTTTTTCTATATACCATTGTGAAAGTAACCGTGGTTAAATTATTTTTTATAAGCAATATGTATTTAAAAATATGTTAAAAATTGTTATACTAGTAAATTAAATTTTAATTAAATTGATCGTATTTATTTAATTTTGTATAATAATTTTTATTTTCTTTGACTTAAATGTGGCTTATAGCATGATTGTCATGTAATATTAAGTCTAATTCAATATATATTTTTTAAAAGAGTAAAATATACTTATATTTTTAAGTTGATACTAATTTAATGTAGATTTGTGTGGTTTGTCACATTAAATTGTTCCTCACTTGAAGCAAATTAATTTTTTTAATTGTTACTCAATTATTTTTCTTTTAAATGAATTATGATTTGATATTAACTTTACTAAAGAGATGGGAGATTAGAGATATAATTTTCATGTATTACTTGAAGAATGTACTATCACATGAACAACAATTATTTGGAGTATTGCTTCTACGTGAATAAATGTATATTATTGGACTTAAAATGAATGAGATATTAATTTAAAAAAATAAATTTATAAATTACTCATTTAGATAGTAGCAATCATTCATTTTATTCTCTTATTTATTTAAATTGTCTCACTAGTCCCTTATATAGTAAATAGAGTAAGTCGTTAAGTAGTTAAGTTCTTCATGTTAACTAGCAACTGAATGTTAACTTTTGTTATTAAGTGGCACGTATATAATAATATTGTTTTACACCTTCTTCACTCTCTCTTTCTTCCCTTCTCTTTGGATTCATGTTGCTCACGATGGTTAGTGCTTCCAAAGTCCCATCCACCTCTCTCTCTCTCTTCTTCTCTGCTTGGAGTCACACCACTCATGATGGTTGATGCCTCTAAAGCCTCCATCACCTCAATATTTTTTTTTCTCTTCCCTTCTCCTCAGAGTCACATCGCTCACGATGGTTAATACTCCCCCAAAACTCTCTCTCTCTCTACTTCTCTTCTTAGAGCCACTGTAACTTTTAAAGTCATTGTTCTATCATCCTCCTCAACCCCTCCACCACATATTGAATACACATACTCATTCACACTCACCATGAATGGAACACACACAAACTAGTCATGAATCATAGTAAGTTTCCTTCTTCCTTATATGTCAACCCATGAATTACCATTGAAGAAGGGAAAAAAGTTTCCATGTCACAAGTGGAAATAGCACAAGGGTAATTCAAAAATGAATGTGGAGGAGAATAATTCTATTAGAGAAAATGGACATGTGTCAAGTAATTGTAATTAGTTATATAGTATAAAAGAAGAGAGAAGGGTATGAGTATTGTTGCATTCTATTTGTCATCTCTAGTGTCTTTTTAGTTATATTGTTGCATAGCAACATTCTTCTTCATTGTGATGGAATCATCAATACAACAATAAATAGATACATACATTTATTCATACTATCTATAGTTCATTATTTCAATTCTTATTCATACTATTTTTTTATACATAAATTTTAATAAAACTTAATTAAAACAGGTAACATTTTAGATGAATTAGAAAAATTTTAAGTTGAATTAAACTTAAAATAATCAAAATTATCAAAATCTTAAAACTTTACATATAAGTCTCATCATAACATAGAAATGTATTTTTGCAATTTAAATTGAACATTAAAGTAAAAAGTAGGATTGAAAGAATTGACTTCTAAATATTACAAGTATACATCAAATCATTAATTATAGTAAATGATGAACTATCATAATCTATCAAAATATGAAGAAATAAAATGTAATACTAGGTGAAATCAACTTAGGTTGTACTCATAGAAGTCATTGATTGATTGATTCAATATCAAACAGATGGGGTGCACTATATTTAGAAACAGGGGGGATTGGTTGGGTTTTAAGACTCTTAATCATTCAAAAACAGAAATCTAAAATTAGAAAAATGATTCAACAAATTAGATCAATTCCTAGTTCATCCACAGCTGATTCAATCATTAGTGATTCAAGAAATAATTCCTAATTCCCTCACAAATTTGAATTAATGAAATCAAGCATCAATTAACTCTTAATACCACATGCAAGATTAAGTAACTTATATGAATCCTAATCTCTAATTCTTAGAATTATTTGTTAAGAAGAGAATATGAATTGAATTAAGCAAACAATCCTTATTCAGATTCAAACTTTAGATTTCAAGAAATTAGGGAAAATAGAACCCAGGTAAAGAGAAAATTCAAATTAATAATGTATCCCAAATTTCAAGAAGAAATGTAAACTACACTAGGAACCAATCTTTGATCCTTAGCCTTCCATAAAGGTAGAATCTAAAATTACAAAAAAAAATACAATTCAAATTCAGAAGAAAAGAGAAGAAAGATTAAAAGAATAGGAAACCCTAAGATTGAGCCATGGAAATTGCTCCCAAAGCTCTCTCTCTCTCTCTCTATATTCCTCTAAGAGTCTAAATAGGGAAAAATAAGAAAAGATTCCAAAAATTTTGATTTTCTAGCTATTTATAACATTTCTGCACTTTTGGCGTTGTTACTATCAACGCATAAAGTAACTAGTGTAACATCCGAATTTTTACTCCTTCCATGTTGATGTGTGTTAATTCGATTTAATCTTTTTCAAAGGTTTCAACGCATTTTGAAAAATTTTACTATTTTGATTAAATAAGTTGAGATAAAAATATTTATTTTTATTTTGTTAAAATAATTAGTCTCTAAACACATATATGAATTAATTAAAAATGCCTTAACTATATTTTGTAAAGTCTAAAATTTTAAATGTTTGTTTTATGCTATTAATTGATTTTCTCAATTAATTTACATGAATAAGGTTAATAAGAGATTAATTGAATATTTATTAGAATTCAAATCTATGTTAATTAGGTAGAATAGAATTAAAAAATTTATAGTAGAATTTTCTCTTAGGAGAGAAACTGGTATAATTTCAGTAATTTAAATTACCAGAATAAAATAATATTATTTGCCCTAGATCCAATGGTTGGGAAGTCATCCACCACACCTTGATCCAATGGTTCATAATCCACCTTGTGGCTCATTTGAGACCACAAAATTTATGAACCAATCAAAATTTGTCAAGTAACTCCATTCATCATGGCCACTTGGATATTTTGCTTTCCCTCATCTCTTTATAAAATTGATCACTTCTCTCCCTCATTCTCTTCTCCATCTTTCTCCTTTTCTTACCTCCATAAGCTTTTCTCTCAAGCTCACCTACACTTGCAACTTAGAAACATCTTTGGAATCAAATTAGTGCTCAAAGGAGGTAGGGTTCTATCTATGTTGATATGCCTATATGGATGTATGTGCCTATCTATTTCATGTTTTAAATCTTTTAATACATGATATATGTGGTGTTTTTTATGATGTATAGTTGGATTAATGGTGATTTGGGTTAGTTTGAAGGTAGATCAAGTAGAAAAACAAAGAAGAGAAAGAAAATAGCAAGTCTGAAAATAGAATTTTCTAGGGAGGATTTCCGTACAAATACACTATTTAGGCCAATTATTTACGGTTTAAATATTACAAAAATATTTTTAAATTAAATTATACATCCAGAGCTTTCTATACATATAAATTATTAAGCAATTGGATTAGTATAGAATTAGTTATGAATTTTTGAAGTTTGGGTTAAGTTTCAGATTTTGATTTTGGGCAGGTAAGCTTCCGTAAGACGTAACTCGTTCCACATAACTTGGATTGAGGTGAAATTTTTTTTAAAAGAAATCTAAGATATAATAGTTTATACCATACACATTTCACAGTCCAATTCTTTTTGAGCAGTTCCCAGAATTGTTTCAAAGTTACCCCTAGTGCTATTGAGTCAGAAACAGAGCAATCTATAATAACCAACTTTAGAACCTTATAACTTGAATTCTATTTAACCAAATGAAATGAAAATTTTTAGATATTAAATTTGATTTCTTAACTTTAAAATGAAATGAATTTCACAGTCATAGACTTAGAATTCGAATTTTGGTGGATTTTAACATTTTTGAGTGTTGTTCTGGCTAATCACAGGACAGGTCATAGTAGAAAGCAAAAATCTTGAGCTGTATTTGTCAAAACTGAATGGGACCAATTATGTTAGAAAATAGACAAGTACGGCTTCAACATATAAAAAATTCAGGTCTATTAAAGTCATATAGCAATAAACGTAGTAAAAATAAAACAAGGCAAAATTTATCGCTTTAGGGAGAGAATTATGAATTTAAAGGTTTTGTTTATTTATTTGTTATGATATGTGAATGATTGTTTGTTAGCTGGCACTATTTATTGGAAAGCAAGTATGATACTTTATGCTACACAAATTTTGTAAGAATTATGGATAAATTGTAAAATTTCAAAGAGATATGTGAGATACCATATGAAAGTTATGAAAGTTATAAAAGTTTAAGATGATTGAAAGTTATAAGAAAGTCCTATATCACTTGGGCCAGCCCCGAATAAAAAGTTAAGGGGAATAAGTCGATGGGAGTGTTGGGGAAAGTAAACCTGACAAATCTTGTATAGGAACAAGCTCGATCCTGATAAGCTAACTATTACCCAGGAGTCTTATGGCCAAGAACTCCTAGGAGACCAAGGATAGGGACATATATGAGAATTAAGTACATTATTATGTGATTGAAAGTATTTTAATTGATATTAATTCATTTCAATATTGCTTTCAATTATAACTTTAAGTATTATTATGTCATATGTATGATTCATATTGAGCCTTTTAATTATTTATTTAATTTCTTGTATATGTGTATCATAATCATTATGATCCTGTGTATTACAACTGTTAGACATAAAATTTACTTTGCTTCGAGCCATGTTTTCAATAATCATAATTGAAAGATTTTCTTATTGGTTTAACAACCTTCTATTTAAATAAAAATCGAAGCTACTGAGAATGAAAGCAATGTCACATAGAAATACACAGCCCTACTGAGAATTTTTAAAATTTTCATCCTACTTAGTTTCCGTTTCATTCACAGATCTGCATGATGAACGCAACAACAATGATCTACATTAAGTTCCCGGATGTGCAGTGGACCACGATAGTAGTTGTAGGACACTAACCTTGGTTTTAAATTGTCCGGTGAGAACTTGTTAGGATTGCACTTTGATGACATTGAGCCACTGATCTTTTTGTATGTAGTGGTCCTTATATGTATTCCTGATTATATGTAAATAACATGGTGTCCTATATATATAAATATGTATAGTTATCTTTCTGTAAAATGTATGAGTTAAATTAATTACTATGTTTATCTAAGTTATTCCATATTCAATTTTCTTTTCTTTTTGTTATTATAACGTCTCGCTCTTTTATACATCCGATAATTACTACTAAATCAACACGAAATGAATGAGCGGAATAAATAAAATTTTTATTACTGTAATGCAACTACTGTATTTAGTAATTATGACTTAAGCATAAACTAAATTCAGTAGGATAGTACATATTTGATTTCTAAATTTTATACACACCAACAAAGGTGGTGTAGTGGTGTAAAGGTTGGTCCTTTACTTTGGACTTGGAGAACTTGGGTTCAAGTTTCACTAAGTCAAATTTAGCATAGGTAGCAATTCCACGTTCTTTCTTAGGGACATGCAATGTAGGTGGCAAAACCTGATCCAAATTCTTTTTTTCTTTTCTCCCTCCCACCGCAACCTTCTTTGAACCAAGATTGTTGCTCCCGTTCTTGCATGTTGAAGAGGTGAGTGTTAATTATCTTTTTAAACATTGGAACAAGGTTTTCATCTTAGTTTCTTAGTATTTTCACCGATCAAAGTAAAGAGATGATGTTTTTACACCTCCTCCATGGAAAAGCTTGGAGCTTTCTGCGTCCAACCACTATGTGAGCCAAATTTGACCATCTGAACATATTTTGTTTAGCCTAACTTCTGCATATTTAGATTGTGCAGTGAAAAATCTTTCTATTTCACCCAAAACGAACATTGGATCATTGAGTTATAAGGAAAAAGGTAAAAACTCCTTCTTTTTCTGCATTTTGTGTTACAATATAAAGGGAGATTGATTTTCATTTTTCTAGTCTCTGAACCTTGCATACAATTATTCCTTTATGATCCTCATAGAATTAGCTTTCATACGCAAGTGGTTTCACTCAAAACGAACACCAAAATCACAAGTTATAGTGAAAATGGTGAGATCTCTCCTTGTTCTACGTTTTCAGTGTTTCAGTAGTAAAGGAGACTATTTTTCTCATTTCGTAGTCTTCAAACCTAACATGCAACATCCCTATGTATTCTTTGCAGAATTATCTTTCCAACAGTGTATTAAGTTTAAGCTCAAATCCGACATCGTTTGTCCCCTGTATCACATAAAATAATACATGAGCACCTTCATTTTTACGTTTTCTATAGAAATAGTATAACAAAATAAATTTTATGCCCTCTATACAAATTTGTTTCAACCCAAAAATTTGATTTTCATAAACTACATGAAAATAGCTTTCCAACGCATATTTTTATGTTAATTTTGGACTTTGTTTGAATACCTTACAAAATGAATTGCAAATATTGTGCAAAGCTAAAAAACTTGCATGAACAGCAGTGAAGTTTGATTTTTCTCCACTTTCCTGTGTATCAAAACTTAATTTTTAAAAGCTGATTTTGATCCTTAGGATCTTAGCTTTCTAACAAAATTTGCGGATCGTGATTTGGACTTCATTTGAATCCGTTAACCATAATTTTATAAATGTTGCGCAAATATGAAGTTTTCTTGTTTTAACTAACTAAGAAATCTTGAATTCTGGCACCGGAAAATTCAAGAAAAAGAACCTGCGAACTACCTCACTCACCAAGGTAAGGGGGAGGAGGTATTTCAAATAAATAGTAAGAAAAGAAATAAATCAAAGAGGGTTGTCCTTTGACCTTGCAGTCTAGAACACATGTATTAGAAGACATTTGGTGTTTAAATTACATGTTGGAATTCTTGAGCCTTTGCTTGAGAACTTCTACGTTTGAAATAAAATTGTGAATGTTTGTTTAAATGGGATGACTGTTAATTTTTTGAAGTGAACTATTTACTCAAAAGTTTGTTGAAAACCAAAAGTCAATTTAATGAAATGTTTTATTGAAATGTTCAATAAGAGTATGTATGCCCGGTGTATTTGAACAAGTTATCTTATGTGTTGTGCTCTTTGAAAATATATGGTTTGGCGCATGTGTTGATTGTGTAAAGCACTAAAAGTATGCATATAGGCATATGCAGGCTGAGTAGGCACCATTTGTGAATTTGAGCCTTTGAGGATAGGAAATGTGTGATGATATGCTGAGAGTAAATTAGTATGTAAGTATATGCGCTCTAAGGTGTTTAGCCATGGTTTTAGCTTCAACTTTGAGTTCAATAATTGAATCTAATGACTAAAAGTAAACTTTTATGAAAACCTTATTTTCTTTCTTTTCTAAAGTAAATGAGTAGTATAACGCTAGCCGGGTAATAATTGGAACTCAAGGAAAGAGATGAAGCTAGTGAGCTTGAAACACTTAGAGAAATTGCATTGAGGTGCGGGAATAAGTACTCTCTATATATATGTGGTTCTGAATAGTTGATGAAATGATGTGAAATCTTAAATTTGGCCAGCACCTGTATGCGTGATTAAGGGAGTGAAACTCCAAAAGTGTGCATGACTATTTAGAAGGCAAATGTGTGCAAAATCTCATTCCCTTGTGAAAGAAATCATGAGGTTATTTTATAACTACTGTTGATGTAAGATAGGGAGGACCTCGACGTCTAGGAGATTTAATGGAGTTAGGTGACTTGCCAATAGCACTCTGAGTGTCCTAGGCACAGGAACTCTGGCTAAGAGTGTCCACGCGATGCTCCTTTATCTTGACCTTCTCCTAAGGCTTATCTTGTTAGTCGAGCTAGATCAGTCGGTGGAGATTCGAGTCCCCACCATACATGTGAAATGTAGGCTGGCTAGTGAAACTCCCAATAACTTCCAAACAATAGGATTGTTATGGATCCAGAGTCGCATAAGCATAAAAATGAGATTTTGCCAAACCAAGAGTTATCATTTGCATTAATCATACATCATGTAATTAGACTTGCATTTTGTTAAATTGTAAAGTTACAATTGTATTAATATGATGTATGCTCGTACTTTGTTATTTTTTCTGAAGGATATTTACTTGAAAATTTATCTCACTCTTTCTTTTCTTTGTTGAAATATGTTATGGTATTGGGCATTTTCTTTTAATATCACAGATCTTGAGGATGACCTTTCTCCGTCTTATTCTCCACGTTGAGCTCAATTTGAGAAGGATCCTTCAAATGCCAAGGAGATAGATGAGGACCCTTCCAAGGAGTCCTGACCCCTGTTTAGTTATTTCTTTGTTGTCCGCTGCTAGAAGACTCTACTTGTTATATGGTGGAGAATTGATACTTTATATTTTACTTTGGTAGCTTGGGTATAATGTACTTTGTTTTGGTACTCTGATCGCTGTAGATTGTGTTTTAAGATTCTTGGATAATTTGCGGTTACTTTGGATAATTATAGGATTATTTATATGACCATGTTTATGTTATCAGTTATCTTCTTATTTTTATTTGGATAGAATTAAATAGGCAAGAAATTGGTTCTTCAATGCATGCAGGTAATGAATGTGAACTCTGTAGGTTCATCCCCTAAGAGAGTTCTAGTTGAAGTGATAAACCACATGTTGTATCTCATATTATTAGTACTTGACTCATGAGCAGGTGAAAAATATTGGAGTCCACTTACATAGTATGATTATATTATTCAAGTGGTACTTAATAATATTATGATTTTCTAAGGGTTCTAACGATGAGTAAATGAAGAAAACAAAATCTCATAAGTAATTGTTAGTAATAAGTATGACATGACTCTTTATAAACTGTTGCTTATCAAGTACATGAATAATCAAGATCCATGCCGTGTTTGCATGTCACTATAAAATATATTAAAAGCAAGT
Source organism: Abrus precatorius (assembly GCF_003935025.1). NCBI lineage: Eukaryota > Viridiplantae > Streptophyta > Magnoliopsida > Fabales > Fabaceae > Abrus > Abrus precatorius. The sequence continues at coordinate 11,072,113 of NW_020874303.1, forward strand.
TTCTCAGTACTAAAAAATGATAGTGGTATCCATAAACCAGGTTGAATAATACTATGCACTTATGTTAAAAAAAAATCCTATTTAGTCCAAGACTCTTAATAGTAATCTGTATACATTACACATCAATTTATGTTAAAGTATTAGGATTTTTGGGTCTCGGTCTCACCGTTACAGCCAGTGCAAGCCATTTTTCCTGACAACACTCTGCCTTATCACTTTTTGCACAGAAAGGAGTTACGCACAAGGTCTTCAGCACAAAACAGCTTGCATGTTACCACTTTCTGCCCTGAAAGTGTCAACGCACATGACATTTCTTCAATAAAGCCTCTGGAACACTTACTTTCTATCTTGAAAGTGACCACACGCAGGTACATTCCTTCTAAGAGCCTTTGAAATACTCACTATTAGCATAGATAATGTCAACGCACATCCTTGCTTTATGAAATGTGTTCTGGAACACTCACTACTAGCACAAATAGTGTCAACGCGCAACTGAACTCTTCAAAATAGGCTCTAGAATGTTTCCTTTCTGCACCAAAAGTGAGCACTTTCTAATAACAATTCAGCATCAACTTTAAATGCTCATAACTTCTAAGCTTGAAATCCAAAATTCACAAATGATATATCAAATTAAAGTTCTATGAATCAACTATCTATTGAAATAGAAATCTTCTCCAAAGTTTGACCTCAGAAATAGATATTACAGAATTAATAAACAAAGGTCAAAATAGTCAAAGTAATGAAATTAAGGAGATTTTTCTAATAAAGCTCAATTAATGAAGTTTGGATTAAAATAACTAGAAACAATAAATTAAGTACAATTAAAAGCCTATTGACTCAAAGAAAAAGCTTAAAGCATGGATCAAAATATTGCTCATCAGTAAACTGTATCAACCTTTTAGATTTCTAAAACAAAAATTGACACTAAGACCATGTCATTTCATATATTCTTACATCAATCCATACATCATAATATGTGCATTCTAATCATATTACTCAGTGCATTACAATACATGCATTATAATCACATCAATTAATCTATTACAACACACATATTATAATCATAAGACCACTATGTCATAACAAAAATATCACCATTTCCACATTCATTGCCTTGAGATCCCTTGAGGTCTTCCATAAGTATAAATAGTCACTAAGTTAGCCAAAACAACATGGATACAACATGTGCACACACGATCCCTTTTAACAAATGTATAGTTAGGAGTTTAGTTAGGAAATGAGTGTGAGACCTGTGATGTTTTCACTTCAGCAAATCATGTGCACCCACTACCAACAACATTCACCAACCTCATTTCTCCAAGATTTTTTAAATTGTCTCCAAAATCTATACCCTTAGTGTATCTCTATAACTATCTATACACATTTTCATCACTTTTTCATGACACACATTTTCATAGCAATTCTCTTTCCACTTTGGAAACATAAAAAAATTTAAATCCTCATTCACAACCATTACATTAATTCTCATTCTATAATTTTCTCTTGTTATTACATGAATTCATCAATTTCAACATGCATCAACTTTTAAACAAAGATCCACAATCACTATAACATATCATTCAAATACATATAAATCATCAATCAATTTCACATCGTACAAATCAATATAATGTGTTGAAAGTTGGACATCTTCAGACTCAAACTAATCATATAATTTAGAAATACATTACTAGAGATCACATTCTCTTAGTCTTAATAAAATTTTCTATCCTATAGTTTAACATTTCCTATTTTCATTTTTCAAAACATACGTTGTGCAAAACTAATAGTTCACATCTATTATAATCAATAACATAAATCATGAAAACATCCTTAAAACATTGGTTTACTCTAGCCTTTTCTACAAAATTTTATTTTAAGTGAATCTTAACCTAACCATAAGTTTTTTTATACCTAAAGAATCCATTTTTTAACATTATAATTTAAAAAAAAATGTATATATCTACCATTTCTAATGGGGTATTTTAAGTTTTTCAAACTAAAACACATACATAAGACTTAGGGTTCCGAATTAACTCCCCTTGTCTGGAAATAGGTTTTTCAAAACCAAAGAGATGAAAGATAATATCTCTATGGCCGAGTCATCCTTAAGATCCAAAAAAGGGTGCAACGTTTCAATGGAAGATATCATTCGAAGGCCAAAATTTTCCTATATATTTAAACTGAAGAACTTTTGAGAAGAGAGGAAAATAAACAAAAACTAGAAGAGAAAAAAAAAAGAGATTGGAGAACTAAGCTTCAAGAAACTTACTTGGAGGTTTTGGATTCGATCAGAATGAACGTTCAAGTCCAAATTCTAGAGAGAGTTAAGGTTTAAGAAAGGTTTCTTTGAAAAGGAAAGGTCAGACAACAAAGAAAAATAAGAGAAAATGTTACTTGGCTTCTTATGCAAGTTTTTAGAATGAAAGTTTCTTAAATACTGCTCTCAACTCACACGTTCTGGCTTGAACGAGCAAGTTCTCACTTGAGCGAAATGCATTCTCTCCTGGGGAAACCCCTCTCACTTAGGCAAGAACACTAGACAAAAGTTTACCTATTTTTTTTTATAATCTTGCTTGAGCGAGATGTCTCCTTGTCTAAGGAAAAATTGGTCCAGAGAGCTCCTACTTTTTCCTGTGACTTCTTGCCTGAGCGAGATACCTTCTCGACCGAATGATAGGACAGTTGGGACGATAATATCCAGTCTCGCCTGAGTGAGAGTGCCTACATTTCCAATATGACTGGTCTTGCTTGAGCAAGACATCCTGAAGTTTTCATAATTCCAATTCTATTTAAAAAAATCATAATAAAATAACAAATAAAATAAATATATAATAATAAAAATGAGGATGTTATAGGATGGAGAAAAGGGAACAAGAGGTGGTGTGGGCAATTAAGAATGTTGTTGTTAGGTAAAGGGAACATCGAAGATGGGTGTAGCAACAATGATACAAAATTGGTTAGATTAATCCCTGACTTTATGTGAAACAACATTATTTTAGCATTTACACATAATTTAATAGCAAAAATTAATGTTTTTCAACTGTTAGTTAATGTGAGGGACTTGTCTGTTTGACGACTTACTATGTTAGAGACTCATAACAATTTAAATAAGTAAAGGACTAATATGTATGATCATTACTATTTGAGGGACTAATTTGTAAGTTTCCTCTTTTTAAAATGTTTATGTAATAAGGTGTCATCTCCAATAACCATTTTAGTATCTGAGTATTGTTGATGTATCTTCCTTTGCTGGTAGATCTAAATGAGTGTGGAGAATATCACCAAAGAATAATTGCATTGCAAATTTTTCTGTTGAAAGTGCATACAATTGCAAACTATGGTGGCCTAGCATAATTGATACAACTTTAGGCATGAACTAGATTTCCAAGTGTTGTACCCATTTATCTTGACATTCTTATGCCAGTTTACCGAAATGATGATACATGTCAATACTTGTTATTGTTATTAAATTTTATTAAAAGTTAGCACGTTTTTGTTACAAGTGATTAAGCAAAATCTAAAACTTTTTAGACATGTTTACAAAACTACAAAACAAACTAAGGTAAGGCTTTTTTGTCATTTATAAAATTGTTAAATGTATCATGACAACATATGAAATTATTACTAGATAGTCATTCTTAATGCTTGTGATCATATTGTGTATGTGTCATGATGAGATTAACTGAAACTAAATTTACATATATATATATATATATATATATTATATTATGACTTAAAAAAATATATTTAGTATATTAGTCTTTTAATTCTCTTTTTTTTATTTTGATTTAATCCCTTAACATTTTTTATTTCTGTTTTTATTTAATTGTTTACCTTGCAAAAGTATTTTATACAAGTCTTTTTTTTGTCAAAAACATTAACAATTATTTTATTGATCCATAGGACCCCAACTCATTTCCACACTACTGTAAGGCGGTGGCATAATGCCAAATTCTTTATGAGGTATATCAACTATTTTCACATATCACAGTCACTTAATGAATCTTTCAACAACAAAAAAGTTATTAATTTAAATTTTAATGAATACAAGCAGAGAAAGACATTGCAAGAGCTAAGGAATATTGCATAAGAACGATTCTAGCAAACTTTAACATTGACAAATTGCTTTTGTTGTATCGAGAACTAACATAAGAAATAAAGCAAGATGAAGACAGTCAAATCTTACTTTGATGAAGTATTTCATACCGCACCTGAAAATAAGTATTTATTTATCTTAATTTTATGTTTTCTCCACAACCAAATAAAAAATAAGTAATAATATAACAATAATAATAAAATAATTATGATTATTTTTTTAATTTATGCATAGCACAAATCCTAGGTGCACTTCATATGGGAAGCGTAGGAAAAATAAGGAAGAAGAAGAAGCTAAAGAGAAAAGGGGGTAGGTTTTAAGGGCATAAATGAGAATAAGAAAATAAAGAAAAGAAAAGAAAAACTAAAATATTACTAAAATATATCATATGTTGACTCTTTTTTATCATATAGTTTTTTAATTTAAAAATTATAAAAATATAGAATTTTTGGTAAAATTACATTAATATAAATTTTTTTATAAAAGTCACCAATGACGTTTTTATTTGTCAAAATTTTAATTGCACTTTACCCGCTAATGAAAAGATTTAAAAAAATAACTTTTTTGTATGAAAAATTGGGAAGATTTAAAATAAAAAATATTTTTTGCCAACTAAAATCACCATTGGTAACTTTTCATGCTAAAAAATAATTAAAAAATCTCTAAAAATTCGTTATTGGCGACTTTTTAATCCTAAAAATAAATAAAAAATACCAAAAAGTTGTTATTGGAGATTTTTTTATTTATGTGTCCATAAATACTTAGTTCTTCATTCTTAGTAAATTGCAAATGAAGGAAAAGAAAGATTTTTAGATGCAAGCTGAGTTGATTCATTGAGAAAAATATGAGTGTGTCAATATTAATATACACATATGTTGGTGAAAAACCAACATGTGTGTATATAAGAGATAATGTATCATTTGAAGAACTAAAGCATTGGTTTACTTAATATACTGAAGTTTAGTTTCTAAAAACACTAGAAAATATTGTGTATAAGTGTCAAATATCCCTATTTGGTGATTTCATGCAATATCTTACAATTTCAATAACAAACAATGATGATGTTCAACAAATATTTTAAATACATCAACAACATCATCTCCTAACTTCTTCCATTGAGTTGTATGTTATTTTCAAAAAAGTTGCAATTAGCACCATTCAAGAATATGGTGAGGAAACATATGCAAACAGTACCAAACAAAGGTAGAATGGGAATAGAACACCAGTGAAATAATGAGAACAAGTTTAATGGAGAATACAAAAGCAGTGAGGATAGTAAAGATAAGGATTTAGATGAGGATGATGATGGTGATTGATGACAATGCTCATTTGTTAAACACAATAGTTGGGCAACATCCATTTAGGGAGCCACCCTTCATGCCTTTGTTAGATCTTGATGTTATGCATGCATCTAAGTTTCTAAAGTATGCAAACTTGGGTTTGTATTGTTTTTAATTTTGTTGTTGATGAATTAAATTTTAGTTTTTTAATTAGTTTATGTTTGTGTGTGCATTTAATAGGTCATTATAATGTAGATAGAGAATTGTATGTTGGATCAATAATAGAGAAATCGTTATACGAACAATTAAGCATTACAGTATATCAAATGCAGTGGACTGCAAAGTACTCGAGTTAGAACCAAATATGTTTTATTATAAATGCATGATGTATGGAATAGATTGTTGATGACTTTTTTTTGTGCTGCTTTCAAAAAGAACTAGTATATTTAGGAGATGAGAACTGCTTTTAGATACAATTGCAGAATGTATCCAGCTAACGATAGAGTTTGACCGTTCCTTTAAGATAAAAATCGTAATTGGTGATATTCAATCTTAGTATGAATATACGACAACATATTAGAAAACATAAATATGAAAGTAAAAAGTAATTGAAAAAGATTTTAATTAGTGGGAAGTCTCGTTTGAAGCTTTGCCGCAATCGTGTATAGTAATGTGTGACATTGTTCAAAAATCTGTTGTCCAGTTGAATGCTATCGAGCCTACTATGATGATGAGCTAAGTTCTAATGTTCAAAATATCACATTGAATGTTCTAGAGTTTTGGTCCTTGTATTAGAGCATTTAGACAATACAAACCACTTATGTAGGTTGTGCATATCTGGACATGATCAACTGTGTGCCACTATATAACTTTAAAACAAATCAAAGGGCTAACAGTTGACTATACAAATTGTTCTCTTCTCATGTCATCTGGAATTAAAGCATCAATATCATCACCCTTATATTGTCACCACAAAAACTGTATGAAATAACCAAATATTACTATTATAAACAGAAATCAAATTGTTTTGTAGACATAAATCTAACATATTTAACTATATAATCTAATACTAATACTCCCAACATTCATAAATGGAGTGTTCGTTAGTTATTGCAGTTGTCTCCATCTGAGAACAAGTGGAAATACAATTAATTCTCCAGGAATTGAAGCCAACCACGAGAGTCAATGTCATGCTCATACTTGCAACAATATTATGCACCTATAAATTTCTCTTGCATCATGTCATAAACCATGATCTAAGTCTCTATAAAGAAAGGAAAGACACGTCGAACCCCAACTATAATTTCCAATTTCATTCACATATGCCAATAACAACAATAATTTTGCATGTACCACTTAATTGTTTTTATTCGGCATTAGAATATATCTCAACAAAGAAAATGTTATCTTTATACATATTGGGCTCTTCTAATGTCAGAATTTACATAAAACCAACTAAGGTGTTGTGTTAGCTACTTTAATATAATTTCTAATCCTTCAATATCATTTGTTGTCAATCACCTGACTAATAACTCATCACACATATTTTAAACCACTGTAAAATAGGGATTAGTAGAATCAATTACTAGTAGACCATTAATTAGAAGTTTAAGCAATATAGAAACATCTTCAAATATAATTGTCCATTCTTCACAGAGTAAATTAAATGTGTATGTCTCAAGCCTCTATCGTTCCACAAGTGCATTAATAAAAAGACCGTTTATTTGCATTTGACAAATTTTAGAAACTCGATCAAAGCTAATATTGCGTAATATGTCATTTATTTCTTCCATAGTTGATATTATAGATAAGTGATGAAAGCATAATTGTCTCATTTTCTATTATAAAAAATTAATATTAATCATGACAAAAATTTATTTCACAAAAATATTTATCAATTCCATAAATAATAATACAAATATTACATAAATTATTACATTAACACAAATATATTATAATTTATTCTATTTATTAACCAATTATACCAAAATAAATACATTTATGTTAATTTTTTAAGTTGTAAAATTTTAAGAATATGTTAATAAATGTAAAAAAAGACTAATTAAAAAATTTAACAAATTTAATTAATTAAAAAAATTATAATAATAAAAATCTCTACTCATATTAAATAACATGTTCTTTTTTTTTTCAATTTCTTAACTATATTAAACTTTTTCAATTAATGTTAAACAAGACATTATAAATATTTGGATAAATGTGGATTTTTTGCAAATTACTCAAGAATATGAATAAATGTAATTTATTTTTTTATTAAAATTAAATTATAAATAATATTTACAAATTAACAAAAATATTATAATACTTACATTTAAATTACGAATATTTTTGCTTTCTCAAATCCTTAACAATTTTTTAATCTAATTTAAAATTAATATTTTTTTCACTCAATATTTTTTTTAGATTATTTTTTCTAATTTTTTTCACCCTTATTCTACCTCTAAACTCTCTCATAGCCATTCTTCTTCTATCTTAAACCCTTCTTTTTTTGCTTCAAACTTCTCTCCTTTCACATGCATGACTTCTCATTGTACTTGAAGTCCCTATTTATAGCATGAAAGGTTGTTAATATCAATTTTTACCTTCAATAATGTATCTTGTATGCCTTTAATAGTGAAAATGATAGAGATTCTTAACCCAAAAATTGTCAATGGCAATTGATGATTTTTCAAAGCACCCAAAGATTCCTGAATAGAATGTTGTGCTACAATGAAAATTCAGATTCCTTTCCTAGTCAAAGGTCGCCAATGACGACTTTTAAGAATCTCCAGTATCTATCAATGAAGTTCAACTTGCTACAACAGGTAGTTGCAAACTTCTTGACCCACAAATTATCAATGACAATTGATGATTTTTCAGTACACCCAAAGGTTCTTAAAAACTATGTTGTACTACAATGAAAATTCATATTCCTTTCCTAATAAAAGATCACCAATGGCAACTTTTAAAAATTTTCAATACCTATCAATAAAGTTTAACTTGATACAGAAGATAGTTGCGGACTCAAATGTTGCTAGTGACAATTTTTTAGACGTTTATCACTTTGTCTAACTTTGTGTCCTGTTAATAGAATCTTTAAAAATTTGGCTTTTGTTCATGTTCATTAAAAAATTGTCAATGACATTTTTTTTACTTTATATTCAAGTAATTTTACAAAAGAAAAAAATATTTTTATAATTTTCATTTTTTATATTTAAATTATTTTATCCCATATGCTCAGCAAAGTTTATAAAGAGAAAAAAATTAACAATAATTTTAACAAAATAAAAAATAACTATTTAAAAAATTAAAAGACCAAACCAAAAAAAAAATTAAAAATTAAAAAAATTAATTTACTAAGTTTTCTCTAAAAAACTAAAATTGCATGCTATCTAAATTAGATAAACCAAAGATATAATCAATTATATCATTATATCTTCATCGTCAAATCATTAACATCATTAATTAATTATGACCACTTATAAAGAAAACAGAGACCACTGAAGATGAATTAATGAATAAGATCTCCAACGGTCAAAAGAACAAGCGAAGAGCAATCCAACGTCAGTTCCTAACGTTCACTCCTCTATTCCCTCTGACCCATAACGGTCACTTTTGCACCTTTCACTATCACGCTCACCCACTCTAACTCCACGCTTTCTTTTTCTCTTTCTTTTCTGGCTTTGAACTCATTCCTCTCTCTCTCGTGTGAGTGAGTGTGTGATCAATGGAACCCGCGAAAATCGATTGGAAGAGACTAGAATGGAACTTTGTGGAAGACGAACTCTACGAGCACATCAACGCACCCAAGTGGGTTGACTTTTCCTCCCTTGATCACTCCCTCCATGATCATGATGATGAAGCTTGGTTCTGCAAACAAGGTAAGTGGCAACCTTCTTGTTACTTTCTTTCTTTGTTTCACGATAATTCTCAACTTGGCTTGCAAAATTGGCTTCTTTTTCTCAATGGGTCATTGCTAATTTTGATGTTTGTTGTTGTTGTAGATTGCAAACATCCCAAAACAGCAGAGGATTTTCTCAGATCAATAACTCCTTCTAAGGTTTTTTTCCTTTCTCCTCTTCTGCCCATTTTTGTAAGGGTGAGAATCATGAGATTCTCGATCTTGGGTGTCTCCCAATTAGATAAAAACTCAACTTGAGCTGGTTTTCTTGTTAGATTTATGTTTTTCTTAATCTGTAGTTCTAATTATGGTCTCGTTAACTCCTTTGTTCTTTTTAATCGATCTAATTATTGTCTTTATTAATAATATATTGTTATCTCTTTCTTATAAAAGATCTTGTGCTGAGGTTCTTTAATCTTTTGTAGAAGACTAAAAGCCCAGCTTACGTTTCAGAAAATCTTCCAGTTGGTGACCAAAATAGAAGGTAATTATAGCACCATTTCTTTTACCATGCAATTTGGGATTCTGCTAAAGGGTTGAAATTGACCAATTTGTATACACGTTGATTGAATATTGGTACAGAGATGTGAGAATCAAGAGAAGGGTGCCCGCCCTATCATCAGCTTCACCCCAAGGTGATAAATTCAGATTCAACCAAGACAGTGAAAACCAAAACCCGAATCTCTTTACTCCTACAATTAACCCCTTGAAGCCCATGAAGGCAACAATTAAGTCAAGTGAGGAAAAGAAGAAGCTTGCTGATGACACATTCCAGGACCACAAAGTGGTTCCTTCATTGAGATCAACTCTCTCCGCGAAGAATCTGTTTGCGGGGAGGCCTATTCTGAATCAAATCACGGAATTCTGCAATGAGTTGAAGAAATTGGCAATAAGAGCCAGGGAGAGAGAAAATTCTGAAAATTTGAGTCCTGCAGTGAGTGAAGAGGTTGTTGAGAGGACCCCATGTTCTGTTCAAGCCTCGGCAGAGTCAGAGATAAAAGAGAAAGAAAGGAAGCCTTTGCTTGAGGTGAGTAAGGCAGAAAGATTGGAGGAGGGTTCATGTGTTAAAGGGAAGCAACAGAGAAAAATGTAAGCATATTCTCCCTTGGAAACTATGTCACTTAACAATCCAAGTTCTTTCTAATAACAAGCATATTCTTTCCTTCTAAAATGATTAGCATACTTTAGAACTGTGATAAACAATGCCAATTGATATCGCAGCGTTATACCTAGTAATGCTTAATCTACATTGCCAAGAAGTGTAATGATTAAGAGCCACGACATAGACTGGACATATGGTTCATTAGTAGCATAATTATTATGGGTAGTTGTATCATTCGTATAAGAAATTGGAATTATTGAACAATCTTACATTATTTGCTGTTCAGTTACATGTAATGTTTTCTAATATGAATAACAAAAACTGCAATTTACCACCTCATTCTATCATTTCCTGAGTTGCTCAATTGTGTATTACTATATTCTGCAGAAGACCTGAAGAGGCAGAGAACATGCCTATAACTCTTGACATGGAGAATGTTAAACACAGAAGGGAGGAGAGCTTACAACAAATTCGAACGAATCCTCCCTCTCCCCAGTGCTTTTCTGCTACACGTGGACTCAATAAAACTACCCCTTCAAAGCCTTCCAAATCCCGGCTAATGGTATGTTCAATATGCATACTTAAATATAAATATGCTTGCATCGGTATTCTAGGTGTATCTGCTGCTATTTAATTACTAGTGATAATTTTTATATTTTATAAATTTTTTTTAATATTTCCTTAATTTTAAGACACTTTTTTTATAGTTGTTATTTAACTAAGATTTGATCAAGGTTATCATAAATGTTCAAGATGCATACATAAATATAAATAGATTGTAGTTCATACTTATTGTCACACCTATATCTTAATATAAATAGATAGCTCCAAATGAAGAGAGCAAGATCTAGCATGTAAATGATACATGAAAAGGTCATGAAAATGTACCAATTCAGGCACAGTGTTTTCCATGTTTAAATGACATTGATGATTTCTTTATTTCCCTACAAATCATTACATTCTGTTCAGTTAAGTGACACAGGACTACATTTTCAGGCTTTTGAGAAAAGTAAAATTTTGAATGTTACCGGAATCTGATATAACTTGATTTCACTGAAGTGCTTCGCCTTTCTTTTTAATTTGTGCAGGAGAGAGGAATACTTGAAGAAATTGAACCAAACAAGGAAATTGTGAAGGAGTCTCCTGCAGAGAAAAGCAGAAGCATTACAATAGTTGATGGAAGAGAAACAAAAGCCTTGGACATGCTTTGGTTCCTGAAACCTTGTACTCTGTCAGGTTGATTTATTGAACCTGGGGAGAGATTCTTTCATTTGTTCTCAATATTAGTCATAAAACCAACAACGTTTTATTTAGATCTAAATGGTCATTCTTTATTTATTGATTTGTCATACGTTCTCCCATATTCTTGTTTTGTATCATTGATATAGGATTCTGAAGCGGACGATTCAACACACCTGTACTGAAACAAAAATTATTTAATAAACTTTTATTTTTTTTCTTTTATATGACTTACATGAGGAATTTTCATCTTTTTCTGTAAATTATTTAATAAAGATGTATTCACCAATGTAGTCGCGAGCCTTGGTTAAGAATTACGAGTTACTTGAGACCAACAAAAAATAAAATAAAATAAATTACGAGTTACCTTCTAGCTTAACATATTTGTTACTAAGGGTGATGTTTTAAGAGCTTTTATTTGACTTAATATAGTTGTACTTTCTAGTTTTAAAATTTTAAAAACCATTTTTTTTCTTTTTAAAAGTACAAAATAAAATAAAATTTATTTGTTAATATAAAATTTATTTTTATTTTATTTTAAAAATAATTTTTTACAAAATTTAAAAATTAAAAACAAAAACAAAAAAAAAGCCTTTAGTTATTACATTATTGATTCCCTTTTTAAAATTCTTAGTTGCTGCATAATTTGAGTTACCTGACTATTATTTTTGTACTGGTCTTTAAAACTGTTTTAAAAACTATAAAATCGAAACATCGAAAAAAGTTGTTTTCTCTTAGATAAGTTAGGTGTTGGATTCTACTCATACGACGAAAAACATCACACTTAAAGTTTATTTGATAAAGTAAATTTTCATCTTATTTGTTCCATGAAAAGTTTGGACATAATACACACCAATGTTATCACAAAAAAAGAAACAAAGATTGACTGGATCATTGTCTATTAACTACAACTTATACAAAATAGACATAGAAGGGCTAAATAAATAAAATTGATATTTTTTTAATGATTAAAAGTGGATTTAGTACCCAAAAAAATTTGTTCGCGTAAGTGTACGACACATACTTTCTGAAATATTATTTAAAAGTAACAGACTATGTAAAGCCTAACCATAGAGCAAATAGACGAAAACTCTTTTAAAAGTAAAACATCATCTCTACAACTAAATCAATCACTTAAGCTTCTTTGTATGGATTTATTTAACCCTACTAAGACTCAAAGTATAAGTTACAGAAAAATATAGATTAGTTATAATTGAGATATAAGGATATGTCTTTTTTATGTTTTCAAGATATTTTGTAAAAGAGTCCAAAATAAAAATGATATTTGTATAACTACTTTATGAAGTAGTTATGAAAGAGAATTTTAAAATAAAAAAATTGACATATTTTGTAAAAAAATAGTATATCTCATGATTTTTATTCTCTGAGAACTCTTTAACAAAATAGAGTTATGAAACAGAAAAAAAAAATAGAACATTGCATGAAATAGTTAAAACAATTATTTGCAAAAACTTTATTTTTAAGCATTTTTAAAACAATAGTCAATATTGCATGTTACGTTTAAAACAAAATCCTTATCAAACCATTACTAAATAAAATATATTTTTTCTTAGCATAATTTTTTGGTACTAATAAAATATATATTTTAAAAAATACACTAAATAAAATATAAAATTATAAATAACTCATATTAATCTATAGTAAATAAAATCAATAAATTATCAAATTACAATATAATATATGCATAAAATTATAACAAATCTTATTTAAATTTATTGTTTTAATTTTATATATATGTGTATTTATATATATTCTTTTTTTATATATTACTGTAGATAAATGGATTCTATATTATTTATTCCCATAAAATTCTGTAGGTATTTATCCATACTTTGATCCAAACTCATTAATATAAATAATTACTCAACCCATTATGAATTTTATTTTATTTTATTTTTGCAAAAAACTAATAGGCATAAAACCTATTGTCATTCCAAAAATTATACCTTTCTCCATTTTATTTTTCATGTTTAGAATTTTGTACAAGAATTAAGAAAACAATTAATATTTATAATTTAATTTTTTAAAAGTAGTGTATCAGATACAGAATAAGAATTTATACATAATAAATGTTTATTAAAATAACTTAATATTATAAAATTTAATACATTAACGACATTATATTATTCATATTTCTTTTTCTAAGGTAACTTTTTTAGAAGATTTTAACAATCCTTATTATAAGACATTTTATAACTTTTATGGAGCATTTATTATTAATAGTAAATTTGTAAAAACTTAAATTAAAACTAAAAAAAGGTAAAATACTATTAATAATGTTAGGTTCAATAAATTAGATGAAGTTAAAAATTCAATGTGACAATATTTTTAAAACATCAATAAAATCAACTAATTTTATTATTTATTTATTTATATATTTTAGTTAAATGATCTTATAAAAGGACAAAAGAATATTTTTTTAATAATACAAATTGAAAAAAAAATTCAAATTTCATAAAATATTATCTTATAAAAGGGAACAAGAACTTTTTTTTTTATTATTATTAAAACTGATTATTTACTATTTCTTTATCTTTGTACAACTAATTGAGAAAATTTCAAATTTCATAAAACATTATTGTTTTTAATTTCTTATTACACCCTTTATTTATTACATTAATTATTTTACTTATTTATAATTTTTTTTTTTTACCAAAGATATTAGTACCACGAACAAAATTAAAAGCAAACCATTAATTTTTTTCAGTTTAATAAAATAAAAATAAAAACAAACAATACAAAATTATCTAAGTATATAACAGGAAAGAAAACAGAGGTATCTGAAAATGAACATTTTATTGAGCATCCACAGTTGGCTTATCCACAGTTGGCTTCTCCTCAATTCTAGAGTGAAAAAGATTCAGAGAATTAGGTACGCATCCTTTTGGGACGTTAATTTTTTGCAATCTTCAGAATACCAAAAAGATATTTGCTACAACACAGTAAACAAATTGCTCTGTTTTTATTTGAACTCATCATCAAATCTGTATACTCTGGCGTGTGATGTACAACCACGTAGTGCTACCTTTAGTGACCCAAATCTAATACTTAAGAAAAATAATAATTAACGATCAAACCTCAAATCACCAAATAAAAAGGGAACCCATGTTTCATTGATCTTCAAAAATTCCATTTCTTCAACAATCTAGAAAACGTCAGAAATTTATTTTAAAAGGTTACACACCATCAAAGAGGAATCATAAAATGGAATACACCAATAAACTATTATGATAATTCAACTCAACATGGTCACGCAATTTGAGCAATCACTGCCAATTCCAAAACAACTCTATAATGAGAATCCAAAGTAAATCAAAGAGCAAGGAGATTGAAAAACAGATAAATAAAATATTTACAATAAGATCCGATTCAAGAACACTCTTCAATTAGTCTACCGTGTGTTGCATAGCATACAATTCATGATCCTAGACCAAGCTACACGGAGGCGAGGGTACACCCTGCTGGTGTATACTCTTGACTCTCTTGCAAAATCTTCAATGGTTTCTACAAAGAGGTTTAAGTTTCTGATTGGTGGAACATAGAGGATCAAAGGAACAGCAGTGAAAGCCACTGAGAAGAACAGATGCAACATATTTTCGCTTTCCCTGAAATTTTCCCACACCCACCAAACAAAGCCTTGAAAGTTGAAAACTTTAAATCCAGATAGAAAAAAAGGGTATTTGCATGATTTGGGTGAAGTTGTTTTATCTGAGATGTAAAAGGTTCACTAACTTTGAACTCAAGGATGAGGAAGCAGAAAGAGGAGGGTGCCTCGAGGGGTGAGATAAGTATATCAAATAAAGGAGAGAGAGAAAGAAAGATGAAACAAGTTCTGGAAAGTAAACTGCACAAACACCTAAATCCGAAGTGAAGAATATATATATATATACCATCGTCACAGCTAAGGTCCCTACCACAAATGCATAGAAAAGAACATAAAATAATGAATTACTTACAGATAATATTTAACTATTTAAAGTAAAAAATTTAACGATAACAAGTAATTTAACGATCAAATGAGTTTTTTTTAATCTCAATATTTAAAGTTGTATTTAAGTATTTAAAAATAATATATATATTTTTCTAAAAAATATGGTATAAAAATATAATGAATATTTTTATAAAAATTTACTATTATTAATTATTTAAATTTGATTCAGTTTCACCACTAATTATGATATGACTTTCTTTTTTTCAGTTTTCAAAAATAATGTTGGAAGCAATTTTAGGTGGATTTACTCGTTAAATTTTATTTAAAAAGTGTGAAACGACATCTTATGGTTATATTTTGTTTAATTTTTTAATTTCATTTTATTTCTTTAATTAATTAATTTATTAACCAATTAATAATCGCCATTTTGAATTCATATAGATCCGTACTGAAATTATTTATAATATATAGTAATGTTATATAAGGAATTAATAGCATGTTATCGGATATTTAAATCAATATTATTATTATTTTATATAAAAATAATTTGTTATTTGTTATTTTTTATCACTTAGTCAATTATGATGTACATATTTAATCTCTTACTAACATACAAGCATTCTAAATGAGATTTGATATGATCTTATTTAATAAAAAAAATGAAAAAGAATAAAATTATCATATAAAGATAGGCCTTGTCCTTATTAAGATTTTAAGTACCGAAGGACCACGATGTACAATGTTGAGATGAAGAGTGTGTAGCTTAAACATAAATTGACTTGGTTTCTTAATCGCAAAGGTTGTGTTTGGTCTTGAAATAGTAAGATACATCAACGTACCAATAAGTCTTTAATAATTAGAATTTAGAAGCATCATTTAGAGGATCATTGTCTCTGTTATTAAGTAATAAAATTTGATCCATGGATGGTGAGAGTGTCTTGGAACCAAGGAAGCTAGTGTCTTCCAACAATTGTAATGTATATTTGAGCTAAGTTAGTGAATTCCTTTGGAGGATTTTGCTATTTCAAGCCCCAATATTATGACCTTTAACTTGAAGACTGCAACAATAATTTAGTTAGTATCTTTTAGCTGTTTAATATTTGAATCTGTCAAGAGTATATCATCAACATATATTAAGTTGAATGATAGACCAATTCTTCTGTGCTGAAACTATTAAAAGGATTTCACAATGGTTAATTTTGCCACAGGTAAGAAAGTGTTGATAAAGCCAAACCCTACTTATTAAGTGTAGTCTGTAGTTACCAATCAGCTTTATAGTAACTTTGTATGAACACCTATAACCAATCATGTATATTTGCCTCTAGTGCTTAAATTTCTTCATCCATTATTTGTCTCCACTCAGCAAATTCCGTAGTAAGCACAAAGAGGATTGTCCTTCTTTGTAGTTTTGACTTTCAACCCATAAGATGTTTCTCATGCTTAGGTAAGTTGGTGCTCTGCAACGACAGAACTTCCTATTTCATGCTGCTTTTTTCTTGCAAAACCAGGAAAAAAACTTTATTAATTGGTTCCATGAGGAGGATTTGTCCTCTTATTTGGGAGAAAAAGCCAATGAGCCCTATTAACAAAATCATCACATACTCAGTTTGAAGATGATTGAACGTTGCCACAGTTACATGAATGGACATGTCGATGTTCTCTCAAATATAATTTAAAACTAAATCAAATAAAACATTTAAAAATTTTTAGTTAAAATTTATTAATCAAATCTAAAATTTTTCCATGGAAATTATATACTCATTTTCTGAAAAATCCTTCAATTTTTTTTTTCAAAATTTTAGAATATGAACCTTGTAAATAATTTTCATTTCTAAATTTAACATAAATGCAACATTGTTTAAATAAAAAAATAATTTAAATGTTTGAAATTGATAAAAACTGGTAAAGAAAATTGAATGTCACAATTACAAAATGGACTAAATTCAAGTAGCAAAATTAAGAAATTAAAAACATACATTAGTCATGTTATAATCTTTTACATGCTAATATTTATAGTCAATATGAGTTTTTTTTAACGTGTGTTCCATGTTTCATAGCACATAATAAGAACTTGTATATTATAATTTTTTATTAGAAATTATGTAATATCATTAAATTCAATAGATTTATAATATTAAATATTATATTTTTAATAAAAAAATATTATTTATTAATTAGTTATTGTCTATTTTTAGACACAAAAAACCATACTTAATATTTTATAAAAGAAATAATAAAATTTTAAAAAAATATTTGATTGTTTATATAATGTATTTTATTCATTATTTTGGTAGTTACGTGCTGGTAATGAAATATTGGGAAGTTTAATTTTACATTATAAGTTATCTTTTCAAAATTAATAAAAATAAAATAAAATAATATCAGAATAATGTGTATCATTGTCCTTTTCTAAGATAAATTTAAATAAAAGAAGAATTTACACTCCTCAATCAATTTTAAAATCTATTAAAAGAAAGTTATTTTGTAAGAGATTATCTTGGCATTTTTATATACGTACTGAAATTTTATTTGATGGATAAATTACGAGAGAGAAAAAAGTACAATAACTTTTTTATAATGTTTGTTAAACTGCATGCAACAGAGATGACTAAATCTAATATGTTTATCCTATATAATTCAATAGTGTGAACTATTTTCTATTAGGAATTTGAGTTAGAAATATACATGAAAATGATAAAATAATGTGATTAAGTTGTTATTTTAGTACTCAACAAATATAAAAATAAGATAAAATTTATTCTACTTTAATTCTATTATATTTTATTAAACTATCATATTTTATCAATTTTTTCTCTTCTTTTGTTCACAAAATGGACCTTAGACTTTTTCTTATAAGAGTTTCATGTTGCCTTTTCCTTTAAGCTCTTACATTATAGAAGTGTCACATGATATATATATATATATATATATATATATATATATATATATATACATATATACATATATCTCTCTTTTAACTTTTACATTTTAAATTTTTAAAAGTTATTACTTCGTATATTTTTCATTTATTTCGCCTATATGTTTCTTGATTTTTTAAATTTTTATATATCATTATATTTAGTTGTTATTTAAAAAATATTAGAAAAATATTTTTAATAAATAAAATTCTTATTATTTATATATTGAATAGAAAAATATAATAAAATAGTAGTCATTAAATATTTTTCACTCCAATATAAAATTATACTTGTAAGTCTTAAAAATTAATTTCAAAAGAAAATTTATTTAATTTAATTTTTTATATTTTAATAATGAAATGATAATTATATGAATTGGCAATTCTTAACTATTTCAACTTAAAAAATAAAGTGTTTATGCGGTAATAGTAATTAGGGAGCAAAAGGAAAATTATTGTAAATATATATTCTTAATTAAATTTTAAAACTTATAAATAGAAGAGAGTAAAATAAAAACAAAAATTCCCTTTAAACTGTTTTCATTTTCTTTATACGAGACTGGGATTATAAACTAGATTATTAAATATGACAATCTTTTTACTAGAGAACAATATGAATTTGGAAGATATATTATGAATTAATTTATTTACAAGGGTAGGTAA
This sequence comes from Abrus precatorius, assembly GCF_003935025.1. NCBI lineage: Eukaryota > Viridiplantae > Streptophyta > Magnoliopsida > Fabales > Fabaceae > Abrus > Abrus precatorius. Next base: position 11,091,263 of record NW_020874303.1, read on the forward strand.
ATTGACTTTGTTTTATGTTAAATTATAATTTTGGTTTTTATATTTGACTTTTTTTTTAATTTCAGCAGTTACTTAATTTTAGTTGCAAAAAATATTTTTTCTTTGCAAAAAATTGTAAAGCCCATTATTTTTATTCATTTTTTTTTTAATTTTTGTTGTTCTTAAATACGCATTCATAGTTTTTTCTCAAACAAATTTACATGTATATTTTATTGTATTTAAATATATGTCTTTAATTTTTTTCTATTTTTTAAAAATTTCAATTTTAATTTTAAGAGTCTTAACTTTGAAATTTATCTTTCTTAATATATATTATTAATTATTTAATTTTTTATCCTATACAAAAAAATTATTTTGAAATTATTATAATTTTATTATTATTTTTATCATTTTGATATATATTATTTATAATTATAAAGTCGAACTACATTAATTTTAAAGTCATTATTTCAAATAATTTCATTATATATAATTATTTAAAAACATTAAAATTTATTATTTAATTATTAATTAAAATTATTAAATTTTATTATTAAATTAATATATTTATATTTATATTGATTACTATAATATGAAAGTAAAAAAAATATAATTAAATTTTAACATCACCAAACATGTGAATCAGCTAATAAGAATTATTTTAAGTTAAATTTAAACAAAAATTAAATTTTAATACTTTAACTTTTTAGTAATCTTTCATAAATTTAAATCATATATTAATTTAATATTCTAAATACTTATAGTATTATTATTTCCTTTAAATATTGAAAGATATTACTTTAACTTTTTGGTAGTACTTAAAAAATTTAGATTATACATTAATTTAATATTCTAAATACTTATGATATTATTTCCTTTAAATATTTGAAAGATATAACTTAATTTAATGATCATTTTAATATTATTTGAGAAACTTATTTAATATCATAATTTTGTAATGCTTAAATTAACATTACAAATTTTTTAAAACACAATAAATAATATTCTATTATTATTAAGTAATTTAGAATAAATAATTCTTTAATATATTTTAAATAACTAATAATCCAAAAATAAATTATTTAATATTTTATAAATTCTTATATAGAAAGGAAAGAAAGGAGAAATGCGTAACTGCCTTTAAACCCTAGTTCAGTAGTCCTTAAATTACGAACTCTTCTTCTCTGGAAACTCCGGTGCTGCTCACGCCACTGCCGGTGTAGTCTCGCCGTCGCCGTGGTGCTGTGTTCGTGCCGTCGTCGACCCCAGTTGGAGTGTGTTCGTGCTCTCAGTGTTACCGTTGTTTGCCAGCAGGTATTCATGGATGGCCTTAGTTTTTGGATACTCTGTTTCGCGCTTTTCGTTTCGTGTCTGTGTAATTTTGGTCTAAATTGAACCTTTTTATTTCTTTTCAATATTTGTATAGGTTAAATGGCAATAAATGAGGATACAATCATTGATGATGAAACTGAGGATTTGGGTGGCGAAATGACACCATCTGAATCAGAAACGGAAGAGGATGTGAAATTGATCGAACCATCTAAAAATGCAGTATATAACAGAGATGCTATAATAGATAAACTTGGAGACATTAGTTGGCCAGAGAATGTTGAATGGATACACAAACTGTCCATTGATATTGATCAAGAGCAAGAAGTAGATGTTAATGATGACTTGGCACGAGAGCTTGCGTTTTACACGCAAGCATTGGAGGGAACTAGGCAGATTTTTGAGAAACTTCAGTCAATGGGTCTCCCTTTTCTGCGACCTGCAGACTATTATGCAGAAATGGTGAAGACAGATAACCACATGGAGAAGGTGAAAGGTCGGTTATTAGCTGAGAAGCGAAAGATGGAAGAGGCTGAAGAGCGGAGAAAGGCAAGGGAGGCGAAGAGATTGGCCAAAGAGATTCAGGCTCAGAAATTAAAAGAAAGGGCTAAGCAGAAAAAGGAGGATATTGAATCTGTTAAGAAATGGAGGAAGCAGAGGCAACAAAGTGGGTTTGCTGGCAATGCTGATGATGCAGACATGGGTTTGAACTTTGAGGGTGGAAAAGCATTTGAGAGGTCAAAGAAGAAAAGGCCAGGAGTGTCTCCAGGCGATCGATCAGGAGGGAAGGCAAAGCAAGTCGGTGGAAATGGAAAGAAACAAAAGAAAAAAGATCTTAAGAATTCCAAATTTGGTTTTGGAGGCAAGAAGGGAATGAAGAAGCAGAATACTGCTTATACCACCAATGATTTTAGTGCATTCAATAAGGGTGGTGCTGCAGGAAATAAGAAGAGGAAGAGGTAAAATGATATTTTCTTTGACATGTTTTGAGGGAGTTATGTCATGGAATGTGTCAAGGGCTGTATTTGAGGAGTTTTCATTTACTCTCTTAATTTGATCTTTTGCATGGTCTTATGGTGATTAGATAAACTTTATCAATGTTATTAATTATTAAATATCTACTCCAATCTTTTATGCTTTGTTAAATGATTTGCTGCTTTATGTTTGTCCATTGCTAATTATTGAGTAAAGCAGATTAAGGGAAAACATATTTGGAGGTCTCTTTTCTTTATTTATTTACTTTTTCTATTGTTTATCTTAAAGAGACTAATATCGGTCTTTGCTTTGAGACAAAGAAATAATGTAAAAATATCAAACTAAGATTGTCCTGCCATATGGATTTCATACCTGTTGTTTATTTCCTGCGGTGCGGCATCCTCTGCATGAGCTCCTCCCCAAAATGGTTGAAAGTGATGGTGACTTGCATCCTCGGTTTTGGAGGTAGTCATTGTTGTGTGACCAATAGTAAGGGAATCTGATTATCGTTGTACTTTGTATAACCTCCTTCCATTCCTTTGTATAACTTCCAATATACATTATAAATAGGTTGTATTCCTTATCAGAATCACATCTATATGACCCAGCTTCCTATTTATGACAACTGGCTAGCTTCTATTCCTCACTATTACAAAACCTTATGTATGTTTTGTAGAGTCATTTAAACCAATATCTCCTAGCCACTACTGACTCTCGTCATTGTGTTACACTAAAGAGCTCTACGATACCTCAACGCCTCCCCAAGTGGTCTCTTTTTCCCCCTTAACCTTAGGTGCAAGCCCAAAGGGTTTTACAATGGATTGAAGAGCATGCCTTGACTCTAAGCAGGACATCACTGGATTTTTCTTCTTCTTTGGCTTTGGCACCTCCCTCAGCTTTTGGTGCAGTAAGAAGCATTTATGGTATTACGGTCTTCTTTAGAAGCAAAGTATCATGCACTTGCATAAGTCACATGTGAAGCACAATGGCTAACTTATGTCTTACAGGAATTAAATTTCATTGACTTCGTCTCTAGCAAGTATTTATTATGACAACTACAACTAGGCAACCCTTCACATAGCAACTAATCCGTGTTTCATGAACAAATGAAACAGAGAGAGCAAGACTACCAAGTCATTTAAGCAAATATCGAGATATAGTGATTCATTTGTTGTATTTCTCATAATCTTCTCAATTCACTCACATTCTAACGAAGCAATAATTTGTTGGACCTTTTCATCAATTACACTCCCACTTGGAATCACCATCCTCCACATTCCAACTTCTACGGGGTGTTGCCTACCACAATGGAGCTATCTTGGAACTAGTTGATTGAAAATCAATTATTGTATTAACTCTTGTCCTATTTAAAAGAAGGGTTTTGTTATCCTTATTGAACTTTAGGGCTGAGTTTAAACATTTATAAATAAAAAAAATTTATGAAAAAAGTATATAGCTATTGGATTAAAGTTATAAAAATACAATAAATTTTTTTTTTCTAATAAAATTTTACTATTATTAACAGTTTATTATGTAAGGACTGAAGTTAACAAAGTCTTTAAAAGAAATAACTATTAATTTTTCTTTTGTCTTAAATACAAGAAATAATTTTTTTTTAGATATATTAATTATTAAGTTATTTTTATACTCTTATTTATTGTAAGATATGTTACTTAAGTAATCATCCTTTATCTATAATAAGTGGATATATTTATTATTTAATATAAAACAAACTAATTTTACATTTAATATTATGAGCGTTTCTAGAATAGAGTATGAATTTAATATATATAACTATTTTTCGTTTGTATGAAGGAATTGGGTATTTATTTTTTATAAATAAGACTGGATGTAGTAGTTACTAGTTAATTAGATAGTTATGTTGCATAAAAAAAAAAAAAAAACTCATGCCACAACATAATAAAGCGGATTTTGCTTGCTTTCTTTCTTTCTTTGAGTCACTCAATCGTTCATTTTTGTCTCTCACATTTTTTCGGATGCTAGAAGTTAATTTGATAACTCGTCTATACACTTATGTCGAGAAAATCTATCATAATAAACACCTGTAAATGTAGATAAATAAAGATGACACAAGAGCACGACGAATGAACAAAATAATGAGTCAAAATAATTTGTTGACAATTTCTTGCGGACTAAATGATTGAGAGGATTGGAGTTGGGGACATTTATTTCAAGGTTTGTTTTATATTTTCAAGAATGACATTCTCAATATACTTTGACCATTGATGTCATTATCGAGTAAATTTATAAATATATTTAATTAGAATTTAATATTTGTCAGAATAATTTTGAAATTCAAGTAATAGTGACACAATAAGTTTCTACCACACTACATGGTAGTGTTTAATATTCTCACAAGAACATAACTTAACTAGCTCTCACTGTAAAAATAAAAATAAATAAAATTATGGTAAGATCACTTTTTCTTGAAATCAATTATGTTGCTAAATGTGAACGTAGTTAAACTTATTAACTTCTATACTGTAAGGCCTAGTCAATTTTGTTTTCAGTAAAAATATTTTTAGGAGTTACTTTTATTTTTATTAAGTCATATGATTTCTAAAATTTGTTTTTAATTTAAATTTTAACATGCTATATTAAATTAAAGATATTTGAATTCTAATATTATTGTAATTTAAATTTAATTTTAAAATTTAAGTTTACCGCATTATATTAATAAAAATAATGTTCTTGATTTCTTTTTTCTGAAATGTTCTTGATTATTAATACTATATATTTTAATAAATATTGATAAAATTAAGTAAATGATACATGATGCAAATAAGTAATTTAAAATATAAATTTTGATAAAAATAATTAAATAACACGAAGAAATCTAAATTCTTTAGAGATGTTTTAAAATTAACCTTTAATATATATTTTATTATGAATTAAAAATGAGTTATTGGTGATATTCTACTTTACAAATTTTTTAACATGTTTTTTTATTAAAATTAATAAGATATTACACAATTTAATGCATTAATAATATTAAAATTTATAATTTATATTTTTTATTTTTGAAACGGACGTTAAAAAATATGATTATTTAATTTTAAAACTTTAAACTCAACAATTGTTTTCCCTGTTATCAAAGCAATTGATAGGAAATTACTGAATGAACTTCAACGTGCTTCTCCACAGCAAGTTAAAGACACTCCATTTTCTAGTTTTCAAATCCTTTCTTTTTCCATTTTTCCCTCACTTTCCCGGGAAAATGCCGCGGAAACGCAACAAGGCTCTCGTTCCAGGCGTACTGTGGCGCCTGTTCCACCATCGAGCACGAACCCTCTTAGACACCATCATATCCTTGCTTCCTTCTCCGCCGCCGTCGCCGGAGATTTGCCGCTGCCACGGCCGCCGTTGCCTTGGCTGCAGCCTCGACGCCAGGACCTTCCTCCTCCGACCAGATGATCCCTCTGATTACCGCAGACTCCTTGCAAAATGCTACATCGTCGTTTCCGAAAACGCACCTTCAATCACGTCCTTCAACCCACACTTCGGCTCGCGCCAAGATCAGGTATTGTTTAAAAATTATGCCGCATCATTTTTCTTTTTTAAACACTTCATCGGAATAAACGTTTTGCATTTTGAAGGAGAGCAAAGAGGCTTCAGATATTTGATTAGATGTATGATTGGTATAGTTTTCTATTTTCTTCTTTTCATGACAGTTGGTTTTTTATTTGAAAAGTTTTCGTCAGGAAGTGGAAAAAAGTAGTTAATGTTTTTGAAAACAAACTAACAAACAGTCAAATAGATACTAGGGGTGTAACCAAACCGTTTTAAACCACTAAACTGATCCGAAGAAATTAATAATCGAATAAACTGAACACGAACAACTGAAAACCAGAAAATTTATATTTTCTTATGCGGTTTGGTTCTCTCATATTCAAAACCGAACCAAACTGCAAACATACTTAATTCATATTAATTCTTTTATTCTGTTATTATAAAAACACTGTCTTAGAGTATATTTGTATTTTGTTAAAAAAATGAGTTTATTTTGACTTGTGATTTGTAGTTTTGACTAAGTTATGATTTATAATATGAGATTTAATATATATATATATAAGGGCTCTCACATAAATTTTTATACTCGATTTGAATCTTTCATTTACTTATATTTAACTTACATGTAAGTAAAATAAAAGACTTGATTCGAGGGTAAGAGTTTTAAACTTAAATTAATATGAGAAGATCTTTTTATATATATATATATATTTTTTTTTTTTCTTCCATATTTATCATATGTTTAGCTTTTTCTATACTAATCGCTGTCTCTTAAATAAAAAAATTATACATCGGTATAAGACTTAATTTATACTCTAGTTATTTAAATTCTATTTGTTGCCAAGGAAAAAATTTAAATATTATCGCTTAGAAAAATTAGCCGAAAACTGAAATAATCGATCCAATTCAAACTGCAAAAGATTGATTTGGTTTCATTTGATTTTTATATTATTTTCAAACTGATCCAAACCAAACCGCAAGTTTATTTTATAATTGGTTCAAATGACTTTTTACCTCAAAAACTGATACAAACCTACCGCTGTAGGATAAACATTCTGTTTAATTATATATTTTTGTCTTTTCATGAAATGCAAAGGCTTTTTCTTTTTGTTTTTTTCTTACCTTAGACCTAAGTTTTATAGCTTAAGAAGTGTTTTAGATTTTTTAATTGTTACGTTAAAGTAGATGCAAAAAGAGTAAAACTTTGTTTAAGTTGGAAAATCAAGGTAAGTGTTAGTAAAGGCAGGACTAAAATGATCAATGCATACAATATTGGAGACTCAAGTGAGGGTTTACTTGTTGCAAAAGAAAAAAATGCAAATTAACAGTCCTATGTTTGGATCATCTGCATCTTAGCTTTTGAATTTTAAAATCATGTATCTTGTCTTCTAAGGTTTTTAACATGTGTTGACTAACTCTTCTGTTAATTTATTTCAAAAATTACCCCTAAAATGCTAGTTAGCACCTGGAAATTTAAATTAGGTGCAATTTAGTCCTTGATCTCTTGAAATCTCATGTGATTCAAGAACTGAATTGCACGTGTTCAAACTTTAGGAGTACTAATTGCATTTTTTAAAAAGGTTATTTTGGAAATAAATTAACAGAAAAATTATTTTAGACATATTGAAAACCTTGTCAATCGAATTGCAGCTATTGGATATATAGGGACTAAGTAGCAAGCACGTGACCTAAATCTCAGGTGCTGATTTGCATTTTTTCCAGACAAAAATGTCGGTGTTTATTCTTTTCTTTTCTTGTTCCGGAGTTTGGGTTTTAGGTTGAATCCTTGATAAAGGTTTAGGAACGTGTTAGGATTCCAATTGAAAGTTACGAGACTTGAGTTCTATATTGGAAGTATGAGATTCTAGTTTGAGGTTTACTAGGCTTTGGACACTTCAACTACAATAGTTAGCTTTTGTGGTTGTGGTTTTTTCAAGGTTTTTATCATTTGATATCAGAGTCTTTCACCATGTCTCTCAGCTGCTATCAAAGGTGGTTACACTTACACCAACATTATAGTGTTCACCTGTTACTAGTCAAGAGGCTAGTGTACTGCTAGTTCGCATGGGTGTCAGGGCTGCGGAGTGTGGTGGTATGTTACGAAATCAATTGCATGGTGTGAGACTTGAGTCCTACATTGGAAGTACGAGATTCTAGTCTGGAGTTTATAAGGTCTTAAACTTTCCAACTACAGTGACTAACTTTTGTAGTGGGATTCTCTTAAGGTTCTTAACAGAATGCTAATATTGCCTTTCAGATTGTGAAGAGGACCGTTGAACAAATGCTGCATCAAAGGCAACCAGCCTTTTCCAATGTGTTGTGCTCTGGATATGATAGGGTAATAAGCTTCTTCTCTTCTTTTCTTCTTTGGTTTTTCCTTTTTCTTTGGGGCATTGTTCTTCTAGTTGATTCTATTGCTGAGTTTTCATTATAAGGGTATTCTTAATGTTGGGGCATTTTCTTTTTGTATGCATCATGAGTTTATGTCTTGCATTTGACAATTTTGTTCTTATGCAGAGTAAATGTTCCAGCCCCATTGTGGAGCTTTTATCCTGTTCATCGTGGTGTCTCTTGTTAAGTAGGGTATGCGATGACATCAAAATCTTTTAATATATTTATTTATATGAAGCTAGCTTTTTTATTCTTTATTGTTTTTCTTTTAGTGATGATATCACTTTTCTTATAACTTTACTTATCAAAATTTGCATCCATGCAGGTTGGAGATGATTTTATGGTTTACCTACTAAGGAACACATCAATATTCTTACCAGTTCCCCATGGAAAACACCACCAGGTGGGAGGTCCTCCAATCAGTCGCCTATGCTTTGATATGTTGAAGTGTTTGCCAAAGTTTGGCTATCAGCATTCTTCACTTCATAAATGTGGTAATAAGAAGCGTCCAATTATCATACTACAATCTTAGTAAACATATTAACTGTAACATTATGGGCTCTCTGAAGTTCGCTGCTGTTATTGCTGTAAAATACATGCATCTTAAAGCACCTACATGCATGTTTAAAATTAAATTCATCCTGTTTCTTTAGGCAATTGAGGTCTTGTTATTCATTTAGACTTCTAATCCTATGTTCAATTTGATATAGTGCCAGACTGTTGATCAATACTATAATCTTAAAATTAAAGGTAGTCATTAAAATTCTTAGAAGATCTAAATGCAAGCTGCTACATTTGAGAGATCGATAACTGTTGTCATATGTGCTGTATTTCAGTGATTGGACATGAAACAACGAACCTTTTATTATTAGTCTTATGTTCTCTCAAATTACTTTTTTATTTGATCTTCCTCTTCTTCACTCTTGGTTGTTTTTCCCGACTCATATTGTGACTCTCCTGTGTCTTCTTTCCTGACAAATTAATTGTGTCGTCTGTTAGAGCAATGTTACATATTGAGAATATCCTTTTGCATCTTTGCTATCAGTGAAATGTTACAATAATGGGTTCTATTTGCAGCAGGAGCTCAAAAGAGAAAAAGAGCTGATGTTGATGACTTACCTGTAGAGAAACAAAAGTGCCATATTTCACACAGTAACAATAGTCCTCTGGCCTTTTCAAGTAGTCTTGGCTTAATCTGTCAGTCTTCAATGCAACTGAGCAGGCACCAAGGGAGCAGGAATTATGATGTTAGCATCTCTGAAGATCGTAAGTTAACAAGAACTGGAACTGTTACAAGGAAGTTGGAGTCAGAAGGGAAACAAGGCCCGAATTGTAATACACCTAAGCTTGGAAAGCGTTCTAGGCCATTTAGTTGGCAGCGGCGAAGGTACAAAAAGCAGAAGGAATTAACCTATGAAGAAAACAGTCTAAATACACATTGCAATATGCTTCCTACTAATACAGATTGCTTGCATGCTAGTTTTCAGCGTGACAACACCAGAAGCTATGATGCAAAGGTGATCAATTGTTTCTATGAAATATCATAGAATGCAACTCACAAACTTTTGTCTAAAATTTTATTAGATTCTTTTATGTATCAAACTTGTAGTCATCATGTCCACACATTTATAGCTAACATCAATCATAAATACTTGTAACTGGTAAGATTTGGTGTAACACCCTTTGGATTATAGATAATTCTTAAAGAAATTGGTAAGCTATTTTACTTTCTTTTAGATTTAGCGCATAGTGGAATGGTATTTACCATAAATTATGGAAAAGTGGTATATGATGGAAAGATAGAGTGATTTAAACCTTTGGAAACATCTGATTGTAATTTTATATTGTAGGAAATACCATCTAAGCTATTTCCACTATATTTGACCACTTCCATTTTTACTTTTTAAATTTGGTTTTCAGTGTTGATGGAATCATGTGATACTGTTATGAAATGTCATGGTAGTTCAGATTGTCTGCTTCCAATTATCACTTGCATGATAACTTACAAGTGAGGTTTGGGATAAAATAGTAATTCTCAAGAGCCAGAATTTGGTGTGCATGTAGTAATTTGCACTGTGGTTGAACCCAGGTTCTCAAAGTAGCTTGCTAATCAATATGATAAACAATGCAATAAATGCTGAGAAAGTTGGCATTATCAACGATGGGCACTAATTTCAATCTTCATAAACAATAATTTGTAATTTTTCAATTTCGATTTGGTGGAATAAATTATCTTGCAGATATAATTGTTTGTCTTACTTTCACATCTTCTTTATATGTTGGTTAACTACAGATGTTGCGGCAATGTTCTTGCTGTTTAATCTTGCAATCAGTTCCAACTGTTCCTAAGAGGACTGATATCAAAAGGCTATCCATTTTTTATAACCTGGAGTCTTCATGTTCAGTTCTTCCAAAGAAACGTATCCACGAATGAGTTTTCGAACAGATGTTGTACATGTCCCTTCTTGAAATGGGATTTTTTGGTTCCCTTTGATACTTTACATGGAATTACTCCTATGTGTACAAGCTCACGAAACAATTTGTTTCAGGAGTTCTTTCAGAATCACTTGCTTGAAGTTGCTGAGAGACATTATTTTTCCTGAGTGTTATTATAATGTCATAAGGGACTATTGCATTCTATGTTCTTTATTATTCATTTCCTTCACATATTATCTTCAGATATTTTATATTCCTTAAGGCCAAATTTGGCTTCTTCGAAGTATCTCATTGGCAATATTTTTGGCTTCTCAGACGTAAATCCCAGTGCCCAGCCAATGCCTTGTTTGCACAGAAGTGGTTCATGTCTCATTAACTTTGGATGCCTGTAAGTTCAAGAAGGCCCTTTTAATTACAGTGCATTCTTAAATGTGAATGTTGTTACACTTTTAAGTTAATTATTGATTATTGACAAGGTCCCAAGTTCATACCATGTATTTTGTGCTCATAATGTATTTGAAGTTCATTTAAATCTGCTATCCTATTTATCTTTCAATTTTGGAGCTTGAACTTCATGATGCTGCTGGAATGATTTAAAACACTTCCTACTATTGTTTCAGAAGATGCTATGATTTCAATATTTTTACTATATAAGTTGACCAGGAAAGTAGTGGCTGGAACCTGGAAGTTGTCATTGGCTCAAAGGGCACGGTTTCAGCCAAATAAGCTTTTAGAAAGTTCATTGATTGCTGCCTAACTGTAAATCCTGAATGATACTCAGGCCAGGGAAGAAATGAAATAGAGAAAGCTTATTGAATGACTGTGCCCCTTTAGAACTCTTAAAGATTCTAATTCCTAGTATGATTCCTTGTACATAAAAATGAAATGTGTAAATATACTTGGTGTAGAAGGGAGAGGTGGAGGAATTAAAAAATCAATCTCAAAATCATTCAAATTCTTACTAATTGAATTCAATGACGAAGCTCAATTCTCTAAAACAGATAAGAAGCCTTCTATTGGCCTTAGTATTCAAAATCAATGATGAAGCTTGTATTTGTTGTAAGTTATAATGATTTTAATACTTTTGCAGGTATCACTCTCTTGTTAAGTGGTTTAAGCATCTCATTTGTAGGACACGGTGTTGCCAGCATACAGAGCTCTTGTATAAGCATTGTGTTGTTCCATCATTGGATCAACATATGATTGGAAGATCTAGCTCCAGGCTTAAGGTTTTTTCTTCCTTGTTCCCTTTGGGATATTAAAATATTTACTATATTGGTTGGTTCAAGAAGTTCCCATGTTGGTGAGGTTTCATAAAGCTATCCCTAGTGTTGAATTTGGCTTTAAGTCTAACTCAACCCCAAAAGCTGATAAGGTGATTAAACATCTAGAGTGTGGAAATTGTAGGATTTTAAATATAGTATTGGATAAGCTGGCTGGACTAGGTAGGTAGCACTGGGCTTTCACGGGACCAGGTAAGTTGCACTGGAAAATCCACGGGACTAGGTTAATTTCACTGAGAAAATTCGTGGGGCCAATTTTTTTTTTTTAAGTCAAGGGTGGCCCAAACTAAACTTACGATAGGCTTTGATATCATGTTGAATTTGAGCTTTAAGTCTAATTCAACCTCAAAAGCTGCTTGTAAAGTGAGAATTTCTTTAACCTTTATAAGTTCTTATTTAGCTATATCTATAGTTGATGTGGGACTTCAACAACTAGAATTCCTTGTCTTTTTATTTTGTGCGTAGATACATTTTTGGGTTGATGATGATTGTTGAGATTTGAGACATACAAAGTTTAAAGCACTACTTATCTTTTACTTTATAATTATAATGCAATTATTTTTCCATCTACAAACAAATATTTGGTCCTTATCAAAACCCATTTTTACTGCAGGACAGTGCATTAGAGACAAAAGTGCACAAGAAATCTCAAGAATGTGGTACTAGACATTGTGCAGATACTGTGGAAACAATAGATTCACAGTGTGAGGCAGTTAAGTCATACTGCTCAAAAGGTCAAGTGGTATCTTTCATTTGGGCTGTATGTAGAAGTTTACTTCCTTCTGAATTACTGGGTACTCCTTCTAATTGGAGAATAATGAGGAGAAATATTTCCAAGTTCATAAATTTGCGTCGATTTGAGAAATTCCCTTTAAGGCTATGTATGCATGAACTGAAAACATCGAGGTTTCCTTTCCTAACAAATAAATATTTCTTGAATAGCCAAAATGCTTGTGTTCTAAAGTATATAGAAGGGCAAAATAAAGAATTCAGAAGTTGGAATGATGCTGTATATGGTGTCAAACGTAAGCTTTTGGAGAAGTGGATCTTCTGGTATTTCTCTTGTCTGGTTGTACCTTTGGTACAAGCAAACTTCTATGTAACTGAAAGTGATCAAGGGAAACAAGATATTTACTATTATCCAAAACCAGTTTGGGAGAAGTTGGCCGATAGCACCATTGCTTGCTTCAAAGACTGGAGATACAGTTACCTGGATGATGTGGCTGTACATAATATTCTTAAAGGCAGACCATTTGGGTTTTCAAAGCTTAGACTTCAACCAAAAGAAAATGGAGTTAGGATGGTTGCAAATCTGAAAGGTTCTTCTAGAATGCCATTACGTGTGTCCACTACAGGAGTTCAATATTGCAAAACAGATAGGGAAGTGAAACACCAGAAAATCAAGGGGGAACATTATCAGTCTGTGAATTCTGTTCTTCGTGATGCCCATACTATTCTAAAAGGAATTCTGTTCAAGGAGCCTGAGAAGTTAGGTTCTTCCGTGTTTGACTACAATGATGTTTACAAAAAATTGTGCGCATTTTTGGTTGGCATAAAGAAGCGATCAGGATCTATGCCTGGTTTTTTCGTTGTCACATCCGATGTGTTGAAAGCATTTGATTCTGTTGATCAGGACAAGCTGCTTGGCTTAATGGAAAATGTTATACTGAAAGATGAATATATTCTTAAACAGTATGATCAAGTTGTTTGCACAAAGAAATCTCTGTGGGTTCAAAAGCAATTTAGAATGCTGGATGGAAGTAGCAACATTGGCCGTACACGATTCACTTCCTTTGCTTCCTTTCATTCCCGACATGCTGTCTTTGTTGACCAGGTATCAGTTTTCATAGGAGAAAGTCATCAGGGAGTGTATATATATACATTCTGTCATCATCTTTCCTGTTTCACTTTGGGTCATAATAAGTTTACATATTCAAGTATAAATGTGTCTTGCTGTTTTGATCTCTCTCTTTCTCTTATGTGATATGTGATTTACATTTTTGAAATTTATCTTCATGATTAAGTGGACTTAATGGTAACAAGTTAAATAAAAGAAGTAAATTAAGAGCCTATTGTTCTAATGACAACTCATCCATCGTTAACAACAACATGAAGGGGGAAATATTGTACATATACCTTCATGGTACATGATTATTTTGGGACTATGGAATGTTAGGTATCCTATATTTTGCTCAATTTAACCTTATATAATGTTCAGGGGCGGTGGAAGCAGGTGAAAAAGAAAGTGCTGTTTTCATATCTTATGGAGCATGTGAAGCACAATGTGTTACAATTTGATGGAAAATTTTACTTGCAAGATGTTGGTATTCCCCAGGGAGGGGTTTTGTCTTCCTTGCTTTGCTCCATATATTATGGACACTTGGAGACACACACAATATTTCCATTTCTTGAAAAAACACTTAAATCTGGCAGTTGCAAGGAGAATAATGCTGAGCACACCAACTTCTATGATGAAGTCTCATCTCCTTGTTACATGCTAATGCGATTCATTGATGATTTTCTTTTCATATCAACCTCAAAGAAGCAGGCAGCTAGCTTTTTTTCCAGGCTACAAAGAGGATTTCGTGGTTACAACTGCTACATGAATGAGAAAAAGTTTGGTGCAAACTTTGATGTAGAACAGATATCAGGATCCCCATTGAACAGGGTTTATGTGGGTGAAGATGATGCTACTTCCTTTCTTAGATGGAGTGGTCTTCTTATCAATTGCTCCACTATGGAAATTCAGGCTGACTACATGAAGTAAATTTTCATTCAAATTGATTGATCTAATTGGCATGTAATGTGTATTCTTGTTATTAGCATGTTTGATAGATACACATTTGCTGTGTTCATTGATCATTGATACTCAAGTGTGCAGTTTCAAAGTTTTATAAAATTTTCTTGATTTTATTACAATAATGTATCAAATTGATAACAAAGTCATTTTTCAGAAGATGGAAAACATGTAGCAGATAATTTTCAGCCTGCTTTTGTTGTTTTGGTAATCACATTGTTTTCTTGAAGTGAACAGTTTAAAGTTCAGGGGCTTAGTGATTCAATGTTTCTCAGTACTGTGAATGAAGATTATTCTCACACTAAAAGGGTGTGAGAAACTGAGAATACCTCATAACATCAAGTAACAAAAGGAGAGAACCATTCAATATTAAATTATAGTGGCAATCCTATTCCTCCTGTAAAATCATCAAAAAAGAAAGAAACATAAACAAACAGCTCTCCACTATGTTAGGGCTGTTCAAATATAATGTGAGAGTATTTTATGTGATTTTTTTATTGAGAATTTCACAGGTTATGACTTTTGCATTGATATTCTGTTGATCTGTTCTTTTTGTGAATGGGGGACCTTGGGGGGGGGGGGGGGTAGGGGTTGAATAGATTCAACTTTGGGATGGGATTAATTTGAGAAGTATACAGACTCTCCCATATCCTGCGACTATGGTTTGGTAGTTGAAATGTTCATTCTTGATTTTAAGATAAAATTGTCTCAGACAAATTTCTGCTCCTACTTGTTCAGGTGCAGGATGTTCGTTAGATTGTTTACCTTTAATCATTATTGGAACTTCACTTTATTTAATGTATGTTGTGAGACTCTGAAAGCTATTTTGGGTTAAGAATTATTCATAATGTGAATCATTTGGTTCTTTTATTGAAATAAATAGTTCCATATGCCTAACAGGTACTTGAATAACCATTTAAGTTCAACACTCACTGTTTGCTGGCAAGGTAAACCAGGCATTCATCTGAAGGAGAAGTTGCGTCTCTTTCTAAGACCTAAATGCCATCCTATATTCTTTGATTCAAATATAAATTCAGCAGCTGTTGTCAGATTAAATGTTTATCAAGTGTTTTTGTTATGTGCGATGAAGTTTCATTGTTATATTCGGGATCTATCAGTCATCTGCAAATTTCCCAAAAGATATTGTGCAGATATTATTCTGGAATCTTTGAGGTATGGATGTGATATTATTATGTTGCTGTTGAATTGGTATTAAGACTTCCATTTCTCACCTTTGATTTGATTGACTTTTCTTATTAAACCAATGCTATTTGTAGGTTCTCAATCAAATGATTCTTTTCTTTCTGAATACTTCAATTCTATGAATTATAACCATTAGTCAATTATGTTTTCTTTCATGATCATCTGCCAGATATATGCACCTGCTGATAAAGAAAAGGATGCATTCAATGCGTCTTAATTCAGATGTGCAGCCCATTCTTAAATTGGAGAAGAAAGAAGTGGAATGGCTTGGGTTTCATGCTTACATACAAGTACTAAAGAGAAAGGAATCACGTCATAAGGTGTTATTGGCAGTTTTGAGGTCAAGGTTGTTATCACATAGAATGTCTGGTAGATTGTCACCTGAACTGAAGTATGCGATTAACACCAAAAACTCCTCTTTGCTTTGGGACATCAAGTATTAGTTCCTAAAGGTTAGTTCTGATGATTGTAGTTCTTTTTTTGTAAATGTTGTGGCAAGTTTCTTCTACCTGTGGGGTGATCAAGAGTCTAGGTAGTTTTGTAAACTTGTCTCCATATTTGGATTAAATCAGTTTACAAGAGTGTAACCCAACCTTTATCAGGTACACTGTCAAGCCAATTGAACTCAACCCGACCATCACCCTCGTTTTTTTCATTTTTATTCTTTTAATAAATTTTGATTTTTTAGAACAATGTTATTTATTTATTTTTTTACTTTGAAATTTCATCCTTTTTATTTTTAAATTTTTATTTTGGTTTTTAAATTTTTATATAAATGTAAATGTGGAACCAATAAGCTAACCTGACTTGAATTTCATTGGGTATGTTCTGGTTAGGTTAGTAAAAATATTTTTTAACACCCAATCCTACCCGAGCTTAGAGCTAGTTTTTTCGAACATTTTCCCCCCGACCCCTCGTACAACCTTTCGTATTCTCACCTACACGGTGGGGAATATTGAATTGTTTTACAAAATTACGTAAAAGTATAATCACTAATTATGTAAACAAAATTATTGCAAAAATAAGTAACTTTTGTCCAAAAAAAGCTTGTAATATTTTTCATTCCCTATGATTTTCTTTTGTATGGAAGGAAAATATGCTCGTACAAAAAAGTTGAGGTAAAGTTGAACACCTTAGCAGCAATTTGAATATTATTAGTAACTAAGTTTATAAAAAAGGAAAAAATAAAACCGATACGTACTGAAAATTATTACTTTCAAAATGTCACTTCATGCAGGTGAGAGACAATCCTTCTCCAACATGATAGCGTGATTTTTCAATTGTGTTCTGAATCTACGGTTATGTGAAACGCTGAGTGGTAAAGGTGATTATTATATATTAGGGAGAGTTCATGTCATGTCAAATTCAACAGACAGACAAAAGGGAGATAAGAGTGGTATAGTTCAATAGATGTTGAAGACTTACATGTTTTACCAAACATTCTTTTGTTTTCTAGTTACATATCAGATGCAAATGCTTCTATGGTAACCTTGTAATCTTTTGTAAATGGGAAATAAGGAACAGTAAGCAGCTTCAGAGTTTAACATGGCTAGATCGGCATCCACTGGTGAAAGCGAAAATTCAGTATATGATGTAATGATAATCACAGGATAGATATTGAATGCTGGATGCATAATCATGGTACAGTCATGAAATATCGTTGTCTTGTCAAACATCAGTTAAGCCCTGTCAATACTTCTGAGCTTCATGTTAAGTGTTAAATAAGACATAGTAGTAACTAAACCTTGCACATGGATTCAATGCCAATTTTTATGGAAAAGTTTCATGGAATCAATGTGGAAGGAACTAGAAGGTACTGGAAGAAAACGGAGATATGTAAAATGATTGTCACACTAAAGCATACCGCGTTCCCTTGAGTTTGTGCAAAATCAAAGTAACTAATGAAATATACTCCAGTTTTGGAATAGATTTATGAAAGATGATTAGAATACAATGAATGAGATTCTCGAGTTTTTAAACTGAACCAAGTGTGTATTCTTTGAAGAGTGAGAAAGAGAATTTCAGACTCTAGCTTAGAAAGAAAAGATGAAGTACTTCTGATGGATTCTTTTAAGAGGATCACTTGGGTCCTTTGGTCATGTGGCTTACGAGATCTTAATTGCTCTTTCTATATGAAGAACATGCTGTTCTAGGTGAGAAGGATTCTCATGAGAGGTCATTTGCATGAAGAACGGTGGTCTCTAAAGGGAATGAAAACATAGTGGGAAAAATGTTAAAATAATAATAATAAAAAAAAACTTGGAGCAAGACCGGCTGCACTTACATGCTGGTGCCCCTCTCTTTTATGTATTGCATTCTTTTTTTATAGCTTATAGTGTCCCACATGAATAAGAACAGGTTTAACCATATTTAATGTTCCTTGGAGGTGATGGTGTAGCTGTTATAGGCAATTATAAGTAGGGGTTATTTTTGTAAATTCTATTGTGTGGATACCCTATATATAGATGTTCACAACATAATTTAAGGCATGCAATAACAAAACTTTCTGCACTATCATTCTCTTGTAATTCAAACCAAATCGATAAAGTGTTTCGTGTTCCATTCCAATTCTTGGAATCTCTATTATCCAAGTTCTTCGTTTCTCTAGATTCCTAGAACTGCTATGACAAGAGGTATCAGACTGTTACGTTCCAATTGCTTCATCAATGGCAGATTCAACACGCAATCGAGTGGTAGAACGCAACTTGGAGGATCGTTTGGAAACACGTCTTAGCTTGAAAATTGACACTAAATTCATGGACCTCGCAAATACGATGCAACAATCACTGCATCATTGACTCAATCTTTGGGTCAATTTTTGTCTCAATAACTTCATGAACAGTAGCAAGATCTTCGCAAGAATCAAAATCTTGGGTCAACTCACTTGCCCCATTCTGGACATCCAAGTCGGGGTGAAAAATATTCTGCTTATTCTTGTAACACCCGATTGGCTAGGCTAGAATTTCCAAGATTTAATGGCGATGCTGTGAAACAATGGATCCTGCAATGTGAGACTTTTTTCTCAATTGACAATACCCCGGATGATTACAAAGTACGTTTGGCTGTTGTTCATTTCGAGGGAAGAGCACTTCAATGGCACAGTGCTTATGTTAAAACCATCGGATTATCCAATTTACCTTCTTGGTCAGAGTACACTAGTCTTTTGGTTGACAAGTTTGGCGACGTTTGTGATGATCCTATGGCAGAATTAATGAAACTACGACAACAAGGGTCAGTTACAGATTATCATGAGGCATTTGATTTTATTGTTGCTCGGCTGAGTTTACCTGCTGAACACAAACTGAGTTGTTTCCTTGGAGGGTTAAAATAAGAGGTTCAAATGATGGTACGCATGTTTCAACCTGATTCTGTGCAGAGAGCATTTTCCTTAGTTAAACTATATGAAGCCAGTACCAATTCCACCACAGTCTCAAAACCATTTTCTAAGCCATTTAAACCTATCCTTGCCAATAAATCCCCTATACTGCCTAACCCACCCAAATCTTCGAACACCTTCAAACCTAAACCACAAGTTACAAAAAGCCTTACCCCAGCTTATATGAATGAGCAACGTGCCAAGGGATTATGCTACTTTTGTGATGAACCCTTCACTATAGAACATAGTCTAATCCACAAAAAATTACAAATTCATGTTCTGGAAGTTAAAGAAATGACAGAAACCTTGGATGATTTGTCCCTTGCTGCAGAAATTGTGGAGCATGACACTGCTGACCCTGTAATATCGGTGAATGCTATGACTAGTCTAACTAGCTTTAAGACTATGAGAATCACTGGTTATGTTGGCAAGAAACCTTTTCATGTGCTCATTAATAGTGGTAGCACTCATAACTTCTTGGACATTGAAGTAGCTAAGAAGCTTGGCTGTAAAGTTTCTCCAGTGCAGCCTCTGAATGTCACAGTTGCGGATGGCACTAAAGTTACAGTCTCTTATAAGATTACAGGATTCTCTTGGACAATTCAAAGTACTAAATTCCATTTTGATGTTATGTTAATTCCCCTAGGGTGCTGTGATTTGGTGCTAGGAATTGAATGGCTTGTGACATTAGGGGATATTACATGAAATTTTTATAAGTTGTCAATGCAGTTTTTTGTCCAAGGCAAGAAACATGTCCTAAAAGGGGCTACAACTAATGTTAAAATTAACTGTGAGGAAACAGCCATTGTCCAAGGCCTTGGAAAGTAGTGTACATTTCTCCATGATACAACCTTGCAGCTCAGAAATTAGTTTACTGCATTCTTTGACAACACACGCTCCTCAAACTAATATCTCTGGCGATTTCGAGCAATTATTGCTGGAATTTGAAGATATTTTCTAAGAACCAATAGAACTGCCTCCTTCAAGAGATAGACATGACCACAAAATCCCACTTGTGCAAGGGGCCAATCCCATTAGTAAGCGACCTTACAGATACGGGAAACTATAGAAAGATGAAATTGATAGATTGGTGAAAGAATCATTGGATAGTGGTATTATACAACACAGTAACAGTCCCTATGCAAGTCTTGTAGTTTTGGTTGGAAAAAAAGACGGGTCTTGGAGGCTATGTGTGGATTATAGGGACCTTAATAAAAATACAATCAAAGACAAATTTCCCATTCCTTTGGTGGATGATCTTTTAGATGAACTGAATGGATCTGTGATTTTTTCCAAGATCGATCTCAGAGCTGGATATAACCAAGTTCGAATGCATCCAACTGATGTGCATAAGACTGCTTTCAAAATACATGGAGGCCATTTTGAGTATTTGGTTATGCCATTTGGGCTAACCAATGCCCCTGTGACTTTTCAGGAATTGATGAATGATATCTTTAAGGAGTTTTTGAGGAACTCCTTGTCTTCTTCGATGATATATTGCTCTATAGTGCTAGTTTACAAGATCATTTGCTGCACTTAAAACTGGTACTTTCTACAATGAGGCAGCACTCCTTATATGCTAGGAAATCCAAATGCTATTTTGGTGTACCATGGGTGGAATATTTAGGCCATTTTATCTCAGCACAGGGAGTGTCAACTGATCCAGCTAAGTTTTCAGCGGTTACCCAGTGGCCATTACCGCAAAATTTGAAACAATTAAGGGGTTTTTTGGGACTCTCGGGTTATTACAGGAGGTTTGTTAAAGGATATGGTGTTATTGCTACGCTATTAACTAACATGCTCAAGAAGGATAATTTTACTTGGACCCCTGCAGCAAAATTAGCTTTTTAGTCTTTAAAGGAGAAACTTGTGGCAGCTCTTGTGTTAGCTTTGTCGGACTTCACAAAAACTTTTGTTGTTGAAGTGGATGCTTGTGGGTATGGTTTGGGGGCTGTGTTGATGCAAGATCACCATCCCTTGGCCTTCATTAGTAAGAGTTTGAATCTTCAGCAGCAATCACTCTCTACTTATGAAAAGAAGTTGCTGACAGTGGTATTTGCAGTTCAGAAATGGCGACATTATTTGTTGCCTAAGAAGTTCATTATCAAAACTGATCATAGGAGCCTAAAGTACATTCTTGACCAGAGATTAACTACTACCTTTCAGCAGAAGTGCCTTGTCAAGCTCTTGAAATTTGACTTTGATATTGAATATAAACAAGGAAGAGATAATGTACTGGCAGACGCTCTTTCTAGATTGGATTTTGAGGATTCACTGGCATGCCAACCTATGCAAGTTCATCAGCCCGATTTCGACCTGCTGCAAAGAATAAAATTGTCTTGGCAAACTGACCATTCTCTACAGAAAGTAATTTCAGAAATCCAGGTTAATCCAGCTTCTCATAAGCACTTTGAATGGAGGAGGGATGAGTTAAGAAGAAAGGGTAAGTTGGTGGTAGGCAAGGATGATGAATTAAGGAAGAATCTACTTCAATGGCTGCACGAATCAGCTGTTGGTGGGCATTCTGGAAGAGATGTTACCCTCAAAAGATTGAAGGCTGTCGTATATTGGCGAGGCCTCACTAAGGATGTTAAAACTTTCATCCAAGGATGAAAAATATGTCGAACTTGTAAACCAAATAATTTTGCCTACTCGGGCCTGCTGCAACCTCTTCCAATTCCAGATCATGTTTGGCAACATATCACCATGGATTTCATTGAGGGATTGCCCAACTCTTATGGTAGACATGTCATTTTTGTTGTAGTTGACAGATTGAGCAAAGCGACCCATTTCATGGCCCTTTCTCATGCATTTTCTGCGTCGGATGTGGCCCAATCATTTTTGGATAATGTCTTTAAATTGCATGGCTTTCCAGACACAATCACTTCTAACAGGGATCCTATTTTTACTAGTAAGTTTTGGCAAGATCTTATGGCTTACCAAGGTGTAAAGGTTCAGTTATCCAGAGCTTACCATCCACAAATTGATGGTCAAACTGAGGTAGTGAATAGATGTGTAGAAACATATCTGAGATGTATCTGTTCTGACAAACCAAATAAGTGGTTGCCACTTGCTGAGTGGTGGTATTACACTAGCTTTCATAGTAGTATTCAGGCCACTCCCTATGAAATTGTATTTGGCCAACCCCCTCCTGCATATCTTCCATATCTGCCAGGAGAGTCTAATATTGAGTTAGTAGATAGAAGCCTTCAAAAGAAGGAAGAGATGCTCCGATTATTGAAGTTCCACATGAAACGTGCTCAGGAGAGGATGAAGCAGCTTGCTGACAAACATAGGACTAACAGGAAATTTCAAGTTGGGGATAGGGTTTATGTGAAATTACAATCTTATCGGCAAGTTTCAGTGGCGTTTATGAGTAATGTTAAGCTAGCTCCTAAGTTTTATGGACCTTTTCTCATTATGGATTGTGTAGTACCAGTTGCATATAAATTAGAATTGCTAGCTCAATCTCAAATTCATAATGTTTTTCATGTTTCTCAACTGAGAAAACATGTCGGTAATGTCCCTATGTCTGCTACAATACCATCTGCATCAGTGTTGGAAGATATTGCAAGAGAACCTGAAGCTATTTTGGATAGGATGACAGTGAAAAGAGGGAATCGGGCAGTGACCAAGGTACTTGTAAAATGGAAACATCAATTACCCGAGGAAGAAACTTGGGAATTCTACTTTGATTTGAAACAGAAGTTTCCTTAGTTCAATTCTTGAGGTCAAGAATGTTGTTAAGAGGGAGGATTTGTTATAGGCAATTATAAGTAGGGGTTATTTTTGTAAATTTTGTTAAGTAGGGGTTATTTTTGTAAATTCTGTTGTGTGGATACTCTATATATAGATGTTCACAACAGAATTTAAGGCATGCAATAACAAAACTTTCTGCACTATCATTCTCTTGTAATTCAAACCAAATCGATAAAGTGTTTCGGGTTTCATTCCAATTCTTGGAATCCCTATTATCCAAGTTCTTCGTTTCTCTAGATTCCTAGAACTGCTATAACTGTAGCAAACTTTACAACAGCCGGATAATAACCATTCATCTTTCGTAAATTTGTATGAATGCAAAGCAGTTGAGTGAGAGCAACAACATGCAGGTGAAATGATCAATGAGCAAACTAGTTGAGAAGCGAATTAGCTTTAGGAGCAAGCACAAGCAAAAAGTACATTTTTAAGATTTCAAAGAGTCAGTTAAATCTTAAAGTCACATAGTTATCAAGAGTATGTTTGTTTTCTTTTCTAAAAAATTAATACAAATTTATATTATATTTTACTTTTTAAAACAAAAACTGTTTTTAAAAGAGAAAACAAACATGTTCTAAGAGTGTCTCCATCCTTTTCCTATAATGAAAATGCTTTTTAATTTATGAATACTTTGTGTTTAAAACAAAAACTGTTTTTAAAAGAGAAAACAAATATGTTCTAAGAGTGTCTCCATCCTTTTCCTATAATGAAAATGCTTTTTAATTTATGAATACTTTGTGTTCTTTATTCATCCTAGTCTTTCAAATCACACAGTTTGTTTAGTTCTCAAGTTTTGTTGTGTTATCATCGTGTCATTTTACTCTAGTGGTGTGAATTTACTAATGATTTTATCATTTTGTCTATTACTAATAATTAAATTTCATTTCCAAACATAATTCTCTTTACACCAGAGGGAGGATTATAACTCTTTACTAATAATAATAATATTTGTTATTCAATCTACTCATAACAAATCAAACATCTTGGTTTGATTTCCTTAAACCATTTTGTTTCCATCTCTTAGCAATGATGCTCCATCATCTTTGAGTGTCAACTAGTACTTTCAATACCAACTAAACTCAAACAATATTTGAACTTTATTGATGGAATAGTCTTTTTCATTACATCTACTTAATTAAAAAGTAACAATCTTTTCTAATAACACATCACCTCGTGTTCGACATCACGAATGAAATGCATCCTAACATCAATATATTTTGTCCTCTTGGCTTGTCTCTAGCTCCAAGTCTGATTCTTGTGGAAAGATTCAAGCTTTTTCTTCATGGCACCAATTCATTGTGATACTTCATCACAATTAACTGCCTTATGGAATTAAATGAGTTCCTCTTCATTAATGCTTTTTGCTATATTGAGTGTAAAAGCAACAAAATTACCATACCTTTTTGGTGCTTTGATTTGTCTTCTTGGCCTATCTCTAACCAATATATAATTAGGCTTTGTTATTATGACTTCATCATGTGTCTCATTTGAGTTTTGTTTAAGAAGTCTAGTTTCAACCTCCACCTTTTTTGTAGCACCATGAACTTCAACATTATTATTATGGTCCTCGTGTGGTCTTGGGTTTAAGTATAAATTTCTCATCAAAGATCACATCTTTGCTAATAATGAGCTTTGACTCTTTAGGGTCCCATAACTTGAATCCATGTACTCCATCTTGATGACCCAAATATATGCATTTATTGGCTCTTGGCTTTAATTTTACTTCATTAACATGAGCATAAGATGGATACCCAAATACATGCAAAATTGAATAATTTTCAATAGAGTCTAACCATAATTCTTTTGTGGTCTTACAATCAATGGTTGTAGAAGGAGATTTGTTAACCAAATAATTTACGTGTTAACTATCTTTGCCCAAAATTGCTTAGGCAAACCTGCATTTGAAAGCATGCAATGAGCTCTCTCAAGCAATGTTTTGTTCATTTGTTTTGCTACATCATTTTGTTGTGGTGTGTCACATGATTCCATGGCGAGATATTCCTTCATTTGTGCAGAATTCATCAAACTCCTTGTTACAAAATTTCAAACGATTATTTGTCATGAGTTGTTTAACCTTCTTCTCTGCCTATTTCTCCACCAAATATTTCCATTGCTTAAACTTGAAGAATACATCACTTTTCTTTTCAAGAAATAAATCCAAACTTTTTGTGAATAGTCATCAATGAAAGTTAACACATACCTTGCTCACCATGAAAAGGAACACTTGATGGGTCCCACATGTTTGAATGGATATAATAAGAGTCCATCTCATTTTGTTAACTTCAGTGCTAAATTTTACTTTGCATTATTTTCCATAAACATAATGCTCATAAAAATCTAGCTTTCCAGTTCAATGTTCACCAAGCAAGCTTCTTTTGCTAATCTTATATATTTAACGCTCACTTATGTGACTTAACCTCAAATGCCACAAACGAGTTTGGTTAAGGTCAAAGATAGAAGAAACTACGGCTACACCTACCACCATGCTGCCTTGCAAGATATACACACTTAAGACTCCACCTTCAGCTAGATATGAACAACTAAGAAAGTCTAAAGTGCTCAAACAAATGTTGTCATAATCCTATCAACTGTCTTGATTTGCATTGTACCTTTACCAACTATACTACAAGCACCATCATTTTCTATGAGAACTTTGCCACCATCAACCTTTTGGAACGTGACAAACCAATCTCTATTAAGTGTCACATGGAAAGTACATGCTGAATCAAGAATCCAGTCATCATCATTATTAGATAAAACAAAGAAAACATTTCCATCATCTGATTCTTTTGAGGCCACAATTGCTCCACCAAACTTTGAATTACTTACTTTATCTTTCTTATGCTTCGGACAATTTCTTCTCCCATAACTTTTTTTTTTCTTTTTTACAATTACAACATCTGTTATTATTCTTATTTTTGTTGTGTGGCTTATATTGCCTTCTTTGGAAACTCTTCTTCCTTTTACTATAACGCCCCAAATTTCGGTGATATTATTTATTGTATTTATATAAATCTAAATGTATATTCATGTGTGTATTTTAGATATATGTTATGAATATGTATGTGTATATATATATATATATATATATATGTGTGTGTGTGTGTGTGTGTGTGTGTGTGTATGTGTATGTATGACTGGTTGGGCTGAAATGGGCTAAGTGCCTAAGTACAGGGCGAGATACTGAGCTATTCTTGTTGCAGCGAGAGGGCCTTGGGAGAAAGGACTGAAACTGTCACTTTCTCGTTGTAGAGAGAGAGCGACAGTTTGGGGTGCATTTCTGGGTGCAATCTCACTGTAGCAAGATTCTGCAAAAATCAGAGTGTAATTTTTTCGCTGTAGTGAGAGGGCATGTTGCTGCAGCGAGGTATCTTGCTGTAACGAGAGTGTCACGACCAGAAAATGATTTAAAGGGGGTTAGGGTTCAAGGAGAGTTATTTCTCCCACTTTCTTCAAAATTTCTTTGATCCTCTCGTTCCCAAAGCCCTATTTCACGGATTAATTACCTCCAAAGCCGTTCGGGAGCGAGATTGGAGCTCAGATTTGTTTGGGGAACGCTTGGAGGTGAGTTTTAAACGGTTAGGGTTTTCGTTTTCCTTCCCTTTCTCTGTTCTTGCTAATTTTTGGGGTTCTCATGGAATTCTTCCATATGTTTAGGTCGAAAGTCGTGTGGGGAGCATTTCCGTAGTTGAGTTCGGATGTGGGTCTTCAATCCAAGTAAGGGGGACTTTACCCTATCTCAATACATTATAATTCTTGTGTGTTTTGTTGATTAATGCAATGTGGCTGAGATAGAGAATAGGAATTATGTGCTTGATGGAAATTAGTGTGTAATGTGATGTGTGCTGGAATAGTTAGACTCCGTGTGGGTGATTGTGTGTGATAGATTGACTTTGATTGGTGAATTAATGTGGTTGTAAATAAATGAAGGCTATGTGCCGTATATTGTGAACAAATGTGAGCCTGAGGGCCATGTAATATTGATGAATATTGGCTGTGTGCCGTGTAATGTGAAATGAATGTGGGCTTAATGCCGTGTATTTGAATGCAATGTGGGCTGTGTGCCGTTTGTAAGCATGATTATTGCATGCATGAATGAAATATATGTGTGAATAGGCGTGTTAGCGCCGTTGGAATGTGTTGTGGATGGTTTAGCGATACACTAGGAGTGTGAAAGATGAAGACGGTAGAAATACCTTAGGGAAGGGGGAATGGTGGTGACACCGACAGTGGAACGGGTGCACTACGGGCTACACACTCTCTTCCTGACTAGACCTCTGACCATTACCTTTGCTGAGTGACCTGTGACTGCCTACGTGGTATCCGTGAGGTGGGGGTAACCGGCGACCATTCATGGTGTAAATCTGTGATCACAGTGCTATAGTAAGTATGGCTGGTGTGCGTATGCATTGATTTGTGTTTTGTACTTATGAATGTAAATGCTGCCTGTGATTGTGTTTATTTAAGGTATTGAAAATGTGCTGGAGGTGAGACTCTATGTTTGATTGTGTTTTGGTAGCATAGAGTATTCACCCTTACATTTATTTTTTAGGAAATCAAGACGATCAGCACCAGACTCAGTGAAAGGGGTGGATGGAACTGCTATAGGTCTAGGATATAAATTTGAAAATAATGTATTTAAAAAGGGTCCTGTAGTAGTGCTTGATGAAGATTGTAACTCCTTTTTCTTATTTTGAATTATTTAATGAAACCACGGGTTGAGAACTTTATTTGAAATGGAACTTTTAGTATCCTGAAATTGCGAAATTATTATTTAATGAATATTGAAAATAAGATGTTACACTTACATTAGATCTTCACCTGAGCTTGTACGATATGAATCGGTAATTCACCTTTTTAATTCTTAAGACTGTAAGGCTATTTTCATTTCCTCCATCGACAGTGAGTTTCTACCAAAAAATATTGTGTCTACAAAATTTTCCTAAGCTCTTAGTAAAGAACTAAGAAGAAGAACAATTTGGTTATTGTCATTCACCAAAACATCAATATTTTCAAACTAAGAACAGTTTGGTTGAAATTATCAATATGTTTATGAATGGACTCACCTTCATATATTTACATGGTATATAATTGTGTCTTTTGACAAAGACGATTAGGGAGAAACTTTGCCATGTATCGACTTTCAAGCTTTGTCTAAAACGTGTCAGTGGTCTGTTCTCCAGAGGCTTTTTTTAAAACTTCTTCACCTAGCAATAACAGTATTATATTATATACCTTAATCATTACCGCATTCTTTTGTGTAGATGTAAGCTCGATTTATAACTTTACTTATCCTTCCAACACCAACTCATATTCTTGTTGCGTGAGGAAAACGAGCATCTTCACCTACCACAGGTGGAAATTATTTTTTGCTAGTAAATTTCTCAATGTCAAACTTCGCAGTTGCCATAATAGCTCTAATACTAGTTTGTTGGGTGATCAATCGCTTTTCAAGCAATCATTTGTGGTGTATAATAGGTCTTTTTAGACGTTAATTGAGCTCAATTTCATGATTTAAATGAGGTTTTGTGATGTTGGGCCTTTAATGGACTTGTATGAATTTCTTGCTTAATTCTCAAATTTTTCTATATCCTAACCTTCCTCCTTATGTAGATAATACCTGGAGTTGTAGATATCAAATTTAAGCGAGCTTGGTGGCTCTAGAAAGTTAAGACAGTATCTACAATTTCTTCAAAACTGCTTGTTGGCCAATTCAATCAAATTTAGGTCAAAATTGGGCTCAAAGTTGGATTCAAAGTTACTACCAGACAAAACCTTCACTTAAATGGGCATATCTCATTCAATTTAGGCCCAAATCAAGCAAACTATATGTCATTGAAAAGCTTATTCAAAGGGATTTTAATTGGGCCAGGGGTAATTTAGGAATTTCACTTGTATTCAAACAATTATTTATGATTTAGGAGGCATCCAAAAAGACATTGGACTTTCATTATTTTGGAATGACACTTTTCTTGTTCTTGGAAGAGCTTTATTGCTCTCTAAAGTTATGGTTTTGAGCTTGCATAGAGATAGCCATGAGAGCTTATTTTTTGCATTCAACCAAGAGGATTCCTCATTGCATTGGGTTGATTATGAGGTTTTGCACTAAAACCTTGAATTCAAATTTTTATTTTCTCTCATTCTTTCGATTATGAACTTGTTTTGAATTGAACTTGATTAAGTTTAATTAATTTGATCTAATTAGAACAAAATCTTAACAATTCAAAAATCATCTATAGTTAATTTCAAATTGATTGATTTAGATTGAATTAGGATTAATTAGAGGCTTGATTCACAGATCTAAGATCAAGATTAATCGAATATGGTTAAAATAACTTTACCTAACATTGATTGTGCGATTGCTAATTGATGTATGTACATTGATTAAATGCTTGAAGATATTTATGAGAATAATTTAAGATTAACGAAATTGAAATCAAATCACATATATACTAGAATCGGTGATGAATTAAACTATTGTATGAGAGTTCTTTAGGTTGAACTTTGTTGATTGATCTTTCCGAAATAATTTTGGCTTTGCGTTTGATTAATTGATTACTGCTGAATGATAAATCCCTCAAAAATGTCTTTCCTAATTATATTCGAAAATAGAGGTATTCTCTGGAGTTCAACCTAGATTGCATCACATACTACATTCATTAAATTCCTAGTTCATTTGATTTGCGATTGCGACTTTGCTTATCAATACTTCACACAAAACCATGTTACAATACGAGAAAAAGAGACTAACGAGAATTGTAGAGAGTAAAACATAATTGGAAGATTTGCGATTGTCTCAAATAGCTTTATTAAATTAAGAATGTCTAGAACAACAAAAAAGATGAAGATTAAAATATTAAAGACAAAGAAGACAAAGAGTATAAACTTGAAAATTATGAAGAATTTAGATTAAATTCTTCAAATGAACAAGATGAGTACGATAAATATTGACAATTTTACCATTGAAAATACTCTTGGGCCACGAAAAAGAAATGTAAACAATGCAACTTTTACTATTAAATTGGTATATTTGTAAAAAATCTTTTATTTTCTTAACTTTAAATAAGACTAACACATGTTCTTTTTAGTCATTTAATAATTTAGTTTATATTTTTTTATGATTAATTGTTGTATTAGATTCTAAAAGAATCTTTAATGATCAATCCATACTTCTTGAAAAACAAGTGAACAAGACTCAATTTAATGTTGTACCTAATGACTCACAAGTGATCAATGTTGAACAAGCTGAGATAAATACATGTATATATAGTAGTTTGTTTTAGAAAAAGCTAAAACATTATTTTTGAAATTATGCTATTATTTTATTTTATTTATTTTAGGTAAGCAAATAATTAAAAAAATGTGAATGTACAATTAATGCAAAGCTCCAAAAGAAAAATGAACCTCAGGTGTTGTATTATGTTTTGGAGGAACAAAGTTTATTGTTAGAGGATATGCTTATTCAGGTTTTGCAAATGATCTTGATAAAAGAAAACCTATTATAAGCTATGTGTTCATATTTGTAAGAGGAATAATAAGTTGGTTATCAAAGTTACAGACTGTTGTAGTTTTGTTTACTAAAAAAGTTGAATACATGGTATCTACATGCAAGTATGCAAGGAAGCAATGTAAATTCAAAGGTTAATGGAAGAACTCGAGCACAAGTAACAGAAGATACATGTGTTTTGTGAAAATTAGAGTGCATTGCATATCGCAAGGAATCTAACATTTCATTCCAAGATGAAGTTGTACTTTTCTCTTGTGAGGTTCTCCTAGTATTATTTTCTCCTATTATTAAAAGAGTATTATTGGTCTCTCCTTGTAATTAGAGAGAAGTTGTACTTTTCTTCAGTAAAAGTTTAGTTCAATATTTCTCTCGACTCTATTTTAGTTATAAATATTTATTATATATACTCTAATACCTAACACTTCAAATGTAAAAAAACTGCATGCTTTCAACAAAGCTTGTAATATGATGGAGGAAATTGGATGTTAAGAGTTTTTCCCTTTGCCATTCTCTTTGACTTTGTTCGTATTTCATGTTGATGAGGGGAGGAAAGCAGAAAGAAGGGGTTAATGATCTTGTTTGAAAGTTAATAATTAAATATGAGAAGGGTTAAGGATTTTTTTTAAACCTCCCAAAATCCTCTTAACCTTATTTTTTTAGTTCTCACATTTTCGAGGATTTTAGTGACTCATGTAACGAGGTTTATCATTTATATTTCTAGTTATTAGATTGAATATTTAGCATGATCTAAAGTTAGAATAACAAGAAAATAAAAAATATTTTTTTTAAAATGTAAGTTTTTAGAGTG
The DNA here is from genome assembly GCF_003935025.1 of Abrus precatorius. Classification (NCBI taxonomy): domain Eukaryota; kingdom Viridiplantae; phylum Streptophyta; class Magnoliopsida; order Fabales; family Fabaceae; genus Abrus; species Abrus precatorius. The sequence goes on from NW_020874303.1 coordinate 11,122,634, forward strand.
AATTTTTTTTAAAAGTAAAAAAATATAAATTTTAAAAAATTAATTTTTAGAGAGAGGAAAATTTTATTTTTGTATTTTTTGAAAAAAAAAGACAAAAAAATATGAATAAAAAATATAAAAGGATAATAATATTATTTACATGTTAAACCGTCCATTATCATTTCCTCTTTATTAAACATTTAAACAAACAAGAGAGGAGTTTAACTCTCCTTCTTCCTTAAAACATTTTCTTTCTTCCCCCCTCTAAACTCCCAAATAATAAGATTTTTGGAAAGAATCATTACTAGGATCTTATTAAGGATTTCTTAAACTCTTGTGACAATTTTACACCAAGCTTATCATCCTTTTATTTTCTTCTTTCTTCATTAACATTATTTGTTGGTTCTCATCAAAGGTTAGTAAGAAAACTTCTTCAGTTCCTAGACACTCATCAAAACAAGATTGTTCATTTTGTTATTCTTTAATAAATAGGTTATCTCAATTGAAGTTGTACTATGAGTTGATTTCAATTTATCTCATTGAATTTATTTAATATTTCTTTATTTGCTTTGGTTATTTCTTTATGATTGTTTATCTTGTTATTCTTTCCTCTTTCAATTTAATCATTTTTTTGATTTATTTAAAAAAAATACATTGATAAAGAACCCATTAAAAGAATCTAAAATTTAATCTTAGATTACTCTTAAATTTATTTATTTGCTGGAAAAATCCACAATAAATAAATTGGATGCTTGGTGAGGCAATTTAAGTGTTTAGTGTGTCATTTTAAAGCATGTTATTACGTAGTGTACGTCATGTGTTCATGACTAATAATAACACGAGTAAAATTAATAATGCTGGTAATTCAAAGAATTCAAATGAGATTAATTATTCAAATCTAAAGAACAACAATGTGGTATAAATAGTTCTACCATAGATGTAGTGCCAATGGGGACACTAGTGACACCTTCATCACCAATAGTAAACCAATTAATGGTTATGTTGCCTAATCCTGATGTAGGTTGTAACACCCTAATATTTATTTAAATAATTTTTTTATATATATAGAAATATCATCAATTAATTGAGTAAAATAAGTAAAAAATCAATAAGTATATAAGAAACTTTTGTTTATGTAAGTTTTGAATTACTGAAATTGGATAAGATTTTAAAACTTCAATGCATACACATTTTTAAAAAAAAACTTAAATGTTATATTAACAATTAGTTATTAAATATTATACATATATTTTCTAATTCCTTCACAGTAAATTTATTAAAATGCTTTAACTCCAAATTAGTCACTTTTCTCAATATAATTACATAGAGTAAATAACTTTGAATAGGAACTTAATCAATAAGATTATTACAGTCCTCCCAAATAAACTAAAATTTTGTAGAATAGTTCTCTTCCTACATTCCTTGCAAGTATGACCCTATAACAGATCGACCTTCTTTACCTGAAAAATAGTTGTAAGAGTGAGCATCCCTTACCCACTAAATTTTAATTTATAAAAATAATGGAATCAACGCAGAAAGTATTTTCAAAAGCTACATATAATATGTTAGGAACATTCCATTTCTAACAAATTCATTCATATACATTATTTATCAATCAATCAATTAACATCCAAAGTACATGCATTCTTACTTCTTCTAATTTACCCATGTGATATAATTTCTTTTGTTATTTAAAGATGATTCCAGATTTTCCTGCGACACATCGCCTGAGCGAGCTCTATCTCGCTTGGACGAGCTGCTCCCCGTCTAGGTGAGCTCCCTTCTCGTCGAAGCGAGAGGACAATTGAAGAAATTCTATCCTTTCTCGCTTGAGCGAGAATGCTCCAGAACGCTCTGTCTAGAAAATATTTGTCTTGTTTGAGCGAAAAGTCCTACACAAAAACTCTTATTTTACCCAAAAAACAAGGATATAAAAATGAGGGTGTTACATAGGTCTAGTCAGAGACCTAAGTAAGATCCTCTATATGGTTTGCCTCCAAGATTTGTCCTACCAATTTTAGGAACTCATTATATGACATATGTCAATTCTTCTATAACAACCACGTCTCCTAGAAACCAAATAATTTTACTTAGAATAAGCTTTAATAATGGAACACAAGGACTCTAAGTATCCACTAACTATTTTACAAATGTTGTCTTGCAATATTTGAGACAACAAATGAATGAAACTAACCATATGATGGTCAATTTGTTAACACAATAAATGACTACAATAATAAATCAAATACTAAAAACTAACAATACTAATTATTAGACATTGGCAACACAAATGAGATGAATTGTTGACGTTTTTGGGCACTGCAAGATCATGTAGGCCAAGAGCCAAATCCTACCCCTAACCAAGATCAAAATGGTCCAATACAAGGCCAAAACAGTTCAAGGCCAGTAGAAAACCTCCATTTTAAGCAACCTATAATTATTTGAAATCAAAATATTGACTAAATGTTAGAAAGATTTTGATAAAATAATGTAGGAGACATCACTATCAAAATATTGTTAATATTATAAAACAGGTTCTAAATCAACATATTTTTAATGTTGGTTATATGAACGGACCTTATTTTGTTTCAACAATTTTTAAAATAGTTTTATAAGAAGCATTACCTCAGGTGTGGAAGGTTCACAAATTCTCCAAATTTGTTGGAGAATCCACTTTTAAGCACATTGAGATATGTTAATAATAAAGATTTAAAAATAAAATTGTTTGAAATTAAATTTATCACGTTACTCCTAAATTTGATATATAATTAGAATCATTTAGAAAAAAAAAATTTTACAAGTAATTCTTTTATAATAAAATTAAGGTTGATCTTGTAGACTTAGTTAATATTAAAAGAATATGAGTAATGAGTTTAACTCAAACTTCAAAATAAATTAATAACATGATTGTTAGTGATATAAATTACTCAAAATAGTTGATCAACCAATAATTAGAGAAATATATATATATATATAATTAAAAATTAATCAATTAATAATGATGAATTAAGTATTTATTTTCTATAAATAGGATAAAATATATCATTTTATGAATAATAAATAATATAAATCATTTTAAAAAAATTTAAAATTTACAAAACATTAAAATTAAAAAATGTAGACAATAACATTACATTGATAAAAATTAAAAACGTATTTTACTAATTTTATCCGATAGTCCAAAAAATTTAAATTAAATTTTGCTTAAAAAGGTACGAGAAAAAAACAAACGGAAAAATGTATGGTCATCACGTGTTAAAATTTACTGCTTCCCCTGTAGTTTTATTTAGCTTCCTACTATTTATAAGCTGTTATTTATACACTGTTGAGCTGTTTGGTCTCTCTTCAAACAACAGAACCGAACATCCTGAATCAAAGCTAGAGAAATTAGGGTTTTGCATCGTAGAGATGGCATTGTGCAACCGCGTCAGATCGGGGATTTCTCTCTTCTACAAATTAGGGTTTGTCAGTACACAGAGATCCACTCTCAATCGATCCCTCGCTGCCCCTTCCATTCTGGTAAGAAAATAGCAAACCAATCTGAATATATTTTTCCTCTGATTATTGCTAAATCCATGTTCGAGAACCTCCCCCATTGTTAAATTTTGAAATTTGTAATTTTTTTTGGAAAAAAAATTCCCCCTTTTTACGAGTGTGTGACCATAACCCCCTTTTATGCTAAATTCCCCCTTGTGTCTTTCGATAACTTACGCTGTGTTCTCTGTCTGAGATTCAGAAGTGAGTGAGGCAAAGTTAACTCAGATCATTGCATTTTCGTGTTTCAGCATATCTTGTTAGTGGCTGCATTTATTTAATTATTTATTTTTGGAATATTGTATCTTATGTTTGTGCAGGCCTCCAGAAATTATGCTAATGTGCCAGGGCTAAAGGATGACAAAGTTAAGGTAATCGGATATATTGGTCTTGAATTGTGCTTTCTTGTCTGTGGTTAATGGAAGGAAGAAAAGATTTGAAAAAACAGTGTACATTTGATTAGTTAAAACTGCTAGGACCAAATTGGATATATTTTTTATTAAATAGTTTGTTAAGTGGAGTGTTTCTATTATTATTTCATCATATAGAGTATTTCATTTGGGTCTGATCGAATGGTTGTAAAATGTTTTCCCCCCTGTTTTTGTCTGTTGTTATGGATAGATTGATCTGTTTTTATCCCTTGTCTTGTGCTTCTTTGTTTCTTTTTAGGTCCCTCTGGCTTTGTTTGGAGGTTCAGGAAACTATGCCTCTGCTTTGTATATTGCAGCGGTGAAGGCTAAAGCAGTGGACAGGGTTGAGTCTGAGATTCTGCAATTTGTTGAGGCAATAAAGAATAGTGATAAATTTTCACAGTTTATAAGGGACTTGTCTGTGGCTAAGGATGTTAGAGTAAAAGTCATCCAGGATGTTTGTGGTGAAGCTAAGTTTGCAGAAGTTACAAAGAACTTCCTTGGTATGATAAGCTTCCAATTATTATATTATAATTCTTAAAAGTTATTTTCACATTTTCATTTCTATGATAAATTACCGATATCCACGATAGATTAATATTCCTTTACCAAATAATTTTTCCATTCTAATGTGTATTGGTTAATTTGGTTTAGATGGAACACTGAAGTTTTCAAGGCTGTATCTTTGACCCTATATATAATGGATTGAGTGAGTTTTTTTATCATGCAGAGGGACTATATAACTTTGATGTATTTTGAGCCTTGTTGTCTTTGGATCTGTGTTCTATTAGTTTCTCTAATTTGAAACATATAGAGTATTAGGGCCCAGAATGAGTCATTGGGTGCAAGAGGGGAAATGGTAAAATATATAGAGTGGTATTAGGATCCTGGGATTTGTAATGGAAAATAAAGGAAATTGTATTGATTAAATGGAAGGATTACAGAGTAAATATTCTGGTATGCATAAACCCTAACCAACATGAATAATGTAAGAAGCAAAGGATTTTTTCTCATAAACTTTTCACATTCACCTATTGTACTTCCTGTTTAACTCTTCTACTTGAATTTTCTCTTTTGTTCATGTATATGTCTGTATTTGGACCTGTTATGTGAGTGTGAGCTAAGGAACTTTTGCTCTTGTACTGTTACATTTATAAGTATGACCAATTCTCATGTTACTCTAGTTCCTACCTCAGCTTAAAGACTCAAATTAATTTACACCAATGGTCTGATAAAGTTTATCTGTGATCTTACTAACTTCTGAATTCTGGAAATTTCATTCCTCAAATTTCCATTTTCATGTTGATAATTGCTAAATGTTTGTTAGTTCCTGTCATCTTCAACTTACTGTGTTCATAGACCTTATCTGTAAAAATCACCTAGATTACTTTGTGTGAATTATAAATAAAATTACACCTTTGCAATAATTACATAAAAAGGAAAAAAAGGGGCTGAAATTATGGTGTAGCAGAAAGGAATCTAGCAGCATACCCTGGGAGATTAGTTTGTCTGAATTATAAATAAAATTACACCTTTGCAATAATTACATAAAAAGGAAAAAAAGGGGCTGAAATTATGGTGTAGCAGAAAGGAATCTAGCAGCATACCCTGGGAGATTAGTCTCTCACTGGGTGTGAGATTACTCTGGGAAATCTAAAAGTAGGAATCTTGTGGAGTAATCATTTATTACTTTTCTTGGTCATAGGAATCGATAGATGTGTATATCAGTGGGTCATATTGTTCACAAATATGGCAATTACCGATTACTTGTTTTTTTTTTTTTACTGCCCCCCTAAAGTATGATGACATTGTTTAATAATAATGTTAGTCTTCATGGTGACATGCCATGGTACTTGGATATTTCAAATTTTTGGTTGTATTGGAAGACTGGTAGTTATTTGGCTTCCCCTTTTGTAACACTTAAAACAATTTCATTTATCTAAAACTACTTAGATGCTACATTATTTTCCAGTTTTCCTGACACAGTTTCATTGATTTATTTTTTGTTGTGAAGTTATTGTTGCTGAGAATGGAAGGCTTAAACACATAGACTACATTGCGAAGAGGTTTGCAGAGCTGGCAATGGCATACAAGGGAGAAGTCAAAGCGACTGTGACTACTGTTGTTGTAAGTATGACTGGAATTGATAATAACTACTGGGAATTAATAATTACTATTAGGAGCAGTCATGTATTATTAAATATAACTGTAGTATTAATTGTCATGTTGGCTGATCTGTAGAAGTATATAAGTATATCATATGCACTGTAGGAAAATAGACAGTTGAGTTGTGTATTTGGAAGTTCTTTGGACAGAGTTATTCACTGTAGGACTTTTTAAAACTCCGGGATACCTTCTGCTGTAACTATAGTATTTGTTAAATGTAATGCAGCATATTAATATTTGTATTTCAATTGCAGAATTTAGGTCCATAATTTTGTCAATATGATAATTGGACTTGATATTGTGATGTGGGTTAACTTTTGTAGATGTAATTGTCAGCACTACTTATCTCAATTAAGTTTTGATTTTAAAAAGAAACTGAAGATGGCGTTTATACATGTAATTTAAAATTTAAATTCAGCATAGCATTCATGTTGAAACTACTGGAAACAGTGGCTCTCCACCACTTTCACTGTTCTCATTCTTTATCCTTCATGGTTTCTGAGTACCATCACTTTGTTTGTGCTGCTTAATCCACTTGTTTTTAGGGTTATGTTAGCAAATTACACATTCGGGGAGTATTTTAACAAATTCACATTGTAGCTTGCTAAAATATTCCTAAAAGCAAGTGAGGATTCCACTTAATTTTAGGAGTATTTTAACAAGATATACTTTTGGGAGAATTGTCAACAAATTTGAAGTGATAACTTTTTAACATATTTATGAAAAACAAAAGGTATTATATTAACAAAAACCTATATTTATGCTGCTCACATGTCATTGGTGCAAAGCTTTACTGCTTCATATTTTTCTATAGTAAACTGTCTGAATGCTCATGCTTATTGATGGCAGTGTATGTTGGTGTGTTTATGAAATTATATTAGCATTGGCTTTTGAATGATTGACTGGATATGTGATATGAAGTTATCTCATTGAAAAATTGTGTGAAAAGTTACTCCGTTTGCTAACTTACTATACTTTCATACCAGCCTCTTCCCGCTGAAGAGGAAAAGGCACTGAAGGATACTCTTCAAGAAATCATTGGTTCGGGGGCAAAGGTTAATCTTGAACAGAAGGTATTAGTGTGGTATCTTCCCCCTCCCCCCCTCCTTCCGGTGTGTGTGCACATGTATTTGTGTGCCTTCTTGTTGACATTGTTAACTTTGGTTTTTCAGATTGATCCAAGCATACTTGGTGGTCTTGTGCTGGAATTTAGCCAGAAAGTCTTTGACATGTCTATTAAGACAAGGGCACAACAGATGGAGAGGATGCTTCGAGATCCCATAAATATTACCAATATCTAAAAGAGCAATTTTCTCCTGGCAATCTGTCATCAATGTTTAAAGGAAGAAGTATTACATTCTTGTTTATAAGTTGTGGGGATCTGGATTTTAATGGGATGGAATGCCATCATTTTGCAAATAAAAGCTACCTCTTTCCAACTTTTTGTTATGCTTCGTTGTCATTTTAATGCATCTGAATATATTTTTTGGGCCTTTTAAGGTCTTAACTACTGTTATCCATTGGTATTAGTTTGATCATTCCAAGGATTGCAGACTTCAAATTATATATGTTGCCCTTGTACCTTCTTAGGGGTTGCTTGTCATAATCTGGATGATTATATGTGAATGATGCTTCCTAATACAGACTAAGTAAAAGATGAAGCTGTATGTAGTCGTTGGATGGTTAACTATTAATTATTAGCATTAGATTCAACAGCCAATTTTTGCGATTATCTTGCAATATGTTTTTGGTTAACTCTTTTTAGGATTTATTTTACTGTTAGGAGTTTCTGTATTGAATTTACAATTTTAAATTTTTTAACGTGTTTTCAAATACATATTAAGTATGGTTGTAGTCTTGAATTTAGGATTTGATTTTTTCAAATGAGATAAATTAAGAAAATAATAATTTGTTTACCGTTAATTTAAATTGTGTTATAAAATACTTTATAAGGTATCTTTGCAATTTTTTTTTTTGTTTTTCTACTTTAGGCTGTTAAATCTTGAATTTTTTATTTGAATATTTTTAAACTCGGATCATATTGCATCCAGCATGTGATAAGTTTAAAGTGCTCTTTCCTGGGGAGGTTTGCTACTGATCCATAAAAATGATTCCAGTGCCAGTAGATTTTTATTTATTATTATTTTTTCAATTTCCTGCATTCTCTTTATGAGGATCTCCAGAATGTCCCCAATCATCTTTCTCAGGATTGTGTTTCTTGAAAATGGAAAAACACATGCAGATAATTTTGGTTTCGAGAAATTTATTGGATGAGGTACGTACAGTTTGATCTGATGTTCTCTTACAAGGAAGACAATTGACTTTTTAAAATTGTGGTTGGTAAATATGTTAACTTTCTGGGATAAATTTTGCATAAACGGTACTGGGGCGAAACGTGCATGATGTTTTATCACATGATCAGGCAATTGAGAGGTAAAGCGACAACATTGGGTCATAATTAGTTCATGAAATACAATCGTGTTACCTCAGCTCTCAGTTGAATCAAATCAGTTACTTTGCCAAAATGGAAGAGGTTTAAATGAGTTGTAGCTATGACTTGTTTGTTTCAGCATAAATGTATTTAGATTATACGTTTCTGCAGATTGCAATGAAATGAGTGCTACAGAGGATGCTCATGCAAATTATGATCCACCTCTATATAATTGAAATTCATGTAAATAACAAATACATTGCACAAGACAAAAAAGTTTGTGTAATCTTTCTTATAAAAAGCTATGGGGCATCACCAGAAAAAAAATAAAAAAAAAGGTCATTTAGTCCCTTGAGATTATAAATGCAGAAAAATTTAATTTCTTCATGTAGAGTTAAACAAATTAACTCTTCTAAAGTGAAGAAGTGTGTAAAGAGAAAAAGTGAATGTCTATTCATCCTTAATTTGAATTCAAGCATTTTGTATATATAATTAATTTTAAATTAATGGTGGATAGACTCTTTCAATTTTTTATTTTTTTACTTTAAAAGAATTAATTCCTTGAGTTAATGTTTTTAGAATTAATTTGAGTCAATAATAATAATTTTGTCGCAAATTAGATTGATACATTATTTGTTTTGAGTAAACCTTCACTTTAATCTCTTATATTTTAAATTTTATTCTTTAAAATTAACAATCGTCAACTACGTTAGTCTACGTCGTTAAAAGACATTAAAATTAAACAAGAAAATGATGATTTGTTATATTAGGTGACAGGTAGCAATGACACAAAACAACATTGTTTTAAAATATTTTAAATATATATCATTTTCGTCTTTGAATTTTAATATTTTTGGACAATAAGGTCTCCTCTTTGTCTTCTACTTTTTCTATGGAATTTTCTTTCTTCTTCTAACCAGTGGTATAATGATATTCACAATGTTCTTCCATCTTGAATTTTCTCACTTAAACTACTAGTGAAACTCTCGCAATCCCTTATAATGATTTTTCTATGGTTCAAAACCTCTTTGAGATTAACAAGGGATAAATTATCATAATTTATTTCTAACATATCAATGGAAATGCTAATTTTATTTTTCTTACAAAAGAGAAAAAATATATTATGAAAGAAAGAGAAGTAGAAGACAATGAGAAACCTTGTTGTCTAAAGATATTAAATTTTTTTGACAAAAATAATATATTTTTAAAAAATTCTAGAATGACATTGTTTTTGTGTCATTAGGATGTGTTATTTAATGTGACAAATCATCATTCTTACTTAATTTTAACGTTTTTTAACAACAAAACTAACATAATTTACTATTATTAATTTTAAAAACTAAAATTTAAAATTTAAGAGGCTAATTATAGATGAGTTAGTACCCGATTTGTTTTTTATTTTATATTTTACTATTATTCAGTGACTAAAGAAGTAATTGTTTCAAGTTTGAAATCTGGAGAAATTATTTAGTGACAGTTTTTCTTTTTTTTTTTTCAATGACCAAATTGAATAAAGTGAATTTTTTTTCAGGAATCAAATCGGGGTTTACTCTAAAGAAAATTACTTGGCAACTAGAGTATTTTAACTGGTACGGTTCATCCCGAAGAGAAGCCGAGTGGATACCATATATAAAGTCTTCAGCTTCTTACAGTGAAAGCTAATCTGGATGATGCTTGATACTTGAGGCTTGTTTGTTTGTAGAATTATGGGTTTATGCCTATGTAACTTTTCTTTCCACCTGAGTTTTGTTAAAAATTTCCTTGTTCGGAATAATTTTTGTTTGGTTGTAAACTAAAACAGGGAGGGAACTTAACATGTGGAATTGGATGACACAAGTTTAGTCATGAATCAATTTCTCTTTATGCACTTGTTTTATGTCCCCTCGATGATTATTTAATCCATAAATCTACAAAGATAGAGAGGAAGAAAAGACAGTTGGATATTGTATCTTGCCTTTTTTTCGTGTGTATTAAAATTGGTGAGCCTCAACCTTGTACTTCCGTGTTTCTTTCCGAGTATTCTCACTTTTTAGCTCATGATTTTTTGTTTTAAAGTACAACCACTTTTTGGTCTTGACATTCTAGTAACAGATTCTTAGTATGTTGTACAAGGTGTAACACATAATACCCAGATGAGTTGTTTTTTCTTGTCTTCGTAACAAAGCAGAATGTTGCTTGGGACACCCTCATAAGCATTAAGAGGATTTTAGTTTATTGGTTTTCCCCCCTTCTTTTCCCTCTTCTCCTGGACAGCTGTTGATCGGAAAAATGATGCTTTTGAAACATTGGAGTATATTGAGAGGTTTCTGCCTCACTTTTTCTCAGAAGATTGTGGAAGTCTCTATCAGAACAGAGATTTGGGAGAGTGAATAACTATATTGCCCTTGCAATATCTAGGAATTGACAGAGACTCCCACATGTGTATGTGATTTTGAATTGGACTGTGACTGATATTTTAGTTTCATGAAATTTTTTCTGTAAAATAATTGGCTTGTCTAAAGGGTAATTAGGTAATGGAAAGGGAATCACTCTGGGAGATAAACTTTTGACAGCTAGGAAGAAAAGGACGGCTTATAGAATGTGTCCATATTTTTATCCACAGACTTGAAAAATTTTATGACATGTGTCTTGCTAATTAGTTGAAGTTTCAGGTTGATATTTCTATTTGGTAAAAACAAGTTCAATTTACATTTTATTTGAAAGCTGTACCAGGAGATACTTTCTTGGAATTGTCCTGGCACGTTGTACAAAGCCAAAATGTTGTCACTGTTTTCTAATGCATATTAAGACTACTAACACATATAAAATTAGATTACTAGAAAAAAAATTAATTTGAATAAAATGATGGATACTGTATTAAAAAAGAAGTTCTGTAACAAAATAATAAGGAATATATGGGAAAAGAGGCATGGTAAGGTAGTTACTATGGATAAGAAATACACGTATAGTCCTTGAATGACAAGCAGAAGTCCTTGTCAAAGATGGAACATGAAGTAAAATAACCAAAATTTAACCATTCAATTAAGTTATCTTAACGTTGTATAGGAACTCCAGACCCATCATTTACCTTTCTTCTTTGGCCAAGTAGTAGACAAGAATAATCTTCTAATTGATATAATTAATCCCCATTCATAGTATCTTTAATGATGCAACGAACTTTTAACAAGAACTACTGATTTATAATAGTCTTCAAAGTACTGCAACTTAATTGCCATTGTCCTCATTGAGCAGTAACTTGTGCAGGTTAAAAGTGAAATTTTTTGTACTTAACAGCTCAAAGTCATGATAAAATCTTGTAAGTCATGTTTCATGTTTGACAAAATGAGAGCCATATTCTCCAATGGATGGCTATGATAAAATTATGACATGAAAAGAAAAAAAGGATATTGCTTTGTTGGGAGATGTTCATTGTTTGCTTCAGAAGTATGCCAATAAGTGGTTAGCCCCCCTAATGAAACTCATGCAAAGAATGTAAGTTACACACAACTATTAAAGAAATTGAAAATTAACATTTTGTCAAGCGTGCAACACTTTTCCCATTAAATTAAAATCACAATAGGTAGCACAGTCCTCTCTCTCTCTCTAGTCTCAACACACGTGAATTTGAAGTTTAAAGCCTATATTGAGAGAGAGAGAGAGAGAGAGAGAGAGAGAGAATTATATGAAGTGGAAGCAAAATTGTTTCTGTTGCATACAATAAAAGATGATGATTACCTTGTGAGTGAAGTAAAATGTATTGAAAAAGACAAGAATTGAGTCAAAGACAAGATGACCAACCATCCTTCTCTGTTTCTCTGATCACTCTCTCTTTCTTTGGGTTAAGGAGGTCCCCCTCCAATCCGTTTTCCACTCTACCTATCATCCAACAAACACAATCCCATTTCTTTCTCTCTCTAACACACACATATTCATATTTTAAGCAAACCCCACAACCATCAGTGTCATCATTATTTACCATTCCCACCCCATGAAGCCTTCTCTCTGTCTCTCAAAATCATCATTCACCTATATAGCTTTCTCATAGATCTCCATCACAACTCACTTAATAAAAGAAGAAATCAAAGGCCTCAAAGCCTTCACACATTTCATAGCTCTCATACCCCATCAACACTAGACTCTGTAGCTGGCTGGTAAATGAGGAAACCTGATCTCATGGCCAAAGACAAAATGAACAACAACAACAACAATAACAACAGCAACATTAAGAGCAAGCTAAGAAAAGGGTTGTGGTCACCTGAGGAAGATGAGAAACTCATAAGGTACATGATAACTAAGGGACAAGGTTGTTGGAGTGACATTGCTAGAAATGCTGGTCTTCAAAGGTGTGGTAAAAGTTGCCGCCTGCGTTGGATCAATTACTTGAGACCTGATCTCAAACGTGGTGCATTTTCACCCCAAGAGGAAGAACTCATCATTCATTTGCACTCCATTCTTGGCAATAGGTACCTTCTCTCTCTCCATTTTCACCCCCTTCCTTGCATTGCTATAGTTTCATCTTACAACATCCACTTCAACCTACTATTCAGTATTAATATAAGACTATATACTAAGATCAGCTCGAAAATTAAACTTTCCTAGAAAAACCAAAATGGGTAAACAAAAAAGGTGCAATGTCATTGAAGTTTAATTTAACTTGTAAAGGGTACGATAAGTCCTTTAGAACATTATTGTCAGAACCTTACATTTTGTTTTACGATGAATACTTCATTGATAGATATCCAAACGAAATGCTGAGTGTAAAATGTCTTGTAAAGGCAAAATATATTGACAGTTCTTATTTATCCCCTCAATTCTTTTAAATGATATATAGATCTTGATTTTCCAGCTACATGTTCATTTTACAATTTAATTAAAGTTATAGTTTATTTTAGTATTAAGTGAAAAAAAAAAATCGGATTGAACAATTCCGTGACCCCCCTTCTATAACACCTCATATTTAAGTTCTTAAAAATTTTTAGATATAAAGAATGATTCAGCAATTTCTTTATTGGGAAATTGAATTACATACACAAGGTTGAGATCAACTTGGATCATAACTACATAAAATGACGTAGCCTAAAAGTTTGTCACGGTTTTCGCCTTAGCTATCGTGGTCTAGCCTTCTACTTAAGGATTGCCTGACCCATATAATACATTGACTATTCACTAGTAATCTTTGAAAATCTCCGCTAACCCATCAATTATTAAATATTAGTGCCTTGTATTCATCAAGTTATCTAGTGTATCATTTAGACGTTAACAATACAATTTTTTTTATCACAATTTTTATTATTGATTGGAATTTGTTGAGACTCAAAATTATATAAATCTCCTTAATCCTTATTGAATACATTACTCCCATAATTTTATAAATTCTAATAAATTTTCACCACTATTAAACAATGTATTAAAATTATATTGACATATATTTATTTTGTACTATTTTCAATTGTAACATGTATATATATTTTGAAAAGTAATATGAGAAAATATTTATTATTATATAAAGTTGATTTATTATAAGAATTTATAAGAATTATTAAGTGATATAAGTGTTAGTGATCGGTTGTTATTGTCTTTTAGCTTTTTTTTTAATTTAATTTTTTATTTTATCTTTGTCTTTTTAACCATTTTCACTGTGTAAATTTCAGATGGTCTCAGATCGCAGCTCGTCTCCCGGGTCGCACAGATAATGAGATAAAGAATTTCTGGAACTCAACACTGAAGAAAAGATTGAAACTGAACAATAATTCCAATTCATCACCAAACAACAGTGACTCATCAGAACCTAGAGATGTCATGGGTGGGATGATGGCCATGAATGAGCATGATCTTATGACCATGTGCATGGACTCCTCTTCATCAACATCAACATCATCCATGCAATCCATGCATGCCATGGTCTTAGCTGACCAATTTGATCCCTTTCCCTTGTTGTCCAACCGTTATGACATGACCGGTGCAGCTGGGTTCCCTGACAACATGGCTGCATGCTTAACCCAAGTTGGTATGGTAGATGATGGGGTTCATGGGGATTATTGTGGGATATTGGAACCTAATAAAATGGGTTTAGAAAGTGACTTTTCCCTTCCTCCACTAGAAAGTAGAAGCATTGAGGACAATAGTAGTATCCCAATTGATGTGAAAAGCCATAACAACCACTTCAATAATAGTTGCTTCAATAACACTGATCATCAAATTCAGAGCTCCAACGACAATGTAGAGGACTTGTTTGGATTTGAAAATCATGGGCAAGGGGAAAACTTGAGAATGGGAGAATGGGACTTTGAGGGTTTGATGCAAGACATGTCATATTTTCCTTCCCTTGATTTCCAAGCTTGAACTTCAAATCTCCTCCTTTGGAATTCCCATTCTTCCACAGCACCCTCTCTCTCTCTCTCTCTCTCTCTCTCCTTCCAATCTTCTTTTTTTTCAAAATATAAACAAACATAAACATACCCTTTTGCTTGTTATATCTTTATCTTGTTGTTACTCGTTGTTTCTTCTTTTCTTGTTTTACAAAAATTGTAACCCAATTGTCAATTGTACTAGATTTAGTTCTGCAATGAAAATTGCAGCATACACGTGTATAGGGTGGGCCTGGGATATCATTTCTTGCGTCGTTTGTGGCCTGGTGGTTTCCTTGTGAAGTACTTCAATTTGTGTCATTTTTCGGGAATAGGTTGGTGCAATAATCGTCAAAGAGAAATGTGAATAGTCATAATTTTAGAAATGTCAAGAGCAAAATAAAGCTTAGTTGAAATTGTATGTAGCATTGTGTATAACACAAGGAATAATGTGGAGTTGCGAGTTGTTATTTAGTGCCAAGTAATATAGATTTAGTATACAACAAGATGTAAACACATCAATAAATATCAACTTTTAAATTCATTCGCTCCTCTTTCTCTCTCTTTGCCGCTGTGATTATTCTCCTAGCATTTGCTAGAAAGAGGGAATTGTAAATTAAGGAAAATTCATGTTAAATTTGAAAACCAAATTATGTTGTTGACACATCTAAGTTATCCTGTCAATTTATATTTTTGTCATATCTCTAAATTTCACCTGTGTCACCTCGTTAATTTTCTTCTCATTTTTTAAATTTAGTTTATTTTACTGTATATTTCATTAAACTGACGTCACACATGTATAGTCACATTATTCGTAAAATTGTACTCTTTATTTATTACTACCTCTAATCCAACACAAGGGATCCCTTTACCAATTTTACAAAATTTAAAGAATTTAATTTGTGGTATTACATTTATCTATAATTTATATATTATAATTACCTTTAAAATTATTGTCTTCATTATTTTAATTTTCGTCGAATTAATTATATAACGTATCTCCATGCTAGTAATGATTTTTCGTTTTCCATGTGAAGAGGCAAAATAAATGAGCGAGATCCTCGTGAGAAAGATAGAGTTGAAGAATTTAATTTAATGCATTTACTATTTATTGATTAGAAAAATATATCGAGTAATTAATAATACTTTTATAAAACGAAATAGAAATAGTTACTATAGGCAAACGTCATCAAACGCGAAATACTTTGTTACAGTGGTTATGATCTTCGGAAGCAATCTTTTTATTTGCAAAAGCATATATTAAATTTTCATTCGTATAAAATGACATGAAAAATATTGACGGCTAAACTATTAATAATTTTGATATTTTAATAAATAATGTTATAGGTTTCTATTAATCCTCCCAATGTTTTATAAAGTAAGTGTTATTTGAACGGTCACATAGCCAGAGTAAAATAATCATACTGATGACTAGGGGTGTCCATTGGATCGGGTAAACCAATAAACCCGATAATCCAAACCGATCCAAACTAAAAAAAATCCAAACCAATGCTTAACGGGTCCGATCCGAACCAAACCGATCAAACCCGACGTGGTTTGGTTTGGATAACGGGTATTACTATATCAACCCGATAACCCGTGTTTATACCCGATGAACCCGAGCAAATTCACTTTGAAGAGCGGTTCAATTTCAACTGCTCTCAGAAGTGACCTTTGGAGAGCGGTTCAATTTCAACCGCTCTCAGAAGTGACCTTTGGAGAGGGGTTCAATCCGAACCGCTCTCAGAAGTGACATTTGGAGAGCGGTTCCAATATAACCGCTCTCCGAAGTGACCTTTGAAGAGCGGTTACATTGGAACCGCTCTGCAAACGTTGCACCCCTTAACCTAGTTACGCACTTACGCCGCTGGTGAGGACAACCGCCATTAACCTGTTTTGTTGTTCCGCTACAGCTCAACTTGGATTTCTCTCGCTTCCGCATCTCAAATCTAAATCAAAGTGAGTATATGTCTAATTTTTTCTCTACTTTTTCTATTTTTAATTTTTACTCTGCTCTAAAATCTGTTTATGCTTATGATTTTGCAGCCCACAAATGGCAAATAACAGTGAAACTGCTGAGAATACCCCAACAAGCTCAAGTGGCATGGAACTACAGCAAGGTGGTGTAGACACTCCATTGCTGCAAGAGACTCCTACGCAAGGACTAGAGACTCCTACACAGGGACAAGAGACTCCTACGCAAACTCAAGGACTCAAGGTATTAAAAAGAAAACCTAGTCGACCGCCATCCAATGCTTGGGAACATTTCACTAGACAAAATGATAAGGCTATTTGTAACTATTGCCAAAAGTTATATGCATCTAATAGTTCTACCCATGGAACCACAAACTTGAATAAGCATGTTTTGTGTTGTCCGAAAAACCCAAATAGGATAGTTAATAAGAGACAAAAAACACTTGCACTTGGAAAGGAGAGTGAGGATGCCTCTACTGTTAGTTTTAAACTTGTTGATTTTAATCAAGATCGAACCCGGGCAGCACTTGTTAGGATGATAATTATGGATGAGCAACCTTTTAAGTTTGTTGAGGGTCTCGGATTTAGAAAATTTATGCTTGAGGCTCAACCGAGATTCAAAATTCCTTCTCGACAAACTATTGCTAGAGAGTGCATGCTACTGTTTGAATCAGAAAAGGAGAAGTTGAAAGCTATATTGTCTAAAAATGATCAAATGGTTTCACTTACGACTGATTGTTGGACTTCAATTCAAAACATGAATTATATTTGTGTGACTGCTCATTATATTGATGCTGGGTGGGAATTGAATAAAAGGATATTAAGCTTTGGGTTGATTACTGACCACAAAGGTGACACCATAGGTAAATACCTAGAGAAATGCTTGAAAGATTGGGGGATTTCAAAGATTTGTTGTATAACTGTTGATAATGCAAGTGCTAACAACTTGGCTATTTCATATTTAATTAGGGGCATGAGTGATTGGAATGGTAGAACTTTATTAAATGGAGAGTACATGCATATGAGATGTTGTGCCCATATTTTGAACTTAATTGTTGGTGATGGTTTGAAGGAAATTGATATCTCAATTGCTAGAATTAGAGCTGCATGTAAGTTTGTTAAGGGATCTCCGCTTAGATTGGCCACTTTTAAAAGGTGTGCTCAGGAGGCAAATATACCTAGTCAAGCATTGTTAATTGTTGATTGTCCCACTAGGTGGAACTCCACTTATTTAATGTTAGAAGTTGCTGAAAAATATGAGAAAGCATTTAGTCGTCTTGAGTATGATGATCCTGCCTATTTAATAAATCTTGAGAGTGAAGGGGGGTGTCCTAATAGCGATGATTGGACTCGTGCACGCATGTTTGTGAAGTTTCTGAAAATTTTCTTTGATGCAACTCTTTCCTTTTCTGGATCATTGCATGTTACATCTAATACTTTCTTCCATAAGTTGAAAGATATTAAAAAAACATTGAATAAGTGGAGGCAAAGTAATGATATTGTATTACAAAGGATGAAAAAAAATATGCAAGTCAAGTTTAGCAGATATTGGGAGAATGACACTATAAATTATCTCCTATTTGTGGCTGTTTTCCTTGATCCTCGCTATAAGCTTGAGTACCTTGAGTTTTGTTTTAAGCAGATGTATGGTGTAGAAAAATGCAATGAATTGATGAAAAAGTTGAAGGACCTCATCAATAAATTGGTTGAACTTTATATGACACAGTATCCTATTGATGAATCTAGTAGTGTTGCCTCTCAGTCTAATCTTGATATTAGCAATGATGGTAATGATGATGATGATGCATGGGTGGATGAATTTAGAATGAATGTGAAAAAAAAGCAAGGTCAAGTGAAAAGAAATGAGATAGAAAGGTACTTGGAGGATGATGTTGAAGACAATGCTCCCGGATTTGATATTTTGCAATGGTGGAAATCAAAGTCCTCAACGAAATATTATATTCTTTCTCATATGTCTAGAGATATATTGGCTATTCCAGTGTCCACTGTATCCTCTGAGTCAACATTTAGCACAGGAGGTCGAGTTCTTGACCCATTTCGTAGTTGTTTAAGTCCCACAACTGTTGAAGCTTTAATTTGTACCCAAAATTGGATAAAAGCTAGCAAGAAGGTTGATTTACAGGTTGAAATGGATCAACTTACGATGCTTGGAGAAGGTATTGAACTTGTTAATTTTTTAATCTATATCTTCAAAGTTCTATATTTATTTCATTTTGAACTAATTTTTTTCCCCTTTTTATGTTTCTGTTTGAATTATTTTGGCTTCAGAGATGGCTGAGGCTGAAGCATTTACAAATGTTCAAGTTCAACCCAATATATCCACTTCTTAAATTTAATTTTTCTTTTTGATTGAGACTTATTTTGAATTTATATATTTGTATTAGAATGTTGTGTAATTGTGTTAAATTTATGTGTAAAAAATTATTCAAATGAAAAATATTGATATTTTCTATTTTTTTATACATATTTTATTTTAGTTTATTTAATCGGACAACCCGATGATCCAAACCGAACCAACCCGTTCGTGTTTGGTTGGGTTTGGTTCGGATTTTCAATTTTTTTTTACAAATCCAAACCAAACCAAACCAATCAATTTTTGATCGGTTCGGATTTTTTTTTCTCCTAAACCTGAACCAAACCGACCCGTGGACACCCTTATTGATGACTAAGTGGTCATTTAAAATAATCACTTAGAGTAAACTTATTTTCTTGTATATATTTTATTTATACCAAGAGTAGGTTATATGGAATGATATGAATAACACATTTCCTTTAGTAAGTATATGTTCTTACCACCATGATCTGATTATTCTAGCAATCTTATGCACCCACCCGTTTAGGGTGGTACCGTATTTGATTGTGATAGTTGTTTCTCCCTCAATCAAGGGAAACCATTGATTCATAATATACAGAGGTTGGGCCAAACGTTATAATAGCTCATGGAATTGAGCTTAGTCTAAACTGGATAATTTTTTGGTATATTGAGTAAAATAAAAGAGGCAAGCTACTGTCTTAAATGAGCAACAATAAATCAGTCATTAAAAAATGGAATGGGTTATAAAAATTAAAAACAAAAATGAGACCTTGATTGACTCTAACTTTAACAAGGCAATTTGCACAAAAGTTTATCTCTATTTACACATGCTTAATTTTGATGGCAACTAAGCATGTGTACATAGAGACAGGTGGACTACAACCACTCTTCTCTTTTTGTGGGCACTTCTCTATAATTATCTTCTGTAACTATCATCTGTGTGTGCTTCTTCTCAACTGCTGTCGCCCACTATCCATAACTGTTCATGATCGTATCTTCTCTATAACTGGTGTTGCCCATGATTGTTTCTTCATGTCTCTAATCTTCAACTGGTGTTAACCGTTGGTAATTGCTATCTTAGTAACTGCTTCAAACTTTATAATTCTTTCGATATGTTTCCTCACCTTTTGGGCTCTATCTTATTTTTAGGACTTAGAATAATTCCTTTATCACTTTATGTTTTGACAAGTTTTAAGAAAATCTATTGAAGACTCTCATGGACTTGGAATATTTTCCCTTGTTGACTCCTATTTTGATAGTTTTAGGGAAGATTAGTGAGTTTCATCTTGTGTCGTGGACTTAAAATAATTTTTCTTGTCGTAAGCTTATTCTCTGGTTTCAATATCAAGAGTGTTACGCAAACAAGGGATATACACTTGGGTACGAGAGCAGCTAAACAAAAGTTTTGAGAAAAATCTTCGAGCTCATCTAGTCTCGTGGACTTAGAATAATTTTCTTGTCAATTCCTTTTACGACAAGTTTTGACTCATTTCAATCTGGGACTTGAAAATCTCCAAAACTACTTGAAATGCCACTTTCTTTTTGCCAAAAAATGAGTCTTTTCACAACCCTTCAAAACTTCTCGAAATGTGACACTTTTTTTGACAAAGAATGAGACTCTCTTCATGACCCTCAAAAACTCCTTCAAATGCAGCCTTTTTTTTTTAACAAAGAATGAGGCTCTTTTTCCAGTCTTCATAAAAACATGTCGAAAAGTAGTTCTTTTAACAATATTTTAGGACTTAAATATTTTCACAGGTCCGTGCTCATCAAGGTGTGGGCACCTAATGTAGCGTCCAAAAATTTAAATGTCTATTTTATGCTATTAATTAATTTTCTCGATTAATTTACATGAATAAGGTTAATAAGACATTAATTGAATATTTATTAGAATTCAAATCTATGTTAACTAGATAGACTAGAATTAAAAATTTATATTATAATTTTCTCTTAAGAGAGAGACCGATATAGTTTTAGTAATTTAAATTACGAGAATAAAATAATATTATTTGTCCTAGATCCAACGGCGGGAAAGTCATCCACCACACCTTGATCTAATGGTTCATCATCCACCTTATGGCTCATTTGAGACCACAAAATTTATGAACCAATCAAAATTTGCCAAGTAACTCCATTCATCATGGCCATTTAGATATTTTGCTTTCCCTCATCTCTTTATAAAATTGATCACTTCTCTCCCTCATTCTCGTCTCTATCTTTCTCCTTTTCTTACCTCCATAAGCTTTTCTATCAAGTTCACCTACACTTGCAACTTAGAAACATCTTTGGAATCAAATTGGTGCTCAAAGGAGGTAGGGTTCTATCTATGTTGATATGCTTATATGGATGTGTGTGCCTATCTATTTCATGTTTAAATCTTTTCATACATGATATATGTGGTGTTTTTATGATGTATAGTTGGATTAATGGTGGTTTGGGTTAGTTTGAAGGTAGATCAAGTAGAAAAACAAAGAAAAGAAAGTAAACAGCAAGTCTGAAAACAGAATTTTCTAGGGTTTCCGTACAAATATACTATGTCGACCAATTATTTACAGTTTAAATATTATTAAAATATTTTTAAATTAAACTATACATCCAGAGATTTCTATACATATAAATTATTAAGCAATTAGATTAGTATAGAATTAGTTATGAATTTTTGAAGTTTGGGTTAAGTTTCAGATTTTGATTTTGGGCAGGTAAGCTTGCGTAAGACATAACTCGTTCCACATAACTTGGATTGAGGTGAAAAAAAATTTGTTAAAAAGCTAAGATATATTAGTTTATACCATAAAAATGTCACAGTCCAATTCGTTTGGAGCAGTTCCCAGAATATTTCTGAAGTTACCCCTAGTGCTATTGAGTCAGAAATAGAGCAACCTATAATAACCAATTTTAGAACCTTATAGCTTGAATTATATTTAACCAAATGAAATGAAACTTTTTGGATATTAAAATTTGATTTCTTAACTTTAAAATGACATGAATTTTACAGTCATACACTAAGAATTAAAATTTTGGTGGATTTTATCATTTTTGAGTGCTGTTCTGGCTAATCACAGGACAGGTCATAGTAGAAAGCAAAAATCTTGAGCTGTATTTGTCAAAACTGAATGGGACCAATTAGGTTAGAAAATAAAAAAATAGGGCTTCAACATATAAAAAATTCAGGTCTATTGAAGTCATATAGCAATAAACGTAGTAAAAATAAAACAAGGCAAAATTTATCGCTTTAAGGAAAGAATTATGAATTTAAAGGTTTTGTTTATTTATTTATTTATTTGCTATGATATGTGAATGATTGTTTGTTAGCTGGCACTATTCATTCAAAAGCAAATATGATCTTTTATGCTACACATATTTTGTAAGAATTATGGATAAATTGTAAAATTTTAAAGAGATATGTGAGATACAATATGAAAGTTATGAAAGTTTAAGATGATTGAAAGTTATAAGAAAGTTCTATATCACTTGGGCCAGCCCCAGATAAATAGTTAAGGGGAATAAGTCAGTGAGAGCGTTGGGAAAAGTAAACCTGACAAATCCTGTATAAGAACAAGCTCGATCCTAATAAGCAGACTATTACCCAGGAGTCTTATGGTCAAGAACTCCTAGGGAACCAAGGATAGGAACATATATGAGAATTAAGTACCTTATTATGTGATTAAAAGTATTTTAATTAATATTAATGCATTTCAATGTTGCTTTCAATTACAACTTTAAGTACTGTTATGCTACATGTATGATTCATATTGAGGTCTTTAATTATTTATTTAATTTCTTGTATATGTGTATTATAATCATTATGATCTTGTATATTACAACTGTTAGACATAAAATTTACTTTGCTTTGGGTCATGTTTTCAATAATCATAATTGAAAAATTTCCTTATTGGTTTAACAACCTTTTATTTAAATAAAAATTGAAGCAACTGAGAATGAAAGCGATGTCACATAGAAATACACAACCCTACTGAGAATTTTCAAAATTCTCATCCTACTTAGTTTCTGTTTCATTCTCAGATCTGCATGATGAACGTAACAACAATGATCTACATTGAGTTCCCAGATGTGCAGTGCGCCATGATGAACGTAATAATATTTGTTTTTAAGTATTTTGATCTTTTTAATTCTCAATTTTGTAAGCTTTGTGTGAATACTACCATTTTACTTAAAAATATTTATATTTAAAATTTGAAAATATGAATTTAATTATTACATAAAGGGAATGGAAGAAAAGTGTTGTAAGAAAAAAAAATTATCTTAATAAAATGAAAAAAAATTAGAACTAATTCCTAAAAGGAAAATAAAATATTTCAAATAATTAAACCCTTAAATTAGTGCTGCTTTATACATGAAATGAGAAAAAAAAATTCAGAATTTTGGTTTCTTATGAGAAACTCTAACATAAAAGTAGAGAGGATAACCATGGATATTGGATAGGAGCTAGAAAAAAAATTAGATGAGAGGTACTTGTTTTTTAAGATAGAGAAAAAGGAAGAATAAGGTGGAAAAAAGAAAATAAATTTCAAGGACTCCAAGTAGGTTTTATCATGCATTTTAGGAATTTTTTTTATGCGTATTCATATTATGAATGAACATTGCATACCATTAAGTCGTGCAAATAGTAAAAAAAAATAAAATATTTCAAGGCTGCTACTCGTCGTGCATAGAGCTGCCAAAACTGGCCAAAGCCCTGAGCCCTACCCTATTAGCCTCCCTATATAGCCCTAGTTTTTTTTAAAGTCCTATAGTTTGTGGGTTTACATTAGTCCTAAGCCCCAAAATAAAAAAAATAAATAGTGGGCTAGGGTTAGGGTTAGTGTTAGGGTTAGAGTGGACTAACCTACTTATTTTATAAAGTAAGTAATAACTATTATATCATTTTTTATATAATTTATTAAATTATTTTATTTAAATGAATTAAAAGTTATATTTAAAATATAAAAAATGATTTAAAAAAAATATTTATTCAATATATTAAAATTTTATCATAAAAATAATATCAAATATAATTATATTATAAAATTAAATTAAATTTAGCTTTTGTATTTGTTTAATTTTATTAATTAAATTTAATATGGTACATTAATAATTTATTATTTTAATTAAAAATTAATAATAAATATTTTTAATTAAACAATAATTAAATAATAAAATAGTGTATCTTTGTCAAACATCTGACGATAATTTTGCGTTGAAAATAGATGCAACTCTTACCTTAAGTCTATAGCTGTACTATCAAACAATAAATCATTTATAAGCTGTACTATCAAACAATAAATCATTTATAAACATAGATCAAATTGCAAATTAAAAAAATAAAATAATAATATTTTACCAGTTTGAAGTGACAAACTTTTCTATCTAATAAAATATTTATATAATAAAAAGTGACAATAATATACTACCTATTTGAAAGCAGTGTACCTTGATTACCACCTATTCTCTAAACCCTAAAATTTAAAAATTTTATTTTTTAATCTTGGCTGAGAAAATGATTGTATTGTCTATTTCAGACTAAGTTAAGGAAGTCATATTTTATGTTTAACTTTTTTTTTCAAATAATTACTCTTTTCAAATATCATAAAATTTATTTATTTTTCTTTCACTAGATTTGTTTCAATATACTTGATGAGTTGATTTTTTTTTATAAATTTTTTTATTATAAGGTTAACTAAAGTTAAATTTTTTAGCAATTTTATTAGACTACAACTTTATAATAAAAAATGTTATATGAAATAAATACTTTCACTAGATATTCTAATGATTATCTTAATCCATATCAAATTTTTTTAAATCTAAATTTTTTAAGAATATATAAATTTTTTTGACCCACAAAGTCCCAACCCTAACCCTAGCTCTATGGACTTTTTGGCCCTATGGACTTGTGTTTTAGTGGACTTTTTGGCCCAAGACTTTTTAGCCCTAGCCAACACAGGCTAGGGTTAGGGCTGAGGCAAATGGGCTTTTTGACATTTCTAGTTGTGCATCTGTCAAGCTCTATTGTATCATGAAAGCCCTTCCTCCACCATTCTTTCTCTTCTTCTCTTCTTCAAACCACCACAAGAAATCCACTCATCCCTCTCTTCTTCAAACCACCACCTTCAAGTACCCAAGATCCACTCCCTTCTTCACCCATCATTTTCTTCTTCCTCAAACCATCATCATCAACCATGAAAACATCTTTATTATCCATCTTTATTCCTTTCCTCCCCTTCACCTATGGACCTATTATCTAAAGAATGACTTTCATCACTTTGCCTCTATCCTTTTTCATGTCTCTCTAAAAAATACAGTTTCGCGCCCTAAAAAAATCCTATATCCCAAATATGAACTTTTTAAAAAACTTTAGAAGTTTCACATTTTTTTGGTTGTCTGGTAGCCCAACTGTTTGGTTGACTTTTGTTGATTCTTTTTTTTTAAATATTTTTTTGTTTGCATTCTAATTATTTATTTATGTTATTTGTTGTTATTTTTTAGCACCATTTTCCTTTATTATGGTGGCTTAATTGTTTGGTTGACTTTCATTGACTTTTTAAAAACTATTTCTTTTGTTTGCATTTTAATTATTTATTTGTGTTATTTGTTATTATTTTTTAGCATCATTATCCTTTATTGTATTGCATAATTTTATAATTTTGTTGTAATTTGATTTTATATTCATGTTTTACATTTTTATCCCGTGTTTAGTAAATTAAATTGAATTTAATTTTATTAAATAAATAAATAATACATATTAGCATCAATTTATAACATTAATGTGTAGCTTCTCTCCTATCATATGTTATAAATTGATAAGACTTACGTATACCTATGTTACCTAAGTCTTGCGTGATAAAAATCCAATACATTTTAACTTTAATCAATTAAATAAATTTTTTATTTTTAACAAATCAAAATATAGTTATTTAGTTATTTTTTCCTTTAATTTTCAAATTATTAATTAATTCATCAAATTAAACTAATAATTACTTTAATGTAACAATTCGTAATATTATTGTGCAACATATTGACCTTTATACATTTTAATCATTAAGACCTTTGTGTAACAATATTACGTTGAATTCCATGCAATATAAACTTATCAAATGATATTTAAATATTTTTATTAAATAATTATCATTGTTAATATATTTATTCTTTTTATTAGATGAAATTAATTTCATATTTTAAATTTTCTTAAGTCATTTTTAACTTTGATGGATTAAATAAGTAAATATTCAATTCCTTAATTTTATTTCTTTATTTTATTATACATCTTTTATAATATCGATGATAAGTTTGTAATTAGACCTTCTTTTACCTTGCATTTTAGTATAAAGTGGCCACAAATAGATTTTAGGTGCGTTTTGGGACCAAACTGATGGAAAAGCAGAGCTTCGCATCAGTAGGTAAGCACCGGAGTGCTTCGAGCCCAATTAATGAAGAACTTTTAGGATTTTCAAACCATATTAAAGAGAGATTTGAGGCACCAAGTTTGACATCTTGTTTTTCACTCTTCGATATATCTTTCATCTTATCTCTCTTGCACGAGATTGTTGACATACTCTTTATGGGACTTGGAACTTTGAGCGACCATACTTGAAGAACGAAAAATTATCTCTTTCTAGTTTGCTTTTCTCTATAGCTTTGTTTACGATTGTTTTAGATTTTCTATTTAGCATAAGTAACTAAGCCTATAGTTAGGGTTATGAGAACTATTATTCATGAATTTATGGGATTTTGAAGTTTGAATATGTATTTGGTTTCCGTTTGTGATTAGCTTTTATCCTATTGCGCATAATTATAATCCTAATTAATTTTATCGTTAAGCGACCATACCTCGATTAGTTAATAGATTTATAGGATAAAACGAGACAAAGGATTAGGTGGACTAACTAATCTTTCTCTTCCAATTGTTATTAAATTAACAAGTTCATATGTGTTTTATACTTTCTTTAATTGATGTCTTGCATGATCATTAGGTATTAATAGTATTTGTATGAATGATTAGTGATCACAAGGAAATCAAATTTTGAGTTAAACGAAAAAATAACATAAATGATTGAATGAGAAAACTCATATGCCCTAGGTTCCTCTCCTATAAGTTCAACCAAGACGTGTATTGTGTTATTTGCTTTTATTCATAATTAATTTTATCATTAAATTTTGATTCTTACTTACACATCTTTTAGGATCAAACAATTGAATTAAGAAATTCTTAATAATTGGAAATTAATTATTGTGGGATGAATTTTAGAACCCTTTATTACTTCTCGATGGGTACACTTGCCCTCCGAACAATCGATATATAATTTACATTGCCTTTAGTTGTCCAATAAATCTTCTTCCAATCTGAACCTTTAAATTCAAGTATAAATTTAAATATTTTATTTATAAATAAAAATATATTTTTTAAATTATTCGGTTATTTTCAACAATTTACAATATATTTATGTGATCTTCTTTCACCTTCTATGTTGTTTATTGTATGATACATGTATAACCACGTTATCTTGCATCCTATATGTTATATTCTTATAAAATAATTTTAATCTTAAAACCAATTTTTTCTTACTAAACTTAATTTAAATCAATCAATCTTATAATGTTTATGATAGAATTATGTAACTTTAAGTTTCCCATTACACCTAGAAATATGTAAGAACCATACGTCAAGTTAACAATTTTAAAAATTACTTTTCTCTTTTCTAAAATACCAAATAACATTTTAGTAAATAAATTTTTTCTATTAAAAATAAAAATAGCAACACTTATTGTTTAGGGGTTAAATAAATAATTTTTAAAGTTATAATGAATTTGCACAATTAATTTAAGGTAAGATATATTTAAACGGACGTTGTAGGGTGCTAATATCTTCTCTATACACACTATACATGTAAGCAACTCTTGAACTCATTTTTTGTTTTCAAAGATCATAATTTAATAAACTTTTGTGATAGCTCCTCTAATTTTTAGAAAATATTTTATTCTTAAAAAATATTTTCTTAACATGTTTCACTCTCCTGTTGCAATTTTAGGACGTTCTTCATCATCAACCCTCATTTAGATATTTATTATAAGATAAGGGGAACTCTATTCTATCATTGTAGGATGTGAGTTATATGTTGAGTTCATGAGAGCATGTTTATGTATAATAGATTTTAATTATATATGTATGAATAATGAGTATTAATGAAGAAAGATTGCTAATATATTTGATGGTTTGGTTGACTGATTTACTGTGCAAATATGAAATGTATGATGAGAAAGCATGATATTGTGATTAAACTAGTTTTGATGATATTTGATGAAGGTACTGAATGTAATATAACTTTATTCTTGAGAATTTTTGAATATGATGAACTGTCATCAATGATTTATTGAATAATGTGGTTATTGATACCATGAGTTAGCAATATGCGATTGATCAGGAAGTGCTATCAAGCATGATCTTGTGATAGGATTGTGAAATAAAAATGAGTACTGCAGGGATTGGTGTAAATAGTTACAGAGATACACTAGGGGTATAGAGTCTAGAGACAATAAGAAAATTTTTGAAAAATGTAGGGTGGTGAGCGACATTCGCGATTGTGCACATACTATTGTTGAGTGTAAATGTGCCACATGGCCTCATACTCGTTTTTCTACTAGACTCCTAACTATGCCTTTGCTAAGGTGATGATATGATTTTCTTTTCCAAAAAGATTTGTGGCCAATCTCATCAAAATATACAGAAGTTTTATGTAGTCTAGGATGCAAGCCTAGGTTATCTCCAATGACTTTGATTGGTAACATACATTGAACATGTTGTCAACATTTACTATGAAAGCAATTAATAAGGGGGGATTTTGTGTGATTCCAATTTTAATATAAAGGCAAGTGATGAAATTAATGAGTTCAATCAATGAAATGTAGTAATCCTTAGTTCATTCATGTGATTTTATCCCTATTCCTCTCAAGATTAACTTAACAAGCGAGAATTAACCTTAAAACACCATATGAATTTAAGCAAATTTAATGGACTCTAACCCTTTTCTCCAAGATTACACAATCTTAGAAATTAACTTAGGATTAAGCAAACCAAGTTAAGAATTTCATTAAAACAAATTAGAGTTAATTAAGCAATGTCCCTCTCATTCAACCATTAATTCAATTCAAAGAGTTGGAAAATATAAATTCATGAAGAAAAGGAAATTATATTAACATTCATACCCAGGAATTCAAGAATCCATGAACTCACTAAGGATTACAAGAAAGTTTAGCCCTCCATGAGGATGGGCCATACAAATTTAAGATGAAAACAAAAGGAAATCAATGACATCAACGTAAAAATTAAAGGAAAGTGAAGAAGAAATTTGAATCAAAATTAAAGGAAAGTGAAGAAGAAATTTGAATCAAACCCTAGGATTGGTCCTTGGCTGTCACCCAAGGATGACCTAAGCTCTGCAAGTGTCCCTAAAGTGGCAAAAGAATCTAAAAGTGTTTAAAAAGCTCGTAACCTAATTTCTAAAGTTCTATTTATAGTGCAGAAATTTTTCGCCCATAGTAGTTACTATGGTCCATAGTGATGACGCGCAGCACTCCCATAGTAGTTACTATGGTTCCATAGTGGTTACGCGCAGGTCACCATGTTGTTGACCCTCTCTAGAGTGTCTACTATGGGTCATAGTGGTTACGCGTAGGTCTGGGTGACTTTGCCTTCTCTAGAGTGTTCACATTGGAATCAGAGTGATCACTTTGGTCTGCCCTAGAGTGTCTACTATGGGCCATAGTAGCTACGCACATCACCTTTTCAAACTGGGGCCTCTGTAGTGTCTACTATAGAATTAGAGTGATCACTTTGGTCTTCTGGATCTAGCTTGTTGTAGTGTCCACTATGGAATCAAAAGTAATCACTTTCAACTTAAACTTTCTCAAATGCTAAAAATTCATGGAATAAGTTTAGAAATTCCTGCACAATTATTCAAACGATCAAAATTACAAATTATATCTATGTAAATTAATGTAAATTAACCAAAAATTAAGAAACCTAAGGTATTTGACCAAAATGATGTTTTTATGTTATTTACACTTCCTAAGTTTACTTTTTCTATCAAGGAACACTAAAAAGACAAGTAAAAATCCAATAAAATGTGGATTCATCATAAGGGGCTCGTGATTGCATACGTTGTATCCGTATTGCATGAGCTAACTGAAAACTATTTACATGATTAAGTAAGACTTTGAGAACTAAATGACAATTCCATTTGATTTTCCAACTAGTTGTCAAATTCATCAATCTCTTAGTTTTTATTTATACCAGGGAATTGAAAGGCCTTCTTGAATCATGAATAATGTATTTACTTATCATGGTTTGCTAGGAAGATCTAACAGTTATACATTCGAGAGATTCCTTAGTATAGAATTAGTGGCAGACTCTGGTGATGCCTATCTTGAAGAAAATGATGAATTAACTGTTGAGAAATTTACGGAAATTGGGGACTAGCATGATATAAATGATTAGTTTCAAGTCTTTAGTATATGAGAATGAGTATGAACTGCTGTAAATTTTGACATGTTATGGATAATGATATGTAAATATTAATTTGTATTATATTTCATACAATTATCTTCTTAAATTTGTTTTGTATATGAATTAACTGTTATAGAAGATTTTATTTTTGTAATTATTGAATAAAATTATTATCTAAACTTGTGTCTAAATATTATTAGTTAAAATCTTTCTTGCATAGTGTCCTAAAATTTTTTAAGAATACCACATAATTTATCTAAATGTTTTTAATTTGATTTTGACGTGGTTTTGGCTTCAATATCCAATTATTTTTAATAGCCCTACGAGAAATCCATAGTTGGGGTCTAGAAGAACAAGCATGAGGATGAAGATACTTGAACTCAAAATTAGGCCGTTGAATATCGGCTAAGACTTTATGCATTGTATTGATAATACTAGATAGGATTTATTTCAAATATTCCAATGGGAGGGAATGAATAAATAATCATGTTTAGACAAAATATTCAGCAGCCATAGCTGAAGCTTGGTGAAGCCCAAAACTTGAGGATCACTACTGAGGTAACTAAAAGCATATCCAAGACATGTCTAGCAGAATCCCGAAGGCCCTGTGTAAGCCGTCTACCATCCCAAAGGAGATTTGAAACCCCAGCGCATTTCTTATTAAAAAAATTATAAATTTCGTATAATATTATGTATATGTATATATAAATTATTATATATAAAAAATCAAATCAAAGAATAAAAATATCAAGATTCTAAGCAAAAATAATGTCTTCAAGAAACTTGAAATCGGAAATTTTGGAAGATGTTAGATTTCATAAAAAAGAGTGTGGAATGGAGCAAATGAAATAAACATTAACTTCCATAAATCTTTTGTATTGGGGATTAACACTGGTGATGACTTTGAAAACTTGGCTGCGGAGTTCCTACATTGTAAGATTGGTAGTTTCCCATTAAAGTATCTCGGGTTACAGTTAAGTGTTAATCCGAGAAAGCCTAGTGCATGGAAGGGTGTGTTAGAGGCTCTTAAAAAGCGGTTAGCGTCATGGAAGCATAGGTATTTATCGATTGGAGGTAGGGTGACTTTGATTAATGTCGTTCTTAATTCTATGCCATTGCACTCGTTATCCTTTTTTAAGGTGCCGAAGTCGGTAATAAAGGAAATTGTCACTATCCAACGAAATTTTTTATGGAAGGGTGTTAAGGATGGATCTAAAATCCCCTGGGTGAAATTTTATGGTGGCTTGGGCATTAGGAATGTGTAGTGGTTTAATTGGGCGCTTCTTGGTAAATGGTTGTGGCGAGGTGTTAACTATTCTAGTTCATTGTGGGTGCGGGTGTTGGAATCTAGATATGGAAGATTAGCTTCTTCTCTTCAGCGTTCATTAGTTCACAACAGATGTTCTTTGTGGTGGCGTGATTTGCTGGAGGTTATTCATCAAGGGAATTCATGGCTAGATGAAAAGTTTGATAGAAGTGTGGGTGCAGGTTTACACACTCTTTTTTGGAGAGATAAGTGGGTAGGAGGGGTGCGATTGTGTGAAGCATTTCCACGATTATTTGCAGTGGCGAGAAATGCTGAATCACGTGTATTGGAGAATGGTTTTCATGATGGCACTAGATGGGTTTGGAATGTTAGTTGGCGAAGAGGACTCTTTCAACATGAGATCTTGAGCTTTAATCTTTTGTTGGAGCTTGTGGATGGAGTTTCTATTAAGTTACTACAAGAAGATAAATGGGTATGGAGGGTAGATTCTTCAGGTTGTTATTCAGTACAATCTGCGTATTCATGGCTATTTGAACTTTTTGGTGGTCCTAATAGTGTAGATCAGTGTACGGCAAATGCCTTGCAAAGGCTATGGAGAAGGAAGGTCCCTC
This sequence comes from Abrus precatorius, assembly GCF_003935025.1. Classification (NCBI taxonomy): domain Eukaryota; kingdom Viridiplantae; phylum Streptophyta; class Magnoliopsida; order Fabales; family Fabaceae; genus Abrus; species Abrus precatorius. The sequence goes on from NW_020874303.1 coordinate 11,155,164, forward strand.
TTAAGTGTCTGGTTTTTTCTTGGCAATTGTTGTTGAATGCACTTCCTTGTAAAGGTTTACTGATTGATCGTGGTGTTCAAATTGATGATATAACTTGTTGTTTCTGTCATGGTTTGGAGGAACTTCCAACTCATTTATTTTTAACGTGCTCAATTTCATCTCAAATCTGGTACTTTACTGCGCGTTGGCTTGGATTCTCACTGGTTTTGCCTTCAGATTTATCGACTCACTTGCTTTCTTGGGTTGATGTTGGCTGTAGTAAAAGAGAAGGAATATGCTTATTAATTATTTGGGTAAGTACAGTGTGGTCTTTGTGGTTGCATAGAAATAGAATTATATTTTCCAATGGTGTTTTGGATGAGAGGGAAGTCCTAGATTCTATTATTCTGAGATCCTGGAAATGGTTATCACTTGCTAGTAAGGAAAAAGCTATTGTGTTAGCTGATTGGTATTTGAACCCACGAAATTGCATCTGTCTTAATTTTGCATAAGTATATTTTTGCTTTTTATTTCTCTGAGTAAGTAATTTTTTGTGTATATGGGTTTTGAGTTCCCCTTCAACTCTTTTTAATAAGATTTGTTTTGCCTATAAAAAAAAAAAAACATAAGATAGAACATAAAAGAATCAAGTAAAGTGTTTTTTTTTTTCTTTCGGTTTGCCAGATAAACCCTATTTTTTCGATTTCGTACGTACCATTACAATAATTTTTCTTTCAAAATATAAAATGGAATCATCTAGTTATATTTATATTATTTATCATCATTTTATATACTTTGTTAGTAATAAAACATGGTTAATTTTGTTCAAGATCAAATACCACATGGTGTTTATAAGTCAATGGCTTAAGATTAATCTCTAATTATAAGTTTCAAATTTTAGTAAATAATAACTTGAATTAGAACATTTATTATCTTTAATGAATTAAATTTTAATTTTAATTTTCTTATAATTTAGAAGAATTTAAATTATCCAATTTATTTTGATTAAGAGACATATATAAAAATTTTCTTTAATCTTCTTTTGTTGAATTTTTTTCTACAGAAACTTAAGAAGAAATAAAGGTAACGAAGAAAAGAAGTGAATATGCTAAATTTTTGCTTTAGTAAAAGATTTCTTACCTGAAGGAAAATGCAAGAAATAAAAATTGATCACTATCTAATTTTAATTCAAGCGAGAATTCTTTATTTGAGTGAAAATATTTTTTTAACATGAGTGACAATATTTTCTCTTGTACAAAAAGTCATTAAATCATTAAATAGAAAAAAAATGATAGATGAAGAGCGAGAAAAGAAAATCTAGAAGAGAAAGTTAGGACATTTTGTGGAGAAGCATTGAGACATTAATTTTCATTCCTTTTATCTCTTTCTTTTGTTGTAATAATTAATATATGTAGCTAAATTTCTTTTAAAATTAGATGTAATCTTCGACTCGAATATTGTAACGCTTCAAATTTTTGTAATATTGATTATTGCTATATATATGTATACATATATGTGTGTAAATGTGCATGGATTTGGGAATTTGCACTTGAGTGTGTAATAAATGTTGAATGATGGTGTGTATGAATGCGTAGGGATATATATATATATATATATATATATATATATATATATATACATGTTGGTTTGTGGCTGGGTCTAGACTGAGAAAAATTGGCTAAGTGTTCTAATGTAGGGTGTTCTCACTACAACAACGAGAGGGCTCTGAGAGGAAGGCGTGAAACTGTCGCCTTGTCGTTGTAGCGAGAGTATCTCGATGTAGTGACAAAGCCACAGTTTGGGTTGCATTTCTAGGTGCAATCTCGTTGTAGCGAGCTTCTGCAGAAACCAGTGTGCAATTTTCTGTGATATTTTTGCTGTAGTGACAAGGGTCGTCGCTGCAGCGAGAGATGCCTCGCTGCAATGACAGATGCCTCGCTGCAGCGAGAGTATCTCGCTGTAGTGAGAGTGTTGCGATCAGAAGGGTATTTAAAGGGTTTAGGATTTGGAAAATTCATTTTCCATTCCTCTTTTCCAAATCTCTTTGATTCTCTCAACTCAAAACCTTATTTTACTGATTAAATTGCCTCCAAAGCTGTTCGAGAGCTAGATTGAAAGTTGGATTCGTGTTGAGATCGCTTGGAGGTGAGTTTTAATAGTTAGGGTTTCAGTTTTTCATGCCCATCCTCCATTTTCTCGATTTTCCTTGGTTCTCATAGGATTCTCTCATGTATTTAGGATGAAATCCGTGTGAGGAGCACTTCCTTGGGTTGATTTGAGTGTGGATCTTCAATTCGAGGTAAGGAGAGACTCTACTCTATCTCATTGTACTTTGATTTCCATTTATTTGCTAAATATTACAATGTGATTGAGATAGAGAGTAAGAATGAGTGTGTTTGAATGTAATGTGAGTTGATTGTGATTGAGTTGACATACCCTTGATTGAAATGTGTGTGATTATATCATTGATTGATGATTGAATAATGTAAGTGGTTGGAAAATGTGGCGTGATGGAATAAGGACACATGTGCCGAGTGTTGTAAATGAAAATGGGTCTCTGTGCCATATAATATGATTTGAATGTTGGCCTGAGCTCCATGTAATACGAATGAATATAGGCCTAAGTGCCGTGTGATGTAAATGTATGAAGACTGTGTGCTGTGTGCAAATATAAATATTGCGTGTGTGACTGAAATATGTGTGAACGGGGCGTGTTAAACATCGTTGTAATGATGCTATGAATAGTTCAGAGATACACTAGAAGTGTGGAAGATAGGGATGATAGAAATACCTTAGGAAGGAGAGAGTCGTGGTGACACTAACAGTGAGTGTGAATGCATCACGGGCCGCACACTCTCTTCCTGACTAGACCTCTGACCACTACCTTTGCTGGGGGACTCGTAACTGCCCACGTGGTATCCATGAGGTGGGAGTGACCGGCGATTATTCATGGTGAGAATCTGTGATCACAGTGCCACAGTGAACATGACTGCATGTAGTGAGTGCACGTGTGTATAAATATTTTGGTGCCATGAGTGCATCAATTATGAATGGAAATGAAATGCGTGATAATGCTGTCTGTGATTATATTGTGTGAAGTGTATTAGAAATAATGTGAATTATGTGCAAGGTGAGACTCTATGCTTGTTTGTGTATTAGATAGTGTAGAGTACTCACCCTTACATTCATTTTTCAGGTAATTAAGACGATCAGCACCGGACTCAGTGAAGGAGTGGATAGAACTGCTATAGGGCTTAGGATATTATTTTGAAAATGTTGTATTTGAATGGTCCTATAGCAATTAATTGATACAAACTTGTAACCATTTCTTCCATTTCGAAATATTTTATGAAAGCATGTGATGAGAATTTTATTTAAATGAAAAATTTTAATATTCTCATTTTTGCGAAATTTATTATTTGAAAATTAAATTAAGGTATTACAAATATATTTTGATGATTTATATATAGTTTTTAATTTCTATATATGTTGATGATTTCATTATATTTGTAATGCTTGATTTTATTTTAATTGATAATACCTTAATTTAGGATCTATGATTTAGCTGAAAAGCAATATTTAGATATAAATTGAGTGAAATTTTGTCAATATATTATGATACTAAGAATATATCTCAATATATTGATTATCTTTTGATGCTTAAGGACTCATTGAGATATCATTATTTAAGGAATATGGGTAAGAACTTGTATGTGAGAAATCAATATAAGGAAAAAAATATATGTATGCATTTGCTTCTATAGGAGAGACTTCTCAATATCAAATCTATAGAACAAGAGAAAAAATGAATGATGAAATCTAATGCCAATATTTAATCCTTACATTTTAACATTTTTATTGTCTATCTTATTCGTGTTTATTGTCTTAGATTTTATAAAACTCAACTTATGAATATGAAAAATTATAAAAATATCTTCAAATCTGACTCGACCCGAGTCACGTACCTAAACGTGGTGGGTGAGTCTACCACTGAAGACTTTTTACATATACAAGGATTCAAACTCAAAACTTTACTTAAAAGATACCGAGTCACTTGTCACTTAGACCAACCTCTTTTATGTCATACAATAATTTGCAAGAAGTATCAAACATGGAAAGGATTAATTTAATTTAGTGTGTCGATTTTGATATTCATAAATTAGTTTGAATCGATCGATGTCTTAATTTAAAATTACCAACCACAACGCAAATGATCAAGAGAAAAAGAGAGTAAAACTGACAAATAAGATGGAGACTAATACAGGAAAAGACTTTGATAACCATTAAGTCACAGAGTACACATAACATAGCAACATAACTTACTTTTCCTTGCCCAGTTCACGCTTAGTTGAGGCTGATGCAATTTATTAATCGTTTAACATATATAACTGATAGTAAAGAGCAATTAAGCTCCACACATAACATCGTTTTTTATTTAATTGCTTTAGCATAGAACATTGCTATGAGCTTTATATTGATGTTGATTTATTTTTGGTCTTGGGTAAGGTAAGCATCAATGCCTTTGCTGATCTCAACCAGTAATTGTAACAATGTGTGAGGATCGGGAATGTCGTGATTTTGTTTCTCATATTCCATAACCCAATGCACTTCACTGCCATTTACCTTTGGAGTAGCTTGCATTATGACCTTGAAGCTCTTGTAGTATCCAAATATGTCTCCCTCTATAACCTTGAAGGTCATTTTATTATTTTCCCTATCTATGCCTTCAACCACCTCCTTACCCATAGAAGCTTTCCCATCTATTGTTGTCCAAAACAAAAAATAAAAATAAAAATAAAAATTTGGTCTTAGTAATCACCATCACTTTAAAGTCAAGATAGAATGAACATTATGAACTGCAAATAGACATATCTAATATATAGTAGTAAAATCTTTTTTATTTTTTTTTGGTATGTTCTAACACAATAGTTTGATTTGAAAGGGCTGTAAGTAAATACAGTAAACTAATTTGCTTATAGAGTGCTTTCTATTTTGAATTAAACACTGTAAAAAAGTACCATTTGGTTTATTTAGTCTGATTTAGCTTATTTTAATATAAGAACATATAATTTTTATTGTTTTTTTTAGTATTTTGCAAAAATTTTAAAAATATTACATATGTTTTCAATTCTTAAAAGTTTAACTTTTTTTAGTCTTTATAAAAAATTATTTATATTTAATAAAGATGACATAATTTTAATTCTTCGCTAGGAATTAAAAAATTATGATTGAAGTAATTTTTAAGGACAAAAAAAAGTTAATGACAAAAAAATGATGTCGTATTTTTAAGCTAGTGAAACCGTTTCTATATATATTTTTTAAACTCAAAGACAATAATTTAATTTGAAAAGGGTAGAAATGAATTTAATCAATCACTTTTGCATATAGCGGTTTTTATTTTAAATTTGAACATTATAAAAAATTCAATTTTTTTATTCATTTAATGGAGTTTAACTTATTTTAGAGAAATAACTATGTTAATTTTCTTAGAAAATAAAAAATAAATATGTTTTAATTCTTAAGAATATGACTTCTTTTAGCCATTACAAAATAAAATTATTTATTTTTAATTTTACAATTAATGAAAGTGATGTAATTTTAGTTTTTATATATATATATATATATATATATATATATATTTTCAAGGATCTCATCATATTTAAGTTAAACCATCTACTAAGACATTCCAAAATTTCTGACTATCACCGACATCAGCAAGACATAAAATTTATAGAATTTACTAATAACAATTACTTGTGATGTATCCTTCATTTCTCCAGAGAAATTAAAGTAGCTTAATAAAAGAAGGGCGAAATATTAATGTGAGATAAAATTATTTGTATGATGGATGTAAAATAATGTGTAAAAGTGCAAAACATGCAAGAGGAACCTATCTGTTCATCGATAAAATTATGAAGTCATAGTTCTCATACCAAGTAAATAATTCCAGGTGATGATAGATCCTTCGTTACCCCATTCACCCTTATGGATGTTAACAGCCTGTACTTTTTCAGGGCAAATTTTGGCAATATGGTGTGTCCTGTTGCACATAACATCATAGAACTTCTCAGCAGAAGCCTTGATATGCACTTTAGTTTCCATCTTCTGAAGTTGAGAGTTTGCCATTATTTCTTCTCTCTTAAGATGATATAGAAAATAACTATTTCTTCTCTCTCAAGATGGTATACAAAATAATGTGCACAATAGCTGTATTTATAGTCTTGAAAAAGTTAACAGAAATCAAAAGATAAATCAAATAATGCATAAAAACGTATTAATTATTCAGTGCACAGTTATGGCAGCATCCCATTAAGATTTATTTTAATTTTAAGTTGTGAAGGGAATATGTGCTCGGGGATGTTACCATAACCACCACTAGCAGCTGTAACATCTTTCCTTTACAGATTCCGGCTGGGAAAAAGGTGCTGGCAATGATATGGCTCTACCGGGCCACGTATATAATAAACAAATGATAATCATGATGATCTAAAATTCTTGGAAAATTGAAGAACAATTTGGTTCACTTACAACTTCATAATATTAGTTAATAAAGAAAAATTAGGAACTCGGAAATTAATCGTTAGTTGGTTATTTGTTATTTATTTTGCTGGTTTGCCTTTTTTTGTTTTGGACTTTCTTGTGTAAAGCCAGCAAATATCATTTCTGTGAATATAATATATAATTTTCAGTTTAATTCATATTATTTTATGGTCCAGAACTCTCCTTGTGAGGGCTTTACCACGCTTGTTTCTTCTTCACGTTCATGCTCTTCTACTAACTTTTTTTTGTTTTCATTTATGGCTGAAGAAGAAAAATTAACCAAAGAAAAATGCTCGATCCGATGAGGATCAATCACAAAATCCGTCAAGTACATGTTATCTCAACCCAGGAGAAAACCCAACCATCATTAATTTTTTACCTTCAACTAAATGGGGTCAATTACCAGTTTTAGAGGAAGAACTTTAAGAAAATAATGTTGTCCAAGAACAAATACAAATTTCTTGATGGTTCTATCAAGAAACCTAAGAATAGTGACCCAATTGGGGATGCTTGGGAAAGATGCAATAACATTTTTGTATCTTGGATCATGATAACACTTTCTCCTGAGATTGCAGAGAGTGTTATAGACATAGATGATGCTTAAGAATATTGTGCCAAGATTTCATAACAAGAAAAAACTCATTTAGCAACTGAAAAATTTGGTAGCTAAAATAAAAAATTTGATTGAAAATTTATTTAGCCACAAAAATAGCAACACTACGCCAAAAATGAATTTTTGAAGCGTAATTTTGGAGAGCAATTAGTAAAATCTGCTTTGTATAACTCACTAAGAGAATGATTAGCGATAAACCGATATTCAATATAGCCTTATTAATATATACTTTTGAGAGTGCTTCATCTGGAACTGCTCTCGTAAGTGTACTTTGGAGTTGGAACCGCTCTTAGAACTTTAGAGAACTGTTGACACGTGAAACCGCTTTGAAAGGTGTATATTAGAGAGCGATTATTTCTTAACCGCTCTCAAATGTAGTAATTCATATTAAACCCTAAGCCCTAAATCTGGTTATCTCTATCCCCGTACCCTGTTTGTACCTCCAAATTTGTCTTTGTTCAGTGTTTTCTGAGAAGATTTTGCATAAGAATAAGCACCGTTAATATCGCATTTGCAATTTTAAGGTATATTCATAATCATTTCTTTGTTTTCTGGCTATGTTTAGACATTTTCACTCTAACTTTGTGTTTGTTCACTGATACGCACTTGTTTTTTTGAAGTTGAATAGTTTCAAATGTTCCTCCTCCATCCTTGGCTTCAAGTGAACTGCGACAAATTAGTGAAACTACATTGCTTTCAGGTTAGTGCTCTTGTGTTTGTATTTGTGTTAAACTTATTATATTCAAATGTTGACCATTGTTGCGTGACAGAGAGCATGAAATTAGTTTTTATTTAGTAAAAGTTGATTTCAAAAGGTTGAACTTTAGGTTAGTTAACCTCTGAAATATTGTTGGAGTAGTTATTTAGGATTTGTTGAATATGATATTAGGACACTGGTTGACTGTAATGTAGGAGATTAATGTGAAAATGCAACCTATGATATTGTTGGAATGGTTATTTAAGATTTGTTGAATATGATATTAGGACACTGGTTGACTATAATGCAGGTGATTAACGTGAAAATGCATTTGATTGTTGTGGAAATTAAAGTTGTGAATTGAAAACATATTCTGTTATGTTTTTTTTTTTGTTCCAATATAAACAAAAAGGGAACATGCTCTTATGTTGTTCTGGGAATTGAAATTTATCTATTGAACATGATATTGTGTTTTCTGCCCCCATTATGTAAATTTGCTCTGTGTATGAATGAACTTGATGTGCATGTACTTTGAAATTATGTGACGATATCTATATTTGAGTTAAACCTTAGTTTCCTGTTTGAGATTGAAAATAAAGATTGAATAAATCATTATTTTCAATTTAAAATTGTCCAAGTTGAACAGTTTGTGAACAAAGTTATACATTTATTGGTTAGCAAATTCTTCTTGTAATGTTGTATTTTATACTTGAAAAAATTTTGGTTTGGAGCTTTTCTCATTGTCTCTTGGTGCATACTTGATTGAGTTAAATCATCTTATATTCAAGTTGTGTACTAGGAGACTAATGCGAAATGCTGCTGAAATTTTGCCAAGCATAAAATACAATATTTAAGCAAGAATTGTTAATTAAAGCATGAAAAACTTTGTTCTCAAATGGGATAAGGCCCTACCATGTGAGACTTAATAAGTATATTATAAATGCATTCATCGTAATCGTAGTTGGAGCAAATATGGATCGAAGTTGGATGGTAGCTAATCGTTTGAGTGAAGAATATGAATACGGAGTGAAGGAGTTTATTAGATTTGCGATCAAGCATGCAACTGATATCAACCTTATTCCTTGCCCTTGTTGATGTTGTTTGGATATGCTACAAGTAAATACGGAAGAATTGGAAGAACATCTAATATGCAATAGGATAGATGAAAAACATACTTGTTAGACAAAGCACGGTGAGATACAAGGTGGAAGTATATCTATTAACATGGAATCAGGTGTCAATTACTCAGAGACATTTAGAACAAATAAGAGTGATCATGCTGAAGACATTCCAAATGTTGTTGAATAAGATCTTAGAGATTGTCCAAAGATGTTTGAGAGGCTGAAAGATGACGCAGAAACACCATTGTCTAATGGATGCACTAAGCTTACAGGATTGAGTTCTATGTTAAAGATTTATCACTTAAAAGCCTCGAATGGATGGATTGATAAGAGCTTTAAAGACTTGCTGAATTTTTTACATGAGATGTTACCAAAGGATAATGTGTTACCAAAGAGGACATATGATGCTAAACAAGTACTTGCTTCTATTGGATTGACCCATGAGAAGATACATACTTGTCCTAATGACTACATTTTGTTCTGAAATGAGCATGCATCACTATGTCAATGTCCAAAGTGTAATGACTCACGATACCTAAAGAAAGAATCAAAACCTATGAAGATCATGTGGTATTTTCTAGTAATACCCCAGATTAAGGCACTTATTTCGTAGTACAAAAAATGCAAAGCAGATAACTTGGCATGCTAAAGGCAGAATTAGAGATAGGAAGCTTAGGCATCCAGCAGATTCTCCATAGTAGAAAAAAATTGATGATGAATATGAAGACTTTGTAGCTGAAATAAGGAATATACATTTTGCGTTGGCAACCAATGGAATGAATCCCTATGGCATGCAAAGTAGCACCCATAGTACATGGCCTGTGATTTTAATAATGTATAACTTACCTCCATGACTTTGCTTGAAGTATAAATATATGATACTTTCTTTATTAATCTCTGGTCCTAAACAACCTGGAAATGACATTAATGTAAACTTGTCTCCTTTAATTGAAGATTTGAAGTTGTTGTGGGAATTTGGCATTGAAGTATATGACGGGTTTAGAGATGAATTTTTCACGCTCAAGGCAATGTTGCATGGAATAATTAACAATTTTTCTACATATGGAAATCTTTCTGGTTACAGCATAAAAGGTCAATGTGCATGTCCAATATGTTCTGAAAAAATAGATTATATAAGACTAGAGCACTGTCATAAGAATATTTTCATTGGGCATCGTAGGTGGTTAGCATGAAATCATCCTTTTAGAAAAATGAAAAAAGCTTTTAATGGAAGTTGTGAAGAATGACGATGTACTTATTTGAAAAGTGAAGAACAAATCATTGAAGAGGTTAAGCATATAAGAACAACTTTTAGAAAACCTTTTGCCAAACAAATTCCAACTGCAGGTTGGAAGAAGATGTCAATTTTCTTTCAGTTACCCTATTGAAAATCTTTATAAGTAAGACACTTTGTTGATGTTATGCATGTTGAAAAAATGTTTATGAAAGTGTCATTGGTATATTATTGAACATTGTAGGAAAAAAGAAAAATGGCATCAATGCAAGACTTGACTTGATAAAGCTAGGAATACGATCTGATTTGGCTCCAGTGAAGAAGGAAAAGCTGACCTTTTTACCGCCAACAGCATGTATCCTGTCTAGAAATGAGAAATGTGCTTTACTTGAGGCTCTTTATTCCAGTTAAGGTTCCAGAGGAGTATTCATCAACCATTAAAAGTCTTGTATCATTTAAGGACCTAAAGTTAAAAGGATTGAAGTCTCATAATTATCATATCTTAATGAAAAATTTTATTCCTATTACTATACAGTCTATTCTACCCAAAAAGGTTCACGTGGCAATAATGAAGTTGTGTTTTTTTTTCAAGGCAATATGTAGTAAAGTGATTGATCCCGTGAGATTACCAGTCTTGTATCATTATAAGGGTCGATTTTAAGAAGGTGGTTACCAAGATGATTCATTTATCCTTGCATCACAGGCTCAACAAGTGTTCTACGTCCCAGATCCTATTGATAAGTTATGGTCAATTGTCTTGCTGTCTAATAAAGTAAATGTTTTCACCGATGGAAAATTCACAGAAAAAGAAGTTAATGTGGAGAACGATCCTTTAAGAAGCATTGAACACATGTCAATTGTTGATACATTGATAGATGATAGGGATTTTTATGAAAATGTGATCATGAAGAGAGTATTTGGTTAAATCCATCATTTTATTCCATAAAAGGTCATAGGAAACTTAAGGCTCCTAAAAAAAGAAAAAGGTGCATCTATTAGTAAATTTGAATTGATTATATTATGTTTTAATGATTTTACTTTACTTGAATGTAATTATTTAATGTTAACCTCTATGTTTATTCTTACAGAGATGACTTTTTCAGATAACATAGAAGGAGGTTCCCCTCATCACTCTATTGAAATAAAAAAGAAGAAGATTCAAGAAATTACCAAACTGAAGTCCATTAGCAAATCAAGGAAGCTAGGACAAAAGCTACATGTAATTTGAAACCTCTAATAAATCAATGTGCATCTCTTTTATGCTAATATTATTAACACTTGTAGCTCTCATCACTTATAATTGCATACAGATCGAATGGAATTCAAAAGGGCAACCGATTGACCCAACAGATCAAAATTTGCACATTTTATTGGATTTGTTACTAGGAGTACAGTGCCAATCAGTTATTCTGATTGGACAAATGTGCCTACTAATCTTAAAGAACACATATGGGAGCAAGAAGAGGTAAATATTATTGTTTTCAGTAATTCTATATTGGTAGAAAATGATGGTGGTATTTGATATATGTTGTGTTTACAATTTAGCAAACTTTTGAGGTGGAACCTATTCGTAAAAATATTGTTCTTGCATTAGCAGGACGAAATCTTCGTGCATTCCGCACACGAATTAGGAAACATATCTTGGACAAGAATAAAAATTGTCTCCCCCATCCTCCGGAGAAGTATCATAGATTTATCATAGTAACTGATCACTGGAAGGACTTTATCAACCAAAGCTGCACAAAAGATTTTCAGGTAATTTGTCTTTTATTTACTTTAATTATCACTTGATTTACAGTTGGTAATTGATTTGGTTATTTTTAAATGACTAATTTTAGAAAGAAAGTGAGGCTAATGCAATAAGAGCGAAAGGAATGTCTTACATATACAGACGGTCAGCTAAGGGATATGCTCAGTTGGAGCAAGATTTGGTATTACATTTTGTGTGATATGTAACCTAGTAATGGTATTTTTTACTCTTATGTTTTGTTTAACACTTGCATTTAATCAAAAAATTTGTGTAGATTGCTACATCTAGGTCTAATTTCACCTTTGTACCTCAACATGTCCTATGAAAAGCTGCTAGGGTAAACAAACAAGGTGGCATTGATGATGGAGTTCAAAAAATGGTCCATGAATTTGTAAGTGGTTGGGCCTAATGTGTTAGTACCTTCAGGGACTGCCCTTGTATTTTAATTCTCCTTTAATGACCTTTAAATTTATGTTATGTTTATTATAGGAAACCCTTTCATAGGTCACTCCAGAGGCTGAGTTTGAATTAACAGAGCAAAACGACATACTCTCTCAAGCACTTGGTGTAAGAGAGCATCCAGATCATGTGAGAGCTGTAGGTTTTAGGGTGACCCAAAAGTTTGCATTTGGGCCAGCACCATCATATCCACACCCATCATCTACCAAATGGCAGAACATGAAGCTTTGGGTGGCGCATTTGACTAATGTAGTGACACAGTTGACAGGGGGTCAAGGATTTCCCTCATTCATATCAGGTTAGATGCCGTTCAACTCTACTGGCTCCCCACCACCATGTATGCCACCCCTTTTCAATATTGCTCCTCAAATGGAACTAATGGCGGAGGTAGCTCCCCAAACGCGTGCAGATGCACCTTTTACCAACCATAGAGGCAGCTACACACCAATTGTATTTGTTGAGATTCCTGAGGAATTTAAGCTCTACTTAACTTTTATTTACCTTTTAGTGTTTACCGCTTTTGATTTAATTAGAAAAGAATATAACAAACTTATTTTTGTAGGGTGATTATGACTGTATGTAGACTTGAACACCCTTTTTCGCGTGGTTGCAGGAAGGAAAGTATATCATACAGTGGTTGGGGACTTATTACACAATATTACTCTTCCTCCAGAGCATGATAAAGTTTCAATATAGGTAGTGCAACGACATAAGGAAGAGTTTGCATTGCCTATCCCAAATGAACAAGCAAACCTAATTTGCTTGAGAGATGCCATTGGTACTTATGTTACTTGGCCATTATCCCTAATCACATTAAGACACAAGGTATGTAGGCAAGCTTCTTTATAGTTTGATACACTGGATGTTATAGTACATATATATTCTGTTTAGGGAAAGAAACAAGCTACTCAAAAGAGTCGATTATTGGTCCATCCAATAAAGATAGCAATGCTTGTTGTAACACCTTAAATTTAATTTCAATTAAATAATAATTTCGCAAATCGGATAACTAAATTTTCATAAAAGATTTTGAAATAAGTGAAGGATTACAAATTAATATCAAATAACTGCTACAGGATTAGTAACAATTTCAAAATAAAATCTAAGTCTTACAGCAGTCCATCCGTCCCTTCACTGAGTCTAGTGCTGATCGTCTTGATTACCTGAAAAATGAATGTAAGGGTGAGTACTCTACACTACTCAAAAACACACAGTCAATATAAAGTCTCACCTCCAGTACTTTTCCAATACATTAAACAATTACATTCACAAGTAGCATTCCACATCCATAAGTATAATTCATAAACCCATGCAGCACTGTGATCACAGATTTACATCATGAATGGTCGCCGGTTACCCCCGCCTCACAGATACTACGTGGGCAGTCACAGGTCGCTCAGCAAAGATAGTAGTCAGAGGTCTAGTCAGGAAAAGAGTGTGTGGCTCGTGGTGCACCCGTTCCGCAGTAGGTGTCACCACCACTCCCTCTTCTCCAAGGTATTTCTACCGTCCTCATCTCCCACATCCCCAGTGTATCGCTGAACCATTCACAGCACATTACAACGGCGCTAACACTCCCATTCACATATATTTCATTCACGCATGCAATGATCATCCTTACACAGGGCACACAGCCCACATGGCACTCAAATATACGGCACTAGCCCACATTCATTTCACATTACATGGCACATAGCCCACATTTATTCACAATATCATTAATTCACCAATCAATGGAATTTCATCACACACAATCACCCTCACGGGGTCCAATTATTCTATCACACATCACATTGCATATCAATTTCCATCAAACACACAATTTCTATCTTCTATCTCAGCGACATTGCATTAATAATCAAAACACACAAGAATTACAATACATTGAGATAGGGTAGAGTCTCCCCCTTACCTTGGATTGAAGACCCACACCCGGATTCGACCACAGACGTGCTCCCTACACAGATTTTGGCCTAAAACACATGCAAAAACTCCATGAGAACTCCAAGAAACTGAGACATAGAGAAAAAGGGATGAGAAACGGAACCCTAACCATTAAAACTCACCTCGAATCGTTCTTCACATGGGTTCAACCTTCAATCAAGCTCCCGAATGACTTTGGAGACAATTTAATCGGTGGAAAAGGGTTTTGGGTCGAAGGATTTGAAGGGAATTTTGAGAAATAACTTCTCAAATCCTAAACCCCCTTTAAATCCTTTTCTGGTCGTGACACTCTTACTACAGCGACACACCCTCACGCTACAGCGAAAATATCAGACGAAACTACACTCTGGTTTTTGCAGAATCTCGCTACAGCAAGACCCTCTCGCTACAGCGAGACTGCACCCAGAAATGCATCCCAAACTGTCGCTCTATAGCTACAGCGAGACGTCTCTCGCTACAGTGAGACAGTGGGAGTTCTGGTCCTTCTTTCCAGGGCCCTCTCGCTATAGCCAGAACAGCCTAGTGTCATGCCCTGCACTTAGGCACTTAGCTCATCTCAGCTCTATCCAGTCATGCATACACATAAATACACACATCCATGTACTTAATACATATAAACATCATTATCAAATAAATCAACACACATATGAATATATATATATATATATATATATATAATAATTAATATTACCAAAATTCAGGGTGTTACACTTGTCATTCATCAAAGATTCTTAAGTTGGCATAAGCCCAAGGTGCTGCATGCTTGGATATGTGAAGCTTTTTGTGAGAAGTGATCAAGCCATTGATACAACTACAATTCATATGACAACTGAGCACTGGGAAAATGAGTTTCATGACATTGTGGGGAAGGAAAACATTTTAGAGGTCATACATCAACATTAATTGAGTGCCTCTAGCATTAACCTTTACATACGGTAAATTATTTTACAAATTATGTAATTCTATAGCAATTTATAACTTTTTGTTCATTTCATTGTATAATGCATTTCAATTCTTCTTTTGCACTGCAAGATATTTGTGTGAAGCTTACTTGCGTAGGACAAATAAGGCAAGTATATTCTCATTTATATCTCTGTATGAAATGGATGAAAAGCTCAATCCAAATTCACATCAACATATAGCTGAAATGTTGAAGCGTCATATGGGTGAAGATCACTTGATTTTTGCACCTTACAATGTTGGGTAAGTCAATCTAATTGAGCATTGCTTTATGTTTTATAATTTAACATATAACTTTTAATTCTTGTAATCTTAAACATATATTTATACTCTTGGTAGGCAATATTGGGTCTTGGTTGTCATTAATACCTCTGATGAGACTATGTATTATATGGATCCTTTAATGCAAGCTGCTAAAGACTAGAACACATGGGCAAAACCTATTTAATAAGTAAGCATGCATTTATGTCAAATAACTATGATTAATGTTAAGTGGTTCATATGTATCTTACTTTTATCATGCACCATTGTTAGTGCTCTTGTCACGTATCGAGCAGAGAAGGAAGTGCATCCTTCTAGGACAAAGATGCATCAAACAAGATGGGTCACTGTAAAGGTAACACTATCAAATAAGATGCATCAAATGGAACAGTCCTCCTCTCAAAAACATAAAAGTTGCCTTTTATACTAGTTTGCATGAATTTCTCTCGCTACAACGACACCTCCTCGCTATAGCGAGACATGGAAATAAATATTAGGTCATTCTGTTTGTCTCTCACTGCAGCGAGCAACGATATTTCTTGCTACAGCAAAACAAGAAACTCTCGCTACAATGAAACATTCTTGCTATAGCTAGAGGAGCACATAATTGCCTTCATTAAGCTTAGCATTCTCGTTGCAACGAGGGTATCTCGCTACAGCAAGAAATCTCAAGAAGCTAACTTTTTCTGCAACTTCTTGCTTTACATGTTTTTTCATACTTTTCCAATTTTCTTCAACTTTGAATGATGTTTCTCTTTTGATTCCAACTACAAAATAGATCAAAAAGGAATCAAAACACTTACAATTGCATTCTTTTCCTTAAATATACAAGTAATTGTAAAAGTTTCAAGTTTAGGAGAAATTTAACAAAATAATCTAAACTTTTAACATGAAAAGTGCTCAGTCATCATCTAAAATGACCCATTTTATGCATTTATCAACTTCCCCCCAATCTAGAATCTTGCTTGTCCTCAAGTAAAGTAATTAAATGCACCAAAATTTTCACAAGAACCCTTTGAAAATGGTCTGAGATAAAATCAATCATAATTGCTTCCATGTTCATCATCTAAGATTTTTCAAAACTTTTCAACCAAGGAGCATTGTTCATGATCAAAGCTTTTGGTTATTCGTTTAAAAGAATCAGGATGCTAGTGCACTTCATTTTCAAGAAAATAAGAGCAACAACATTCAATAATCAAAAGAAAAACCATCTCATTCTTACCAATTTAGTGTTCTCTCATTTTTCTCAATGAATTCCTTAGGTTTAGCTTTGCTCTTTGCTTCTCATCAAACTAAGTACACACAAAAGACATGAATCATAGAGTCTTTCAAAAAGGTTGTAATGTGGCTAGGCTTACAAATAATTCATTATTTTTTTGGAATTCTAAGTGAGTTAGAGCATTAGTGCAATCAAGATCACTATTCATTTGTTGGTTTCAATCTCTATTGTTCCTCCCTCTAATTAATACCACATTTTTGTTAATCTTTGGATATCTCCTTCTAATTTCAACATTTTTCTTTTCTTTTGTCATATTAATTTTCATTCTTTTTATATTTGCTTCTTTTCTTTTTCTAGAAGGAAACTCCAATTATTCATTCATTTATCATGTACAATCAACTCATTTTTACAAAAATAGCCTTCAAGACCTATCATGCCCTAATGCTCCTCCTCTAAGGTATAGGAAATAATAATTCTTATGTAAAAGCTTGAGGTGCATACTTTTTCCAAAAAAAAAAATATTTGCTTTTTAGGTTTAAGGGCTTCCAAAAATTGGATAAATCTTCAATATGGATTGGCTTTTTGGCTCTGAGTATAAAACTGTATTTACAAACTATGTTCCAATCATCTCCATGGCTTATTGTGCTTGATAGCAATTAGTAACTCGATCAAAGTTAATTGCCAAAATTCAGTGAATTTTATTCACTTATTTATGGTACTCACACTTGCTCAAATTTTCTAATTGATTATTTCCATGCACAAGACATCCTAACTCTCTTTCATTTAAAACCTCAACTTTTCACATTCACAAAAATCCTTTTTCTTTGATTTTTTTTTCAAAACAATTCCTAGATTCAGAACATGGCCAATTTGAGTCTCTCCAAACCACTTTCACCAAAATAAATGGTACTACCTTTAGAAACCAACAAGGAGTTCTTCAAAACATTTACTAACAACTAACATTTGGATTTACTCCACATGTCATTACACATTAGCTAATTCTATACCATATAACCACCAATGCACATGTAACTTGCCAAAATATGCTTCAACCATTGATGATGCAATATATAAACACATAGTCAAACACCAAATAAGCAACAAAAATAACAAAACAAAATTATAACCATAAACATAAACTAAATATAAACATGTCCCTTAACTCTCTTCCTTGCTCTCTGAAATAATCCTTTCTCTGTATTCCTCCTGTTTTATATCATCACCAATGTCTTTTTCTCCATCTTCGGTGCCTTCATTAGTTGCTCCAGATGAGCATGCTCTTCCCTGAAATTATGGCATGTCCCTAGGCCACTATTGATAAGTTGCAAACGCCTTTAAGCTCATGCATATATGTTGGCCTGAATATTGTAGCTGAGCCTAATGGTGGTAAGCATGCTGCTGATGCATCTAGCCCCTATGGATAGCAGAATGTTGAAGAGTCAAATGATCTAGGCGGAGCTCGAGACAGTGGAGGTGGTCTGCGAAGGTGGAGTCATCCTATCTGCTAAGCGCTTCCTACACTGGTGGCTCCTCAGGCTGAGGCTGTGGGGGTGGAGCGTTTGGCTGATCTTCCATGCAGTGATTCTGAATATAAGCTAGAGTGATAGGGAGCTTGATAGGCTCACTGTACTGAATACCTCGAACTCCCTACCCTTGACAAAGTGTTGTGATCAAAGCTGGGTACCTAAGTGAACCACTCTCCTTTCTTGATGACAAACCTGTAAATCTTATATGTGATGATGTAAGCCACATCCATAGATCCTCTCCTCAAAATGTTGTACAAGAGGTAGTAATATCTCATGGTCATGCATAAAGTGTGGCCTCTAGGAACTATGTTGTGGCAGACGAAAGTGGTTCATACTTGAGCTAAAGTGGTCATGTTCTTTCGATAAATTCTCAAAGCCTTTTCTTCAGGATTTGTGATGTAACTCTTGTTTGCTATGCATAAGGCTTGAGCAGTGGCATAATCATTGAAGGCTTGAGTTTGCCTATAAGTGGATGAAAGCCCATTAATTATTCTTATGACTTATTCTGCATCTACTGCCATCATTGTTCCACTACCAACAGCATCTAAAATCATTTTAGTATTAAGGCGAAGACCATTGCAAAATATGTTCAACTGATCCACATCTTCAAACCCATGGTTAGGACACTTCTTAAGCAAGGACTGAAAATGTTCCTAGGCTTCATAAAATGCTTCATCAAATTTCGTAGTGGATACCAACTCATAAAAAGTATCAAGATGGGCATAAGGGTCTTCATGGTCCTTTCCTGAGAACTGATGTGAACTAATCAAATTCAAGAAAGCAGGCTTAATTTCTATAGCCCTTGCATTGGGTGCAACTACTGCACTTGAATAGTGCCTTGGACCTTAATGCATGGCATAGTCACCGAGAGTTCTTCTTTGTGGTGGATTTGCTCTTGGTCCTCCATTCCGTCCATGATTTCCACCATTCCCATTGCCACCTTAGTTATTTTCTCCAAGATTAGTCATTTCTTCCTTTTCGAAGTCTGAGTGAATTTCAAGTGGTTGTGAAGTTGAAGATGCTCCTTGTTGTGTTTGCTTCTTTTTCTTCCTCATTGCACTATTATTTCTTCTAGATGTCCTTTCAACCTCTGGATCAAATAGCAATTGATCTACAAAGGCTTTTCCTTGTAATATCATAAACAAGGAACTTGAAACAAAATTAGAAACAAAGAGTAATCTGGTAAAAGAAAACTAAATAAAACTAATTACAATACTCAATTAATTATACTTAAAAACTACTACAATTTGCACATTGCTCCCTAGCAACGGCACCAAAAACTTGTTGAGACTTTTTCTTCAAACACGGCAAGTGTACCAGGTCTATTGCAAGTAATAACCAGTAAAGTATCAGAATATCATCCTCAGAGAGCAATTCAAAGTGTATTAATTATTAAGATAAAAATTAATTGAGTTTATATATAATAAAATTGATTTATGATTTTCATGAAATTTTAAGTAACAATTATAATGTAAAACGATAATGTAAAATATAGTAAAATTCAAATTAAAGAAATTGGGATTGAATTTCATCTATCTCCTTCTCTGTACTCTAGTAATTTAGTGATAAATATAGCAACCATCTCCAATGAACTTGATGTAAAATACAAAAGTCATATATTTCAATTCCTTGAAAATATATTTCTAAGATAATTTCTTAAATGATTCTTCAAACAGTTAACAAACTATCCAATATTAAAAATCAAGATTTAAAAGCAATCAATAACTTGAAATCTATTCCTAGAGTAACCAGTTATTGAGTAATCTCAATCAAATCTAGATCTAAATAATACTTGTTCAAATATAACTCAGATCTGGGCTCAAGAAACTATCAAATAGACAGATTCAAACATTAACATGGACTGAAATCACCAAATCAATAGAAATGAAGAAGAAACAACTATATTTATATAAATGACTGAGAATACATAAAATTTGAAGATTTAGATTCAATCTCATATAAATTCTAGCTGCTCATTGCAACCATAGTAACAAGAAATGAGATACAAATATAGTAGAACAACAAAACTTAAGTATTCCTACTCTTTTCCTTCACCCTGCGCCGCTCTCTCTCTCAAAAAATATCAAATAGAACAGTCTTTCTCTCAAAAACATAAAAGTTGCCTTTTATACTAGTCTGCACGAATTTCTCTCGCTACAGAGACACCTCATCATTGTAGCGAGACATGAAGATAAAAATTAGGTCATTTTGTTTATCTCTCACTGCAGTGAAACAAGAAACTCTCACTACAGCGAAACATTCTCGCTGTAGCAAGAGGAGAACAAAATCGCCTTCATCAAGCTTAGCATTCTCACTGCAGCGAGGGTATCTTGCTACAGCGAGAAACCTCCAAAAGTCAATTTTTTTCTGCAACTTCTTGCTTTATATGTTTTTTCTTACTTTTCCAATTTTCTTCAACTTTGAATGATGTTTTTCTTGTGATTCTAACTACAAAATAGATCAAAAAGGAATCAAAACACTTACAATTGCATTATTTTTCTTAAATATACAAGTAATTGTAAAAGTTTCAAGTTTAGGGGAAATTTAACAAAATAATCCAAACTTTTAACATGAAAAGTTCACAATCATCATCTAAAATTATCCATTTTATACATTTATCATCTACCTAAAATTAATTTGGGCTTATGCCTAGAAGACTCATCCTACATGCAAGAATGTAGAAATCCGCTAAAAAAAATTAAATTATTTACTCTCACCAGTACATCTCCCAGGATTCCAAGTGGATTTGTTGTGCTCCTATTTGCAAGTTAGATAATGATACTGGTTGGTTTCAATTCACCAAGCTGATGTGATTTGTACATTGTTGAAGACCTCACATTAATTGGGGATTCCAATTCTAACATGGCATTAGCAAAAGTGAAGTCACTCATTGTAAAAGATATAGTGAAAGTGTCAGGATCCTTGCATTTCTGTGAAAGAGTCTTAGAAAGGGAAGACATATTTTGACTTTGTATAAGTGCAGACACATTGCTTCCCATCTTTTTGATCTATTTATTCTTGAGACTCCTTTTGTAAGTACATAACTACTTGACAAACTTGGAATATTTAAGAATCTGCAAATTGCATCCAAGAGAGGAATGTTGATGCTCACTGTCAATTTCTAACTTCTTTGATTAAACAACTCTGGAAGGAAAAGAAAGTGGAATCTATGATACAGGTTTATCAGACTCAGACTTTGTAATGCTCTTGGAATATTGTTGTTCCTGTTGCTTCAACTTTCTACCACTTAATGTAATGGCACTTACATTTTCCTTTGGATTTACAATAGGTTGGAAAGGAAGGTTACCAAACCCTTGTTGCTACAAATGATTGACAGTTGTAGCTAATTGGCCAATCTGAGTTTGCAGATCTTGGTTTGTAGCACTTACATTATGTTGAAACTGCAGATTACTAGTGGCCATTTGTTTCATCAAGTCCTTTAAAGAGGGTCCAACATTTTGCATAGGTTGTTGTTGAACTAGTATAGCAGAAGTAGATTGTTGAGTTTGTTGCTGTTTGAATGAAGGATGTTGATATTTGGTGGAATGTTGATGAAATCTCTATGGTTGTTTTTGTGCAGATTGTAATGGACCATATATGATAGTAGGATGATCTCTCCAGCCAAGATTGTAAGTGTAGGAGTGAGGGTTATATTGTTGTTGCACTGGAGGTTTGTATGATTATGGTCCCAAATATATACCAACTACGTCTATAGATGAATCAATCTCTTGAAGTTCGGGACATGCATCTGTGGAATGGTTAAATGATGCACAAATACCATTGTGCTTTAGTTGGTTAACTGCATTGACTTGTTGTTGTTGTCCTATTGCTTACTATTGAATTGAATTGTGTCCCTAGCAATAGCGCCAATCAGTTTGATAATGATGCCGAATTGATATGAAAAATAGCCAAGTTTCCATAAATTTTTCAATATAGAGTTCAACCTACGTCGATACATAGAGACGCAAATCAATCTTTTTCCACTCTAATTTTGTTTATTGAAATACAAATTACGCAAGTTATTGTTTGGTGATTTCTTTATTACATCAAGAAAAATGCAAAAGTATCTAATAGAGTATAAGGCATAAAGTTGTAGATCTTTTTCTTAGCTTTCCAAGGACACTTCAATCATCTCAATCAAACCTCTTTGACAAAAATTACTCCTTGTACAGTACAAAAGTGTCAAAATGAGAACAAAATTTAAAAATATTCTAGAGATTTTTAAAAAAAGTTTCCAAGTATCGAAATTGTAAAGAAGCTTGCCAGAGAAGAATTTTATGAGGTTTTAATATCTCATCAAACTTTCTACAAAATGTACTCATAAAGTTAAGAACTTGTGGAGATTCTTAAAAGATGCTTATCCAATATTTTTTTTGTTTTATTTATTTTTCTTTTCTCTAATTTCTGATATTAATATATAAATTATTATTTATTTACTAATTCTATAGAAAAATGTGTAAATGAGTAAATAATAAATTATAAATTATTTTTACTTTAATAATTTATAGCATTAATGTGTAGTTTCTCAACTTTTGTGTGCTACAATATTATTATTATTATTATTATTATTATTATTATATATATATATATATATATTTATATGTGTGTGTGCCTGTGTGTGTATCGACATTATCTTAGGTCTCATGTAATATTTTTGTAATTGAAAATTATATATAATTAATAAATAACTAATTTATCAAATAAAATAAAATTTCTTCCACAATAAAATTATATTTATAATTAACTCATTAAATTAATTAAATATTTTTTATATAGCAATTTGTAATAATAATGTGTAAGGACTCTATTATTATGCGTTATAAATTGACGAGACTTATGTATATCAATGTTACCTTACATCTTATGCAATATAAATCTACTTCTAAACTAACTTGTGTTTTAATTTTCTTTTATTAAATAATCATCTTTACTAATTAACTTAAGTATACTTTTTACTCTTTAAATATTCTTCTTTTTAAAAATAATTAATTTAGTAATTACTTTAAAAATCAGTATTAACTAAATAAGTTAAATAACCAATTTTTTGCATACTGAAACTATTTTTTTATTTTATTATATAATATTTTACAAAATTAATATGTGATTTACATTATTTTTAATTATTAAATAAGTTATACAAGATTTATGTATAGCTTAAATTATGCTAAATTCTTGGTAAAATAAGTTTTCAATTAAAACACTTTATTTTAATTATTAATCTCTCTCTCTCTCTTTCTTTTAATAATTTACAATATGGATGTGTTATCTTTCTTTACTTCTTGTATTGTATATTTTAGACAGTGCTATCTTGTACTCTGAAATTTTATATTAAAAATTTTAATCTTAAAATAATTCTCTTTTATTAAAATTTAAGTTAACAAGCTTCTTTTATAATTTTTACATAAAACTACGTAGCTTTGAGCTCTCGTTGTAGCTAAGATATGTAGCAACAAGAGTTGACTCATTCAGTCAAAATAATTTCTTAAAATTATTTTTCTCTATTCTTAAATATCAATTAATATTTTAATAAATAAATTATCCCTCATTTAAAAATAAAGTGATAAAACATTATTGTTTAAGGGTTAAATAAGTATTTTTTAAAATTATAATGAATTTATATAATTAACTTATCAAAATTGTTATTTAAATTAAGATGTTAATACATTTAATAACTTATAAAGTTATTTTTAGTTTTAAAGATCATACTGTTTTAATTTTTTTTTAATATTTTCTTTAATAAACTTTGATAACAATTTTTAAATTTTAAAAAATATTTATTCAATGTTGTGATAAATGGTTGGTTAGTTAACCTTACATTTTATAAAAATTATTAAATAATGTAAGTTTCAAAATTAACACCTACTGTCTACTTGTCTACAAATCCTAACTCAATGGATCAATTTTTTAAAAAATAATTACATTCCATGTTTACCTCTAGTTAAAGTCAAACTTTATAATTATATTAATTGTTAAGAAGTTAAAAATGTCTAATAATAAATGATAAATATGAAAAGATAAATAAATGCTTCTAAATCTTTATAAAAAGTCTTGCATTAAAGACTGATAAAATACTTTAAACAATATGTACCAAAAAGACCGAATTAATTAGTATGACATGCTCATGTTAAATCTTTTTAGGAATATGTATATGTATGGGTAGATGAGATCATTTTATAATTTTTTTAAAAGTAAATACTCACTAAGATGATTATACTACTTGCACTTAAATTGTTTTAATCTAAAAATTGATTTATTTAATTTAATTTAGTAGTTTCCTTAAGGACTATAACGATGTACTTAATGTAACTTAAAACCTTCAAAGATGTTTTTATAAAAATCTATATAAATAAGTCATAACATTCATTAGGTGCAAGTCAAGTCTTTTGTGTATTGCCAAATTAAGTATAACAAAGTAGTTATAATCAATATCAAGATAAGCCTTAGTGAAAAATATAATGTTGGCCAACAAGTTGGTCATATATCTTGTAATCATATAATTATCATTTCTTTTTTCACAACATCTCATTTATAACAAATTGGTTTATGTGTTCATGTGTATAAACTTTGCTCAACAATTTGTTCCTCCTGAAGAAATTTTAATTATGCCTTAACCGAATCTATCCATTTTCACTCATCACTTTTTCGTTTACATTTGTTAATCATCTTCATTATCATTCATCATATCTAACATCTTGTTATTGCAAAAAAATTGTCAACACTCAATGATCAACTAATATTATTACACAAAAAAATAAAGAAAATAAAATAAAATCTTACAAATTTTAGTACAAACAAGCTTTGTGAATAAGACATCAATAAATGTTAATCTTGTTTTAACTTATCTCTTTTATGATTGTATTTTACTAACTGTGATCATTCACATATCTTAATTATGTGAATATCAATGATGATGATGCAATATTAATCATTTTTTTAAACATTTATCCCAATAATAATGATAAATTTGAGAAAACATTAAATTTCAACATGTTTGTTAACCTAACAACTAATTGAAAGCAATCTAAATTGATCATTAAAGTCCTAGATCTTATTTATCCTATAGATCTATTATTTAAGAGGAGGTTGATGTTTCTCTCTCACAACTCAAGTAATATGCATACAATTTGATCCATCCATATACATATATAAAAAACTAAGAAAAAAAATTTAAAAAATAAGAAACAATTATGATAGAAGCATAAAATTATTATAAAACTCACGTACTATGATTAGTCAGTCTTAGTTAGGATTTAGTTACATATGATATATGTTGAATGAAATTCTAAAATCCTTAAACCAAAACATTGACACAAATAAAAAAGTAGAGAAAAGATAAAACGGACAGAATGTCTGCACTGTCAACCCAGTATAAAATATTAAATTTTAAAAAAATTAAATAAAAAAATTATTAAAAAAATAAAGAAACATAAGTTATTTTTTTTAAGAAACTTATTTATTTTTTTATATTAATTTTTTTCTCTACCAGAACATTTCTAAAAGTTTATTTAAACTAAATTCAAATCTAAAAAGTGGGACCCATGGCATAAAAAAAACTAAAAACAAAACATGAATGAAAAAAGAATGTATATTTTTTAAGAACAAAATAAACATAAAAAGTATACTTTTGATTAATTAAGCGTCCGCAGAAAATGACTGGGCTCAGCAGAGGTCATAACATCATTCACGTCCAAACAAGGAACTTCAACCAGTTCTGCTACAGATCCTAAGGATTTGAACATCGTTTTTATGGCCAAATTAATGATCATATGAAGTAACTTGACCATCAGAATAATCCTTTGCATTAATTTCATCACATTGGGTACCATTTGTTTCTCCAATTATGACATTGGAAGGGGATACACCAGTTTTCACTCCAAATGTGGTTGGGACCAATCATTCTTTACTAAATATATTTCGTATTTGTTGTATGTGTTGGTAACTTTTGAATTTTTATTTTTATTTATTCATAGTTAGTCTTATTCTTTAAATATTATATTGAAAAACTACCTGTCTTTGTTTTATAGAACTTGAGATAATAATATAATTTCACAATAATTTTGAAATAAAATTAGTGTTAGTTAAATATTTATATCATGATGAAATGTATAAAATTGATAAAATAAATAATATTTTGTTACTTTTGCACAATTTATTAATATTAATTTAGTAATATGTTAATTATATATTTTTTTAGTATTATCATTATTCAAGAAAGTTTAGAAAACGTGCATTTTGGTATATTACTGGTCATATGGACCGATATTAAAAAATTTTAAGTTGTAAAAATGAAAAACTATAAGTATATCACAACTAGAAAAATGTGATTTTGCAATCGACAAAATTAGTAGCTAAAAGTGTATAACTAAATTAGCAATCAAATATATTTGGTGGCTAAAACTTTAATCGCAAACCACAAAAATTTGAAGTCAGCGTCCAACAATTTCTTTTGCAAATTTTTGTTCGGTCACGAAATATTTGTACAAATGACTTGGTGACCCAAAGTAGCACTAAAAAATTTGGTGATAATGCGGTGGCTATTCTGCAATTAAAAATTCTTGTTTTTGTTTGTACAAATGATTTTACCCTCTAAATATTTTTGTATCAAATAAAAATGTTATACTGAAGAACTACTTGTTTTTTGTTTTACAGTATTTGAGATAATCATATAATTTCACACGTAATTTTAAGTTAAAATTAGTGTCAATTAAATATTTATGTTATGATGAAATATATGAAATTGATAAAATAAATAATATTTTGTTTTTGCACAATTTATTAATATTAATTTAGTAATATGTTAATTATACTTTTTTAGTATTATCATGTTTTAAAAAGTTTTACAGAACATGCATTTTTTGTAAATTACAGGTTTTAGAGTCCGATAATAAAAAATTTAAAGCTGTACGAATAAATAGTACAATATATGGTTGAAAATCAAAATGGAAGCAATGATTTATACACACATACATGCGTAGAATTTCTTTCATTTCCTGTTCAATTGATTTTATGTCATACAAGAAGTATCAAACATGGAAAGAATTAATAAATAATCTTGAATCAATCAATGTTTAAAATTAAAATGATCAAGAGAAAAAGAGAGTAAAACTGACAAATAAGATTGAGACTAATACAGGAAAAGACTTTGATAACCATTAAGTCACAGAGTACACATATTATAGCAACATAACTTATTTTTCTTTGCCCAGCTCACGCTTAGTTGAGGCTGATGCAATTTATTAATCGTTTAACATATATAATTGATAGTATTAAAGAGCAATTAAGCTCCACATAACATCGCTTTTTATTTAATTGCTATAGCATAGAACATTACTATGAGCTTTATATTATGCTGATTTATTTTTGGTCTTGGGTAAGGTAAGCATCAATGCCTTTGCTCATCTCAATGGCAAATTGTAACAAGGTGTGAGGATCGGAAATGTCGTGATTTTGTTTCTCATATTCCATAACCCAATTCACTTCACTGCCTTTTACCTTTGGAGTGGCTTCGATTCTGAACTTGAAGCTCTTGTAGTACCCAAGTATGTCTCCCTCTATAACCTTGAAGGTCATTTTATTATTCTCCCTGTCTATGCCTTCAACCACCTCCTTAGCAACACAAGCTTTCCCATCTATTGTTGTCCAAAACCAAAAATAAAAATAAAAATAAAAATTTGGTCTTAGTAATCATCATCACTTTAAAGTCAAGATAGAATGAACATTTATGAACTGCAATAGACATAACTAACATATAGAATTTACTAATAACAATTACTTGTGATGTATCCTTCATTTCTCCAGAGAAATTAAAGTAGCTTAATAAAAGAAGGGCGAAATATTAATGTGAGATAAAATTATTTGTATGATGGATGTAAAATAATGTGTAAAAGTGCAAAACATGCAAGAGGAACCTATCTGTTCATCGATAAAATTATGAAGTCATAGTTCTCATACCAAGTAAATAATTCCAGGTGATGATAGATCCTTCGTTACCCCATTCACCCTTATGGATGTTAACAGCCTGTACTTTTTCAGGGCAAATTTTGGCAATATGGTGTGTCCTGTTGCACATAACATCATAGAACTTCTCAGCAGAAGCCTTGATATGCACTTTAGTTTCCATCTTCTGAAGTTGAGAGTTTGCCATTATTTCTTCTCTCTTAAGATGATATAGAAAATAACTATTTCTTCTCTCTCAAGATGGTATACAAAATAATGTGCACAATAGCTGTATTTATAGTCTTGAAAAAGTTAACAGAAATCAAAAGATAAATCAAATAATGCATAAAAACGTATTAATTATTCAGTGCACAGTTATGGCAGCATCCCATTAAGATGTATTTTAATTTTAACATATTTTATTGGTCAGTTGTGAAGGGAATATGTGCTTGGTGATGTTACCATAACCACCACTAGCGGAAGTAACATCTTTCCTTTACGGATTCCGGCTGGGATAAAGGTGCTGGCAATGATATGGCTCTACGGGGGCCACATAACAAACAAGTGGGAATCATGGTGATCTAAAGATAAATACACCCCTTATGCTTTTAAATTAATAATAATAATAATAAATTGTTTAATTTCATTTCAATCCTTTTGTGTAGGTGAAAATTATATCTTTATAATAAATTAACAATAAAAAGATATATTAAATGGTGTAAAATCATATTTTGTACCTCTAGCATGAATGAAATTTTTTTTTAAGCACATCCCCATAATTCTTAGGATTTTACCTTTCAAATTCTTTTTGTGAAACTCAATTTGGAAGTCATTTCCCTACTTTTGATTCAAATCTCACAAGCTGTTCAATAAAAAATTCTGTAGAATTTTTTTCTTTCTGAAATTGCATGTTGCAACAACTTTCTCTTAATTTATGGAAAAATCTATATGTGAAAAATCCTTTCTTAGTCATGTTTCTATGTTCTAGGTCATATTAGCTTTCTAACAAGCTATCACAAGCTTGTTTTGAACTACAATTGCACCTTCAAAAGACTGAACTAAGTAAGTATTTCTTCCTAAAATCCTGACTAGACTAGATCAGCATAATGAGTATTGGAAATAATGAGCATG
Organism: Abrus precatorius; assembly: GCF_003935025.1. Classification (NCBI taxonomy): domain Eukaryota; kingdom Viridiplantae; phylum Streptophyta; class Magnoliopsida; order Fabales; family Fabaceae; genus Abrus; species Abrus precatorius. Next base: position 11,184,534 of record NW_020874303.1, read on the forward strand.
AAATTTAATATGGAGGCTCATTTTTAGAATCCTTGATGATTTATCTTTCAAACAAAACTAGTTTGACTTAATTTGGATGCTAAATTATCAACTTATACTCCAATCATGTAAGTGCTTCAGTTTTGGACTTTATTGTAATACATTAGTCTTACTCTTGTTCTCTGGAAAACTTTAAATCTCCTAACTGCATGGTAACTAATTAAAACTATTTCTTGTTGTATTATCTTTCCAAATAGTTATCTTAAGTTCAGTTGGACACTGTATGACTCAATTATGCCCAATTTGGAACATATTTGTACCTCACATGCTTTATTTGAATCCAAGCGCTTGAGTTACGAGAGCAATTGCAAGAACTATTTGACAAAGACAATTGTCAGCCTCTCTAACATGAGTGGAGTCTTTTTTTCTCATCAAAATGAGTTACTCTTTAAGGTGAGGGGGAGGAGAAAACTTTCATATGACTCAGGTTAAAAGTTAAGAGAATGGATAAGAATATATTTGGTAAAATTGTGAATGTTGTGTATGGTGGAAAGATTTTGAGAATTCCTCACAATGTTGATTTTATAGATATGTATTTGAAAATAAGATTGATATGGTGCACATATGTGTGTGAAATTTTGTTTTACAACACTATACTAAGTACACCTAAGCACTTGATTCTTGATAACTTAGAAAAGGATATGACCTCATGATTAAACTGTTGCTTTGGCAATCCAATGAACCACCAAGTCCCATGATTTTAAATCATGCTAATAAGTTTCATTACCCTAATCTATAATTTTAGTTAAAACAATTAATCGAAAAGCAAAAAAATTGGATAATTAGTTTACAAGATACTTCACTAATGGATGAAAAAGGAAATAGAAAATGAAGCATCAATAATTAGGCATCTGATCCTTTAGAAAATTTAATTGAATGTGATATGTGATGGCTCATATTTTGTTCCCACATTTATAGTCTTAGTGCATCCTTCACATGTCTTTTCATTCCCTTATTTCTTCCATTTAGTGTGTTTTTGCATTTTGCACTTTAATTAGAAATTTCTTGTAAATACTCATATTTTTCTTTTCTAACCTTTGTTCACTAATTTGGCCATAACTTTTTCTGTAGATATCCTTTTTGGCTGATTCTTTTTGCATTGGATTCCTTACATCTGGGGCTTCAATTTGGACATTTGGATCATGCTGTTTGGAGTTTGGAGATATTTTCTACGATTTTTAGAAATTTAGACTTTTAGTTTGACTTTTTGTATTGATTTTGTTTTGTCTTTCTTTTTCCGGTTTTGTTGAATTTATTTTCGGCCAGCCTTGGCCCATTTATCTTATTCTTTTAGGAGTAGTATTTATAGAGGCCAGGGGCTGATTTAGAAGCACCTCTAATTCATTTTTTCATTTTTCCAGTTTTGTAGAACTTTCCCGCTTCCAATAAACCTCTCATATTTTTACTCATTCTTCTTCTTCTCTTGCACCTTTACATTCTGGATTCATATTCCTCTACAATTGAAAGGCGATTAAGTTTCTGCAATTTCAAGATGTTTTCTTCTACGTTTCTCCTTCAATTACGTTGCCAAAGTCCAGATCGCATTTGTTCAAGACGTTTATGATTGCTCTGAGTTTGTTTTCTGATCTTACAATTTTGCAATTGCATAGAAAGTATGATTCGATTGAATTGTGCCTCGTTCTTGATCGACAAGCAATTGATTAATTGATTGTTGTACAGAAAAGATTTAAACAAATTCGGTATAATCACTTACGTTTGTGTTTTATGTATTCTAGATCTCAGTTTTTATTCTTGATTTTGGTTTGATTGTAATTGATTACCTACATTGCAATTTATGTTTTAATTTCTCTGCGATTTAATTCTTTTTCTGCGATTTAATTCTTTCTCTGCAATTTAATTCTCTACATTTAATCACAAAACTCCCCCCCCCCCAAACATACAGCATAATTGATATTGAAACAATATGCATTTGCATCCTTGTGAGAGATGACCTAGGTTGCTCCCTAAACTGCATGTTTTTAAGAGGAATCTAGTTACTTTTGATACCACTGCGACATGGATATCAAAATTGGTGCCGTTGTCGGAGATGCATTTTGTATTGTTTTGATTCAATGGTGCATTGTGTTTTTTGCATTCTGTGTTTGAAAAAGGACCTATAAAATTGATGCCCCAAACATCAAAGACCTCACAGAAAATAATGGGCTGCTGACGCATCTCATGTCTCCTGATAATAGTCCCTACCGCCTTCTGACATATCTCACAGTGATAGTCATATTTTAATACATCTTTTTCTCTATGTTTTTGATTTAATTGAGTCTTTTTAGTATATTATTTTGATGTGTTAGTTTAGATTTGTGTTGGTAAGTCATTTAGGATTTAAATTTAAATCTTTCTTAATTCCCGCCATAAATTCTTGTTTTGACACAGTTTCTTGAAAAGACCATATCTGGAGCTACACTACTCGGAATTGGACAAAATTGGTGTCCCTGGAAAGATAAGAGAGAGATCTACAACTTCTCTGTTGCAAGAAGAGCCCAGTTAGAACATCTTCAGGGCCAAAACTGCGTCACAATGTTGCGGTCCTGCAATGAATTTTTCAGAATTTAGTTTTATTGTTGACATTACTTAATTAGGGTTTTAGGAACCTCGTTAGGAAGCTGGGCCTTAATTAAGCCCAATTATTTTGTCTTTAAATAGGGTTTATGATTTTGCGTGGGGATCTTCTTCCCTCTTTTTTGCCTTAATTTTCAGAATTTTAAATAAAAGCTTTCGTAAGGATTCCTCTCGTCTCCCTCTCTTTTATTTTTGAAAACTTCATCCCCTTCTCTAATTGGTCGAGCAACATGATTATGAAGCAAGGCTAATTCATCAATTGGTTCAAGGTTTCAAAAACTACATTGCATTCGAGTTTCAAAATAGGTTTTATCGAATTCCTCATTTCCTTCCTCTTTTCTAATTAGGTTAATTACGTTTTTCATGATATGGAATTTTCGTTGCATCCTAAATAGAAAGAATAGGTTAATTTCAGATTTGAATTAATTGGATTCACCTAATTTAATCAATCAATTGTTCTAAATTTTGTTAAAGCATTGGGTTTGCGATTGCGGTTCTTGTTTTGATGGAATTCATAATCTAGATTTAGATTTTAGGGTTGTTGATGCGCATTGAATTAGTGTGATTGGAAATTCGTTGGGATTATATTTGTGTGAACGACAAGAATTGCATTGTAGGGATTGAGATCTTGAATTGGTTGAATTTCATAATCCTTAATTTTCATTTTTGTTATTTTGTCGTTTAAATTCAAAACAAATCTTCCCCCAATCTAATTTGAAATTGCATGATGGAACTAAAAATAAAATGCATTTTATGTCCTTGAGAGATGACCTAGGTTTGCTTCTTGTATTGCACAAATTTTTGAGAAAATCTAGCTTGTTTGATACCATTGCGACGTGGTTATCACACAGCTCTCAAAAAATCTGGCTGCATCTCTGAAAATGGTGGGACAATAAAATTTGTTGTCCAATACTCTCCTAGCTGTCCTCTGCGGTCGAAAATGGCCTCCTACAAATGTGCCATGACAAAAATGCAGAATGTCCTGAAATTCATAGTCAGGAACACATCAACGGATAACATGGTCATTACAAAACTTCCACAGATAAGGATCATCCCAGACATAATATTTAGTATTACTTTTCAATTTATCAACCTGGGATCTAGATGCATCAGGAGGTACAACAGAAGTAACCAAATAATTCACAATATCAGCAAACCAGGGAATAGAATCTATAAAGTTCAGAGCAAATAAATAATCATCAAGAAAACTATCACGAATAGGTAAAGGGTCAACAATCCCTTCAATACGACTCAAGTGATTAACAACCTAATTCAACACACCACTCCTGTCTTTTATCTCAATATCAAACTTCTGCAAAAGAAGCATCCATCTAATCAATCTAGGTTTCACATCCGGCTTCTTCAATAGGAATTTCAGTGCAGCATGATCTGTAAAGACAATTATTTTGGAGCCAAGCAGATAAGAACGAGATTTATCTAATGCAAATACAATAGCCAGCAGCTCCTTCTCAGTGGTGGTATAATTTATCTGAACTGCATCAAGAGTTCTAGAGGAATAGGCAATAACGTGCAAAAATTTACCAATTCTCTGAGATAATACAGCTCTTAGTGCAAAGTCGAAGGCGTCACATATCAACTCAAAGGGGAGCTCCCAATCTGGTGGCTACATGATAGGTGCTGTGGTGAGTCTCCTCCTCAACTCCTCAAATGCCTCACACGAATCAGTGAATAAGAACAATACGTCTTTCTGCAGAAGACTGGACAGTGGCAGAGCAATGGTACTGAAGTCTCTGATAAATCGCCTATAGAAACCTGCATGTCCAAAGAAAGAACGCACCTCCCGCACAAACACGGGGTAAGAGAGAGAGGAAATAACATCAATTTTTACCTTATCAACCTGTATTCCCCTCTCAGAAATAAGATGTCCTAAAACTACACCTTCCTTTACCATAAAGTGGCATTTCTCATAATTAAGCACAAGGTTAGTTTCAACACATCTTTCTAGTACCCTGGTTAAGTTATACAGACATGAATCAAATGAAGAATCATAAACAGTAAAATCATCCATAAACATCCCCATGCAATTATCAATTAAATCAGAAAAGACACTCAACATACACCTCTGAAAAGTAGTAGGTGCATTGCATAGGCCGAATGACATCCTTTTATAGGGAAAAGTGCCAAAAGGACAAGTGAAAGTGGTCTTGTGTTGGTCCTTAGGAGCAATATGAATCTGCATGTAACCAGAAAAACCATCTAGAAAATAATAATGGGATTTACCTGCCAACCTCTCAATGACCTGATCAATAAATAGGAGAGGGAAGTGGTCCTTTCTAGTAGCCTGATTGAGTCGCCTATAGTCAATACACACTCTTTATTTGTTAGCAACTCGGGTGAGGACCATCTCATTTTTCTGGTTCTACACAACAATACCACTTGGACATGTGAAACCCATTTACTGTCAGAAATGGGGTAGATGATTCCAGCCATCAGTAGCTTGGTCACCTCCTTCTTCACTACATCCAGAATGGTAGGATTGAGTCTTCTTTGGGGCTGTCTCACTGGCCTAGACTCATCCTCCAAGTGAATCCTGTGCATATATACAGCTGGACTAATTCCATGAATGTCATTCAATGTCCAACTGATAGCTTTCTTGTGCACCTTTAGGACTTGCAGTAGCTTCTCTTCTTGGTCCTCTAGAAGGCTGTTGGATATAATCACTAGGAACTTCTGCTCTGCGTCCAGATAAGCATATTTAAGGTGCTTTGGCAGAGGGCTCAACTCCAATGAAGGTGGCTGCTAAATAATTGATAATGGAGGTTGTTGGGCTGCAGCAACCATGGATATCACAGAATTTGGATCTGCACCTGCAATGGAAAGTAAAACAACAGAAGATATGGCAGTATTAATCTCAGCACAAATGAAACAAATGCCACTATCACAGGTGCAGTCTGGTAAAATATCTAAATCTAAATATGAAAACTGAGACAAATTAAAATCTAAATCTACATCTACATCAACAGCATCTACAACAATATTAGAATCTATGACATCAATATCAGAATCAAAATCAACATCAACATCAGAATCAAAAACAACATTTCTATCCAATACATCAACTAGAAAAACAGAAAAATTAGAACACTCTGAAAGCATCGAATGGCTCTCAGCTGGATGTCTCATGGTATCAAAGATATTGAAGTGAACTGTGTCATCTCCAAACTCCATGGACAATGTGCCTGTATGGACATCAATCTTGGTCTTCGCAATCATCAAGAATGGTATACCCAGAATCAAAGTCGAGTTCTCATCCTGCATATCAAGAATGTAAAAATCAGTTGGAAAAATCAATTGGTTAACTTTTACCAACACATCTTCAAGCACTCCCAAGGGCTGAGTTGTGCTTTGGTTTGCTAACTGAATAATGACGTTAGTTGGTTTCAAGTCTCCCAAATACAACATCTTCTATACAGCTGATGACATAACATTGATAGAAGCTCCTAAATCCAGCAAAGCACTAGTAAAAGAGGACTCTCCAATTGTGCAGGGAATGGAGAAAGTTCCTGGATCACCACATTTCTGTGCAAGGCTAGATTGGGACAAGGATGAAACTATCTGGACTTTCCTCTTCTTCAAGTTCCTCTTATAAGTACAGAGCTCCTTTAAGAATTTTGCATAACGAGGAATCTGTTTAATGGCATCCAACAAAGGAATATTAATCTCCACCTTCTTGAAAGTATCCAGCAACTCTTGGTCTATTTCTACTTTCTTTGATGAAAGAGTTCTAGATGGGAAAGGAAGGGGAATCTGCTGCTACTGCACAAAATTAACCATAAACTGATAACCTCTTGTTAGACTGCTTCTATAATGCGCTAATAACCTCTTTTATCTAAACTACAACAACTAACAATATAATCAGCATTTTATCTATAAAAGTAAGATTTAAGTATATGATTATAACTCTAACGTACATGAAATTATAGACTTATCAATCCCCTCATACTTGAGATTTGCTTGCCCTCAAGCAAAATTCCTGACGAAAGAATAAAGGAACAATTTGAAACATATCATCACAGCAAGGAACCCAAAATAATAGAGACATAAAGAACAAAAGAGTAATATCACAGAGTGTAGGTAATCAAAAGGTATTTTAAGAATTTCATATTCCCTATCTTCTTACTCAAACATCAAATTGTGGTACTCTACTCCCTTTTCTTTCTCAGTGTATAAGGACAGAAAGAGATAATGCTTAGCCCCTCTAAGAAGAAATATACTACCATAGGCTTAACCATAAACTGACTCTCCACTAAATCAATTTAATGCAATTAAAAATCATGAGGTCTTTTTCAAGTTGTAATGTGGCCAAAGGGTTATAATCATTAAGGTGAGATAAATAAAAGAAATGATGCACAAAGGGTTAATTAATTAAAACAATTACAAACACCCCCTAAGTTTATAAATGAAGCTTTTGGAGTAATAATTTTATATTTTCACTTTCAATCACTTTCTTTACTCCTCTTTTCTTTCATTCATATGTAATCCATCTTTCTTTTTACAATTTTTCATTCTTTTTTGCAACTACACAAGAGATATAGAGAAGAATTTTACCAAACAATCCAACAACTCAATGGCTCCATTCGTAAACTCAAAGTCATTAAAAATTTTATAATTTCAAAGCAAGGGACCAAGAAAAATTAATAAAGCTCAAAGTGGGTAACTAGTTGTATTTGTTTCTCAAAGCATGCTGAAGCCTAAGAAAAAAATAATTCTAATATGTCTCAATCATATTTAAAATATACAATCAAACGAAGTAGCCTCAAATCAGTTACAAGTCAAGTTCTAGAACACAAATCTAAAAGGGATAATCACACAAAATAATGAAGAAAAAGGGTATCATTAATTAATTTAAGGAAAAGCAAATCTCAATAAAGGCTCAAAACTCACATGTGTGTGGTAAAATTTAACAGAGAGCAAAAAGTTAGAGCTTTCACAAATTTGTCATTTCCTAATTAATCCAAAACTCAATAGAAATCACTCAACATGTTCTTTTATTTTTAAAAAAAATTAGGTTCCTTGGAATAAAATTTTCAAATTTTCCAAAAAAAAGGGAGCATAAGAGATTACTTAGGGACAAGTAATAATGGAACCCCTTCTCATACTTAAAGCATAACATTGTTCGTAATGTTTAAGAAAATGAGAAAGAAAGTGGAGGCAAAGAGGGCATGAGAAATAAAGAAGAAAGAGACTCCCTGATCGTGAAGAAAACTATCAAAGCTACTACTAATCATATAGCACGGTCATGCTAGATGAGGAGGCACACTCGTGCATAGATGAAGAAGACCTAGAATCTAGATGCAGTTGTTAGCACAGCAGTGCACCTTACAAGCATGGGCGTGCATGTGGAATGGGCACATCCAAAAAAAGTCATCATGATGATCGTCTCTCTTTCTAAAATTCATAATTAATTCATTATAATTCTAAAAATTCTAACATAAATTTGATGCCTACAAATTTCAATTTGAGTAATGGTTTTTGCTTGCAAGTCACACATTCTATTGTAGTAGATTTAAGTCGTGGTTTCTATTTACATGTCACACATTGTCCTATTTCAAAAGCAAACTCTTAGAAAAATTATAACTTACTCATTTAAATCCAAATGTTATGAAATTAATGGAGCTGTTCTCCTATATTTATTTATTTATTTTTTCAAGCAAAAATATATGTTTAGACTTGAGGTTCATAAGTCACTCTCTGAAGAAACAAACTTCCTCTACAAGTTATAGGATTTTACTTTTCACATAAAAGTGGGTTAGAAAATTCATATCTTTCTTTTTCAAATATAATTACAATTTAAACAATTACAAAGTCTTATACGATACACAATTTGCCTCTGCAGGTCATAGGATTCCTTCTTTCTAACAACTTGATATAAAAATCATAATTTATTTTAATTCAAATTTTACTGAAACCTATGAGAAATTAATCTTAATATAGTCTTTTATCTAAATAAAATATTTCTATAAATATTTCCAAACCAGTCGTAGAAATTTGTAAAATTTGCAATTTAACACCTAAATTTTTTATTATTTACAAAAACAACCTTTTACCAAAATTTGGTGATTTTTAGGTTGGTTAGCACGTTTTCCTATACCTCTAAGTCATTTTTCAAGTCTTAATATGGTCAAAAATATTCCTTTGATCCTATCACGCATGTAATCAAATATTTTAAAATTTTAAAGTCCACTTTTGGTCAAAACTATGATATTTTCTTATTTAAAGATTTAATCTTTTCAAATTTATCCTAATTTGTTTGTCAACTTTATATATTTGAAATGGTCTAAGTTCCCAAAGTGTGTAAGGTTCTAAAATTTTTTTTCTTAGTTACTTTCTATTTTCTGGTTATTTTCTACCAATTTTTTTGAAAATACATTTAAATTGTTATTTAAATTTAAAATAATACTGAAAACTCCATAATAACATAATCAAGTATTCTTACCTATGAGAATAATTTTTGTGATTTTAGGAATTTTCTAAAATTAAAAATAACATAAAACATTTCTATACTACTTAAAACTTCCAATTTTCTTTAAAATTTGTGAAAAATTCAATTTATATCCAACCAAAGAGGAAATCACAAATTTTATTTCAATAATAATATAATCAAGTCACACAAACATCAACCAAAGGTTAAAAATTTAGTTTATGCATTTAAAATGATATTTGTAAAAACAACATAATCTAAGACCAAAAATACTCAAATTTGCAGAAAATTCCTAAAAAAGATTTCAACAATTCTAAAGCATGAAATCATATATACTCATATATCATGAACATAGCACCTGTAAGCAATGTCATCAATAAAATTTTCCCTAAACACCCTTTTATAGTTTGTTAGGATTTTTCTATGAAATTTTCTATTTTTGTTGGTTTTAGGAATTTTCTTAGAATTTTTTGTCAAACCAATTTTTAATGTCATACACCAATTAGGACCATGAAATTTTTATCAAATAAAAAAGGCTAAGAGTTTTCTTTGACTTCAACTCATATAGCAAAAGTAGCCCTTAATTTATGAACTGCCCTCCTTTACTTGATTTTTGTTTTGCTTTTGTGAAGATGAAAGTGGGTGGTTGCCTCCTCTCCCTTTCTTATTACTATTTCATATATTTTGGGTTTCCTCCTTACTCCTTGAAGTCAGCTATCTCACATTTAAAAACAGCACCTAAGGGATTGAAGTTTTTCTACTTAATTGGTTGGTGGGGTATTAGTATTTTGTCTAGTCTTTCTTTGAATTTTTCAAGTGTTTGGTTATGAAATAGGTCATGGTTGATGGTGTGAGATTCCTTTAGTATGTGTTTGTTATCATCAAAGGGTTGAAAGGGTTCGAATTTGCTAAAATAGGAAAATTTTGGCAAAGTGTTCAAAGTTGCTCCTTGGCTTTTATGTGAACTTTTCTTGACTTTCAGTTTGCATAGACTTTTTCAAAATTTTTCTTGACTTCTTGTGTGATGGGGTATCTGGCTATATAGTGGATTATTATTCCAATATTTTTCTTCATGAAATTGGCCCTCCATTCAACTTCCTTCAATGTGTAAAGTGGCCTACAAAAGTTTGCACAAGGTGGAAAAATTTGGCCTTTATGATGTCATTTGGTTTGTCTCTTATGTTTGCTTGTTAGCTCTTAATTCTCTTGCTAATCAAGTTTGATTTCCATTCTCTAATTATCATCCATTAATGGTCAATTTGAGAAAAATTTAGTTACAATTTAGTTAGGCTAATTGGATAGGAATATTGCATTGACCCAAATGTATTTCTCATGGAGTTTTGGTAGACTAAGCTTCCTCTCCCATTGGTGTAACACTCTCTTTTTTATTCCTTTGTTTTTGGACAAATAGGAATTTTGGCATAGCATTTCACGCTCAAGAGAGATATATCTCGCTCAAGTTAGACAAATATTTTTGAACTAGGCTTTTTGGAGTAAGCGAGAAAGGATAAAATCACCCTAACTGTCTTCTTGCCCAGTAAAGAAGTGGCTTGCTCAAGTGAGAAGGGCTATCGCCTAGGCAGCCTCATAGGAAAATTTAGGAATTCTCTAAACCTATTCTAGCTCAGGCAAGAATACCTCTCGCCTAAGCAAGAATATTAGAAAAAGGTTAGAAAATCACTATCTGGTTTTCTCATTTAGGCTAGAAGGATCTCACTCAGGCAAGAATGAGCTCGCTTAGGCGAGAATGCACTTGCTCAATCGAGAGCTCGCTCGCTTAAGCAAGAATGCACGGGTCAGAAAGGTATTTAAGGGAGTTTGCATTGAAAAATTTTATTTTACACCAAAAGCACCTCTCCCTCTCTATTCTCTTCATTCTCTCCCTCTCCCTTCTCAGAGAAAGCCTCCCCTAATCCTAAATCTTTTTCAAATCTAAGCTTGAAATGTCGATTTCACTTAAATCTAAGTAAGCTTATTGAGTTTTGCTCTTGAATCTCATTACTATTTCTTTATTATCTCTTTCCATAATAGTACTTTATATTGTGATATTAGGTAGAACTTTGGTCTTTGGGTAGTGTCTCTGGTCTAAACATGAAGTCTTAATTTCATTAAATATCAAATTTCAGAAAATGAGAAAAAATAAAATTTCATTCAAAATAATTTTTCATCATACATAGTTCATTAAAATATTTCAAAATAAGGATGGTTACAATTTGCATCAAATCGTTGCTATAGGACTTAATGAGTACATCAAATTTCTCAAAATAAATTCATAAGTCCTATAGCAGTTTCATCCATCCTTCACTGAATCCAGTGCTGATCATCTTGGTCGCCTGAAAAATAAATGTAAGGGTGAGTACTCTACACTACCTAACACACACACAATTAAACATAGAGTCTTACCTCACACACACTTCACGTTATTCATAATACATTTTACATAAGTATAAGTACAAACAACAAAGTTCAGCAATTCATTTCAATTCACAACAGATGCACTCATAACACCAAAATATTTTACATGCGTGCATTCACTGCACGCAGCCACGCTTATTGTGACACTGTGATCACAGATTCACACCATGAACGGTCGCCGGTTACCCCTCTTCACAGATACCGCGTGGGCAGTCATGAGTTACTCAGTAAAGGTAGTAGTCAAAGGTCTAGTCAAGAGGAGAGTGTGTGGCCTGTGGTGCACCCATGCCCACTGTTAGTGTCACCACCACTCTCTTTTCCCCAAGGTATTTCTACCGTCCTCATCTTCTACACCTCCAGTGTATTGCTAAACCATTCATAACATCATTACAATAACATTCAACATGCCCCACCCCACTCACACACATTTCCATTACATACAACATTCATTCATAGAACACGCCCCGATACCCATAATCATTCATAACACTCGACACGTATGCCCTTATTCCATCACACATCAATTTCAACAAAGTTTACGTTTACATTCAACATGCCATCTACACCTATTTCTAACCATTTACGTTTTCAATCATTGACATACACACACATTCACTCACATTCTCAATCATGGGTATGTCAACCTTACAATCAAACTACATTGCAATATTTAGCAAAATAGACGATAAATCAAACACAATGAGATAGGGTAGAGTCCCCCCTTACCTCAAATTGAAGAATCACACACAACAATGGTAGAAAATGTTCGCCACACAAGTTTCGTCCCTAGAACACATAGAAAACTCCATAAGAACTCAAAGAGAACCCAAAAAATAAAGAAGAGGGATGAAGACCAAAACCCTAACTATTAAAACTCACCTCCAAGCGTCTCCAACACGAATCTAACCTTCAATCTAACTCACGAACGGCTTTGGAGGCAATTTAATCAATGGAATATGGTTTGGGATGGAGAAGATCGAAGAAATTTTGAAAGTAGATATAAGAAATGAGGTTCCCCAACCTAAACCCCTTTAAATCCCCTTCTGGTCGCAACACTCTCACTACAGCGAGACTGCACCCAGAAATGCACCCCAAATTGTCGCTTTATCGCTACAACAAGAAGGCGACAGTTTCACACCTTCCTCTCAAGGCTCTCTCGCTACAGCGAGAATACCCCTGTATTACACCTTTAACCTATTTTTCATCCAAATAGTCCAATCCAATCATATACAAATACATTTATACGCATCCATATGCATTTATACACACCAGCATTCAACATTCATCATCATGCACTCAAGTGCAAATTCTAATATTCATTCACATCATATACACACACACACACACACACACACACACACACACATATCAATAATCAATATTATAAAAAATTTAGGGCATTACAGAGCTCACAAATAACTTAGTCTCAAAGACATATTTCTAGGTAAGGAGAGTTGATCGCAAATCCTGACTCCTATTTACCTATTTTTGGCTTAGAAATTCAAAGTCTCTTGCTTAGGATGACATGTAAAACCTATAGGTATTTTCATTACTACCTAAGTAAAGTTTCATAATAAGAATTGTGAAAAAAGCCAATTTTTTAGAAGTTCTACAACCTTATTAGTAATTATTATGTATCAACAGATTTGGGGTGTTAATTAATTTTTTAGGATAATAAATGTGGCAGGAAAATGATTAAACCTCAGGATAGATGATTTTTATTAAGACCGAAAGAGTATGATCTCTGACAAAATATTTATGAACTGTGCGACTAGTCTTAATTTGGTGGTGTCTGACCTTTGGTGGATTGTATTGGGTTTATATTGATATGTTTCCTGTTTTATAATATGTTGGATTGAGAAGTTTGATTATTGTGTAAAATTGATGCAAATAGTCTAACCATCTTTAAATTATGTGTGAATTGGATGAAGTTTGAATGTTTGTACTTTTACACATGTTTTGTTTAATAGAATGATGCGAAAGAGAAGAAGGAAAATATGTTATAAGTGAAAAGCAAAGAAAAGAATTGGTGTGAATAATTAGGAATGTCTTAGAAGAATATGAGAAAAGGAAAAAAGGAGTAACTAATACATGTGTCATAAAAACAGTGATTGACACGTTTATAATATGTGTGTGGTAATACATCGACGGATGAGATTATAACACATACGTTATAATTCATTGATTAGTGTGATTGTAACACATGTATTAAGACAATATTGATTAATATAAACAGTATGATTTGATGTGCCACTGTTGATATACTATATGGATAGTTCAACAATACACTTGGGGTATAAGGTCTAAAGTTTATTATGAAAATCTAAGGGAATGAAAGTGGTAAATATTGTTCACTGATCTATACACAATTAATAGTTTGACGCATTTATAAGCCTCACATTCATTTCTTATTTTAACTCCTAACTCTCAAGCCCATGTTAGTTGTGTACCTATTTTCTTTAGAGTTAATGATGTGTTCATTTAACTACGACGTTCCTATCTGTTGGGTGTGATGTTGTATGATGGTTGTGGTGTAAAATGACTTGAAACTATGTATGCATAAGCTGTGTGATTGATGTGTAAAGGTTTTATGCATGTTGTGTGTGCGTTAGAGGATTTTAGTTTATCTTGAGCTGCAGGATATCTCGTTGTAGCAAAAATGAGTCGTCCAGAACAAGGCACTTTGTAACTCTCTCACTGCAACGAGAAAATTTTTGCTGCAGCGAAAATGACTTACAGAAAAGGGTTCCATTGTTTGGTATATCTCGCTGTAGTGAGAGTATCGCGAATTGAGGGGTATTTAAAGGGTTTTGAGCTAAAAACTTTCATTTCTCACCAAACCACTATTTCTTCTCACTTCTCTTCTTTTCTCTCACCCTCTTCACTCGAAGAAAACCTTCTCAAGGCCAAGCTTCTCCCAGATCTAAGTGAGAACCTCTACCTAGTGCGGATCTAGGTGAGTTTTAGGGTTTGGTTTCCTTGTTTCATCCCTTTTTTCTTGATTTTTTTCTCAAAGGTCTCTATTTTATGGTAATAGGAAGATCTGAGGACCTTGAGCGTTATCCTCTCTTGGAAACACATCAAAATTTTGATCTAAGGAAATCTTGTTCTAGGTAAAGGGAGCTTACCTAAGCTGGCCTTTTCGTTCACTAAATGTTTAGACCTTTATGTGTATAAGTTCATTTTAGCTGAGATTGAGTTAATGTAGGGACAAACCCTAAGGTAGAATACTAAGTAGTTATGTGATTGACTGTGAAAGTAGGAAAATTATGCTAAGGCATGTAGGTTGAAATATTTAATGGGATGGTAAAGTATTTAAAATAAAGCATGAATCCTATGTGCTAAAATGAATGAATGAGTGCTGATAGGAATGTGGATTTGTTGCTGTATATGTATGTGCATTGCCAGACATAGCTGAGTTGTTAAATACATGATTGTGGCTAAGTTGTATTATTATGCTGAAATTTATCATTCTAGTGCCTAGCTGCATATTTAGATAGGGTAGGCATGTATCGATCAGATAACATGTTGAGTTGTACTATGCTATCTAAATCCAGATACTAGGATGGGTTGCTCCCAGATTGGAGATTTGTAGGTTCCTTCTGGATTAGTAAGGTTGTGAACCGGTTGGAACTAAGCTGTTGCTTCTTGAGTTATATGAGTTGCATTGTCGTGCTGAGTGCTGAAAATGTGGAGATAATGAGTTGTATGAATGTTTATATTCACAACTTATTTCCATAACCATGATGGTTATTTCATAAGCTCACCGTTACATTCTATCTGTGTTGGTGTGTGCGCATCGTGCAATGATCCTACGATGATACGTGAGTAGATTGATGAATTCACTTTTGCTTGAGGACAAGCAAAAGTTTAAGTTTGGGGTTGTGATGAATTCACTTTTTATTATATTTTCACTTGCTTTTTTGGTGCTCCTTAATAGAAAAAATGGACTTAGATAGTGCAAATAATATAGAAATTACATTTTGAGTAAATATCATAGGTTTATTAATTTTTGGTTAATTTGCATTTAATTACATAGATATAGATTGCAATTTTAATTATCTTAATAATTTTGCAGAGTCCCTAAGTTAATTTTGAGAAATCTTGGCCCTTGGATGAAAGTTGCCCCCAAAGTAGCCACTTTTAGGAGCAAAAGTGGCAACTACAGCAAGTCTGGGCATCAAAGGTTTCAAAGTAGTTACTATCAAGCCCAAAAGTGGCAACTCCAGAAGCTCCAGGGACGCTAATTTTGAAGCATTCCTGCGCGTGGCCACTATTGGCTCTCATAGTAGCCACGCGCACCAAAGTAGCTACTATCAAGCCCAAAAGTGGCAACTCCAGAAGCTCCAGGACGCTGATTTTGAAGCATTCCTGCGTGTAGCTACTATTGGCTCTCATAGTAGCCACGCGCACCAAAGTAGCCACTTTCAGCACAAATAGTGGCAACTCCAGAAGCTCCAAGACGCTAATTTTGAAGCATTCCTGCGCGTGGCCACTATTGGCTCTCATAGTAGCCACGCGCACCAAAGTAGCCACTTTCAGCACAAATAGTGACAACTCCAGAGAAGTGGCAACCCTTCCATCCTGCGTGTGGACACTTTCAAGGCCCAAAGTGGACACTTTCAAAGGAAAAAGTGGACACTTTGGTGACATGTCATCCACTATAAATAGATTTTAGGAATTAGGGTACGGGACTTTTGACACTTTACACAATTTTTCTTTGCCAAATTGGGATAATTTCTTACGACATTGGAGTCTTGGGTGACAGCCAAGGGTCCTCTATAGGTTTTAATTTCCAATTTCTCTTTTGATTTTTCTTGAATTTACATTAATGATGTTTACGTTCTTGCATTTCTTTCTCTCATTTGTGAAGCCCATCCATATGGATGGCTAAACTTTCTTGTAATTCCTAGTCAATGCACATGAATCTTGAATTCTTGGAGTTAATTGCAATACAAATCTTTCTTTCCTTGAATTTATTAACCCCAATCTCTGAATGAAATGGAATTTGCATGAAGGGAACATTGCTTAATGAACCCTAATTTACCTAACGAAATTCTAAATCAAAGTTGCTTAATTTTGATTAATCCTTGAGGTTGCTTAATCTTAGGAATAGAGATTGGAGCCCATTAAGATGCTTAATTTTAATTGGGATGTTAAAGTTAGTCTTCGCTTGTTAGATTAACTTAATTCAAGGAGAAGAAAAGGGATTATTGAATCATTTGGAAGAATAATGATGGAACTCATTGCTTGACTAGGGATTACTCATTTTAATTGATTGAATTTCACTAGTTTACATTTTGCTCTTGATTAAAATCTGGAAATTAACAAACCTCCCCCCAATTTACTTGCTTTAAAATATATGTTCACACTTGTTCGATGTATGTTCCCAACCAAAAATTCCTTGGAGATGACCTAGGACAACACCCTAGTACTGCATTTATTTCTTTGCATATTTGATGAGGATTAATGACAATCTTTTGCATGATGAGTAGCTAAATTCGTTTCATCAAATTGGCGCCGTTGCCGGGGAATTATTGGTGCTGAACTTATGTTGAACATGATTAGTGCTCTGTTTTTGTGTCTTGCATATTAGTGTGTTTGTTTCATTTTGAGTTTTTGTGTTGTGTTGAAAGTCATACGAATTTTGTGATCTGTTTCTGCATTGCTGTTGCATGATTTTCTGCATCATTTCCTTCATTCAAGTGTTGCAACTTATCAATTACTCACTTTCAATTTTCTGCACTCATTTTGCTGCATTTTCTCTGTTTTTCTGCACTTTTACTGCAGAGAGATTTTAAATTGTTCTTGTTATTTCATTGACTCAATTTGCTTTCAATTTAGTTAGTTGATATCTAGTGCATGACCCGATCAAACCCTGGAGATTTGTATCCATTAGACCAGGAGATTGATAGGACTTTTCATAGGGACATTAGGACACATAGGGATCACTCTGAACACTCTAAACCATCATCTCCTACCGCATCTTTGCAATTTGTGACACCAATTTCTGTTTACTCTTCTACATTTTCACTTGACTCTAGTTTTGGAGCAATGACAAGTGATGAGAGGACTCTTAAGGAGCTAGCTGCACCGGATGTCACATACCAAACATTGTGCATCCAATATCCAGATGTGGATGCCCCTTTTGTTTTGAAAACTAGATTAATTCACCTTCTACCTAAATTCCATGGTTTTGCAGGTGAAGACCCTCACAAACACTTGAAGGAGTTTCACATTGTATGTTCCACTATGAGACCTCAAGGTGTTCCGGAGGAGCATGTCAAATTGAAGGCATTTCCATTCTCTCTTATGGATTTGGCTAAAGATTGGTTGTATTATCTTCCACCTGGCTCTATTACAAGTTGGGACACCCTCAAGAGATTGTTCCTGGAAAAATTTTTCCCTGCCTCAAGAGCTGCCTCAATAAGAAAGGAAATATGTGGTATTAGGCAGCTGGAAAGGAAAAGTTTGTATGAATATTGGGAGCGTTTCAAGAGACTTTGTGCTAGCTGCCCCCATCATCAAATAAGTGACCAGCTCCTAATCCAATACTTCTATGAGGGCTTACACCCAATGGATAGGAACATGATAGACGCAGCTAGTAGGGGAGCCCTAGTTGACAAGACTCCCGCTGCCGCTAGAAACCTCATTGAAAATATGGCAACTAACTCTCAACAGTTTGCTACAAGGCAAAATTCTCTCATGTCCAGGAATGTCAATGAAATTCAAACTTCAGATTCACACAAGCTAGAGCATAAGCTAGATGAGTTGGCTTCTATGGTGAAACAGTTGGCATCCATCCAAAAGAATTTTGCTGCATATACACTTCCACCTCCATCCATTCCAGTAATGCTTTGTGGGATTTGTTCATCTACGGATCACTTCACTGATAGTTGTCCCACATTGCAAGAAACTGAATCTTCAGAAGGTAATTCTCAAGCTTATGCTACTAATATTTATGCTAATAAATTCCCTTTTCAGCAGCCGCAGCAACAACAAAGATGGGATTTATCTTCCAATAGATATAATCCCGGTTGGAGGAACCATCCTAACTTAAGGTGGGGAGGAAATGCACAGCATCAAGGATCTAGCCAACCATCCAACAACCATTTCCAACCGCATCAAGCTAGGCAAAGCAAGCCATATTCAGCCCAACAACATCACCATCCATCATCTCCATCTCAACAACACCATTAAACATCCCCTTCACTAGCTCCTGCACCTCAAAAGAGTGAGTCATCTTTGGAAGACCTTGTGAAGCAACTCACCATGAGTAATCTCAATTTCCAGCAACAGAGTCAGGCCTTCCAACAACAGACTCAAGCAAGTATCAAGACCTTGGAGAATCAAATGGGTCAACTTGCTTCATCCCTAAAACAACTTCAATCTCAAGGTTCAGGCAATCTCCCTGCACAAACTGTAAAACCCAAAGAATGTGAGTGCCATTACCTTGAGATCTGGTAAGGTGATGCAAGAGCCAGAAATGCCTAAGAAGAAGGATCCTAGTCGCGCTTTAGCTGCAGAAGGTGAAGGAGGAGAGATCAAGAGTCAAGAGCAGCCTGCACCTATGCCCACACCATGTCAACCAAAAGTGGTAGACAAAGAGGAGAGGTTCATTCCTATTCCCTTCCCTCAAAGAATGGTTCAGCCCAGCAAGAAGCAAGAAGAGGTTGATAAAGAAATTCTGGATACTTTCAGAAAAGTTGAAGTCAATATCCCCTTGTTAGATGCTATCAAGCAAATCCCAAAGTACGCCAAATTCCTTAAGGACTTGTGCACTCATAGAAGGCGGCTAAAGGGTAATGAAAGAGTGAACATGGGGAGGAATGTATCAGCTTTTTTTGAGAGGCAGAAAACTTCCATGCCTGAGAAATGCAAAGATCCAGGGACGTTTACTATTCCCTACATTATAGGCAACAATAGGATAGATAATGCCATGCTTGATTTAGGTGCATCTATTAATGTTATGCCTTTATCTATCTTCACATCTTTGTCTCTTGGACCATTGCAGCCCACAGGTGTCATCATCCAGCTAGCAAACAGGAGCACAACACATCCAGCTGGACTTGTGGAGGATGTGTTAGTGAGGGTGAATGACCTCATTTTTCCAGCTGATTTTTACATCCTTGACATGAAAGAGTCAATGGATAGTGTTGCACCAATCATTTTGGGAAGACCGTTCTTAAAGACTGCGAGAACGAAGATTGATGTGCATGCCGGATCACTTACTATGGAGTTTGGAGACAATGTTGTCCGCTTTAACATACTGGATGCTATGAAGAACACTCTGTTTTCCACATTAACCATCTTGATAAATCAATAGATGATAATTTGTCTGAATTTTAAGGAGGAGACTTACTCCTTAATTTTTCTGATTATGTAGATACTTCCAATTGTGAATCGTGTAATAGTTCTTCTCTGTGTGGCATTTGTGCTGAGATTTCTGATTATTTGAATGCAAATTCTACTACTTTCAACGTTGATAAACCTGAAAATTCCATAGGGTTGGAATGTGATGTATTGAGTACAAGTACAGTTGAATCTAACGCCTTTGGTTTGAATATTGCAGAGACTTTGTCAAATGAAAGTGCCAAATCACTTCCTTCTGTGGAGCAACCTCCCACATTAGAGTTGAAGCCCCTACCAGAACATTCTGAGAAGCTCCTGGTCATTATTTCCACCAAGCTTGAAGGCGATCAAGAGAAGATATTGTTGGAAGTAATTAAAAGGCACAAGAGAGCTATTGGATGGACTTTAGCTGACATTCCTGGTATTAGCCCTCTCTTGTGCATGCACAAAATTCTGTTAAAAGGGGGGACTAAACTAGTGAAGCAACTTCAGAGGAAAAGGAAGCCAAACTCCAAGAACTAGAAGCGCTGCACTTAGGAGCATATGAAGACTTAAGAACCTACAAGGAGAGAACTAAGCAGTATCATGATAAATTGATAGGTAGAGGAGAGTCCTATGTAGGTCAAACGATGCTTCTATTCAACTCATGTCTCAAGTTCATGACTGGAAGGCTGCATTCCAGGTGGATTGGTCCATCAACAGTTACACAAGTATTTCCTAATGGTGCAGTGGAAATTAAGAGTGACTCCACTAACAAATGTTTCATAGTGAATGGACATCGCCTGAAGCATTTTTTGGAGAACTCAGTTCTCTTGGAGGAGATTGAAGAGGTGGATGTGTACTCCCCCATCATTTCCTTCAACCAAGACCCCTGTCATCAGTAAATTACTTTGCACGTCAAGCTAGTGACGTTAAAGAAGCGCTCTGTGAGAGGCAACTCACACGTGAATAAGGATTTTTGCTCTTTCCCTTTGCATTCTTTCAATTGAGTTTTTGTTTTTATTTGTTTTCATTTGTAGGTACAATTCAATTTTGTGTGAATTATTTTCTGTGGACTCAGAATTTTTGCAGGGACTGTGGCAGCAGCAAACTCTTTGGGTACTTATTCATGCTTGGTACAAATTGTTTTTCGTGATAGTGGTCACTTTCATAAGCCATAGTGGTCACTTTGGCTCAAGGTAAGCATATTTCTCTCTGTAGTTCCCACTTTTAAGAGTAAAAGTGGCTACTTTGACACCTAGGAGGTCAATAGTTTGCGCGTGGACACTTTCTAGTCCAATAGTAGCCACGCGCAATTCACTTTGCATTTTGGGGCTCACTGTAGTTACCACTTTCTTCGTTGAAAGTAGCCACGCGCATATGCTCACAAAGAGGAACTCTCTGAAGTTCCCACTTTGAAGCCCCATAGTAGCCACGCGCAAACTCAATTTGAATTTGGGCTTACTGTAGTTGCCACTTTCTCACTTGAAAGTGGCCACGCACACTTGTCCCACAAAATAACCCACTGGAGTTCCCACTTTGAAGCCCCATAGTAACCACGCGCATATGCCCACACACACAACCTCACTGTAGTTGCCACTTTCTTCCTTGAAAGTGACTTTAATTTCACTAATTGTTGCATTATGATCCTTGAGCTTAAAAGCCATTTTCTACTATCCATTGGATTGCTATACATAGTGAACGTATGCCACACCATTCTCTGTGCTTAATTGTTCTTGTCTATACCATTTGAGCTCTATGTTTGTAGGCTATGTACCATGATTGGAATTGGTTGCCCTCTGAGTCATATGTAGCACTATACACCCTTTTGCACACAAATTACTTAGGATGGTATCAAATTATTTTGCAGCCCCTGGTTTGATTGTTTGCTGTTGTGTGTTACTATGAAGGTTGACCCAATTTCCCTGCACTACCCATTCACATATTCTTTCTTCTCTGCAGATAATGTCAAGCAATCCTAGAAGGAACTTTGAATACATCATCTATAAAAAGGGGGGTGAACTCTTTGTCCCTGTTTTGCATTTATTTCTCACTTACATTTCCTCATTTCTATTATTCTCTTTTCCTTTTAATCTAGTTCTATTTTGTATTTTGCTTTTATGCTCTGATTGCATTTCCCATCCAACCCATACTCATTCTCATTTTTGTACATATTTCCATTCCTAACATTTTGAACATATTTTCTTGCCGGGTGAATTGTGCTCACATTATTGCAAGTTCTTGTCACCTTTACCATGGTAGTGAATTGGGCCTCTTACTTCTTTTCTGTGTGCATATTACATGTATTGTTGCATTCATCCTCTAGAACTTGCCATGTTTCTTAATTCAATATGCATTGTGCAATTTTTCATCTAGATGATTGAGGCCTTCTTTGCACATACCCTTCCCCCCACCCTTGCACTTCACTTCCCTGTTCCCCACTTCTTGCTTTTGCCAAACTTAGTCAACAAATTTACTTCCCTTTCCTTAATAGAGGTATTTCTTTTGAGTTGCCTCAAGATTGAGTGCAAGAAACTAAGTTTAGGGTGTTGATTATGCTTGTAGTTGCTTGAGGACAAGCAATGTCTTAAGTTTGGGGGTGGTGGACAACATACATGTTCATAATACATGACAAAAAAAAATAATAAATAAAAAAAAATGATTGTCAAAGTCCATGATATCACAAAAATATGAATGAATGAAAAAGGAGAAAAGAAAGAAAGAAAAATATAGCAAGGCATTTGAGTTGAAAAAGGATCTCCACATAAGGCAAATAAGAAAATTAATGTGGTGAAAGAATGCTTTAACCTCTTAAGCTACATCATTTAAGGTATTCCACTCTAGTTGTTGCACTAAATCACTCAAAAGAACTCCCTCCTCTTGAGTACCCACTTGATCTTGTCACCCTCCTTGGTTAAAATTTGAGCCTATCCTAACCCCATTTGTGACTAACAAAGCCCTCATGATAGGTGGTTCGTTGTATCTAGGCAAAGGAGATTGAGAATATGGGCAAGCCTATGGTAGGGTGAGGCTAAATGCATGGATTAAGGGAAAACACTTAGCTTGAAATGTTGTTGAGTGATGAGTGAAACACCACCTTGTGAGATGGATAGTTTCTTTGCATTATGTGAGTTACATGAAACCTTGCTTGATTCTTTTGTTTCAATTTTGTGGGACTTTGCATGGAATATTTGACATGAATATGATTCCTCTGTTGAATGAGTCTATGGTTGTGAAGATGTTGCAAGTGCTAATTAAAGCATGAAGTTGGAATGAAAATCTCTAAAAAAAATTTTGGATAAATCCAACCCTCTTCATTTGCTTTGCTTGAATTTTGATTTGCTTGAGGACAAGCAAAAGTTTAAGTTTGGGGTTGTGATGAATTCACTTTTTATTATATTTTTACATGCCTTTTTGGTGCTCCTTAATAGAAAAAATGGACTTAGATAGTGCAAATAATATAGAAATCACATTTTGAGTAAATATCATAGGTTTATTAATTTTTGGTTAATTTGCATTTAATTACATAGATATAGATTGCAATTTTAATTATCTTAATAATTTTCCAGAGTCCCCAAGTTAATTTTGAGAAATCTTGGCCGTTGGATGAAAGTTGCCCCCAAAGTAGCCACTTTTAGGAGCAAAAGTGGCAACTACAGCAAGTCTGGGCATTAAAGGTTCCAAAGTAGCTACTATCAAGCCCAAAAGTGGCAACTCCAGAAGCTCTAGGACGCTGATTTTGAAGCATTCCTGCGTGTAGCTACTATTGGCTCTCATAGTAGCCACGCGCACCAAAGTAGCCACTTTCAGCACAAATAGTGGCAACTCCAGAAGCTCCAGGACGCTAATTTTGAAGCATTCCTGCGCGTGGCCACTATTGGCTCTCATAGTAGCCACGCGCACCAAAGTAGCCACTTTCAGCACAAATAGTGACAACTCCAGAGATCGAGATCTAAGTCACCAGGTTCTTCAGTAACCTGAGTACCCGTAATATGTTCAAACGTCCATCGAGATTATCTCCCAAGATAACCGTGGTTATGGTACGTAAACAGGTAGGTCAATGCTGCCAGAGTCCTCACAGTGGGAAAAATATATATACAGAGGGTATGATGGATTCTACTTGTAGGAAAATCAAAAGGATAGTATAAGCTAATTCCATCTCCATCATAATAATGTCACTAGGTACATCATTTACATATACAGCAATCCTAAAGAAACAAAGTCGCTGATACTCATTAAATACATAATTAAGTCTATTAACTATAGAACCATCTACTAACTAATCCTCTTGGTGGGTGTTATCATCTTGGTTCCCTGAAATGTTTACGTAAGGATGAGTCTCTATTTTTATTACTAAGCATATATTTCACAAATAATTGAATGATACAAATAAAAAAAAATCATACAAGCATCATATAACAAGATCATTAATCATCTAATTTATTCAACTTAGGTTTATTACTTTCATTGCCCTGGGATCCCTCAAAGTCTTCCTTAGCATAGATAGTTGCTAGATAGCCGCAGTTACATGGATACAATGTGTGCCAACCTAGTCCCTTTTAGCAAAAGTATAGTCAGGAGTATTAGTCAGAAAACGAGTATGAGGCATGTGGTGCTCCTACTCTCACTTGTCTTATGCAATTTAAGAGGAGCATCCACCACTCTCATTTCTCCAAGACTTCTCAATCTTCTTCATTTTTCACACTCCTAGTGTATCTCTGAATATCATATCCTTTTCTCATTTCATTTCTCTTTTCATATTTTCTATCTCATTTCTCTATATTTCACTCTAATTCATTAGTACCTCATACAATCAATCAATTATTGTCGTAAGTAGGCCACCCTTGGACTCAGTTCATAACATGCATGCATATACATATACTCAAAATAAGAGTCACATACTTCATCAAACATCACAGAACATAACAAAAGCATATTATCATCCAACACATACTCAAATCAAACATTTTCATAAATACAAACACAACAGTTCTTAGTAATAAGATAGAACTCTCTTTACCTTAGAAAACTAGTTTCGGTGACAAGAAAGCAAGTGAAGAATGGTTCACGGACCAAGGTAGTTCTACACCTTATATAAAAGAGTATTCATTTGAGTAAAGAGGAAACAAAGAAGATTGAAGTGAAAATGAGATATTCGAGCTCTAAGATACTCACCAACAATTCTGTAGAGTCAAAGTTTGAGCTCAGATTCGGTGAAGTTTTAGAGTTTCTAAGACTTTTATCTATGATATGGAAGAGAGAGTTCAAACAAAAATGATAGAAGAATGTGAGTTGTGAAAGTAAAATGAAATTTCCATACTAGAAATCTCTTAAATACCCCTCAGCCTTGCGCGCTCTCGCTTGGGTGACGAATCCATCACCTGAGCGAGATATGCAAACAATGGTTCTCTCAACATTTTATGGTATGCTCATTAAGCGAGCTCCATCTCTCTCAAGCGAGATGGTGACTAGAGAGGGCAATATTTCTACTATGAGTCCTCGCCTGAGCGATTCAGCTCGCCTGGGCTAAATCTTTGCTCGCCTAGGCAAGGTGACGGTTGAGCTAATTCTATCATATCTCGCTTGAGGGAGAATCATCTTGCTTTAGCGAAATTACCCTGAAGATTCTTTGTACCAACCTCTTCTAATATTCTTCATAATACACTTTTAACACATCTTCAATGCTATTTAATATCAAACAAAACATAATTTTCTAAATAATGAAAAGAGGGTGTTACAGAAGTTCAATTTCTAAGGAAAATTATACTCCCTATTCTATGCATGCATTATCTCATGAGTAAGTATTTGAATTAGGAATTGTAAAGCAGAATGTCATTGATCCTTTATTAAAAGGGGTCGTGACATTTAGTGGTATTAGAGCATTGTCTAGGTAAACCTACAGGTGAAGTTACTAGGCTTCAGTTGTGTATTCTGAGCAAGGAGTCTCAGCAATAAATCATAAGTCAAAATTTTCTAATCGGTTGATTATGTGGTAGAACGAGCTTGGTCATCTTTGTTCTCTAGCATTTAAACGTAAGAAATTTTGGCATATGAGGCTTGGGTAAGCTCTAGAGGGGTCATGTTATTGAGTAATGTGCCATTGAAATGAGCAATAATGTGTTGTTGAGATAGTGTGTTTGTTAGTTGTTTGCTTGTAGATGTTAATATTGTGCTGAATAAGTTGAATTGTTATGATATGTTCAATTTTAAAACACTATTGTGCCCGAAATTTGTGTATAAGTTGTGTTGCTATGTGCTGGTTTGTATATATATGTTGTAATTGGTAGATGGCTGGTGTAGTTGAATAATTGAATTTAATATAGAGCTGGCTGTTAGTATTATAAGATAATTTTGCCTTGCGTTAAGATGGCAAGACTGCCAAGAAAACATGTATCAAATCCTCCTCCACCTAATATGAATCAGATGACTCACGCTATAGAGGTTATGGCAGTGGCTGTGAGGCAAAGCTTAAAAGTTGTTCAGCAATAGCAAGCTGCAAATCAAGTAGCCGCTGCAGCTCAAGCAGCAGCAGCAGCAGCTACTACTATAACAACACCGCTGCCTGAGTACCAGGGGCTATCCGAATGTAGGAAGTGCGACCCTCAATAGTTTACCAGAGTTGATGGACTAGATTCTGCTGAGCTCTGGATCTGAGAGATTAAGAAGATCTTCCTCACCATGGGCTGTACTGAGGAGAGAAAAGTTATGTATGTTATGTACATGTTGACAGGGGATGCAGAGATGTGGTGGCAGAGAGCCCATGATATATTGGAGGCCTGAGGAGAGGCCATTACATGGGCAGTATTCAAAAGTAGCTTTATGGAAAATTCTTCCCACCCAATGTTCATGTTGCAAAAGAGAGAGAGTTATTAAGTTTGGTGCAAGGGAACTCATTTGTGTATGAGTACACAATTCAATTTGAGCATCTCTACCGATTTTATTTCCACCCAACTTTTAAGGAGTAGAGATGCCAAAAGTTTTTAGATGGGCTAAGGACGAATATTAAAAGGATCTTGATTCCACTTAGAATCACCAAGTTTTCTGACTTGGTGGACCATGAGACATCCCCATTATTATTAACAGTTTCATCCCAATTATTATGTTACTATGTCCAACTTAAGAGATTCTAATAAATTCAACCTGTTCAGTAAATATAAATGAAGGCATATATCCCACATATAATCCACATCTACATATATATAGAGTTGTTGTTCAACAGTAGATAATATAATACAGACCTCCTACCTTTCCTAGGTTATTCTAGTATTTTACAAAACTAAAGGAAAATGAAGGTCCGGCAAAAAGATCCTATGCACTCATAATTAACATATACCCCATTTTTTACTATTTTTGTTTCTTTTCAAGCAGATCACTCTCTTCTAGTCATCTAATCCATCTAGAGAAGGATTGTTTGGAAGGCAAGTATACCCATCAAGAAGTAATAAAGGGTTCTCAAAATATCGTCCTACAAGGATTGATTTCGAATTACTAAGAATTTTCTAATTTAATTGTTTAAGCTTCAAAGATACGAGATTAATTAAAAACAAGAATTTATAAAATCAATTATAAAACTAAGAGTAAGGAACACAAAACACGTCTTGGTTACACTTATCAGAGAAAAACCTAGGGCGTATGGGTGTTCTCATTCAATCCTTTATGTTATTTTGCTATTTAGATCTAAACCCGATTTCCTTGTAATTACCAATCATTCATACGAATACTATTAATATTCACTGGTCATGCAATATTAATATTCTTTTCTCTAAGTTAATATCCCTAATGGTCATGCAAGTTATCAATTTAGAGAAAGCCTAAGGAACCTATGAATTTGTTAATTCAATAACGATTAGAAGAGGAAGATTGGTTTGGTCTACCTAATATTTTATCTCGTTTTATCCTATAGATCTATTAATTAATCGAGGTACGATCGCCTGACGATGTAATTAATTAGGGTTAAGAGTGAGGAGCGATAGGATAAATTCTAATCACGGAACAGAATTTGAATTAAGATTCAAACATCAAAATCTCATAAATTCATAAACAGTAATCCTCATAGCCCTAGCTATAGATTTAGTTATTCATGTAGAAAGAAAGAGCTAAAATAATCAATAACATATCCATAATGAAGAGATATAGCAAACTAGAATATGAGATGAATCTTCGGTCTTCAAGTATAGTCGCTTGAAGCAAGTTTCTGCCAAGAGTATGCTGAGAAGTCATGCAAGAGAGGCAAAAAATGATTGAAAACTCGAAAGACTAAGGTTGTGTGTAAACTTGTGTCTAAAAGATACCTCTGACGATCCTCTCTTCTCCTATTTATAGAATTTAAACTCCTTTTAAAATTACTAAGATTAGGGTTCCAGAAATGAGCATGGCCGTGCACCTCGTGCATTACATCGAAGCACCCTTGTGCTTTACTGAGCGTGCTTATTGTTGATTTGGGCCCAAAATGCACCAAAACTCACTTCTGCCTCTTTTCTACCAAACTGCGCAAACAATATATAAATTTGTGTAAAATCTCAATGAAGTAAAGGTTAGATATAAATATATGGTTGTAAAAAATGGCCAAATTACAAACTTATCAAGGATCAACATGAAGGCCCAGGTAAGCTGTTGCACAATACATGGGGTAGGGAATCTCAACTCTAATAGGACTCTGCATAATTATGGGAACAATATGGGGGTTGTTAATAGTTGTAATAGTATCACATAACCCGTAAAGATAATAGTTTGATTAGCATTATTATGGCTCCACATTCTTGATCCCATACTAAAAGTCATGTTTTGCTCAATAATGGGAATACTCCCAGCACTCATTTTGCATCCATAACATAGTTAATAGACACAAATAAAGAAAGGGTAAGTAGATTATTCATAAATTATTTCATAAGGCAATATTAATTGCTTAATAAAGATAACTACTAGGTTGAAGATTGAGAGTTTTGTATTATTTCATAAGACACGTGATGTATTATTTCTTTTCTCCATGGAGTAACTAATTATCCATTTAATGTTCTAGGTTGAAGATTGAGAGTTTTGTACCCCCAATCCAGATAGTGCCATATGTACAACATCCTAAATAGGGAACCAAGCAACCGTACTCAAATTCTATTATGGTCACTCATTGTGGCTCACACTCTAACCAATCTTGGTACGTTCTAGTGCCTGTCAGGATTGTTTAGCATATTTCTCACTGCCTGCGACACAAATTAGCTTGGTTTGGTCTATTGCTAGGACTTAGGTATCTTACTATCCTCTATGGTAAAATCAACACTATTTGCCCCTCGCTTGTACATAGCGTTTTCAACCATTGTCCCTATGAATTGTTTCGTAATCACAAAATGAATTCTAGCCATTAATCTGTTCATTGAATACACACCTATCATAATCATTCATCCCTTAAAACAAGATAATCATTCATTTTATGGACATGACTATTTTTAGATTTTTCCAGATTTCATGCATCAATTTGTAAAATTCATAACTAATTCAATACAAATTCAAAAATCATGAAATTGCCTAGGTTTTTTTTTATGTGTCTACTTTTCAACAAAAATACGCACATAAATAAATTTTACACATAAAGTAACACTTAACTTTGTTTCTTTCTACTGCTCACATGATGTCACTTTTAGAATCCAGTTTGTAAAATTTGTAATAAATTCAATTCTCTTCCAAAACACATGAGACCAGTGATATTATTCTTAGTATTATGTCTATTTTGATGTAAAACTACTTTCAAATTCAAAATGTTTACATACATTAATTCGTGCTTTAATTTATCAATACATGTCACATGTTAGTAAAATTCTGCAATTGCATATTAAAAGAAATCATAAGTTATTCAAGTCACCACCAAAATTGATGAAATCAGTGGCATTCTTTCACTTTGCTTATATAGTTTCACAAAAAATTACAAGTAGAAAATTATCACTTTCATATCTCAGAACTTGTCCTAATTATTCTCTATTGCTCACATTAACTCACTTCTCAGAATCAGTTAAATATAAAAATTATAAATATTTTATTTGAAGTCCAAAATTAATCAAACCAGTGAGGATATTTTTCCTATATTATCTATTTTCATGTAAAAATATGAATAAAATAACGCCATATATATCCTTAAAACCAAAGCTCAAGTTCTCAGCAATATGTACAAACCATTAATTTCATAAAACAACAACTTTAGAAAATCATAAGTATTTTGTTTTAACTTCAATTTAAGTAAACTTAGTGAGTATGGTTTCCTTATGAAGTATAGTTTTGTATAAAAATATAACTATAATCACGTCATGCATGAATTTTAAGAAGAAAGTAACTTAAAGTGAGTTGTTCTCAAGAATCATTTACACACATCATGATATTCAAAAATTCATATCTATTTTGTTTTAAATCCAAATCAAGTGAAACCAGTGAGAAATATTCCAATAAGAAGTCTATTTTTATAATATAAAATAACTCCACAAACAAATATCAAAACAAAATTGAATCAAGACATACTGATCCTAGAATATTGTTTTCATGTAGTAGAAATTAGAAAAATCATAACTAATTCAATTTAAATCAAAATAAAGTAAAACCAGTGGAAAATTTTCAAAATTTAACTGTATACATGAATAAAATACAAAAAAAATTCTAAGTTTGTCTTATATTTTACATTATTTGAGATTCAGTCCTTTTTCTTTATGCTAATTGCAATTAGGTCCTTTTTCCAAAACTTGAAGAAGTCAGGTTGTCCAGCATGTTTTTTCCTTGCCTCTAAGTCATTGTCCAAGTCTCAATATGGTCAAAAACATTCCTTTGGTCCTACTACTCATATGATTAATTATTTTAAACTTTTTGAAATCTATTTATGGTCCAATCATAGTATTTTCTCATTTAAAAGTTCAATCCTTCAAATTTAATTTCATATCTTGGTTAAATTTATATGACTCTTATACTTCAGAGGTTTCAAAAACTGTCCAAGAGTCCAGAATTTATTTCTTAGTAATTTTTTTATTTTTAAATCATTTTCCTTTTACCCTTTCATTCAAAATCTTTAAAAATACATTTAAATTATTATTTCAAGTCAAAATAAATCTAAAATATCAAGAATATTATAATAATATAAGACAATATCTTAGGAAAATTTTTATGATTTTTAAAAAATTTTAAAAATAAAAATCAACACAAAAAAAAATTCCTTTTTATGTTCTACCAAAGCATAATCACGAAATTTTTACTAAGTTAAGAGTGTTTATGCCATATAAAAGTCAAACAAAAACTTAGAACTCATATCATGCATCAAAAGAATATTTACAGAAATAGTAGATAATTTCTAATAGAAAACTCCTGATTATTTATAGAAAACTTTAACAAAAGCCTCAATCAATTTCAAGGCATGGATTTACATATAATCAGCATAATATCATAACAATAACACATAACAAGCAAAGTTATCAATAAAATTCCCTCAAAATACCCACTTATAGTTGGTTAAGATTTTTCTATTTCGCTATTCTTAACAATTTTCTTGGATTTTCTTGTGCAAGTAAATTTTGTTTTCATATAGTAAATAGACCCATGAAATTTTCATTCAATATAAAGGCTTAAGGGTTCCCCTTGACTCAAAATTAATTAGCAAAAGTATTCCCCCAATTTATGAACTATACTCCCCTCCCTTACTTGATTTTGTCTTTGCCTTTTTGGGTGAGGTTGCACAGGTGTGTTGATCTCCTCTTCTTCCTCTTTTCTTGGTCTAGTTTAAGCCTCTTTATTGCCCTTCCAAGTCAGCTTTGAGTTTTTTTCTTAGTTACTTTCTATTTTTGGGTTATTTTCCACCAAATATTTTGAAAATACATTTAAGTTAACATTTAAATTCAAAATATTGCTGAAAACTCCATAATAACACAATCAAGTATTTGACCTATGAGAATAATTTTCATGATTTTAGGAATTTTTTAAAATAAAAAATAATGTAAAACAATTCTATACTAATTAAAACTGCCAATTATCTTTAAAATTTGTGAAAATTTTGACTTATACCCAAACAAAGAGGAAATCACGAATTTTATTTCAATAATACTATAATCAAGTCATACAAAAATCAAACATAGGTTAAAAATTTAGTTCATACATTTAAAATGATATTTGCAAAAAACAACATAATCTAAGACAAAAAAAAAAAAAACTCAAATTCGTAGAAAATTTCTAAAAATGATTTCAATTTCAAAGCATAGAATCACATATGTTCATCATAATATCATGAACATAGCACATGATAAGCAAATTCATCAATAAGATTTTCCCCAAACACCCCTTTACAGTTTGTTAGGGTTTTTCTGTAGAATTTTCTATTTTTATTGTTTTTAGGGATTTTCTTAGATTTTTTTGTCCAACCAATTTTAATATCATATATCAACTAGGACCATAAAATTTTCATCAAATAAAAAAGAATAAGGGTTACCCTTGAGTTCAAATCATTTAGCAAAAGTAGCCCTTAATTTATGAACCACACTTTCCTCCTTTACTTGATTTTTGTGAAGTTGAAAGTGGGTGGTTGCCTTCTCTCTCTTTCTTATTACTATGTGGTATGTTTTGAGTTTCCTCCTTACTCCTTGAAGTCAGCTATCTAACGTTGAAAAAGAGCTACTAAGGAATTGGAGTTTTTCTACTTAATTGTTTGGTGGGGTATTAGTCTTTTGTCTAGTTTTTCTTTGAAATTTTCAAGTATTGGTTACGGAATAGGTCATGGTTGATAGTGTGGGATTTCTTTTGTATGTGTTTGTTATTGTCAAATGGTTGAAAGGATTTGAATTTGCTAAAATAAGAAAATTTTAGCAAAGTGTTCAAAGTTGCTCCTTGACTTTTATGTGAACTTGGCTTTCAACTTGCATGAAATTTTTCAAACTTTTTCTTAGCTTCTTGTGTGATGAGGTTTTTATGGCTATATAGTGGGTTATTACTCCAACATTTTTTCTCATGAAATTGGCCCCATTTAGCCTCCTTCCATGTGTAAAGTGGCCTCCAAAAGTTTGCACAAAGTGGAAAAATTTGGCCTTCATGATGTCATTTGGTTTGTCTCTGTGTTTGCTTGTTGGTTTTAATTCTCTTGCTAATCAAGTCTAATTTTCTTTCTCTAATTATCATCAATTATTGGTCAATTTGAGTAGATTTTAGTTACAATTTAGTTAGACTAATTGGATAAGAATCTTGTGACTCAAGTGTCTTTTTCATAGAGTTTTGGTAGACCAAGCTTCCTCTCCCAATGACTTATCCCAATTAGCTAATTTCTTGCTCAATTATTGCCAATTTGACTTCACTTTTAGACTACAAACAATACAAATGAGTTGGATTAGATACAATGGAGAATTTTGTAAATTTTTACCCAAAATTCTAGCCTTTTCCATGTAGGCATTGTTTTTGTAGAATTTGATTTGAATTTTATACTCAAGTTTTGGACTTGGTTCTTAAATGACAATGACTCTATTTGGTCTAACAAATTGCCATTAAAATTTTAGATGTTTTCATGATCATCTTGCTCAAAATGAGCCAACATTCTAAGCCTATTTTAGGTATATCTTTTTTATTATTTTAACCAATTTTGCAACTGGTATTTAGTTTCCCATTTTTGTTTCTTCCCCAACTTATTTTAATTCTTGTAATCCTTAATTTAGATAGTTTAGAATCACTTGGATTGGTTTAAACAATTAATCTCTACTAAAATTTTTAGTCATACCTTACTTGCATTGTCCAATTCTTCCTTAAATTATCCTATTTTTTTTGTCAATTTTGCTAAGTGTGTTTCTCCCTTTAATTTTGCATATGATGTCTAATTCTAATATAATTAGGCTAATATGAATTAGATTGATGTGACATATTTTAGGTTTATATTTATAATTTTATTTTAATTTATAAACACTTTTAATATGCTTTGCTTTTAGAGTTTTTACTATTTTCTACTTATTGAAATAAATTGGGCCTATTACAAATAAATGTTTTAATTTTATATTTTTCGGTAATTCTAACTTCTGACTACTCTTTCGGCCATAGCTTTTTTTTATAGATATCATTTTTGGCTCATTCCAGTTGCAACACATCTAGGGCTTTAAAATGCATATATGGATCGCTAGATTTGGAGTTGATTTCAATTTTTTTTTATTTTTTTTTAAAGTTGAGGCAGATTTGTTGAATATTATTGCCAAATTGCATTTGGATCCTTTGTTATTAGATAATTGTATTTGGGCTTGTAGTTATAATTAAGACCCAAATTTTGCCATTTAGTTTACCTTGATCAGAGCTTATAAATAGGCTAATAAGGTTTTGATTTAGGAAGGGAGTGATTAAACACTTTGAAATTTTGAGACTTGGCCGAAATAAGAATCCTTATTTTTTACTTTCTCTCCAACTATCTCGTTCTTTTCTCATTCTTATGTGGGTTAAGTGCTTCGATAGAAGACTAAACCTCTCGTTCAATCCGCAGAATCTAAACGTTGTAATTTCAACTTGAGTTCTGTGCGAAATTGCTCCGAGTTTGTTCTCTTTTTCTCTCTAATCTCAGAATTATATATTGCGATCATGATTAACTTTTCTATTGTTAGAATTCAAATTAAGACTCGATGCTCTGATTTGATAATTAATGCAGATTAGGTTAAATGATTATTTGATTTAATTCGTAACTCTGTTCAATTAGATTATTCAATTGAATTAATAATTGAATTGAGTGATTGTCCAAACGCATATTTAAATCTTTAGATACTGTGATAGACAGAGTTACACGCATTTAGTATTCTGTGTATTGATATTTTTTAATTTATTTTTACTCAATTTTATTTTGTTCATAATTCAATTTTATTAATTTACAATTTTCATACAAGCATTTAACACGATTCATAAATTATGAAGTTTGTCCTTGAATACTTTGATATTTGCTTTATAAAATTTTAAAAGATGTTTATCAAATATTTATATTGTGATGAAATGTATGAAATTGATAAAATAAATATTATTTTGTTTGTTTTTGCTCAATTTATTAATGTTAATTTAGTAATATGTTAATTATATTTTTTTAGTATTGTCATTATTTAAAAAGTTCACACATTTTGGTATTCACTGGTTATGGGGATCGATATTAACATTTTTTAAGCTGTAAGGATAAAAACTACATGATTGAAAACCAAAATGAAAGCAATAGATTTAAACACGCATACACACGTATCATGGAAAGGATTAATTTAATTTAGTGTCTATTTTGATATTTATAAATTATCTTGAATCGATCGATGTTGTAATTTAAAATTACTAACCACAACGAAAAATGATAAAGAGAAAAAGAGAGTAAAACTGATAAATAAAATTGAGACTAAAACAGGAAACGACTTTGATGAGCATTAAGTCACACGGTACAGCATAATACAGCACCATAACTTATTTTTCCTTGCCCAGCTCACGCTTAGTAGAGGCTGATGCAATTTATTATTGTTTAACATTAAGTCACACAGTACACATAATATAGCCCCAAAATGAGCTTTATATTGATGTTGATTTATTTTTGGTCTTGGGTAAGGTAAGCATCAATGTCTTTGCTCACCTCAACTGCAAATTGTAACAAGGTGTGAGGATCGGGAATGTCGTGATTTTGTTTCTCATATTCCATAACCCAATGCACTTCACTGCCTTTTATCTTTGGAGTAGCTTGATTTATAAACTTGAAGCTCTTGTAGTATCCAAATATGTCTCCCTCTATAACCTTGAAGGTCATTTTATTATTCTCTCTGTCTATGCCTTCAACCACCTCCTTAGCAACCCATGCTTTCCCATCTATTGTTGTCCAAAACCAAAAATAAAAACAAAAATTTGATCTTAGTAATAATCATCACTTTAAAGTCAAGATAGAATGAACATTTATGAACTGCAATAGACATAACTAATATATAGTAGTAAAAATTTTTTTGGGTATCTTCTAACACAATAATTTGAATTAAGAGGGCTGTAAGTTAATACAATAAACTAATTTGCTTATTGAGATTTTTTATTTTGAATTAAACAGTGTAAAAGAGTACCATTTGGTTTAATAAGTTTGATTTAGCTTATTTTAATATAAGAACATAATCTTTCTTCTTTTTTTAGTATTTTGCAAAAGGTTTAAAAATATTAAATATGTTTAATGTAAGATAAAAGTATATGTATCATGGATGTAAAATAATTTGCAAAAGTGCAATACATGCAAGCGGAACCTAGCTGTTTGTTGATAAAATAATGAAGTCGAAGTTGCCATACCAAGTAAATAATTCCAGGAGACGATAGATCCTTCGTCACCCCATTCACCTTTATGGATTTTAACAGCCTGTACTTTTTCAGGACAAATTTTGGCAATGTGGTGTGTTCTGTTGCACATAACATCATAGAACTTCTCAGCAGAAGCCTTGATATGCACTTTAGTTTCCACCTTCTGAACTTGAGAGTTTGCCATAATTTCTTCTCTTAAGATGGTGTAGAAAATAATATTTCTTCTCTCTTAAGATGGTATAGAAAAAAATGTGCACACTAACTGTATATATAGTTTTGAAAAAGTTAAAGAGATCTAAAGATTAATCAAATAATGCATAAAAACAATTATGGCAGCATCCCATTAAGATGTATTTTAATTTTAATATATTTTATTGGTCAGTTGTGAAGGGAATATGTGCTTGGTGATGTTACCATAACCCCCACTAGCAGAGGTAACATCTTTCCTTTACAGATTTCGGCTGGGATAAAGATGCTGGCAATAATATGGCTCCACGGGGCCACATATTGGCATGGGCATGCAACTTCAACCAATTTTGTTATTTATTCTAAGGATTTAAACAAAAATTTTGTGATAAAATTAATGATTATGTGAAGTAAATTAACAATCGAATGATCCTTTGCATTAAGTTCATCACACTGGGTACCATTTGTTTCTCCAATTATGACATTGAAAGGAGATACACCAGTTTCCAGTCCAACCTGGATGTGGTTGAGACATACCATCCTTCAAATCGAAGATGATATTAGAAGTAGCAGCTACTGCTGAGAAAGATTATGAGGAGTTGGTGGAGGGTTTTATCTTCTTTGTTTAGAGGAAAGGGATGTTGTATTAGACACTGCGGTGTCAGATAGATAGATAGATAAGAGGAAGGAAAGAAGGGTGAATAATGTACTAAAAATACGAAAATCAAAAGCAAGAGGCTAAAAAAACATATTTGAAGGACTAAAATGCAATGGAACATGGATAAATCAATCATTAAGGTGCATAGCAGAATTACCCAAACAAATCCTTGGTTCTCTATCAATTTGCTGGTGCTAAAACTGGCGAGCAGTGGGATACTACACATAAATGTCTTCCACTTACGTAAAGGTGAAAATATAAACACAAGAAACTTTTTCCATCCTTACCTTGGTGAAAAAACAACATAAATGTACCACAAATCTTGCCAGCACTTGCTATAAAAAAGAAGAAAAACATTACTAGCAACTTGGATCTCTTCAACTGCCTCTTTGATAATTCAGTCAGAAGCTTTCCGTCTTAGTAACTCATGCAAATTAAGCCCATTGATCTTAGCAGCAAGTATGAAGTCATTCTCTGTCAGCCCACCTACATATCATGGATCACTTTAGATATAAACAAGTGAAGTATTAGGGGGAAAAATCCTGAAAAATGAAATTAAATAACAGCAAAGGGAAAATTTGGAATGAAGTTTAACAGGGTTGGAAAAAATTAAGATACAATGATGTTGTTAAGCTAGACTGAGCCAGCAAATCACAGTTAATCACGAAATAGTGTGGTTAACCTATCTTAGTAAATGTACTATACAGATGCTACGGCTTATTACAGATGTAAATAAGTTGAATACATGACTATGCCCAATTTTTTTAAGATACACATAAATACAAGCGACTAAGTGAAAGCAATAGCAAGGGTTCATGATTAACTAATTGACTGTTCAATAAAAAGGCGAGGCTAAACAAATACGTACATACATACATACAATTTCTTTCTTCATAGTTTCTCTCCGGTCAACCACATTTTAATGGATAAAAACTGAAACCTCAGACAACCAATCCTATTCTGCACTCCTTTTCCTTTCAATGTGATAAACAGCTAAAATAGTCCTTGTACCAAAGTTACTAAATCCATAGGCAATCTGTATAAAAGCCACAGAGCATGTAGGCTGTAGCTTTTCTTTTCTCTCTAAACAGGAAGAAAATAAAATTCTTACAGCATTTCAGAGAAAGAAAATAGTAACATCTGAACTCCTTAAGTGTTTTTTTTAACTTTACCCCTTAAATATTTGGGATAAAACATAGAACATACTATATATTGAAGTTAATTTAATGCCCCGCATAATGACAGATAAATGGAATCAATCTGGACATATATCACATCAATGATACACAGAAATGTAATACTGGTTCCATCGATGTTATCATTATGCTGGGCTCCAATTTTTAGAAGTATTAGCTTTCAGGCCATAGTCGGGAATAGAGAAATAGTCAAAAAAGATAAAAGTTTTGACTGAGAATTGTAACGCCCCGAATTTCAGTAATATTAATTAGTGTTATTTATATAAATCTATATATATATATATATAGATATATATATATACGTGTGTTGATTTACTTGATAATGATGTTTATGTGTATTAAGTATATGAATATGTGTATGCATGATTGGATAGGACTGAAATGGGCTAAGTACCTAAGTGCTGAGAGAAATACTGGGCTGTTCTCGCTGCAGCGAGAGGATTCTCGCTGTAGTGAGAGGGCCCTGGAAAGAAGCACTGAAACTGTCACTTTCTCGCTGTAACGAAAGAGCGACAGTTTGGGTGCAATCTCGCTATGGCGAGAGGGTCTCGCTGTAGCGAGATTCTGCAGAAACCAGTGTGCAGTTTCGTCTGTTCTTGTCACTGCAGTGTGAGGGCGTATCACTGCAGCGAGGGGACCTCGCTGCAGTGAGAATATCTCGCTGTAGCAAGAGTGTCGCGATCAGAAAAGGAATTTAAAGGAGGTTAGGATTCGGGGAGAGTTATTTCTCCCTCTCCCTTCGAAATCTCTTCTATCCTTTCATTCCCAAACCCTTTTCTACCAATTACATTGCCTCCAAAGCCGTTCAGGAGCTTGATTAAAGGTTGAATCCGTGTGGGGAATACTTGGAGGTGAGTTTTAATGATTAGGGTTTCGGTTTTTCATCCCTTTCTCTATTCTCGTGGTTTCCCTGGGTTCTCATGGAGTTTCTCCATGTGTTTAGGATGAAATCCGTGAATGGGGAACACTTCTTTGTGGATTTAGCATGTGGATCTTCAATTCGAGATAAGGGAAGACTCTACCCTATCTCAATGTATTATAATTCTTGTGTGTTTTATTGATTAATGCAATGTGACTGAGATAGGAAGTAGAAATTGTGTGTTTGATAGAAATTGATGTGCAATGTGATGTGTGCTGGAATAGTGAGGCCCTGTGGGAGAAATTATGTATGTGGGAATGCCATTGTTGAGAAAGGAGAACAAGAAATATAGGATGAATCTGTGTGTTTTGACTACAAACAGGAACATATATTTATAACAGAAACTATTGATACAAAATAAGAAGTTACTGTAATTACAAAGATACTAATTTTTTTATTTATAATATTACTATAATTACATAATTTCAACACTCCTCATGCACGAGCATATAAATTATATGCACCATGTTTGTTGCATATATAATTAATTCGAGGACCTCTTAAAGACTTGGTATAGATATCTGTCAATTATGATGAGAATTTACAAAGCTAGTAGTGATGTCTCTAGATAAAATCTTCTCTCTAATGAAGTGACAGTCTATCTCAATGTGTTTAGTCCTCTCATGGAAAATTGGACTTGACGCAATATGTAAGGCTGCCTGATTATAGCAAATAAGTGTCATCTTTCTAACTTCTCCAAATCTCAATTCTGAATAGTTGTTAAGTCATTTAAGTTCACAAGTAGCTAAAATCATGGCTCAATACACTGCTTCTGCACTAGATCTTGTAACTATACTTTGCTTCTTGCTTTTCTAGGAAATTAGATTTCCACCAATATGGATGCTATAGCCAAATGTAGACCTCCTATTACTAGGTGATCCTACCCAATCTACATCTAAATATCCCACAACCTAAGTATGTCCTTTGTGTTCATATAAAAGACTTTTTCCTAGAGCTCCTTTAATATATTTCAAAATGCGGATTACTGCATCCTAATATCCATCACAAGGACAGTTAAGAAACTGAGTCGCCCCACTGATTGCAAAAAAGATATTTGGGCGAGTAATTGTCAGATAGTTTAATTTTCCAACAAGTCTCCTATATCTTTCTGGATCTAAAAGTGACTCCCCCTGATTTGGCAGAAGTTTCTTATTATGATCCATAGGAGTATCATCAGTTTTTGCCCCCATCAATCTTCTTTCCTCTAGGATATTCATTGCATACTTACTTTGAGAAATCATAACACCATTCTTGGATTGTGCCACCTTAATCCCCAAAAGGTATCAAAGTCTACCAAGATCTTTTGTTTGAAAGTGCTGACAAAGTTGTTGCTTTATCTATTCAATGCCATGATGACCACTTCCTATAATGACAATGTCATGTACATACACAATTAAGTAAATACAACCTGAGGTTGAATGACGATAAAAAATGGAGTGATCTACTTCACTTCGAGTCATGCCAGATTGTTGAACCACCATGCTGAATCTAACAAACCATGCCCTTGGAGATTGTTTGAGACCATAAAGGGATTTTGGGAGATGACAAACAAATCTTGAAGACTCTAAGAGGTTGCTTCATATAGACTTCTTCTTCAAGACAACCATGAAGGAAAGCATTTTTTATATCAAGCTAAAAAAGAGGCCAGTGACAAATAGCAACCATTGATATGACTAGCCAGACAGATGTCATTTTGACTACTGGGGATAAAATATCACTGTAGTCCAAACCAAATATCTATATATAACCTTTGGCCACCAAACGAGCCCTAAGGCGATCAATCTTACCATCAAGACCAACTTTGACTGTATAGATCCACCTACAACCAACAAGAGACTTCCTAGGAGGAAGAGGAATAAGGTCCCAAGTACCACTATTCTGAAAAACACACATTTCATCAATCATCGCTTGTTTGCAACTGGGATGTGAGAGAGCATCACTTGTGGACTGAGGAATAGAAATAGAGGACAAGACAAACAAGTATAATGGGAATAGGACAATCAATGATAATTCAAAGAAACATAATCAGGACAGGGATTACGAGTAGAGCTTATACCTTTACAAAGAGCAATGGGAAGTTCAATCTCAGAAGGCAAGCCCGAAGGAGAGATGTTGAGTGGCACGGTGGTACATAGAGGGGCTGACGACAGTGATATACCTGCAAAGGGTGCAAAGGAGGTGGTGTGGCAGAAGCATGAGATGGTTGTGGTGGAACATAATGGAAAGGCACGAAAGCTAGAGGGGAAGGAGGAGACTCAGAGACTGAAGCAGGAGGATTGGGTGTAAAGAAAAAAATAGATTCAAAGAAGGTGACATCAGCCGAAACCAAGTGGCGTCGAAGAGCTGGAGAGTAATACTTATAACCTTTCTGAGACCTAGTGTAACCTAGAAAAACACATTTGTGAGAGCGTGATTAGAGTTTATCAAGTCCCAGACTAAGGTCATGAACAAAGCAAGTGGACCCAAAGACACAAGAGGGTAAAAGGTGAAGGGACTAGTGAGAGTATAAGATAAAGTGAGGGACTTGGTTTTGAAAACCTGAAGATGGCATTCTATTAATAAGCAGTAAGAATAGCATCACTCCAAAAACGATGAGTATAGGCACAAGCGGTCTGATGAACGATACCATTAGAAGACATAAAATTTTGAAATTTATTAGATAAGTACTCACGAGCATTATCACTTTGTAAAGTACAAATTGGAACCCCAAATTAAGTTTTAATTTCAAAAAGAAAGTTTTAAAAATAGAAAATAACTCAGAACGATTTTTCATTAAAAATAACCAAGTACATTTAGAATAATCATCAATAAAAGTAATAAAATATTTTGAACCTAAAATAATTATAGTACGACTTGAACTTCACACGTCAGTGCGAACTACAGAAAAGGGAGAAGTAAGAACAATGATGGACACAACTAGTAAAAGAACGACGAGTATGTTTTTCTAATTGTATTGACTCACAGGACAAAGTAGATAACTTGGAAAGACTTGGTACTAAATGTTGTAACTTGGTTAAACTAAGATGTCCTAACTGAGCATGAATAAGAAGAGGTGAATCAATTACCAAACCAGCATGAGTAGAAGCATTCAAATGATAGAGACAATGAAACTCACATCTGGTGCCAATCATCCTCCCTAAACTCTGATCCTATAGTTAAACAGAATCTTTTGTGAAAGAGATAATACAATCAAGGGAAGGGAACGAGTGAGACGACTAATGCAATGTTAAAAGGGGATCCAGGAACATAAAGAACATTATCAATAGAGAGGGAGCGAAAAGGGTGGACAGTACCAATACCCTGAAATTGTGTTTGAGACCAAGCCATTGTGACAGGATAAATAATCAGATGTAGAAATAATGGAAAAAAGGGATTTATTACCAGTGATGTGGTTAGTAGCTGTAGAATCAAGGACTCATGATCCTACAGGTAAACAGAACCTTTTGTGAAAGAAATAATACAATCAAGGGAACAAGTGAGACGACTAATGGAATGTTAAAAGGGGATTCAGGAACGTAAAGAACATTTTCAATAGAGAGGGAGGAAAAAGGGTGGACAGTACCAATACCCTGAAATTGTGTTTGAGACCAAGCCACTGTGACAGGGTAGATAATCAAATGTAGAAATAATGGAAAAAAAGGATTTATTACCAATGATGTGATTAGTAGCTGCAGAATCAAGGACCCATGGTCCAAGGGAGGAAGAGGGAGAGACATCAACAAAAGAATTACCTATTTGCACAACAGAAGCAGTGGGACCAAAGGCCTGACGCTCCTCAAACCATTGAAGAAAGTCACTGTATGTGTGGGTGAAGGAACATGTGCTGGTGGTTGCTGAATTTTGATGTAGGAAGGGATAGAGGTGGCCATGGCACAACATGAACAGTACCAAACAGGGCAAGATATGCCAAAAAAAAAAAAAATTCAAGGACTTGTAACCTGGATCAAAGAATAAAGGATAAATCGGAGGACAGCAGCCTGCAGCGACTCCGACAAAACAAGCGGTAGCCGAAGACAGGGTTGGATGCACTAGGGAAGGAGAGAAAGCCAGCCAAAAAAAGCACGCTGGAAAGTTGACAGCGGTGTGAACAATGCAGCCAGAAAGTAGTTGGCAGAGTGAACAGTGTGGCCGGAAAAGTCATCGGCAGAGTGAACAGTGCAGCCAGAATATTCACCGGGTGGAATGAACAGTGGCAGCTAGAAAAAAATCAAAAACCGGAGACACATACGGTTTCTGAAAAAAATTACACCTATGAGCAATGAGGCCACAAAAAAGGACATATTAGGGTCTCCTCCTTGTTAGGCTCTTAATAACATGATGAGAAAAGATAACAAGAAACATAGGATGAATCCGTGTGTTTTGACTACACACCAGAACATATATTTATAATAGGAACTATTAATACAAACTAAGAAGTTACTATAATTACACAAGATACTAATTTTTCTATTTATAATATTACTATAACTACATAATTCCAAAGAATCAATCCTTTAGTTACAAAATTCTAAAACTTAATGTTATGAAACTACCGCTTATTTTCTTTCAAATCAAACTGGTTTCATTGGAAATGAAATTTCTAGGTCAAGTTATGCACATCTAAATCAGCTGATTCATATTGGTGTCTGAGAAAGAACAGTCGACTTCTTTGGCTTTCTGAGAACAGTTTATTTCAGTAACAATTCTGAAATTTTGAAGAAATCACGCTAATATGGTTTATATTTTAAATGAAAACAGTTTTATACAAAAAGCGTTCCTACAGCTCAAGACCTGTTTGAGTCTAGCTATAACAGATTGATGTACAGAAAATCCAACCAACTTCTCAAATTTGCTAGCCATGGTTAGGTTAATTATGAATAAACTGGATTCTATTGAAGGTTCACAGTAAGACTAACCTATTTCAAACTACTACGAACTTAGTATGAGGTAACCTTGACTTTTTACAAGACCAAAGAGCTTTCTAACTCCAGATATCCTCACTTCTACCCCGCCTCATAAAATTCAATTTTATACTAAGATCTTTCAACAATATTGGCAGTTTGAGTTGAATAGCCCTTAGATCATCTGCAAGTATCATGTACGGTTTCCTAGTGATGCTATTTATTACTACAAATCACAAAACAATATCATGTTGACCAGGTTTGTCTCTTAATGCCTCATTATAAGTGCATATGCCTGGTAGTTAGGGCCTCCTGTCCACCTACTGTATGATCAGAATCTACTGTAGTACATCGTAAATAGCAAAATACACACAACACATAGAGGAGAGAATGCATCGAGTTCTAAAAAAATGAAAAGTTTATAACAAAGTAAATATCCAAACACACATATTTAAATACTTGAAACTGAATGGGGAATATATTTGTTATATTTCATGAATAATGAGTACAGTATTTACATACAACTGTAACAGATTCTATCCCTAGAGTTTTGGGATTAGAATCAATCTATCTAAGGAAACTATACAACAAATCATAAGAATATCAAACTTTAATATCTTAACAGAATATATGCTAAATATATTCAGAATCTCAACATCAATAATCCAAGCAGGAAAATTTTCAACCACCACAAATATCTCATTAGAAGTAGCATTCTATTTTCATTTAAACTAAAATTAAATCATTTCAACTAATTCATGAGACAATAGGGAACATGTCATATGGACCCACTAGTCAATACAATAATCAATCCTCTAATCATATCTACTGCATGTAGAGTTCATTGTCTGTCTGGTTGAGAATATGATGGGAGAACATTCTCCATTGCTCAGT
Source organism: Abrus precatorius (assembly GCF_003935025.1). Lineage (NCBI taxonomy): Eukaryota > Viridiplantae > Streptophyta > Magnoliopsida > Fabales > Fabaceae > Abrus > Abrus precatorius. The sequence goes on from NW_020874303.1 coordinate 11,229,334, forward strand.
AAGCTCTACTCAGGATAGCTTTGCCTCCGAGCATTAGCCACATCCTACACCTCTATCATACCCCGCCATATAAATTCAAATGCTCATAAGATCATAGAGATTGAGCATTGGTGTTCCAACCCGTAGAAAACCAAGAAAGTTTGCCCTCCCCAATTCTGGTGACGCATGACTTCACCCCTTATCAATTTGTCAAATAACTGACATTCAAATTTATGTAATCAAACAACTTCAAGATTTCATGTGAATCTGGGGGCAATTATCAAATATGATAAATATGAGCATCCACATATTTCATCAATTCACACATTCATTTAATTGATCAAGTAGACAGAATTCATAAATATTGACCCACACACCCAATTAATATAGATGTAGCACACTCTCAATGCATGCAAGTATACACAAAATCCCTGATCATAGAGGACAAAAATGATCAATAATTATGATTGATTTAATTTCATATTTCAGTACCACACTTGAACATCAACTTTATAATATAATCAACAAATTAACAGAGAATACCCAAACTCACATTTCTACCCCCATCAACACCACCCCTAAGCATTCTTCTGTTTTGCAACCTGGTATATACATGAATTTATAGCAAGTTGCACACATATCACTTTATAACATTACCTAATATTCCATCTTATTTTATCATATCATTATTTATTTATTGATTATTACTAGGGCTGTGCATAGACAAGAATATCATAAAACCAAACGTGATCTACTAAGAAACCAATTATATAGATTGGATTTTGAACCAGTTCACCATTTTTATTTTTATTTTTCTCAAAACCAATTCAAAACTGGATTTTAAACATTTTTGGATCAAAAACAGTTTTATTAGAAGACACAATAAATTGCACACATAGAAAGAAAAATACAAACTTTGGTTACCCAAAAAGAGTGGGGCGGGATTTCTTGTAAGGCACTGCTGCAAACAAAGGCTTTTACAGTCCCAATGAAAACTCCCTCACTTTTCTGCACTGCCACTGATACGCTACCATTCCATGACACACAGGCATAACATAGAATTGGATGTTGATTTAACCATTCTCCTTGGACAAGATTCACAGACATCCATCAACTTGAAAACAAAACAAAAATAAAAATCAGATCCATCCTTCTTGGGCCAATGTAGTAGCAATCCAGTTCTAAAAATCTGGTAATTTTAATGTGGATTAGATTTAGCAATCCAGTTCAAAATCAACAGGCCTAGTTATTACTGGAGTATTACTTTTATATATATTTCCTTTGTACAGAGGCTTTTCAATAAAAATATCGCAATTGCCAAAAAAAGGCCTAATAGTAAGGAAAGGAACTCATATGACATGTTCTAGCTAATCACAAGGCTACCTAAATAACTGCTTAAGGACACAATTACTACATAAACACAAATAATCTGAGCCCCTGTGAGTTGATTAGCTTCTTATGCCTTGCCACATAATATTTTCAAGGTCTATCTCTATCATAGTTCTGAGTTCAATCCACAATAGGTCAGCAGTTACAGCAGTCCTCTATATTCAGCCTCAGTGTTGCTGTGAGAAACAATAGATTGCTTCTTAAATGACTAGGATACTAGATTTGAGCCAAACAAAACATAGTAGAGCCTGTAGTGGATTTCTGATCAATAGGATTGGAACCCCATTAAGAATCACAGAACGCTTCAAGCTGTAGGTCATGGATTTGTGAAGAGGAAGACCATAACCTTCAGGAGCATGCAGGAATTGGCATTCTTTATTAACAAAGAAGGATAAATCAGGAACTGAAGATGTCATATTGTAGAGCACCACCAGTAGATCTGTGAAGAGAAGGATCAGGAACTAAAGTTGTGCCCTAAGCTAATAGCTTTAGATTGGCAATCATTGGGGTAGGCAGGGAGTTAGAAGCAATTCATGAATGTATTTGACCTGAGGTAGTAGTAGACCACTAGTAGATGTAGGTATTACCTCAATACCTACGAAATAGTGCAGAGGTTCAAGGTCTTTTAATGCAAATTTGGAATGAAGCTGTGATGATAGTGTTGTCAAAAAAGACAAGAAGAGTGTAGTGGACGTAGAGATGAAATAGATGAAAAAGAAAGTGTAACTCTTGGCTGCTATAAAACCAAAAGAATGAACAGAGCATAGCACAGTTTTTTTAAAATACCGAGCTTTTCATGACAGGCCAATGATGACTAAACATGGGCCCAATTTGGATAAACTTATAAATAAGTACTTGTAAGAGTAAAAAAGTAAGTAGTTAAATGAATCAAACTCCTCCCATAAGTTAAAATCAACTTGTGCTTCTCTATTTTTTTTTTAGAAGCTCTCCCATATAACTTCTCTAAAATTTAAGGAGTATAAGCTGCTTTTAATTTATGAGATAAGTTGTATTTGTTCTCCATATTAATTTTCTTCTCCTATTAGGACATATCTAGAAATTTACCCAGACTAGGTCATGATCTTTGGATATTTTTATAATTCTGAAACCAACTTTGAGTAAATAATTTCAATAATGAGTAATTCATATTCATACCTACTGAATGAGTCCAAATCTCAATTGTAACATTATTCCAACCAACAAGGTGAAGATCAGGATGATGACCTACATTATACACATCATCGTTACACTTTCTAGTTTTCCAATAACATCAATAGACACTTGGTGCCGAAGCAGAGAATGTAATCATACCTTCAGCTTCAGCAAGATCAGCTATTATCCTGAAAAATTCCAATCCTTTGGTAAAAGTCTTTACTTTCCATGATCTCCTCAGCTTCAATGCACCATCCTCTTTCACCAAACTCCAATCCTGAAAGATGAGTAACAAAGATATTGACACTTAAATTGTCACAAGTTGAATATTTTATAGACAAAAAAAACCTCTGGAATCAGAGCGCATGCTGCGTCCTCAGCCATGGGTCGCAAATCCTTTGTATTGCATGGCACACACTTCTTATTTGACAGATCTAAAGTATATAAAATAAAAAAAATCAAATTGATACCATGAACACGTGTTATCAAACTAGGGTAGCTTCTAAAATGAATAGACAAAAATCAAACACAATAACACACAGAAAAATGTAGGTAACGCACCTTTGTTTGTAGTGCAAAATGTTGCAAATGAAAAGACTCCAGTTTGATCCTTACGCATATCACAACTCATTCTAAGAGTAACAGAATGAAGGGTTAGAATCGTGGAGGGGGTAAGAACACATCATTTTGTGGGTCTTCCAAAAATAGTGAGACATTTTATGAATCATCCGAAAATGGAGGATTTTTTCACCTAGAGTGAATGAGGCAACAATAGATTTAGGAGAAATTACCGTTTCCGAGTGTATGAATAGGCTTGGAAAAAGGACGACACTGGTAGTTTAGCGTTCGAAGCAGAGAGAGCGAGCAGAGGATTGCGAACATGCAGAACCCGACTCATTTTCATCCACGACTATGCACTGTAGAACTAACTTAATCCAGCAATTTGCACGGATTACCTGAGAACAAAAACAACAAAAAGATGTTTTTAATATTTTTTCGATTTGATATAAATTTTAAAAATAATACTTTTTTATTAAAAAGTATATTATTTTATAATTTTTGTTTTAGACATATAAAAAATATCTTTATTAAAAAATAAAATATTTATTATTAACAATAAAGCTTAGAAGACACTCATTAATATATTCTTTTTAACACATTATTAACAAAACTTTATTAAAAATTATAAAAATATTAATTTTAAGAATTAAAAAAACGTGAAATCAAATAGTTCATGAAAGGGTTTTATAGAAAAAAAGAAATTGTAAAAGAAAATATTTTAAGAAATTTTTTATAAATATTAATATTTAAATAGTAAAATATTAAAAATAAGAGTAATATAGTTGTGATAAACTGAAGTTTATAATCTAATCATTACTTAATACAAGATTATTAATAATAGGGACTAATTTTAAATATTTTGAAAATATTAGAAATTAAATTTTAATAATTACTTTTAAAGGTTAATTTTAAAAAATATTATATTTATAAAGGCTAAAAATATAATTAAGTATATATATATATATATATATATATATATAAAGATTTTTAAGGCTAAGTAACTCCTACATTTATTTGTATTTTTGTTTTTATTCCATATAAAAAATTTTAAAATTTTATATTCATAAATTTTCCAAAATTTTTAATTTGGTTCCTCTTCTTAAATATCAAAGTGATTCTTATATTTATCCGTATTTTTATTTTTAATCCTTATTTGCATTTTGCCACTACCTGTAAGCAATTGTTTGTTTTTGTGAATCAAAATTTTTTTAGTTCATTATTTAAGTTGGGATATGAATTCCACAAGTTGCATGAAAAATTAGAACACTCTGTCTCTAACAAATAAAAGCTCGGGGACAAAAGCAAGTGGTAAATTAAAATACTTTGTTTTTTACAAACAAAAATTTGCTCATAGGTGGTGACAAAAATGTGTTGTATCGAATATTGTATCAATATTAATGCAAATAAATTGATGTATCCAAATATATTTCATTATCACCTTTTTTTTTCCATCTAGTTTAATATAAATCTGACTAAGATCACGCACCTAGATGTGATGGGTGAATCTACTACTGAATTTTTTTCTTAACATTCGCAAGGTGTTCAACCTGAGACTTTGTTTAAACGATACTAAGCTACTTACCACTTAGACCAACCTCCGTTGGTTCATTATCACCTTTTCATTGACTACCAACTAGCATTGCAAATAACTTTATAACGTATGACTTTAATTTCAATTCCTTTTTTATTCATACATAGAAAAGTTATTTTTTCTTGGAGGATACACCTTTAGATGTTTTCTTTATATTTAGAGTATATTTTTAAGATGTGGAAATATAAAAACAGATATTGATGATTTAGACAATCAAGTTGAAATTGTAACACCTGTAACGCCTCGAATTTTGGTAATATTAATTATTATTATTCTTATATATATATATATATATGTGTGTGTGTGTGTGTGTGTTGGTTTATTTGAAAATGATGTTTTATGTGTATTAAGTACATGGATGTGTGTATATATGTGTATGTATGACTGGATAGGCTGAAAATGGGCTAAGTGCCTAAATGTAGGGCGTAACACTGGTTGTTCTCGCTGTAGCGAAAGGGCCCTGGGAGGAAGGACCAAAACTGTCGCCTTTTCGCTTTAGCGATAGAATGACAATTTGGGGTGCATTTTTGGGTGCAGTCTCGTTGTAGCAAGATTCTACAAAAACCAGAGTGCAGTTTTTTCTGGTTTTTTCGCTGTAGCGAGAGGGCGTGTTGCTGCAACGAGAAAATCTTGCTGCAGCGAGAGTTTCGCAACCGGAAAGGGATTTAAAAGGGGTTAGGGTTCAGGGAGAGTTATTTCTCCCTCTCCCTTCGAAATTCCTTTGATCCTCTCTTCCCAAAGCCCTATTCTACTGATTAATTATCTCCAAAGCCGTTCGGGAGCTTAATTGAAGGTTGAATCTGTGTGGGGAACGCTTGGAGGTGAGTTTTAATTGTTAGGGTTCCGTTTCTCATCCTTATTTCTCTGTTTCTCAGTTTCTTGGAGTTCTCATGGAGTTCTTCCGTGTGTTTTAGGCCGAAATCTGTGTAGGGAGCATGTCCGTGGTCAAATCCGAGTGTGGGTCTTCAATCCGAAGTAAGGGAAGACTCTACCCTATCTCAATGTATTGTAATTTCTGTGTATTTCAATGAATCATGCAATGTGGTTGAAATAGAGAGTAGAAATTGTGTGTTTGATGGAAATTAGTGTGCAATGTGATGTGTGCTGGAATAGTTAGACCTCGTGTGGGTGATTGTGTGTGATGAAATGCCTTTGATTGGTGAATTAATGTTGTTATGAATAAATAAAGGCTATGCGCCGTATATTGTGAAATGGATGTGGGCCTAGTGCCATGTATTTGAATGTAATGTGGGTTGTGTGTCATGTGTAAGCATGATTATTGCATGCGTAAATGGAATATGTGTAAATGGGCGTGTTAGCGCTGTCGCTGTGAATGGTTCAATGATACACTGGGGATGTAGAAGATGAGAACAGTAAAAATACCTTGGGGAAGGAAGAGTGGTGGTGACACTGACTGTGGAACGAATGCACCACGGGCCACACACTCTCTTCCTGACTAGACCTCTGACCGCTATCTTTACTGAGCGACCTGTGACTGCCCACGTGGTATCCGTGAGGCGGGAGTAACCGGCGGCCATTCATAGTGTAAATCTGTTATCACAGTACTATAGTGAGTGTGACTGGTATGCGTATGTATGGATTTGTGTTTTGGACTTATGGATGTGAATTGCTGCCTATGATTGTGTTTGTTGAATGTATTGGGAAGGTTCTGAAGGTGAAACTCTATGTTGACTATGTGTTTTGGGTATTGTAGAGTATTCACCCTTACATTCATTTTTTAAGTAATCAAGACGATTAGCACTAGGCTCAGGAGTGGATGGAATTGTTATAGAACTTAGGACATTATTTTGAAAATTTGTTGTATTAGAATAAGTCATGTAGCCACTATTTGATATAATTTGTAACCCTTTTCTTTATTTGAAATGGTTGATGAAACTTGAATTAAAATAAAAATTTTATTATTTTAAAAATTTGTGAAATTTCTTATTTATTGAAAATTAAATTTAAGGTGTTACAACATCCTACTTTATAAACTCTCAATTAGAGAATTAGTAATTTTTTTTAGCAGAAATTTTTTTTTATACTAATAATCTTCCCCTCATACATAATGTCGATGTATTAAACCATTAATCACAAAAATAAACTTTAACATGCAAATTTTCAATAATACATTTCAGAATTTCATCGTTGCATAAAGTACTTAAGGTAAACTTTCATAAGTATTTAGATATCCTTTTACAATAATACAAAGGGCAAAATGGTCAATAAGTTCCCTGTATTACACAATACTGTATACTGGAGAACTCAATTACCATTTCACCTAGCAACATAATTACATACAGATAAAATATTAGTTATAGTTCTTCAAAATAATAAGAGCAATACTGGAAATGACTTCCTACAAAGTAGCACAACTAAACAAAAAGAGTGGCTTCTACTCGGTACCATAAAGGCTTATGTACAACAAAAGAATGTCTATAACTAACCTTTGCCACTATATCAAAAAAAAAAAAATACAAAGTAGTATCAGTCCTACTCTGAATCTATATCTTCAGACTTAAGAGATGAATCTCCCTCATCTGAGTCCATCTTTGAGTCGCTAGACTCATCAGTGTTTAAAAAATCATAATCCTCTGGAATATCAATATTCATTTCCTCTTCCTCAACTGGAGAGGGAATTAGTTGTGGTATGGGCTGAAAAGGATTATTATTTTTATCTAAGTCAAAGGTTACTCTAGTCCTTATGGTAATAGGGACACCACCTCTGGGTCCTAGTGCCGCTCTCCTAAAAAATATAGTAAGTTTGCCCACAAAAGTATGGGTATGTCTATCTCAATCGTGCTGCCATCGATTTGGCTCTGGGCTAATGAGCCTGATCGTTATATTCATTTGATGTGGAATTTGTGCCATCTCCCTCTACTACAAGTGGTAACCGATCAGGTCCAATGACTACCGCAGGTTCAGAGAAAATAAATAAAATAGAAAAATAATAAGGTGAGCCATAGTTCATACATCATGTTAAAATCAAACATCATAAATATTCACAGATCAATTGCATTTCAAATGAATGATGATGATGGTGCATGATCCTAGTTTGTTTTTCTAAAATGTCCATGCATGCGGGCCCAAATCATTTCTTAAATCAGTGTTGGGGTAGCCAGGAGTTGACACTACTAGGTATGAAAATCTACCCATGGGATTGTTAAAACTCATGCTCAAATATGAACCTAGTAGCTCACTGACCATAATATACGGCAAGAGTATAGTCAAGTACAAGAGAGTTTGTACAGTGGGATCCCCGACAACAGATAGCGAGCCTAAGTCTTTTAGGGCTTCCAACCACTACCCTTCCTATTCCCAAGTCCTCCCTCAGGGCCTCCCTATCGTATTCCCAGAGTCCATAGTCTCTGATTCCCTATTTTGCACAAAATACCATTTTTGGATGACTAATGTATGAGTTCCTAAGTGGTTTTTCTTAGAAAAGTCCCATATTCCCAAATTACTAAATTTGTTTGAGAATGATTAAAAATTTTCTAAGTCTAAATATTTTTCAAAATTTTGACAAAGTTTCTCATGTAATATGGACTTCCCAAAATTTTTCAAATACCTATTACAATCAGAAAACTTCCCACAATACAATTTATAAGGGTTCTCAATCCATCATTCAATCATTTCAATTTATTTTCATTAAACTTTCCCATGAAAAGCCACCATGCACATAAATGCTCACTCAAAGACAGTTCATATCATATAACACAATTTATGTCTTAATGAAGTATCAAACATATATTTCCACCACCAAACACATAAGCAAATCATTATCAAAATTAAGCATATAAAGAAATCACAATCATCAATCATAACAAAATTTAGACAATTTCAACAAATAAGGTTAAACAAGTTTATGATATAATCCTTATTACATAACTCACCCCTTACCTGTTACATCCACGTTTGTTCTCTCCAACGCTTGAAGTTGATTTTTGACGAAATCTATATATGTAATGAAACGCTAGTCAGAACCTTATAATTCTTTGATTTTATCTCGTAAGAATTTAAACTCATTTTGTTTTGTTTATCCATTTTTGGTAATATGTTAAGCTCACATTCACCTTACACTTAAAAAAATCATCGTAGTTGGTACACACTTAGAGTAGGAAGAATCCTAATGGTGAACATGAACAAGGTTCAGTATTTTGGAATTTTCTAGAGTTATATAGACTGTTTTGGCATGAGGTCAAAGCCTAAATTTCAATAATGTAATTATCTACAATATTGATGAGAGGTCAAAGTATAATTCGATATAGATTGTACAATAAAGTTGGTCAAATTCATGACAGGGAAATTTTTGAGTAGAGTGCACAAGGTTCAGTGTTTTTGCCATAACTCAAGATATACTTAATATTTTAACATGAGACCAGTTTCTAAATTTTAAGGATTCATTTATCTACAAATTTTATGAAGGAATTAACTTCAAATACCCTACAGAATAGTGCCAGTTTTCAGTGGCTGTTTATTACAAGGCTCAACTACACTAACACTCTGAACATACCTTAGTAATTTGACCATATCTCATGCTACACATAAGCTATTGACATGAAACCAATTTCTTTTCAGGCATACAATTTCCTACAACGTCCATGAAGGAGTCAAGTCCTAATTTTACATTCATCAGTCTCAGTAGATCAAAATTCGTGGTTGTTAGATCAGGACAACCTCCTAAGGTGACAGCTAAAACACCTGTTAGTAAAATAGACATAACTTGAGTTATAAATATCTGTTTGAGGTGAAACCAGTGGCTAAATTTCAAGTATTAAAAGGGATATAACTTTTATTAAGACATAAACTCCCAATTCAGTCCATACAAGTCCCAGAACTTAGTGAACAGTGACTTGCAAATTTGGGTTCTTAGGTTTTTAGCTCAACCACTTCTAATCCTCCATTTCAAGCATGATTCTAGTATCCTAGGTGTAAAACCACAACAATAAAAGCAAGATAACACCCTTCCCATTCCTATTCAAGTTCATCCAAGTAAAAAGAAAAAATTAAATAAGCACCATTTTGAAAAATAAAACTATACAAGTGTAGAGTAGGATGAGGGTAACAAATTTACCTCTTGAAGCTTCTCAAAAAAATCAAAGTTTGGCCCTGAAAATCAAGCTTGAAAGTGAGAGTATTTGAGAGAAAAATAGAGGAAAGAACTTACGAGAAGCTTGTTGAAGAATAAAGTTATTTTTCATGCATCTTCTCTCTCTTTACGGCTTTGTTTGCTATATAATTAGATTCAATTTGATTTTTTTTTTCTAAGACGCCCACAAAATAGGCCAATTTTGAGTATTTCCTAAAAATTTCAGAAAATCACAAATTATCTAATGAATATAAAACTCTAAAGTCACTTTAAATAATTTCTAATAATTTAATTTTTTAAAAATTTTGACAAAGGTTTTGTCAAAATTCAGCAGATCAGAGGTATTGAAAATTAGGATGTTACAACTCTCCCCCCTCAAATAAATTTTGCCCTCGAAATTTACATACCTGATGTAAACAACTGAGGATGATATTCCTTCATCTTTTCCTCTAACTCCCAAGTAGCATTCCCATCTCCCGCTCCACTCCAAATAACCTTAACGAAAGCAATTTCTTTTCTGTGGAGTTGTTTAATTCTTCGATCATCGATGTGGGTAGGTGGTGCTTCATAAGTACGATTGTCTCTAATTTGTACGATGTCTGGCTCAAGTATATGAGAAGGGTTCAAAATGTATTTTCGTAACTGTGACACATGGACAACATTATAGATGTTGGAAAGAAAAGGGGGTAGAGCCACTTGGTAAGTTATTGGACCAATCCGCTTCAATATTTGGTAGGGGCCAATGAACTTGGGCATGAGTTTTCTTGACTTTATTGCCCATCCAACTCCAATCGTAAGGTTTGATTCGCAAGAACACGTGATCTCCTTCTTGGAATTCCAGAGGCTTTCTCCTTTTGTCATAGTAGTTTTCTGTCAACTTTAAGTTGCTTTGATTTTCTCTTGAACTAATTTAATCTTCTCTGTGGTCTGTTGTACCAAAATTCTAGATCTATAAGTAAGTTTTCACCTGTCTCAAACCAACACAATGGTGTCTAATATTTCCTCCCATAAAGAGCTTCAAATGGGGTCATCCCAATGCTAGCATGAAAACTATTGTTGTATGTAAATTCAATTAGTGGCAAGAACTTATCCCAGCTTCCTTTGTGATCCAACACACAAGCCCGCAGTAAGTCCTCCAAAGACTGGATGGTCCGTTCTGATTGTCTATCAGTTTGAGGATGATAAGCAAAGCTTAGCCGAAGCTTTGTTCCAAGGGCTTGATGTAAACTTGTCCATAACCTTGAGGTAAAACGAGGGTCTCTATCTGATACAATATTAGCACGTATGCCATGCAATCTTACCACTTGCTTAATGTACAACTGAGTTAGCTTCTCCAAGGAATAACGAATGTTGATGGGAATAAAATGAGCAGACTTCGTCAATTTGTCAATTATTACCCACACAGAATTGTGACCAGTTGGTTTTCGAGGAAATGAAGTTACAAAGCCCATAGCTATGCTATCCCATTTTGATTCTGGCACACCCTAACATTCCTAAAGGTCTTTGATGTTCTACTTTGGCTTTCTAACACACCAAGTAAGCTGTGACATACTCTAGCACTTCCTTTTTCATTCCAGGCCACCAGAATAGTTTCTTCAAATCTTGATACATTTTTGTTGTTCTAGAATGAATGCTCATGTTACTTTTATGTGCTTCCTCCAAAATGGTCTTTCACAATTTCTGACGAGAAGGGATACAGATTCTTCCTTTAAAACGCAAAATTCTATCTATTCCTTCCATAAACTTTATTTCTTTCCTTTGTTTAGTTTTTTTTTTCTCATAGAGAAAAATGTCCTTAGATTGAGCTTCTTGTACTTGCTATAGAAAATCATTAGTGATAATGAGAGTACCACACACAACACTTTTGGGACAGAACTCCATTGATAAATTCAGACTTTGTAATTCTTCTATCAATTTCATTTCTCATTTCATCATAAATGATGCATGTAAAGATTTCCTACTAAGTGCATCCGCAACTACATTCCCTTTTCTGGGATGACACTACAATTCAAACTCATAGTCCTTCAAGAATTTCATCCACCGTCTTTAACGCATATTCAATTCCTTTTGATCAAAGAGATATTTCAAGCTCTTGTGGTCACTATACACTATGAATCGTGCTCCATACAAATAGTGTTTCTAAATCTTCAGAGCAAACACTACTGCAGCTAATTCTAAATCATAGGTGGGATAATTTATCTCATGCGATCGTAGTTGTTGAGAGGCATACGCAACTACTTTTCTATCTTGCATCAATACACAACCCAATCCCAACTTAGATGCATCACAATACAGTTCAAAGTTCTTATTAAGTTCTGGAAAAATTAACACCGGTGAGGAAGTAAGACGACTCTTCAATTCTTGAAAGCTAAACTCACATTATGGGGTCCACAAAAAAGGTTGTCCCTTTCGTGTCAACTTGGTCAACGGATAGGCCAATCGAGAAAAACCTTCAATAAACCTTTGATAGTATCCTGCTAATCCCAGAAAACTCCTTATTTCAATGACTGTCTTTGGTTGTTCCCACTTCAAAACTGCCTTAACCTTAGATGGATCAACAACTATTCCTCCTTCATTAATGACATGTCCAAGAAAATTCACTTTATTTAGCCAAAACTCACACTTGGACAATTTGCATACAATTGCTTTTCCTTCAAGAGTTGTAGCACAATTCTTAAGTGCTCAACATGCTCCTCTTTGCTCTTAGAGTATATAAGGATGTCATCAATGAATACAACCACAAACTTATCCAAAAAAGGATGAAAAATCTTAGTCATATAATCTATGAACACAGCTGGGGCATTGGTCACTCCAAAAGTATAACCAAATACTCGTAGTATCCATAGCGTGTTCTAAAAGCAGTCTTTGGTATATCCTCATATTGTACTATGATCTGATGATACCCCGATCTTAAATCGATCTTTAAAAATACTGTTGCCTAATTGATCCATCAAATCATCTATTCTTAGTAATTGATATTTATCCTTAATCATCACTTTATTTACTTGTCTGTAGTCAACACATAGTCGCATGCTCCCATCCTTCTTTTTTACCAACAGTACTGGTGCTCCCCATAGTGATACACTTAGCCTAACAAATTGCTTCTCTAAGAGTTCTTCTAGTTGCTTTTTAAGTTCTAATAGTTCCAACGAGAACATTCTATATGGGGCTATAGAAATAGGTCTCACTCCTGGTACCAAATCAATGCTGAATTCTAATTCTTGTTTTGGGGGTAACCCTGGAATATCATTAGGAAAAACATTAGGAAATTCTCTCACTATTGGCAAATCATCTTACTTTTTTTCCTTTCCTTCTACCAATAAGGACATTACAAATCCCCAAACTTCTTCCTTTAAAGGAACATTTTCGTATTTGACTCTTTGAATCCTTGATTGCTCAGAATTGTTGTGTTGAAAATCTCTAAACACAACAGTCTTCCTATAATAGTCTATGATGACATGGTTGTCAGATAATCGTTCCAATTCCAAAATAACCTTCAATCCTTTTAAAGGAATACAGAAGAGATTCACTATAAAGTTTCTACCATCTATACTAATATGACACTCCCAATATGCTTTAGCAGTGATAACAGGGTCATTACTCGAGATATGAACAGATAAATCAAATGGTAATGCTATGGTAGGCAATCTCAAACGTTCCATACAACTACTAGAAATAAATGAATGCGATGCGCCTGAATCAAACACCACAGATAAAGGGGTGTCTCAGATGATACACGTACCTCCAATCATCATGTCAGAGTGAGATATACTTCTTTTTCGCTCATTGCAAAAACTTTACCATTAGCCTTTGGCCTGCTAGCTACACTTCACTAGGATTTCAGTTGTGATAGTTTTCATTGCCTCTATCTCTTTCCTTCTTCACCATCGGGCAGTCACGGGACATATGCCCAGATTTGTTACAACTAAAGCATATTAACGGTTATACTGGGCAATCTTTCCTGTAGTATTCTCTTCCACAAACAAAACATCTTCCTTTAGGTGAGACCAACATATAGTTTTCACTATTACCACGGTTCTAAGGAAGCTCAATTGTGGGTCCCCTTTGACGTTGTTGCCTCTGATATGGTTGTCATCTTCCAAACCCTCTCCTTTAATTTTGTTGAGGCCCATAGTTCTTCGTTCCTGAAGACTTAGAATGATGTTCTCTGAACTTGGCAATCTTTGCTTTATGATCTTCAAAAATCCTACATTTGTTTACTAATGTAGAAAACTCCTGAATCTCTTGCATTCTTATGACTTCCATGATTTCAGGGTGAAGTCCATTAATAAACTTCATAGATCTTTGCGTCAGTGCCAAGAAATTCATCTCTTTCTTCTCTTAAACATCTTCTGGAAAGTACTTCTCTAAAAATATCTTATGAAATTAGGTCTGAGTAATCATTACACCTTCCCTCTCCAGTCTTTGTCTCACTCCGTCCCACCAATACTCAGCATCTTCCGTTAGTGCATAAGCAGCAAACACAACCTTGTTATTCTTTGTGCATCGTAGGGCACGAAAGATCTTCTCCATTTCTCTAAGTCAAACTTGTGCACCTTCATCCTCCCTTGAATCGAGGAGGGTTCCTTTTCTCGAATAAGTCCAATCTTATCAAGGCATCAGCACCTTGAGGTACATGGTCCTGTTGCATCCAAGCTTGTCGGTCCTGTTCCATTGCAGCTCTCTCCACTGAAGAAGCCAATCGACCACCTCGTTCTGCCATTGTTTCCTATTCATCGAATCAAATTTGACTAAGTTATCAGGAAATCATCATTGATGTTAAATCATGGTAATTTCCTATACACAATTCACTACAAAGATTGCACAACAGCTTAAGTAGACGTTTCCCTAGGCCTAAAGGGTCAAACTACTTCCACCTAACACCTATCGTTAATGAGAAATGGCTTATCTCGCTATTACTTTCTTTTAAATTCTCAAAACTTCTTTTGCTCCATCCTCGCTAGGGTAGAGAACCCATCTCCCATGAGAAACATTTGAAAATAACACTAGAGAAAAAAGACTTTTGACATTGATTAAAAAAGGCTTTTACATCGATTCTGCAACTGATGTACATATAGGCGATGTAAAAAGTTCACATCAGTTGTTAATTGTTAATTACTAATGTAGAAAATATCACTTTCTACTACTTTCTACATCAGTTGTTCATAATAACCAATGTCGAAAATGTTCTTCCTGTTCATGTTCTTCTTCATCAATGGCTTCGGTGTTTCTTTTCTCTGACAGTTTTAATGTTTGCGTTTGTTATGTTATCAATATATTTTCTCAGGATTTAAAACATTGTTTAAATTAAAGTTCGTTGTATTCATTGCATTCATCGTTTTCATTAGGTTCGTCTTTGTTTGAATCTGTACATAAAGAATATGTAGTGTTCATCAAATTGTTTAATAAGGAAAATAATACACAAAATGAAGAAGATAAAACCATTGATGAACCTGGAAAACCATTATTGTGTTCACTGTCCACATGTTTCTAGCTAATAGAAGCTTTAGAAACTTTGAAAAATCTTTGTTCGTCTCTAATTTATGCTACTTCACAGGTTTTCATTGGTGCGTATCTTAAAATTTTATATTTGAATTGTTTTACATTTATTTCCAAAAATAATTGATACAGAAAGTACTTTTTACATCAATTTTTTTGAACTAATGTAGAAAGTTCTGGAATTATAAGAAATTGAAAAAACATTGAAAAATAGAAAAATGGGAGAGAAAACATTTGAAGTTTTGGAAAAATAGTTCATTCAAACAGTCTTGTACTAAAAATTATGTCCATTCAAAGTTTATAACTATAAACACGAAAAATTGTAGAATTGTAGGACTTTCTATATTAGTTGTTTTTATAACCAATGTAAAAAGAATTTTTTTTTACATCGGTTGTTAAAAGAATTGATGTAAAAAGTACTTTCTACATTAGTTTTTTTAACAGTCGATGTAAAAACGTTTGGACAAATTTCAAAAATGCCACCATATTTTTTTCTATATTGATTGTTTTTAAAACTGATGTAGAAAGTATTTTTCACATTAGTTCTTTTGACAATCAATATAAAAATGTTTGCATAAATTTAAAAAATGCTACCATATCTTTTTCTACATCGTTTCCAAAAAAACTAATGTAAAATCTTAATGTATAAAGTATTTCTTGTACCGGTAAAATAATCAATTTTCTTTATTTTCTCTTTTATGTTTTTAATGTTTATATTTATTTATCATTTTAATACAATATATATAAGACAACAAACCCTCTCAACGTGTTAGGTCTCTTGATAATTTACCTTCTCATCCACAAACTTCAAACTAGCAAAATAGGACCTAACTTTATATGAGATTATTGCGTGCAGAACTTCAAAAATTTCTGACAAACCACTTAAACTAGTTATCCTTGAATTTCTAAAAGTTTTATTTGAATAAAAAGAGTTATAATTAAATAATTCATTAGAAATTAAAAACATAAGTTTATTGAGAAGTTTTGACGAGTTGACCAGAGGAGAAAATTTTAAGTGTTATTTTCTAAATACTATTAGTATTATTTATTGATTAAATTTAAACTTTTATTTTGGTAAAATATTTATATTTAATATTATTGTATATTTTAAAAATTCAATAGAGTTACGAGATCTGACTTTACTTAATGAAATAATATTTAATTATTATTATTATTATTATTATTATTATTATAAAAAATTAAATTTAATTGACAAACTCAATAACAATTAACATCTAAGCAACTACATCTAAATTTTTTTCTTGAAAATTTTTTCATCATATTCTTATCTTCTCTGTTACCTTCTACTTTATATTTGACTCTTTTTTCTCTTTGTTAATAAAGAAATGCAAAATCGAAATAGTCATTCCAAAGTTGATGCTGAATTTTTCCTAAAGCTACTACATTAGTCATAAGAAACGGTAGATTCTATCATCTTTCTTATCATTTCAAAAAGTAAAGTGGTAGATTACTTGTGCTCATTAAGTTAATGAAGTGGTATATGAATAACTAGGATTTAAAATGAAGTAGAGAGTTGAATGACTAACTTATATTAAACGTTAAAAATAAAAAGGTGAAAATGTAAATATACAACACCTATATCTATATTCATATCCATGTTTAAATTTATTTAAATATTGATCCTTAATTTTTGTTCTATGCAAGATAGGCTACTGCATATATTTACGGATCTAGATTCTCTCCTGTTAACAAGGGAAGTTGACATTCAATTTCATTTTTTCTAAAGTGAAATGAGAAAAACGATAAAAAAAAAAATTATGCAAAATTTGCTTAAATAAATTAAATTAGTTTAAACAAATTTTGCGCCTTCTCCTTGCAATTTTTTGATCTCTCTCTCCCTATGCTTAACACTCTCTTCTCAACCTCCATATCTAACCTCTTTCATCTCTTTCCATACCCAACTTCTTTCTTCTTGCCCTAACTTCCTCTTCTTCCACTCTTTACTCCATACCCTCACCCTCACCCTCACTCTCACTCTCACCCCATACCCATCTTCCCCCTATACTCCTCGTACCCAAATTTTCCATTGCTTCTCTTCTTATCCCCACTCCCTCTTATCTCCATACCCAACTTTCCCACGGCCTCTCCTCCCATCCCCACTCCTATACAACCACTTTCTCCATCTCAGCCCCCTTTTCCCCATACATAGCCCCTCTCTCCTTCCATTGTAGGGAGAATATGCAAAATCTACTTAAGCTAGTACAGTTTGCTTGGCTCCAAATCAATATATCACTTAGCTTTTCTCTTGTTTTTTAACCTAGACTTATCCCATGATGCATGCATAGTTGTGGCAATTGTTAGTGTTTATGTTAATGTAGATGTTGGTGATGGTGATGGTTGTTATTGGTCATTACTCCTTCCTCATGTTGGGGGGAACCTTGGCTAACTTTAGGCCTTTGCTTTCTTCTTTAAGGAATAGATTTCTTAAGCTTGAAATATTTTTGATATATTCACTTACGCGCCAAAGGTTTGCTTTAGCGAATCAATCCGTTTAAGCAAAAATTATTTACTTAAGCAAAAATGACTCCTTCAATGGTTTCCCTTCTATTCAAAATTTGGTTAAGCGAGCTCATTGCAATTAAGCAAATTTGTCAGTGCAGAGACCAAGCATGCAAGGAACAAAGAAACATGCATATAAAATCTAAATAACCTATTTCAATCATTTCAATGGAATCAATTAAAAATGAAAAGACATGAAAGACATAAAATCCAAATAAAACAAAGTTTTATTATATTTTGAAAGCAATTATATATCATAAGAGATAACAACAACTAAGAAAAGACTGTGTTTGAGAGGAAGTGCCTGAGGATGCAACTTGGCTTTGATGTGATTCTAGTTTAGGGTTATGGTTGGGAGGAACATGTTTTGAAAGGAGAGTTTATGGAATAAATGAAGAAGTGAAATTGTTCCTTCTGTAGTTTCCTTTTAAAAATTCTAATTATCACAATTTTTGCTTGAACGAAGATTATCTTACTTAAGTGAATAATTTTTTTAAATGCACTTAAGCAATAATATCTTGCTTAAGCAAATGATGTGATGTTTTAGTGTGAAAGCTAAGTGTATTGATGTATTAGTGTAGAAATATGCATTTGGAAGCTCCTATTTTATGAAACACTAAACTAATATATATTTCTAGAAGATTGGGTAAGGAAAGAACCTATTTGACACCATGCCTTAGAATATACCCTAAGTAACTTCATGGCAAATAACTTCTTCAAAGTTAGAATCTAATTCTACCCTTACAACTGCAATGTGAGCATAAAGGTGCACATTTATTTTCTATAAGGGATAAGTGTGTATTACCTCAAGGATATGTTCACACTTGGAATGCTCAACTAAGTTAACGCTTAAATTTTAATTTCAAAGTTTGTATGAAACTTGATGTTGATATAAAGCAATTTATCAAACACTCTGAATAGGTTGTTGAAGACAAGTATTACAACGGGCTACTTTATGAGTATGATTCCTGCCATAAACTAACCATGTTACAATATGAGTTGTCCCTAATACTAAAACAAATGGCCAAGGTTTACACACATATTGTTTAACTTATTCCAATAAGAATTTGTTTAATTCTTGGCTTATTGTATATTAGAAAGGATTGAAACTCTTCTTTTATTGAATATGTCAATACTAAAGTCACCCAACAAAGATTATGGATAATTTACATTTGATCATTCCTGAACTGCTATATCTTACACTTGTAAAAAGTTTTAAATATTTGACATACTTTGTTCTCATGCATTGGAAGTGTTTGAAGATTATTTGCAACATAAAAGGAATAGAGGTGGAAGGAAATCCTAAATCTAGTACCACATGTTGATACTATCACCTTGCATGTAAAATGATTATGTTGGCGTATAAGGCATCTATTTCACAAGAATACTATTACGAGTTAGTTTTCAATGAATATAGTCAATAATGATGTTACACAACCTAAGAGATTCAAGCAACGTTAAAATATCAAGAAGAATAGGTATAAACGATTAAAAAGTTGGGCTGAGTTACAAAAAAAAAATTCCAATTTTTGGCAATCGGCATCTCAAGTACTTTTTTGTAATAATTTTTAATATCAATAAATAGATGTATTTTAACTTGTTTATCATAACCATATATGTATTTTACGTAAATATGTTAGGAATATCAACCAATACTTTGTAATCAATTTGAAGTACATTGTTCAACACTTCCATGTTATGATCTCCTTCACACGTTAGTCAATCAACTCAGTTTCATAATTTTTTTAACAATAATTGTCAACTTAAATATTACACAAATTAAATTCTCTTCTTTTTTTTCTTATTCATTTTTGTTATTTCTATTCTTATTTTGTAGGAACAACTTCATGATACCTATGGTTCATTCCTTAATCAAAATTGATTGCACAACTACCAAAACTTCTTTTGTTTCTTAATTATATATATATATATATATATATATATATGTGTGTGTGTGTGTGTGTGTGTGTGTGTGTGTGTATCAAGTCATTTTCTATATAAAATGTAAGTTGAAATACTCTGTCATCAAATTATTTGGCCCGATCTTGTATATTATCTATTTTTGCATAATAATCATATTTTCTCCATTATTCACTTAAGCAACATAAAATATGCTTGCAGATCCCTATTCGCTGCATTTTATCTAATTTGGCTTAAGCGATCTAATACTGATTTTGCTTAAGTGAATCATTATTCACGTTAGTGAATGATAGAAAGTTCATTCATTGCTCTTTGTCCTAAATTTGCTTAAGTTTAAATTTTATTTTATTTTTGCTTTGCCTCGCTTAAGCGGATCATTGTTCGCTTAAATGAATGATAGGAATTACATCCATTGCTCTTTGTTCCAAATTCACTTAAAAATAAATAAATTCACTTAGCAGCACTTAAGCAAATATCATTTCTTAGGCAAACTAGAGATCACTTAAGTGAGAAAATCTTATGCCTACTTTTGTCTCGCTTAGGCGAGCTTTACACATTATTAGACGAATTTGTAGTTGCTTAAATGAAGCTTTGCTTAAGCAAATATTGCTCCATTTCATTTAAGCAAGGTAAAATCTATTTAAATAAAATTGAACTAAAGGGTCAAACTCGCGCCAAAACTTAAAAGAGGATTAAGATTCATGTCTTTGCTCATCTTAACTGCGATATGCAAATAAAAGTGAAAATCAGAAATATTGTGATTTTGTTTTGAAACAATAAAATATATATATCCTATTATTCATCGTTACTTCAAAAGTAAGATTAAATGAACCATTTGGGCAAGCTCCAATAAACGTAGCTAACATAAAGTGAAACTATGTTCTTTATATATACAAAGAGAATAATTTAATTTTAAAAAGGTTATAATGATATAACTAACCACTTTGCATTATTGTGTATGGCTATTTCTATTTTGAATTGAAATTTGATTTTAAAAAGGTTATAATGATATAACTAACCACTTTGCATTATTGCATATGGCTATTTCTATTTTGAATTGATCAACACTATAAAATATTCACAATTTATACTCAATTAATTGTTATTTATTTTATTTTATAAGAAAATATTCTTTTTAATATTATTTCTTTTGAAAAAAATACTAATATATTTTTATTTATAAAAACACTACTTGTTTATTCTTTATAAAAAATATTTCATCTTTAATTATTATATTAAATAAAAGTGGTGTAATTTTAGTTTCAGAAATAAAAATATAATTGTAATAAATTTTAAGGAAAAATTGTTATAAAACTTTTATATTAATTAAAATATGATATTATAATATCAATATCGAATATTTAAGCCAAAACATACACTAAGGCATTCCGAGTTTTCTAGCTAACAAAGAAGCCAAAAAGACACAACATACAACTAAAGACACTAAGCCATAAAACATCATAGCACTGCTGAGCAGTAGCCTTGACATGCGCCTTAATTTCCACTTTTTGAAGTTGAGAGTGAGCCATATTTACTTCACTCTTAATAAGGAATAGAAAATATGTGCACATTATGGATGTATATATAGTTGTCTAAAGATTTTATTTTATCAATAAGTAATTTTTATTAAAAAGATTGAATAACAAGGGTCTCCAAACCTCAATACAAACTTAAAGAAAATTTAAAATTCTGCTAGTACTTTTACTTTTATACATTCAAAAGGATTATATTGTTAAAAAAATAAAATAAAATAGTTAAAAAAGTTAACATGGGAGAAATAAAAACTTTCCAAGTTATAATGATTTGCTTGAAATAAAGTTTTCAATTTGATTGAAGTATGTTTGAATTATTTAGATAAAAAAAAAATATAAGGTATAAAATGTATTACACATTATTAACAAATGATGTATATATTATATAAAACTTAAGTATATAGAATTTGTATAACATCACTTTTATAAAGGTTTTCACTCTTCCACAAGTTTTATGAAATTATGATGGTCAAAGAAACACTTATTAGTATAAAAGGAATTGACTTTTTTTCAACAAATTTTCATGAAAAGATGATTGTCAAAGTAAACATGAAATTTTAGTCAAAGTGAAAAATATGGAATTTTAGTATAGGGATATTTTTTACTATTTTTTCACAAGAAACTTTTGACTAAAGAAATATGATTTTTAGTCAAAAAGTGACATTTTGACAAATTTTTGATAAATTTATGAATGGTTTGTAGATAAAATTGCAAGGTATAAAATGTCAAAAAGTTAGTAAAAAAAAAAAAAAAGATGTTTCGAGATGTTTTTAGAAAACATTACTTTCATTTATTATGGTCAAGAATTGGTTGAAGATTACTTCATCAAAGAAATTGAATCTAGATATATCTAAATAAAAATTATCAAATATAAAGGCTTTAGAGAAGATAGAAAATTTGTGAAAAAAAATACAAATACATTAGGAGCAATTATATATGAAAATATGTGGTCAAGATCATGAATAGTATGTGGTAGCAGTTACAAGTAAACATTGTAGACAGTTACATTATAAAATATGTGTTTTATGCAGTTACATTGTATTTGTCTATGAATAAGATTTCAAAACATAGCTGAAGAGTTATGAGTTTTTTACTAAAACACTTATGAATGCTTGACCCTATTGTTGATCATTGAAAGATGTCCATTTGTTTTAATTGCAATTTACTTTCAATTCAATTATTTCCTTTAGTCTTTTATTGCTTTTATATATCATGTTCCTTTAATCTATATTTGTTTTTATTATTTCTCCCCAGTTCTCCTTTTTTTTTCTTTTTCTTTTTATTTTATCTTCTCTTTGCGACGTTATTAGTTAATTCTATTCAAAAATCGATTATAAAAAACCTATTAAGAAGATATAGAAGTCAATTCCAAATTATTTTTAAATTTATTTATTTGGTAAAAAAAAATCACCATAAACAAGAGAAATTGAAAGATAAATCAAATGATATATAATATATGCCGTGTATGTGGTTGGAGACCAGCGACCACCACGAGCATAGGCATCTTCTTTCCTTTTCGGATTCGAGAGAGGATATAGATGCTCGTGATCACTTTATCAAATAGTTTTCGAATTTGGAGATTAAGTTTGACCAACTTTATTTGTAATGACCAAGACATCATGTGATACGATTAGTTAAAAGCATTTTCTACAATACTTATTGTTCGTGTAACTGGTTTCAAAAGTCTATTTTCTTATATCAATTGTTAGTTCGGTCTGAAAAGTAAATATTTTTACATGGGTGAAGGTATGAACTAATATAAACTGTGACGTTCTAAGATTAAAGTGTAAATCGACTTTAATGACGTTCTAGCATTTAGTATTTTGTAATAAGCATTTAATAACGCTTTAGTATAACTGTAACAAAATTAAATTTGTGTAACTGCCTAGTTGTTGCATCTATTAGAATGCAACGTAGCTTATAAAAAAACGACCTTATACAGTTTCAAATGTAAATGAACCCTTCTATTTTCTATTAAAAGGGCTTTCTTTTGCTCATAACTTCATATAAATTTAATAGCGTTGGTTTTATGCAACAAAGTTACAATTTAGATCAAACTTTTATTTATTTCTTACCTACTTTTAAGATGATTCTAATTTTTTTAATCATGTAATTAACCAATAAAGTCAATAACACTGAATTAATAACAAAAATCAATACTTAATTATATTTTTAATCTCTATATTTTAATTTATGTCTAATTTTTATTTTTTTATTTTTTTATCATCAATTCCTCTTATTTTAATTTATGTCTAATATTTTATTTTATATCAAAGCATAAAAAAAATATAAATATATTACATATAAGGTTTGATTTGATTTCATTTTAATAATAGAATTTAAAAATCAAACTAAACATCAATAAAAGATGCAAATTCTTTTTTAATCATTTGTTAACCAATTTAAAAGTTTTAAAATTAACTGGATAGTTACAAAATAATTTATTTTTAATTTAAGAATTTTTTTTAATTAATTTTTATATTTTAATTACTTTAGATTTTCAGCATTTGAAGTAATTTTTAGATTTTTTTATTTAATATTAAATAAAATTTTAATTTTCAACTATACATGTGAAATGTAACACCATTACCATCAAGTAGATGAGTTGCTTATACATGATTTGTCAAATAATGAATCTTTCTATAGCCTACACTCTCAAACTCAAGTCATTTAACATACAAATAAATTTGCAAAAATGTTATAATTTTTAATTGATAACATAAGAAACAAATTCATGGGTCAAAATAGTCTCAAATTAACCCAACAAAACCACCAACAATAAGATTACATTGAACAGATTCATCATGTAATGCCTCGAATTTTGTAATAATATTTCGTATATTAATATAAATTGTGAATTTTCATTTGAATGGGTATTTGATGAGTATGATAATGTGAATGTATGTGTATATGTGTGAATACGTGTACATGAATATATATATATATATATATATATATGTATAATTATGGATGTTGGTTGTATATTAGGAGATTAGATGTGGTTGGATTGATTGAAAATATTGGCTAAGTGTGTGTTGCAGGGTGTTTTCGCTATAGTGAGAAGGTCCTCGGAGAGAGAGGGGTGCATTTTTTGGTTGCAATCTCGCTGTACAAAGATTCTGCAAAAACTAGTGTGCAATTTCCTCTGAGATTTTCGCTGTAGCGAGAGGAGGTGTCGCTGCAGCGACAGATGACTCAATGTAGCGAGATGGTCGCGACCAGAAAGGTATTTGAGGGGTTTAGAGTTTGAAAAATTCATTTTTCATTTTTTTCTCTTGGAAATCTCTTCAATTCTCTCAACTTTTGACCCGTTTTCACCTATTAAACTGCCTTCAAAGCCGTTGTGAGCGAGATTGAAGGTTGGAATCACGTTTGGAGCGTTGGAGGTAAGTTTTGATGGCTAGAATTTTGATTTTCGTCCCTATTCTCTATTTTTTTGATTCTCTTTGGTTTCTCATAGAATTTTTCTATGTATTTAAGACGAAATTCGTGTGGAGAGCATTTTCATCGTTGAGTTTCGCGTTAGGTCTTCATTTTGAGGTAAAGGAGGACTTTATCCTATCTCTTGGTGTCTTGAATTTATTTATATTGATAGACAATGCAATGTGGTTAAGATAGGATGTAGGAAGATGTATATCTAATGAGAATGGCTTGATTGTAATTGTATTGTAATAGAAATTTTGTGTGAAAGGTAGTGTGATTGATATTGATTATGATGCATGGTGAAATGTTTGGTTACAATGTGGTTGATATGCGTGAACATGCCATTGATTGATGTTGAATAATATAAAATGGTTGGACATGTGTGGAATGGCATGTTGAATGCGAATGTAGATGTGTTTGAATATGTTGAAAAATTATGAATGGTTTAGCGATACACTTGGGGTGTGGAAGATGGGGGCGGTAGAAATACCTTGGGGAAGAGAGGGCGATGGTGACCAACAATGAGCATGGATGCACCACAGGCCACACACTCTCCTTCTAACTCGGTCTCTGATTAACACCTTTGCTTTGGGGGCTCAGTACTGCACATGTTGTATCCGTGAAGCAGGAGCTATCTGGCGACCATCCATGGTGTGAAACTGAGTAAGTACTTGAGGTTGAGAGCATCAGAAAACTATGACCATAATGCTACAGTGAGTGTGACTACGTGCAGTGAGTGCACTTGCATGTAGATTGTTTGATGGTGCAATTAATGCATATATTTGTGAATTGAAATGAAATGTTAGAGAAAATGTTATTTGTGTTTGTTGATACTTGATTTGACCTATGTTAGAAAATGTGTGAAATGTGCAAGGTGAGTCTCTGTGTTTGTGTGTTATAGTGTAGAATACTCACCGTTACATTTATTTTTTAGATGACCAAGACAATAAGCACCGGGTTCAGTGAAAGGATGGATGATACTGCTATAGGACTTGGAATATTTATTTTAAAAATATGATGTATTTAAATTGGTCCTATAGCAGTCATTTGATATAAACTTGTAATCTATTCTTATTTTGAAATACTTTATCAAACTATATAGTAGGAATCTTTTTAAATAAAAATTTTATTATTCCTATTTTTGTAAAATTTATTTATTTAGAAATTAAATTAAGGTATTACACATCAATCCTAACAGCCACCACATTTAGGGAAGGAGGTTGAGAGCATACATAATATGAACTATAAAGAAAGGAAAAGTTTTGCAATAAATGTTGATTTACTTGAAAAATGATTTCTATTTATATTGTGACACTTGCTACAAAACATGAATGCTTAGGTAGCAACACCTACCACAAAGTTTCTCGCAAAATTAACAAAATAATTAATATTATTAATAGGATCTAAAAAAGTTAGAAAATCAACTAGGTTGAAGAATCCCACAACCTATCAAATTGCACTAGACTGTACAAAGTCTCTAATCTAGTACATAATGTCCTCCTCAAAAACATAATTATTTGTGTTTAAGTATACCTGTTGAAAAATAATAAAGGATATTTAAATTAAATTTTTGAAATATTATCTTATAAGTATTGCACCCAAGTACTAAGATTTCTTAATTTAATTGTTTAAGCTTAAGGGATGTGTGATGAAACTAAACTGAGAATAAATCAAATTAACAAGTAATTTGAAGTAATAAAATAATGCACTTTTGATTAGACTATTGGAAAGAAAACCTAGGTCCTATGGTTTCATTTTTATATTTTTTTATGATTACTTTTAATCTAATTTTAATTTTAGTTTTCTTATGATTGTCAATCACTCATATAACTTTTAGGCTTAATTATATTTTTGGTCCTTATAAATATAAATCATTTTGTGATTAATCTCTACAAATATTTTTGTTAGGAAGTAATCCTTATAAAGTAGGTAATTTAAGAATTGGTCCTTATCGTTAACCCTCCCTCCATTAAGTGCTGAGCTAGCTAACAGAGAGTCAGCTCAGCACTCCACGTGGTGCCACATGGCATGCCACATCATTTATTTATTTTATTTAAAATTAAAATTTGTAAATAAATCCTAAAACTATTTTATATAATTACATAAAGACCCTTCTTCTTCCTTATTCCTTTCTTCTTCTACACACCGGTAACTCTCCACCACCCTTACCCCTACTCTTTTACCTCATGGACATTCCCTCCACCTTCTCCCTCCTTGCACCGCCACTCTCTCCCCTCCTCCTTCCTTACACTACCACTCCTCCCCTTCCCCGCACACTCCTACCCACACTCACACCCCTTTCTCTTCCTCTTCCCTACACCACCCCTTTCTCCACCTACTTTCATTCTCTCATCCGCATCACTCATCTTCTTTACCTCTTCTTCTTTCTCCATCTGCACCACCACCCTTTCCCTCATTTCCTCCATCCACCGTGAAGCGCCGCGTGGCCTCTAAGAGAATCGACGCTGACACCAACACCAACACCGATGAAGGGAGGGAAAAAGAGAACCCCACCGTGAAGAGTAGGTTCTATTCGTGCATCAAAGTGTTTCTCTGGTTGTCAGTTTTCCTCTTGTGTTTCAAGGTTGCTACGTATTTCAAGGGTTGGCATTTCGGTTGCGCGTGTCTTCAATTGGAACATTTGTTGTGGGTACTTGCATTTGGGGTTAAGGATTTCTTTGATTGGCTTTATGCACAATGGGTTTTAATTCGAGTGGAGTACCTCGCTTCTCCCCAGCAGTTTTTGACCAATCGTGTATTGTGTCGTTTCTTATTTAGAGTTTGGATAGGCTTATTCTGTGTTTAGGTTGTTTCTGGATTCAATTTAAGAAGATCAAGCCTATTCCAACTGGTGGGGCTTTAGATCTTAAATATGGAGAGAAGGGATTTTTTTTCCCATGGTGCTAGTGTAGATCCCCATGTGAAGAAGGTGAAGGTTAAAGTTTAAGGCTGGAGGTGGGGGAGATGGGGCTGACGACTGCTGTTGAGGAGAGGGGGTTGAGAGGAAGAAGAAGACTTTTTTGCAAATAGATAAAATATGTGTAAGGATTTTTTTTGTAAATAATTATTTTAAATAATAAAATATTATTAAATATATGACGTGACATTGTGTTAGTGCTGAGCTAGTTTTCTGTCTGTCAGCTCAGAATTTAATGGAGGAAAGTTAACGGTAGAGACTAAATTCTAAATTTTTAACTTTTTAGGGACTACTTCCTAACAAAAGTATTTGTAGGGACTAATCACAAAATGACCTATATTTATAGGGACCAAAAATATAATTGAGCCTAACTTTTATTATCACCCAATAGTCATGCAATGTTAATAGTCTTTTTCCTTAACTATTACCCCAATGGTCATACAAGACAAATGAAGATAAAACATGAAGTACCTATAAGCTTGTTAATTTAATAACGATTGGAAGAGAAAAACTAAACTTGGTCCACGTCATTCTGTCTCGTCTTATCCTATAAGTCTATTAACTACATGCAGTACGATCACCTAATATGTAAGATGCTAAGAGTGACCAATTCCTAATTTACATTTATATGCAATAGAATAAAAATCAATCATAGACAAAAACTAAAATTATTATTAAATGCAAAGACCACATAAAGTTATGTAAATGGTTCACCATAACCTTCATTATGGATTTAGT
The DNA here is from genome assembly GCF_003935025.1 of Abrus precatorius. Taxonomy (NCBI): domain Eukaryota; kingdom Viridiplantae; phylum Streptophyta; class Magnoliopsida; order Fabales; family Fabaceae; genus Abrus; species Abrus precatorius. Next base: position 11,257,644 of record NW_020874303.1, read on the forward strand.
TACTCATCATAAAATAACCAATCAAACCAGTTGCAAACAAATACATAGATATGAAAGAAAAAGTAAACTACAAAAATCCCTCAAAAGAAGGAAATGAAAAGAGTTCTTATTCTTTAAACGCATTCTCGATTATTCGCTTGAACTTTGAAGGAGCTTTCTTTGCTTTTTAACTACAAACTTTGTCAACATTATATTTCTTGTTAAGTATCTGCAAAATTGATTTTGTAAACTTGTTTAACATAGAACAGGTTATTAGGTATATCATTAAAGAGATAACTATGTACTAGTTTATTATACATTTCATAATTTTTGACAAATTTAATATGAATCATTGTAGCTTTAACATTTCTCTTAGTAAAAATGATTGTTGCTTTGTTGAATAAGACACAACAGAGTGAGTTATTTGAAGAAGATAAACACTTGTTGAGATCATTGCTTGTAATTGGTTTTGTTAAGAGTTTTATGCCTAGAGATGTCAAGATAAGCATTCTCATAATGATGTTATGTATTTAAATAAAATCATGTGCTATATCATATGAAAATTATCTTAAAATAAGAAATAGTGGATTCTTTTATATTAAAATAGGAAATCAATATTTCTTAAACTTAAAATAAAAAATAAAGAAATAAGTGACAAATGAATGTCATTATCTATTTAATAGACATGCTATAATTATGGATTTTCTTATGATCTCTCCACTTAACTCAACTTTAAAGCACCTAAATTAGTTCTAATTATTATTTTGCTTTCAAGAATGTTTGTTTTATGTATATGCATGCATGAATTCATTTTTACCTCATAAGTCACCTATAAAAATAATTTCATATAAAAGTAATAATTTTTCTATGCTTTTCAATCAAATATAAGTCACAGATTAACGTATGAAGTTTACATATGATATCTTTTTTAATAGTTCACATTATCTTACAATTAATCATACTTATTAAGTTGTAATGAAATTTAATTAGATTAAACTAATATTTAATCACTTTAAATTAGTTGCATTTATTCATAAGATCTTAATTAGATTAAATGATCAAAATATTCTAATTTTAGATTTTAACATCTCTCGCCTATGTTTACTGTTTTGACAATATATTGCGCTACATGTTAAATTTTGAGATAATTTATATTTTATTAAAAAAATTTCCACATCTTCAATTTGATAAATTATTTCATAGAAAATGGATTTTAAAATTAAGAGATATTGCTTGTACAAGTTAAACCATTGTAACTGCTTGCAAAAATTATTACATTATAATTTTATTGGGCCTAATTTAATTTATTAAAGACCCGTTTTAAATTTGCATTAATTAAAGAAAATATAATCAGGATTACTATAAATAACTTAGTTTTTCTATATCATTTAGTACGATTTAAATTACCTTTAAATTTTATTAGTTACTTTCAAGTATTGGGATTTAAATTTTAAAATCAATTCTTATTTTGTTCTTTATGATATATATATATATATATATATATATATATATATAACTTTTCCTATATTTAAGGAGTTGAACATAAAAGGTTAAATACTTAAAGATTAATTCACTAATTTGATTTCAATAATTGGAATAGAATTTGAATATATTTTATTCTTAATTCTTAATTCTATTCTTTATTCTTAATTCTTACTTTTTGAATGTATATATATTATGATACTTGAATTTTATTCTTGTCCTTAATGTATAATCAACAAAAAATTCAGTATATTAAAATTAAGATCGTAAATCATATTTAAATTACTTCAATTTCTTATATGAGTTTCAAGGATGTCAAGGATGAAATTTCATTAATAATAATTGAATCAGAATTAAAAAATATATATATTTAATTTACTAACACGAGTTCAATAAATATTTTGTGTTATATACCGTAAAATTTTTCTCTAATTTAATTAGTAATTAATTGATCATCTTAAATCAAACTAAGTATAAAAATAAAATATAAACTTAATAATTAATAACATGATAATTTTATTATTGAATTGAATAAAGAATGATTTTGTTAGTCATCATTATTAATTTATTTATTTTGTTACAAGTTTTTAATCTATAATAATTAAACTCCCTTTTAATTATTGTTAATTCAAATCTAAGTGAGCAAATGATATTTTTTTAATAATCATATTTTCTACCAATGTATGGCATCTATGCTTGCATGAGTTTCCGATTTGGCCAATGGGAGTATAGGATGGCAATGGAAATTAAAAAATATAATATACAATATTTGTGCAAAGCCTAACTCGTGAGTGAAAAGTTCATATGTAAAAAGCGGGATGCTTTTGTTTATTTTATAATAATAGAAAGATTTAATTATATTTTTTTCTCTTTAATTTAGATTATGCTTTCTTTTTAGTTTTTTGAATTTAAATGATCTAATTTAAGTTAAGTATATTTATTCTCTCATTGAGTTCTTTAATTTCAAATCCTTTTTTTTTCTAACCAAAGTATTGGAAGGTGTATAATAGAAATAGAAAATAAAATAATTTTAAAGTTAAAATCATAATATTTAATAAAACTTAAAATTTGAATAATTTTATAAGCTATATGAAATTATAATTTGACAAGAGAAATTTCTGAGACATTTTTTATTTTGGGCAAAATTTGTTCTTCAATTAATAAGTTTTGAGTAGAAGATGTTTAAATCGATTTAATTTAAAAAAATTGGGTACAAAATAAAAATTTAAGAGTTTCAAGTAAGAACATTTGATAAAGGACTAAACTTGTAAATTTTTAAAAGTTGAAAGATTTAATTAGCTAAAATAAATTAAAATTTAATTGATTAAAAAAATTAGAAACCAAAATGACATATAATATAAATTAAAGAGACAAAATTTATAATTAAATCTTATTAAAGAAAGGAGTTTGTGTAGTCAATAATTGGAAGGTCTAAGGTGACAAATTTACACATTAAATTAATCCTTAAAATTAAAAGTACTAATTAATTTTAAACTAAATATTTGGTACTCATAATTTTAGGAATTAGTTTAGTATCTTGTTTGAGTCATACTACTTTCTTATATAATAAACTGGTATCTAATGGGGTAAAACATATTTTTAAATTGGTTAAATTTAGAAAATAATTTAGTGTATTTCTTCAGCAGGAAAAATTGGTTAATTTTGTCACGATGCCTTGTTAATCTTCTGATGTAGTTAAAGACATTTGAGCTGAATTTAATTGGAAAATCTTAATTATTGTAAAAAAAATTTATGATTAATTAATTTTATGTTAAAAATTTTAATTTAGACGTATTGCCTTATTAATCATATATTTTAATTTAGATTTTAAACATTTAAAATTTGACAATTTGCTAATCTTGAATTTGTTTTGTCTAAAATATTTTTATAATTCATTAATTTTATACTAAAAGGAATAATTTAAGAATGATATCTTATTAATCTTGTAATTTAAGAAAATTAATTTTATTATTAATTAATTTAGATGCACTGCCAGATTAATCTGATTTAACTTAAGACAGATGAGTTAATTAAGATAGGTTAAAGAACCTACTTTGCATATTATTTTTAATACTTAAAGTTAGTGAAATCATACTTATTGTCTGAAGAACTATATGATTTTAAGCTTTTAATTATAATAAGGAATACATTAGGGTAGATTTTAGCTCAGCGTAACAAAGTTATATTTTATAATATTTTTGTTTATTTTCCCATTTTATTATGATATATAATCATGAGTTTTTATATAATTTTAATTTCATTTTAAAAATGAATTTTATTTTATTTTATTTTTTTTAGAAAAGATAAATTAAATTTCCTTTAACTTTATTATAAATTTACATAATGAACTTAATCCTCTTAGAACAAATGTAAATAAAAGGTTTTAAGTTTTCATTATTTTTTACACATAAATAGACTTTTAAACTGATTTTGTTCTAGGTAAACTAATAAGTTTTTGATAAAATGATTTGTTCCAATGTTATTTTAATTTAAATAAATATTAGTCATTACTTTATCTTTTTAAGCATTTTTAAATATCTTTTGCGGTTCTGTGGTAACATTTAGAAAAAAAAAAAAAAAAAGAAGAAGAATATTAACATAAAGATCGTAAATTTAATTAAAGTTCTTACTCCCAGCTAGCAGTTGAAAACTAACCTCTTATGTATGTATCCAAGTTATCTTTATCTTAGGATTGTACACCATTAAATGAATAGTTTTCTTCTTGAAAATAATTCATAAATTGTTAATTTACTCTGTCCTTGTATGTTTTGTTTCATATATTTGAACACACTGCACGAAATTGAACATAAAATTTGTGGTTATATTCAGTGACAGATCTGAAGAACACGCATTTGTATTTAACAAATTGTAAGATTAATTGTCCAATCAATTTTTATTTTAAATGATATCTACATATATAATTCTTTAAAATATTTGAGAGGGAAGGGACTGAATCTTATGCTTGCGTCCTACCTTGGATCATTGTTACATTACTAATTAACTATAGTGAGCATATGAGCTCCTCCACACGCATATATGATATTAGGCTCTCATCTTATATGGCTCACTTTTTTAAATTTATAAAAATAGAAATGAGTCTTTAGAGTTGTATGAAAGAGGTCATATTCTCTATCCGCTCAAAAAAGAGAAAGAGGTTGTTAAAATAAGAAAACAATCACATTTATAAAATGAGAAGTAATAAAATTATTCTTGCACAAAGTAATATCAATTTTGGTAAATTTAAATTTTTAAAGCTATTTACCATTAAATTTAGATGAAAAATTGACAATATATTTAAGATATGTAATTTTTTATTTTGAATGGTTAAATAGTTAAATAAAATTTATAGTGTAATTAATAGCATTCACACGATAACTCTATTTTTGAGATACTTTTATTTTTTCTATTCTCAATTTTATAAGTTTTATTGATGGAGTTGATTAAATGGTTATAAACATGATTTGAATATTTAATTGTAACTCTCTCCTACCCTTATTTGATTATAGAGTATTTTTATTGGTCTAAATGACTTGTGATTTTTATTACTTACTATGGAGAAGATTTATTTTACACATTGAATAACTTTGTATCTACTTTGTTATTTTTAAGTTGTTACAATATTTGATTTTACTCTTTATATATTCTTAAATTTAAGAGATTTAATTATGTTATATTATTTATTATTGTATTTGAGTTAATGATTCACATCAAATAGCATGTAAAAGAGTGTTTTCCAGTACTTTTAGCCGTGGATCTAATTTTTTACCTATGTATATTAAAATAAATAAATAAATAAGAAGCTTTGAAGGAGATAGAAGAGATATATTCCATTGGCATGTATCATGATGGTAGCGAGATGTGCAATTAAGAATGTCTTGGTAGAAAAGCAAAAGACACTTTTTTATTTAGACTATATATATTATCTCAATGTTCTCATTGTTATCTTACAATCATTAAAATATATGGCCAACTTGGATAACAATCTATTGCTCTTCTCTCTTCAAAAGCAAGACACATTCGATTAAATTGTAACTCTACTTCTCTTTTAATATTCCTCTCACGAAACATTACAACTTTTTAACTTAAAAATCATTTAATAACTATGAGAAGAAACAATGAAAGAGAATGTTATTAGAACTAAAAATGATTACCATTCATATAATATATATATATATATATATATATATATATATCTTTTACCTTGTTGGTTCATGTTAATTTTGAGTAATTAAAATAAAAATTGATGAAAACAATAGTAATTTGTTATCATTCTCAGATTAGATCTGAAGCTTTTGTAAGGCATTACAAGAGGAAACAGTATGGGTAAAGCGTGCTTACTTTGCTATCATTTCTTGAATGTGGAAAGAGAAGCAATTCGGTGTAAAGCAAAATTAATTAATGCCCTCATATGAGGCGTAGTATGAAGATCACGATTACACACAGTCAATGGCTTTTCCGTAATTAACGGATGAATTAGATTTTCTTTTTCTCAGGTTAATGTCTAGAATATGTATAAAAATGGAAAGAAATAAAATGAAAAAATATATAAAAAAATAAAGTGAAAATATAACAAAAAATTATGATTTTTTGGATAAATAAAATTAATAAAATAAGGAATATATTAAATAATAAAATAATTTTTCTATATACATTAGTGTAATTAATGGTGCATTAACCTACTATAACTCGCAGGTTGGAGGAGAGGAGCTATTAAGCTATGAAAAAATTGTAATATTTATGAACCTATCTCAATAATAGTGGGTGGAGTTGAGTCAAATTGGCTCACCAGTTAAAGCATCCGTACATGACTCAATATCAAACCAAACATACTATAAGTTTTCCTCAGTGACACATATGAGTAAATATAGTACATAATGTCTGCCATACATCAATAAAACTGTTTGGGCATTACCAGGTATTTTTAAATATAAATAGAATAAATTAAAAATATTAAATTCTTGAAATTAAGAAAAATATTATAAAAACAAATTACTAATAATCAACACACATGATCTTTGCATCCAAATGTAAAATTTAAAAGTTAAATTTAAATTCAGATTGAGGAAGATTACACTAACTTTAAATTTTAATTTATCTAAAAATAGATTTTTATTCGGTACATGTCATGATCAAAATTTAAATAAATGTTCAAAAATAGTATTTAAATGAAAAAAATTATAAATAAAAATAAATACTTACTATATAAGAAGTCATGTGACTTAATAAGAGTAACTTCTAAAAGTGTTCTTGTTCAAGACTTCAATTTATAAAAAACAAATGCTATTATATTTATAATTAATTACAATTTTTTGACAATCACAAAAAGTAGGTGAGTGTTACTTCTAAGTTAATGAGTCTTATTTAAACTTTTGTAATTTTTAATAAATTTAGTTGATAATTAAAAATATTAAAAGGAATGTGTTAAAAAAATAGGTTTAGTGTATTCATATAATAACTACAAATATTATATAAATAAAAATAAAGCATGTGTTACTAGTAAATGTGGCAGCACTCTTCTTTTGTAAGTATTTGAGCAAATGAAATAGTCAACAACATAAATAACAATTTTCTTCTTTCACAATGGATAATTTGTGCTAATTAATAGAGTATTGGTGGTTCCAATTCTCAGTGACTAACATTAGACATAGGGGTGAGAGTTCAAAATGGAAGCAACAATTATTTTACTCGCATTCATGTCCCTTAATGAACACCTAAAGCAGCGTTATAATGCAAAAACAGTTTTATTTTTTTATTGTTTTTTTTTTTTTGGCAAACAAAAACAGTTTTAATTAAACAAAGCTTTAGGTAGGGAGAAGAAAAAACCAAAAAAGGCCCTCTGCTTTGCGACCACCTCATAATGCAAACATTCTCTTTATTCGGTTTTAAAACCAAATCCCTGCAAAGCCCCTTTCTCAGTGTGTTAGAGAAAAAACACACACTATGATGCATCAGCATCACAACAACGTTGTTGAAGATCATGAGGCTCTGATGTACCAAACCTACCCGTGTGCATACTACGTCCAAAGCCCTTCCACTCTCTCCCATGCCAACAGCACAGACATACGGAGCAACATCCAAAACGACGTCGAATCCACTTTCCACTCCCCGATCCGATCCGAAACCCACCCGTTAAACCCGACCCACGAAGACGAACGCTCCCGCTTCGCCCTCTGCCGCTACTCCTCCTCCCGGGGCTCCAGCCACTCCTTCTTGCACCACAAAAAGATCTCCTATGATGGGAGTCACGGCACTGCCACTGAAAACGACGATGTGAATCGTCTCACTGTCGTCAACGACGGTGGCAGTACCAAAGATGGTAGTGAGAATGATGAGGAAGAGGAAGGGTTGTTTTATGATTATTATTATTATGGGAAAGGGAAAGGAGGGTGGAAGAGGTACTTTTCATATCGTAATTCTGATTCCTGGGCTTGGATTTGGTTGCAAATGAGTTGGAGAATTTTGTTGAGCTTTGGAATTGCATTGCTTGTGTTCTACATTGCTACAAAACCTCCACCACCCAATGTCTCCGTTGAGGTACGTACTCAATCAAAATTCTATGATCATCCTACATATTTCATACGTTAATCAACTAACAATATAACGGGCTAAACTCGGAAAAATAGTATCATTAAAAAATGTAATTTATTAATGTTTCAGTATTATTAAAGTTTAATATTATCTCCATGGATATATTATGTTTCTATTGAAAATTAAATTAATAATATTAAAATTATGGATCTGTACTAGAAAGTAATATAAATTAAAATTATTTATTAAAAAGATTAATAATTTTTACTAATGTATTAATTTATAATTGAATAAAAATTATATTTAAATTATATATATATATAGTACTAAATTTCGTAAATATAAACCTAAACTGTTACCAAATGTAACATTTTAGTAGTGTATATGCACGTAGACACACATGCCTTCTACAAGATAATTTTGTAAATATGAATTTATCTAAGTTACTTTATAGGATAAATAATTTAACCTTTAAGTAAATTAATGAAATTAAAATATTGTATTAAAATAGACTCATTGAATTTGAAATGGCATATGCGCGTGTAGACCATTTCACTTCGAACAGTGACCAGGACAGCAGGCTGTAAATTTGTAATGTAGGCACAATCATTGTGTAAGACTAGATATTGGTTTATCTACTTTACCTTTTTGCTATAACTTCATCATGATCTTTTGACTGCTTGGTCGCGTTGTGAAAAATGAGTACACTCGAGTTAATTAAATTTCACATAAGTTTATAAAATTTTCACATGTTAGAGAACGATATTATTACTAAGTCTAAATTTTTATACTTAATTTAAATTTTTTATTTAACTTAAATTTAATAATTAGTAAAATAATAAATTATAAATTATTAGATTTAAATTAAATAAAATATTTAAATTAAATATAAGAAATTTTAAACTTACACTTGTATAAAAAAAATACTGTTGCTATATATATATATATATTATTTGGTAATTAATTTGTTTAGTAGACAATATTATGCATATGCATGTACACTATCATGATGTCACCATTTTGTGCATATATGATTGATTCATTAATTCGCAGATCGCAAGGATTCCCGAATTTAGACTAGCTGAAGGGGTGGATAGAACTGGAGTGACAACAAAGATCCTGACGTGCAATTGTTCAATGAATTTAATCATAGAAAATAAATCCAGGTTCTTTGGTCTTCACATTCGTCCTTCTACGATGGAGATGAAATTTTCCATCTTACCCTTTGCATTTTCAAATGTAAGTTCGCCAATTTCATCGCAGAATTGTACATGTATCTTTCACATGATTAAGATGAGGCATCTAATTACACAGTGATAACCTATGCAATTGGAGCTAAGTTTAATAATAAGAACATGACGATAGCTAGCATCTAAGGCTTGCTCATTGTTGTAATTAATTAAACTACTCGTGGACAAGTTCAGGGAGGAGCAATAAGCGTGGGGTTTGGTCCCTCCCTGAATTTTCTTTAAAGAACTGTATGTGCAACTCTATCTATTTTTTCATTATAAAAGAAGTAAATCTGTTATTTTGTAATTTATTAATGTAATTGCATATGATAAAGTTTGTTCAGTATTAATCCTTAAGAATAATTATTTTCTTACACTCTTTTCTTGAAGTGTAAGATGGTTAGAGAGAGAGAGATGTGACGAATAGTGTATTTTCTTTGACTTTAATTATGAGTTTTTCTTTAACTGAATTTTATAAATTTAAGAAAATGATAAATGCTTCTAAAAGTTTGGAAAAAGGGCAGGAGAAAGTAATGAAAAAAATAAGAGTAATAGAAATAAAGAGTGAGTATAAATGAAATATATAAAAATGAAAATTTAGAAATCTTTGATATCTTATACAGTGGAATTCTTTGGTGTCCCAATTTATTTTCCACAATATAATATACGTTGTTTAAATTATCCAAACTCCTTTTTCATTATTTCATCATGTGTAAATGTTTTATATGTCTTTGACCTAAAATATTCAATATTGCAGGGGCCTGAGCTCTATGCTGAGAGTGGCTCAACAATCTTTGCATTGCAATTGGGAGCGAAGAACAAGCCCATGTATGGTGCTGGAAGAACCATGCAGGATATGCTAGATTCTGGAAGAGGATTGCCAATAGTAATACGATTAATTCTGAGCTCAAATTTCAAAGTGGTTCCGAGACTTATAAAACCCAAGTTCCATCAACAAGTTGAATGTTTGGTGGTTATCAAAAAGGGTTACGATAAAAAACATCGAACGCAATCATTTAAAAGCACATGTAAAGTAACTTCTTGATTAAACTGGCTCCGAAGTTCTCTAAATTGATATGGTATATACATGGGTCAGAAAGCATGAGATTAATCAGAACCTAAAGAGTTTTATGATAAGATCCATAGCAAAGGTTGAAGGGCTTCCATTTGATGTGCTAACGAGGCCCTTGTTTTGCTTTTTATTTACAAGAAATAGAGGGAAATGTGTTTATTTAAATTTGATCTGCAGGACATAATTTAATGGACCTTGCTCAATATTAATACTAATCATTAAGTTCATATGAAACACCCTATCTTACCATCATTGGTACAAGCCTATTTATATCGTGATCGTCACTCATCATTATTCACGTCCTCTCTCATTGTATTATGCATTTTTTTTGCAATGGAATTCTTCTTACAGTATTTTCAATGGCCAAATGGTTAAAAATGATACACAATATAGATAGTTAAATATTAATAATTTTCAAATATTTATGTGAAATCTGTTATAAAAGTATTCAAAGATAGAGAGTCAATTTTATTGCGGTGAAAAAAGAAATTAAAGTCTGTCCAGGTATTTATACAAATAGTTTTACTTAAAAAAACCTTTGTTGTCACTATTTCAATAGTAGGCAATTGAAGGAAAACATTTTACGGTCGATAACGGTTACAATTGAAGGAAAAAAAAAATATATGAATGAAAATATTTTCTAAAAAAGTAGAGGATTTTCAATCAAAATTTATTAAAAAATAGTAAAAAAACTTTTAAGATAATATAATCTTTGAAATCAAAATGAGTTTGAGCGTTATTTCTGTGTTAGTACATTACAGTATCTGTTTAAATAATGATTACTTTAAATTAATTGTGTAAATTAATTTTAATTTAAAAAAATATTTATTTAATTTTGAAATAATAAGTGTTGTTAATTTTATTTTTAAAGAAAGAAAATTTATTTATTAAAATATTAATCAGTATCTTAAAAAAGAAAAAAATTATTTTAACTTGATAGGTCCGGTTCTTACTCTTATGTATTTTTAGAAAAGTACAATGAGTAACGCAAAATCACGTAGTTATAACATACAAATTATGAAGTTAGTTGATTAAGTTTAATAAAAAATATTTATTTTAAGATAAAAATTATTTAATAAAATTATAATATTTAAGATACAAGATAAAACTGTTATACACATATTTTATGATAAACAATATAAAAAGCAAAAGAAGATTACACAATTATATTACAAATTATTAAAAAAATGTTTCACGTCCCCTCTCATCTTGTGCATTTTTTTCAATGGAATTTTTTCTTAAAGTATTTTCAATGACAAAATGCTTAAAAATGATATGTACAATATAGACAGTACATATTAATAATTTTCAAATATTTATGTGAAATCTATGTTATAAAGTATTTAAAGATATAATAATACGAATATTTTTTTCTGGGTGAAATGGGAAACAGTATATAGACCGCAGAAGAATGATGAGTTGGGCATTAGGAATGTGCAGTGGTTTAACTGGGCACTTCTTTTGTAAATGGTTGTGGCGAGGTGTTAATTGTTCTAGTTCATTATGGGTGCGGGTGTTAGAATCTAGGTATGGAAGATTAGCTTCTTCTATTTAGCATCCATTAGTCCACAACAGATATTCTTTGTGGTGACATGATTTGATGGAGGTTATTCATCAAGGGAATTCTTGGCTGGATGAGAAGTTTGATAGGAGTGTGGGTGCAAGTTTACAAAATCTTTTTTGGAGAGATAAGTGGGTAGACGGGGTGCAATTGTGTGAAGCATTTCTGTGATTATTTGCAGTGACGAGGAATGCTGAATCATGTGTATTGGAGAATGGTTTTCATGATGGCACTAGGTGGGTTTGGGATGTTAGTTGACGAAGAGGACTCTTTCAACATGAGACCTCAAACTTTAATCTTTTGTTGAAGCTTGTGGATGGAGTTTCTATTAAGTTACTTCAAGAAGATAAATGGGTATGGAGGGCAAATTCTTCAGGCTGTTATTCAGTACAATATGCGTATTCATGACTATTTGAACTTTTTGGTGGTCCTAATAGTGTAGATTAGTGTACCGCAAATGTCTTGCAAAGACTATGGAGAGGAAAGGTCCCTCTCAAGTGTCTGGTATTTTCTTGGCAATTGTTGTTGAATGCACTTCCTTGTAAGGGTTTGCTGATTGATCGAGGTGTTCAAATTGATGATATAACTTGTTACTTCTGTCATAGTTTGGAGGAACTTCCAACTCATTTATTTTTAACGTGTTCTATTGGAACCCTAGAATACTAAGATTTTCTTAAAAATCTATATATGTAGGAATAGAAAGTCTGACACGAATACCCCATGCTTATTTTTAAAACCAACTAAATACAATTCATAACCAAAGCTTTGAACAAAACCATTTCAAGAGATATTATGATTTTACTAGTAAACCTTATTCAGAGGTAATTGAAGATTTACACATTTGATATTTCTGGAACAATAAGATATATTGTGATATTGGTTGTTACCAAACTTTAGGACAGATGACTGTATTGAAATTGTATAATTGGGATGAGTCTAGAGGTGTCTGACCTTTGGCACATTGTATTGATCTGGATGGTGTGAAAATGTTTGAGAATCTTCTATGTTAAATGAATGTTTGTTGATGACTGAAGTATGTTGAAATGGGTGAAATTAGGTTATTGATGAAAAGTGTTGTATTGTTCTTAAAAGAAGAAAAAGTTTTATGTATAAAAGTAAATGATATGGCATGATGGAGGAATTATAAGATGTGTGATTATAATACGTGAGTCAGATAGATTGATGGATATTATTAGGATACAAGTGTTGTGGTACATCAAAAGGTGTACTCATAATATATTATTGTAATACATTAAGTTATGTAATCAAGACTCACGTATTATGACACGTTGATCTATAAGAAGGACAAAGAGAAGAATGAGAACAAAATGAGAAATGCTAAGAAAAAGAAAGAGAAATGGAATAAGTATAGATAATCACAGAAATACACTAGGATGTGGAAGATGGAGGGGATTGAGAAATCTGGAGGAAATGAGAGTGGTGGATGTCTTTCTACGATTACGCAAAAATTAATAAAAATAAAAAGAAAAGACATCACGGACCTCACACTCATTTCCTGACCTAAACCCTTGTCTATACCTTTGCTAAAAGGGACTAAGTCGGCACACGTGTGTATTCGTGTTGTTGCGGCTAACCAACAGTTATTTATGCTATGAAGTTCTCAAGAAATTTCAGGGGCAATGAATATGAAAGTATAATGAATGTAAAATTGTGATGAACATAGAGTGGTATAGAGTTTATATGATTATAATATATGCATTGTAACATATCGATTAAGTTGTTATGATATATGTGTTGTAATACATTGACGAGTGCGATTAGGACACATGTATTGTGACATGTTAATTGATGTGATTAAATACATGTGTTATGACATATAGATTAGTATAGAAAATGTATGTTATAAACAATTGCAAACATGATTAATTTGTTGGATGAATGCTCCGCTCTAATATTGATTTATGTGTTTTGAGTGTTATTGTTAATCGATGTGTGTTATAAATGCGTTAGCCAATATTTTTTGTACTATATAAATTTTATGTCAATTAAAAAGATTTAGTGGGACGGGAGATACTCACCCTTACTTATATTTTTCAGGTAATGAAAGTGAAAAGATAAAGATGATTGGTTCATTCTAGGTCCATAATCCAGTAACCTTGTGAAAGAGGACTGCTTTGTAGGGTTAAGAATAATTTGAAGAATTGTGATGTTGATAAGATTTACATTTTAAGTTGACAAAGTTTTGTAAATTTCTCAAATGTCAATTTTTTTTTTTAGTTTTAAAATAATTTGATAAATTTTGTTGTAATTAATAATTTTGAAGTATCATTGATTATGTCATACAATTATATGTATGCATTGTGAACCAAATAATTGCTAGACGTAAATTTAAATTTATTTATTACTTTAAGTTCCCAAAATTATTCCTTTGGAAGTTTTTAAATAATGTGGAATTCTATACAATTTTCATAAAAGCAATATAAATTTTGTTTTTATTCAATTCTTAAATTTGTGAAATAGAACAAAAATTATTCTATTTTTCCCCTTGCTATAAAAATTTATTTATTTACTTTTATACAAAATTGAGGATATTACAAAGAGTCTTATTGATGTGTACTTTTTAATTGTCAAAACATACATATTTTGAAGAGTGAAGGAGTGAAGTTTGGTGTTGGAGTTGGAGTTGGAGTCAAAGAAAGGAGATCATTGTTAGATCTTTTTTCAACATTAGGTAGCCAAGAAGTTCCATTGGACATGTCTCTTGCAAGTTTTAATATTCTTAAAATATTTTCAACCAATAGGCAAATGTATTTGTCAATTGTAGTAAAAGGAACCATTTAAGACCATTCGAGTATAATTCTCACAAAGACTATATTGTAAGTACCTGCTGCTATTGTTCCTTGAATGTTAATAAAATTCAAAGGTTGAAAATATTTGGATTGAAAATAATTAAAATAAGTTGGAAAGAAAATAAAATACACAAAAATTAAAAAGTTGATTTGATATGGGTAAAGGCTAGAGGCTTTAGTTTCTTCTTGTGATTACTTATTTGCTCCCAATTCAATTGTTTTAAAGTAATTACTAATTATCTAATCAATTATTACAACTACCTAATGGTCATAGAATAATAACAATCTTTTTAGCTAAGTGTTATCTTAATAATCATATAAAGTAACAAGATAAATACGAGTATTATAAAATATCATATTTGTTAAACTCAATTAACTGATTGAAAATCTAAACAATGAATGGATCCTTTTAATTCCTAATCCAAATTACCTCTTAGCTGCATTGTCATTACTAAAGCTACAATAAAATTATGATAAACTTGAGTAATTTAAAAAAATAAAATAATTTAAATGATAAAATAAATTAAAATAAATTAAAATATTTTAAATAAAATGATAAAATAATAACTTATCAAAATCTATTGTTTAGGTCTCCACATATTAAAAGGTGTTATGCTTCAAAGGCAAGTTATGGCATCCATAGAAGGCCTTAAAATTTCTCAAGGCTAAAGAAAATGCTTTGGGTTAGTATCGATCCAAAATAATCTCTAAGCCTACAATCTAAGTAACTGGGCCTGTAATCAATTAAACCGGAACACTTAACAACACTAATAAAATTTTATGTTATCAATGCATATTAATTATAATTTTAATGCAAAATTATATTAATTTTTAATCATTGATCTTTAGGAAAATGTTGTGTACAAACGATTTCTAAATTATTGATGGATGTTTCATACGAAACCATGTTATTAATGATTTATTAACCTCATTTGTTGGTTGATTTCAAACATTTAATAATACCAAGTTTTTATAAAAGAAAATAACATTTATTGTATTTTTGTGTATTAAATATTTTTTTAATGAAAAAGTATTTTTAGGTGTTAAAAATTACCTTAAAAATTGATGTTAATATGCATCAAGAATGGAAATTATGCACGAATTGACTCAACATAGCAGGCACAACTTGAATGTTTTTGGATTTTTTTTTTCTCCAAGAAAATTTCTTACTATTTTAATGTGAAATGTTTTTTAACACACTAAAGTACCGACTAGTCTATCGATAATATGATATATTGGATGTTTGTAGCGTTGATTAAGCTTATCATTAATTTACATGATCATGTTCGTTATGATCATCCATTATTTCTAACCTTACTAAAAACTAATATAACCTTTAAATTTAGGCAAATTTATATCTTTAATTCTCTAATTTTTATATTTTTTAAAATTTTTTAACTTTTAAAAAATTTAACTTGGTCTTATAACTTTTAAAACCGGTATAAACAAGTATTTTTTTAAAATATTAATTTTATTAAAAATTATTATTCATCTAAGAACACTCATGACTCCTCTGTCTTACTCTTCCTCCGGTTTTATTATCCTTTATCCTCCTCTTTCATGTCTTAAATTAAACATCAATGACTTAACTAAATAAAATAAATTTTAGCATGGTGTGAAATTCATAAAAACATGAATGAGGGGATAAAAAAAGAAAGAAAAATAAAAGCAGAGTAAATAGAAGAAAAGTGGGAAGAGGAAGAAGAAAAAATAAAAAAGAAAAAGAAAAAAAAAGTTATAGGAAAGAAAAGTAAGAATAATTTTTAATATAGTTAATATTTTTAGGGGGAAAAAAAGCCTGTATAAGAAGCTATTAAAAATTAGATAACTAGATTAAAACATTTAAATGTTAAGAGATTAAAATAAAAGAAATGTAAAAATTGAAAGACCAAAAACATAATTTTACTTTCAATTTATTTAAAATTATATTTTTTTATCTCTAATATGATTATATCATATTATTTAATAAAATGAGATGATTTAAATCCACCATATTAAAGGTTGTTTAGGAGATTCTTAAAAGAGAAAAAAAAAAAGACAATTTTGTATCTTTAAACTAACAAAATTATATTAGTTATACAACTTTTTAACATGCATGAAAGCATATATAATAAAGAATTAATAAATAGTAAATTTTAATAAATATTATAATATTTAATATTATTAATATATTTAATTATGTGATATTATTTGAATTTTTAATAGAGTTTAATTCTATTGCACTAGTAATGTAAAATTTTATAAATTAATAACCAATTAGAATATATCGTGGATATAAATTTTATATTAATTAATTTTAAAATCAATGATTGATGCTAAAGTAAGGAAAATGGGTCATTCAACTAGCCTGTGGCAGGCAACAAGCTTTAGTGGTCTAAGCAAAAAAATGCTTGGATTAATTTAGGCTCAAAATATTATGTAAAAAACGTGTAAAGCCTGAATTTTTGGGAATTCTTGAAACTTTTCTTGCATCAAGTTTGATTTTATTAAGTGATTTTGTAGAATTGATTTTATTAACTTTTGGGTATTTATGTATCAACATTGCTATGTTAGGTGTTGATGAATGAAGATTTGATTTAGAATCAAACGCTGGAGTTGTTAAATGTCAAATCCATCAGCGATGTTGGCACTATTACGACAGAGATGAAATTGAGAGAACACCAAAACGTGGTTTCAGAGAGAGTTGATTGGTCTCAGCGTGCCAAGATATGTTATGTTTAGATGACACCACTTCCCATTCCCAATTTCTGCTTTATATCTTTCTTTAGACGCAAATTGTTATGGCAACCCACACCCACTCCAGCCACCATCAATTAGGAAGGGCACGCAATTTTTATATCTTTGGACGAATATTCAAATAAAAACAAACAAGATCTATCAAAATTTATTAATTAGAATAATAATAATTATATTTTTATATACACATGAATAAAAATGTTGAGGTAAATTAAAAATCATATAGTTTAAATTAATTTTAAAAAATATAAACCTTTTATTATAACATCTTTACGTTCCTCTCTCTGTACAAACAATCGAACATGTGATTTAATTGTATCGTCTACAGTATAAGAAAAATATAAATTTATTAAAAAATAATTGTATCATTTATATATAATTTATATAATATCTTGTTATTAAATCCATTTCAAATAAAAGAGAAGATAACATAATATTATCTGAGTTATATAGTGTGCATCAAATATTAAATAGGATAAAATTTTATCACGTTATTTTATTTTTATCTTATTTACTTTTTTTATTTTATCATATTCTATTTTATCATTTATATTAAATAGATCTTTAAAATATATGAAAAAATTAGATAAATTAAATATTCAAGTTAATAAATCATAATTGGAGACAAGGATGAAAAATATTTTTAAAAGTATAAAAAAGAAATTAATAGAATTAGTGAATTTTAAAAAATAAAGGTAATTTTAATGCAGTTTAAAATCATTT
Organism: Abrus precatorius; assembly: GCF_003935025.1. Lineage (NCBI taxonomy): Eukaryota > Viridiplantae > Streptophyta > Magnoliopsida > Fabales > Fabaceae > Abrus > Abrus precatorius. The sequence continues at coordinate 11,275,764 of NW_020874303.1, forward strand.
ATTTTTATGAATTCAAAATGATTTAGTAATTTTAATTATTACACTTTTTTAAAATTTTGTTTGACAATTTAAAGGAAAAGGAGGGAAAAGGTTTGAAGAAAAAAAGGAAGGAAAAAGAAGTTAAACCCCTTTCTTATTTAAATGTTTAATATTGAGAAAAAATAATAAAATATTTAATTATATAAATGATATTATATTTTTTATTTTTTATTTATATTTTTACAAAAAATAAAAAATAAATATTTTTCTTTCTTTAAAAATTAATAATTCTTAAATTAATGTTTTTAAAATTAAAATTTTTAATTTTTAAAATTTTTTAAAAAATAATTATTCAAAAAACTACTTATTTTTTTAAAAAAAGTTAAAATTATATTCGTAAAATAATATGAAAAAGTGAATGAGAGATACTTTATAAATCGAAAAAACTCAAAAACTCAACGTTTAGAGAATTTTTAAAAGTTTAGAAAAATCTCAAAATCTTCTTTTTTTAATTAAGCAATTCTTAAATAAGGGTTAATTTTTTCTAATCCCTTTCTTCTTCTCTTCTCCTCTCCCGAATACAACTCTCTAAAATGTTTTAATGTTTGGAAATTAAACATAGGTGACTTATAAAAGAGAGAAAAAATTTTACTTATCTAATTTAAACTTTCAAGCATTATAATATTAGATGCAGTTTGAGAGAAGACATGTACTATCAAATTTCATTCTTCGAAGATTATAATATTTGAAACCGATGCAGCACAAAAAGATGAATAAAATTGAAAATGCTAGTAGGTGCCAATTGAAACAAAGCCATTAAATTCTATTTTTTACTCACCAAAAATATTTCACAACCATCAAAGAATTTTTTTAATGTAGAGATTATTAAAAATGCTATAGGCTTTTCATCATTAAATTATATATATATATATATATATTCTGTCAATATACTTATATAAAAATTTATTGACACTTGGAATGTAACTTGGACAATTGATTATAGATAAATATTAATCAGGATTTTAAGAATACAAGATTAGTGAATTAAAAATATTATTAATATACTAATAACTCAATTTTTAATGTTCTTTTAATTTTTTTAAAAATAAATTTATAAATTAATTATTTACTTAATATTCTTAAAATATTAATTAGTATAAAAATTCATTAATACTTTAATTACACTACTTAATAAAAATATTTACAATAATTTATTTTCTTATTCTTAAAAAAAATATTACAACGTATTATAATTTTTCTTTATTTAATATTATGGAACTTAATCTAACTATATAGTTTATCTTTAATTATTTGTTCTACTTACTATATTTATTTTGATAAATGAATGAAAGAAAATAGATCCTTCATAAAATTTATAAAATAATTCATAATAGTTATCATTAAAAAAATTTAAACATAAAAGAAACTAGAGGTATTATAACATAAATTAATCATACCATCTAACTTTTTTATAAGGTTACGTTTGAGAAAGGGTTTTTGGAGAAGGAAAAAAAAAAGCATATTTTTAATTTAAAATTAAATAAATTTATAATGATAAATGTATTATTAATATATTTTATGTTAATATATTAAATTATATTTTTTATTTTTAAAATATTAATTTTAAATACATTTATTTAAAATAAAAGATTTATGTCCTTTTAATTCTCTTCAAAATTCTCCTTTCTCAAATATATGACAAAAAAAATCTTCCATTATTATCATCAAAATTTATTTTATAATTTTGAAGTCATTTCTAAATCAAATATATCTTTTATGTTTAATATCATGAAACTTACCAACTTCATTTATTTGAATAAGGACACTACTTTTAAGCCTGATTAGCCTGACTAAAGAAAGTTCACAAATTAGTATCAAATACATGTAGGATGAAAGCAACATGCGCAAATTTTTTTAAGTAAAGTTGATAGCTTTTTTAGATTGTGCATTTAAAGATTGAATTTCATCTCCTGTAAACTTGAACTACTTCTTCTGAGGGGAGTCCAATATTTGAGAATATAATTTTTTTTTATTTCTTTGCTTTCCTTTACCCAAAAATCAAATATATCTTTACATTATTAATAATTATTTCACCTTAAACATGAAAGTATATGCTAATCCTTTTTTTTATTATTAAACAATATAATTTTTAATAAAAAAAATCTTACGATAATTAATATTAAGTTAACAAAAGTGATTAGGGAATAAGTTGTGATTTCTGGTTAGGTGAAGCAAATATTTATGTAGATTATGGTGTCTTGCATGGATGAAAGGAGAGAGAAAGAGTAGATTGGGTAAATGTTGTGGTTGTTGAGGCAACTAATTATGAATATTTATCAATGTTGTGGAATTAGCATATGCTTTGGGTCTTTGTACTTTCTAAATGTCCAGTCTGAAAGCAGTATATGCAACAAGAAAAGTTGTTCCCACCAATCTGATACTATTAATTGATATCATCACAAACAACATTCTATTCACGCATGGCTCCTTTGTCCCCATCTTAGATTAATGGAAGAACCGGACTAGTTCGTACACACACTATTCAACTCAGGCAATTATTTATTCACTCATAAGACATGTATTGTCCACAAGAACCCTTATATATGGAATTTTGTGGCAGACAATTGAAAATATGCAACTTCAAGACATTCCTTTATCTTTCAGTATTATATTATTGTAATTATTTTTATTTTTTGTCATGGATGAAAACAAATGTTTAAACCCCTCTATACCATTGTAGAGCAATTGCTTTACAGAGAATGTTGATTTCTTTAAGGATATGATATGGTTGGTTGTATTAAAATAAGAAAATTGCTATCGATGTCATGCTCAATATATAAATTTTATATTTTAAATATTATTTATTGTTTTCTTAACTAATGTGCACGACCTTAAAATAAAAATCCCAAATTAGTCTATTAGATAATAGCGATTATGTATATTGATAATTTATTTATTTAATTTTTCTTGTCAGTCACTCACATATCACTCACTGTGCGTTTAAGTCTTTGTTGTTAACAAACATGTGAAAAACGTTAATTTTTGTTGTAAAATGTCGTATAGAAGCCTACTAACGTCGTGTGATACAATATCAAAGACTAATATGATTAATTTTGTATTATTGCCTATTCACTCATCTTTGATGTTCCCTCTCAATCCCTCCTTTCTCTCTCTCAGACCTTTCGAGATAATAGGGCTTCAAACAACAATCAATAATGCTCTTAATACAAACACAAAACCTTCAAACTTTAACAATGGCGACACATTTTTGTAAATCTAGAATGTGAGAACTAGTTATTTGTGAGAAGCTGATTGTTGAATTACAAGAGTGTGGCGATAAAAGAAAAGAGAGAGAGAAAAAGGTGGTAAGAGCTTTAGAGATAGGATCATCGTGATCACTGTGACTCTAAAGAGAGAAAAAATTTGTTAACTATAGAGACTATATTGTTTTAGATCATTTAATGGTAAAAGTTAACTTTTTATTTTTTTTACATATTTGTCAACTATAAAGACTTAGTGAACATGTAAAAAACTATTTAAATAAGATTAATATGCTATTTGATAAATTAATTTAAAAATATACTCTAAAATCGAATTAAAACTTGGGTACATTAATTTGCTAAGATATTGAGCCTTCAAGTGTTCTTTTGAAAACAATTAAGTTTTATTTTAAATTAGTTCACTACGATTTTTCTTTAGTTCATCAATAAGTGTTATGAATATAATTTTTGATAATTTCTTTTAAATTTATCATTTAAATTTTTTTTAAAATAACACATTTAATAATTTTTAATAAATTTAATTAATAATAAAGAATTTATTTTTAAAAAATTATATTAAAAGATATATTTCTAGCATTTATCTGGTTTATCATCGCCCATTAATCAATTAATTACTAATATACACGAGACATGTACAGTGAAAATAATTTTTATTTTAAAAATACAAAAATTATAAAATTGGTTTATAAAATTATACATAAATGATTAAAATTAACAATCACTTAATGACCATATAATTATTTAAAAATTATGTAAATTTTTTTTTTAATTTTAACTATTTAAAAAAAATTTAATTATGTATGACATCCGAACCTGAACGTGCATTAGATTAGAGAAAACACCCCTAATAAGCTGAGATTGAATTTTTAATTGAAATTTAATAATTTAAAATCAGGGGACTTATCCAGAGGATATAAATTAACGTTCATTTGTATTTAAATGATCGTGGCCAACAACAGAAGGGACAAAACGAATTCTTCATTATAAGTTCACCATAAGATGTGTAAACATCCTTTGAAAACCAACGGAAGAGTGATCGATGTTGTCGAATCACAAGCCAAAGTGATGCTTTTATCATTTTAAATAAGAAAAATTAATGATATTAAATTAACAGAACTGTAAATTAATTAATTTATCCTTCGAGGAAAGCATAGGCACTTTTGTTATCGTTTTATCTCTTTATAATGCGCATTTCACTTCACAATTATGGAGGTTGTCATGGCAACGTCTCATTTCACTTATCATATGTTTATTATTATTATTATTATTATTTTGGAGTTGTTATTTTCCCTTTTTATATATGCTTATTCTAATGCGTACAGCATATAATTCTAATAAAGTTTTGGGTTGATTGCATGCGTGCAGCAACAGATAAAATATCTCATCGCCAACTTGATGTGCATTACTTACATATTTACTTTTAATAAACACCTATTTCAATTTCAAAAAAATAAAATAAAATTCACTTGACTCAATTTTCCTAAAAGAAATTAAATTATTAAATAATTCTTCATAATTATAAATATGAATTACTTTAATCTTTAAACTTATTTGAATTGTTTTAAGGATTATTTTGAGACCAATAATTTTATTTAAATTAATACAGAATTTACTTTATAAGGGACTACATGTGTTGGATTTAGAAGAAAAGTTGACTAAAGAACTACGATGACATTTAATTTGCACAAAACCAATTTTTCATATAATAATAAAAAATATCAAGAAAATGACATATATATATATATATATATATATATATATATATATATATATATATATATATATATATATATGTTATAAAATTCGTAAGTGAAGAACAACTATATCATGTAACTAAAATATCTAGAACGTCTAATCCCTATATATCACAGGGGCGACTAAAGCGTATTTTATAATCTAAACTTACATTACATTAGCTATTGGGTTCACAATGTAAATATATTTTAAATTTATACATTTATTTTTTTTATGAAAAATTAGTTGTTAAATTTATAAATATGTCTAAAATTCAATCTTTTAAATTTACTAAATAAATATATTATTTCATACCTTTTAGACATATGTGAACACAAATAATATTTATTAACTTAAATTTTAAAATTTTTGTTGTAACTACAGTAATAAGAATGGTTAATAATGTTTTTGTAATTTATTTTCACAGTGTGTGTGAGTGAGTTAAATTATTTTAGTCCTCACTAAAGGATGGCAAGGCATTGGCCTTAATTTGTTGCCTATGGTTGAAGGTGAGACTACACAGTTTCTATAACAAAGACATGCATAATAAATCTTTATCATTAAGTTTACAATGAATGATTAAGATGAAAATATATAAATTACGTGAGTTTCTTAAAATATTTTAAAATAATCACATGAATACTCAATTTTTTTAATCTTTACCGTGTGTACTTGTTTACTCCTCTCTCTTTATGTATATATGCTTTCTATCCCTCTTAATAATAAATAGATCGTGGGCTCTACATTTGACAATTTTCTTTTATGCAAGAAACAAATTCAAAGGTTCTTTAGACCCCAAATTGAGGCAACTTTATGCTTGAGATGAATTTATTTTTTTATGTAAGACAAAAGTTCATGAAAAAAATAAAATAAAATGCCTGACTACGAATTGTAATAAGATTATCAGGCAAATTACAAAAGTTTAACTAAGTATTCCAACCAGCAAGGACAACCACGACAGATTAGAGGCCTACATCTAAGCAGAATTAAAAATAGTGCATCGACATTTTCTTGAAGAAAAGGTATTATAGGCGTAATATGCTTTTATCTGTCTTTAAATTAGAGAAGATAGGTTAAACAACATGAAAGTAGTTAATGACAATGACTGGAACATAAGTTAGATAAAATAAAACAATTTACTTTCTTTCTTGCTTTATTTAATGTTATGTGAAGGAACCGCGTTAAGGATAGTGGTCTAAATTTTATAAACTCATGAGCTTATAATGTCAACATAGAACATTCATGCACTTATCAGTTCTATTATATTCCTTTTATGCGACTTTGCTTCTGGAAGAAGAATGAACCACATCATTTACTATGTGCGCAGATTGTTTAAGCTTTTGATGTATTAAAGCTTTTCTGTGAATAACATTAAAATTTTTTATTCTTTAGAAAAGGAAGTGATTTTATATGCACGTCCGTAATGCAGAATCTAAAGTGGGATTGGCAATACAAGTTTTGGCACTTTCAAGTTCAAGTGCATACCTCATTTGACATGTAGGTTTTAATAAATCATTCAGATCAGGTCAATCATAAGAGTACGATTTATAGTGACTAAATAAGTATTTTATGAATTTGTATAAGTTTTAAAAGAATCGATATTTCATTTTAAAATTTAATTAGCAATTTAACATATTTCTAATTAAAAAGTCTGATTAGGTTTAATATTATTTATATAGTTGATCAAGAGTTATTATTCATAAATTTAATTTGAATTTAATTTTTATTTCAATAGGATTATATTTAGAATTTTATTCATATTTTTTAGTAGAGCTATATCAGGATTTCACTAACATTCTCCCAAAATTTGGTCATAGTTTTTTAATATTAACAATTTGCATGTATAAATAATAAATCAAATTCAAGCAATAAAGAGAGAAAAAATAATTATTTTTTAATAAGAATATTTCTTTAAGTTCTTTCATTATGGGTGGAGCATTTTCTCCTTTTATGAGTTAAAAAATTCTATTAAAATCATAAGTGGATTCTAGTGATGAACTCAGGTCCTTCGAGTTCATGATGACAATATCTCGTTAATCAAAAAGTATTAATAACTTTTGATTTGTGGTTGTAAATGGTCATTAGGTCATGTTTTTCAGCTTTAAATTTGTAATTAAGCATAGTTAGAGTTTATGAGTTTTGCTCACTATATCTTAAATTTTTTATTTGTAAATATTAGTGGGTTTAAGAGAGTTGTATTTATTCATTGTTACAAAGATGTTAATAAATTGCAGTTTATAAATTCAAAGTTTTTCTTACCTAATTTAAACATTTCTATCATTATCATTCTAGAGATTTTAACTTTAAGAATAAAAATTTTGATATGATAATGTACCTTACTTGAAATAGTACTCATTTTTTATTGTAATAGTAAGAAACTTTAAATGCATATTCAGAATGCCCCCATCTGTCTGACAAGAATTGAACATTGCTTTCGATAACGGAGTGTAAACCAAGATAAACTTGTGTGTTCATTTTTCTACCTTTTGGTTAACTCTAGATTTTCTTTGACAATATTTGAAATATCACCTTCTTTTTTATGTAGTAAGTTTGTCAGCCTTTTTTTTTTCTTTTGAATTTATTTTATTTTTTAGCTTAATGCTTCCAAAACATAGTTTTCAATAAGAATAAAAAATAATTTTATAAGATATTACTTTTTCTTGGGCTTCATTAAGCACATGATCGTTTTCTTCTTTAGAAGTTTAAAGAATTTTGCTTAAGAAAATGATAACAAGTTTATTAGCACAGGTAAACACTATTTATCATTTAAGTGAATGTTTATATGATATTTTTTTAGCAAATTTTTAAATTGAAATTTTGACTCTTCAAAACTGATTTTGTACCGTATGGAGTTAGTTATATAATTAGCTATTTAACAAGGTTTAATAAAAATGATTTGATTTTAAATAATGTTAAAATACTAAAATAAAAGATAAATAAATTAAATATAATTATAAATAAATAAAATAATTCTTATTTTTTTATAAATTTATAGAATAATTTAAAAAATAAATACATAGGAATTGATATTAACTAGTAAAAATAGTAGAATTTAATGATGAAAGTGACTTTTATAAATATTGAATAAATTAAAATAAAAATAATTTATTGCATTCTAAACATATTTTAAATCATTTAAAATAATTATAATAAATTATTGCTTAAATATAAATTTTAAAAGTTTCTAAAAGATTTAAACAGTTAAATTGCGGTAGACGAATGTGAAACGGTAATTTTAAAACAACAAATAAATTATTTATTTATTTACAAAAATTTATTTATAATATAAAATTATATTTTAAAAAAATTTGGTTTAAAATAATGTATTTATAAATTTTTACATGCAAGATATGCATTACTAAAATTATGTTTTTAATTCATTGATATATAGACAAGAGATGTTGAACCATATTAAATTTAAGTTTTTTTACTTTCATTTTTTTGTGTACTTCCAAGGACAGAGGGAGCAAAGGGTTTCTTTTCCACCCCACTGCCTAAACAATTGGTTCATAGCAAGATTTAAGGACAACAAAAATAAGAAAGACAATTGATAAGGCAACATCATTTTGTTTGGTGAAAAGTTGGTTCTATTTATTTTCTTATGTTCTATTTTATATTCAGGATTCCGTGACTACATTGAAAATGAAGGTCATTTGTTTGATGGGAGGATATATTCCACCTTATAACAATGTATAATTCAAAAATATATAGTCCAACACAGTCTTAATTAATTATATATTAGAACATAAAAAATCAAGTGAGATAAAAAAATTTAGAATGGAGTATAATCCACGAGAAGGTAGTGAACAGAATTCTATTGGGTCTACCTCTACATATTAAAATAATTGTGTTAAAAGAAACCCTCACCAAAAAAATTGTAAGAATAATTGAAAAGTATGTTTAGATGAAATACATTAATGAATCAATTGATGATGAAAATGAAATTGTACTTGCTTAAAAGTGTAAGATAGATGAAATGTTATCCACAATATTAATAAGTTTAATGAATTAGTATATAGAGTAATGAATGCTAGATAAACCATCAAAGATAAAAATTAAATTTTTTTTTTTCATTATCTCATAAAAACTTTAGAGAACAAATTCTCTGAAGTTACATTATAGATAAATATTCTCTATTAACCGTTCTCTATCGTTACTACTATCTAAAGTTTAAAATTATACTGCTGTTTAAAATTATTTTTAAAAAAAATACTTAGCAATTTTTATTTTATAAATGTAAAATAATGAACTCATACCTTATTAATTTCTTTGCTTTTTTTTATCTTTTATACGTTAATAAAATTAATTTTTTTTACAATATTTTTCTTATAGTTATTTCTTTTTTTTTCTTTCTATTAACAATGACATTTTTAATTAATTAATTTAATTTTTTTTCTACACTTACTAGTGTTTAGTTTATATAAATATAAATTATTTTATTAACACAACATACAAATTCTAATATTATCTCTACACAAATTTGATACCACTCTTCCTAATATCAAGAGAAGTATTTATTCGGATTCAACAATGAATAAGTACATATATAGAAAAACAAGACCTTTCTATAACGACTGCCTGTAAATTTTACTCGAACATAAGGTCGAATAACACAAGGCCAATTACAACCATTCAAGATTATTGGGACCTATTCTCCCAATTACAAGCATTACAAATATAATAACAAAATTTACTATCCTACATCATATCTAATAAACATCCAAAAAGACACTAAAGTCACTCAATTAATCATGATACAAGCGTTAAAAATCATACAATATTATTGGGGCACAAAAATGAATCCATATCAATTCTATAATGTTGAGCAATGGCATAACACCCAGTTCAGCAACCCAACCAAGGAAAATTGTATAATGTATATACAAATAGCATACCCGTAACACAATCACAAAACAAATGCAAAGCCGAGTAATTCAACATAAATGTAGGCGAAGGCAATAAAATAATGAAATGAAGGCTAGGAAGAGAATGTAGATTCTGAAATTGAAAATAATCACATCGATCAAAATGAACTAAGGTGCCAAAGTCACAAAGGAAGGAAAATATGGAACCAAAAGAGCAAAATCGAGAGAGAGAGAGAGAGAGAGAGAGTTGCAGACTTATAAGCTTGAAGAGGAAACTGTGAGTAAGTTTTAGCTTGAAGAGGAAATTCTAGTATAGTTTAGATTGGAATCGTGCAATGATAATATGCTCCAACAGTAAGCTGCATAGGTCGAGTTATAGGCAGAAGCATTATTATTATTATTTTATATATTTATTTTAATGCCAAATATAAAATGAAAATATTATTTTAAATTTTTTTAATAATTATTAATATTATAATTAATTGAATGGATAATAATACAGAGAAATAATTTAATAACAAACAAATTAAGTCAAAATAAATTTTAAAAATATTATTTATATTATTACTTGTAAAGATTATTTTATTTGGTTAGTACTTGTTTCAATTTTAATTTAATATTGATTTATTTACACATAAATTTATTAATTTATAATTAAATTTTATTACATAAAAGTATAATTTAGAAATATGTTAATATTAAACAATGTTATCGAAATTTGTTAAAAAATTATTAATTAATAAAAATATTGCCTGAGATTAAATTGCAACACAAATACAATTATGGTATAATGATGTAACTGTAAATTTATAAGTATATTCAATCTGTACCAACTATTTTTAAAAGAATATCTACTAATGTTATTATAGTTTGACAAATTAAAAATGGTAAGATAATTCAATCTGAATTACCTCATTTCTCTCAATATCAATTACCCAAAGCGAAAAATGATAATAATAATTCTCTTATGGTTACATCTATTTATAATAACCTTAATTTTACCAATAATTAAATATCTCCTAAAAATATTAAAGATCTGGTGGAACAAGTTGGTATAAAGGCTAAAAATAAACTACATCAAAAGCCATACAAGAAGAATCAATACAAATCATGAATGGTTAAAGGAAATGGTGGAATTTCTTGACTACAACGTAGAGGTTATACCTTTTGAATATTTGGGGATTCTGATCTGAGCAAATGCTAAACGTGCTGCTACTTGGCAAGCCTAGTAAAGACAACGAGAAACAAACTAAGGAATTGGGAAAACAAGTTCATATCATTTGAAGGAACCCTTGCTTGCCTATATATCTATTCTTAGCGTACAAAGCCCGAATGAAATTTTTTAAGTTGATTGATTAATTGCAAAGAGAATTTCACACGAGGGAAATAAACATAGAAGGAACACTGCTTGATTACGTTGACATCATATATGTAAAGAGAATGATGATGGGATTCAGATGTTAAAAAAATATAGAAAAGATGAATCTAGCACTGTTGGAAAAGTAGAGGTGGAGGTTGCTTCATGAAATTGACTATTTATGGTATAAAGTGACAAAGGTGAAGTATGACGTATTTAAGGAAGGTTTAATAGGTGATGTCACGAGTGAATCACTTCTGTGAAGGGAAATTCGAAGGTTGGAGGATGCAAATAAGCAGAAAGTGTAGTGGTTAGATGAAACATTCCAACTGGTCATTGGAGATGAAGAAAGTACTTAATTGTTTTTTGGAAAGAAAATTGGGAACATTTAGAGACAATCAATAGAATATTTTCAATATTTTTTTCACATATAAAAAGTAGACAAATGATTTTATAAATAATATTCGGGGAATTAGATGGAGAATGAAGATGAAAGTTTAAGTGAAGGAGAAATTTATTTTAATGGCAGAGAGAACTAAGGAACAATTTTATTTATTTTTTGTCTACGTTATTTTTAAGAGTAAATCTTATTTTGATTGACGAAGTGGATGAAGGTTAAGGGTCTATTAAGTGATGAAAGCATACAAAACACTAAAAACAATTACTGATGTAGCCCTCAAATTAAGCTTACACAAGAACAAAGTGGTATCCGAAAGGTATACATGTGCTCTCATGTGGAGGATCATATAGGATAGGATTCTCACGAAATTAAACTTATGTAAAAGCAGAATCATTTCTGATGAGGAAGAGCAAAGCGATTGATGACATAAATAATTTGTTCTTTAGATGTGAAATCAGTAAAAATTAGGTATTACTGTTCCAATTGGTGGGTATATATGTTGTATTACTAGGCTCATCTGTGGATTGATACGGTGCACTCAAAATATGTTGTGAAAGAGGTGTGGTCCCTATTAGTTATGAAACCTAACTTTTGATTTTTTTTATTTTTATTAAATATTAACATTTACTAAAGACAAATTTAGAGTATAAAATCATTCTAATATGTTACAACTCTAAAGAAAATTAACAATACATGATAAGAGATTATTAATATAATTCACATATACAATCAATCTTTCAAAAGTCTTGTTCGAATGATACTTAATAGAATTAAACATTTCACTAGTTTTTAATACACGGTTGAAGATAATATTATTTCACTAAAACTAAATTGTCCATACTACTTTAAACTATATAATTATAACTCCTCTCTATTTTTTTTTCTACATTAGATTTCACACATTCTTAGTACTTTAAACTATATAATTATAATTTCTCTCTATTTTTTTTTTTCTACATTAGATTTCACACATTTTTAGTAATGTTAATGCAAATTTTCAGGTAAATATAAATTAACACAAAATCATTCAAATACCATGTACCACAGTTTCATGAAGATATTACAATGTAAAAAAATATGCAATATATTCTCATATTTAGAATTACACAACTCACAAGCTTCTAAAAGAATCGTCAATTTATGTTTGGTTAAGTTCTTCCACACCAAAACTGCATTAAACAATAGATACAACTCTAACTTTTGATTAATTGAGTGTTGGAGGAAAAATATTTGGTTTTTAAACTCACTTGGTCAATAGGATGACAATGTTGTTTAGAACATAAAATGGATCGTGTGGAATTGATTATCTTCTCACAAGCAAATATTCTAATGTCACGTTTTAGGATTATGACCCGGTGTTTCAAAAATTTTCAAGGGACGTTGTAACTAAGAAACATTTAGGGTGTAATTATTTATTGGGAGAAGATTAAAAAGGAATGTGTAATTTCTGCTCTTTATATGCCTAATCCAACATGTATTATACAATACCTTAAAAAATTGTATTATATATATATCATAAAACCACAGATAACTATATAATAGATATATGCTCGTGCATGTATGTTCTCTTGAGATTAATAATAGTTTGTTTTTTTTTTAATTAGAAGAAAAAATATTATTGAATATCATTGGAAAATATAACACTTTTAAATGCTATTAAATGTAACATGAAATGCTATAAGATGTCTTTTTGGTATATCGTGATTAAGAAATATTATCTAATGAATGACAACAATAAAATGAGTCAATTTTATTGATTTTTATGATTCTAGTATAATTTGACGTGCTAAAAAAATAGAATAAAATAAAAATAAAGCACAAGAGATTCAATTATATAAAGTTGCTATGTTTTGTGCACGTACTCAATTGAAATATGTGGATAATGGAATTAAATTATATGCTGTGTTTTGTCATGAATGGTTATATCAAATCATTGATGATCCACCCCAACACGAAAGCCAACCCCATTAGTGTTTTATCGTGCCTCAAGCAGAAATATCTACGATTAAAAAAATTACACAAAAATTATTAAAATTAATAAATTATTTAAGTTAAATACTTATATAACTTAATAACTTTTATATAAAATATAAGATTAATTAATTTATTGGATTACAATTTTTAATTATTAAATAAATTTATTTTATAAAATTTTATATAAAAATAAAATTAATTAGTATCTTGTCGCATTATTTTATTTTAATAAAAGTTATATTTTAAAATATAAGCTAATATTAAATTTTGAATAATATTATATAAAATTTAATATATATATATATATATATATAACTATTAAAATAATATAAAATGATTTAATAGTTAAATTGATTAATTTTAAATGTTAGTATATATTAGACTTTAAATTTTTAAGATGCAGATAATTGCCAATGCATGTATTTGCAAATTATGAAGAGAGTAATTAATCTTATCATTCATTAATTAAGTAGTATTCACGAACACGGCTTATGGCTATAATATAAATGCATGAGTAGTGACGAAAATATGTAAGGAAGGCCAATCTATCACCGCTTGACGTTATAACAGTATTTTTTTCATACATAAATTTTAAAATTTTACCTATTATTATATTTTTAAGATCTAAGTTTCTTTCATTCAATTAAACTAACATAGATTAATATAAGTTAGATCAATTGATACTAAATGTTAAATTTAAATATTTATAACCTTAAATAATTTTTTTATAAAATATAAAGTTAACTAATCTAATAATTGAATTATCTAATATTATTTTTATTATATATATATATAATTTTACACAATTTAAATACTTATAATTATGATATTTAATAATTATTTTTAACTTATATTTTAAAATTATATTATTGTTGCTGTTTTTAAATGTATATGAAATTTTATAAACTTAATTTATTTTATAAAATCTTTTAAATGAATGGTTAGATTGTAAAAGTTATTAAATAATGTAATTATATAATTTCACACAGTTTCAATAAATTTTAACTTTATTAATATATGCATAATTATACGTAAAAGCTTTTAGGCTTACGCAGTGTAAGAAAATCTTTTCTCCTATATAAATATTACTTAATTATAAATTACACTCTTTTATACTATTAATAACTTAATATAGCAAATAATTTTTATCAACTTAACTATTAAATTATAATTATATATTACATATGTTATTTGTGTTAAATTTTATTAAAATTAAACATTTATAAGATTATTATCAAATAGTCTTTAATTTCATAACTTTTAAAATTATATATTACATTAATTGTAATGTATATGAATAAGTTATTTAATAGCTGTGAATAATCTAAAATTTTGTATATATAATCTATGTGATAGAAAATTTTAATATAATGATTAGTTTTATAATTAATTATAAAAAAGTTATTAAATAATATAGAAGTAATTCTTATATATATATATATATATATATAATATTTAAAATAACAAAATTTTATAAAAAAACAGATATATTTATAATATAAAATTAATCTCTATATTATAAATAAACTATTATTTAAAAAATAAAGAATTAGTGAAATATATTCTCTTCATAATTCATATTTTAAAATTCAAAATTGATTGAAAATGACGTATAAATTATATTATTTTTTACTTTATCTTTTACTCACATTTATATTAATTTTATTTTAAATTTTAGATATTAAAATTGATATTTAAGTTTCTTTTATTACTTTATATAAATTTTTATATTTTTTATAAATATTTTTTATATTAATATAAATTTTTTTATTTAGAACTTAATTTAAAGTGTCTTATCTTTTAAATATATAGTTATTGATATATTTTAATTATTAACAACTATTAAATATATTTTATAATATATAATATTTAATTTTATTAAATCTTTATTATTTTTTTGCTAATAAAATCTTTATTATTTTAAAATATATTATTCATAGTTATAAAATCAAGTCAAAATAATTATTATTTAAAATAATTTATCATATATAAATATTTTTAAAAATTAAAATTTTCATCTCTAATTATTAAATTATTTATATATTTATTATAAAATAAAATACATATATAAGGACTACTAAACTAGTTAATTTAATCACAATCCAATAAAAGTTAATGTTAGCATAATAAATATGTGGCAGTGGTGGGAAAGTTCGCTGTGATTTCAAAGCATTTGGAATAAAAAACTTCACAACACAAAGTATAATTAAATATATCAATTAATTATTCTTGAAACCAATCTTTCTCTCTCTCTCTCTCTCTCTCTCTCTCTCTATATATATATATATATATATATATATATATTCTTTTTTTTTCAACAGTATTATTTTCAAACAAAATTATGCATATTTTTTCATAAGAAATAATTTTATTTAAATGAAGACTATTTAAATATAATGTGATAGAGTTAACTGTCTTAATAATTTTTTAAAACAATTACCGTAGACAAATCAAATGTATGTTAGTTAAATTAATCACTCATTAGTTTTAGACAAATGTTCTAAAATAAAGTGAGTGAATTAGGCAGAATTCTATGGGAATTATTATATAAATTACTAAGTAAACCTACAGAGCCCACAGATTGTGGAGAACGTAATGATGAAGTTCAATGAATTACACCATATCCTTCATGTCCTTTTGTCTTTCTTTAACTTTTCAACTTTTGCTAAGCACGATCAATTAAATAAATAAAAAAAATACTAACTTTAATTCTTAGGATTGAATTTAATTAATTAATAATATTTAAAAAATATATCATAGTTTTATAATTTTAATAAAATAAATATATTTTTAATTAAAAATTACTACTTTTAATTATTTAAATTTAACTTTAAATTTTGAAATGAATAAAATCCATTAAATAAAAGTAGGAAAGATAGTGCTCCTAACTAAACCCATTAATCATTTAATTTTGCTTACCCAGTGTAAAAAGTTGCACATAAAGAGGAAAGACATGGGTGACATGATACTAGTGCAACAAATGTAGTTTAGGAAGATAAAATTTCAATGAATAAAAAGGTTTCAATTTCGTTAACCTATATAAGTTAGTTTTATATAAAATGAGTTTTATGAATTAAAGTTCTAAATATTAAAAAAATAATTTATATGTAAATCTTAATTAGAACTTTTATTTGTATAAAAAAATATTTTGAAACCAATAGAAAGAGAAATAGCTAATTTAAATAGATGATCTATCACTGAATTTCAATTGTTTTCTGCTCATATTTTAATCTGTGAGCTAGTGATTCATTAGTTTTCAATGGTCCAATCCAGCATTTTATTAATCCTTGTGTGCTCCACGCGAAAGTGTATAAACTTGTGATATTTTTATTGCATGAGTGCGTGCCTTCCACAGGTAAATGGAAATGCCAACTAAGTTGCTGTGTAAAGTATTAATTACACTTACAATGTTGATCAGTGTGCACAATATTGTGTCCATATATGCATACTTTTAGTTCCCATGTATTTAAAGTGATGCATTTTGTTGAATATAAAATATCTAATAATGCAAAGAAGGTTCTTTGTAATTGTAGATATATGCAGCATAAGCTATAAATAAATGTATGACTAAAAAGGTAAGCCATCAATAATCTTTACATGGGATTGTTTAGTGAAGGCATAAGCAGCATCGTGTGTCTAACACACGAAAGTATACTAAGTGTTATTTTTTAATATATCATGAGCACGCGGTTTCCACACGAAAAGGTGAAAAATTCCAAGTTAGAGGTGTGTTGTATGATTATTATTATGATTATGACCTAAGTGATATCAGCATAAACACATTCTTTTCAACTCTTTTAATCCATTGTGAGATTTTTTTAACACCACTTGTACCTTTGTACTGTCGCTCAATTATAATGACAAATAGTCCCATGGATTAAGTCACCCTATAAATCATTTTGATTAGAGTTTATTCATTCAATAATCTTTTATCTGTTAAATTTTATTGATTTAATTGTTAAATAAAGTTATGTTTTTATATTATTTCTACGTATTAAATTTTAAATTAATCCAAGATTCGTAAATATGTAATTTTAGAATCAATATTTTTTTTAAATATCTATTACTTATTAAAATAGAGTTATTTCATAAAATTTTAATTATTTTTTAATTTGTATATTTTTATGTAATTTAATATTTTTATTAAATTTATCAAATTTTGCATATAAAAATATATTTAAGGGGTTTTTATTTTCATATATTTTAAAAGTATAAATTATATATATGTTAATAAATTTTAAAATAATATATTAATTTAAATTTTATAAATATAATTTATATGAAAATTTTTAATTAAATACCATACAACTATTCAATAAAAATTATTAAAAAAATTACATTAATGTTCTTTGATGTTAAAAAGATTTACTTGATATATATTCTTCCTATTTTTTAACATTACTTTATTCCCTCATTATTCATACAATTGTATAAAAATTAAATATAATTAATGTAATTAAAAGGAACGTACAATATTGCATTCATAAATTAAAATAGATTTAAGTAGAATAAAAAAATATAAAATAAAATAAAATTTAAATATAGAAAAATTAATATAATTAATGTAATTAAAAAGAACGTATAATATTACATTCATAAATTAAATAGATTTAAGTAGAATAGAAAACAATATAAAATAAAATATAATTTAATTTAATTTAAATTCAGAAGTTATTAATGTAATTTGGCTAAAAATATTAAATAATAAAAGTGAGTAGCCTCACATCACTGTATTTATAATATAATAAGTATATGGAAGTGATAAAGACAATAAAATTATATTTTTAATTAAAAAAAGAATTTTTTTAGCATTATCTTTATTTTTTATTTTATAAAAAATCATTTTTATTTATATATCTTTGTTTTTTGCTATTATTTATATATCTTTTTAAAAGTTTAAAATGATGTTAATTATTATTTTCTTGGTTATACCCTTGTAAAAAACGGAAAATAGTACCGTATGAAATTTTAAAATAAGAGAGAGATAAATGATATTAGAAAATTACTACAATAATTATGATATAAAGAAAGCGATTAATAATTTTTTTAACGTGTGTGCTATAACTTAAATGAAAAGTTTTATATAAAAAAATAGAGGGAGAGTAATTTAAAATATTTAATAAAATAAATTTAATATTTTCATATTATATTTATGACACAATCTCTTAATTAATTATATTAATACTAACTAAAGTCTGATTCTTAATTATGTATATCAAAAAACTTAATTTGGTAACAGAAATAAAGTCCATTCCAAAGATCTCTAAACCTAAAAGCATTAATCCTTAGCCATCATCTAGAAGATGTCCTTGATTTACAAAGATCAAAAGAAAGAAAGAAAAGTATGACACACCTACTCCTTAGATAAATTCATTGCAATTAATATATTAGTGATCAGTGTATGAAAAATGGGTTCTATTATTTATATTATTAAAAGATTATATTGTGAATGAGATTCTATATAATTATTAAGAACGTACTCTACTTATAAAAGACACATCTTAAAATATCTCATTTGGTAATTCAAAAAAAGCTTTTTATAGAAAACATATAGATAGAAATGATAAACAGACAAGGAGAGGGAGAAAAAAAGTAAGAACTCAACTACTTCATTATACATGAAAGAAAATATATAGATTAATAAGGGTTTGGTTTATATTAAATTAAGATCAGAGTAACATGATAATTAAATACAACTAGTTAGAATGAGTGCACCGAATAAACAAAAAGCAAAAAACAAACAACCCCTGGGCGCACGTACTCACAATTGAAAGTGATGATATGCATATTCAAACCAGAAAAAATTAGGTCAGATTGTGGCAGTAGAATTTAATTTCCAAGATTGGGATATTGGAGCTTAATGGGATTCCCACGTAGCCCACAACGGTGTTCCCTATGATCCCAATGAGCAACGAATGAAAAGCACCACAATTTGTAGCCTAAAGTAGAACAATATTATATACTTGACCTTACAGCTTGCTTATCAATCTATGATAGTGGACATCAACATTTTTTTCTTCTCATACACTTTTGTAAACGACAAATATCTAATTACCCACAACTTAACACCTGTAAATTGTGGGCAATGCCATAACGTGTCAGACTAATACTGCACTCTATTTTTTTTTTTTCTCTTTTTCCCTTAACTTCACCTCACTCAAAATAATGCTATGTGCCTCTTTGTTTTCTATTAATGATATTTTTCTTCATGTAGTGGCAAGAGTCAAACTTAATGTTGAATTTTGTACCCGATCCAAGTTTATAGTATGGGAATTAGTGATTATTAGTCATTTTATAATATGAATTTTGAGTTTAAAATTACAACTTTATCTAAAATATCTAAAATTATTAGTCACTTTTTTTATCATCAAACAAGTTGTGAAACTGTATGGACTTTGATATTGTGTTAAACTTTATGAGCTAGTTCAAATCAAGTAATATTATAGAGTGAGTTATTGATCTTTTGAATATGGATTTTGGGATTAAAGTTACAACTGTGTCTATTTTGCACTTAAAGATTACAACTTTGTTCAAAATGTTCAAAGCAATTAGACTCATACCCACATCTTATTTATATTTTATTTATTTCTCCCATCGCTGACTGCAAGTCGTTTGTGGGTTAAAAGTTATTATTTTTGTCCAAAATACTTATTTATATTTCCTTTATTTCTCTCATTTTCAACCAATAAAAAATTTCTTAATTTTAAATACTAAATTAAGGTAAAGCGAGGTTCATCGAATGATTTGTGTACTCCATGATGATAATCAAGAGTTATGAGACGTTGGCACCAAAAAAATGTCGTCGTAGCTCAATAGAAATTTCAACGGTAAAACCAAGAGACCTTAACAAAACGAAAATAAAAGAACAACTTTTGAAAAACAATAAACTATAGAAAACAGTGATCTGGCTCATGGATTACATATACATATACATATTTTGCTCATGTATTAAATATATTTAGAATACGTAGGGAATTACAGATGGGTAGGTTGAGTGGGGCAAAGGGTACTTATAAAAGGGCAGTAGTGTGAGTTGGGTGTGTCTGTGTGGAGTCTGTGATCTGTGTGAGCGAGTGATCATAGTTATCGCAGACTTGCATTCAAACTCTGAGGTGAAGGATCGAACAGCACCACTATTCAGGTATGCTTTGTCCTTCACTATTTGCTTCCTCATGCATGCATTTCTCATTTCAGCTCGTTAATTCATCCATTTGCATGCACTCCACAAGTTCATTTAATTTCTTACTCTTACTTTTTGACATATACATGTTTATTCTCATGGACGAAGATTTACCAAGCTAAAGCTTTGCATAATATTCATGTTCACCTCTTTAACCTCTTATAATAGTACGAAGCATTATTCTTCCATGAATGAAAATGGTGATAGTAAATCATTACATCGGACAAAGATGCATACTTTTACTTTTTCCTATCTCGTCATAATTAATTCCGTACTTTAAAATGGAGAAACTCCTTTGTAAACCATGCCAGTACTATAGGAAAATAATTTATAGTAAAATAAAATCAGTAACTAGTGTCTTAATCAATAAAAAAAAATTATTCTTTTATAAAAAAATTATAATATTTTAAAATTTTTGATAAAAGTATATTTAGTTTTGTAAGAACATATATTTTTAATTCTTTAATTAGTTTCTGTAAGAAATTAATTAATTTTATCTATTTAAAAATGAATTGTTGTTTTATTTTGTTACATACACAAGTTTAATACTAATATTTTAGTAAATAATTTAAACTCTTCAACTTCAGCCCACACTTGATCAGTAACAAAGCTAACTTGATCATTAATCACACCTCTAAAGCTAAATTCATGCAACTTGCATACTACTACGTAGCTTCCATGTCATCTAAGTGCTGCTTAATTGTTACTTATTGGTATTTTATATCATGCTCTCTTTTTTTGTCTTGTAAAACATACTCTAGCCCATAAACATTTTAGTGATTTGTAATTATACAGACTGTAAAATTAGGCCTACGAAGTTATTCACAAGAATAAATAAATTTAAAATTATTAAATTATCAGTAAAATTGATCTCATGTCCGGAGCTTTTTTTTTTTTTTAAATAATAAATTTTTTGCCAAATTTTATAGAAAAATAAAAAAAGTTATTTTTTAAGATAGATTAAGCATAACATTCATTAAAAAGAAACTTAAAGAAAATTTTATCAACAATATTAACTATAATAGAAGGAAATAATTCTGTACAACATGACAATTTATGTGGTATATATAGTTTCTTACTAATGAAAATCCCTCTCTCTCTCTCTCTTCCTCTCTATCTGTCTAGTCTAATTATACTTTAAGTAGCATTACTCTTTATAGAAGATACGTGTGGATATATATAGACATCTTATTAAGTACTCATGGAGATAAGAGGGAAAACAGTGAGAGATAAAAGTCAAAATTATTTTTGTATATATGTATTGAAACATTGGATACCCTTGTTATAGTAATTCTTATTTGTTCATGGTGGCAATCAATGTTTTAAAATTTAAACAAATATTAAACTTATAAAATATATCATTTTATAGTTTAGTAGTTCAACTAGGGTAAATTAGAATCGAACAAATCATAATTAAATATATATTTTAATATTATATATTATGGTAAATTATAAATTAATATAAAATTATAAAAAGTCTAAGCTAAATAAAATTTTAAAGTAATGCAAGAGTTTGAATTGCATTAAATATTTTAAAATAAAAATAAAAATTAAATTAAATAATAATTATTTATATAAATTTTAAATATGATTATTTCAAAATTATTTTTAAATTAAGAAATTTAAAAAAATTGAAAAGTATATTTTTAATAAATTGAACTGATGGGATCATTAACATTATTCATACTCAATTTTAGTAAAATCATCACCGATTAACACTATATTGATTTTGGAGGTATCTAATTAATGACCAGAATAATTTATGTTACTACTGTCTAAATAATTTATTTGAATAAAAAAAATTAAAAAAACAAATAATAATATTTTTATTGAATAAATAAATAGTTTAAAAATTATTCACAACATGTATGGATTGCTTTGGGACCCACCAATAAAGAAATTACCCCGCTAAACCTTGTTCCGCTTCCTAGGGGCTAATATATGTTTGTTTTTTTTTTTTTGTTTTTTTTTCTAATTTCCAAAACATGTCACCTATAACTTTATTCTGTTTTCTTTTTCTCATTTAATAATAGTTTAAATATAATGGTACAATTTATTCTTCATTTATTTATTAATCTTAATAATACTCTTTTATTATTATTTAGGATACAGTAATAGATTATTCTTAAATTATATTTCCATAAACATTTGATTATAGTTTTCATAATAAAACCTATGAAATTTGTTTTATCATTGTAGTAAATACTTTTCATAATCTTATATAAACAACTGTTGAAATGTATTATTTAAAAATAGTAAAAACTACCCATTACAAAGACAGAACTTGGTCAAAACGTGTCATTTTGGTTCTTTTATAGTTTCGTGATTTGCTAGGTACAATGAAATGTGCAACTTTATATAACAAAAGAAGTGATTTAAATTGGTGATAGTGGAGAGATAGTGGCGAACAATGTGGTGCATTAGTTCTTTAGTTTGTGGTGCGTGCATTTTGGTGCGTACACACAAAACTATATATGCAAGGGGTAATTGGTTATATATATAAGGTCATTATCCTTAGAATTCTATCTTATCTTTAAGTTGTTGTATGTACAGTGAGAATCCCATATTCTTATATTAAATTTTTGTGTTAAGTTGTAATAATAAAACCCCTACTTGTTGCAGCTTTATGTGCTTAGGAGGAATTTGGATAAGCTTATAAAATTGAGATTAAATATAGTGACAGTGTAAAATCAAGAGATCTAACATATATTTTCAGTAGTTTTGCTTCTATATAAGCTGTCTACATAAAAATATTGTCAATCTCTATAATTTAGATTAGTTCTCTTATGGTACTTTTGACCATGCATTTATGTATTTATTAATAATAACACTTTACTTTTGTTAAAAATAGATGTTAAGCTTTAATTTCATTTTCGTCGATTTTTAAATTTATTTCTATTTTAAATAATTTTATCTGTTATTAGTAGGGATTAAATTATTATTATTAGAGAGAACTGAAAATTATTTGTTTATGTTAAATCTCAGTTGTATATTAATTATAGATTACCTTTTTAAATACTAAAACATAATAGAATTTAAAACTAATAAAATTGAATAGAAGAGTTTTTTATTTCGAAATATTTATTTTGTTTTAATATTTAGAAAAAATAGTTATAACCAAAAAATAAAAAAGTAATGAATGAAAAGATTTAAAGAAAAATAATAGTTAACATTTATCTTCTTTGTTAGTAATATAACTCCAGCTTAATAGAAGAATGGGAAAGACCAATCAGCATAGATCTAAAGTTTAATATGCCTATTTACATAAAATATGAAGTTTAAGAATCAAATTAAATGAGTTCAATATATCTATTTATAAAATATATAAAACCAAGAATCAATTGAATAAAATAAAAGTTCAGGTATTTGTTTACAAAAGGAATAAAATTTAGACATGCTGAATACTCTTTTTGCTATAAGTAAAAAAATAATAATAATACTCAAAATTAACTAGCAAGCTTATGAACTTGATAATGAACAATTCGATGTACACATTACACTTACATGGCGACAAATATAGGAAAGCAAGAACAAATATAAACTAGGTTCATAAATGCTAGTAGAATTTTGTAGTCCCATATCTGGATTTGGGTCGAGCGATTCAAATTCGATAAGTTTATTTGAAATATTTTTTTAATCTCTTTAATTAATAAATAATCAACTCATCAAAATTAATAAAAAATAATTATATATAAATTTATTTAGTATTTTAAAAATATTATTAAATGGTCATGTTAACACAAATCTTTTAATAAATAAGGATGCAAGAAAACTAACAATGTATTTAAAAATCAGTCTTTATTTCTTATTATTTAAAAAATTATTTATATCTTTCTATGTTCATTCTTTTTCGAGTTTGAGAACAATGGAACCCGCTTTATTGAGTTGCTAAAGAACCTTAAAATGTTAGCTATTGTTACTATCGATACTACACTGCATATATCTAGGTGCTTTTACTTGCATGTTCAGTGTATTTAATGTTAGTTATAAACAATTCATCAAGTTCATTCTGTTTCTTTTGTTGATGCTCATCTTTAAAGTGGAAAATACTAAAGTTAGATGAAAATTGATTGTTTTTTCAAAACCTGCTCTTTCTTATTTTCGTGTCGGTAATTTCTTGGTCGGTGACATGTTCTTAGTTTACATTAAGCATATTGTAGTGTCTTTGAGCTTATCAAGATGAATAGTTCCATTCAAATATATAATTATTGGAAGAGATAAAGATAAGTTGTCATTTTGAAAACGCCATACGCTTTTTATGCAACACATTAAAATTTACATTATGTCATTTTCGTTGAAAGTGTGACGGCATTCCCTTTCTTTTCTTCCTTTTCTTTGATGCATAATTGATGAGTCATCACTATAATTTAAAAATACAACATCATATGTAGATTTTTGTCATCCCAAATTTCACTCACGAAAGTGCATATCTTTCTTTTTTTCTTATTTAAATTTCAACATATTATATCGTCAATAATTCAGGTTTTTTAAATAAAACAAAATTACCTAAATAGGTTGCAATAATAATCTGTTCATACTGGGAGATGGGGACTTTTCAATGATTACAGAATGGATTTCCTTTTATGAATGTGCAGTCAGTGGGTAGAAACTTGGCTTTCATGATTTATTCCCATCCTACTCAGCTTGTTTTGAAATAAGCATTTTTAAGATGATTGTAAAAGTAAATTAGGTACATTTAATGTAAAATTTTCAATTCAAAACAAAAACTACATTTTTTTACTTCAGGACTAACGTGCTTTTACTTCTGTCTTTTTCATCGCCCTTTTATTTGTTTAGATTTTCCCTTCTCCATTTTGAGATGGTGGGCAAATAAAATATTGTCATGTTCTGCGTGGAATTACGCACTCGAGCTGAGTAAAAAGTCTTGCAATTCGTTAATTATTTATTTGCATAACTCTTCTTGTGAATTAAAAATTAATTAAATCATTAGTTTGTGCCATTTCAATCTATGTTTCTATTCCATTTGAATCGTTGGTTGCTGATATATGCTACATTATCCAGTTACTACAAGCTTTGTCAGAGTGTGGGTATGACATTTTGTTTCTTATTTTAGCGTTATTTCTTACATGCTTGATGCTTTTCAAATTTCAATTTATAAAATAATAATGAATAAATATTTGACTATACATCAAGTATACCAATAAAATTTTAGTTACTAATCAGAAATGTTACCTTCAATATATTATCTATAATCTTTTCTTCAACGATAAAAAGAAAATATGGGATTTTTTTGGTCATCCGACGAGTTACTAAGTAACGTTTCAGAAATTATCATTTGGCACTTTTAGTACAGTGAATACACTCCACTTGACCGAAAGATAATAAGAGAAAAATATAAAAAGTAATAAATGTGATAAAAGATGAAAAGAAAGACATATAAAAATGTAAGATGAGTGCAAAAGTTAGTAGGAAAAAATAAAGATTCATAGCATTTAGCTAGCCTTCTATTGTTTGTCCTGTAAATGTCGCTCTCCTAGATTTGCATGGATCCATATAGTACCCCACATGATGGGAGATCTCCATACTGTATTCTAACTTGCTTTCAGATGCAACTGGGGAAGTTAAAGAACCTTTATTGCAGGATTTCACGAATCATGATATAAAATATAATACACATTCTTGTTTTGTTTAGAATTCAGTAACATAGGTTTTTTGTTATGTTGCTATCAGGGTGGGTATGGAGATGGGGAAGGTTCTTGCATTACTATTTGTCACATTCTTCTATGTTCTGCCTACCCATCTTTCAATTTTGCATCTGATGATAATTTAGTTCAAAATAGGCAGGGTTACTTTAACACAAAATGGCATTAAAACATAATAATATATGTGAGGAAGGTTCTGACTATATTAAACATCACAACGACCATAATTATGCTACTCTTGTCTGTTACTTTTTCACTACTCAATCAATGATAACGCATAGATTGACATTTGGCTTTTCGATATCTGCAATGACAATTTAAATAGATGATCATTCCTTTTGTTGTGATCATGCAATGCTACAAAGTTAGCACATTATATATTGCATGGTGACTAATGTTCATACATGCTTGTTTTTTATTTTGATTGAACAGATCACTGAACTAACACCTCAAACTCAAAACTTGGCAGATTATTGAGATTTGGCTAGCCCATTCTAAAGGGACACTCCCTTGCACAATCCTCTTCTTGATTGAGCTGTTATCTAAGATTAGGATACCATGGACGAGAATGGTAACTCAAATAATGCAACCAAGAACAAGAGGAAACTGCCTCTCTCAGTTTTCTTCAAAGATGCAAGGTAACCCCTTATTATCAACCCTGTTTCTTGAGGAGCAGCATCGTGCTGACTGGAAACATGTATGTGGTTACAAAGATAATACTAATACTTGGTTATATAAATGTTAATGTAGACATGTTTTCAAGATGGATTCCCTTGCTAAGGAGATACTTGGGATTGCATTCCCATCTGCACTGGCTGTTGCTGCTGATCCCATTGCTTCTCTTATAGACACTGCATTCATCGGCCACTTGGGTACATTTCCTTGTCATCGTTATATCATGCTTGCACTAACTAAGTGTTTGGTACATAGAATCTTTTTTTATTCCTTGAATTATGCTTTTTAAGCATCATGATTTCTGAGAATGTTATAAATTTGTTTCTTATAACTTTTCAAGCTAACTTTGCATTATTCATGTGATTAGGGCCGGTGGAACTTGCTGCTGCAGGAGTTTCCATTGCTTTGTTCAACCAAGCTTCAAGGATTACCATCTTCCCTCTGGTTAGCATCACAACTTCATTCGTGGCAGAGGAAAATACTATTGAAAAAATCAGTACCACAGCAGCAGAAAAGCAGTTCACTGAGAACATTAAGGCCAAGTCTAATGAAGTCATTCCCGATGATCATTTGCTTCAAGACATAGAAAAGGGTGCATGCAAAGAGAACAATGAGGATTCAACAGAATCTTCTGCTGCAAGAGGTGATACACCAAACGAGCTTGTACCAAAAAGTTCTGTACCTGAGAATGTGGAAGTGGATGGTACTTTGAAAACTGAGGCAAATAATGGAGACGGTACTTTCTCTCTAACCCTTTGAAGCTTTTGCTTTCCATTGATGTGTATAAGTGTCCATGTTATTATGAGTTTGCTTCAAATTCATAACTATTTAAATCAACCATAGATATCATGTCAAAGGTAGATGAGTGGAGGGAAATGAATGCATTTGATGTTTGGTTGTGTTCAGAGATTTTAATTCAATAATTTCACTGGTTTCCTTATCAGATTGCAACACAAATATAGGCAAGTCAGGCTCAATTACTAATAGTAGCAATAAGAGTATATCAAAAGCTGGAAGTAAAAGAAGACACATTGCTTCAGCATCAACAGCACTACTTTTTGGCTCAGTGCTTGGCCTCCTTCAAGCTGCAACACTTATATTTGCAGCCAAACCTCTATTAGGTGCAATGGGTCTGAAACCTGTAGGTATCTCAATTATAAAGGGTATATGTTTCACATATTACTTCATGATCTAGAGTACATTTTTCTATGTTTTACTAAAGTGGAGCTATTTCTCTTTTGTGTAGGATTCTCCTATGCTAGTCCCAGCAGTAAAATACTTGAGATTGAGATCCTTAGGTGCTCCTGCTGTGCTTCTCTCATTGGCCATGCAAGGAATCTTTAGAGGGTTCAAGGACACAACAACTCCTTTATATGTCATTGGTAGGTTGAAATGATCTATTGTCTTGAATGAAGCCTAAATTGAAACAAATCATGGAAAGACATGAACTAAAACTTGCCAGTCAAATTTGAATGAACTGTGCATAAAAATGTGCATAAAGGAACTCAATAAAAAAAGTTAATGGAAGATATTTTGTTTTCAAATTTGTCAACACAATTCCTTAACTTGGTTCATTTGTCTATGTGGTTTTATTTAGTTTCGGGGTATGCATTGAATGTTGCTTTGGATCCAATACTTATCTTCTACTGCAAATTGGGCATCAAAGGTGCAGCCATTTCACATGTGCTATCTCAGTAAGTCTTACTTTGTTTGATCCTAGTAATATTCACTCATTTTGTTTGCAAAATGTGAACTTACAAAATGTTGATCCTTTTAGGTACATGATGGCATTAGCCCTCTTGTTGATTTTAATGAGAAAAGTTGAGCTCCTACCTCCAAGTATTAAGGATTTGCAGATTTTCAGGTTTCTTAAAAATGGTATGGTAGAGGCTCTAAAATTTTGGATATTGGTTTTGCAGTGTATACAACTAATGAATCTCATTTTCCTCTATTAAATACCAGTATAGTAATCAAACATATTTTGCTCACTTATCAAGCTGAACTTACTCATTAAAATTTGTTTTCAATTTCAATAGGAGGTTTGTTGTTGGCCAGAGTAGTAGCAGTAACATTCTGTCAAACTTTAGCAGCTTCACTGGCAGCAAGGTTTGGCCCAATTCCAATGGCTGCATTCCAAACTTGCCTGCAGGTGTGGCTGACATCTTCCCTTCTTGCTGATGGTTTGGCTGTTGCTGTACAGGTGCAGAAACATTTTTTTCTTGTTACATATAAGCATTTATTTTTAAGTAATTTTCATAACACACTCTTGTTATATTTTATTTTTTTATTTTAATTATGATGTCACTTTCTTTTTATTTTACATACTTCTTACTTTTAAAAACTTGTATAAGAAACAATGAAAATAACTTCTCATTATGTCCACCGTTTTCAATACAAATATTTAAAAATAAAAAGTAAAAGAAAAATAGAAAGCATTTTATAATTAAAAGTAAAAATAAAAAATAAAAATCCGAGGGTATTGCTAATTAGTTTCCCTGGCTCACAGGCAATTCTAGCTTGTTCCTTTGCTGAGAAAGATTATGGAAAGGTGATTGTGGTTGCAACACGAACACTGCAAATGAGTTTTATTTTAGGAGTGGGACTTTCTCTTGCAGTTGGAGTTGGATTGTACTTTGGAGCTGGAATCTTTTCCAAAAGTGCTCTTGTTGTGCACTTAATTAGGATAGGCCTACCGGTATATATTATTATTATTACACTCCTAATTGCTCAATTTGCAAATTTTTTACTACTTTCTATGTGTGATGATTTTCATTTATTGCACTTTACCAACCAGTTTGTTGCTGCCACACAACCAATAAACTCATTAGCGTTTGTCTTTGATGGTGTCAACTATGGGGCATCTGATTTTGCATATGCTGCATACTCCTTGGCAAGTTCACATTCCTCAATTTTTTGTTATTTTTTCATAATGGGTCATCTCTATTCAAAATTTATTTACCAATTTGCCATGCTTTAAATTTCTTCAGGTCACAGTGTCGTTGGTAAGCGTTGCTTCATTGTTCCTTCTCTCTAAGAGCAAAGGTTTCGTTGGGATCTGGATTGCACTAACCATCTATATGAGTCTTCGCATGTTTGCTGGCATATGGAGGTAAACTTGTACATATTCATAAGTAGCAGAATATAGAGTATCTTAAATAATAGCTATGAGATTATGATAAGGAGAAGAAGATCTGAATATGCATATGCTTGCAGGATGGGAACAGGAACAGGACCTTGGCGTTTTCTCAGACGTCGCTCATTCTCTTGATGATGACATCTAACAAAAGAAACTTCGTTGTTGGGAGCAAATGTTTTGTATCAGTTTTCACCATTTAGGATCAGTGATTGTCATAATCTTACTATATTTTGTACTGCTCCATTTACACGTGCTAGTGCTATATTCAAAGTATCGTTATTTCTTCTTCTTTTTTCCTTTTTATCCTGTTTAATGTATCCTCTGCTCATTGTCATTTTGTTGTGCTTAGGGGATTCTTCTTCGTACTGTTACCATGTAAACTGGGGAGTGCATATTTATATATATAAGAAAAATAAATTACTTTTCAATCATTTTAGTTCAATTCCTTGCTTTTTCTCTTATGATTGCAAATTCAATCATCTTCGGCTTGTCTTTTACCTTTCTCGTGATGTGTTGGTTCAAAAGCCTAAAATAATTAGAGAACAATATTTAGATTATTAACTCTTAAGATGAGCGTCTTATTATATATATATAGGCTTAGGGGTACAATAAAAACGCAAAAACTACAATTCAAGTGGAAACGTAACATGGATTTTACAGCTAATAGTTGGGAGGATAATTTGCATTTAATGGGTGGTATAAAATTTCAAACTTTTACTCAAATACTTGCTTTATTGTTTCTGCATTATTCATTATGGATAGAAAAGTATAATATCTTTAATTTATATTTCAAACTGTGACATAAATTATAGCAAAGAGAAGTAAATAAAAGAAATATTTTTATTTTTACAGCTTAAAAAATTGAAGAAAAAATTCAAACTTTTATTTTGTTATTTAATTATAAAAATTTAAAGGTATTCAAAATTTTTAAAGGAAGCATTTATAGAATTTAAATTTGTAAATAAAGTAAAAATTAAATTTGTTTTTTTAGAAATTTACTTAACCTATGATACATACATATAAATAAATTTAAAGTACAAACAACATTGTTTTCTAGCAAAGTAAACTTCTATAAAAATAATATAATCTATATAGTTAAAATAGCTAACTATCAATGTTATAAATACACTTCAAATTAATATTTACAACCAGATTTATTAAAGTATTATAAATTCAGAAATAAACATTTAGAACCTTGTCAATTTAAAATAGAAGTTTAATAAATATTACAATTCTTTAGAATATTCTAAACCCTGTAAAACAGTCATTCCTTACAATCTCACTGATAATATGACTCTAGATCGGGTCAATCTTCTTTAATTTTCTTCAAAATTCATTTCCTTAAAATAGTTAGTAAGGGTGAATATTATCTGTCCTACTAAATTCTTTATTTGACAAAATAATTATATAATACTGAAAATACTATTAAAAATACTATGATAATCATGCTAATGATTATCATAGTATAGCATATACACTAAATCAATTACATTTATAATATTCATAACATATTTTTACAGTGGTTTGTATGTCATAATACATGTATTATATCACATTAATTAGTATGTTATAATACATGTGTCCTAATCGTACTCGTTGATATATTACAACACATATATTGTAACATCCCTTATTTATTTAAATAATTTTTCTCTAAAGAAAAAGAGAAATATCAATATGATGTGATTAAAATAAGTAAAAGATAAATAAATATAGAAAGAATTTTCATATGAGTAAAATTTTAATCACTGACAATGAGCAAAACTTTAAAACTTCATACATATAAATCTCGTTTGTAATAGAATTGATGATATAATTTTAAAATTATCAATTTATAATTACAGAAAAGCTAAAATTTCTATATTGACAATTAAATTACCAAATATTAGACATGTGCTTTGAATTGTCATTTACAATAGATTTATTAAAATAATTCAAGCTCTAATTAGAAACTTAATCAATGTAATTTCATTCTTCAAAATAACTGGTCCTAATAGAGCAGTCTCTTTCTTACTATCCCTTACGAGTATGATC
This sequence comes from Abrus precatorius, assembly GCF_003935025.1. Classification (NCBI taxonomy): domain Eukaryota; kingdom Viridiplantae; phylum Streptophyta; class Magnoliopsida; order Fabales; family Fabaceae; genus Abrus; species Abrus precatorius. The sequence goes on from NW_020874303.1 coordinate 11,308,042, forward strand.
CTAGAACAGATCAATCTTCTTTACCTGAAAATATTTGTAAGGGTGAGTATCTCTTGTCCCACAAAATTCTTATTTCATAAAATTAAAAAAAAAAGTAGAAATATTTCTAATGCAACGTATAACAAATAGACATATTTCACTCTTAACAAGTTTAACCAAATAATATTATCATATATATCACTCATCATTTAATCATACACATTCTATTTCTTATTTATTAAAACAAAAGTTACCCATGTATCTTATTTTACACTTAATCAGACATCATTATCTAATCAAATTCAATATCTGATCAAATTCAATATCTGAACCTATACCATTGACTTATTGTACAATTTTCAACCAAATGAAAGTTATCCACACATATTACTTCATATTATACCAACATTCATTCATCACTCAATCAATTAATGTCCATTTCTCCTTTATCAACACGATAATCCATTTTCTCAACTCATGCCATCATTCCAATTCTAAAATATTCATCAAATAAGAGTACTTCTAGGTACTCACGAGCACCCAAATCACTACCAATGTATTCTTCTTAGTTCGAAGAAGTTACGCAGCATGGATAGTCATTGGTCAGTTAAACCACATACGAATACAACATGCGCGCTTATAGCCTTTTATATCACTCTCATATAACAGTAAACTTCTCAATTACGCATATAATCACAAGGCAAGCACATATCATCACAAGTTCAATATAATCATCATGTTCTATCATTTCAGCACTTATTCACAAGACACTAACATATTTATCACATGATTCCATGCAATATGCTGAGGGTCGGACACCCTCGAACTCAGCTCAAATCGTGCAATCCAAAATATACTGGCGAAGATCACATTCTCTTGGTCTTAATAGAATCTTCTAGTCTAAAGTTCATCATATTTCACCTTTTTATCATTCAACACATATATTATAAAAAAAATAGTAACTTATTCATAAAACTAATTAACTCATTCTTACTCGTGACTATTTATGATAAACTTCATCTTAAGTTATTTTAAACAGATCAAAAACCTTTTTATACCAAAAATCCATTCAAGCTTATGTAGTTTCAAGAAAACTTTATGGATTTACTTTTTACAATAAGATAGCCCCCTTCTCTCAAGATTAATAAACATATTTAGGTAAAACCTAAAGTTTAGGAGTACTCTCCTTACCTGGAAATGTATCTCAAGAACAAATTTCTTCGTGGGCTCTTAAGAGAAACTCCACGTCTTGACCAAAAATACTACCGAAGGACTAGAGTTCTTCCTAACATCACAAGGTAGATTATTATTATGAAAAAAGAGAACAAAGAAATAGGAACGAAATTCAAGGGATAAACTCTGGAAACTTACTTAGATTCGAGTGGAATAGACGTTTGAGCTCAGATCCGAGAAAGATCTAGAGTTGTTGGAGGTTTTCTCTGGAAAGGGAGCAAGAGAGAATGAAGAAAATGGAGAGAGAAAGATGATTTCGTTAAAAATGATGCTTTTAGGATGAAAGTTCTTTAAATATCTCTCAAAGCTACAGCGAAAAACTTAGAAAGTTTTCTTCCTTTGTTGTCTGTCATTCTAGCTACAGTGAGAATACTGTTGGATCGTCTTTATCCACTTCACGCTACAACAAGACTCTCTCGCTATAGCGATAAGGCTTCAGAGAGCCTGATTTTGGATGACCTGTCTCGCTACAGCAAGATATCCTGTAATTCACATCAATTGAACACTCTTAATTTTAAATAATATGCACAATAACTAACATAAATTGCAATAATAATAAATAACAAAATGAGGGTGTTACATATATCATAACAACAAAAATTGATATGCTACAACACATATATTATAATCACACAATTACTATACTTTATCATATCCATCACATTATCACTATCATTGTCCCTGAGATCCCTTGAGGTCTTTATAGTATAAATAGTTGCTAGATAGCCGCTACACACAAATACAATGTGTGCCCACTTGGCCCTTTTAACAAAAGTGTGGTCAGGGATTTAGGTAAAAAAATAAGTGCGAAGCTTGTGGTGTCTTTTCTCTCTATTTTCATTAATTATGCGCATTCAAAGAAAAGCATCCACCACCCTTATTTCTCCTATATTTCTAAAATCACCCATCGTCTTTCACACTCCTAGTGTATCTCTATAACTATCAATACATATTCTTTGCATTTCTCATATCATTTTCTTAGCATTTCTCAAATATTCTCATCCATTTCCATGTACTTTTCACAAATTAGCATGTCATAATACGTTATTTATGATCATATAAATCAATGCATTACGATATTATAAGTACACCATTCAATGTATCACAATATTTGTATTATAATCACGTCCATCAATCTATTATGACTTACATATTATAATCATACACCTTACAATTCCACAATCATGACATATTATCTAGTTTTATACATAATATTCTTTCTTCATTCAAGAATAGTTAAACACTTTTCATCAATAGTATAAATTCACCAATTTCAATATACATTAGCTATCAGACAAATATTCATATTTATTGTATCATATTAATCTAACACAGATAAATTATTAATTATTTTCACATCATACAAGTCAATGAAATGTGTCAAAGGTCAGACACCTCCAGATTTAGACTAATCATACAATTTAATATACGCAATTTCTTGGTATTAATAAAATCACATATCCTAAAGTTCAATATCTTCTAATACATATATCATGCATAATAATATTTCAATATTAATTGTACATACATAATAATAGCAAAATTGTAAAACTCCTCAAAAACTTAGTTACTTATAACTTTTACTAAAAAATTTTGTCTAGATCATTTTTGAAATAATTTATTGGTCTTTCATGCCCAAAATTCCATTCTTAGTACTAAAATCTAAAGAAACATTAGGGCTTTATTAGCCACAACAAGAATATCAGAGTTAGGGTTCAAGCACAAGAAGAATATTAGAGTTAGGGTTCAAAACAGAGTTTTCTCACCAAAAATTCGTTTTCTACATCATGATTTCAAGGAAAGGCCTTATAGTTTCACTATTTAGAATAAGGTAGTACAGGCTTTTCTAAATCAAAATACATAGATGAGACTTAGGGTTGGGATTAACTCCCCTTACTTGGAAATAGGTTTCTTAGACCAAGTTTTCCTAGAGATCCAAGAGAGAGGTACAACGTTCCCAATGAACGATATCGTCTTAAGGATCAAGATTTCCTTGAGTATTACAAAGCATAAAACTTTAGATTAAGAGAAAACTAAGAAATTGAAATGAATTTGGAGAACTAGGCTCCAAAAATCTTACTTGGATCTGAATGTAATAGAGGTTCGAGCTTAGATTTGGAAAAGATTCAGGATTCGGAAGAGTGTTTCCTAAGAGGGAAGGTGAGAGAACAGAGAGAAACGAGAAGGAAAGTTATTTGGTTCTAAAATAAAAAATCTTGAACTGAAGTCCCTTAAATACACCCCTCCAAACTCGCGCGTTCTCGCTTGAGCGAGCGAATTTTCACTTGAGCAAGACCCTCCTTACTAGGCAAGAAAACCAGACAATGGTTTTACCTAATTTTTTGATATTCTCGCCTAAGCGAGATGCATTATCACCTGAGCAAGAATGGGTCTAGAGAATTTCCTATTTTTTTTATGCGATACTCCATCTCGCATGAGTGAGGCCCTTCTTGCTTGGGCGAGACCTCTTTTCGCCTAGGCAAGAGAGGATAGTTGGGACAACTTTATCTTATCTCGCCTGAGTAAGATGAATCTCACTTGAGCGAGAGTATTCTAGAATAGTTGGCTCAAAAAATTTATGTGTCACCTGAGCAAGAAATATCTCATTTGAGCGCAAACCTTAAACCAAAATTCTTATTTTCTATACAAGGACAATGTAACACCTTAATTTTAATTTAAATTAAATAATGATTTTGCAAATCGGATAACCAAATTTTCATAAAAAAAATTTTAAATAAGTGAAGGGTTACAAGTTAATATCAAATAACCGCTACAGGACTGGTTCATTTACAACGTTTTCAAAATAAAATTTAAGTCCTATAGCAGTTCATCCGTCCCTTCGTTGAGCCCGGTGCTGATCATCTTGGTTACCTGAAAAATGAATGTAAGAGTGAGTACTCTACACTACCCAAAAACACATAATAAACGTAGAGTCTCACCTCCAGAACATTTCCAATGCATTAAACAAACACAATCACAAGCAGCATTTCATATCCATAAGTATAATTCATAAACTCATGCATATGCACGTCAACCACATTCACTGCAACACTGTAATCACAGATTTACACCATGAATGGTTGCTGATTACCCCCACCTCACGGATACCACGTGGGCAGTCACGGGTCACTCAGCAAAGGTAATGGTCAGAGGTATAATCAGGAAGAGAGTGTGTGGCCGGTGGTGCACCCGTTCCACAGTCAGTGTCACCACCACTCCATTTTCCCCAAGGTATTTCTACCGTCCTCATTTCTCACACCCCCAGTGTATCGCTGAACCATTTACAGCACATTACATCAGTGCTACACGCCCCATTTACATACATTTCATTTACACATGCAATATTCATGCTTGCACACGGCACACAACCTATATTCAATTCACATTACACGACACATAGCCCACATTTTATCCACAATATATGGCACATAGCCTTCATCCATTCACAATATCATTAATTCACCAATCAAAGGTATTCTATCACACACAATCACCCACACGGGGCCTAACTATTCCAGCACACATCACATTGCACACCAATTTTCATCAAACACACAATTCCTACTCTCTATTTCAGCCACATTGCATTATTCATTGAAATACACAAGAATTACAATACATTGAGATAGAGTAGAGTCTCCCCTTACCTTGAATTGACGTCTCACACGCTAAATCCACCAAGAAGTGCTTCCCTTCATGGATTTCGTCCTAAATACATGGAGAAATTTCATGAGAACCAAGGGAAACCACGAAAACAGAGAAAAGGGGTGAAAAACGGAAACCCTAACCATTAAAACTGACCTCCAAGCGTTTCCCACACGGATTTAATCTTCAATCTATCTCCCAAACGACTTTGGAGGCAATTTAATCGGCAGAAAAGGGTTTGGGAATGAGAGAATCCAAGGAATTTTGAAGGGAGAGGGAGAAATTACTCTCCCCGAACCCTAGCCCCATTTAAATCCTTTTCTGGTCGCCACAGCAAGATATTCTCACTGCAGTGACACGCCCTCTCGCTACAGCGAAAAATCAGAGAAAACTGCACTCTGGTTTCTATAGAATCTCGCTACAACGAGACCCTCTCGCTACAACGAGACCCTCTCGCTACAGCAAGACTGTACCCAGAAATGCATCCCAAACTGTCGCTTTCTCGCTACAACGAGAAGGTGACAGTTTCAGTCCTTCTCCCAGAGCCCTCTCGCTATAGCGAGAACAGTCTAGTAATACGCCCTGCACTTAGGCACTTAGCCCATTTCAGCCCCACCAGTCATGCATACACACACACACACACACATATATATATATACATATTCACAACATATATCTGAAAATACACACATGAATGTACATTTAGATTTATATAAATAATAATAATTAATATTATAAAATTAGGGGCGTTACAGACAACAAAATTAAGAGTATTACAAAAAAACTCGATACTCAAGTCTAGGCACAATCTTCATCATGTTAAGGTGAATAATCAACAACATTGAAAGTAGAAAAAATATTGTAAGAGTCTTAATCAGTACACTCAGTACTCGTTAACCTTATTATTGTTCATTTTTCTATAAGGGGTATAAATTTAATTTAGATTAATTTATTAATATTTTTTTAATAAATTGTATAAAAAATATAATAAATAAATTATTTGTATCAATTAACAATACTAACATATAATTTTTTTTTAATAGTCTTAAAATTGGACCGATGATTGAAGCAGTAAAGATATGGATTTATGATTTATTCATTTAACTGTAATTAAACTATGGTCAAACTGATAATAATTTAATATATATAAGATTTAATTAATAAATAATATAATAAAAAATAATATTTTTAATTTGAATTAATTAATTTTATTATATATTAATAAAAAAGTTATATTTTATCTCCAAAAATATATTTATTATGTAGATTTATTTTAATATGTTTTGTATATATTAAACATTTTGATTTCATTATGTCCAAACAAAATAATATAATATAAATTAGTGGTTAAAAGCTTTATTTCTATGTTGTAGGTTCAAACTTTCTTATGATCATTTCTTAGATTTTATTTCTAAGTTAGAGTTACACTACCTTATGCAATATATAAATTGTTTTCTAGATAAAAAAAATTACTTTTGTTAATCAAAATATATTCTTTAATTATTAAATGTAAAAATTTATTAAATCATATTTTCAACCTCAATTAATCAATCTATATCTCTTCAAATATTTATTTATTAATCATATTAAAACTATTTCACTTAATTAATAGAGTCGTTTATTGTAACGCCTTGAATTTTATAAGAATATATACATATATATATATATATTATTTTATTCATATGAATGTATGTGTGTTAAATTATGTGACTGGTTTTGGTTGATTTGGGGAATTGGCTAAGTGTGTAGTGCAGGGGCGTTCTCGCTGTAGCGAGAAGGCCTTGGGAGGAAGGCGTGAGACTGTCGCCTTCTCGCTGTAGCAAGAGAGCGACAGTGAAGGGTACATTTCTGAGTGCAGTCTTGCTGTAGCGAAAGGGCCTTACTATAGCGAGATGCTGCAGAAACCAAAGTACAATTTCCTATGAGATTTTCGCTGTAGAAAGAGAGGGTGTCGATGTAGCAAGAATGTATTCCCACCTTGTGTATTTAAGGAGTTTAAGGTTAGGAAAAATGTATTCCCACTTTCCCTTGTTCTCTTCCTCGTTAGTTCTCTCAATCCTTAGCCTTTTTCACCGATCAAATTCCCCCTTAAGCCGTTTGTGCCATATATTGAAGATTAGAATCGTATTTGAAATGTTTGGAGGTGAGTATTTTGAGTTAGGATTTTTGGTTTTTACTCTTTTTCATCCCTTTTGATTTCTCATGGATTATTTCATGTATTTAGGGTAAAAATCCGTGTGAGGGGTGTTTCTACTGTTGATTTCATGGTGGGTCTTCATTTTAAGGTAAGGGGGAGTAAATCTCAAACCCTGACCTCTCTTAGGTAGTTCAAAATGGGAAATCATTAACTACTTAATAACTATCTAAATGTAAATTATAATAAAGGCTCTAAATAAAACGGTCTTTGAGGAACATTAGGATTTTACTCAGTAAACATTGTTAAAAGTGGTCGAAATATACTATTTGATGCTTTTGCAACAATAGATTATGCTAGACCTTAGGATATATGACTTTATTATTATCATTGGGAAGATGTGCATGTTGAATTGTATGATTGGGCTGAGTCTGAAAGTGTCTGACCTCTTACACATTATATTAATTTGTGTGATGTATGAACTGTTTGAGGATTTATGTGTCGAGTGTATGTTGATGATTGTGGTATGTAGATATTGGTTGAATTAGATTGTAATGAAAGATGTTAGAGTATTGTAAATGAATGAGTTGGTTGGTAGTTCCGTGAATTACTGAACGTTGTGATGTTTGAGGCATGTTGAGACTAATTGATAATAATTTGTGAAGCATGATATATTTATGTTGTTTGATAATTGGGTATGCCAATTAAGTGAAACCATGTTATTGATATGAATATTTGACTATTTTTTTAAAATAAAGAAAATGTTTTCTGTGTGATGTAATCATGATGCTACGGTGAGCGTGGCTAAGTGCGGTGAGCACACGTGTGAATAAATTAAATGAAATGTTAGAAAAAGTTATTATAATATGGGAGTCGGAATAGATAAATGGTAGTGATTGCAATACAAGTATTGTGGTACGACCCTGAGAGTGTACTCATAATATATGTATTGTAATACACCAAGTTATTTAGTCAAGACTCACGTATTATGACATGTTACCTTATGAAAGGGTGTGGAAATGATTGAGAAATGTTAATGGTGAGTTTAAATAGCTACAGAGATATACCTGGGGGTATAGAGTTCGGAGAAAATTTGGAAAATCTTAGGGAAATGAGGGTAGTGAATGCTAAGTGTGAATAAGTGCACAATGATTTGTTGAAAATGAAAGCATTAACAGGCCACACACTCATTTTCTGACAAGACTATTGACCATACCTTTACTAGAATGGGCCGAGTCGACACACGTGTACCCGTGTTGCTGCGGCTAACCAGCGACTATCTAAACTGTGAAGTCCTCACAAGGGATCCTAGGGGCATTGAATAAATTGAAATAAATGTGAAAGTGCGATGTGTGTGACATGGTATAAAAATTGTATAGTCATAATATATGCATTGTAACATTTCGGTTGATGTTGTTATGATATATGTGTTGTAACACATCGACATGTGCGATTAGGACACATGTGTTGTGACATATTGATTGACGTAGTATAATACATATACTAAGACGTGCAGATTAGTAAAAAGATGCATGATTTGAAGTGGTGAACATAATTGATTGTTTGTCCTGTGTGCTCCTTGTGATGGCGATTTGGATGATCTAAGTGTTATTGTTAATACTAATCCATGTTAAATAATAATTCTAGCATTATATATATATATATATATATATATATATATATATATGTGTGTGTGTGTGTGTGTGTGTGTAATTATCTTCCTTATGTTAACAAGAGATTTAGTGGGGTGGAATATACTCACATTTACTAATATTTTTAGGTGATGAAAGTGAAGAGATAAATATGTTGGGTTTGTCCTAAGATCATAATTCAAGGGTATTGGAAGGAAGACTGCTCTGTAGGGACTAGGACCATTTGAAAATTTGTATTATTTTATCTTAACTGCTTTTCATGATGAGTAAATTTGGCAATAATTTTAAATGTCAAATTTTAGAATTTATGATACTTAGGCGAATTTCATTGTAATGAATAATTTGAAAATGTTCTTAGTAAAAATTTTAAATTTGTATCTGTTCAATATAAACCAAATAAGTTACTAGATGTAAACATAAATTTTATTTATCCCCTTTAAAGTTTCAGATCATTCCCTTGAAAAATCCTAAATGTTTTAGAATATTATGAAACTTTCATGAGAACAATTTTATTTTTTATTTTTTATTTATCTATTTTTGTTTATTCGTTATAAATTTATTTATTTTGAAAGACGAAATTGAAGGTGTTATATTTATTCTCTTTTTTTTTTTGCTATTAATATTGTTATATTTTAACTTTATTTCATTAAATAATCATATTTTTTTGCTATATTAGGATTAGAAGGCCAAAATAACAAACAACCAAGGGACCAACCCTAGAAAAGCATATGCTAATAGCACTAAGGCATAAGAAAGGGGATATTTGCAATCTAATTAATTCAAATATACTTTTCATTCTTTTTATAATATTTCTCTTTTTATTAATAATTAATTAATTTAGTAATTTAAAATTTAAAACATACCTTTAATCAGATAAACTAAAATAGCTAGATATTTGATTTCTTCAAATTATTTTTTATTTTATCATACAATATTTTCAAATGTTGATGTATAGTTTTCAGTTCTTGAATAAAAGATAATAAAATTACGTATAGTTTATGTTATTTTAAATTTTTAGCAATACAAAATTTCTAATTAAACTATCTACTCAAAAATATTTAAAATACTTTATTTTTATTATTAATCTTCTTTTTCTTCTAAAGATTTATAACATGGGTGTGTAATCTTTTTTTGATCTTTTGTATTGTTTATCATAGGATATTATATATAGTCACGCTATCTTATATTCTAAACATTATAATTTTATAAAATTATTTTAATATTAAAATAATTCTCTTTTGTTAAAATTTGAAGCAACAAATATTTCTTATAATATTTTATATAGAAATATATGTCTTTTAATTTTCTATTATAATTAGGATACACAGAAATAAAAACTGGACCCATTCAAGCAAAATAATTTTTAAATTATTTATTATATAAATTATGTTATTTTTAGAAACAAAATAGTAAAAATTATTGTTTAAGTTAGACAAATATTTTCAAAATTATAATAAATTTGTATAATTAATTATAGTTATTTAAAAGAATGAAAAATGTTAACACTTTCTCTGCATGTAAATAAATCTCGAATTCATATCTAGTTTCTAATGTGATTTAGTTTGAATTTTTTTTTTAATTTCATTAATAATACTTTTGCAAAGGTTCAACTAATTTTTTCAAAAATATTTTTAATAAATATTTTTTAAAACTTTTTTGTTGTCCTATTTCAACTCATCTTACAACTCATCACGCAAGACTTAGGTAATATAGGTACACGTAGACCTTATCAATTTATAACTCATAATAGTAGAGAAGCTACATGTTAGTTAATGTTATAAATTTATATAAATATGTATTATGTATCTATTTAATAAATTCAGAATGTAATTTGTGATAAAATAAAAGAATACTAGACATGTAATTAAATTACATAAATATTTAAAAATTATTCAATACAGTAAAAGATAATCATGTTAAAAAATGATATAAATGACTAATTAGAAAGTAAACAATGAAATAAAATAATATAAAGATTGTAGTGAGAATATAATATGATTGTACGAATTAAAACTTATATAGTGCCTAAATCAAATTTAATCATTTTATTATCGTTATTATTCTTTGAAGTAATTTAAAAATGAAATTAAAATAAGTAGATTTAAAGATATAAAAATAAGAGAAAGGATATTTTTATTTTTTTTATTAGTCAACATTGGACTTTAGCTAAAAATAAAGGTTGCCAGATAGATACTGGGCTTAGCCTGGAAATAAAAGTTGCAAGTAAAGTATTGGAATTTGTCAAAAGTGTAATGTAAGGTATTGAAAATTGTTTTGACTCAACAGGTTTAATTTATGCTCCTACGTATCCTCAAATACAATGGAGAACTCAAAGTTGTAACATCCCTTCTTATAATTCAAATAATTTTTTGTAACAATACATATTATTAAAAATATAATAGATGAAATTCGCAAGGATTTTGATAAATTTAGAGGAACGATACAATATATAAATACAAATAAGTAAAAGTTGGTAGATTTTAAAATTTGTCTGGTTATGAGTCTCATTTTTAATGAAATAAAAGTATATTTTCCTAATAATAAAACTTTTAAATAAAAACTCAATTAATACTACTACATTCCTCAAATTAAACTAATCTTAAAAGAGCAGTTCTTCTGCACAATCCTTTGTGAGTATGACCTAGAACGGATCAATCATCCTTATTTCCCTCTCCTCCATCTTCTTGAAAAATGATTTGTAAGGGTGAGTATAATTCATCCCATTAAATACCTTATCTAAAGAAAGAATTCTATAATATTTAAAATAGCGTCTAATATAATTTTCAGATTATATATTCATTAATCAAAGACACATAAATCATGCAACTCATTATCACCACAGAGCACATATACTTTTACACTGCTTTATATGTCATAGTACATGTATTATATCACATCGATCAATATGTCACAATACATGTGTTCTAATCACACCCGTCAATGTATTACAACACATATATCATAACAACGTCAATCTATATGTTATAATGTATATATTATAATTACATAATTCCTATACTACTTCACATTCATCATATTCCATAATCATTGCCCTTGGAATCCCTTAAGTACTTTGTATGATAGATAGCTGTTGATTAGCTGCAGCAACACAGATACACACGCATCCTGGCCCCTCTTAGCAAAGGTGTAGTCAGAGATTTAGGTCAGGAAATGAGTGTGAGGCCTATGGTGTCTTTTCTCTTTATTTTAATTGAATTTGCACAATCTTGGAAAAGCATCCACCACATTCATTTCTCCTAGATTCTCACAATCGTCCTCATCTTTCACACTCCTAATATATCCCTGTGACTATCTATGCTTATTCTCATAATTTCTTTTTTCATTTTCACATACTTTTAATCGATCAATGTGTTATAATTTGTGAGTTATGAATATATAAGTCAATGTATTACAATACATGTATTATAATTACACCATTCGATGTATCACAATACGTGTATCATAATCACTTCTATCAGTCTGTTATAACCTACATATTATAATCACAAATCTCATAATTCCACGTTCACATTACTTTGGTATATCATACCCTTCTCTCATCCAAGAACATTTAAACATTCTTCATCGATTATATGAATATATCAAGTTCAACATATTCCATCTATCATACCATATACATATTCATCATATCATCTAGCACAAAAATATTATCAATCAATTTCACCCTACACATATCAATACAATGTATTGAAGGTTAGACACCTTCAGACTCGGCTCAGGCGTGGAACTTAATACATCTACTTTCTCAATATTTGTAAAGTCTCCTATCCTAACATTCAGTATCTTCCAATTCATTCATTATTTAGAATAATGGTTCAATAGTACTTATACATATGTAATAGTTGTAAAATCTAAAAAAAAAACGTTTAGACTTCGTTACCCAAAACAAGAGTATTGACGTTAAGGTTTCAAAATGAATTTTCTCCCAAAAATTCATTTTCTACCTCAAATTAAGGAAAACCTTATAATTTTGTTATTTAAACTAGGTACTATGGATTTTTCGTGAATCAAACTACATAAAGAAGACTTAGGGGTCATGATTTACTCCCTTTACCTAGAAATGGGTTCCTCAAACCAAGTTTTCTGGAGATCCAAGGGAGAGGTACAATGGTCTCGATGGGGATATCGTTCGAAAGATTAAATTCTCCTAAGTATTTCAAAGTAGATGTCTTATTATGAAGAGAAACTAGAAGAAAAAAGAATGAAACTAGAGATCTGAGCTCCAAGAAACTTACTTGAATCCGAATGAAATAGACTTTTGAGCTTAGATCCAGAAGGAATTTAAAGTTTGGGAGAGTTTCTCTTGAGAAGGGAGGGAGAGAGAATAGAGAGAAAGGAAGAAAGAAAGTTGTCTGGTGAGAAATAAATATTTTTAGGGCTAGAGTTCCTTACATAGCCCTCTAAACCCGCCCATTCTCTCTTAAATGAGCAGATTCTCACTTGGACAAGCCTTCCTAGCTTGGGTGAGACAATGAGACTACTTCTTTTTCTACTATTCTCACTTGAATGAAAACATTCTTGCCTGAGTGAGATCCTTTCTCGCTTGAGCGAGAAAATAGTTAGGTTAGCCTTATTCTTTCTTGCTTAAGCAAGAAACCCTACACCAAAATTCCTATTCTAAAATTAGTTGATGTTCAGTGGGCAAGTGTACCTGTCAAAAAGTAATAAATGATTCTTAAATTAAGTTTCAAATTTTCATCTCACAATAATTGTTTTTCAATTACTAAGAATTTTTCAATTTAATCGTTTAAGTTTAAAGGATATCAGATGAATTAAAAATAAAAATTTAATTATAAAATCAATTATAAACTCAAAATACAATGCATGTCTTAATTGAACTTATCAGAGAGACATTTATGGCATATAGGTTTCCTCATTCAATCTTTTATGTTATTTTTTCATTTAACTCTAAATTTGATTTCTTTGTGATTACCAATCATTCATACAACTACAATTCATATCCAATGGTCATGCAAGATATCAATTCAAGAAAGCTTAAAATACTTATGAACTTGTTAATTAATAACGATTGGAAGAGAAAGATTGGTTTAGTCCATCTAATCTTTTATCTCATTTTATCCTATAGATCCATTAACTAATCGAGGTATGGCCACCTGATGAAATAATTAATTAGGACTATAATTATGCGCAATCGGATAAAAGCTAATCACGAACAGAAACTAAATATAGATTCAAACTTCAAATCCTATAAATTCATGAACAATAGTTCTCATAGCCCTAACTATGGACTTAGTTACTCATGCTAAAGGAAAGAACTAGAACAATCATAAACAAAGACATAAAGAAAAGCAAACTAAAATGAGATGAGTTCCTCGGTTTTCAAGTACGGTTGCTCGAAGCTCCGTTTTCCACTAAGAGTATGCCAAAGATCACGTGCAAGAAAGAAAAGATGAGAGGTGTATCAAAGAGCAAAACCCGATGTAAAATGGTCCCTTAATCAAGATGTATGAGGTCTCTCTTTTATAAGGTTTGAAAACCCTAAAAGCTTTTCATAATTAGGCTTCTCGCAAATGAGCACGACCGTGCAAGGCCTTATCAGTTGACTAAAATTAAATTTAGTAAAAGAAAGTTTATTTTGAGATTAAAATTATTTTATCAAATTATAATGTTTATAATGCAAGATAACGCGATTATACATATATCTTATGATAATCAATATAGAAAGCGAAGGCTCTCACACAATTATATATAAATTGTTAAAAATAAATGAATTGTTTAAAAAAATGTTTTTTTATATTTATTTATACTTAAGAATTTATTCTGGAGTTTGTAGATTTATAACGAAAGAGAATTTAAGATAATGTAAGTTATATATAAATCAATTTTAATTTATTGAAAAATAGAATGAATGTAAATTACACATCGATATTGTGAAAAATTATATAATAAAATGAAGAAGTAAAATTAAATAATTAAAGGTTTGGTTATTTACTTTATCAAAATTAGAAACAACTTAAGAAAATTTAAAATATAAAATTAATTCCATTTAATGAACAGAATAAACATATTTGATTAAAGATTAAAATATTATATAATAAGTTTATTGTATAGGACCCACAATAACGTTGGTACATAAAAATTTTAACAATTTAAAATGTATAAAGGTAAAAATACTATACAATAACGTTATAAATAGTTACAATAAAGTAATTCTTAGCTCAATTCGATGAATCAATTAATAATTTAAAATTTAAAAAAAAAACTAAACAACCATATTTTGATCAATTAAATCTAAAATAAATATTTAATTGGTTAAAGTTAAAATATATTAAATTTTTATCATGCAAAACCTAGATAACATAAGTACATATAGGTATTATCAATTTATAACTTATAACAATAAAAAAACATATACGTTAATGTTATAAATTGATATAAATATGTATTATGTGTTTATTTAATAAATTAAAAATATAGTTTGTAAACTAAGAGAATATTAAACGTGAAATTAAATTAAATTAATATTTAAAAATTATTCAATACAATAAAAGATAATCACATTAAAGAATGATATAAATGAATAATTAAAAAATGAATAATGAAATAACATAAAAAGTAATATGCTTGTATGAATCAAAACTTATATGATGCCTAAATCAAATTTAATCATTTTATTATTCTTTGAATTAATTAATAAATGAAATTAAAACAACTAAATTTAAAGATATAAAAATAAGAGGTAATATATTTTTATTTTTTATTAGATTAAATCAAAATATATTCAGAAAAAAGAAAAAAATAATTGTTTAAGAAAAGAAAAAAAAAAGTTCAAAAAAGTCAACAACAATAAAATTTGAAGCCAAATCCAAAAACATAAATGGGTTGCAAAAGTCCTGATCACCGAACCAACTAAAAAAACAAGAAAAAGGGGCAAAAGATAATTTATGATTAACGACACCAGACTTTGCGTGTAGCAGCATAATGATGCGGCTCCTTTCATGTCACATTCAGGTAAGAAATATATTAATATTTAAATAAAAAATATAACAAAATAAAATAAAAAAAGAAAGGCCAAACAAAAGTTGGAACCTTTTCCTTTTCCTTTTCGAGCATTCATTATTTGGTAGCTTTTCAAAATAAGATTAGAAGAATGTGTGTATTTTTCTTATTTTAAAGGAGTTTTCCCTTCATACTTCCATTCTTGAGTCTAGACTTTTTAGGTATTTGGACTCCTAGAATATTGATTTAGTTGCTTTTCTATTCTTGGGCTTTTAGCCCCATTAAATAACTAAAAAAAAAAACAATACATACATTTATCCTATACACTATGGGAATAATGAGAATTGTATTTTACACTAAAAAATAACTATAATTGGAGATATTATTATTATTTCTAGTATAGAAATTTTATAAAAATAGAAAATGTCTATCCGTTCAATATAGTTTGAACTATTGATTTATATAATTAGAAGTAACTAATTAGGTTTACAAGGAAATTTAAAAATTAATTACTAATCCAATTTAAATTCCTCTACAAAATAAACCTCAACAAAAAAAAAACTAAAAAATAATGTAAGTGATTGAATTCAGTAATTTCTCATAAAATTATCAACTCTATTGATATAGTAATTTAAAAAAGAGAAAATTATCTAAGAGTATCAACAAAATTGGAAGCACACTTTGTTTCAAAAAGATAAAAATAAATTCTCATTTTATTCGACAGCTCAAAGGCAAATTAAAATATAAGCAATAATAATTTTATAGATTCCCTAAGAAAAAAATAGAAAATGTCTTCTAATTTTTAAATAAAAAAATATTTTACATTATTTTTACAATACTACTTCCTATAAATTTTTTATCTCAATCACATTAGTTGTCTTATCTCATATATTTTTTTAATCTCTATATATATTTTTAATTCCTCTCTCCTCTCCCCAAAAGAAAAAATTGTGTTTGGTTTTTGGTCCTTCAATTGTTGGCTGATGATCAAACGAATAAAAAATAGTAACTAACGCAAGAATGATTGCTGATGATCCAACGAAAATCTTATTGAAATGTAATAGTTGGGCCGTATTGGACATTCCATAATTATGAATGTTAAATTGAATCACTCAGTTTTACTGATGAAATTCATAATTGCTAAGTTTCGGTGAGGGAGCTTTTTCACCAAAGATCTTTGTCACTTCTCACAAGGACATTTATTTTTATCAATTTTATTATATTATTTAAATATCTAAAAATTAATACTGAATATGATATTGGGTTTTTTTAAAAAGAATATTCACCCCTTATCATTAGAAGATATTCATCAGAATTGTACCATCCTAAGCCATTAATGAGTTCTTGTGCACTTCAAACTGTGGGAGCTTTTAAAGCCCCTTTCACCCAATGACTACTCTAACAGCTTACATTTGATATACCATAAGATCTCTTTCACAATTATAGAAAATATAATCTTCAGTAGACTATACCACATTGAACAAAGTTAAGCTAGAGATGTACTTTACTGTGCCTACCCATCTTTCAAGGAGTATCTCTATCCCATTATCACACAGTCTCAGAAAAAGCAATTTAATAAAGCTGATCTCATATGCATTTCAAAACATAATCTTTAACATATTTCATTATTAAAAATTAAAATAGTCTAAATGAAAATTAAATTAAAATTAATTTTTAAATTTTAAATTTTTAATAAATTTGAGTCTGTAATAATAATAGTAAGAGAAACGGTTTTACTAACTTAATTAAAAATGACATATATTTTAGTCATTAACTTTTTAGTCCTTAAAAATTACTTCAATCATAAATTTTTAATTCTTAGGGAATAATTAAAATTATTTTATCTTTATTACTACTGGGTACAGGAATTAATTGACAAAATTGTCCCCATATAATTTGTAGGGTTAAATTTCAATAAATACAATTGTATTAAATATTAAAAAAATTAAATATATTATATGAGACTTGAACAGATTATTCAGTCTAGACATTTGAAAATGCATTAAGAAATGTGTTAGAAACAGTTTCGTATGAAATCAGCATCCCAGAGAAATTCACCAATTCGCAGTTCATTGTGGAAAAGGTAAGAAAAGAAACACACATTATGAGATTTTTGAATAGATTAACATCCTATTTTATTTATTTCATTTGGACCCCAACGAAGCAAAATGTGGTCAAATTTTATAAACGTGCTCCATTCATAAAAATAAGTCACATCTAAATCAGTATTCACATTGATCTATCCTTGTCAACTCGAGTGTTTTCAAAACACGTTGACACTCTTCTTTATCCCTAAAATTATACTTTGTATTAAATTTCGAAACGCATTAACTTCCTTATATTTTAATCGTTTTTTGGAATCAATTAATCTTGTATAAATAACTTAATCCCCAAATTTTGATAATTTTACACATATTTTATTTATAATTTACTTATGTTTTTATATAAAATAATATGAATAAATTAGCATAATAAAAAAAACTGCATAAATAAAATGTCACCTTCAAATATCAAATTATGTAAAAGAAAACCAAAGTGGAACACAGTAAGTACGATTAATTTTCTAGTCTGGTGGATGTAGGGATGGTAATGGGTAAAGTACCCAATAGGCACCCGCAAAATTTACCCATAATGGGTAGGGTATTTACCCGCTATACGGGTACGGGTATGGGTGTGGGTAAAACTTTGCAAATTTTAATGGGGATGAGTGCGGGTATGGGTATCTAAGTACCCACCCCGCCCCATACCCGCATATATATATATATATATATATATATATATATATATATATTAATTATATTATATTATTTTAATTAAATTTATTATTTTTCTTACAATTTCAAATTCAAAAGTTAAAAAAAATATTTTATGTATCAACTTTCTGTTATTAGTATTGAACTTTTCTACTTTAACTCTATTCTCATTCTCAATGTCTGTCTCACTAAAACTTAATAACTATGAAATGTTATTCATTAGAGTTAGTTGTTAATGCCGTCATAAGAGGTTACTAAGTGATCCCACACGAAGGGACAACCATTGTATAGATCTATTGCGTTGTCGTTTTGACATTACCAACAATCAAATCTCACACAAGATAGAATTATCACTCACAAATAACTTGTGTGTTTAGTTTTTTCTTATTGTTTCTAAGAATTTTAGTTTAGAAAATTATTATATTAAGATACATTTAACATTTATGATCTTTGAATATTTGTTTTTTATCTATATTTGTACCTTGTTCGGCAACTACATATTAAATTTTTGTATTATTATGCTACTTATGTGAAGTTATATAAACATATTTTTTTTTTATAAATATTTTTTTCTCAAACAAGCGTGGATAATGGGTACAAGACGGGTATGCGAGTACCCAGAGAGTACGAGTACGGGAATTAATATTCATACCCATGCGGGTATAAGGCAAAGTATGGGTATTTTTTTAAAATACGGGTATGGAGATGGGTACTATAATACCCTACCCATACTCTACCTATTGCCATCCCTAAGGTGGATGAACAAGTTATACTGGTGGATGAAAAAATATATAATGGAAGCAGACCATGGTCCCATGCTGGCCAACACAATATTCAATGCAATGTTCATGTCAACCAGCAACGGTCCGATATCCTTGAAATCTTTCACACGTAGCAAACAAATCTACAACAAGGAAAACTCAACCATTTCTCATTTTTGGCCCCAAAAAATCCACCTACCTGCTTTTATGGCGCCATTGAGGGACCCTCCATTCTCAATTTTATGATTCAAAGCAAAACGCATTGTATCCCTCCATTCATTTTTCACTTCAGAGTTCAGAGTGGTAACGCAGAGTTACAAGCATTCGATCAAGCTTGTTTGATTTACAACTTAAAAATAGAGAGATTACATATCTTCCAATGCATAAAAACTCAGTTTTTCCTAAGCATCCAAATACTTCTCACGAACTCCATTGCAAATGAAAAAATATACAAGCCTGAATGGCCTTAATACCATTCCACATCACATGATGACCTAAAACACTTTGCAATGAATTGCTTGCTCAGGTGGAACATATAAAGAATTATTTTATTAAATTAATTTTCATATATTATTGATATAAAAAAAACCCTATTACATATGACATTTTTGGTAATTATTACAAAAATTAACAGGGCATAATATTGTTCAATTAAATTCTCCTATTTCATGTTTAAATTCTTTTAGAGATAATAATATTTTTATCTAAAAGCTTATAAAATAACCATTTTTTAAAAGATAATAATTATCTTTTAAAAATAAACATGTAAAACACACTAGACGCATTTACAATAAAACGTTATAAGATTGAATTAATCAATTTAAAACAACATATCCGATTCTATCCCATCTAAAAAACTTAACTTAGTACTGGTAATAATTAATATAAAAACCATATTCATCAAAATACACTAGTTACTTTACATAATATACATTAAAATTAAAATATATATCAAAATTAAAGTCGCATTGAAATGTCTAATTGTAAAAAAATTATAAATTAAATTCTAATTATACTTGTATGTCAATTGGAATTAGATTGAATATTAAAATCAAGGCAAGAATCTATCCATCCCATTAGGAAAAATCAATGATTAACATTTTCCATTTATTTTTTAAAAAAATTTGTAATTATAATTAAATTAGATCAGTTCATTAACACGCTTAAAATAACTATTACATTGAATATAAAAATAACCAATACAACAAAGTTTATACACCGATGGAACACAGTGAACTTCGCTATAGCTAAACGATCTGCTGCTAGCAGTAAAATATTCAATGGCGCAGATCACCTCTATTTCCTTAACAGGAAACTCACTCTAACCTATACATTCAACGCCAAAATACTGATAGATTCTTGCCAGGTAAAGGAGAACTTGAATACAAATGAAGCTATTGGTTTTGTTGCTATATAAAACCGTCCCAGCATGGCTCGAAGTAAAATGAAGCTAAAAAGAGAGTCCTGAAACGACACATTTTTGGAAGAAAATTTTTCTTTTTCAATGGAAATCTTCAGCCCAGAGAGAGGCTCTCTTACCCCCTCCTCCCCTGAAGCTCTTAGTAAAATAATTGAATTGACAAATTTAACAAGAAAAAAAAAAAAACAAATTATCCTCAGGGAACTTTGCAGCCATCCCTCTCCTTGCTTCAGTAACATTACATTCCCTCCTTGCTCCACCCAAAAAATTTTCACAAAAAGAATATGTACCTTGTGAATTAAATACCTCCTATCACAAGATGGAAAGGGTCAATTTTTGTAATTAGACTAGAAGCTGATCCAGCTGCATTTGCTCAAGCCAGGCTCCTAAAACAGAATGATCAATAGACTCTACTTGAGGATTGGAATTCAGTCCATCAGCAGATGCAATAGGGCCAGAACCTGCCAACCTGTCTTTGATCTCGGGTGGGGATTCCTTGACAAGGGATTGGACCCAGGATAGATCAGGCTCTTCCCCATTGTTTCCAAGCTCAAATGAGGATGATCTTTGCAATCGACCTAGCTCATTTCCATTTACCGACCAATCTACTTTTCCATTCCCATTAGGAGATCCCCACTTAGACCAGGAGTTAACAGGGGACCCAACAACTGAGGCAGGATTGTTAGCACCAAGGTCCCTTGAACTAAGGCTCCGCAGCTGTTGCTGCTGTTTTTCACGCTGAGCATATGCTGCTAATCGGGAACTCATTGGAGAGATTGGTTCCATACTTCTTGGAGACATCCTTCCAGGAGAAGAAACACCAAATGAAGCCTGTAATAGAGGATGCTCCACATTCCTAGGAGATGAGACATTGGTATTTATGGGTGACAGAGAACTTTGAAGCTGCTGAAACTGATTTAAAACAGCAGATTTGTGTGTTGGGGAAAACACAGAAGCCACTGCTGGGTCAGCATACCGAGGAGATGAAGAAATCTCAGCAGAAAATAGATCATCAAGATTTGATGGTGTTAGTGTCTTAGACCAACCTGACCGACTCACTGAAATGGCACCAGGCCGGGGCTGTGAGAAACAGCCCAAGTCATTCAAAAGCTGTTGCTGACCATCAAAATCTTGCAACACATCCAAGTCTTCAGGTGGCATGTCACGAGCACTTAGAGAAGATCTCAATCGACTAGTTTGAATATTGCTTCCAGGTAAATGAAGAGCTGGCACATTTGGCTGTGGCCAAGCAGATGAGTGAGAAATGCTACTTGCAGATGGAGACATTGGCTGTGCAAAAGGAGATGGAGACATGGAAGAAATTGATGATGGCGAACCAGGAAAGAGGCTCATGGCAGCAGCCATGTCCATGACATTAGGAGTGGAGGCAGATGAACGGGGCGAAGGTACAGCAGATCCAGTTGACACATACAATGGGCGCAGCTCTTCTGCTGTGTGAGCGAAAAAACAGACCCTTCTATTGCAACTAGTACCATCTTTGCACAGCCTTGTTCGATACTGAGCTGGGTGTAGCCAGCACTCAAATACTCCATGAGCATACTCACACATATCCCCTCGTCTACAAGTCCCTTTTCTAAAATCAGGGCATGGCACACAGCTGTAATGGAACTTTCTGGGATCTCTCCTACGAGCATTCTCTCCAGGATGAACAAAAGGACACTCAGTCCAATCATGTGAATATGCACGGGAACAAGGACGAACCTTGAATGAAAACATGCGAAATTCATCTGTTGCATATATGCTGTTCTTTATATCTGGAAGTGATGGATCAACTGGATATTCTTTCTTCTCTGATGTAGAATTAACAGCTGTATCAGTAAACTTTGGTGCCACAGGAGAGGATGGCAACCCATTTTCAGATGATGATAAATGAGAAGATGAATCAGGACTTGAATTATCAGTTACAGGAAAAGAACAGTCATCAACAGATCCATCAGAAGCACTATCCGAAAGAAGATCTTCAAGAATTGCTTTAAAACCATCCAGCTTAGGAGGAACAATAATAACATCAACAGGGCGATTTCCATTAGCATCCACACAATTAATATCAGCACCAGCAGATAAGAGCAACTTCACAACACACACTGCATTAACAGAACCACCTGAAGCAGCACAGTGAAGGGCAGTGCTTTTATCTGATCCGCATGAAAAATTTACATCAACCTCTGGACATGAGAGTATAAGTTTAAGAACATCTATACTCCCGTACATAGCAGCAACCATTAAAGGAGTTCGGTGCTCAAGAACAATTTGTTTAGATCCACTTTGACGGACATACCAGAGGCCAACTTCATTTAATAGAGAAGTATCCCTCTCTAAAGCTAGCTTAAAATCTTCAAAATCATTGTTAGAAGCGAGCTCAAGTAAGCAGCAAAAAGAATCTTCAGTATGAACAGTTAGATTTTTCATGTCTTTCACGTTAGTTGAACCTTCTACTGCAGATGAGGACTCAGTTGAAAGAGATTTTGATTTCTCAGGACCACCGCACATGCTTCAGTTAGCTGGACAATAATAATCATGAATTTCAATAACTAACCACAGATAAAAAAGAAATTAAAGAAAAGATAGTTAAATCCCCCAGAAAAGTAAAGGACAACAAATAAAACAGATAGATAGAGATCCACAATTACAAAATTAGCCGTATAGCTGTGGTTCTTACAATTGATTTACAAGCGTTAAAGTAGTTGCAAGTCCCTATACCTTACAAAAAAAGCTCAATGATTCCTATAATTTAAAATTTATAATTATAAATAGGTGCTTCTAACTTAAATAAAAATTAATTGGGTTCCTCGAAATCTATGACGGACAAAATTACAAGGACCTCTTCGAATTTTCCAAGATACAATATCAGGGTCGAAAAGGATATCAATTACCCTAGAAAGTCATGAAATAAAAACTAAACAAACCAAGGAGGAAAAAAAACAACTGAATACAACATTCACATGACAATCAAATGAAATTTAAATTACAATTAAGGTGAATAAAAAGGGTAATTAACTCAGAACAAAACACCACAAGCACATCACAGACATGAGGTGGGAAAATTGCTTAAATGTGTGTTTGGTGTAGCTTATTTTGAAAGGAAAAAAAAAATCATCACTTATTTTTACAAGTTTCTTTGACACAGCTTTTTAAAATAAGCTACTATTTCTTAAAAAATAAAATCACCAAAAATGGATCTAAAAATAGCAACAACATAATAATCATTTCATACCTTCGGAATAGGTGAAATTAAACATCACAAACAAACAAGCTTAAAAAACAGGCGCAGGATTGCAGAATACTCAACACATAAAGTAAACCCAAAAGAGCCAAGATAATATTCCAGCAAAATCTACGCAATGGCACAGATCTCAACGCAATGGCACAGATCTCAACGCAATGGCACAGATCTCAACAAAATCCAGAATCAGAATCATATCAAACAAGATGACTAAAGTTAAAACCTTGTCACAAAAAGCATTTTAAAAAAATTAAGAGAAGGTTGAAAAAAAAACACATGAGAATGATTCTTATTCCCAACAGAATACAAAAAAAAAAAAAAAACTTTTGTATATATCAGGAATCTATACCACCAAAATCCAAGGTAAAAAGAAACTAATTAAAAATTAAAGAAAAAGCGAAAAAAAATGCAAAGTAAAAGAAGGCCACAAACCACACCGAATCGTTAATTTATTGTTAAAACTGAAAATTATAAACGATTAAAATCAATTAAACTTCACGAGAAATTAATTTTACGTAGTAAATCGCACCGTTAAAGCACAATTTCTTTTCTGACCTGCAATCAGTTCAAGCGTTTCAGATCGAGTAATAGACTGGATTCAATTGAAGAGTAAGAACTCACCGATTACGAATGGATAAGGAGAAGATCGAATTCCGAACCCGATCAAAAAAATAACGGGAAGAGGAAAGTTTCTGATTAATCCAAATCAAAAGCTGAAGAGTGAATCTGAAGCACAAAACGAGATTCGGCGAAGGCAAGTTTCAGAGCTTCCATCTCCATCTATAGAACCGAGGAAACATGGTAAGAGAGTTCATGGAAGGGAGAAAGTAAAGTCTTCGAAATGGAAATTGAAATTGAACTGAAATGAAATGCTGGGAAATTTAGGGCGAATTTAAAAAACGAACCTATTGGGGGAGAACGGAAATGGCAGTGAAATGAGATGAAATGATACTGAAATGCACGCCAAATGAAGTAGAGGAGTGGGCAAGCGGGGAACCGGAAGAGCCGGTAGGAGGAAAAGCTGGGACCGAAAGGTGTCGGAGAGAGGAGACAATGGGTTGAACCGGTTGACCGTGGAGGATTTGATTTGGATGATTAAATGAAATGAAATGGGATATTTGGAATCCGCCAATCAGAGGGTGGCAATTGTAAGAACAGTAAGGGCTAAGGATAGCAGTCAATTGTAGAGTCAAATCGAGTGAAAAAAAAGGCTCTGTTCAACAGGACAAAAATCTTAGCAAAAGTCCAAATCATTAAAAAAAATAAGATTGAAAATACATGCATATGGATTTTTTTTAATTAATTTTTATATTCAAAAAATTATATTTTTATTTTATATAAATATTTTATTATAATTTAGTTTTTATCATTGTAACGTCATTAAAAAATATAATAAAATATTTATAAAAAATAAAATAAAACTTTAATAAATATATAAATTAATTCATAAATAAATATTATTATAATAACTAAATAAATATTTTACCTAAGTCAAAAATAGGGGTTTTTACTAAAAAAATAATGAAAAAAAATTATTTAAATGTTTGGATTAGTTTTATATATATAGCTTTTAGAAATAATACATAAAAATATAATATTTTAAAAAAATTATAAAAATGAAATTTAAAAATTGACATTGAAAAGTATTTATATAAGTAAAATATTTAGAAACAAAAAAATTTATAAAAAGTCAAAAATTGATAACTTTTGAAAAGATATTAAAAATGTTTAAACAAACAAAAGTTCTCATGGATGATTTTTAAAATAATAATAAAATATTTTAAAAATAAAAAATCATCATTAACAATATTGGTAAAAAAAATTATATTATGTAAATTTGTTAAAAAATTCATATTTTATAATTTTAAAATTAAGAAATTATTAAAAAAAAACTACATGTTTAGGATACTTTTTGTTAAGTCAGTAAAAGTACTGTCCATAAAAGAGTGATACTTATTTAAAAAATATTTAATTAAGCATTTAATTTTTACAAAAATTATATTATTTGAAATTTAGTTTTTATAAAAAATTTAATTACGATATAATTCTTATTTTTTTCATAAATTATTATTTTTAATTTTTAATTGAAATGATTTATTATGATATTATCAAGTGTCAATTTTTTATTATATCACATTAATTAAAGTAATTAAAAATAATAATTTATAAAAAAATAGATTATAAATTAATTCTTTAAAAAATTAAATTTATTCAAAATAACATGATATACATTACACGTTTGACATGTAATGTAATGTGCATGCAGTCCGTACCACACATTACAAAGCAAAAAGCAATAATGTGTGTTGGGGGTGAAATGTTGCCATGTAATAACATAGAACTAGTCTTGTCCTGTCCTGCAATATGTGAGACTAGTTTCAGTTGTGATGCAATAGGTTTTCTTTTAATTTCATCAACAAATACATGTAACTTGAGTCTTTTGTTTCAGATTATTTTTTTCACAGCAAATTCAATATCCATATATAATATAATATTTTACCTATATTCAAGTTTGTGATATTTTTAATATTTTATTTTGTTTGGTTTATAAAAACATATTATAAAGGTTAAATTATAACATATAGATGCTTAGGATTTATTTGATATGAATAAAAGATATCATATAAATAAATTATTAAATATTATTTATTTATTAAATATTAATGAATAATTGTTTTTTTGTATTTATTTTATATATTTTAACTTTTGTTGTTAATTTAATGCTTTTATTATTTTTTTATTTACTTTTATAATAAAATTATATTCAGACCTAAATGTTATTATTATTTATTATATATTTTGTCATTGTGGCAGAATAAATAATTATTTATTCATTTATTTTAATATATATATATATTACACTATAAATTAAAATTTTAATTGATAAAAAGTAACTCATTAAATTTTTTGGTAAACGCTTGTTAATATTTTTATCTTTTTAACATTTGAATTTTAGTTTTTTTATAAATTAAATTTATAAAATCACTTTAATTATTATTTACTATTATGGCATTATTATTGTGTGGTAAAATTTTTATTATTTAATTTTTATAATTATTAGTACACACTGTATTGTTTATTTTGTTTCACTATTTTATTTATATACAAAAAACTTATTGGGCTATGGTTAGTATTTTCTATTTTTTATATTAAAAGCAGCTAGTATTTAATTTTTTTAATTATACTTTTGTTATAAATTCAAAATATTTATAGAGTTTGATGTTATTGTTGTTTATTAATATAAAATTTATTTATATTTTTATTGATTAATATGTTTTTAGCTTAGATCACGTAATGTTGTTAATTTTAAAAAAAACTTATGTCATAGATATGTTTTCTTTTATTATATTTAAAATTGTTAGCATTCTAATATTTTAATTTTAATATATTTATAAATGTAATTTATGTTAACTTGAAAAAATATTATATATATATGGCCTCATAATTTATAATTAAAATGTTAGTTACTTATAATTTATGATGAATTAAATATATTTCATAAATAATTTATATAGTGTTTTTAAATTATAAATTATTAGTTAATACAAGTCCTTATTTTATATATTTAAAATATTGTCAATATTTGAAACTTATGTAATTAATGATTGTTGCATTTTATATTATTAACACAATTATAATTTACTTAAATTTGTTAGATAAATTTATATAGTAAATATAAATTCTTTGTTGAATATATATGATATGAAATTACTTTAATTTAGTTTTAATTTTTAAAAAATGTAGAATAAGTAGAATTGTTATTATTATATATTAGAATAATAAAATATTAGAGGAATGAATATGATTTTTGAAAAAAAAAACTAAAATTTAAATAAAGCATGAAATAAGTTTGATGTTACAATTGCAAAAAATTTTGCTGTAATTGTGAGAATTGATTTTACTTTCATGTGATAATGAAAATGACAGCTCTTTATCTATACGAAGTTAGTAAAAGGTTAAACTTTAGTTATAATTATTACATGTTAAAAAATGTTAATCATGTAATTTATATATTAATGTTGTATACGATTGACAAGAAATTAGTATATATATATATAATGTTATAATAAAAGTATACTTAAATTATATGTTGATATTGTAATTGGCGTACTTTTTCAATTTTGTTGTAATTATCAAACTTACTTGATTTTACTTTCATGTGATAATAAAAATGACACCACTTTAGCTATATGAAGTTAGTAAAGGTTTATTTGTGGTTATAATTATTACATGTTAAAAAATATGTTTATATAATTTTAATAAAAAAAAAATTTCTTGTACATTACTAAATGATGTTGGGGTTTGGGGAGTAAAAACATAAATACAAATTAAAAGATGAAGATAAAAGAAAATTTCTAATAAAATATTTTAATTTACAATATTATTTTAATTTAAATTTCCATGCATGATATGAGAAGTTTATATATGGTTATAACTTCACTTGCATTACCAATATCGTATTAATAATAAGCATGAGAAGTTTAGAGTAATAACAAACTGATTTTTAAAATTAAAAAATCAATTGTATGATATAATAAATTACTATGTTAAAATAAAATATTAATTATATTTATTAAAAATTAATATTTATTGATTAGTAATTTAAAATATTAAGTTAAAGTACCAATCTGACTAACAATAAATTATCCGAAACAAAAATGTGAACAACTGAATTATAAAACTAAATTTATATACCAACTAATTTATTTTAGTTTAAAAATTATTACAATTACCTACTAATTAAAATGTAAGCAACAATAAAAAATTTTAAATTAAAAACTCAAGTGTATTTTATAACAAATTATTAATTTAAAATAAAGATGTAATGCTATTTACTAAGATTTAGTTTTTAAACTAATCAATTAGTAATTTAAAATATAAATTTTAAAAATATTTACACAAAATTCGAATTAAGGTAACAAATAAGTAATTTTAAATTTAATTTTTAATTACTAATTATTAAAACAATTTAAATAACAAATAACTTAATGTTGATTACAAATTTAGACTATTAGCTAATATTTAAAGTTTAAGTGACAAAAATTTATTTTTAAAGAAAAATTAAAGTCCACTTACTAACAATTTAAATTTAACTAACAATTAATATTATATAACTAATTAATTATTAATTTTAAAATATAAAACTATTGACAAGGAATTAAAATTAAAGTAACAAATAAGTATTTTAGAATTTAAATTTAGTGGTGTCTAATTAATAAAACCAAATTAAGCCAAACAAATTACTCGTTTAAAACATAAATTTGTAACTACAATTAAAATTGTATTTGGGAACAAGTAAATTCAAACTAACAAATTAATTACTTAAAAAACTTCATGCACTAGTTTAAATTTAAAATTAAAACTTATTCAATAACAATAATAATTAAAGTAAAAATATATGATTTAAATAAAATTTCAAACTATATTTACTAAATAAATTTTTAGTCATTTTAAGACTCTATGTTATAATTTAGTTTTCATTAGTAAAAAATTTATATATCAATTTTATATAAATATTTATTTTAAATATTGTCTTTACCATTACAATACATTATGATAAATAAGTTAATTTTCTGTTTTATTTATCAAATGGTTATTTAACGTGATTTGTTATTTATAAGATTTAATTTTTTTTAGTTTTTTTATTTATTTTTTAAATAATTTAGTTCTTACGAGTAGAAAGGTTTATATCAGTTTTTATATAAAAATTTATTCACAATTTTATTTTTATCATTACAATAACAATTTCATATTAATATCAAATGATATTTTTTTATTGACTTCATAGAAATATTTTAAATTCTTTTAAAGAAAACTCATATTTTACTTCATACTTCTCTAAAATAGTACAGAATTAATGTGAAAAAGACATATTTGATTAGTTATGACTTATGAAGTTTATTAAGTTGGGTTGATAGACTCGTAATCCAGTACATACTTCTTTAAATACTAAGGTTTTAACCAAAACTGATCTATCTATTCGAACCAATAGGTTTTTAACAATATCGCCTTAATGATACACTACATGCGCAATACATATAATGTATATCACCCTCATAGTTTTAAATTTATATTTTTGTTTAAAAGAATACCCTTGATATATATATATATATAATTTTGGTAAAAAACTTTAAATTAAGTGTTTAATTACAATGATGTAATATTAGAAATGTTTATAAGTTAGCTGAAACTTTCTTAAAGATAAAATAAAATTTAAATTAACTATATTTTACTTGATTAATTTAGTTCACTTTTTTTTAATTAACTTAAATTTATATAATTTAATTAAATTATGTTAGTTTGATTTGAATTATTCTTTATTAGTAGTGAAGTGTAACTTAAATTAGACTTTGATTCTTTCTAATAATCTATGGAATTTTAGGGTTGTGATGTAGATTAAAAACTTGGATAAATTAAAAATTAGTAAAAGTTGTTTATTATTAATTTTTTTTTACAATACACCAATTGTCAACTAATTTTAACTTTGTCCGTAACTAACTATTTTTAAATTTTTCTGTATTGACAGCAAAGCATTTTTACTGTAGAAAACAAATGTTTATTCATTTCTTTAAAGCAATAACTATTTTAAATTTATAAAAAAAAAAACATCAGTTTAAACTTTTAATACAAATTTAAGGAAATAAATTATTTAAAATATATATATATATATATATATATATTAAATTTTAACTATATAAATATAGACTAATGAATTAGCCTATTTTAAAATAAGTAATGAAAAATAATTTAAATTGTTTTCAGCTTGTCAATCTCTGTATTAAAAATAATTAGTCCGGTGTATATTTTTAAATTAATATTGACTAACAATTGTAAGTAAATTATACTTTCTTATGTAACAATAATTTTTCTTTTATATTTATTAATTCTATTTTAAATTTTAAAAATTAAAGTTGTTATTTAATTTTTCCTTATTATCTTATCTAAATTTTATATTTTGCATAAATACTTATTTTATATTTATTAAAATAATCTTATTTTTTCTATTTTTAAAATTTAAAGTTATAAAATTATCTTATTTTTATATTTAAAATTTTTTATATTTTGATGCATTGATAGTTATAAAGTTAAGTTAAAATTTTAAAAAATATTGTTTAAAATAATGTTATTATATATGTATAATTATTTAGAGGATATAAATTTTATTTTTAATTATTAAATTATATATTTTTTAAAAATAATAAAATATTAGTATATTACACGTATTACTAAACTAATTTTTATAAAATTCACATTGATAAATTCATTCTACACTTAGTCTTATAATGTAATTCATGAATGATAATTGAGATTTTTGAGTTATTCATTGAGAGAATTTATTATTAAGTCCATTTTGTTCATATTTCAGGAAAGAAAAGGATCAAGAAATGAAAGTTTTAAAGGATAGTGGGAATTGAAGCAAAAATCAGAACCAGAGATATACACAGGCAAATACATGGCCGTGTATTTTAGCGTACAACTCATTGGTTGCATCAATCAAGCACAAAATCAGAACCAAATATATACACGGGCAAGTACACGCCCGTGTATATGGGTGTGTATCTAGCTGGTCGTATCAATTGAAGTACATCATCCAAACCAGAGATATACATTGTCAAAGTACATGATCATGTACATGAACGTGTACTTCCCAAAAAAGTTGTGAAGAGTAATTTTTAGAAACCAAAGATGTACACGGCTAAAGTACATGGCCGTGTACATGAGGTGTGTACTTTTAACTTACGCTAGAATTAAACTTCTTCGACAAGATAAGCTATGGGACCATTGATATAAAAAAAAAAACTTAGCACAAAAACCTAGGGGACGCTATTTTTAGGAAAGAAAGAGTCAGTGACAGCTAGAGAAGGGAATCAAGCTCTTTAATTTCTTTCTTTTGTAATTGTAGTTTCGACATGTTTAGGTTTTAATTTTCCTTTGAGTATCTAGACGTAATGAATCATATTTGACCAAATCTTCTTGAATTCTTCTTAATGCTATTTTATGTTCTCTTCTCTTGGGTTTAATTGAGTAGTATTAATTGTCTCCTATCTTATTTTCTTGTTTGATTTTGAGTAAAAATCTTACATGAATTTACCATTACTCAATTAAAAGGACTTAAATGTATTTCTAGAGATAGAAAAACATGAGTTTTCTATATTAGGAATAACCCTAATTATGAAATTCATAATGAACTTAATGCAACTTAAGAGAATTAATTAAGGAAGAGATTCTGATTAATTAATTGAAAGTTAGGAACCATTATCCTTGAGAAAGATAGTGGTTTATTTCAGGAATTCCTGCAGCAACAAGGGACTAGAACTAAGTAGTTGAAGGAGAATTCTAGTTATTTGGACATTTAAGAGAATTTACAATCTAGATACTCACTTATTTCTCTTGAATACACTTAGTCATACTTTTCTAGGTTTTATTTTGATAGAAATCTATTCCTTTTAATTTGTTATTTTCTTAGTTCAGCAATTTTATCAACATAATCTCTTGCTCATATTCATTAACAATTGGATAATCAAAAAAGCAATTCTTAGTAACAGTCCCTGTGGATACGACACTTAGTACTCTATTTTTTGCAATATTACTCTGATAATGAGTGCACTTGCCCAGTAATCAATTTTTATACATCAAGTTTTTGGCGCCGATGCTGGGGACTGATTAATTATGATTCCCTTGATTATGTATTTACTAATTTTCTTTATTTCTTTAGTCTTGAATTAACTTTTCTATTTTGCTTTCATTCTTTTTAGGAGCTGATTTTTCTAATGTATGACCAGAACCCGTTCTGTTGCACTATTTGAAGAACTATTTGAATTTCACCCAGAGATAGAAAAAACTTTGTGAAAAATTCAGAAAGAGAGGCGACTGCTAGTACAGAGGAAAAACGCACAAACTCACATGGAAGGAATGACAAACAATGAAGAGCAACCAAGGACCATGTCCGATTATGCTCGTCCATCATTAACTGGGACATAATCTAGCATTATTCATCCGGATGTGTAGGAAAATTTTGAAATAAAGCCCAATGTTATTCAAATGGTTCAACAGTTTGTTCAATTTGATAGGTTACAAGATGAAGATCTCAATGCTCACATCGCTAATTTTCTGGAGATTTGTGATATGTTCAAGATTCATGGAGCTACTGATGATGCAATCCGCTTGAGGTTATTTCTATTTTCTCTCAGGAGTAGAGCAAAATAGTGGTTGAACTCTCTCCCATGTGGATCTATTACTTCATGGGAGGCCATGGCAGAAAAGTTCTTAGCAAAGTATTTCCCTCCCACAAAGACTACTAAGATGAGGAATGATATCTCTTCCTTTTACCAATTGGTGTCAGAGACTTTATATGATACATGAGAGAGGTTTAAGGAATTATTAAGAAAGTGCCTACATCATGGGATTCCTGATTGGCTTCAAGTGCAAACCTTCTACAATAGATTGAACTCCGCCACAAGACAAATGATAGATGCTGCAGCTAGGGAAACTTTAAATAGCAAGACATCAAGGGCTGCACAAGAATTGTTTGAAGAAATGACAATGAACAATTATCAATGGAGTTCCACTCAATCCAAACCTGCGAATTCTGTTGGGATTTATAGTCTTGATGCAGTAACATCCTTGGCAAGACAAATTGAAGCCTTAGGAAAGAAAATTGATGTTTTATTTATGAACCATCCAGTTGCTCCGGTAATGAGATGTGATATTTGTGGAGGAGGCCACCCTAATCATAAGTGTCAAACTACTCAAGAAGAGCATGCCAATGTGATAGGAAATAGACCACCTTACCAACATTTTAATGGCATGAACAATCTAGACTAGAGGAATTATGCAAACTCACCATGGAACAATAACCAACAGCCAATGAGGAACAACATACCCCTAGGATTTCAACAAGCTTCACATCCACCACCACCCCCACTTGAAAAGAAATCAAACCTTGAGGAGCTGATGACTAAATTTATTCAAACTTCAGAATCTCGATTTCAATCCACCGAGACAGCACTAAGAAATCAACAAGCCTCTATCCATAATCTAGAAAATCAGTTGGGTCAATTTTCTAGACTCCTCCCAGAAAGATTCCAAGGAAGCTTGCCTAGTAATATTTAGACATATCCTAAGGAGCAGGTCAAGGCAATGACATTAAAGAGTGGCAAAATATTACAAGAGAAGGGGAAGTAGAAAAAGCAGAAAAAACCCCCTACAGTGAAGGAATTCGTACCTACACTTCCCTATCTAGCAAGATTGAAGAAAGACAAGGATGAGGAACAATTTGGTAAATTTCTTTCTTTATTTCGTCAACTTCATATCAATTTACCATTTGTTGATGCCTTGGCACATATGCCCAGGTACGCCAAATTTCTGAAGGATCTATTATTCAATAAGAAGAAGTTGGAGGAGTTGGTCACGGTGACTCTGAATGAAGAATGCTCAGCAATTCTGCAAAACAAGACACTCAAAAAATTAAAGGATGTAGGTAGTTTTACTCTTACTTGTCTCATTGGTAGATTGATAGTCGATAGAGCTTTAGCTGATTTAGGTGCTAGTATTAATTTAATGCCATATTCTATTTTTAAGAAATTGGGTTTAGGAGAACCTAGGCCAACTAGGATGAGTATTCAACTAGCTGATAGGTCAATTAAATATCATAGGAGTATCATTGAGGATGTGCTTGTAAAAATAGACAAATTTATTTTTTCTGTTGATTTTATGATTCTTGATATGGACGAGGACACTGAAGTCCCCTTGATCTTAGGTCGTCCATTTTTAGCTACTGCAAAGGCTATAATTGATGGAAAGTTAATTTTAAGAGTTGGAGATGAAAAAGTCACTTTCAAAAGTCCTGATGCAATGAAAAAGTCTTTGAAACAAGATGATTCTTGCTACTTCATTAATGTAATTGATGATTGTGTTTCTGAGTGTGCATAGGAATTCTTGATTTCAGACCTATTGGAAAGAAGCTTAGTTCATAAAGGAGAAAGAGATGATATAAGCTTGCTAACTCAAGAACAGTGGTGTCATTTAGAAGCCACCAAGCTATTATTGAAAAAGAGGGACTTTGAAGTTTTGGAGTGGAATTAGAAGAAGCAACCCAACTCATCCACTAATGAACCACCAGATGTAGAATTGAAGGTCTATTATGATAAAAAAAATCAAGGGAGGTAAACTATTTCAAAAACATGATTTAGTACTATTGTACAAATCTCGCCTCAAATTATTCCCAAGTAAACTAAAACTCCGTTGGTCTGGACTGTTCTCTGTGCATGGGGTATTTTCTTATGGTACAATTGAATTAACTCATCCAGAAAAAGAAAACTTTAAGGTGAATGAACATAGGCTGAAACTGTACCAAGGGGGTCAACTTCAAACTTTTACAAATGAAAAGTTTAAACTCCTTCATGTTGAATGTTGAATTACATTGAATAATTTAGGTTAGGTAGGTTTATTTTATTTTAATTTAGTTATTTATTTGCTCATTTATTTATATATTTTTGCTAAAAAAGAAAGAAAGAAAAAAGAGAGAAGTGAGATATATAGCCATTTACACGACCATGTAGATGGCTGTGTGGCCGTGTACTTTTATTTTGCTTAGATGTGGGTCGAGCAGAGATGGACACACTTGGTTTACACGCCCATGTACTTTGCTTCCCTTTTGATTTTTTCGGGCAGTGATGTACACGGTCATCTACATGGCCGTGTACCCAACCATGTAAACACCCAGGTAAGCCCTCTTTCTATCTACTCAGATGATGCTGCAGCATTTTAGTTTACCATTAGGATAGTCTTAGTTGTTGGATTTCTTTTACTTATGTTATTTTCAGAATTTAAATTGCTCTTATTTCTTTATTGCGTTATTTTGATTATTCCTTTCCTTTTGTCATTTTGAACTGAGTTGAATTTTTCTATAAATTCATTTTGATCAGGTTTCTTCTTCATTTGAATCTCATATTAGCTTTAACTCCTACCACTCCTTGCATATTTCTATTGCTTTTCAAGGAAGTTTCAGTTTTCACTTTAATTCTTATATTTGATTGAGAACAATGCAAATCTTATAGTGTGGGGTGAATACTTATAAATGTCTGAACTTATT
Organism: Abrus precatorius; assembly: GCF_003935025.1. NCBI lineage: Eukaryota > Viridiplantae > Streptophyta > Magnoliopsida > Fabales > Fabaceae > Abrus > Abrus precatorius. The sequence continues at coordinate 11,343,938 of NW_020874303.1, forward strand.
TTTTGTTTTGTTCTTGAGCAAATATTGAGTCAGTTTTGCTTTTGCATCAAAGATGATATTCCTGGATAGTTACATAAATAAAATGTTTTGTTGAAAAAAAATCATATGCAGTTATTTTGGTTATTTGAATTGTACTTTTAATTGTTTCTTGACTGAAGTATTAGAAGACATTTCTGATTTGAGGACCTTGAATCTATACTAAATGTTTAAGAATATATGCAATTAATAGAATAATTAATATCTAAAAAAATTGGGACTCTGCTAAAAAAAAAGAGCATGCCATATAAGCATATCTAGTTGAATGTGGATTGCAGGCATGTCCGAATACCACATCCTAGAGCCCCGAAATTGTTTGAGGTACTGATATGGAAAGCAAGAGATGGAATATCCATTAATACCTTGTGCTAATTGGGATGGAGCATAAGATGCACCATGTTAGTTGATCATGGCTCAAAGTGAAGAAATAACACCTTGGAAGAATTCAAAATGTTAAGTGTGATTTTTAAGAATTAATGGTATAAAAGGTCCTTATTCAGTTTTGTTTGAAGTTACAAAGGTTGAGAGTAAAAGAAGGCACAATTTGATGTTTAAGAATTATTATCCCTCCAAAAATTTGAATAAAATAAAATAAAAATTAGGAATTTGATTCTTTGTTGTCAAAGGTAAATTTGATCCATTTCTTTGCTTGGCGACAAGCAATCGTTCAAGCTTGGGGGAATTTGATAAATTCATTACACACTTGGTCTTATAATGTAATTCATGAATGATAATTGAGATTTTTGAGTTATTCATTGAGAGAATTTATTATTAAGTCCATTTTGTTCATATTTCAGGAAAGAAAAGGATCAAGAAGTGAAAGCTTTAAAGGATAGTGGGAATTGAAGCAAAAATTAGAACTAGAGATATACACGGGCAAGTACATAGTTGTGTATCTGAGTATGTAACTCACTGGTTGTATCAATCAAGCACAAAATTAGAATCAGAGATATACACGGGCAAGTACACGCCCGTGTATATGGGTGTGTATCTAGCTGGTCACATAAATTGAAGTACATCATCCAAATCAGAGATGTACACGGTCAAAGTACATGGCCGTGTACATGAGCGTGTACTTCCCAAAAAAGCTGTGAAGAGTAATTTTTAGAGACCAGAGATGTACACGGCTAAAGTAAATGGCCGTGTACATAGGGTATGTACTTTTAACTTATATTAGAATTAAACTTCTCCGACAAGATAAGCTATGGGACTACTGATATAAAAAAAAACTTGGCACAAAAACCTAGGGGATGCTGTTTTTAGGAAAGAAAGAGTCAGTGACGACTGGAGAAGGGAATCAAGCTCTTTAATTTCTATCTTTTGTAATTGTAGTTTCGACATGTTTAGGTTTTAATTTTTCTTTGAGTATGTAGACGTAATGAATCCTATTTGACCAAATTTTCTGGAATTCTTCTTAATGCTATTTCATGTTCTCTTCTCTTGTGTTTAGTTAAGTAGTATTAATTGTCTTCTATCTTATTTTCTTGTTTGATTTTGCATAAAAATCCTGCATGAATTTACCATTGCTCAATTAAAAGGACTTGAATGTATTTCTAAAGATAGAAAGACATGAGTTTTCTATATTAGGAATAACCCTAATTATGGAATGCAACTTAAGAGAATTAATTAAGGAATAGATTCTGATTAATTAATTGAAAGTTAGGAACCATTATCCTTGAGAAAGATAGTGGTTTATTTCAGGAATTCCTATAGTAACAAAGGACTAGAACTAAGTAGTTGAAGGAAAATTCTAGTTATTTGGACATTTAGGAGGATTTATAATCTAGATACTCACTTATTTCTCTTGAATACACTTAGTCATACTTTTCTAGGTTTTATTTTCATAGAAATCTGTTCCTTTTAATTTATTATTTTCTTAGTTCAGCAATTTTATCAACATAATCTCTTGTTCATATTCATTAACAATTGGGTAATCAAGGAAGCAATTCTTAGTAACAGTTCATGTGAATACAACAATTGGTACTCTATTTTTTTGCAATATTACTCTCAATAATCAGTTTTTATACACCACACATTTAAGAGCAAAATAATAAAATAATAATAGAAGATATATAGTAAGAATAAAAAAAAAATATTATCATACGTATGTTGTTTTTTTAGAAATAAAGACAAATTCATTTATTTAATTTTATATTCTTTTTATTTATTATTAGATTTTATTTATACTTTTAATTTTATTTATTATAATTTTATATTCTTTTTATTATTACGAATTTTATCTTATTATTAATTTATTATATTCTATATATATATATAATATTCACTTAGTTATAATCACTAGAATTCATATATACTTAGTATTAATATAATTTATCAAAATAAATAATTTATTAAATAAATAATAATCCAAAATACGTAAATATAGCTCAAAACCTACATAAAACTAACTAGGCAAATAATATACTTTAAACTATACTTAATTTAGGTACAATCTAACTCAAATTTAACACAATTTTTAATAAGCTATCCAAGATTGACAACTCTAGCTTCAACCCCACACGAAGGAGGCTTTCAAGCACATTTTAATGCAGCCTTTAGTAAGCAAAAGGTTTGGGAGCGTCGAGAAGTTGTCATATTTCAATGGGTTTTTGCTTTCTTAGAGGAAGATATGTTTAAATTAAGTTAGATTATTACAAGTGATAAAGTTTTTTTAGTATTAAATTTAAATATAAAATTACTGACTAAAAATGATATATTATGATCTAGTTTGAATAAGGTTATACGTAAATTTTTATAAAATAATTAATATACAAAATAAATAATTTTTTTATAAATTAAAAGTAATTTGTTTGCTCAAATTTTTAAAAAATAAAATAAAATAAAAAATATAAATTGATTCTAACTCATGAGAAGGGTTTAATTCTTTTTACTTCTTTATTTTTTACTTCAATAAATATTTATATAAAAATTTATTTAAATTGAGTATATATAATCTACATATGTGGTGCTATATCACAATGGTGTTGTGTTCCAAAGAATAGATAAAATAACTTTTAAAAAGTTCCAAATACATCTATGGGCTCAAGATGATTAAGTTTTTCTACCACTTGTCTTATATTTTATTTCCCTTCTCCATAGCCTTGAACTAGTTGCAAGCCTGCAATAAAGAATTCCAGTATGTGTTTGCTTATTTTATCAGTTGTATCTTTTAAAATATAATAAAGCGATTATTCCCATAAATGATTCATCTTTGTTTGGTGCTTTGCTCAAACACTCAAATTTTTTATGGGTTAGGTATCCAAAAACCCAAATTAAAGCAATGTGCACTCCCTATAGTAGATAATGTATTGTAGCTTATCCAAAACGGGGAAGTGGGCTCCTTCCATCTTCCTCTTTAATATTCTTTTACTCTGTACATTGTATATACCCCACAATTTTGTACTGCATTTTCATTTTATCAATTTTCATTTACATAATACATCACGTTTATTGAATTAATAATGCAATAATATATTAATATATTTGTCGTTTTCTAGACTATATATATATATATATATATATATATATATATGTCGTTTATTATTTTATTTTGATGATGTAGTTCTTAATATGAGAGCGAAATTAATGGCTAAGCATGAAGATAATTAAAATCCAAGTCTGATTGAAAGACTTAGAAGTAATTGAATTGAAGGAAAAAGACGGAGGAAGAGAAGAAGAGAGGATTGCATTTGCATTTAGATAAACGACAAAAGAAGTAACTTTCAACCTCTGCAGGCGGGAAACCGAGAACGCATTGTGGTTTGGTTAATGAATCATAGTTTATAATTTTAAAACTGAGAAATAGACAAAACCTAATTGGGTCAGCATCTTGAAATTTGAATGAGAAAGAAGCCTCTCAATAGCAATGGAAAATGACCTCAGATTTTTGGACTATTTCAGTTTAGCTCCCTCTAAGGGGTTCCATTCCAATGTGGGGCTGTGGCCAGCTACACCCCCCTTTTCTGCTTCTATTATTATCTTCCATGTCCTATTCATTCTACTTGGTCCTTCCATAGGAGATAATAGTCTGAATCTCACTCCAGACACTTTTAAAGTAGACAAAATTCTGTCATTAAATTGTCACATCTCAATATTCTAAATATTTCTATTATATTCATTTTTAAAAAATCTCACACTGGCCAACCATATCATATATTCAACATAAATACCTAACCATATATAAACTTGAACTTATAATCCAATTTTGACAACCCAGATTGGATTTTCTATTTGAGATTGATAATAATAATTTATGATCAGTTTCAAATACAACAACATATATTGATCCCAACAAGAGTTCATTTGGCACTTTAGAAAGGGTTTCAGTTTTAGATTTTACTTCTCTGATTTTATTTCACCTGTGTAAAAAATAATATCAATATAAGAAATTATAATATATACACTTTTAATTAACACACACACAAATACTCTTAGCTCTACTCACATAAAAATATGGTAATTATAATCAAATTCAATAAGTACTCAACAACTATTCATAAATTTTCCAACATGTAGTTTGAGAGTTCAGATATGAATATTTATGTAAAAGAAATTAGGGAAATAAGTACGAGTACCTTATTATCTAATTCACCTTATATCTGCATGTTATTTAATATAACAAATTTAAATAAAAAAATAGTATTGCACAAGTTAATATACAAATAATTATGTTTTTTAAATCATATTACATGTTATTATATATAAGTAATTAATGTTAATTTACTAGTTTTTACCTACAAATTTATAAAATAGTTTATTTCATTAGTTCATCACGTTAGATTTAAATTTATTTACATTATTCTAATTATTACAAGTAATGAATGTACATTATTGTGATTAATTTATTATAATATATTAAAATTCTAAGCATGAATTAATTTTTTATTTGATTGAACTGTAAGTAATAAGTCTAAAATATAAATATATAAGTTACGTAACTATAAATCTTAAGACACTTTTTAAATTTCTAATATAAGGACGGTACTAAAATATCATATTTATTATTATTATTTATATTTATAAATAAATAAATGAAATAGCATTTTCATCAAATAAATAAAATTATAATAACTTTAATAATTGTTATGCTGATGATGAAAGTATGGGTGTGGACAAAACCTATACATCTATTATTGTCAATCAAATATAGCCGTACACTTGGAGCTTCAAGACTCGATCATTGTGTGTCTTCTTGTGGAGAATGGTTAGGGGGAGAGGAAATACAGAGGTGAGTCCAAAAGGGATAGGAGGAAGAATTCTCGTATAGACTACTCAATAATATATGTCTTGAATCATCACATGAGTTTTAATACTAAAAATACATTAAATCATATGTTACTGAAAAATAAAATTTTAAATTAATAAGAAAGTAGTGCTGTACCAATCAAAATACGCACATCAACACCGTAATTTTTTTTTAAAATATCAATCTATTTCTTAACATAAAATTTAAAGGGTAAAAATTCTATTTATGTGTTTGTCTTTTATATCTTAAATGATTTAGATGTTTATCAAGATATATATTTATTTTATTAAATAAATAAAAAATAAAAAAATTATTTTTTTAGTCATGTGTAATCTAACTTTTATATTTTTAATTTTTTAATTTAACCTTTTATAATTATTGAATTATGTGACGATATAAATTACTAATCTTAACATTAACTTTTAATGTACTTTTTACGCGTTTATATTTTTGGGTAAAAGTATTGTATTTAAAAATTTAATTTTTAATCTTTCAATCACACTCACATTTCTTATCTTTATACTAATTTCTACTTTTTTTTTTATTGATTTCTCTCTCTTCCCAATTGGAAAGATGAAGAAGGTTAAAAAAAGGGCTACAAGTGAGTCAAAGAATCAAATTAGGATTAGAACGAGTTGCATGCAATGAAGTCACAGCGAAACATGCAAAAGGTTAAGACATTTGAATACAAAAGAACCAAAGAAGAAAAAGATTAAAAACACAAGATGGTTCTGGTTGTTTCTTTTATATTTTGCTTCTTCTTTCTTTTTTCTCCTTTTGTTTTAACATTGAGTTACATATAAAAATAATGTATTTTTTGTTGCAGGTTGTGAAGGTGTAACTACTAAACCAAATGATTTCACATTGTTTATGTCTTTGCTACTGTTGGAAATAGTTCCTTTCCCACTCCATTTTTGTTTGGATTTTAAATGAAATATGTTATCAAGTGGTTGTATTTTCTAGTTTTTAATTCTGATTATGTTTATGATTTCTTATTTTGATTCTGATTCTATAGGTGCTCAAAATGTATGTGCTAGTTCTACAAGTGTTGCCCCTAGATTAGGTATACTTGATGTTGGCCTTTTAGACACTTTAATTGAATATGATGCAATTCAAAGAATGTATGATTAAGTATTGTTGGGAAACGAATAATGCAATGAGGGCAAAGTAGAGAAAAAAAAGATGTAGAAGCCTAGGAATAAAATGAAGAAATAGAAAGGAGGATCTTGCTATTCTGAAATGTGTCATGGAGCAGACTTCTTCCTTGAAAAATCATCTGTAATGTTCACTTTTGGTAATCAGAGTAGCAATGCGCAGTTGAACTCTTCAAAACAAGCTCTGAAGTGATTACTTTTTGTGTTTGTGAGAAAAATTATCACACTAAGTACTTTGACACTACATTCTTCTGAAGTTGTTATTTTTTGAGAGAAAATTAATTATTTTCATCTAATTCTTCCTCTAAAAGCTTTAATCTATGAATCTTTACTAAGAATTCCTTGCACATTTATTCTAATAAGCAAAATTACAATAGAAATCTAAACAAATTAAACTATTTTAAGGAAATTGAACTTATTTAAACAATTGAAATTTTTATGGAATTAAAACTTTTTTAACTATTTTTTTATTAAAAATATACTAAAAAGTTAACTAAAATATTAGTAAAATATGAATTTATCAATTGTCATGATACTCATAAACTTAAGAGGACATTATATAATTTTTTTAAATTGACAATTTTGATTTTTTAAATATATTAGAGATTAAAAAATATTCACATTTTTTAAAAATAAACTACTAACCTTATTTATTTATACAAAATTAATGGTAGTAATTATTTCTTATGTTTAAAAATATATAATATCTTTTTAACTTATAAGAAACCGTAAAAATTACCAAATTTTATTAGTATGTTAAATGCATATGCAACCATCGTTTTTATAATAGAAGAGAAACGTATCCATTGACAATAATCCATTTAAAAAGATAATATGTAACCAAAGCTTTAAATCAACTAATTAAGAAATTAATTCTAACAAATCAAGTAATAATAATAAATTTTAAAAAATTAACATATTTTATTTAATAATTTTTTATATTAAAAAAATGTTAATTCCTTTAAAATAACATACACAAAATAAATGACACTAGAATCTCTTTGACTCTTACATAAGTGTTGTGTTTTCGTGCCAGGGAGGGTTCTTAATATAAGAAGGAACATCTCTGTCTAATTGCAGATTTATCCTCTAATTCTTGCCTTATTGTAAATGACTCTGTTAACATTTTTTTTTTGTCTTCAATTCTTACCTATTTTAATTCTAATAAAGCTCAAGATTATACATAACTATATCTTTAAGAGGATTCGTTGTTTGAATTGAGATTTTGACTTCCTGTGTTGTGTAATATATTATACTAGTTTCATTTTACACTTAATTCATAAAAAATAAAATCTAAATTATGTTTTTCTAATTATTAAGTTATCCTGAAATTGAAGATTTTACTCATAATAAACGTAGATTTATTATTGGTTATTGCTCAAATTAGTTTAGAAACTTTTACATTATTATTACGATGTATTTCGTACGTTTTCCTTGAAGTTCTAATATTTGAAGGTAGTACTGGAAATGATTTTAATCAACACAGAATCGAGTTAACCTTGATCAACATCAATTGGTCTAATCCCTCAGCTAACGGGTAGTTATAATTTTATTTAAGTATCGATCTTAGTATAATATTTAGTTTTAGAGTTGTTATTTTGATTAATCTATTTTGTAATGTTGGAAATACATGCAATGAAAGAGCAATTATTATATTTTGAATTTTAGCCATAAATTTTGATCAATTTTTTTTATTGAAATTCTAAAATTATGTTTTACTTCTAAAAGTTATCACTAATTTTTTCATAAAGGAGGTTTTAATATATTTTTTGTCCAGCCTCCTAAAAATTGACAAATGTTGCCTTATTATTTACTATTTTATAACTATATTATGGTAATCTAATTAGCTCTAAAATAAATTTTTTTAATTAATTTAGTCTCCACTATTGCAAACAGGTATAATTAATTCCTAATTTTGTCAATTATCATATAATTTACTGCTTGAAATTTATGCTACCAATTAATTTTAGCCATAACACTGCAAACTTCGTTAATTTAGCTCTTGAATTTGACAATCATGAATTTCACTCTAAATTTTGTTATTGATGTACCCTCAAAGAAATTTAAAAGTTAATCAAATGCATTAGAATATTATTAATAATGAAGAAAAGTTATTAAAAAAAAAAAAAAAGATGAAGGATCAACCAAAAGTTAAAAATAACATTTATAGTATAAAGTTAGAGTGAGAAATGAAATTAAAAATATTTAATGAATGTGAAAATATGACATGTAACTGTGATTTTAGTGTTAGAAAGGCACGATATTTTCAAGATTGTTAAATTAAAAGAGGAGAGTAACGCAAACAAATATGTTAACATGATACAATAATGCCAGTTAAACTCAAAATAGACTGATCAAGAATCATATACAATGTATAACAAAGTGTCTGCAGATGTAGAAGTATCTTCCTTTGCATTACAAAGAAATAAGAAGAAAAACTCGTTGAGGGAGCAAAGATGTGTATACAAGAATGTAATCTTCTGATGAATAAATAGTTTAAAGTCTTCAAGATAAATAGCTTATCCAAAAGAATGGAAGGTGGTATGTTCAAAGTATTACAAAAAAATAAACAACCTTAAATAATTTCATTTTCTTCTGTATGGACCATCAACTGCACATAACTTAAACATGCAAGAAAGAAGAACAATTATCAAAAGCTCTAAACAAAAGAATTGCAAGACAATCACAACATTCCCACCAGGCTTATGTGTTGATTGAGCCAGGTGAGTGACAAGTTGTAATTCAACCTGCCATCTTTCATTTTTCTAGCAGTTAATTCCACACTGCTCAACATCAGGACCAGTGACTCTTGTTGTAAATGGGTCGATTCGGACCCATAACAGAGAGAAAATGGATGCAAGAAGAATGGACCAGACGACGACAATGGTTGGCGTTCTGTTCTGGCGTCCCATGAGACCTTTGAGGAAGGGGTAGAGATGGATGATCACCCAAAATGCAAAGAAAAGCTTACCAAAGAGGGGACCCCATGATTGGTAACCACTGTTGATGGCATAGGAGATACCTGCAACAACCCCCACCAAGTTTATGATGAGAAGTGTTGTGGGTGGAATGAGAAGGGTTGTCCATTTGAACATGTAGAGTTCTGCAAAGTCTCCATCTTCATCTGATGCCTTTGAGGTAACAGTGAAGTTTGTGTCAATTCCAGCCAGCACTTTGAGTAAACCTTGGAACACAGCAAAAAGATGGGCTGAAACACCACCAATGACCCAAAATTGTTCATTTCTCCACCACTCGTCAATTCCGACGCCGCTCCACCTCATCTCAAGAATGCCCGTTGCAAAGATGGAAAGAAAGAGAGAGATAAACCATATACTTGCAACGTTACTAATCTGCAAGTAAAATAAAATAACTAAACCCCCAAAAAACAGGTACAATATTGTCACACTAGATAACATTTTGAGAAGTTATTATATGTTTGCACAAGAGACATTTCAATTTGTAGGACTAAAGAGTGCCAGTTTCCAAGTCTCAAGTCAGTAGCAAGGCAATTTGTGGGAGGAAAATATGAGAGAATTACAATGTAGGATATCCTTGTAAGTATATTTCCAATTTTAGGATGAGCTAACCAGAGAATTCTTAATCTAAGAAAACGTGATTCATCTATGGACATTGTTATCGATCATCCTATCCCATAAAAGAATTAACTTTTGAAATTTTCTAAATTTTGATAAACTTGTGATCAGTCCTCAACAGTCAATGTATAGATGACTGGAATCAAGACAACATTGATATCTCCACATCTTATTGTTTATTATAAATGATGATTGTTTATCGTCTTACTTTTCTTTCACTCTTCCTTTCTCCCCCTCTAATATTTTTGTTCATTTTGCTTTTAGTAATATATCCCACCCATAACCGCAATAAGGTAATGGAGGGAATTTAGAAGAATGATCATTGAGAACAGTATCCAAATTAAGACTGTAAGGAAATTGCTATTGACTGAGTGAATTATATTAATGAAGATATCACAAACCTGTGGAATAATGAACTTGTTAGTCAGGAGACAGACAGCAGGTAAGGTACAATACATCAGAAGGGGAATGGCAGTGACTGGATAGATTGTGGTGTTCACATATGCAAACCTCTCGAGCCACTTTAGCCTTCCGCTATAACCATACCAGATGGGACAGTGTCGACTTAGAAGAATTTCCACTGAACCTAAAGCCCAACGAAGCACTTGGTTCAGACGATCTGAAAGATTGATAGGAGCAGAACCTTTAAATGCTGGGAGCTTGGGCATGCAGTATATAGATCTCCAACCGCGAGCATGCATCTTGAATCCAGTAAGAATATCTTCTGTGACAGAACCGTAGATCCATCCTATCTGTGGCACACAAGGCAAAAGAGTGATTATCTTTGAAGGTAATTATATCAATGGTTCTTGTTTCTTCTAGTAATACACTCATTACACTACAAGCACCCATATTTAGTGCAGAAATGCTAATAATTAAAGAATGGTTGAGACAAAAAACAAATCCACTGTTTGAATGTTAAATCAGCTTTTTAATTTTTATCCAGAGTGAAGAAACTACAAACCGAGGTCACTTTCATGCCTAGTGGCCATGAAGATAGTTCAAAAGAATAAACTAGTTATGCGGGCAAAGTTCCTCATAGCTATGGATGGGAGGATGATTGTGGATGCGCGATATTGTACTCAAAGAGTTTAGGTGTTTCTAAAGGGTGGATTGCTAGAGACTAAAAGTAAAATCTCACATTACTTAGTTCTCATTTATTGAATATGTCAACAAGAGAAAAGGTTGGAAAAAATTATGCCTCAAGTAAAATCTCACATTACTTAGTTCTCATTTATTCAATATGTCAACTAGAGAAAAGGTTTGAAAAATATTATATCTCAAGTAAAATCTCACATTACTTAGAAAATGAGAGGTTTTAAAGCTCCCCCTTTAACTCCTGTATAAAGTGGGAAAAATATCAAACTCTTAAAAAGACAGCATCATACTTATTCATGCTGTTGCAAGCCCCAATCCAAACTTTGTCTTTCTCACACCAGTTTAGCTCCATTTCAAGCATGACTTAGATCATAAAAGATACACTTGGATGTGTTCTTATAAAATATTAATAATACTAAGGGAAACTTTGCCTATTTTATAGTTAAGTTTAATTTATTGGATCTTTGGTCCATGAATGCACTAATTTGTTGGCAATAATCTGATAGCTGGGAGTAAGAAACATAAAATAGCATTAAACATGAGGTAACTCGTACCTCACTTCCCCATTCTGTTTTATCCTCATAACCACAACTGATAACATGAATGGCCTCCTTAAGAAGAGTTTCTGGAGTTGCAGACTGAGGAACACCACCATTTTCCATAAGTGTAGAGGCAACAAAAACAGCGGACTGACCAAACCTTTTCTCAAGGCTCATTTGTGACATAAGTAGTGATTTCTCATCGTCAAATCCAGCACCTAAATAAAAAGGTTTTAGAAGCAAAGCAAAGTGTTAAGCAATTGAAAACAACTCAAAATAAATTGCCATGCAAAGTATTCACCAAACACATTTTAAAATAACTATGAAAATGCACAATTTTAATAAGGCGTATGCAATTTTATAGATGGGCCAGTCAGTTTAAGACTTGAAGCCTCATAGAATCCTGAAGGCAAGCTACCATGCTCGTATTTTTAGCAATGGAACAACAATAGATATAACAATTTTCATACAACAAGATGTGACAAAAAATAGTTAACATGAAAGACTACCAATGAAATGCATGCAGCAGACCATAACAAAAAATAAATGACTGGCATACCTTCCACCCCCTCTTCTATATCCTCAAGGCTGAAGATGGGCACAGTTGGGTCAACATGCTTGCTAGATTTTTTCTTGTCTGAGCCTTTCTTGCTAGATTTTGAGCCCTTCTTTCGATTACCACCACAGAATGAAGAAAGCAACCCAAGCTTTTTATGTTTGGGTTTAACAGGAGGCTCATAACCATATAAAGCTGTTCTATTAAAGACACATCCTGTACCCACATAAACAGGTCCTTGAATGCCATCCAAACCTCTCAGATTTATCTGTTCAGAAAGAGGCAAGTTGGGGAAAATAAATATCACAATTAAGCTAAAGCCAATATATGTGAAGTACAAGGGATCATCCATGCAACAATAAATTGAATGTCATCAACACAAATCTTTTAACCTAAAACCTTAGAGAAAATCGATGAATATGGTGCAAAATACTTACATCAAAGAAAACAGTATTACGGTTGGCATATCGATCATTCCTATCAATACCATCAAACCTCTGTGGAAACTGGACATAGCAAACATTTTTCCCAAGGTTGGGATCCATCATAAAGCACATAGCTTCCCTCAAGGCTTTACTGTTGTTTATGTAGTGATCACAATCAAGATTCAATAAGAAAGGTCCATTAGTAAGGACTGCTGAAACTCGAACCTGCAACAATTATATCAATTGCCAGTGGTGAGATAAGTACATGGGTAGAGATAAGTAATTTCCACATTATCTATAGTTACTCACAAGTGCATTCATGGCACCAGCCTTCTTGTGATGTTGGAACCCTGGACGCTTTTCACGAGAAACATATACTAGCCGAGGAAGTTCATTACCCTCAGTGTCAAGCCCTCCACTTTGGCCCAAGAAAACCTACAAATACAAACATCCATAAATATAATTTACAAGAGTAAACACTTTCCAAAAGAAATTCACCGGGGCAAACATTTAAAAAAAAAAAAGATAAAATACTTAATGCCATTCCCTTAACAAGTTAACATTTACTCCATCTAGGTAGATGAAACTTCTGAGATATAATTCCAGAAATAATGAATGAAGCACAAAGGGCTGTTGTAAGAATTCATCTTTATCATGATTCATGAGAATAAACCGACCAAAAAAATTAAATAAACAAATTACCTGAATCATTCCTGGATGGTCTCTGGTATTGTTTCCAGGCCATGGTGTACCATCTTGCATAACCCATCCTTCTTCAGGAACTTTTTGTGCCTTTGCAACAAGTCCATTGATACGAATTTTAAATTCTTCATATTCTCTCTGTGAAACAGAAAAAGGAGCTAAGATTAAAAGATGTGCGCTTGCATGCCCAGACAGCAGAAAAATCCATTTGTAAGTCAGTCTCTCACTTTCATTGCTCTACGATCTTTGACAAATGATGGTTGAACCTTATCTTTCAAGTAGTCAATCTTTTGTGCAAAATACCACTCAGGAGCTCGGGGTTCAATGTTATACTTCTTGCTGAAAGGAACCCATTTCCTTGCAAATTCTGCTGTCTCAGCCAAAGCTTCAAATGTCAACATAGCAGCACCATCATCAGAGACATAACAGGAGACCTTATCCACTGGATAGTCAACCGCAAGAATAGATAGTACAGTGTTGGCAGTCACAAGTGGGGGCTCTTTTAATGGATCAACAGTACTGACAAAAATGTCAACAGCTGCTAGCTGTGATGGTTCCCCTTCCCGATCATATCTGAAACTCACATAGTGCTTGTATTAAAAGAATATCATAATGAAATGGAAAGACTATGAAACCTGTAAAATGACAATTTCATTGCAGAGACAGAAAGAGAAAGTCATGATAGTCTAGAAAGACTACCTTAGTGCAAGCCTGTCAAGATATGTTTCTCGGTTCACAGGGAGCCACTTAGGGAACTGATCCAATATCCAAGATATGGCAAACCAAATCTCACAAATGACTGATATCAACCACAATGCATATGCATTGGGCACAGGATTTGTTATTCGATAATGCAAAAATATGCATAGGATAACCAACCGCAGAACAATGACCATACGGTATGGATTTATCCTAGATGATGGGATAGAAACCTTCCTGGAGAGAGGTTGCCGAGCCTCATCATTCCTGCATAAAAAAAGCAAATTATATAGTCCTGTCATGCACAAAAATCTGAAGACAAGGGACAAGCATTGGGCTCATATACAAGACTTGACTGAATTACTTTGCTTATTTAACACAATTATAAGAAAAAATCACAACAGAATTGGATTAAAAACTCTCAAGGTATCAGTCATGATATATTACTGAATCGGATGGGATTTTAACTGCTGAAAAAACAACAGCAATGAAGATAATATAAATCACACTCATTCAAAATAGCTCTTTGACACCAACAGAGCTAGGAGTAAAAAGACTCGCAACAGAAATGAAGTAACACATATTCTTATAAATAAACAACGAAGAACTCACAACAAGGAATCATCCACAAGCACATCAGTACTAGCATCAATATCTCCAGCTCCTCTTTCAGAAGTAGCTTGGCCTGTGCTCATTGGAACAACATTCTTATCTTGCTTCATTTTCCAGCCATCAACTCTTTCTTTCCATGCAACATTGCCCAATCCAGGATCCCCAACCCTAATATTTGCTGCACAATTATAATAACCAAACGCCTAAAATCACTATCAGATAGTTAGATAAAGAAGAAATATAACAATCACACGATATGAAAATATGCATGGTTCAAGAGCAGGGAGGACATACGTGATTGATTAATATCAGATGAATATTGAAGATTATGGACACGCTTCCCCCGGCCACCTCCAGGAGACGCCATTGACAACCTCTCAGGTGAGGCTGCAGACAATTCTCCGGACACCTGAATCAAAGATATATCAAAGAAAATCAAATTTCAAACAACACTGAAAGATATTTGCTAAAAGGGGAAGACAAAGAAAGTGAACATTTTTAAAGTTTGGATGTGGAAGTGAAGAAAAACATAACAAGGAAGGAACTTAGTTGAATGACCTCTTGTCCACTGGTCAGCAGAGGAATGTGATTGTGAGAAACTTCCTTATCATAATTTGGAGCACCAACCTCCTCTGCTCGCCCATATGCCATTTGCCATCCCAGCATGCGCTCTGCAATCTTCTGCTTTTGGTTCTGATTTTCTGAATTGTAATTGAAGTCACTTGCACCATCATCAGCACCCCCATCCTCTTCCCGGTCTCCAAGAATTGCAGGACTACCTAGAATCAATTAAATAAGCAGGGTAATTACTAATTAGATTTAAAAGGTAGAGGTTATTCAATCTTCATACATGGACTGGGTATAGCAGATCACAACAGCAGACTTGATATAACAAAAAATACATTCGAGCAAGAATTCTTGCAGCTATATAATCCAAAAGGTGGAAACAAAAGGATGTTGTGTTCAGGGGCCAGTGTATGGAAAACAATATTCTTAAGTATACATTAATAGGATTATTTTATGATTTTGTACTGCAGTTTGCACTATGTACATCAACAAGCATTGAATAAGTTAATCAATACTAAGAACCCTATCATTGGTTAAGGAATTACAGTCACAAAGATGATCAAAGGCATATAACTTGAGTGACTAGTGTCTGTCCTCATTCAGTTGGAGTAGATCATCAAGTACAATTGAATTATTCTATGAACTATCTATACACTTTGCAGATTTGGGATGAAAAAAAGATAGAGCCCAGACTATGAACTGTAGGGGCATAGCACTGCAGTCTACAACTACCAACACTGTCCTTTGTATATTCCAAAAGTGAAGGACTTGCTCAGGTTTACAGACTTTGTTTAGTGATTTAGTTTAAATCTTGTCAAGGCTATATAAGTTCCAGTACTATAATCTCTTCAAGAAAAATGATATATTTTCTCTAAAATAAGAACCTAGCGCCTTTCTCGCTCAGTTCATAGAAAGAGGTCAATTTGCTACCATGCAAACTTCATATTTTCAATGATGTCAAAATCTTCCCTTGTTTTTGTCTTATGAAGCTTGCATTACATGCTTAAAGGATATTGAAAATTACTTTGTATTATGCAACAGATTTTATCCATATATACCTTTGTGCCTCTTGTACCGGGTCTTGCACTGAGGGCAAGACTGATTTCCATCTTTCCTTTCATACTCATAGCACGGCCTGCAGACAGGGAAAGCACAAACATCGCAAGCAATGAACTGTTCACCATCCACAGTGTTCCCAATATTATCACCACAGATCTGGCATACTTGGCCACCCAATGTGCTCATCGGCTTCGCCTGCGTATAGCAAATGGTACCAAAATGTGTCATTCAGAATCAATCGACAATAATGTCACCTAAATAACAGCTACTTATGCTATTCAAAGGAAAATCAAATGGAAATTTCATTTAACTCACCCCAGCTTCCCCTTCTGACTCCATCATAGGCTCTTACTTAGCTCTTCCCAGATGCTAATAACAGATCAAAGATAGTTCATGCTCAACTAAATACACACATTACTTAAAAGCCTTATGCACTTTCTAATTGCTGAGAAGATCAGTTTGGAAGATTCCTTCCTTTCAATCCACTCCAAGTCCCACTTCAGAAGCAGCTCCTATTCTTAGTATAGAAATTGAAGCTTGGATCTGTGCAAGGCCTGTGAACAAGACCGTAAATTAGATCAATATGTACCAACAAGCAATATCAATAATTTGAAACATGTAAAAAAGTTTAGATCTCTTGGACTCAGATAGGTTGCTGAGAAAAGGTTGATGAAATGAAATGAGGGTCCAAATTTAAACAATGAAATGTTCATTATGTATGACTGAAGCAACGAGCCGCTTTAACTCTCACCAAATGCAATAAAAAAAATGTTCTTCCTCTGTGATGCCAAATCTAATTCAAAAATTTAAAAAGACACGGTTTTCATTTTTCTCAACTTCCCCAGCAACAAAACACAACAGAAATTTTCACATTGCATCAAAGAGTTACCTCAAAAAAGCAATCTTTGTCACCAAAACAGATGGATCACTGAGATTGTGAACAACCCCAGATGAAATTGCTGGGCAATGAAGCCAAAAACTGGATCAGAGCCCCCCTACTTAGAATTTCACAAAGAAAGTGAGAGAAAGAGACAGAATCAGAAGCACCCCAATTCAACAATTCCCACAAGGAATCAATGAGACAACAACTCCACAAGATTAAGAAGTGAATAAAAGAGACCTAGATCGAAAATTTGACCGACAGAGAGAGAGAAAGAGAGAGAATGAGAGAGAGAGAGGGACAACAGAGACATGTTTCTCTCTCTATCTATGTCTATGTCCGTTCTCAAAGTTTAAGCTTTCTTTCTCAATTAGCATGTGCATAGCTGTAAATATATATAAAAATACACAAATGGCTTAAGCATGACGAAAGTGACAATGTAACTACGAACTTGACTATTATGCCGCCACCGACAGCTTCATATACAGAGAGTGTGTATGTGAGAGAGAGTTTTTAAACTTGAAACCTAACGGATCTGCATCAAACCCTCAATCATTTACTTCACCAACCCAATATTTCTTAACATTAATAAAGAATTTGATATAAGATGATAAAAATAATTATAGAATAATCCAAATAAGATAATAATAATTATTATATATTATATTTTGTTTAGAGAGAGAGAGAGAGAGGGGGTTGAGTTGTGTTCATAAGGGTGGACTGACAAATAGACAACAGCTGTTAGTTACCTAAGACTGAGACACGGCAACTCATTAACTCAGGAATTAACTGTAACCTGTTGCCATTTTCGGAGATGCAGTGTTCCCGGTTTTCACTTAGATTCATGCCACGTCATACCTCTTTTTTTGTAATGTTAATAATATACTTTACATCAATTTTTTAAATTGAATTTAAAAGTGGTAATTTTTTTTACTAATATATATATATATATATATATATATTAGAATTATAAAAGTGAAGCAAATTTTAATATTAGTTGTTTAAATTTATCTCTAAAAGTGAAGATAATATTTTTTTTTAAATTTTTATGTAAGACGTTCACGGGATTAGCTCCTTTCATCGGAGGAATTTGATGGTCATTTTTTCGTATAAGAGGGAGCCTCTTTGACTCATAAAAAATATGGGTGTATCTACTTAACAACTCTTCAACCTAAGGTACTGACTGAGATCGAATTGGGGACACTGTAGGTGAAAGCAAATGCTGAAAGAGCTCAACTACCCCGTAAGTGGAGAACATGCACTTAAGTTTTCTTGGTGAGCTTTCTGTTGTGTTTAATGAGGCCCTTTCCTTTCTTCTCCCTCTCTTAAATCTTGATGCTATAAGTACTTTGTGGCCTAGGCCAATGGCCTAGTTTTGTGTTTGTTTGGGCTTAAGCCCTGTTTACTAGCAAAATAATAATAATAATAATAACCATTCTAGACAAATTATCTATAACACGAGGATTTAAGTTATCTCTAAAAGAAATAAGATTAATATATAACTGAAAATAATCATCACTAACCAAACTTTTTCCAAAATATCAACTTCATAAATCAAATTATCATTACAATCTTTAGGAGTTTAAATTCTACTTTTTCATGTAGCGAGTACAAAATGATGCACGGCTGCGTGTAGCTACTTTTGGTCACCATAGTAGCTACGCACAGTGCGCGTAGCCACTATCACCTACAGTAGTGACAGCTTCAGAAAGGAACGTAAAGGCTTGGGAAGCTGCGTGTAGCTATTATCATTTGACTATAAATAGATTTTTGAAAATTAGGGTTAGGATCTTTTGACACTTTTAGATTTTTGCTGTTTTAGGAGCACTTTGCAGAGCTTAAGTCAGCCTTGGGTGACAGCCAATGGTTTAACCTAGGATTTGATTTTTATTTTCTTTCTACTTCTCTTTGATTTCTGCATTTATGTTATTGATTTCTCTTTACTTTAACTTTGTAATGGTGAGACCTATCCTCATGGAGGGCTAAACCTTTTGTAATCCCTAGTGAGTTCACTTAGACTCTTGAATTCTTAGGTTTTGAATATTAATATAATTTATTTTCTTTCATGAATTTCTTCTTCCTAATCTCTTGAATTGAATTAATGGTTAAATGGGGGGACATTGCTTAATTAACCCTAATTCGTTTTAATGAGATTCTAAACTTGAATTGCTTAATTCTGGGTTTATTTCTAAGGTTGCATAATCTTGGGATGAGAGATTGAAGTCTATTGAATTGCTTAATCCATATGGGAATATAAGGTTGATTTTCACTTGTTAAATTAACCTAATTCTAGGAAGAGAGCAAGAGTATTAAATCTTGAGAAGAATAGGATAGAGTCTACATGAATGAACTAGGGGTTATTACTTTTTATTGATTGAACTTTATAATTTTGCTTCTTGCTCTCTATATTGAATTTGGAATCACACAACCCCCCAATTAATTGCTTTCGTAGTTAATGTTTATTGTAACGGCAACAAAGATCGAGACTCGATAATCCTACTACTTTTAGATAACTTGACGTGTAATGTACACATATTGCTATTAAAAGTCTTGGACCAAATGGGATTTTTTTTTAACATGAGTGCATAGGATTATTCAACCTAGTTTATGGATACCACTATCATTCTTGAGTATTGAGAAAGTTGCATTTTAATATATTTTAAAGTGACATGCGATCACAGCATGAATCTTGATTTTCCATGCACCTGATAGGCAACAGTTTAAAAAGATTCATGTCATACTCTTATTACTAATAATTACTCATAAGATTTTATTCTTTTTTTCATTTACTCATAGTTTAGAAAATCATAATATTAGTAAGTATCACTTGAATAATATAGCCATACCATATATTAACATAACTATACAAGTGGACTCTAATCTTTTTCACCTGCTCACGAGCTAATTACTAATAATATGAGATACAACATGTGATTTATCACTTCAACTAGAACTCCCTTAGGGGACAAACCCATAGAGTTCACATTCATTACCTGTATGCATTGAAGACCCAATTTCATACCTATTTGATTCCATTCAAATAAAAATCAGAAGATAAATGATAACATAAACCTGGTCATATAAATAATCACGTAATTATCTAAAGTAACCACAAATTATCTAAGAATCTTAAAACATAATCCATGACCATCAGAGTACTAAAACAAAGTACATTACACCCAAGCTACCAAAATAAAATATAAAGTATCGAATTCTCCACCATACAATGAGTGGAGTGCTCTAGCAGTGGACAAAAAAAAAAACTAAATAGCGGTCAGGACTTCTTGGAAGAGTCCTCCTCTATCTCCTTGGTATCTGAAGGATCCTCTTCAAATTGAGCTCAACGTGGAGAATAAGATAGAGAAAGATCATCCTCAAGATCTGTGACAACTAAAAGAAAATGTCCAACACCACAACATATTTCAACAAAGAAAAGAAGGAGTGAGATATATTTCCAAGTAAATAACCTTCAGAAAAGAAACAAAAAAGTACGAGCATATGTCACATTAACACCATTGTAACTTTTACAATCTAACAAAATGCAAGTCTAATTACATGATGCATGATTAATGCAAATAATAACTCTTGGTTTGGCAAAATCTCATTTTTATGCTTATGCAACTTTGGATCCATAACAATCCTATTGTTCAGAAGTTGTTGGGAGTTTCACTAGCCAGCCTACATTTCGCATGTATGGTGGGGACTCGAACCTCCACTAACCGATCTAGCTCGACTAATAAGATAAGCCTCAGGAGAAGGTCAGGATAAAGGAGCATAGCATGGAGACTTCAGCCAGAGTTCTGGGGCCCAAGATACTCGTAGGACTATTAGTGAGTCACCCAACTTCATTAAATCCTCTAGACGTTGAGGTCCTCCTTATCTTTCACCAACAACAGTTATAAAATAACCTCGTGACTTCCTTCACAGGGGAGTGAGATTTCGCACACATTTGCCTTCTGAATAGTCATGCACACTTTTGGAGTTTCACTCCCTTAATCACGCACATAGGCCCGGGCCAAATTTAAGATTTCACATGATTTCATCAACTATTTAGAACCATATATATATATATATATATATATATCTATATATATATATATCTATATATATATATATATATAGAGAGAGAGAGAGAGAGAATTGACAAGTACTTATATTCATGCCTCAATGCACTTTCTCTAAGTGTTTCAAACTCACTAGCTTTATCTCTTTCCTTAAGTTCCAACCATTACCCGACTAGAGTTACACTATTCATTTATTTTCAAACTCCTTAGAGAGTATATACTTACATATCAATTTCCTCTTAGTGTATTATTACACTTTTCCATCCTCAAAGGGCTCAAGTTCAGAAATGGTGCCCACTCAGCCTGCATATACCTATATGCATATTCTTAGTGCTTTACACAACACATGCGCCAAACCATATATTTTCAAAGAGCACAACACACAAGATATCCTATTCAAATACACCACTCGTATTACTCATATTGGACATTTCAATCAAGCATTTTGTTTAATTGATCTTTGGTTTTTGATAAGCATTGAGTAAATAGTTCACTTAAAATAATTCAAAATTTTCATAAAATAATATTTACTCAAATATCAAGTGTAAAATAATTCTCAACCAAATATGGAGATTCGTCAAAATCAAAATATACTTATAATTATATTTTAAAACATCAAAAGTCTCAAGTAAAAAAATGTCAACTTGTAATTCAAATACCACATGTCTCCTAATACATGTGTTCTAGACCTCAAGGTTAAGGGACAACCCTCTTTCATTTATTTCTTTTCTTACTGTTTACTTGAAATACCTCTTCCTCCTTACCTTGGTGAGTAAGGTGGTCTACAGGTTCTTTTTCTTGGACTTCCCGATGTCATATTAGAGAGGAGTCTATCAGAATCCTTTGAGCCAAAATGCCCAAGAGCTAGTATTTTTAAAAATTCAGAAACAGCCATGCACTCATTGCAGAAAACTGAAAAACTTCATATTTGTGCGATGTTTGTAAAATTAAGCGTAACGAATTCAAACAAAGTCCAAATCATGATCTGCAGATTTTGTTAGATAGCTAAGATCCTAAGGATTAAAATAAAATTTTAAAAATTAAGTTTTAATGCACAGGAAGGTGTAGAAAAATCAAACTTCACTGCTGTTCACGCAAGTTTTCCAGCTTTGCACCACTTTTGTAATTCATTTCATAAGGTATTTAAACAAAGTCCAAAATTAACATAAAAATATGCGTTGGAAAGCTATTTTCATGTAGTTTATGAAAATTAATTTTTCAGGTTGAAACAGATCAATACAAAGGGCATAAAAATTATTTCTTTATACTATTTCTGCAGAAAATGTAAAAATGTGGGTGCTTATGTATCCTACGCAATTGAGGGGGCAAACAATGTCAGATTTGAGCTCAAGATACACCGTTAGAAAGATAATTCTGCAAAGAATACATAGGGATGTTTCATGTTAGGTTTTGGAGATCACAGAAATGAGAAAAATAGTCTCCTTTACTGCTGAAACACTGAAAATGCAGAACAAGGAGTGATCTCACCATTTTCACTATAACTTATGATTTTGATATCCATTTTGAGTGAAACCACTTGCGTTTGAAAGATTTTTCACTGCACAATCCAAATATGCAGAGGTTAGGCCAAACAAAATATGTTTAATGGTCAAAATTGACTCACACAGTAGCTGGACACAGAAAGCTCCATGCTTTTTCATTGAGGAGGTGCAAAAACTTCATTTCCTTGCTTTGATTGGTGAAAACATTGAGAAAGAAAGATGAAAGACTGTTTTTACCTTGCTTGGATGTTCAGAGAGCAATCAACACACTCCTTTCAACATGCAAGAGCAAAAGAAATGAGTTTTCTTGGTACAATGGAGGTTGCAGTTTCAAGTTTTGTAGAAGGAAAAGTAGGAAAATCTTGCTTAAAGAATGGAGGGGAGAGTGCTCAAAGATTTTGGCTATGGAAGGATGTTGGTTTCCAGCATAAGGCTTGTTGCAAAATGAGAGAAAATGGTGGGGAGAATCATGTGGGCATCATGGACTTTTCACACACTTAAAAATCTGAAATTAAAATTGACTTAATAGAACTTGAACCCAAGTCCTCCAAGTCCAAAGTAAAAGACTAGCCCTTACACCACTACACCACCTTTATTGATGTGTTAGAAATTTGAAAATCAATTATACTTAACGGATTGTAAGTAATTCAAAGTATTAGAAAATCTTATCTTTCAAAAATAAATCAAACATGTATTTAAAGACGAATTATTTTAACAAAATAAAAATAAGTATTTTTATCAACATCGTAAAATTTTGCAAAAATGCATTTAATTACCTTTGAAAAAGATTAAATCGTGCTAACACACATGAACATTGAAAGAGTAAAAATTAGGATGTTACATTTATAACATGTTTGATGCATATTCTCAACCAATGTCATTGGAGACAACCTAGGCTTGCATCTTAGACTACATAATTTTTTTTTGCATATTTTGATGAGGATTGGCGATAAATCTTTATGCAAATTTGAGCGTTTATCAATATACCACTTCATTTACTTGAACGTTTCAACAATATTGACCAATAATTCTATTATCATTTCAGTAATTATATACTAAAAAGAAGCATGTAAATTGCTAAAAGCGTAATAAGAAAATACACTTACAGTTATAGGCTCAAAAAAAAAATCACATGGTAAGTTTGGTCAATTTCCTGTCAAGTTTAGCATGATAGAAGAAGTTGACTCCTCTCGACAATTCAAAAATAAATGGCAATCCAATTTGGTTGATGCCTCACTCAACTCAGATTTCATGAAAGAGTTGATCTTGACAGAAAAGTGTACTCATTCATGAATCTTGAGATGCATGTTCTAATAAGGTTGAAAAGTAAAATCCCAAAAAAAAAAGTTTGTTTTAATTTAATGTCTCACCACATCATTTGACATCATCATGCATTAATTTTCTCCATATGTTAACATTCATCCAGTTTGTGCAATCACATTATTACATTAGCATGTATTTGTTTTTATCCATTATCTGCCGTACAACCTTTATGTTTAGTCCATGTCCAAGATCTAACCGAGTACTTTACCTTTCACCAAAATTTGGAAACTAATTGATTTCTTTACTTTTTTGTTTTACTCTCACTATTAAGGTCTAAGGCTATCTGACTTTTTATTTTCTATTAAGCTCAGAACCTGACTGACACCCTTCACTTCTTTATCAGAGCTCGGTACCTGACTGGCATGTTTTATTTCTCTATTAAAGCCCATAACTTGTTTGAAACCTTTCACTTCCTTGTCAAGGTCTAGAACCTAACTAACATATTTCACTCTTCTGACTTGACAATCACCTTCCACTTTTCTTTCATAATCCAAAACATGACTTGCACCTTTTACCTGTATGTCAAAGTTCAGAACCTAACTGGCACTTTCCACCTCTAATCCTTTTGTTTAAGCCTAGTATCTATCTGACAACATTTGTTTTTAGTTAAATTTCAATGTCGATTCATAATTTTGTTTAACACAAATTGTCATAAATTATAATTTTCTCTAACAGCTGAGTGTTCACATATTCATCTTTGTATTCCTTGTACACCTTGTTCGTTTCAGGAAAAAAATGATTCACTTCTTTATTCAGTTCTTATCAACTCTAACTTCAAAATATCTCTAATTGATATGAATTGAGTAAAGAGGGGGCAACTGTAAAACCAATTTTTGCCTCCAATTTTTATAAAAAAAATATATGTAAAAATAAAAACAAAATAAAATTGTTCTACAGAAAAATGAAAAATTTTGAAAAAAGAGAGAGACTAGTTCTTGGAAACGAAAGCCCTACACTATGCAAGCTTATATCCCAATTTCAAAACTAACTTCATACATGAAAAGAGAAAAGCTTAGATTTTTGGCATTTGCTGTGCTCAGGTATTCATTTTCTTCATTACGAGTATAATGCTCCTTTTTTTTATGATTGCAAGGTTTAAAATTTTTGTTTGATGGGCACAGATCTAAGATAAAGAGAAAAGGCTGAGAAACTAAACTTAGCTACTTGATTTTTTGCTGGGTGTGCATACGTGAAATAAGATAAGGAATGAAGCTATCATATATGATTATTATTATTTTTTTAAATTAATGTAAACAAGAGTGCAAGGCTCGAAATGCTACAACGTGCACCTTCCCTATGTTCACTCAGCACCTACTTTGAACAATACTGCACACACATAAAATAAGCCTTTCAAATAAATGAAATCATGCTATTTTTTTATATATATATTTTTTATAACATGCATTAAGTAAAGGACGGAAAAGTAAAGAAAACTGTACGAGGCCAACCTGACTCTTTATATATATATATATATAATTTATTAATCAAGTTTATTTTCATGTTTATTTTTATTATTACTTTTTTGCTATTTTTTTGTACGGAAATGGAGTTCTTATTTTTATCTATCTCATATTTTATTTATGTTAAATGAAATATTTCGTTCTTTACTTTTTTTATTCAGTTCTCTTAATCCCATTTATTAATTTTTTTTAACAATAGTAATTAGGATTGTAATAAAGAGTGATTATAATTAATTTAATCTTAATTTTTATATATTATTCTATTGTTTGCATGTTTATAATTTATTTATATTATTTAGTATTATTATCTTTTATCATACTGTATAATTTTAAATATTTAATGATAAATAAATTTTATTTTTAATTTAATATTAAGTAAATAAATAATACAATATTTGCATCAATTTATAACATTAACGTATAGCTACTCTACCGCTATGTGTTATAAATTGATAGAATCTTTGTGTACTAACATTACCTTAGGTTCTATGAAAATATAAATCTGTCAAAAGAAGTTTAATTCTTTTATTAAATAATAATAAATTCTTTATTAAAATATATTTATTCTTTTCATTAATTCCATATTTTAATTTTTTTTAAGTTATATTTGAAATTTTAATAAATTAAATAACCAATCATTTCTTCATTTTATTATATTATACAAATTTTTGCAACATCGATGTGTGATTTATATTATCTTCAATTGTCTAAAAATTATAAGAGATTTATGTATAACTTATGTTATCTTAAATTCTCTATCAACATTAATCATAATTTAAATATAAGTTCAAAATTTTTATTTACAAATAAAAATATCTTTTAACAATTTATAATATAGTTGTGTGATCTTTCTTCACCTTTTATATTATTTCTCGTAGGATACATGTATCACCGCGTTATCTTGTATCCTAAATATTATCTTATAAATTAATTTTAATCTCAAAATAAATTTTCTTTTACTAAACATAATTTTAATTCACCAATTTTAAAATTTTTATAGATAGAACTATGTGTCTTTGAGTTCTTCATTGCACCTGAAGATACGTAAAAACAGGAATCGAACCTGTCAAGACAAAATAATTTTCAAAAATAAATTTTCTCTTTACAAAGATACCAAAAAATATTTCAATAAATAAAATTTCTTTTTTTATTTTTAAATAAGATAGCGACATTTATTGTTTTGAGGTTAAATAAATATTTTTCAAAATTAAAATAAATTTCTGCAATTAATTTAAGGTAACCATTTTTAAACAGATGTTGTAAGGTGTTGATACCTTCCCTACACATAAATGAGTCCCCAACTTATATTTTGTTTCAAAGATCATATTATTTTATAAGTTTTTCTAAGGTTTTCTTAAAATAAACTTTGGTGACGACTTCTCTGATCTTTTAAAAAATATTTTTTTATTCCTAAAAGATATTTTTTTTAAACATGATTTTGCTATACCTTTGCGACCGCCCTACAATAATAGGTTATCCTTATTTACTTCTCGATATAGCGAGAGGATTTTAGAGAGCTTGATTCTGAAGGATCTTTGTTTCTACAACGAGATATCCTGCATTTTACATCAATTAAACTCTCTTAATTTTATACAACATGCACAAACAACTAACATAAATTACAATAATAATACATAACAAAATAAAAGTGTTACAAATGTCCTACAACTTTCAAAATTAATTTTTTTTTTATATTTTAAGAAAGAAAATACAATAAAAATAATGATGTTACAACAATAATCAATAACCATTTTTTTTCACAATATTAATCATAGATCCAATTATCATTACTAATAGGGCTGTCAAAAAGGCCAAAGCTCTGGAGCAAGCCCTACCCAACCCTAGAATAATTTATTAAGCCATGTTTTAATATTAGTTAAAATAATTTAATTTGACCCTAGGTTATTTAGCCTCACAATATAGGGCTAGGGTAGGGTTACCCATGGGTTGGCCGAAATACTTCTAAATTTTGTTTAGCAAGCCCTAATCCCAATTTTCTAATCCCAATTTTGGTTGACATCAAATGATTGTTTAAATTTTTGTTGGATTCCTTTATTTTTTGAAATTATTTTTTTTATTATAAGAGTTGGTTTTGTAGAGACTGGTCTAGCATCAACCCACATAGTGCTGTTTTTAATTTGCAGAATTATCTTGTTTGGTGCTTCATCGACTTTGTTAGACTATATTTGGTATGTTTCAGGTGAGGCATTTCATAGTGTAAACAGTGAGTTAAGGGAGTTGCCTGCAGTTGAATTGTCAACGCTTCCTTTGATTGTTAACGTTTTGGCATATGCTTTAATCCTCTCAGTTATTTTGTTTCTACCTTGTTATTATTTACTGTTTTGCAATCTCATCACATGTTCTTCCAATTTTTTCTCTTAATTTTAAGTCTAATTTATGTATTGTTGGCTTTTTCTTGAAATCTTCCAAATAACAATTCTGAATAAGTTTTGGAAGTACTTGTTTCAATTGCTATAAAAACAACAGTTTTTTAATTGAAATCTATCTTTTCAAGTTTTTGATTTATTTTATTGAACAATTTTTTGGTGCAGCTTTCTTTGGTTTCATGTAATATGTAGCCAATTCATTCTAGAATTCTAATCAATTTAAAAAACCTTTGATAAATCGTCACTAACATTGGATTCATTACTTCTTTTTTTTTTTTTTCCATTTATTGTGTTCCTTTTCACTTTTACTAAATGAAAACTTTAATCACACAATCCATCCTGCTATCACTGAGATGTGGGTTGATTATTTTTAAGGCATCCCAATCTTTGTGTATCAACCAAAAAATCCCCTAATCAGACCTTTAGCAGGACATCACAAAGAAGCTAAGTGAACTGCTAAATTCAATTGAACTCCTAATGCATCACTCAACTAGGGAAAATTCTAGCATTTCTTTCATATACACCAAACAATTGCAAATTAAGAACAAAAATTTTGTAATTTTATTTACAAACTATTTGATCACTCCAAGATATAAATCTTATCCTAGAATGTAGTTAATTATGAATAATAAGTAGTAACTTGAAAGTATAAAAGTCCTTGATCCTCTGAATAAAAATAAAAAAGCAGATTAATATGTTTGCAAGTACATTTCATATCATATATTATTTAGTTACCGGTATTTCAAAAATCACTTGTTAGCTAAAAAAATTGATGATTAATGAGCCCAATATTTATTGTTTGCGGAGATGGTGTTTCTTTTTTATTTTTCCTGGTATTTTGCCTCTGGCTTGATTTTGTTGTTCAATTTGCTGAGTTTTTGTTATTCTATGTTGGTTTGAACAGATTCGAAATCACAAGGAATACAAGCAAAAGATCTTATCAAACTATCCAGTAAGTTTTCTGCTAAATGTCAGGATCAGAACAACTGTCTTACTCATTTGTAATTTAAAAATTTTAAATTTTGTTATTCTATTTTAAATTGGATTACTCAGAAGAAGGTCTTTATGATAAAATAATTTTTTGTTTTAATATATTTATCAAATAATACTTAAATTTGTTTGTTCTAATTTTTATCTTATGTTTCTTTTAATGCATAGGAACTATAACTTATATTATGGATTCTATGAATAAGACTATGAATATAGATGATAAAGTTGTTTCTGAAACTCCTCCTGTATTATCTGGAAGTGTCGAGACACCTAGAAAACACCTTTCGAATGTTTGGAAATATTTTACTAAAACTGGTGTAGATAAGGATGGGGTTGAAAGAGCTGTGTGCAAATATTGTGGCCATGATTATGCTATTGGAAAAAATTTCAAGACAAAAAATCATTATGGAACTTCACATTTAAGTCGACATGTTTCAATTTGTAAAAACATTCAAAGTTCAAGTGTAGATGCAATTCCTACTTAAGATGTAAATTTTGGTGCGAGAAAAATTAACCAAAAGACTCAGTGTAACATTCTTGCGCAAGCCATAATCAAACATGATCTTCCTTTTAACTTTGCAGAGTATGATATGATCAAAGAGTGGATCAGTTATGTGAATCCTAATGTTGTAATGCCCTCTAGGAATACTGTTGTGTTAGATGTTAAAAAAATTTACATGAGAGAGAAGGAAAAATTCAAAGAAGTCATGTCTAATATTCCTAACAAAGTATGTCTTACCTTTGATATTTGGACAGCAGCTACGACTGAGGGTTATTTGTTTAACTGTTCATTTTGTTGATGAGAATTGGAGATTAGTAAGTAAGATTCTGAATTTTTGTTAAATGAAACCACCTCACATTGGAGTTGAATTAGAAGCCACTTTATTTGATTGCTTGAAGCAATGGAGAATTGATAAAAAAGTTTTTTCTATTACCTTAGATAATGCTTCTGCCAATGACAATATGCAAGATATTTTGAAAATCATCTTCGTGTGCAAAATAGTTTATTATGTGATGGAGAAATTTTTCATGTGCGTTGTTCTGCTCATATACTCAATTTGATTGTACAAGAAGGTCTAAAAGTAACTAATGAAACACTCTTTAAAATAAGAGAGAGTGTTAAATATGTGAAGGGTCCGATGGAAGGATGATTAAATTTCAAGATTGTGTGTAAGATGTTAGAATAGACACAACAATTGGGTTAAGATTAGATGTTTCTACTAGGTAGAATTTGACATACTTAATGCTTGAGAGTGCAATCAAATATGAAAAAGCTTTTGATATTCTTCCGGTGGTTGATAGGAATTATAAATATTGTCCATCATATGACAAATGGAGGAAATGAGAGAAATTTTGTGAATTTTTAGAGCCATTTTATGAGACTACAAATATGATTTCTGGTTCTTGTTATCCGACTTCAAACTTATATTTTATGCAAGTTTGGAAGATTGAATGCTTGTTGAATGAATATTTATTGAACGGGAATTATGTTATAAAGGATATGGGCTGTAAGAATGAAAGGAAAATTTAAAAAATATTGGAAGAATTATTGTGTGTTGTTAGCTTTTGGAGCTATTCTTGACCCTCGTTTAAAGCTTGATTTTTTTAAGATTTTGCTATACCAAGCTTGATCCTTTAACCTCTCACGAGAAGGTCAACAATGTGAAGGATAAGTTTGATAAACTTTATGGAGAATATGCAAACAATTTTAGTGTTACAAGTGGCATCAACCTTCCAATGAATCCAATTTGTTGTCAAAGTCACATGAAGATGGAAATAAGTCAAAGAAATCAAGATTGTTCAATGTATGTTCTTTTATGTCATTTTAATTATAGTGTGTTTCTTATTTTTATTTTGTTTAAAGGGTTATTATGTTATATTTTGTAGGAGTTTAAAATATTTTAAAATGAAACTAAGTCTACCATTAGTAAGAGTGAATTGAATTTGTATTTGAATGAGTCACAAGTTGATTATGATGATATTGAAAAATTTAATGTGTTTCATTATTAGAAGAATAATGAAAAGATATTTCTAACACTCTCAGTAGCATCAAAATTTGCTTTTAGCATTGGTGGACGTGTTCTCACTAATGATTAATTATGAAATTAAATTTGGATTAAAAACTTACAAATGTTGAAATTTTTTTGGCCCTTAAAACCTTGACTCTAACCCTGACCTAGTGGGCTTCTTGCCTCATAGAACTTTTGATTTATGGGGCTTTTAATTGAATTTTTTTAAGTTTCTAATTTCTATCTTTAAGAGCTTTAATTTCTATTTTTTTGTGTGCGTGAATTAAGTAGTTTGATTAACAAATTTATTGTTTCAATCGCCTAATCTAATGCACTTAGCCCTGTAATATGATACAAAAAATATTTCCTCCTTGTTTAAAATACTTTGATATTACTCACAAACAAAGTTCAATATATTAGATAGAAAAAAGGTTCTTCTTCGATCATTCTTCAATCAATGGCAGACTGGTCTGAGCTCCCAAAGGAACTCCTCCACCTAATATCGAAACACCTGGAAAGCCCTCTTTACCTTCTTCGTTTTCGATCGGTGTGTTCCTCATGGCGGTCCTCTTCTTTCCCTTTGCCAATAACCCTCTCCAACCACCCCATTTCCCACACCTTCTCCCTCTCTACACGCACCCTCTTTCTCATCACCCCTCCCAACGATCACTCTCTCCCTTGGCTTATCAAAATTGCCCATCAGCCACGCTCCACCACGCGCCTCTACGATCCCCTCTCCGGCTTCCTTCTTAAACGACACCGATTCCTTCTCGACCTCTACCACCTACCCGTCCTCCACCTGGCCCACGAGTTCTCCCTCGCTGACACGTGTCCCAACTCCCTCTACATGGAGAAGGTCGTCCTCTCTTGCCTTACTCCTCAAAATGACCGTTTTGTCCTTCTCACTATCCATATTTCCGGTAAACTCGCTCTCTTCAAGTGCGGCGATTCGGACTGGACCATTATACCCGACATGCCGACTCCATACGACGACGTTTGCGTCTTCGAGAGAGGGCTCTACGCGGTGGACAACACGGGTCGAACCGTGAAGGTGGGGTTGGACTCGGGTTTGGATTTGGTGGCTGAACCGGTTTTTGGTGGGGACAAGAAGTACTTGGTGGAGAGTGAGGGGGAGTTGTTGCTGGTGGACAAGTACTTGTCCTCCAATTACTTTTGTAGTTCGGGTTTGTTTTTCGAGGAGTACGATGAAGAGGACGATGGTGAATTGTGTGAGTTTGGGTGGGAGAGGACGGTGAGGTTTGGTTTGTTTAGGCTCGATCAAGAGGGGAAGAGGTGGGTGGAGTTGAAGAGTTTGGGGGAGAGGGTCTTGTTCTTGGGTGATGATTGTGCTTTTTCTGCTTCTGCCAGGGATTTGCGTGTTGCCAGAGGGAATTGTGTTTTGTTTAGAGATGATGCGTTTGGTGTTGATGGCGTGGGGAGTGGGATCGGTGTTTTTTGCTGTGATGATGGCCGGATTTCGCCTCTGTCCGATTGTCCCGGTTATTCCCAGTTGTTCTGGCCGCCACCGGATTGGGTTGGGTTGCATTGATACTTGAAAGAGAATATGTACGTAGAATGTATGTATGCTGTACGGTAGATGGTATCTGAATGTTCTGTTGATGAATTGTGATATGAATTACATGAATTTGACTTCTTTAAAGTTAGGAGATATGTTATGTTTGAAAGTTAAGGGTGTAGTTGCTGTTGATTTGAATTGA
The DNA here is from genome assembly GCF_003935025.1 of Abrus precatorius. Taxonomy (NCBI): domain Eukaryota; kingdom Viridiplantae; phylum Streptophyta; class Magnoliopsida; order Fabales; family Fabaceae; genus Abrus; species Abrus precatorius. Next base: position 11,376,556 of record NW_020874303.1, read on the forward strand.
AGTATCTTGTAAATTTAAACTTACATATTTGAATCTACAATATGTATGCCTGCATTTACCCACTTAATGGGTCTCCGCATTTTAGAGGATTCAAGTTTGAATATCTGCATTGCTTGGGTTACAATTCACTTGTTTTGTACCTATATAGTGCTTAGTGCTGTTTTAGTTCTACGGTACATCAGGTATTACTTCATTATTAATTTGTGCATCTGTTTTGGTTCAGCCTATGACTGCTTATATAGCACAGGATGGAAGATGGATACGTTTAGTGTTAGATTTAAGGTGCATTTGGTTGAATAACTTGATTAAATGTCTATTTATTAAGAAGTTTTCTTGTTGATTGAGTACTAATTCCATAAGTGCTTAAGAGTTAAGACAGCTAGTGGAATTGTTGCAGTTGAGAGGGATATTGAGAATGAGGAAGTAAACAGATTCACCATAAGCTTATTAAAATAAGGGAAAAAAAAAAAAAGCTTATAAGAGATCTTAAGCTTAACCAACACATATAAGTTTTGTTTCTAAGTGTTTAGATCATAGTTATTAAAAGTTAAAGCTGGACTGAACTGACTGGTTGAACTGGGATTTGTTTAGGTAACCGCTTCATTTACAAACAACAAGAACAATAGCTAAGCTTTAACTTTATCCCATTAGGTGAAGTCTGTTACATGGAACTCGGTCAAAAACCAAATTTTTAAAATTCTGGTTAATCAAAATATCTCTTTTAATAACTTTATTTCAGGTTCTTTTGGGTCTCCCTCGACCCCTTTTTACCGGAGTAAGAATCATGCAATTCACTCTCCTTAATGATGCCAACAAAGGTAGCTGCTTTAATATGATTTTTGGTATAAACCACAATTTGGAGTCAATAGTATGTCCTGCCACCAAGGCCACTGGGCATCCATACTTGGATGGTTATTTCCGTTGAGCATACATGCTTCTGGAGGGACTACAGGAATAATAAATAGATCATAAAAGGATTTGTTAGATTGTTTCTAAAAAGTGGAAGTAAAAATTCTTCATCCAGGAACTGCAGATCTTCTCCACAGTTCGTTTTCTCATCCTAAATGGCAATTACTGTGTTCCTTTTAGTGATTTTAGTGATGTGGGAAATATTGCGCTTTGTCTCAAGTTTTGAAATGATGACTTCTATTTGCCATACTTCATTTTTAATTATTTTGCCAATAATTTTAAATAGATCTTTCTCATATATAATAATGCACTCTTGGCTGCTGGAAATGTTATGCACTCTCTGAAGAGACATTTATATCATGACATCGCTGATTATTGGGGGTATAACTGCAAGTAGAGGGCATTTGATGTTAATATTGCTGTTTTCACCACTTCATTTTGCCCTAGTACAAAATTGTGCTGTTTTGGTACATATTGGATTGTGGCCCTATACTGGGCTGACTTATCTCTTAAACTATCTTTCTTCCTTTAGAAATTGCCCTGAGTTGGGGTGACTCTAAATTGCTGTGTAAGGTATTCAGGAATAATCTATTAAGAATACAATGGTTCTGCTAATATGGTGGCTTATGCAACTAATGCAGGTAAAGCAACATGCTTAGTGCTCCAGTGTAAGATGAATAAGGGCCAAGATGCTTGGATGTGGTGGAAAGACCAATTTGCCTCACCCATTGAGCCATTAACAATTTGTTGAGATTGATCAAGCTGGTATTGCATATTGAATTATGATTGCTAAGCTCGTCAATTCAGCCTGTCATATACCTACAAGGTTCATCAGCCGAAACTTTTATCACTGCACTTGTGGAGGCATTATCTCCCTTTTAATTGGTTGCCATCAATGCAAATATTTTTCTTGAGATGTTGAGACTAGTTATTTTAAACACTTGTAGATATTTCCAGTATACTGAAATATTTTTACCATTTTTTTCAAATGCAAATAGTGAATTTTTAGAATTAATGACTCATTTGCTTACCTTTTCTGAGCTGAATTAATTTAACTAAATATCCAAGGAGTGAGGTGGGAAGAGGGAAAGGATACAGGTGCTGAATCTTGAATAGCTATGTAATCCTGAACTTTATAGCATTTGATGTTCACAACATTGTTCTGGGGTGCACTCTTTAAATCTGTACCTGACCTGAGACCTTTCAAAATGATGTAGTTAGCTTATTACTTGGTTACTGTAGCTCAAATTTTGTCCCGAGTACATAATTGGTGCATGCATATAAATTTGGATACAGCATAGCAAAGTGAGACCTAAAGTTTAGTTTAAATACTTAATACTTCTAGATTTACCAATGAAGTTATGTAGCTTTGCATAATGCAATTGTTAGGATCTAATTGCAAGGTATGAGACCCGAGTCTCAAATTGAAAGTTTAGGATTTTTGGTGTGGGTTTTGTAAGGCCTTAAGTTCTACAACTGCATTGGCTTGCTTTTGGGTTGAGGTCCTCTGTAGGTTCTTATTAATTGGTCTTTTGGGTTTTTCATCTTTTCTTGCAACTGTAAACGAGCAGCGTGGAAAGTGACGCCCGCATTGTGCATAGTGAACTCTTGTGGGGGTTGGAGCTACAAAGTGAGGCGAGATATTAGGATCGAATTGCAAGGAATGGGGTTGGAGTTTGACATTAGAAATATGGGATATTGGTGCATGATATGGAAGGCCTTGTGTTTTCCAACTCTTTAACAGTTAATTTTGAGTGTAGAGATCTCCTAAGGTTCTTATCAACTATCCTTGTGTTTCAGTTCATGTAGACAAGATGATTGATGCCCTTTGCACTTGGAAAAGCAATTGATTGATGACCTACTATATGTCCCCTAGTAACCTAATCTCAGTAAAGCGGCATGCATGAACTCCCAAGTTTACCCATTATGAAGCAAGTTTAGTGGATGGAAAAATTTCTGAGTTTGCACGGCTCAACACCAAAATAGTCAATGCTTAACAGCTTATTTGTTTAGACGGTACAATCTCAGTTTTGAGAAACCGAAATTTGTTTCCTTTTGTTAAATATCCGCTCATTTGCCTCGTAATTTGAGAATTTTACTTGTAATAATTCCATTTGCAATGACAGCCAAACAGGTAAATAAATGGATACATCAATATATCATTTTATATATATTTATTTTATAGTTATCAAAATTAAAAAGTTTATTTGAAATAAATTTTCCCCTATCATTTTCACTATTTCTCATACAATAATTTGAAAACATAAAATAAAATGTAATAACAATAATGTATTTTTCTTGTAATTAAGAGTGAAATTAGAAAATATTAGGCGAAATTAATACTTTGGTTCTCTGACTTTATTTTTTTATTTTATTTTGGTCTTCGATTTTTTGTTTTAGTTTAGTTCTCTAAAGTTAGAGGAGTAAAATAAAAAGATAATTAGAAGAGTAAATTGAATTAAAAAATAAAATTGGAGAAGTAAAGTACTAATTTTATTAAAATAAAAACAAAAAGTATTACTAGAATCGTCCCACCCTTCCTTTTACAAGCCTTATGTGATGGTATTCGTTTCATTTTTGTGAAGATCCTTTTCTTTTGGGTCGTGTGTGAAGATCCTTAGGCTCATGGGCCTTCAAAATACAGTCTTTAAATAACGGCCATATATACATAGGAAAGCAATCTCTAATCAAATGATAAATTTGACGAAGAATCTTCATGTAAAATAAGTTCATTGCTTTCTCATATGATAAATTTAAATTAATCAATTACAATCTGAATCAAAATCAAAATATATTATTATACACAGTAAGAAATCACCACTCAATCTTGGAATCATAATTCTATAGAAATTTAAAAATGTGTTGAACAAAGATTCAAAATCAAACCACAAGCCTTCATGACCCTACATTTATTACAAAATCCACCCTTCCATGCCTATCACCACAAAGAGAAAGAAAACTTGGAACGATAGAGAAATAGGGACGAAAAGTGTAAGGCAGGTTTAGAAAATGTATTGGATGGGAGAGGGTTTTTTTTTTTTTTTTTTTTTTTGGTGCTCTTTATTTTATATAACTACCGTCGAATGTAAAAATAAAAGAACATTCTCGATATTAAACAAATCTTATGTCTTTTCTCTGTACTTTTGACACGTAATTCACTTGATTTGGGTTAACATGAGAAAGTAATACCCCAAATGTGAAATTATTTAATAATTTTCAATTAATTCAAAAAATAAAAATTACTACATTTATTTTGAATCTATCAAAGAATAACATTTAGATGTGTGTATCTGCTGTCAAAATTATTAGAGCCATTCATTATTATTAAAATAATTAAAATAATAATAATATAATATTTATCAATTAGTCTTATATAAATTTTATAAATAATATAAAAATGATACTAATATTTTAAATATATATTCTAAATAATTGATTAATATTAATCTATAATTAAATAATATATTAACATTAATAAAAAATATTAATATAACATTCTCCCACTTAGTTAACATTAGTAATGTTTAAACTATTAAGAAAAAAAACTATAAGCATTAATACTACAAGATAAAGTATTCGACAGGGATATAAATCATTGTGCTCATATTTTATAAAAATGCAATATTAAGAATTGTTCAAGTATCTTCTTAAATACTATAAGAAATATAAAAATATAAGAGACGTCAATTCATACATATTATAAAAAATAAAATAAAATAATAATAGAGCAAATTATAGTTTAAAATTTCACTAATTCAACATATCAAAGAACTTAACCATACCTATATAGATTATATGAATTTGAAAACTCCAACATTCAAGTTTTTGATTAGTGGGTCAACTAACATGTTTTTTTTTTGTAGTAATGTGCTCAATGTAACGTCCTAATTTTTTTTTAATCTTAAACTGCATATCTTATTTATACCAATTCAAGATAAAATGCCAATTTTCGCATTATGATACGCCTTATTATTACAAGTTAATAAAAGTTTTTTTATGAATAGATTTATTTATACAAAATTTTCTAACTATACCATATTAAAGGAAATAATAATAAATTTGAAAATCATAATAAACTAGAAACAATCCTTCCAAATCTAGATACTAAACATGCATTACATATATCAAGTATAATAATTTACAGATTGTTATCAAAATATGTGGGACGTAAGATAATATTTACATGATCAAAATAATTATATCACAAAAACAATTTAAGTCCCAAAGCAGCCCAAAATACATTCTAATACCGAGGACCTGGTACTAGTCATCCCCATGCCATCTCTCTATCTCTTCTAAATTTTTGGAATCAAGATCATCGTCTGATCTGAGATATACATCTCCCGAGTCTGTCATAACCTCCACAGCTCTGATCTGCTCATTGGTAACTGGGGTTGGTCGTCCAAGTTTGTCATGGTCATGATATGTAAACAGATATGTGAAGTCAGCTGAAGTCCTAACCGTGACTCTGTAGATATAGATGCATAAAATATGGCGTATTCTACTTACAAGAAAAATCAAAAGGGATACTATAATATAGATCCATATCTAACATAATAATATTTCTAAGAATATCATCAATGTGTATAGTCAGCTTAAAGTGGCATGTCTTCTGTTACTCATTAAACACGTAATTAAGTCTATTATGTACAGAATTGTATATTAGTCTAATCCTTTCCTGAGGCGACGTCATCTTATTTTTCTGAAAATGTTAGTAAAGATTAGCGTCTATTCTATCATTCATAAATCATTACATCATACAAGTCAAAGTTATAACACAGGGAAAACATGTTCATCTTCACAACCGATTCGCATTACCAACATAAACACATATACACAATTCAATGATTTGTTATACTGATCCAATTTTCTCCTTTAAATACGCACTCTCAGTGCCCTATGATCACAGACAACGATGCCTCCAACATTTCTTAAAGTCTTATTCAACTAGGTAAATAGTCACCAGTTAGACCATACACATGGATATAACGTATACAATAGTCGGGCCCCTTAGCAAAGGTATAGACAAGAGTCTAGTCAGGAAATAAGTGTGAGACCATGTGACGCATTTGCTCTCAGAAAGAGTGTACACATACGCGAATGTCGCTCACCACCCTATGTTTCTTCCAGATTTTCCATCGTCTCCAGATTCTATACTAGTGTATCTCTGTAACTATTCACACTAAATTTATTCCATTTGACACTTATAGTCATTCTAAAATCATTTCTTTCTTTACTCACAAGATTGTGCTTAATAAAGCATTTTCAGACTAAGTTCATCTCATTCACACTATTAAAATATAATTTTAATTTATCACGTTAGTCAGACCAACATCATACTCTTCAAGCCAATATCATATTTTATCACAACCACAACTACTCATTTGCATATTTCATATTATTACATCATGATCACTCATCACATATTTCATGTGAACATATTACAGCCAATCAATCCTAACAATCAAACATGCACATTTTCAGCAATCATTCATGCATAATATATTTCAAACATATTCTTTCATAAAAAAATCCTTATATAATAATGCTTCAATGAGCACAAAATAAATATTTTAATAGAACAATAAAACAGAGCTCTCCTTATCTCACAGGACAAGTTTAGTGAAGAGAAGAGTAAAAAGGGTGGTCTAACATGCTAGGATCGTCTTACACCTTACAAATAAGAGTACTCTTTGAGAAGAGAAGAAATAGAGAAAATAGAGATAAAAATAAGGAGTCGAGCTCTGAGATAATTACCAATGATTCTATGGAGTAGAGGGTTTGAGTTTAGATTCAAAGTAGTTTCAGAATTTCTAAGGCTTTTCTCTGGAGGAGAGAATAGAGAGCTTAGAAAAAAGAGTTAGGAATGAGAGGTTTGGAATGAAATCAAATTTCATGTTGGAGATCTCTTAAATACCCCTCAGCCTCACGCGTTCTTACTTGAGTGACGAATAGCTCGCTTAATAACGAACTTCTCACTTGAACGAGCTCCATCTCGCCTAAGCGAGATATGCAGACAGTAATTCTCTCAACTATTTTTCTAATATGTTCGCTTGAGCGAGCCCTATCTCGCTTGAGCGAGATCACCTCTCATCTGGGCGAGGTGACGATTAGGCTGGATTTATCCTATCTCGCTTAAGCGATAATCATCTAGCCTGAGCGAGATTTCCCTGAAACCTTATGGTTCTAGGCGCTCAGTCTCGCTTGAGCAAGATTTGTCTCGCCTGAATGAGACGTCTTACACCAAACTTCTTCCAAAACCCTTATAATTCACTTCTAAATGCATTCTAATACTACTTAATATTAAATAAAGCATCATTTACTAAATAATAAAAAAGAGGGTGTTACACTCAATGTGAGTCTAAAACTCTCAAATTTTCTGTCCAATAAATAGGTATTTAATATCAAAATATTTTGTGCAAGAAGAACTCCTATTATTCTGAGAGGATTAAAATACAACAATATTATTATCATATATCACAAGTGACTTGATATACTTTCAACAACACGTGAATGCAAAATTAAAGTTTTAGCCATATAGCGTGACAAGTAGCCTAATAGCAAGTGATATACTTTACTTCTATGATAAAAATAAGTAGTTGTAAGAGTTTGTTAGACATTTTTACAAGAGATAGCTCCTCCTAACATCATAAATATATAGTCAATAACATGAAGTTGATCATATTCCATATATGTTAACATATAGTATTATGTGCCTTGCAAATACCTCATGACTTTTTTAATGGCTTTCCAATGACCTAAACCTAGGTTACTCAAGTATTTCCCTAAAAATTTAACAACAAAAGTAATGTGGGGAAGAGTAGAAAATTTAACATACATCAAACTAACAAAAGTAGAAATATATGAGACTTTACTTATCTCATTTCTTTTAATGTCATTTTGAGAGTTTATCGCCCTTTTGAACAAGTGCAGCACGTAGAGAACAAGAATGTATTCTAAACCATTTTAGGATCTTTTCAATCCTCTTTGAGGCAATCCTAGAGTGATATGTAACATATCACGATAAATCTGGATGCCTAGTACTATTGAAGCATCACCAAAGTTTTTTATATCAAAGTGTTTAACTCAACATTAATTTTGTATTTGTTAAAAGTTTAATACAATTTTCAACAAGGAGAATATCATTAACATATAAGATTAGAATGATGAAATAACTCCTACTAGTTTTCAAGTAAATGCACTAGTCAAAGGTATTTTCTTTGAAGCTAAAAGAAGTGGTCACATGATCAAATTTCAAGTACCATTGCTTAGAGGCCTATTTTAATCCATAAATATGAATTTTCTTAATTTACAGACATTGTTTGCCTTCTTCAACAAAACCTTGGGGCTGTATCATGTAGACATCCTATACCAAATCTTCACTCAAAAAAGTTGTTTTAACATTCATTTAGTAAGTTCTAAGTCAAAGTGAGCTACTAAGGACATAACAATACGAAAAGCATCATTAGTATAGATCGATGAAAAAGTATCTTTATAATGAATGTCTTCTCTTTGATTGTAGCCTTTAGCTACAAGTTTAACCTTGTACCTCCTAACTTTATGCTTGGTCTTAAAGACCCATTTACATTCGATTGGTTTACATGTAATTGATAACTCCACAAAATTTCAAATACTATTATGAGTCATGGAAGTCAATTCGTCGTGTATGAATCTACCCAATTAGAAGCATGAGAGATAGAGATGACTTATTTAGTCCTAATAATTAGTTCCATTTAATGTTTTCACACAAAAAGGGCAACATAAAAGACAAAAGAACCATTTAATATGCACAAGTCATTGTACAACTAGATAATTAAATGATCATGTATGCATAATTAAATATGTCCATTATAAAAATTTCTTACTTCTTATAATTTCATCTAAAGGTCCCAAATCACAATAAATAAGAAATATAATTACAATAATGATAACAACAACAACAACATAATAATAATAATACAATGTGCACAACCATGTCACTAGAAATTTAATACCGATAGTGTACTCTAATATAATTGACATAATTTAATAATAATATATTGTATATAACATAAATCACAATAATAATAATAATAATAATACATTGATAGGATATTAATTATTATTAATGCAATATCAAAGAAAATTAAGGAATACATCAATTTATACAAATTTTTCAAAATTGTGTTTGTTATAGACAAGTTCAACAATATAAAACTATTAAAGTTATGTTGTACAAAATTTGTTATATGTTTATGACATATTAACAAAGAAAGTTTAATGTCACAGACAACACAAGAATTGTGTGTGTATCTATATATACATGTGTGTGTGTGTCTATCTATCTATATATATATATATATATATATATATAACTGAATAAGCAATTTAATCTCAAATTAATTGATTATTTTTTTTAAATTCCATAATTTATACTAAAATTTTAGAAATAAAAAGAATGATGAATTTTCAACCTAAAATAAAAAATTAGGCTTTGGAGGTTGACAATGTATAAGAACAAAATAACTTAGTTTTCAAAAACAAGTTGCATGACCTACGACTTAATCTTTGAAATTCTCCCAAATGGAGTAACCATATGGAATAAGACAAGTTTCATCTTATTAGAACTTGAAAAACCAATAAAATTCCTCAAACAATTTTTGAATTGACGTACTTTATGAAAAGAAATAATAATTTAATTGAATTATGCTAAAAAAGTGTAATTATGGGTACCCCATTTCAAATTAAAAAAAGACTTAATAAAGTGATTTTTGAGTATGTTGTTTGTTCAACATTATCTAAGAAAAATCACAAAATAATTTTGAAAAATGTTACCCAAGTTTGAGAATTTGTGAATTGAAGGTTAGTGATCTTCATAATGTGTTTTTTTAGATTTGTGAATGAAAACACTTTTGATTCTCCCAAAATACATGATAAAGTTCAATGAAATTTTGATACTTTAGTTGAAATATGATGTCTAATAAAAGTCTTGAATCAATTTTAAAAAATTGTTGATGTATCATCATGTATTTTAGTTATGAACAATTTTGGAATTTATAGGAATGCATTTTTGGACTCTGGAATGAAATTTTTTTTATAAAATTAAATTAAATTTTGATATGTTTCTCAAAACATAATTCCTAACAAAAATCTTCAATCAATTTTAAAAAAATTAATTGATTATGATCAATTTAGTCAAGAAAAATTATGAAGTTTATAGGTTTTACATATAATTGTTGTATTGAATATTTTTAGAATAACCATGAAATATATCTTTTAGTAGATTTGTTGAACTATTTAACAATTTGCAATCAATTCAAAAAAATACAAATTATAGTATATTTATTGTGAATATTTCAAGGAATAAAATGAGATATGTGTACTTGTCATCAACTGATTAGAGTGCTTTATTTTTGCTAAAAAAAAGATTTAGAGAATAGAAAACTACTCTCTATCTAATGAGTCAAAAAAGAGAAAATATAATGAAAAAACAATTATTCAGCTCATTAGATGAGATTGTGGAGGAGTTCTATCAGGCATTAAAAAATATTAAATAGTTTAACTGATCTTATTCTTATCAAAGTCTAATAATAATAATAATAATAATAATAATAATAATATAATATTTATCAATTGATCTTATATAAATTTAATAAATAATATCATAATTAATATTAATAATTTAAATATTCTAACTGATTAATTAATGTTAATCTATAATTAATAAAATATTGACACTAATAAAAAATATAAATATAACACCAAACGCTCAAGTCAACATCCAATGAAGGATATTCTTCTAAAATAAGTATTTTTTATAGAGTTCAATCCTTAATTGTAATGTCTGAACCTATTGTCCAATTTAGCTTTGGGGCTCTTCATGAAAGTTTTATTGCTCTCTTTAATTTTTCACTTTCCAAAGTAAATTTCACATTCACTAGTGTCAAGAATTCATATTAGGTCTAAAATACAAAAAGAAATCTAGATTATGCTAGACAAGTGTAATTAAGATAAAAATGTGAAGACAAAAATTAACTAAGGCAATCAAAAAGCTCAGGTGAGATGGGAGAAGGAGGGTGATTTAAATACAAATTTTTTTCATTTGTGTGTTAACAGGAGGAGATAATGGAATAATATACCTGTGTTCCAAATTAGGGAGAGAAGTGTCGAAAAGGTTAATGAGATTAAAGCAGGTGTGATGTCTTATTTTGCGGATCATTTTAGTAGAAGAGGTTGACTTCGACCTACTATTGATGTTAATGATTTATCGAGAGTTTCGATTATATAGAATGAGGAGCTTGTTAATGCTTTTTGAGAGGAGGATGATTTTGGAGTGTGAGGGGGATAAAAGTCTGGAGCCTGGTGGTTTTAATTTTATGTTCCTTAAGAAGTTTTGGGGAGTGATCAAGGGAGAAGTGATGGGTACGCTTGCTGAATTCTTTAGAAATGGGAAACTACCTAAGTCTTTATTATCTTACTTTGTAGCGCTTGTGCCAGAAGTGTCTTGCCCACAACAGATCTCTGATTTTTGGCTTATCTCATTGCTATGTTACCTTTATAAGATTGTTTCCAAGCTTTTGGCGAATAGATTGAAAGAGATTATAGATTCAATAATTTCAGAACAACAATCAACTTTTATCCCAGAAGGAACATATTAGATAGTTTGCTTATGACTAATGAGGCAGTTGATTATATGTGGAGGCATAACAAGAGCTGTTTTGTGTTAAAGCTTAATTATGAGAAGGCTTATGACTCAGTGGAGTGGGATATCTTTTGTTTATATTACATAGCTTTGGATTTTCAAAAAAATGGGCCATTTGGATGGAAGCTTATGTGTGTGGAGGTAGCCTGTCAGCTTTGATTAATGGTTGTCCTACATCAGAGGTTCATATTGGGCGAGGCTTAAGGCAGGAGGATTGTCTTACCCTTTTTCTGTTTCTTGTGGCAGTGGAGGGGTTAGGAGTTCTTATGTGAAAGGTAGTGTGGCCTGTGGGTTGTTCTCTGGTGTGAAGATTGGGGTGGGGGACTAAATTTTTTTTACTACAATTTGCTGATGATACATTGATTATGGGAGAGGTTTCAGTTCAAAACTTGTTGACTTTGAAAGCAGTATTGCGTAACTTTGAGTTAATGTTAGGTATAAAAATTAACTTTCATAAAAGTTGTTTATTAAGGATTAACACTAGTGTTGACTTTGAAAACTTGGCTGTGGATTTCCTACATTGTCAGATTGGTAGCTTCCTATTAAAGTATCTCGAGTTACAATTAGGTGTTAACCCGAAGAAGCCTAGTGCGTGGAAAGGTGTGTTAGAGGCTCTTAAAATGAAAGCATAGATATTTATTGATTGAAGGTAGGGTGACTTTGATTAATGTCGTTCTTAATTCTATGTCATTGCACTTGTTATCCTTCTTTAAGGTGCTGAAGTTGGTGATAAAAGAGATTGTCACTATCTAACAAATTTTTTTATGGAAGGGTGTTAAGGATTGATCTAAAATCTCCTAAGTGAAATGGGAAACAATTTGTAGACTGCAAAAGAATGATGATTTAGGTATTAGGAATGTGCAGTGGTTTAACTGGGCGCTTCTTGATAAATAGTTGTGGCGAGGTGTTAATTGTTCTAGTTCATTGTGGGTGCAGGTGTTGGAAGTTAGGTATGGCAGATTAGCTTCTTCTATTCAGCGTCCATCAGTACACAACAAATATTCTTTGTAGTGGTGTGATTTGTTGGAGGTTATTCATCAAGAGAATTCATGGCTGGATGAGAAGTTAGATAGGAGTATAAGTGTAGATTTGTACACCCCTTTTTTGGAGATATGAGTGAGTAGGTAGGGTACAATTATGTGAGGCATTTTTGCGATTTTTTGCTGTAGCAAGAAATATTGAATCTTTTGTATTGGAGAATGGTTTTCATGATGACACAAGGTGGATTTGGGATGTTAGTTGGCACAAAGGACTCTTTCAACATGAGATCCTAAGTTTTAACTTTCATTAGAGCTTGTTGATGAGGTTCCTATTAAGGTGCTACAAGAAGATAAATGGGTATGGAAGGCAGATTTTTTAGGTTGTTATTCAGTAAAATCTACATGATCATGACTATTCAAACTTTTTGGTAGTTTTAATAGTATAGATCAATGTACGGCAGATGTCTTGCAAAGTTTATGAAGAGGGAAGGTCCCTCTTAAGTGTTTAGTATATTTTTGACAATTGTTATTGAATGCACTTCCTTGTAAATGTCTGCTGATTGATTGTAGTGTTTAAATTGACAATATAATTTGTTGTTTCTGTCACGGTTTGGAAGAACTTTTAAGTCATTTATTTTTAATGTGCTTAGTTTCATCTCGAATTTAGTACTTTACTGCGTGTTGGTTTGGATTCTCGATGATTTTGCCTTTAGATTTATCGATCCACTTGCTTGCTTGGGTTGGTGTTAATTGTAGTAAAAGAGAAGGATGCGTTTATTAATTGTTTGGGTAAGTCTAGTGTGGTCTTTGTAGTTACATAAAAATAGAATGATGTTTTCTAATAGTGTTTTGGATGAGAGAGAAGTCCTAGTTTCTATTATTCTGACGTTCTGAAAATGACTATCACTTGTTAGTAAATGAGAATCTATTTTGTTAGCTGATTGGTATCTGAATCCACAGAATTACATTTGCCTTAGCTTAGCATTAGTATGTTTTTGTCTTTTTAGTTTTTTGTATAAGTGTTAGTTTTTTTTCTATGTATATGAATTTTGGGTTCCCGTAAACTCTCTTTAATAATATATATTTTGCTTATAAAAAAAAATATTAACTAATTGTTATTTACAAATTTAGAAAATTAACTTTATTGCATAAGTGAACTTAACTTTTCTATTATAATATAAGCAACAATTATCATTATATATTGACTTAAAATATCATTAATTGATATTTATGGTACTTTTTCTATCAATTAGATTATTTTATACATGAAAAAAATATATAAACGTATTTAGTCTTCTTTCCAACTACAAGAAAAAAAATATTTATCATATATAAAGTATTATTAATATTTTATTAACTATATTTATGATTTTTTCTATTGATCTTTGTATTCATCCTATCTATAAGTTGTATATCAATAAATATTTATATTTCTTGAATCATAAACAATAATTTTTAACTTAAATATATGAGTTTTCAGTCGCTTAAAAATTTACGATTCTTTTATTTCATATCTCATTTTTAGTTTTTTTTAGACAAATTCACTATTTTTTATTTTTAATTAAAATATATATTTGATTCCTATAATTAATACTTATTTATAAATTAGTTCTTATACTTAAAAAAATTATGTTTTAGTTTCTATATAAGTATTTTATTTCATTTTAATTTTGGACATTATAATACTATTAGGAACATAAATTAAAACATAACGAAATATTTGTATAATAATTCAAGCGTAATTTTTTTAAGTATAAAATTAATTTATAAATAAATATAAATTATAGAGATTAAATATATAATTTAACCTAAGAATTATTTTTCACAAATTCACTTATAGATTACTTCCGCTATTCTGTTGCATAATAAAATATTATTAAACTTTTTACTATATTCTGTAATATCATTATCTCACTTTTTATTATTCTTTATTAAATAGATATTAATTAGTAAAAATAAAACTATAAAAATATTAATTATTTATTAATTTATAAAACAAGAATGAAAAGTGAATAAAATAAAATAACTAAACTGTAAAAATAAAAGGTAATATATATTAAGTTGGACTGAAAAAAACTAAATTTTGAAAGGTCTAAAAAATTTGGCAGCAACCTAGACAGTCAGGTTTGGCCCAAAATTAAACGTGGGGCATTGGACGGGACAAGTGGCATATGATAAACTGGTATTAGCTGGAGTTAGTATTCACACGCAGAAAAATTTAGAACAAAAATAAACTGAAAATACAATGTATCTTTTTATTTTCTTGGTTTTATTTATTTTTTAACTTGTTCCTTTACGATGAAGAGATTCAATTTGAACCAAATTTGAATCGTTTCTTAGTGCACCAAATTTGAAACCAAAGTGACCTAATTTGTGAATTAATGAGAAGATTGGTTTAAAAGAAATACTCGAAACCCAACTAGTTATTACGTAATTGGTGAACTTTGACACATTTTATTAAGGAGTGTCATTAACTTGAAACAAGAAATAAATCAATGCTTTAAAAGCAATGGTTGTTTTTAGGTTAATTAAGGACATAAAAGGGGTATATAGCTTCATGTAAGAAACTATTGAAAGTGGGAAATTAACTAATGCCCCATCCCTCTTTACGCTTAGTTTCTTAGCTCAAAAGGCAAGATTTTTAGGTGATGGCGATGGCTAATGCGTTACTTCAATTTTCAGCCCTCAATAATACACGCAAATCCCATTCTCTTAACCAAAATTACTGCCAACTTCCTCATTTTTTAACCAAACTCATCCCTTTCTTTCCATCCACGCATGCCTTCATTCAAACATGCTCATGCCTACGCTCCTAAATTGCTTACACAAAAATCTTTTATTTTTTCTGCTTTCTACACCTAAAATGGATTAACCTTTTTTTAATATACACTTATCTTAAAAAATAAAAATTGAAAATTTATTATGTACAATATATTATATAAAATATTGTTAAAAATTTAAATTTATGGAAAATATATATATTTATAATATTTTATTATTTCTTTACTGAGTGACTTAAGATGTACTAATTACTGTTTATTTATTAGATTGAGTATAAATTATTTTAGAATAGAGTATTTAATGAAATTGACTAACAAATCATTGTGTGGCTGAAAACAATAATGCATATTTTAATTAGCACATTATGGTTTATCAATGCATATTTCTTACATCAAAGAATGTTTGTGTTATGAATACGACTGTTTATTATTACTATTACTATTATTATAAGTCTCGATTTTGTAAAATCCTCTCTTTAATGCCTTTTCACCGTCATAATAACTTAAAATATAAAATCTACAAAATAATGTTATTAAACAAATTTTAAATACTAAGAGCTTGTTTTTGTATTATATTTTATTTAAAAAAAAAAACTGTTTTTAGAAGGAAATCAAACCAGCCTAAATATATAGCATTGTTTTCAAACATTAAGTTAACTGAAACGATGTTATAAGATTTAAATTTCCTCAATTCAATTATTAAATTAAAAGCTCCCCTTTCAATAGGTTAAATATACCAAAATTTATATAAACAAAAATTATTTAATAATTCATCAAATAACTTTATTTTAATATTACAATTTTAAAATATAAATAAATATTTAATTATACAATTATATATTTACAGACATCTTATTTATTAAAATATTAATATATATGATTAATATGGATAGTAATTTTTTTTAATTTCGTTAAATTGATGAAATTTAGTTTTTATAAGCATTAAATTTTGTCAATTCAACTCTTAAATTAAAAATCCTCTTTCAAATGATTAAGAATATTAAAATTCATACAAATAAAGTTATATTTATAAATGCTTAATTTATCAAAAACTTAATATGAATAATCAACATGAATATATTATTTTATTTAATTGTTGGACCGATAAAATTTAATATTTATAAAAATTTATTAAAGAAATAACTTGATCCCACTCTTACTAACTTTAATCCTAGAAAAAAGTCCCTTTAGTGATAGCACCCCTCATCAATCCCCCAAACCTTTCATCACAAATAAAAATAAAAAAGAGATAAAAGATCACCTTGTTTAAGGCCTCTACTAATCACGACTTCCTTCGTGAGCTCCTATTAATAAGGACCGATAAATGACCACTATATGTACAAGCCTCCATCCACCTTACCCACTTCTTCTTAAAGCCAAATTTTCGTAACATATATAATATGTATTTCCAATTGATTGAATTGTACACTTTTTCATAATCTACTTTCAACATAAAGCATTTATTTTTACTTTTCTTAGCATAATCCACTACCTCATTGACAATAAGCACACCATCTAACATGTTTGTCCTTAGTATGAATGTCGATTGTTGCTCATTTATTATGCCTGCTAGCATATCCTGCATTCTATTTGCAAGCACCTTTGAAATAATTTTATCAAGACATCCCAATAAAGATATAGGTCTATACTCACTTACACTTTAGGGATTCTTTGTCTCTAGAATGAGTGCTACAAAATAGAAGAGCAACACTTTGGGAATTGCGGCATTCACTTATGAACATGAAGTTGAATCCGTCAGGACCTAGACTCTTATCCCCCTTGCACTCTCTTACCATACTTGACACACCTTTCACAAACCACTTCTTCCCTACCTTTTGTGCCAAGGGAATATCCCTATGCCTCCTCACCTACCAAATACCATCAACCAAGTCTTTTTGCCGATTTGACTCCTCCCCTAACAAGTCTTCAATTTCATTTTTGTATCTAACACTGTAAGCTCTAATGTCATGTCATCAATTTTCTTATCCACATCTCCAAACACTTCTCGATTCCACCCCCTAAGAGCAATTTTAACATTAGTTAACCTTCCTTTAATGCGTTTTGTTGCCTATGACTTGCTAACATTGTCATTTCATATATGCCTTCTTAACTACCTTGTGAACACCGATAACATTGATCATTGATTGGGTTCAGACGATTTTGCACAAATATGGTCAACTAAAGGTAATCGAATAAGTTAAGTTTATATCCAAATTTATCCAACTACTGCTATTGATTTGATCGAGTTCGGATGATATGGTTAATGTGTAAAACCTTAATTTAATTCTCAAATATAAATAAATTTCACAAAATGAAAGTAATAAAAATATTTCATTCAAATAGTTTCCAATGCATTGTTCATAAAGTATTTCAAAATAAGGATGAATTACAATTTGAATCAAATAATAGCTATAAGACTTAAATAATACATTTCAGCTAAAAAATAGTTTAAGTCCTATAGCAGTATCATCCATTCCTTCACTGAGCTCAGTGCTGATCATCTTAGTCACTTGAAAAATAAATGTAATGGTGAGTACTCTACATTACTAAACACACAAGTATAGAGTCTCACCTGATATATTTCCACACATTCCTAACCTATTTTAGATCATTCATTAACTAACTCAAACCAATGATTTAAATATTACATTCTCATTCATGCATAGGTGCACTCACTGCACCATCAAATAATCCATACACGGGTGCGCTCACTACACCTTCAATCATTTCACACTCACATGTGTGCTCACTGCATGTAGCCACACTCACTGTGGCACTGTGATTACAAATTTCTGATGCCCTCAACCTTAGGGACTTAGTTCACACCATGGATGGTCGCCAGATAACCCCTACCTTATGGATACAAAGTGCGCAGTCATGAGCTCCTTAGTAAAGGTGTTAGTTAGAGGCCGAGTCAGGAGGAGAGTGTGTGGCCTATGGTGCACCCACGCTCACTATTGGTGTCACTACCACCCTCTATTCTCCAAGGTATTTCTACCGCCCTCATCTTCAGTGTATCGTTGAACCATTCATGGTTTCTAATCATTCCAAACATCATCACAATCACATCCAACATGTCATTCACACACGTTTCCAACCATTCAAATTATTCAACATCAATCAATGGCCAGCAACCACACACAGTCACCCATAAAAGGTTCAACCATTTCATCACACATCATATTCAACATTAATCACATTGTATTCAAACACAACATTTTCTATCACAATCCCACTATAATCAAATCACTTTTATTAAAACACTCATATTCCAATATTCCAATCATTCTCATCCATAAACATAACCGTACAAACGAATTCTAAGCATAAGAGATAGGGTGAGTCCTCCCTTACTTCAAAGTAAAGACCCACAACTTAAATCAACAATGAGGTAGTTCGCAGGCTCTTTTTCTTGAACTTCCAATGTCAAAATTCAAAATTTCTTGGTTCATTGTGTTCCTAGTTCAGAGAGAAGTCTATCAAAATCCTTTGAGCCAAAATGACCAAGAGCTAGTATTTTTTAAAAAAAAAATCAGAAAGAGTCATGCACTTATTACAGAAAACTAAAAAACTTTAGATTTGCCCAATGTTTGTAAAATTATGCATAACAGATTCAAACGAAGTCCAAATCATGATATGCAAATTGTGTTAGAAAGCTAAGATCTTAAGGATCAAAATCAAAATTTAAAAATCCAGATTTGACTCACAAAAAAGTGCAAAAAAAATTAAAATACACTCTTGTTTACGCATATTTTTTAGCTTTGCACTATTTTTGTAATTCATTTTGTAAGGCATTCATATAAAGTCCAAAATTAATATAAAAATATGAGTTGGAAAGCTATTCTCATTTAGTTTATGAAAATAAATTTTTGGGATTAAATAGATTACTCAAAAATTTAGAAAAATATTTTCTTCCACTATTAATGCCGAAAATGTAAAAATAAAGGTACCCACATATTATAGGTGATTGAGGGGACAAACAATGTCAAATTTAAGCTCAAGATGTACTATTGGAAAGATAATTCTATAAGGAACATATATCATATTTGCATGTCAATTTTGGAGACCACAAAGACGAGAAAAATAGCCTCCTTTGCTACTAGAACAATAGAATGTAGAACAAGGAAGATATCTCACTGTTTTCACTATAACTTGTGAATTTTATGTCCATTTTGAGTGAAAACACTTGCATTTAAAAGCTAATTTTGTAAGGATCACAAAGGAATGATTGCATTCAAGTTTTTGAGACCAGAAAAAATGAAAACTAATCTCACTTGTCGCTACAACTCAAAAAACGCAGAATAACAAGGAGTTTTACCGTTTTCCTTGTAACTTAATGATCTGATATTTGTTTTGGGTGAAATAAGTTGCTTTAAAAAGCTTTTTCACTGTACAATCTGAATATGTAGATGTTAGGCTAAAAAAAAATACATTCAAATGGTCAAAATTGACTCACATAGTAGTTGGAAGCAGAAAGCTCCAAACTTTTTCATAGAGAAGGTGCAAAAATTGCATCTCCTTGTTTTGATAAGTGAAAACACTAAGAAGATGGAAACCTTGTTTCAATGTTCAAAAAGACAATCTCACCTCTTTAACATGCAAGAATGGGAGCAACTATCTTGGTTCAATGGCGGTTGCAGTTTGGTTTCTAGGAGGAGAAAAAGTGAAAAGTTTGGTTCTTTCTTGCTTGGAGAGGGAAGGGGTTCTCTTTTTGGTGATGAGGAGTGGCAGTGTTGGGTCAGAGCTCATTGTAAAACAAAGGTAACTGGTAGGGAAGAAAAAAGAAAAACAAGAGTGAGGTTACTAGAGCGAGAAAGAAATCGTGAAATGTAACTTGGTGTTGCCACCACCATTCTTCCTTTTCAAGCCACCTTCTTCAACACATGACATTATACATGCTACCTTTCAACACATGGCTGCCACCTTGCAAGGTTTTGCCACCTTTTGACACACGACGTTACACATGTCATTCCTTCCTTCCTTATAACACATGCAAGAGCAAGATGAGATTTTCTCCTTTATTTAGAAACAAAATTACCACCAAGCCAGGGAAGAGATTCATTCGGGTTTGAACTTGAGATCTCCAACTCTAAACTAAAGGCTAACCCTTTTATCACTGCACCACCTTTGCCAATGCATATAATATTTACAAATCAAATATAATTAAGGAATTTCTAAATAATCCAAAGCATTGAGAATATTCATCTTTCAAATAAATCAAACATATATTTAAAGATGAATTATTTTAATGAAATAAAAATAAATATTTTTATCTCAAAACTTCTTTAACTAAAATCCTAAAATTTTGTAAAATACATTGAATTATTTTTAAAAGAGATAAAATCATGTTAATACACATGAACATGGAGGAAATAAAAATTAGAATGCTACAACCTGCCTCTTACCTATCCCTTGCCTCCATCTTAACTAATTTATTAATCACTTTCATAGAATTTCTATGTACTACTAGACCCACATCTTCTCCAATTTGCAATATTTTTTTACCAATTCTCATTTACTTGAAACTGACCGTACCTGGAAACAGAAACAAACTTGCTTCGACGTTGACACTACGACGTGTCCCAAACATTTCATCCTAACTTGCATTTAGCGGAGTGGATTGAAATGTACTTATATTACATTTTAAAACATGTTAGACGAAGGTAAGGTAAGTTCACACGTTGAGTTAAATATTTTATAAATTTAATAATAAAAATCTTTAAAATAATGTTTTTATATATTATTTTTTTACATATATAAATTTAATAAATATTAAAAGTTGAATTTTATTTCTAATAAAAATGGTTATTATGTAAGTTAGAGTTTAATTATATATATAATTTAATTATTATAATTTTTTTTTATAATTTTAAGTAGGTCATCTCGCTAATAAAATAGAACGAGTTGAACCTAGTTATTTTTTTAGAACTTCAGAAGTTCATAACAAGACGGGATAAGGTGAGGTAGATTGACCCTTTTGTCATCCTAGTGTCTTATTTTCTATAAGTGAAAATTGTGTCCAAAATTATTAATTAATTGACTTACAAAGTTGAATTATATATATTATGGCCAGTTAAGTTTAAATTTATTTTATACTTCATCAAATAAAATAATTTTAAAATACAATACACATTTTAAAATATAAATAAATGTTAACAGCATAATCACAAAAATATAATATATAACTCAATAAGTTAATTAAAACTATTCTTGAAATAACTAAATTCCTTACTAATAGATATAATGTTCTATGCTAACGTATCTATAATATATAGCATCTATAATATATAAGAAAAGAATTTTCTTTTATCAGTGTAAATCTAAACTCTTACATTTAATTTAAACTTTTTAAATATTATAATAATTTTTTAAATTTAATGATTTTTTTCAAATATTTTTAATGATCTATAGTATGTTTAATAAAAACTAATAAATGTATTATGATAAATAAATATAACATTCAATAGCATTATATTAATGAAATATGTATTACATTTAATAAGTTTGATATTTAATACCAGTATGTAGAAAAATTTATTTATACATATACGTAGTTATTAAATTCTGTAATGAATAGTTTATGTTTAATAGTAATTATTAAATAAATTTAAGTAATTTAAGAAGTCATAAATTTAATAATCAAATAATATATTTAATAAATCTTATAAAAATATTATGATTAATAAATATAACATTTTAAAGTTAATTGTATAATATATTTCTTACAAATATAACATTAAATACTAATATGTAATAACTTTTCTATCTCTATATATATTTGCTAAGTAATTAATTTTTATCATGATTATATTTATTTATTATTAATTTTAAATAAATTTTATTAATATAAGGGGTTATACATGCAATAAATATATAGATATATAATATTTAATAAATCCAATAAATATAAGTTTCAATGAAATCGTTTTAAGTTAATTGTTAAAAGATAAAAGAGAATTAAGAAGTCAAAAGATGAAAAAACAATAGAAAGTATCGAAGTCTTTATTATTTGAAGATTTTGTAGTGCAAGTCGTTGTTCCTTATTCAACATACTGTGAGTGGATAGCTACCAATTCCATGTATGTGTCGCCTAACGCACCATAAATGGAAATATCACCGTAATATGATTGAGTACTTTATTCTATCTCACCTTAAACATTCTTTCTACGCTCAACACAAAAATGCTTATATAGTCAAACTAATAACTTCAAAATAAATTAAAAGAAAAAAGAAAAACAAAATGACACAAGAAAGTTTTAATAAAAATAAAATAAAAATATCATGTGAATTTCTTACTGAAAAAATTAATGCCAAATAGCATTTCTAGTGGAAGAGATTTTAATAATATACAAGATTTAGGACCTATACGACTGCAGTTTTATATTATATTAAATATTTTATTATTAATTATTTATATTGTATTATTAATAATATAATTTTTTAATCGTATTAAGTATATATTTAATAAAAAGGTTTATATATATATATATATATATATATATATATATATATTTGAATTTAATAATTCCAGAAAAATTATCACAAAATTGATTAGAATGTTCTAGACGACATAAGAAAGTAGAATTTTTCCTTTTTTTAAAAAAAGAACATAGATAACAAATTTTATTGTTATTTAACATTTACTTT
Source organism: Abrus precatorius (assembly GCF_003935025.1). Classification (NCBI taxonomy): domain Eukaryota; kingdom Viridiplantae; phylum Streptophyta; class Magnoliopsida; order Fabales; family Fabaceae; genus Abrus; species Abrus precatorius. Next base: position 11,399,553 of record NW_020874303.1, read on the forward strand.
TACACTTTATAAAAGTTTTAAATCTTTGAATTATTTTTAAATTATAGTCGTTAGGAATTAACCTTTTTATTTTTTTCATATCTTAAATTTAATTATTCACTTTAAAAATTTTATTTGTTTGTTGAAAATTATATATATTTAATTTTCTTAAAATAATTATTTTTATGATTGTTTATCACCTCAAATTTTAAATTTTTTCTTACTGTCAAATAAATTCTATTAATTTTTAAATTTGTCTTTATATATACAAATTTTAAGTTATTTATTCTTTTACTTTATCAAATGAACTATTCATATTTTTCTTAATAATTTTAAAATTAAATTAAAAATAGTACTTTCGAAACAGTGTAGCTTTTGGTTATGAAAATTGCATTAAATCCTCTGATGAATATCCAAGGTAGTCTTACTTTTTTATTTTATTTGAATATGATTAGTTCGTATATAAAAGATAAATGTTAGCCAAATTAAAATATAAGCATATATACATGCATTTTAAAAGTTTTAATTCCATATGCTATATATTTCCATTTTCAATTCAATCTTAATTCTGAATTATTTAACATAAAAATTAAAAATCTATGTCACTTCGAAATTTTTGTTTTATGAAAGTCAATTTGAAAATTAATGATTTTTAATTCTTAAATCTCAATCAATTTGAGAATTTTATATTTAAGATTTGAGATTGAATTGAAAATTGGGGTATGTAAAAACATAAGCAATCGAAAAATTTTCAAAGAGTATATATAATTTATTCTTATGTTATAAACTAGCAAGTGTTGTATGCATTTTATGGATATTTTTAAATTTTTTCTATTTTAAAATATTTGAAATAATAAAAAATATGTATAGTCAACTTAAATAAAAAAAAAAGTTATAAATAGCTTAAATTTAGACAAAAACAGAATATTCTTTAAATTAATATATCTGATTTGAGAGTAAAAGCAACTAAAAATTGAGATGATATTACAAATTTTAATACTAAAGGAATCATTAAAGGTAATTAAAAATGGATAATTTTAATATAAAAATAAAAATTTAAAAGTAATTAAATTTGAGACTTGAAGAGGGAAATGTTTTAAAATTTTAAAGGATATAAAAAAAATATATTAAACAATAGTGAAATCATGCATCAGAAAGAGAAACAAAATATAATAGATGTCTTAAAGCATAAAGATAAATCTTCAAACATATAATATAAAAGTTTATTTGAGTCTTTTTCTTAAGAGTGGCAAAATGTTTATACATATTTTCCTTTTATTATGCAGGTTAATATATGTCTGTCTCAATTTTGTGACACATGTTTTGTTTGTAAGCTTCTATATTACATCAAATCAAAATTTACTTCTTCACTTAATTATTCAATTAATTGTGATTTTATGTTTTTAAATATTTTAATTTATACTTTTTCAATCAACATTGTAATAAAATATTTACCAATATTTTCTAAAACAATATTGTATTATTAAATTAATGTTAGAACTTGTCAAATAAAGTTTCAAATATTTAATATTTTTATATTTATTTTTAGAAAAACATTATTTCGTCAATATATTCAAATTTATATATTATGTTAATTTATAATATCTGTATAATTTGGAGAGAGAAAAAAACCTTATTCGCATATTTTAATTCTATAGTCGCCATTTTAGCTTGGATCCTTTTGAGTTTGATCTACTAAAGAAATAGTTTAAATTCAGCTGATTTAGTTCCTATCTAATAAGTGACATGTTTTCGAAATAATATTTTACAATATTAATCAATTATATATTATATAGTGTAATCTCTATTTACATAATAACAGTATATATATAAAGAGATTATAATATGAATGTTGTTAATTAGGAAAATAAATAAATCCCTTTACATTTATAATTTCCTTAAGCATGAAAAGCAAATCTGGTCTGCGATGATTGAATTGAATGTTACCCACTTTGAGGTTTTTTGATAAAGTAATTAATCTCTGCACAATTGATGTTGCATACATATGGTGGTAGAAAGACATGAGTAATAGCAATGTGCAGCACAAAGGGGTTGACATTGTTGGTAAACAAGCACAAAGCACCCGAAATGAACAACTAAAACTAATTCGAATTTTCTTTGAAACTTTCATTGATTCCAAATTCTGGTAACACCCCAGTGTTGGTTTCGTCTCAGTCTCTAGCATCCAATTTCTATAATGACACTTTCCTTCTATCATACAATTCATTCTCTCTCTAGAAAACCAGCTCTAACTTCCCTATAAATATATAACTCTTGCTTTGGCATTTACCAGAAATCTATCTATCATCCATCCAACTTTTTCTTCCCTTCATTCAGTTTGTTCCTTTTTTCCATAAAGTGAAAACATATGATCAGAATGTCTCCACAAAGTGTACCTCTTTCACTTTTCATCATAGTCTTTGTCTCATTTGGCTTGTGTCTTGGCTCTCCCCTAGAGGACACATATCATCTAACAAACTATCAACATTACTCTAGGCCAGGGAGGTTGATGAAGCAAAATCATCAACATTTTGGTACCATGCAAAAGGGTCATGGATCAACCCAATCTACAATGCCTCACAAAACGGTTAATGTTGATGACTATGGAGCCAAAGCTTATAATGGAAGTGATGACACTCAGGTAATTTAATAACATTAGACATATATTATATTAATTTAAGTCTATTCACTCATCAATCTCTCACTTTACTTTTCTTTCTCTCATATTTTCCTTTAGGCATTTGAGAAGGCTTGGAATGAGGCATGTTCTAAAGGGGGTGTTCTTGTAGTCCCTGAAAAAAAGGTCTATCATTTAAAGCCAATAATTTTTTCAGGACCATGCCAACCCAAAACTTCCTTCATGGTGAGACTAAAAATTTCAACCAATAATTAGTGATGAATTAGCTAATTTTAATTTACCCTTTAATGTTCAAAAAACTAATTGCAATTTCGTGTTTGCTTCATCATGCTAACTAGGTCTATGGAACAATCAAAGCATGGCCTAAATTGTCAGCATATGAAGATGATAGACGACTCTGGATTAGGTTTGAAAACGTCACGAATCTCAGAGTTGATGGTGGTGGCACTATCAATGGCAACGGGAGAAAATGGTGGGATAGCTCATGCAAAACTAACCAAAGCCTTGTAAGTTAATGAATTTGATTAACCAAAGATAATAATAATAATAATAATTATTATTAGTATAGGTTAATGGTTTGGGTTTTATCAACATTTAATTATCCTATATCAATATATAATTATTCTTGTGATTTTCGATACTGACCATTATTTCTTTACACTCCTTTTGTTTCACAGCCGTGCAAAGGGGCGCCAACAGTAAGTTTATGTTTTTCTTCGTAGGATGAACTTTTATTTTATGTTAATGCACGGCGCTCTGTTTCTATACTAACTATTTTTCTTTGAAATTTTATTAAATAGGCTGTGACTTTCTATGAATGTAACAACTTGACTGTGACAAACCTAAGGTTAAAAAATGCACAGCAAATGCATGTAAGGTTTCAAAGCTGCAACAATGTTATAGCTTCCAATTTGATCGTAAGAGCACCAGGGGACAGCCCAAACACAGATGGAATTCACGTCACCGATACACAGAACATTATCATAAGCAACAGTATAATTGGGACAGGTGAAAACCAAAATCAACACAAAAATATATAAATATAAATAAAATACTTCAATTTTAAAATTTCTAATTTGTTTATCTCACCATTTTATTGAAGGCGATGATTGTATTTCCATAGTAAGTGGCTCCCAAAATGTTCGAGCTACAAACATCAAATGTGGACCAGGACATGGAATAAGGTAATTATGATTAATTAATTATACCGCAAATAACTCAAGTTGCAGTTTTCTTTAGGTGAATTAGACATTGATTGGTTAAAAATAATGATGTTGTATTATGTTGCAGCATTGGAAGCTTAGGAGCTGGTAACTCAGAAGCAGAAGTCTCTAATGTGTTGGTAAACAAAGCCATCTTAGCAGGAACTACTAATGGAGTTAGGATAAAGACATGGCAGGTAAGTGTTGAACTTTGCTGTTAGGCACTCTACAACATTTGAAACGGTTGAGAATAAAAGCTATTTATGAATTTAAACTGCAAAAAGTGGAATTGAAATTACCCACTTAATTTAATATTTGGCTTTACAAATAATTAAACTTTATACGAATTGGGGACTAGTGATCAGAAATTGCCCAAATTTTAGGCACAATGAGACTATTATATTGGGATTTGACCAATGATACAGGGATTGGTGACATGAGGCAATAGTGCACCCAGGTTTTGCAAATGTCAAATTTATTAGCTTTTTACCTTTGATTTGACCTATAAAGTCATGAAACAAGTTTTATCTGGTGGGTCACCACTTCTGACTGACCCAATTTTGACCTACAATACTTCAACCAACCCAGTTTGGCAATTTTGCAGTCCACCAATTCCCAACTTTCTTCACACAAGTCAACAGCAATTTATTTTTTAAAAAATAATTGTAGTTCAACTCTCTTCTATCCATACCTCTCAACAAATTCGAACCAGTAAAGATTTTTTTTTCATTTGTTTTTCGTGGGATTGCATGACAATTCCCATGGCAAAATTCTTTACGGTTGAAGCCAGAAAAACACCACATTTTCTAAAGCTTAATGCTCAAAGCATTTAATAGTCAATGTTTTATAAAAGATATTCTTTCAATCGCTGGTGCATAAGCTAAATTAACATTAAACAAAAAGTTTAAATTATGTTTTTTTCTTAATAATTTCTTTCATTCTCAAATTCATCTTTATGGTTTAGAAGTTTTCGATAAAAACCTTATACTTTTATGAGTTTATCCTTTCTTGCTAATGGGTGTTGAACAATTGCCGGCAAGTATGGACAAAATCAAAAAGTTCTAGCAAAGAAAACCCATTCAAAACCTCAAAATTATATTGAAGTAAAACTAAAGAAACCTACAAAGTAATTTAACAAAGAATATTGAGAGAGATTCTTCATTATATTCAATACATAATTAGTAACAATGGAAGATCATTTTTTTTTTTTGAAAGATGAGAGGTGTTTTGATTATGATATCTTACATATTTTTCACTCAATCCCACCACAGGGAGGTTCTGGCTTTGCAAAAAACATCAAATTTCTGAATATAGCAATGCGAAATGTGACTAATCCCATAATCATAGATCAAAACTACTGTGACCAGGAAAAACCATGCAAAGAGAAGGTAATTTTTAAAGCTCTAAAATTTTGGCATTATAAAATTGCATAAAAATTGTCACAATCACAACCATCTTGGAATTGAAAAATGGCAGGATTCAGCAGTGCAATTGAGCAACATTGTGTACCAGAACATTAGAGGAACAAGTGCATCAGAAATTGCAGTGGCACTTAACTGCAGCAAAAGCATTCCTTGCCAAGGAATATACTTACAAGATGTGATTTTAACACCACAAGACAGTGGCAGAACCATTGCTTCATGTGAAAATGTAAAATATGTCCAAAGGGGAAAGTTTTTTCCTCAATGTTATTCTCGAACAAAGAAGGAAGCATGAAGTTATTAGAATTTGTAAATACCAAATTAGTTATTCAGGACTAGGCACAAAGGCATTTATATTGTAGTCCAAAAACAATTTCAAAACACCATTAATTCAATAAAACATTTGTTCTTGTCAAGTTCAATTATTGTCATTAAGGGATTTGTTTTGTGATTCTCTGTAACAGTAGTAATTTCGTAAATGCAAGAGATCTTATATAATTATGAAGTTTAATTTCATATTATCATGAAAGCTTGTATTAATTTAACAAGATTCTGTCTCTTATTAGGAGATTTAATCATGCTTTGTTTTGTTTCGTAAAAGGGGAGCAGGGAATCTTTTGATACTTAATTTTTGATAGAATGTGAATTTTAGAATGTTACTCTTCAGACAATGTAATGAGTAAATGTAAGCTTTTAAATGGCAAAACCCCTTTAATCCCCTCTCTCTCACACAAGAATCAATGTCCCTAAAGGCATTTATTAAAAAAAATTATGCTAAAATATATTAACAATCATGGTTAAAATACATTTATGACATTTTTAATAAATTTTAATTTTAATTTTTGTAAGCAATTCTTGTAGCAATGGTTAGTAATTTCAAAAAATATTTTATATATTTAGAAGTTAAGTTTTAGGGAACAAGGTAAATACATATTTTAAGTTCAAATATTTGTATAATATTTATACGAAAAATAATATATTAAATTTATATTAATTATTTATTTTTATTATAAAAAGTTATGATAGTAAAAAGGCATATTTTTTCTTTATCTTCCAAAATTAAATTATCAAATATATTCTTATTTTCGTAGTACGGGTATTTTTAGAAGATGTAATCTTAGCAATTCGTGTTTAAGTTAATGTATTCGTGCTTGGTGATATTCTAACTAACTTTTTCTGATACAAAATTTAACGCTTGTTGACTTGATGTCGTGTGATCCTTCTGTGACGTTCTCAAATATTCATCATCACAAAAGGATGAAATAACATCAATGCTTAGTTAGATTTTGTAAAAAAATGACTAATCTGGTATTTACAAATTATTTATTTAAAAAATATTTCTTAAAAATACATTTTTCATAGAATAAATTATTATAAAATTATTTTTTTCATTTTATAAAATATAATTTAAATTATTTTATAATTTCTTTTGTTTGAATTACTATTTATTACAAAAACTATTTAATTGTAAAGAAATTATAATTTAACATCAAATTTTAATATTATATAGATTTATTACTTTACGTGCATTAAAGGTAACATAAAATAAGATAAAAGTCAATATTTTTGTTAATTTTATCTTATCATTATCCAATTTTTGCTGACACTTATAATGTTATATGATTCTGTCTATTTATTTATGAGTAAAATCAAGTATATTTTAATATTAAATGATGTATCTATTAAGTAGAACATATAATTAATCTACATAATAATATCAAGTTTTTATATTCATTAATTATAATGCATTTGTGAAGTTATAGTTTTTATATTACTAAAATTTAATTAAAAATAATTTTTATTTCATAAATCTATATATAAGAAAATTTAATTGTATTTTAACATATTTGTTATTTAACACCCTTATTTTTGTTATTTATTAATTTTTTATTTTGTGATGGTTGTTAATGCATGTTATTTGAAATTAGGAGAGTTTTAAGTGTGTAAATTACAAAATTTATCCCTGTAGTGAGATTTGGCTCGCTGTAGCGAGAGAAGTCATCCAGAATAAGTCTCTCTAAAACCCTCTTGCTGTAGCTAAAATGACAAACAACAAGCGGAAAATTTTGTCTGATTTTTTTGTTGCAGCGAGAGACAGCTTGCTGCAGTGAGAATGTCGCGAGTTAAGAGGTATTTAACAATTTTCAAGTTAAAAAACCTAGATTATAATCCAAGTGATGACCCATCTCCATTTCCTTTGACCTCTCTCCTCCCTTTTCTTAGAAAATCTTTGACAAAACTTCAATCTTTCTCTGATTTAAGCTTGAGAGTTCACTTTCTTGCTTTTTAGTAAGTTCTTGAAGCTTGATTCTCTATTCCGTTGGTTATTGTTTTGTTTTTCACCTCTAAATAGGATTTCTTGTGAACCCAACCTTTTGAACAAAATCTCTCATAAACCCTTTACTAAACTTTCATTTCAAAGTAAGGATGGTTCTATCTTATTACTAAGAACATGGTATATTTGTGCTCATAAAAATATTTTGATGTATACATGATTTTGAATATACATTGAATAAAAACATATTTTTATTGTGTTTGAAGATGTATATGATCTTTATTTTGAGCATGTATGCATGTATGTATGGTGTGGATTGAGTCTGAAATTGACCAATCCTCGATAGTGATTGATTGATGTATGTTATAATAATAACTTGAGCAAAATAAAGAGATGAAAGGATGAATAATACGTTAGCAGAAAAATAATGAGTTCAAGCTATGACGACTAATGAGAGGAGTAGAGTCATAATGAAAAACATAAAAATAAAATATAAAAAGAGAAATAGAATAGACTCTGATTTTTATATAGATTTATTGCTCAACATGCATTATATGTACATAAAATAAGATAAAAATTTATATTTTTAGTTAATTTTATCTTATCTTTATCCAATTTTTACTACACTTGTAATGTTATATAATCTTGTCGACTTATTTATGATTAAAATTAAGTATATTTTAATATTAAATGATGTATCTATTAAATATAACATATAATTAATCTATATAATAACATCAAATTTTTATATTCATTAATTATAATGCATTTGTGAAATTATAGTTTTTTTATTACTAAAATTCAATTAAAAATAATTTTTATTCAATAAATCTATATATAAGAAAACTTAACTGTATTTTAACATATTTGTTAAATAAAATATATAGTTTAAACTACACAATTAAATATTAAATTCATTAGTTATAATATATTTATTATGTTATGGATTTTCATATTACTAAAATGATTATTAAATTAAAAATAGTTATGGATTTAATATCTTAAAAATATACAGTCTAAGTATTATTTTTTATTATTATTTTAAACAAAATTATAAACATGTTTCTCAAAAACAAAATTTTATAACATAGATAAATTGGTAAAATATATATGGTAATTCATTCCTTTGTTTTTTGCTTAATTATTGTTTTAAATAAAAGATTAGCGTTAATATATATATATATATATATATATATATATATATATAATAAATGTAAATGTTATTAGTTTTTAGTTAAAATAACTTGAAATTTTTCCACAAATAATTAGATAATAAAGTAAAACAATAGCTATCATGAGACTTGCACTATTTTTATAATATAAACGAATGAAATTATATTGGTGTATAGACAATAAATTTAAAAATTATTTTAAAATATAAATAATATGATAATATAAATTCATATTTAATTTTTATCCTTCAATTTTTTATTGTGCAATTTTATTTTATTTTTTTACTTTTGTTATCATTAAGCAAATTTCATTTATTTGTTAAGTTATCATTTGCGAACAAGAAACTCACGAGAAAGAATAACGTCCTTTCCATCCCCTTCACAAAAATTTGCAAATTCATGTTTTCTTCATCTCTTACTCCTTTCCCATATCACTCTTCTAGTTCTTCTCCTCTTCCTTCTTATCTTCATTGTTGTTACGATGATAACTCCTTTTTCTTGAATGTTATGTGGGAACAAATCACCTTAGAGACATGACACAATGAAAAAGAAAAATTCCTCAAAAAGTTTTTGAGATTATTTTTAAAAAATACTTTTATTTTAAAAATGGTAACTAACATTTAACATGTAGAAATAGATTTCCTCCCTTTATAATAAAAAATGGACAACAAAGAAATAAATAGATAAAGAAATAATGCTAAAAAAATTAATATAGAAAACTTCCTCAACGTGGAAAAGAAAATATTAAAACATCTCATTCTAAATTAAACCATCCATCATAATTAAAATACTATGACATAAAGCAAAATATCTCATAATCTCATTTAATAGTAAGAGTATTTACAGGTTGAGTTGAGTCGATTTTGGCACACACAAAACTATCCAACTTGATTAAAATATAGTGAGTTAGGATGAGTCAGTTTTTCTTAGTTTTCAATTGGTGATCTAAACCAAACTCAACTCAATCATGAACAAGGTGGTTCGACTTGGGTAACATAATGAAATTTTTTTGTAAAGTACATAAAATTGAACAATTATAAAGTTAAAAATTAAAAAAAAAATTATTAATATAATTATATAGACTTGATTACCAAATTGAGTCTGTTAATTTTATTTTTAGTTGGTAAGAGATTGGATGAGATTATTAGATTTACCTGACTCATGAACTCCCTTGTTAGTTAGAATGCAATGTCAATTCTGATTGAGTATAGGAAAATCTAGAATTGAGACTCTTTCTTAAATAGGATTAGAAAAACTCACTAGTTCTCACTTCTATAATCTTTTATTTGCTTTTAGGATGAGATGCTCCCTTCACTGGCAATAATATTTAAGAAATACTAGCAATTATTAACTCTAATTTATTAAAATACGTAAAATTCATTATTTTTATAGTTTTTCATTAAATGTTTTCAAGTGATTTCATTGTAATTGTTGTGCGTTTACTGCTTCATGATCATCTTAGATTCATGAAACAGCCAAAGCATAGCCTAAAATGTCAGCATGCGGAAAAGACAGACAACTCTGGATTATGCTTGATAGTGTCACGAATCTCAGAGTTGTTGGTGGCGGCACTATCAATGCCAATGGAAAAAAAAATGGTATATGGTAGAACTGATCTTTGTATAAAACAAACCAATCAAAGCCTAGTAAGATAGTGAATTTAAACTCATATTCCAAGCACGTTGTCCATTATGTATATCTTCACTAAATTGGTCAATAATATGCACATTTGAGTAACCATTTACTATTATTTTTAGTAGCAGTAGTAGTTTCAATTTTAATAACCTATGTATGACTATCCTCTATCTATCTTTCTTCAATTGTTCTCATTTTAATTTTGTCTTCTTTTATTCGTGTGATTTTTAATGTTGACCATGGTTTCTTTTGTCTATTTGTTTCACAGCCATGCAAACTAAGAGGCGCTAACTGTTAGTTAATATTCTTTGTAACATGAAGTTTTACATACTGTAATATTTTTCTCACTCTTATTTTCATTTGTAAACAAAAATAAGAATCCCTAATAGAAATATTATAACATATTTTAGCTATTTAGATTTTGTATTCAAAATAAAGATCTCATATTTCTTACCTATGTTTTAGAACTCCCCCAAATCTTTCAAATCTCTGTGTATCTTTACATATCTTCTAAACATTTTTCATAAATCTTTCATATCAAATTATACATGACAATCATCAATCAAACTTGTACTAACACAATAATGCATGGCCCACCTTGCTGAGATGTAATTACTGAATGGTATAGAATTTTCATTCTCTGAAGCATAAAGATTTCATTCGCATATAAAAGAAACATGTGGATAGTTGCAGTTCCAAATTCAATTCTAGCAGATAAAAGAGAGTCTTTAGGGATGAAATTGTGAAGTTTCGGAAACAAGGGTGTCTCCATCTGTTACCCTCACACACACCTAGTATCAACTTTCTTCTCTTTTTTTTTTTTTTTCCATTTCACTAGCACTTTTGTATTACAATTACATTGGAGTGATGGAAGAAGGAAGGGTGTCTTCAGGAAATGAGAACCAAAGCAGGTTCAAAAGGATATGTGTTTTCTGTGGTAGTAGAGTTGGACACAAGTCTGCATTCAGTGATGCTGCTCTTGAGCTTGGTAAATTGATGGTATTTCCTACTCTACTGTTGTTTACCAAATCATCAAAGAATTCTTATACTTTTAGGGGTTTTGCATGTATGTTGTCGTTTACTTGATTTGATTTGTTTTGAAAGGTTGAAAGGAGAATTGATTTAGTCTATGGAGGAGGAAGCTTAGGACTAATGGGTTTGATCTCTCAGACTGTGTTAAATGGAGGTTGCCATGTTCTTGGGTATGTTTGTACATTTTTTTCTTAATGTATAGATTCTTATAGTTTCCTTTACGAATTCATGAATATGATTGTTTATATTCTCTTTGTTAGAGTGATTCCTGAAGCTCTATTGCCTCCTGAGGTACCATTTCATCTTTAATTACTATGATCATATGCATCTTTCAATCTGAATTATTCCTCATGAAAGGCTGAGTCTGATCAAAGCCCACATTTAGATATCTGGAGAAACTTTTGGAGAAGTGAAAGCAGTTGCCGATATGCATGAAAGGAAGTCAATAATGTATGAACAAGCTGATGCATTCATAGCACTTCCTGGTATATTAAGCTTTAAAATTTCAATGTTCTGTTTAGTATTTTAAAAATTTTGGTACTAACTTTATATCAATAGAAATTTTATCAAAGTTGCACACTGTTCAGGAGGCTATGGAACCATGGAAGAGCTGCTAGAAGTGATAGCTTGGTCTCAATTGGGAATACATGACAAACCAGTATGATTATACTTGCTTTAAAATGGCTGTGAATTTGGCACACGGGTTTTGTTACTAATTTTCATTTCAACATTGAATCTGCAGGTGGGATTGTTGAATGTAGATGGGTATTTCAATAGCTTGTTGAGCCTATTTGATAAGGGAGTGGAAGAGGGTTTTATAGAAAACTCTGCAAGGCATATTGTGGTCATAGCAGACACAGTAATAGAACTCATAAAGAAAATGGAGGTAGGATATAAAAGAAAAACATGCAATTTGCAAATCCTCATAATGCCCAAGATAGACATATATAGTTAGTCTTCATTCTGAATTATTAGAGTGAATGAAGAAACAAAGTTGGAAGTGAAAAAAGTAGGGAATGATTTGTCTTGTTCATTTATTTGTTTTCATTTTTTTCTTTCTTGCAGGAATATGTTCCTCCAGTCCATGGCATAGTTGCACAAAAATAAAGTTGGGGAGTGGACCAATTATTAGAGCCTACTCAAAGTGGGGAACCTCTAGGATCTTAAATCTCCATCATCCATCACTATGAAAAACAAAATAAAACACATAATTCAGTTTAGTTCCATTTTGCTGAGAAGAAAATGACACCAAAGTACCCTGTCTCTTTCTCTGCTGTGCAAGTCTCAAGATCCCACATCTCAATTCTCAACTACCCTTTTGTTAAGCATGAAAATCGAGTGTTTCTCATCATCATCATCAATTTTGAGTGATGCTAAAGTTCCTGAAATTTAAATTCCTTGCAAAGGATAATTTGCTATGTGTTTGGAATAATTTCTTCTTTTCTTTTGTCAAAAACTCCCTTAATAAAAATAATAATTAAATATGAACTTATTATGTTATTTAAAGTGTATACCTTAAAACGTTGGGTGGGGAAAGAGTAACACAACGTTGTTCTTAATTATGATTTTATTTTAATTTTTTTAATCCGGTTTCAAGGGACTCTGTACAATGGAGTTTATGTTGTCTTAAGGCAACTTTTTTGTTTGGTCCACATTGTCTTTGACAACTTGGAGCCTACGGACTTGGCTGTGTCGCTTTCGTTGTGTCTTCCGATTGGAACTAACCATTACACGTAATATAATTGTCACAATTTACTAACATAAAACATTAGTTTTTTAAAAAAATAGTTGTAAAAAAATAAAAATATTTGAGGATATGGGATAATTTTTATAAAAACAGTGAATTTCATTAAATTTAGTTTTTCACAAATTAACGATTGTGACGAAGAGAAATATATTGTTTAGATATTATTTCAGTTATGGTCGTCAAGAATCTATGGCTACTAAAAGAAATAAAACGCAAAACTTTGACTGGTGTTAACAAATACAATTCTTACCCACACACTAAAATTAAAATTGTAATTTAGTGAAAAAGATTAGTTGAGGAAATAAAAAAATAAACTGTTTCATTTTTTATTTTTTGCTAACAAATATTAGTTCAATTTAGCATAAGGTATAATTATTTTAAACCCACTCATAAATATAAAAAGAGAAATCATTTTATTTTTGAATATTTGAATTTGAATGCTTTCCACCCTCACTTTACACAGATGCTATCCCTACTCCTAAGATATAAGCGAAGAAATGAAAAGGTCATATGCTAGTTGCTTTTCAATTTATCATGAAATTGACTTATAAAATTACAATTATATAAATCTAAATTGGTATCCAAACAGAAAAAATCAAATTAATATTTCTATTTCAAAATCCAAGCTCCCCAACAAAATTAGGACTTGTCTTATGCTATCTTACAATACACATTTCATTCAAAATTAGGTCTTAAATAAATTCTTCTGTTGAACTCATTCAACTGCAATCAACCTAAGCATTGAAAATATGGGATTGTTCACGGATGAAGAAATATCAAACAGGTATCCAAAATTACAAATTACAATTTTCTAATTTTAGTTTTTAAAATTACGAAGGAAAAAAAATACATCACTATGGAAAAGACATTGATAAATGTTTAATGAGAAAATATGTATAGTCTTTCAAAAACTACATTTGTATTAATTATTAATACTATAAGAAAGAGTTAGAGGATTAGAGAAAGAGTTAATAAATGCTATGGAACTCCAAGAATGAATGCATTAAAGAAGGATGAGAATAGATGACTTGAGAAAAGAAAGAAAGTAAACGAATCAACAAATATACATCACCCATGACAACTGATCTTATCAAGAAAGTAAGAGAAAGAAATAGATGATCTTACTCTGAGTCATTTTGATCCTTGACTTCAATCAATTTGAACCTTATCAAGACCAAATTAATTTATAGTTATCAAGTTGAAGGACCAAATTGACAATAATTATTAAATTTAACTAAATTGATTAATTTGATAATGTTAAGAGACCATATTGACTGATAGTGCCAATTTTAGGGATTAAATTAGTTGCTGATCGTGACAGTCAGACTAAACTGGTTTTTTATAACATTATGAATTAAATTATTAGTACTTTAAATTTCAAAGACTTAAAAATGTTTTAGTCGTTGTAAATATGAAATGGTAACTACCCTTGTTCTATCTCTTTCCATCTTGGGCGACCAAGTTATCATTTTCCCAGTAGAATCATAACACAATGCAGCGGTGGCGTCCAAGTAGTTGGCCATCAGAACCAGAGATTAGCATGCAAGAAATATAAATTCAATTCATACTAGTTTATAAGATATATAAATTCAATTCAAAGCATGTCATGGGTCATCAATTCATGCAGAGTAATCATTGAAACTTAATGATAAACAAAAACTGAAGAGGACCATTGACACTTAAGGTAGAGCAAGATCAAGTAAATATAATAATGATACTATAGCAACTTGAAGGAAGTGCTTTAGCCGAGCTTGCATGCCTACCACACTGGTTCAGGTTGAATATATTATAACATGATGAACACGCATAGCTTAATAGTGCTAGTTTAATATAAAATTACTCAAGCCCCATAGGAATTGAAAGTGTTGTTGTCTAGCACATATCCATTACATGTCTAGAAGGCATGAACCTAGAAAAGAACATGAGTTGGCATTGGTGATGGTAGGATCAACACTAATTAGGGCATATAAGTATTTTACTCGCCATAGCCATGAGACCTATTGACAAAATATTCGAAGTCTAATATGGAATCGGCCTAAATGCAAGTTCAAGGGTATAGGTTTCATGCTAAAGAAAGAGAATCTGGCTGGCGTTTCTCAGCACTAGTTGCATTTAAACCATAGGTACACTAAGTTTATTATTACAACCGGGTATTGTTTTAACTTTATTGGATGTCCCCTAAGGGAAAGTTGATTTGCAATTATTCAGTATACTTGTTCATTCACACCACCTCTGTTGACCAAAACAATAAACACCACTTCCTTTATACCTGTGCAGGTTTGAAATTCTTTTATATCATGTTAATAGCCTTTAAAATGTGTTGTTTGTTTTGACTGATTAAACGATATTATGATCTAAGAATTACAAATTACAAGGTAAAAAAAGTCAAGTTACTAGGTAAAAATTAGTTATATGCTATAATAGAAGCGGTGCAGAAAATCTGTGCAAGTAGTCACCGAGGACCAAACTCAACTCTCGCAGGCTTGCTCATTACAATGATAATGTTATTATTGCTGCAGCATATCTATATACGATTCTATCATAACAATGCTTAACTGAAATCATCTACTTGTAGTGCCTGGGACACCCGATACAATTGCATTTAGTTAATGGAGATCCACTACAGTTTTTAAATTCCCACAAGTACCTGAACATCTAGCAAGACTAGCATTTAGAATCTAAAGTCAAATGAGGGCCTATCACATGTACTGATACAGGTGTAAAGAAACTGGCTGCTTGAGGAGATCATGCATATGAATTCCATCAAAAGCATTTCCGGTGAACAATGGAAGGCCCAGTTTCATCATACTCCGCCTTGGTCACATGCTGATTTTGAGGAAAAACTACTTTGGCAAGTATGGCACCTCCCACCCATGCAGAATACGTAGTTATATTTTCTGGCATGTATTCTGGAGGCTGCAATATGCCAGAGATTATCCACCAGGGGAAACATGATTAGAAAGTTTAGAACGAGAATAACGATAGTGTACAGACAAGTATAAGATAAGAATGAACAACAATAAAGTTTAGCCCACAAAGCTTTATCCGGACAAAAGTGGTGTGGGGGAGGTTGCCGGGAACTATGTTTCTAAGCACGTGAATAGCAAATCAATGAAAAGAAACCATGGATGGCAGACATTTGGATCCCATATTTCATTACCATACGTACCAGATTTCAAGAATTATTGCCACAAAATTGCAGCAAGTTCTTTCAATAATTAAAATACGCAAGTTAACATAAATATAATGACTTGTTACATTATTTATTTTACAAGACAACAAAATTACCTTAACCAAAGTTGGTCGAACAGCAGATGAACTTAAGGAAGATTCCTTCTGAAACCTCTCTTCAAAACCTGCAGGAAGAAGCAATATTAGCATGCTAGAATGTACACGTAAAACAACAACTTCCTCATAAAAAAGTGGTCAGATTGCTGTGCGATGACCCTTGCCATGACCGTACTGAACAAATTGATTTCTTACACAGAATAGGTTTACTTGCTAATCAGAGAAAAGCTAAATTCCATATGCATCTAAATTAAGATTGATATCTAATTGATGAAAAGACCAATAACAAATGGCTACAATAAATAAGAACAAGCAAATAGAGGGCATCTTGCTAATCAGAGAAAAGCTAAATTCCATATGCAACTAAATTAAGAAGTCAATGAAGGCATTGTTGATATCTTATTTATGAAAGGACCAATAACAAATGGCTACGATAAATAAGAACAAGCAAAAAGAGGGTATCTTGGCCACAAGAAAGTCACCATTATCCAGACCACAAATCTATGCGTAACCTATGGCTACCAGATGAGCCTTCAGCTGATCCACTTTGCTATCGACCAATTGTCTAGATCCATGAGCAGCCAACCCAATGACAGACTGACTGGGAGGAAGAAGAACAAGGTACCAAATATCACTTTGTAAAATACAAACAAAAATGTCAAAGTGAGTTTTTATTTTACTATAAAATGACTGAAAGATAAAATAAAAGAAAAAATTTCTTTCATTAAATAAAATCATGTACAAATCATCGATGAAAGTGACAGTATTTTGACCCTAAAGTAGAAATAATACGACTAAGACCTCAAGCATTTGAATGAACAAGAATAAGAGGACAAAGTCCAACTAATGAGAAAACTAAGAAAGAAACTACAGCATGTTTGTCTAATAGCTTCAGGTTGGCAAAACTAGGATGACCTAATTAAGCATGAACCATGACAGACAATCTACCATGGAACCAATGAGAGGATTGTCAGAATCAGGGTATACCTCGAGTCTCATACAAAGCCAATCATCCTCTCCAAACTCTAGTGTTGCAAAGAAACAGATATTTGGTAAATGAAGCAATGCAATGAAGAATGTGAACGAGATAACTGATAAATAGGAGACAAAAAGAGACTTGGGAACATAAATAACACCATCAATGAAAACAGAAGGAAGAATGGGAACAGTGTCAATACCTTGGGGTTGTGTTTAGGAAGTCAGTGATAGGAGATAAATAATAAAAAGAAGTAGAAGAAAAAATAGATTTATTATCACTAATGTGATCAGTGACCCCATAATCAAGAATTTAAGGACCCAAAGGAAAATGAGAGATATCAATAAAGGAATTACCAGTCAGCATAACCAACACAGTAAAACTGGAGGTCTAATGGTATCACACGACATTACTTCAAAAAATCGTCATACGAGACAAACGTTGTCTGAGGAATAGGCAGCAATCCAGCAGAATCAGAAAGCACCTGCAGAATAATGTGAGTAACAGTGGCCACGTGAGGAGGGCAAGCATGAAGTGTAGCATTAATCAATGGTGTGACCAGGCTTATGACAGCGGTCACACTTAATACGAGATTTCTCTAATTTGCAATATCGAGTATGATCACGCTGGTGATACACTAGAGCAGAAGAGTCCATAGAAAGAGGAGAACAAACAACAACCTCAGGCGATATCTTAGCCAAGACATGAAGCAGGATGGATCAAGTAGAGTCCATAGTAGGAACAGTGGGACACTTCAAGATTTGATCACAAACATGAGAATAAGCCTCTAGCAAACCATATATGTAAAACAACATAAAGAATTGTTGGCATTGCTTGAGCTCCTTGCCAGTTTTGTCAACAGGAGATAAGAGCTCATTGAAATCATGAAAGGCCTGAGACCCGACCAAAGTAGGTAGCCAGAGAGCCATCTAGAGAGTGAGCATTAATAATGGTCACAAGGTCAAGTGCTATTGGTGTGCAAGGACTTAGCCTGTGCCCCAGATGGCTTCACACGTCTCATGGGCACACAAGACAAGCCAAAAGAGGGATGAAGGGTAGCCTTATTGGTGCAATAAAGCTGAGCATCAACCTTCCAACAAGAATCAGTCTTAGTAATAGTATCAACCTTACTAGTGTGATGGTCATCATAATCGTGCATGACAAGCCAAAGACTTCTTACTGTCCAATTCCTCACTAGAGAGAGGAGCAATGACATGTTTGGTAAGGATGGCATGTTCAGCCTTGAGGGTGTCAAGGGCAGCCATGGGCAATTCTGAGGAGAGACAAAACGACCATGAACAGAACCAAAAGTGCCACATGGGGTACAGGACCATGGATCAGACAAAACAACTACAGATCTGGAAAGAAAACGTGCAGTGATGCCGACAACGTGAATGATGGTCAAAAAAACAGTTGGACACGCTGCCTCTCACAGCAAAAGCAGCAATAGAACACAAAAATAGCACATTGTTGTGGGAGCGTGTGTGGGGCCGTTGGGGCTCTGATAAAGATGGTTCAGTTGGGATTGGGTTGCACAGGTGACAGTGACCCAGATCCATTGGTCGGTGGTCGGGAAAGTCAGTAGAAAAAGTGGGTGAAAACGATTAACAGTACTGATTGAAAAAACAGTCGCCCAAAGATGAAACTAGATACCAAAAACTAAACACACTTTCTCAAAAATTAACATCAATGGGCAGTAAGTAGGCTCACTGTAAATGCACGGATTAAGATTGCCCTCTCATCACAACCATGTTAAAAGAGGAGAAACAAGAAAGCATAAATTGAATCTGTGTTTGAATATACAACAGAACTCCCTATTTATAATAACTGGGCACATTAAATACATAATTTACAGCTATTTAAAACACGCTAATTACATAATTACCTTATTTATAATAATTACCCTATTTACTGTAATCTCAACAAAAATATACATCGTTCACTACCCTATAGATTTTATAACTAAATTGGACCAGCCAAAAAAGTAGGAATTGATCCTCTAACCATTCCAAATTTGTCATCGATGTTATTATTATCATTTTGTTGTTACTGTTGTTGTTTGTTATTATTAATACTGCCTCCTAGCAATTGTTCCTATGAGAAGCAGTATCAGCTCTAGAAGCCACATGTAACCTGTCCTTAAAATAACCACAACAGGAAATACCTGAAGACAATCACAAACAATTTCTCACTCACATTCAAAAACTTATCCTGCCCTGTGATAGGTTCACAAAGGTGTACCATAGAAAAAGATGGAAGGGAATAGGCGGGAAATTGAATAAATAGCCGTTCAGTGGGTATGCCAACTGTAATGTTTGTATTAGTCACTCTTATAAATAAGCATATGAAGGATTAGTGAGTAAGTATGTTTTTGCAATTGATAATTGGAAAGGTTGGGAGAGTGGAGTTCTCTCAAATAACTCCTGTAGAAATCAGTGTAACATTTTCACCTAAATTCTGAATCATTATATACATGGTACTGGTTTGGGAATTAAGGTTTTCTCAATAAAAATTCAAGAACACTTTTCTGTACATCGGTACCAGTTCTATCACCCTGCCCAATATTTCACATCAAAATTTACTTATGTTGAAAGCCTTGTTAGTTGATGTCAACATTTAAGACAATAGGAATGATTATGGTCTAATATCTAGTTATATTTCACTCCAATCAAACAAGAACATAGGATCCCTAGTATAAAAGTAGAAAAGTTTGTGATTCCATTTAGCATAAATTTAAATGCATAGACCTGTCCATCATGTTTTCAACAAAAATGTATATATATATATATATATATATATAACAGGTTAGAATAGAAGCTCTAATCAAGCTAGTATTAGATTCAACAGAACCAACCAAGTATTGATTTACCAATCATAGAAGAAGTGCCACCGCAAACCACAGTATTTTCCAGAAGTTGCCTATGATTATCAGATGACACAGTTGAAATAGTACGGACAAGCTGCTCAACAATGCCATGAGCCTCTAAACCCAATAGACATGGCTGGAATAAAGCTTCACCAACAGTATATCTTTCTCTTCCAATTGTTATCACCTACACACAATTCAACTACTAGGTAAAGTCATAAAATGCCAAGGATCCAAAGTTAGAATGTGAGAGCACACAGTCAAGGTAGAGAGAATTAAATCACTGGTATGGCAGTCAAAGGTAGGATAGGTGGACCAAAAAATCATAAACCAAACAAAAATGCTATTTGAAACTGACCAAAAAAAGACTGTATCCAGCAAACCAGTTTAGTATCTGTTGAGAAACATGGTTAAGCCCCAAAGGAGAAGAAAAAACTTGAAAGGAAAAGAAATCATAGTTTATTATTGGTAGAATGAATGAGAGATGATACAAGTGTGCCCTTACAATGATTTATATACAAGAGGTAAGCTAACAAACTAATAATTGTGCTCAATTCAATTATTCACAGGGAAATGAACTGCATTTAATTATTATTTAGAAAATCATATCTTCCAACAGTTAACACTTTCAACTTTTTCTATTCCACTTGGTGAAGCTTCTGTTTAGTGGCTTAAAGCCATTGTTCCCATTCAAAGCTTCCACCTCCACATAAACTGCTTGAAGCCCCTATTCTCTTGGTTCAATTGTTCGGAGCCTTGAGTGCCATTGTTCAACCATTCAAAGTTACAGTCAACTGCTGTTCAACTGTTCAAAGTTTCCATCATGGACTCAGGCTCAGCCTTGGATTTTGTTGAGCTGTGGTACATATTGTTCATCCTAGCATTCTTGAGTTGTAATGAATCACTGTTCATCCTTTCATATCGGGGTTCAGCCCATTCAGCCAAAAAGATCACATTTGACATTAAGGAATTAAAACAGAATGTATTCCAACGTAAAAAATATCAGCGATCTTCTCTCCAGTCTCTTCTGTCATAAGCTTTGTTTAAATCAAGAATCACAATCTAAAGTAAGCCCTTCTCTCTCCTTACTGATTCTTCAACCCACCCTCCCTTTCATTTGCATCCACTTCCCTATTCTATAACCAGTCCTAATTCACACTATGATTGTCAGATCTCTACAGTAAAACAAACTTCATTGAATTGATTGAATATAACATCAGGAAAAAGTAAATAAGCAAGCATCACATTGAGTCATAACTATTAGATAGACGAACCAAGAAGCATACCTGTCCATCAGGAAGAGTATGAGTCTCCACAGGACAAGAATTTTGGGTATTCTGATAAGCTAATTCATCTTCAGCACAACACGAGTATTGCTGTTTTATTTTCTCAACATCAGAGATGCTGATATTCACCAGTGGATTGGATTTGCCAAGTTCTTGGGCCAGGAAATTAGTTAGATCAATACCTCCAAACTCAAATCTTCTTGAGGCAATATGGTTAACAGCACCCTCAATCACCGGTGCAATATCTGGTTACGAAGTCAAAAAGATCAAGCAGCAGACAGAAACTAATAAGTTCAAGAGCAACCTTATTTTGAAAAAGAAATGTTTACTCAGCCATCTACTCATGCACTTAGATAGCACACACAATATTTATTTCCTCAACATCACATAGTAGCACTTAAATATCCTCTTCCTAATAGAAGAAACAAATCCAAATAAAGTAAAACAGATTCTAATAAATCCCAATTTCTAATGAAATTAACATCAAATCCTAATTGGATTTGCAAATAATAACGCCAAATAAACCATGTCCATGTAAGGTCCAATCCCTTATTTTAGTGCATCTAACCAAAATCTCTTTTAATAGTTTTATCTCTAGCCCAAGTTTCTTAAACTTGTTCATTTAAAGCTTCCTTCAACCTTTTAACTTTTGTTCTTGTAATGGGCCTACTTGGAATTTGAAATAGACTCTTGAAAAACTCAAATTAAGTTGTATCAATCCTTGATCATTTGTTACTATTTGAGTCATTTCATTCCCTCTCTCTACAAAAGAATTTGAAATAGATCTCCTAAAGAACTCGAATCATGTTCAACATCACTTAGAAATTTACCAGGAAAAACATATTCTAATTCCTTGCAGTCAAACTGCCATCGACAACCCAAGAATATATACTCTGCCTCCATAGACACCATATCACAAAGAACCTTATCTCTATACTTTCTAACAAATAAAGACACTAGAACTTACTTGTCAACCTTTAATTCATCATTGTCGCTAAACCATTGCAGCTTGCAAGAACTAGGATGTCCAGCGGCGTTCAAGTTCAATTTTTACACTATGGTAGTACTAGTCACATTGGTACAACTTTCATCTATGATCATGCCACACACCTTTTTCTTGGACAAGATGCCTATTACAGAAAATGCTTTTTCTTTAAGATTCAGTTTCCTCCATCAATTACATATTTATAACTCTCCTTACAACCAGCATGTTTCCGTATGGTTCATTTTCTCACCTAGGACACAACTTGCTTCACCATTTGATGCATACGTTCACAAATTCCCTCAATTTTTTTTATTAATTAATCTTTTAAGATCATTAGACAATACTTTCATTTGAAATAATGTTAACCCTGCTAGAGCATTTTCTTGATTTCTTATCATGTTGGTGAAAAAAAGATAGATAGAAAATAGGACCTCACAGTTCACTTGCGTTTGTCATTCTATTTTGGCTTTTTTCTTCTCATAATATCACCACTCTTACCTTTTCTTACTCAACTTTGTCTTGTGAGCTATTAAGAAAGTAAGAGTAGTTTTAAAAAAAGAAACAATAAGGTAAACTTACATCTGAAAATCAAGCAAAGCTCTAATTACCAAATGATATGAAATGAAAAAAGTATCTCATTGTTTTTCAGGTTTAAGAAAGGATATTAGCATCACTTTCAAGAAAATAGATGAAAAGGTGAGTGATAAGCCATGGATTCATTGCCACAGATTGCCTTGATAAGATCGAATTAGTTCTTACCAAATTTGTTTCATATCATTCAACTTATTTGGGAACCCAAAATTTCTAATGGTTTCAAGCTTCCAAATGTTCCTGATGTATTTGGAAAAATATTAGTTCTTACTGCATATAATTAGCTTGCCTGGAAATTTCACCAATGATTACTCTAGCAAAATTTCTCCTTTCTTGGTCATGCACAATATCACTCTAACCATTTTGTTGAGTTGTCTTTCCAACATCCTTCAATTGCCTTTATACCCATGTTTGGTACATCCCATATTATATTTTTAATTTTACGTAAAATAGGAGTTTAGTTGTAACAAGCTAACGTAAGCTTTAGATTGAGGGAAGCATTAGAATATATGAAGAATAATCAATAATATAAAAACTGTGCTTCAAATAATTTAGAATATTATGAAACACCTATGAATTTTTCATCTTATGTCGGCTATGAAGCAGTCTAACTAAAGGTGTTTGTGTGGCTTATATTTGAATTATACAAGACATGTATGATCAGATTACTACAAGTGTGAAAATTTTGAGAGGCACAACTAAGGACTTTCCTATAAAAATATGTTTACATAAAGACTCAGCATTGAATCCTTATTTGTTTAACTCAAGTCATAGATTTTCTTACCAAGACATACAAAATACTTTTCCTAAATACATGTTTTTTTGCGAATGACATAATCTTGGTTGAGTTGAGGAGTTAAGAGAAGAGGTTAATTCTAAATTTGAGCTTTGGAGACAGACCTTGGAATTAAATGGTTTTTGCTTGAGTAAGCAAGACAAAGTATATGCATTGAAACTTCAGCAAGAAACGAAATGAAAATTATTTGAAAGTTAAATTTGAAAATGAAGTCATATCACAAGTTTGTAAATTTAAGTATTTGGATATATTTTACAGAAGAATGAGGGACAATAATGAAGATATTACACACACAATACAAGTTGAGTGATTGAAATTTAAAAAAAAAAATCATGAGTTATTTGTGACCACAAACAACTATCCTTTAAGGTAGTGAATATTGAGCTTTCAAGAGAATCCACAAGAAAAAAAGTAATAACAGAAATGATAATGGTAAGATGAATATATTGCCATTTGAAAAAAACAAGATAAGAACATGATTGTTAAAATTTTGATACATCGAAATTTTTATACATCTAAGTTTATGCACAATCAAATGAGTGGAAATACCACAATTGCTGAGATTCTTGCTAGGACTCTTCAAAACAAAGGAGATTGCAACGCTCTGTAAGCACCCACCCAAAACAAAGGAGATCGCAACACTCACCCAATGGCCAACACCCAAGAACTTTCACCCATTTAACATGCATTCCAATTCCTTGAGCATTTTTTGTCATTTGGTCAATTTTGTGTTAGCTAAATGGTGTATTTAATGCCTTTTCAACCTCAACCAAACATTTAGGTCAGTCACTTGACGAGGTGTAACTCAAGCATTGTGTTATTTTGTCTTTTAACCTGTAATGTGTAATCTCAATGAAGGCCCATAATATATATTGTAGTATTTTGTACTAACAAGATACTAATGTTTAAGATGTATGTTTTTAATTTGGTTTTTTGAATTAAATTAATTATTTATTATATTTTATAAAAATTTTATAATATTTATATATATCCTAACATTCGTATCTTATGTTTTTCAAGGAAAGATGTATCACTGTATCAGACCTATCATCAATTATCTCTTAGGATTAACTTCCATATTTCCTAATATATTGTGATATGCTTATTTATTCAATTAGATTATCATCTAGTATTAATAAAATTAAGAGTTAGTATTTCTCCCTTTCTCTAATACCTAAAACACTATAATTTCAACAGATTGCTCATCTCTCATTTGTCATTTCTTAAAATTGTGCTAGACTTAACTCAATCCCAAAAGTTAGCTCATAAGAATTGTCTAAGCCCTTAATGCTCTATTTTGGACATATCTATAATCGATGTGGAATTTCAATACATACCCCTTATGAAGTTTAGAGTCTTTAGACATCTAGAACATAGAGATTGTTGAACTATTTTTTTTTTATATTTTATTGGGAAAGCCATAGAGCCAGGTAGATTGCAGTGGGAAAGTTGCAAGGCTAGGTAGATCACATCGGGAAATCCAAGGGATCAAGTTAATTACATTGGAAAACAAGTGAGACCAAGCTCAATTTTTTGGACATTTGAGAAAGTATATTCTAGAAGGAAGAAGGTGGAGCCAAGAGACAATAATTAGTTTTATTTCTTTACTCCATTGCAACATAGAGAGAGGATATAAGCACAATGGATGTCTAGTTACTCATAGAGGCCTAAGTGCATGAATATCACATGACTAAGTGCTAGACATGACATTTAGTCCCACATTCAAATTTGACAATCAGGCATTCAGCATATAAAACAAATAAACGATCTATTCATTGCAATATTTATTCATATTCAAGCAAATCTTGAATTCCCACTCCTTCAGAAGAGATACCTATTTTTCCATGACCAATATCAACTGTGCATCCAGAGATACGTCCAACAGCATATAGCGACAGCACTGCTTGTTCAGAGGCATAAAATCCAGATATGTTGAATGTTTCAAACATCAGTTGCACTAACTGTTCCTTGTTAGCCTGGAAAACAAAAAGTTGAATAATAACATGCATTCAAAGAACACTACAAACTTGTTACCCTCAATTTTATGTTCAAGGAAAGGCAGCTGGACCATATCAAATAGACAACCCATGATGCAGTTGGTTAAAATCATAAACGAAAACACACATTTTCCCTGGGCCTAGCTAGACCTAGATGAAAACCTAGTACACATATGCATAAAAAAACAGTCATCAAAATTGTCTGGCAGTACATAATAAACTTAACGGAGTAACGGAGGAACGGAGGAGGCAAATAGATGAATACACAAGCCAACATACATACACTCCAAAGACGCTTTAAGACCCTACTAGGATAAAAGGGTATATAAGTACTTTATTCAAATAAGGCTTGTAAAAATAATGTGCCTAAAATAAGCTGAACAGGAACAGATACTTCAAGAAATGGTAACGTAGGAAGGAATTTGAACAATTCAAGGATTATTTTCATAAGCTTTAATTCATGGCATTGGAATTGCGCCAAAAATAATATCATCTAGATAAGGCCAACATTGTTCACAGTTGCTTATTGCAGCTATAAGCCCAAACGAGCTGAAAAGAAGGTCATCAAAATGGGACATTGAATTTGAACAAAAACAACAAAAATCATAAACTTCTAAACCCAAAACCTTTGGGGTACAAAGCGGATCCGTGAACAGTATTTGTCCTTCATTGCCTATTTCCCATCCAAGACCAGTATACAACACATAATGTAGCAAATCCTCCATGGCATCCCAATCTCTGATATAACCTCGGTACACCGGATCGATGGCAACGTCATCAACTGCCGGGTTATCCGTCACTGACCCATCATCAAGCATTCGTTTCATCTGGGTGGGAATTATCTGAATCAAAAGAACCATCATCAGGGAACACATTGCTATAAGACACAAAATTAACGCAATTTTTAGAAAAAGTTTTTTAAGAAATGAGAACTTGAAACAATTTTGGAGGGCTTAACTGACATCATACCATGGCGGGAGTTTGGTCGGGAATTGCAAAACCGGCTTTGAGGATGCTGGAGCCCGGGTCAACAACTGCGGCTTCCATGGCTCTGCACCAAAACGAAAACCCTAACCCTAGGTTTCCCTTTCTGAAAGGATCTCTATCCTCTACTACAGACACTGAACTGAGTGATAGCGAGAAGTTGCAGCTGAAGAAAACGAAGAAGAAGCAAATGCAATTATTAGCGGGTTTAAATTTGAATATAGGATACCTTTTTTTTTTTTCACCTTTACTTTCCACTTATAATAATTTTTATCATATTTTTAATACTTAGAAAAATTATCATATTCCTCCTTATCATAATAATATATTTAAAATTTATCTATCAAAATAATGCACTTTAAAAACTAGCTATCAAAATAAATTTATTTAATAATATAAATAAATATATTTAGTAAAAAAGTAAAAAATATTACATACTACATCACATATAGCATGTTATTCTTTTAAAATCGTATTATACATAAAAAATATTAAATTTACATATTAATTCTTTAAATTGTTAAAATTAAATATTTTAGTCGATGCAAACTTAAAATATCTTTTAATAGTCTTTAAAATTATTTTTTATTCATCAATTTACTATTAAAAAACAATAATAAACTATTGAAATATCATGTTATATGATATAAAATATAACATGAATGATTAATTGCATGATAAGAATGACCATCATTATATTTTGACATGTGTTTTTTCTTTATTTTGGTTGATCTTATTCTTAAATCTTTCATAAAGTCATTCATCTTCTTTATTCTTCTTTAGCTATCATCAAAAACTATTGTTATAAGAAATTATTATTGGTGAAAATCACAAAGTCAAGTGCTAACTTATTTAATTGCTCTTTACATTTATCTTGTGTGAATGAATTAGACTTCAATTCTTACAATTTTGAGTTATCTATCCGTTTGCGCCTAGTTTACAAGACTTGAGTCTAGCTAGCGCGAAGGTTGAGCAAAGTGAAGGAGAAAAATCATTTCTAATTTGGTTCACCAAACCAGAAGATTAGAGTCGTTTCATAATGACAATAAAAGATTGGTTGAGTTTATTGGAATGTAAAATACTCTTTAACTACAAAATCTCTGAAGATGTGTTTGAGAGTGTAGAATCCTTAGAAGGATCATTGATCCCTTGCATCCTCAACCTTCTATCGATCTTTTCAAAGTGTTTCGGCTTGAAAAAAAAATTGATAGTGTCAAATAAACTCTTCTTAAGTGTTATGATTCCTTTTTGCCTAGCATAAATAATAGTTCTTAATGGTGTTAAGGGATTTATGGTTTTGTCATTGGATAACAAGTTATCTCTGCTACTCATTCCGTGGGAATCATGGTGTGATCTTGAACAATGATGATTTTTTACAATGGTAGTGTTAAGGAAGAATAAAGATAAAAAAGGATAAGTATATGAAAGATTTTGAGAACTAGGATGTTACTTCTATAAAATTGATTTAAAAAGTGGTTATAATCAAATTAGGATTAGAGAAGGGGATGACTGGAAAACGGCTTTCAAAATAAAATATGGTTTGTATGAATGGTTGGTTATACCTTTTGGTTTAACTAATGCACCTAGTACTTTCATAAGATTGATGAACCATGTTTTGAGAGAATTCATTGGAAAATTTGTTGTGGTGTACTTTGATGATATTCTTATCTATAACACTACTCTTGAATTGTATGTTGAACACTTAAAATCTGTTTTGTGTGTGCTTAGAAAAGAACAATTGTATGTCAATCTTGAGAAATGCATTTTTTGTACTGACCATGTTGTATTCCTTGGCTTTGTTGTTAGTTCTAAAGGAGTGCAAGTGGATGAAGAAAAGGTCAAGGCCATCCAAGAATGGCCCAAACCTAAAAATGTAAGTGAAGTGAGGAGTTTTCATGGTTTGGCAAGTTTTTATAGGAGGTTTGATAAGGACTTTAGCACCTTAACAACACCTCTTAATGAAGTGGTTAAGAAAAATGTGGGTTTTAAATTGGGTGAGAAACAAGAAGAAGCCTTTGCTGCCCTAAAACATAGGCTTACTAATGCACCCATTCTTGCTTTGCCTAATTTTGCTAAATCTTTCAAAATTAAGTGTGAGGCATCCAATGTAGGGATTGGGGCTGTTTTGTTACAAGAAGGTCATCCAATTGCTTATTTTAGTGAAAAGTTAAGTGGGGTTGCCCTTAACTATTCTACTTATGATAAAGAATTGTATGTCTTAGTAAGAGCTTTAAAAATATGGTAGCATTACCTTTATCCCAAAGAGTTTGTGATCCATAGTGTTCATGAGTCCCTAAAGTACTTAAAGGGACAAGGCAAGCTTAACAAGAGGCATGCCAAGTGGGTTGAATTTTTGGAACAATTTCCCTATGTCATAAAGCATAAAAAGGGAAAAAGGAACTTGTGGTCGATGCCTTATCTAGGAGACATGCCTTGCTTTATATTCTTGAAACTAAGTTGCTTGGACTTGAATCTTTGAAAGAAATGTATGTGAATGATGAGACTTTTGGTGACATATATGCTGCATGTGAAAAATTGTCTCAAAATGGATATTTTAGGCATAATGATTTTTTATTTAAAGAAAACAAGTTATGTATGCCTAAATGTTCCATTAGAGAATTGCTTGTTAGTGAATCACATGAAGGGGGCTTGATGGGTCATTTTGGGGTTAAAAAGACTTTGGAAACTTTGCAAGAACATTTCTTTTGGCCTCATATGAAACGTGATGTGCAAAAATTTTGTGAACATTGCATTATGTACAAAAAGGCTAAATCTAAAGTGATGCCACATGATTTATATACTCCTTTGCCTATTCCTGAATATCCTTGGATTGACTTATCGATGGACTTTGTTTTGGGGCTCCCTAGAACAAAGAATGACAAAGATTCTATTTTTGTGGTGGTTGACAGGTTTTCTAAGATGGCATATTTCATTCTTTCCAAAGAGGTTGATGATGCTTGTCATGTGAGTAATAGGGACATCAAGTTCCTAAGTCACTTTTGGAGGACTTTGTGGGGTAAGCTAGGAACTAAGTTGTTTTCAACTACTTGTCACCCACAATCCGATCGAGAAACTGAGGTAGTTAATAGAACATTAGGCACTTTGCTTAGGACTATCTTAAAGAAAAATCACATGTCTTGGGAAGCATGTTTGCCTCATGTTGAATTTGCATATAATAGGGTTGTTCATAGTACCACAAATTGTTCTCCATTTGAAATTGTGTATGACTTTAATCCATTGACTCCTCTTGATTTGTTGCCTATGCCTAATATCTCTATGTTTAAGCATAAGGAAGGGCAAGTTAAAGCGGATTATGTGAAAAAGTTGCATGAGCATGTGAAAGCTCAAATTGAAAAGAAAAATGAGAGCTACGCTAAGCAAGTCAACAAAGGGAGAAAGAAGGAAAGGTTTAGGTACACATGAGGAAGGAAATGTTTCCGGAACAAAGGAAATCAAAACTCCAACCAAGAAGAGATGGTCCATTTCAAGTGCTAGAAAGGATCAATGATAATGCCTACAAAATAGAATTGCCTGGTGAGTATAATATAAGTTCAACTTTTAATGTGTCTGACTTATCTCTCTTTGATGTAGATGAAGGAGACTTTGATTTGAGGACAAATTCTTTTCAAGAGGGAGGGAGTGATGAAGACATAACCAAAGGCAAGGACCAAGAGACACTTCAAGGGCTTAGAGGACCAATGACAAGAGTAAGGACTAGAAAAGCAACAGATGCTCTACAATAAGTGTTGACAACAATTCTTGAAGTTGGGCTCAGTTAGAAGAAGGAAAGCCCAAATTAGTGAATTGCATCATGGAGGACTAAATAGAAATGGCGCCATTAGCATCTTCATGGAGTGATTTATTTAGTATTTTCCAAAGCAAATAAAGGCCTAATTTCTTGTCAAAATGGCTACCAACTCTTCTTTTGGGCTGCACCACTTGTGGGCTTATTTTAATTTAATGTTTTTTAGTTGTAATAAGGCCCAATTTTGGAGGCTATTATGCAACCCTTTGGCTGACCAAATAGGCGCACTTTTCATATGCTTTAGGGATAAATTTTTAGTTACAATTTGGTTTTTTTAATAACATCATCAATTAGGAATTATTGGTAATCCTTTAAGCTTCTCTAATTGTAACCGAAATCTGAAGGCTAAAGCTTATATATATGTTGCGCCATTTATCAATAAAAAGATAGACTAGAATTTTAATTTTCATTCTTCTTCTAAGTTGTGAGAGAGATTCTCCCGTGTTCTTGAGTGATTCAAGAAGTTTGGCTTATTAAAGGATTCTCCACCTCCTTTGTGTGACGCCTTCACCAGAAGCGTGATACTTCCTCCATCCAACCTCTACCTTCTTCTGCCACCTTCTTTATATTGATCTTGTTTATCTCATAATTTTAAGAATCAAATTCCAGAATTTAATAATTTCTAGGTAGCCACCTTTTCTTTTCATTTCAGAACCTTTTCTTCACCATTTTATGAATTTTCCTACAAGGTTCTAACCCGAAAGATCCTAAGTCAACCCTTATGCAGATTAGGTTCATATCACGTTACTTTTTATTATGCGTTACTTTTTAGAGTCTATATCAAATGTCAACTATGTATTGAGTTATCTATCTTAATTATGTGTCACTCTTACTGTCAGTGTCATATGACATTATATTGTTAGTGTTGATTATGAAATATGAAAAAATAACTACAAAAAAGACATTCACATCTTTCACTGTCGATTCTCTTTAATTATATTTATTAATATTTTATTTTTAAAAAAATTCACATATCACAATTCAACCTATTCTTTAAACTAACTAGATCTATTTAGCTTGCTATCAATATCCCACAACATTTGGACAAAAAGGTAAAAGAAGAATAGAGAAGAAAGAAATAAGATGATGAAAAATAAAGTGAAAAATATTTGATGATTAAATTAGTTGAAATAAGAGAAAAATAAATAATAATAATTTTTTTTTAACTTGTTTAGATAAGTAAAAAAGACAGCAGAACAAAATAATTGAATTATATTAAAAATGTTTGTGACAAATTAAAATTAATCTTAAAATTTTATTTTTTTATTATAATAATTTTCTTAAGAAAAATATTATTTTTATTTTTATTATTTTAATATTTCTTAAAAATAAAAAAAAGTAAAAAAACTTTCCTGCCCAATCGTTCCAGGTTCTATTCATTTCCACACAATTCGAGATTTTTTGTGGTGTGATAAAAAATAAAAAAAAACAAAAGAACTTGGGGCTGTTGGGATGGAAGTATAGAAATGGAAAAAGGAAAGAAAGGAAGAAAGTTTCCATGTTTAGCAGTGGACAAAGAGGGAGTCGAGATTGCTAGGAGAGTTTTTTTTTCTTTATTTTCTTTTTTTTCCTTATTTTCTTTTTCTAAAATACAAGTATAATATTAAAAATTATAAAATTATTTTTTATTAAGAAAAACATTATAATAAAAAATATATAATTATTTAAATTAAGTTTTATTTTTATAAATATTTTTAATATAATTTCATTATTTTTTCAGTTTTATTTTACATTTATTCATATAAGTGAAAGAAAATTTTTATCATTCTTATTTTAGTTAACCCAAATATCAAATATTTTTCATTTTATTTTTCATCCTTTTATTTATTTCTTTTTCTCATCTTTTTATTTATGTCATTTCTCATCCAAATAGCTTAATTTTTTTTATTTTTTTTTACACTTCAACTCAATTCATTTCCTCAACTCATTCCTAATTCTCTAACTTTCAAACACTTATCAAGTATTTCTATTTTGTGACTTATTTTTTTAATATTTTTAAAAAATAAATTCTTAAAATAATATTTTTTGAAAACATATTACGTATAAGACTTTTTTGTCATGTTAACACCTATTTTATCAATTGTTGTACATATAAAATTAATTTTTTAATCAACTTTCGTTTTAAAAAAAAAAAACAAAATTATAAGATTGTATTACATGTCATTATCTAATAAATTTCGTTTGCTACATGGACAAAACTAATAAAATTACGCTATATGTTATCTAAGCTAATTTATGAAAATTTTGCTAGTATGAACCTTTTTTTGAATTTTTTTAAAAAAATTTATAGGTGAGAGAGACAAAACTTGTCTCTATATATCAGACTTATTTAAAAATGAATATACAATAACTTGAAATAAATGCGCATTCAATAAGATCTATCTTTAAAATTACTTCTTCTTTTTTCTAAAACCAGTTTCGTATGTTAGGTTGACATAATATATGGCACAATATTGTTAGTTTCATCCTTATAATAGACCAAATTTACCAAATTATAATATGTAATATAATTTTATAATTTCATCTAAAAATAGAACTTTATCAAAAAAATATTAAAAAATAAATAAGCCCCATTTTGGGGTGGTCTATTCAAAAATAGTGATTTCAGGAATAAAATTTTTATTAATTCAAATTGCTTCTTGTTAAATCTGCAAAACCTGCTTCTTTTCATCTTTATGGACTGAAAATCTTTCTTTCCTCTCTAATGGAGAAGAGTAAACTCTAGCTCAACTTCAAACTAAGCGAACATAGAAATGCGAAAGAAATGTGGCATTCTAAAATTTTAAGCAATCAAGTCCTTCGTTGAGCATTAAACTGGCGGCACCAAAGAGACAAAGCAAAGTTGATACTTCTATGAACAACTGGTACAGTGAGGATCATGTGAAATTCTAAACATTACAACCCCATTGTACATTTCCAATAAACACAAGTAAACTACAATTCCAAGCCCCTCACTTACGACAAATCCTAGCTGTTGGCATGGTCACACAAACAGGGGCATACTTTTTCTTGGCTTCTGGAGTGCCTGGTTTAGGCTCATCTGCCATTGCCATCCCAGCAACAGAGCAAACAGCCGCAGCTGCGGCAGCAAACATAACGCTCCTCCTTCCATTGCTGCCCTCCTTGTCATTGTCATAACTGACTTTTTCCCCTTCACCTGTTCTCACAGCATTGACTACAAGTCTCCGCTGCGTTGCCGCAGCCGACTGGTTGGTGACAGGTGGGCAGCCAAGGATGGAGGCTGTCATGGTGATTGATGCCATTGTGCAATGTAATCTGAATCCTGAACTAGTTGGCTTGCTACCTTCTATGGCGCAAGTAATTGGACCATAGAATGAATATATGGAACGTGAATGGCAAAAAAAGGGGACTGGTGGTAGGACCATGCCATATCTTATCTCTTTCAAGAAAGGACCAATAAGCTGTTGCCACGTTGAATAATTGATAATATAATAGCACCTAGTGGTCCTAGGGCGTATGTAGATGCTTCATGAAATGCGAATCAAGATCAGAAAAATGAGGATTGTACTGGCTTTAACATTTTCGTTTCCTTTCTGTTTTTTGCTTTTAAAATGCCACGTTGGCCTTATCTGATACAGAGTAATATATGCCACCCAACATTATTCTAAACAGATAATAATAGTACACATTACAAATTTCACCAAAAGTATCAGTAAACGTAAAAGCCAGAGAATTGCAGTCCCTAGTTTTAACTTAAATTTCTACATTGAATGGATTAGATTTCCGAGTCAATTGCCTATCATAGATAACTGATCTATTTATACAGCATCCTCTTCTCTTGTTTTGTATGGAGGAGGCAATGAACTGTGTATGTTAGCAAAAATATCTCCACGGCCAGATGGTGGTTCCGCAACAGCTGAATCCAAGACTGAGTCTGGAATTGCTACAAGGGTTTCTTCAAAAAATGATTTAATTGTCTGCATGGTAATAATTCAGTTAGTGCTTTAAGCAACTAATGTAATAACTGAAGTATAAAACAACAGTTACTGTATGCGAAGGTGAGATTTGATTTAAATATTATGGCAAAAGATAGCTTACAAATCGGTTAAAAAAATCTGCATAGTACAAAGTTGGCCAAACTAGTCCGATAGCATAAAAGTAACTTCAATGAAAGAGGAAAGAAGGAACTAGCTACATCAGTCAGTGTACATCCCTAATTTCCAGACACATACCAAAAAATACATTCGTTATAATATATGGACTTCTTTTGACTTATTTTAGCCATCAACCTTACTCCACACTGCCACAGTATTTACAAGGTTAATCTCTTCCCATATTCTTTTTTGTTTCGGTTTGCTTTTGGTACTATTTTTTTGTCCAAACATTCAATTAAAATTTACTGGAGAAATGTAGAGAACTGCATGACAGTTATAGGGGAAACAGATTTCCATAACACAACGTGGAAGGATATGGTGGATAGATCTGCCAGTGTCTCACCTCCACATTGTATGAACAGGAATTTCTGATGTATGCAAGTGGCAACTACAACTGTGTATGGGATAAATCTACTAACAGGATATTACATAACTAGCCGTCCTAATTACTTTCTGATTGTGCCATTAACGACTAATTCATTCCAAGATTAAGAGCACTAATTCTGTTTATAACTAATTAACACACAACAATCCCCCTTACATGAATAGGAATCGGGGAAAACGAAAGCAAATTCAGAAGACTAGATAATATTTGCTTGATTATTGAAGTTGGTTTATCTTTGGATGTTGATAACTACATCTACATACAACTGCAAGTGAAATACTGTTCTAACTCCTAAGTAATCAAATAATTGTTTTTCTCATAGTGAACTATACCGTGCAAGTTTGGAGAGCAGAATCTGCTTTTCGCTTCCAAAGTCCATTCCCAGGCTCAGAATGGAAAAAACCAAGTAAAGGCTGCAGCAAAGTAACACAATGTTCTTAAATAATAGCCAATTAAAAATGGAAGCAAAAAAGTAAATATTTTTGATAGATATATAACTTGCTTCATGCAAATGAAAGGCAGGAAAAAGGTAGAATTTTTTTTTCCAGTGCATGTGCAATCTTTTAACTCCTGATATAAAACAAGAACCCTTAAGTCAAGTTTGAACCATAATAAGAAATCAAAAAGGAAAAAAATGTGTTTATAATTATTTACAGTTATGTTACATGTATGATGTATGTAAAAGAATATAGCTTTATTATGCATTTCATTCATATCAGCTTATACAATAGCATAGAGGAACTATCATTAATGTTAGAATACAAGTGTGGAAATCAGCCAATGGGTTATATTTGTCTGTTCCCACCTTCACAACATCTCGCACAGTTGGTCCAAGTCCATATTTTTGCAACACTGAGTCCCCATACACTTGATATTTCTCAAGGACCTTGATGAAATGAGGAAAAAATAATCATCAACACCAAAATTAGTATACTCTAAGTCAAAAGTGAAGTCAGGAATTCGTGCAGCTTAATCCATTCCAATTCAAAAGTTCAGTGACTATTGACTAACCTGACGACGTGTAAGACTACTACTTGGTACCCCATAAATTGCTGAATCAACGTGTCCCAAAATTTTCCAAGGGCTGTAAAAGTTATCAATAATGGCTACTTAAGCTAGGAAGTATCAATTTATATAAAATTACATTGAGAAAGTTCAATCAACAGAAAAAAAAAATTGTTGCATATAAAATCATTTCTAGACTTCAACCAAACAATATATGTTTTTAGAAATTAGGATAGTTGGTTTTGACATAACAACATAACTGCCCACTCAAGAAGAGATGTATCCTTGTCACTCCCCTTTTGTATAACAACTGAATCTCAATAGAAAGTTGTTAGATACCTCAGTGGAGCTTGAATCAGCTAAGAACAGAAATAACATTTGGTAACTGTCATGATTAGACAGGTTGTAACTGATAGGGGATAAGGTGTAACTAAGAGAAGAAGGGAGCACGGAGGGAGAGAGAAGTCTTTGGCTTTGGAGCAGAATTGAGAGGGAGAGCCCAGGTCTTTCAAATACCTGGACGAGTCTATATTCACACTATCATCCTCTCTTTTTCTATCTCTTTACTTTATAAACATTCTTTGAGATCATGCTGTCAAATATAATCATTTTGCCATGCACTAAGTTGTAACACATCAATAGCAACATATGAAATGCCATGCACTAAGTTTAGATCATGATCCCACCCTGCATTACTGTTTTTAACAGGTTTGTATTAGCAACAGGCCCCAATTAGGAAAGTATATGATAGAAGAAATAAGAATGGTCCAAAGAGCCAAGTGAGACAGCTACTGTTAGTTAGGTTTCGCTAGTTGAAGTTATTATAGTTATAGCCTCTGTCTGGACTTTTTATAACTCCCAAGTGCAATTGTGCCAACATATGGCTTCCGAATGAACAAAACCATGTGATTTAAAGTGTCCAACATCTTCTACAACTTCACATTTAAAATTGACTTCCATGTGATTTAGAATGTGTCCAACGTCAGATTTAAACCATGTGATTTCAAGTTGACTTCCACTTCTTGTCCAACTTTAATTTAAAACAGACAATCTACTTTTTTATTTTGTGAAATCTCATGGTCAATTTTTGAGTTGGGGGGAAAAATTTTTCCCCTTTTACTGAAAAGAAAATTCCTGATGTTTGAAAGCATTTGAGACTTCACACAGACATAAGGGGGAGGGATTGAAGAAATTTTGTATTTGACCCTTACTTATTGTATGCTGCACGTCCAACCATAACACCATGAGCCCCAGCCTTTCGAGCTGCATTAATCTACAGTTGAATTTCACAAGAAAATGAACACAGACAGAAGCATCAGAACAATATGTACTAAGACTAAGAACAACAATTTCAATGCAAGAAGATGCCTATAGATTCATTAAGTTCATGATTAAACCAAACCATCTCGAAAGTCAGAAAGAAGGGCGTAAGAAATGATTTGGTATTAAATAGCACAACATCAGACATACCAGCAAAATTGTAGAAGCCAATCTTCACAATTTTAGCACAAAAAATGCAGACCAACATTATGAAGAAGCTAAATGGTATCTTGAACAAAACAATATTCGTTGACTTATATCTTGAATTCAAAGAGACTTTAGGATGGTCTCAAATAGCCTTTTAATAATAGAAACTGGCCACAAGTAGAATTCAAGAATAATACTGAATTTCTACAAGATTGTGACCATTATAGAGTAAAATCCAACCCAAAAAATACAATTAATTATGCATACACTATATTCAGTAAATATAAGGGTAATCCAATTATGTTGAATGTGAATGAACATCTAGAAACATGCACTTCTGTCTTAATTGGGATTTAAACCAAGGAATTACTAAAATAATTTATTGATCTCCAAATACTCCCAGGAGGAAATCAGTGCTAGAGTTGCTCTTTATTCCATGAACTAGAGAAAATGTCCAGCTTTATAGTTGCCTCAACCAAAAATACTGATCTATTAACTATAAGTATGACCATATTTTGAAAACTAGTAAAAATTTGAAAAATTTATACTAAATGTCTATCCCATTCAACCACTCCCGATCAAAAGATGAATAAATTTAAAATCCAATGATTTAAAAACAAAAAAGACAAAAACCAAGGCCCGTTCTAGCCAAAGCAACACATTAAATATGGATAGCTACCACCCAGAGAGAGATCAAAATGAAAACAGTATTTTCATACCTAGATGCATGCTAAACCTATAGAAAGACGACAGTTTAAAAACCCAACAAAGCTTGTACATACAAACAGCACAGTGAAAAAAAAAAAGAATAACTTTAGGATATAATACATGAAGTTTATTACACACATGTACAAAATGTGCCTATAAAGCATGAACACATGATATAGCTGCAGTGCCTGCATGTCAACCACGTGCCCAAAAATGTGTGTATGATGTGAGTGCAAGTGCATGTGTATATGCCATGTCTGACAACATTTAGAAGTGAGTCCTTGTGTTGGTGTTGGTGTCACTTTCATTGCCCATGCAACATAGAAATGTGCACTTTAAATATACAGTAACATATTTTGAATGATCGTAAAAGAGTAGGAAATACATATTGCAGCAGGAAGTTTCTCTACAATGAATACCAAGTCTCAATGACACAGAATGATCATTTAGATAACAACTAACCTCATCAATACTAGTAATACCACCATTGATTGTAAATGTTAAGTCAGGAAAGTCACGCAGAAGGCCATAAAAGTATTCATATCTGCACAAAAAAATGTGTGTAATCTCCAATTATATATATAATGATCAAAAATTAAATTTTCCAGCAGTCTGACGCATACTTCAGTGGAGGAATATTTCGATTTTCAGCTGGGCTGAGGCCTTTAAGTAGTGCCTTCCTTGAGTGAATAATGAAATGCTTAGCAGGTGATAGAGAAGAAACCTTGTAAATGAAATCACCTGATAGATGACAAAAGTGACAACATAAAGGTTAATTAATGTGTAAAACCCAACGAAACAGGCACAAACATTTTAAGGAAATAATAAGATAACCTACTATAAAATTATGGCTAATAAAACACCTCAGTAATAATAAGCTTTAGGACAACTGCTTCACAGATGCTTTATTTGTATGATAAGTGAAATGGGGAGAAAAGAAGAAAAATGGGGAAAAAAAAAAAAAGAGGGATGTAAAGAAAAGGAAATAGAGTTGAAAAGATGTATTGTTTAGATGGCTAACAATAAGAAAGAATTAAGTGGATAAATTTCTTTTTAGTTTGTTTAGATGAGTAGAAAAGAGAGTGGAAAGAAATAAATAGATAGTAAAAAATATTGTTATACTAATTAAAATAAATAAATTTAACTTCAAAAATTAATTTTTTTATCATACCATCTTAATATTAAAAAAATATTATATATTTTAGGTTATAAAAAAAGTGTTTTTAATCATTTAAAAATAAATAAAAAAGAAAAAGAAAATGCAGCACCCTTTCCCAGTGAAACCCACTCCCCATTCACTTCCTTTCTCTATATTCCACCCGTCAAACAATGAAAAAGTAGTATTTCCTTCCTACCTCCTTCCCTTCTATTTCCTTCCTCTGTAACTATACCCAACCAAACATAGTGAAAATGTGCACATCTTATTGAACAGCAATTAAAGTCAGAAGAGTGGCGAAGGGCTTGTTTATTTACTATCTTAAGAACTATTTTTTGTTTTCAAAAACAAAAAAAAACATTTTGATATGTGTTTTGTGAAATTGATTCTAAAAGAACTTTTCATTTTTCTGTTTTTAGAACAGAAATTTGAAAACACCTCAAAGTTGTTTCTATTTTGTTTTTCATGTTTTAGTTTTCAAGTCAAAACCATTGAAAACACCTGATAACAGCAGTTTTCATTAATGGCATTCCTGTAATTACAACTTGATGGAAAAACAAAAAGAAACAAGCTTGTCTTTCTGGGGTTTCAAAAGCAAAAGTAGCAAAGGTTTTATGATTGCAACAATGGGGATTGAGGGCGGTACAAAGAAAAGGTGAGACCTTTGTGCTGCAACCTATTGCTAAATGCATATTTTGTTTTATATCTTTAAAGATTAAATGACAACAAAAACCAATATCAAGAAGCATCGAAGTATAACCCTCATTCTTGTGACTATTAATATTAAGTTGCTAGAACAGTCATTTTTTAAAGACCTTTTTGAATTATTCAATTGTTATGATAATAGATTTAATCAATTAAGTTGAAATTGCAATCATTCTAAATATTATTATGTTTTTATGATAAGATTATTTACAAGTTTGTAATAAGATTAGTTTTATTCTTATTCATACAGTTTAATAAAAATATTTAAATCTTCCACCCAATTCAAGAAATTCATAAAAAACAGTTCAAATACAATCAAACGAGATTTTAAATATTTTTTGTTTAGCAAAATTGTTTTCAAAATAAATTTATCTTGCAAGTTTTTTATTTTCTTCTCTCTAAAACTGTTTTTATAATAATATTACCAAGCAGATTTTTTACTTGCTTTCTTCTGAAAACTAGTTCTTCAAAACTGTTTTGTAAAATAGTTTCAAAAAATGGGGGGGAGGGGGGTGTGGAAGAACAGAATCAAACAAGCCCAAAAGTAATTTAACAAATCTTAAAATTTTTTCCTTGACAAACAGATTTGGAAGTAAAACGCTCTGCCTAAGTCAAGTCTTTCAGTGAATAGATGGACATAACAGAATCCATACAAATGAAATACTGGCTTGTAACAAGTTCAGAAACCTAAAATTGCTATTTCTCCAAATATGTTCATTCAGTGCTAATCTAGCTTAAAATCTATATAGGATAACCTGTTTGGGATCACTGGTAAGTTTATGATTTATTTTTCACTATGTTGTATTTTTTTCTCGTAAGACCGTGACATGTCCTTATATTCTTTAGTATGATAATCACCGCTAAGGTGTTGGCTTTGCACGGATCAAAAAGTGCTACAAGGGGATCTTGAACACTGTAGGTTTGCCAACATGGAGCACAGTTTGGACAAACTTTACCTACTGTTCAAAAGCAGAAGCTCTTTGTAACCAAGGCAAAGCCAGGTGCCTAAGCAGGGATAAATTTCACAACCAAAGGATGAGGGACAACATGAAAAAAGTGCTACAAAGTAGGACGACATCTTTAGCAGGCTCTAAACAATTAGTTAAAGAAAGATACAGCAGGATTACAGAATATAAATAATAGAAGGGATGACGGAAGGAATAGAGATCAGTTTTGGTTTCAAGAATAGGTATGATCCACGACTCTAAAATAGCCAAGGGTAGGAAGAGTTAAAACTTTATGCCAGATTGCCAGAATGAGGGAGAATAGTAACATACTAACATTCAATAAAACTTTATCTCTTTCTATCAATCTTTTTTTTCTACATCCTGTTTTATTAATTGGTATTTTAGCTCCCAAATCCAGGGAGTTTTGCATGGTAAACACAACAATGGAGGCTCAGCTGGAATTCTCAGAGGGGATAAAACAAATGGATTACAACTATCAACAAGCAAAAAGGGACAGTGCTTCAAGGCATTTTTGAAGGTATGCCCTGGAATTCCTAGAGAGATAGAAACTTGATTAATGTCTGGCACAATCAATGCGGCAGGTAGGATGAATGGAGAAAATGGATAAGGATCATGGTCACCTAAAGAGCCAAAACTGGGTTCAAAGTTAGAAGGAGTGAAGATTTTTGTGGAAATTTGACATTCCCTTGTTCTCTAGAGAGGATGCTTAGGTGGGTCAACAGAGTGGTGTGCTATTCCAAGAAGCTTAAGAGAGTATCCAGTGGGGAAAGATTACTAGTGGTGATGATAGAAATGGATGGCCAAGCATTCTTTGTTTCAATAGCAGGAATTCTATTCACAAAACTCCCCTTGGACTGAATTTCAGACAGCAGTCATTTGGAGATTCCAGTTCTCAATGATGTAAAACATGAATGAGTTGCCGGTGGGGTTGAGGCATATGACGTCTGTGATCTGTCAAGGAGCAAGTTGAAATTAGCAATTTGAAATTTGAATGCTACATGAGTCCTTTGCCAGACATAAACCCAAAACATCTTAGGTATTGT
Organism: Abrus precatorius; assembly: GCF_003935025.1. Taxonomy (NCBI): domain Eukaryota; kingdom Viridiplantae; phylum Streptophyta; class Magnoliopsida; order Fabales; family Fabaceae; genus Abrus; species Abrus precatorius. The sequence goes on from NW_020874303.1 coordinate 11,441,780, forward strand.
CTTGAATGAGAATAAGTCAGGGCCAAATTGCAGTTGTACCCCATAGAATCTTTACATAGACAGTGGATTATGCTCACTAGATCAATGAGAAGAAACAAGCATTAAACAAAGGAGGGGATTGCTTGTACAGTGATAATGGGATAGCAAAAAGGAGTTTCCTGTTCATCTTCCAAAATAGCTACCTATGAAGATGGGTCAAGGCTACCTGTACAGACTAACCAGCAAATGGGAAGTGGAGTAATGGACTTTGCAAACAGCAAGATCAATGGCATATTTAGAAGCCAAGGAAGAGGGTTCAAAAGCTTTCCTGATGCAGAATTGAAGGAGAAAATCAAGAAGGGGTTGTGCTCAAGGTGTATAGAAAATACAATACAGATCATCTATGCAAGAACAAGGAAAGAGGATGCTGGGTAACTGCAGGATCATGGATGGATGATAATTTTCCCAGATTTCACCCTTAAGGACAATGAAACATTTGGGTGGGGGTATTGTAAGCAAACTCTTAATGTTGGTTAGTTAGAATAGTTACAGGACAAAAATAACATGCTTAGGACTTGGGAGAGTAAGACTTTAATTTCCTCAGACCATAGGAGTTAATTCTCCACATTCATTCACTTTCATTCTCCGTATGACAAATCTGTCCTAATTTTTTGTGTTCTGTGGTCATTTATCCTATAGTTTTTAAAATTTGCCATATCCTTGTGTCCAACAACACATCTATTCATGCTTCCTAGTTTTCTACAGTCTATCAATATGTTATTCATTTTCATTAATGGTTAGCTTCCAAATTCCACCCTCCCAGAACCAATAACAAACCTACTTTCTTAAATAAAAATTACTTGCTCTAATCGCAGGTCACTATTTTGAAATTAATAAGTAGTAATTTTGAGTATGGTATGACCAGAACCCACATTATTTCCTAATCAATTAGGCTACCTACATTTTAAGAAAGACATTCTTTAAAAACAAGTTAGCAGCAATTAGCAAAAGTGCAAAACCTTTTGAAATATAGCAGATGGAAGCCATGCAGGTGCAGCCATACTTAACATATATAATGATTATCTGGTAGGCTGATAGGAACCAGGAAAAAGGGCCCAGGCCCAGGTAGATGAAATGTGTTAGTTATAATTGGGGGAGTGTGTGTAGCATGTGAAGGGATATATAAGAAGAGTGTAGGGATAGCAAGAGGGATGGATTATAGTTTGTTGGAAGCTGTTTAGCTTGGCAGAGAATGCATAGGGCATTGCTTTGAAGGCACCAGAGGCTCTGGGCTCTGGGCTGGTTAGGGTTTACCTCTACTGGAATATTAATTCTGAAATTCATATTTTAATTAATATAGTTTCCTCTGTTGTAAGTATAAATTTGAGGGTTCTATCATAGGCTTACTATTTTTCCATGATAGTGGTAGGTCATTTGTAAGCACGACAATAAGCCCTAGGTAAGGCTTGTGGTGTGCCTTGACCTTTGAATGGTGTAACCTTCCCTCCCCAAGAACAAACTCAATATTAAAGGTCCTAATTTACATCTGTACAGTGTGAATATACAAAGAATGTTTTTGAAAATGGACCTTACACAATTCATTGTAAGAATCATGATCATCCACGCCAATTCGACATTTGACACTGACAGGTACATTTGTATTGGCAGCAATTACTGAAATAGCCTCAGCAACAAACTTTCCTTGTATACATTAGAGTTCCACATTAATGCAAATTGATGAAAAGAATACTTACATATTCAATCTGTTTGCATGTCATGTTTATGTACAGATGATTTTCTAACCTTGGGATCAAGCATAAGACGTACGCCAAAGCATCCACGTCCAGCTACTCTAGGACTTGGGCATCCACAGCTGGTATATGTTGAAAATAAATAATGGAATCTGTCAAATATCAATATAATAATGAAACTATAAGAATGAAGATGATACAAAAATAGACGAACTTGAAGTTGATCTCATCATAACAGTAAGCATTTGCAAGTTCAGTTGCCTTTGCCAAATTTTCTAAATTACTCCCTCCAATTTGAAGCACAATAGGATGTTGATCCTGAGAATATGCTAGGAATCTGTCCTGAGCAAAATATGCAAAAAAGAATCAATGGTTTTTCAGAAACAAACTGTCCAGATATGGTACAACCCCATCAATTTTTGCTCTTGTGCGCTTGCAATGAGATGCAGTAGATCAACCCAAAGCTAAAGAAAAAATATTGTCCTGTTAAAGAAAGGTACTCTGAACTTTTATTATGTAAAGAGCATGACTAACAGAAACACCCGTATATATTTAACAAACTTCAAACAAAAAAGTCAGTTTATGCAATATATTTTACCACAGATAGCACAATAATAATTGTGTTAGAAATATAAAGCCATATTCTCTAACTAACAATTTAAGCTCCAGTTGATCTTTGACATGGAGTCAAAGCCACTATGGCCAAGAGGTTTCGGCATATGGTATAACGGGTCTATGAATTATCCAATCTTCAAGTCTAAAGGGTTCTTCAATGAAAGCGTGTGATATAAAGACATTCATAAGTGATAGAACTGGATCAGAATAGCACCACATAATACTGTATTGTCACTGAAGTTCTGCTACTGACATCATTGTGATATCAATACAGTGGTAGTTAAGAACAGAAACAGTAGAATTCTTCTTCATTCCCCTCAATACATCTAAATAATTGTGGTTCGAACTGTAAGCTTTAAAATAAGCCTCTACCTAGCAGCTTAAGTGTTTTAACATAACTGGTCCTGGCACATATCAGTCCTTCCAAGTTTATTCATTACTCACCAGGTTGCCCTTTTGATAAACAATTGTTTCAGCCGCAAGCATCTCCGTGTAGAGCCAAGCATGTTTTGATATGAGGCGTGCAAGAGTCCGATAGTGATGATCTGTCCAGTCCATCATTGGAGCCACACTGAAATCCAAGTAAATAACAAGATCATTAAAATCGTTGACCCTAAAAAGATATCGCAAGCAAAATCCAAGAAAAGGATGAAAAAAACCAAAGAGATAAACAGTTTCCCCACCTAAACCAAGGAGGATAATAGTGGTTTGCAACCATTACAGCTATACCAATTGATTGATCCTTCTCAGCAAAAGCAGAAAACAACCCTCACCAACACAAATTCCTCAGTTATGATCCTACCAATAACTGCAACAATTTTCAATGATATTAGAACTCACATTGGAGTAAATGAAACTTCCAGAAAACCATAAAACAATTTCATCATCCCTTTAGCAAACCATAGCTTATCCATCAAATGAAAGGAAATAGAATTTTATGTTTACTCAATTTTGTTGTTAGTCATAATAACATCAAAACTTACGAACGATTGAAAAAGAAAACATATTTATTTTTCCTAAACATGGGTATGAAATAGCGTTCTATAAAATAAATAGTTAAAAAAAATGGAATCCTTCTAATATAACTTGTAGGTAACGATTCTCAAGTGAGCGAAACTGCTTTTGAACGAAACATTGAAATGTGAAATGGTTGAATTTGAAGGGAAACATATAAAAAAGGATTAATTACATGAAGGAGGGAAAATGGTGGCAGTGGCGTTCGCAGCAAATTACTGTATCCTCCGCAACTATTGGAACTCTGAAAACATGTTAGTGTGCCGCGTTTGCCTTTATCGCTTCGACCTAAGCATATAGACACCCGACTGATTAAAGAATTAAGTAAAATATATTTGTTAAAAATTTCAATAATAAACTTTTTTTAATGATTTTTAATAGAATATAATATGTTCTTTTTAAATATTTTCTATTCTTTAAATATTTTTTAGAGGCAATACTCGGCGAGACTTCTGGTATCATTACATAAATATTAATAAATTAAAATTAAAATATATTTTTAAATTAATAAGATAATTTCAACAAATTTAAATCTTTTGATGAAAACTAAATCTCTAATTTTGTTACTATTTAAGCAAATTAAAATCTATTCGAGTAAATTTAACAAAAATAACATAAAAGTGAATTAAAAAAATTATCTTTATGAGTGAAAAATATTATTCTACTTTATGTTGATGGAGGGATTGAAACTTTATATTGGATGTGAAAATAGAAGGTGTTCTTCTTACTTTTCCTTTATTTGTTGTTTGAAGTCAATTTTGGTAAAACCTATGGCAAAGCATGAAGAAAGTTCACCCATACAACTACAAAACTGTGTATCCTTTGCACCCCGTGGCACAAATATCCCATTGATTAATCTTCTGGTCTACGGGGCTCTTAGTTGTTTTGGTTACCCACTTGTCCTAAGATTTGAATTTTTGTTGCAGGTAAGGATGATATTAGAGATAGAAGGATTTGGTACTATGATGTGCATTCTGTGAACAAGTGTACCCATCAAGAAGTAATAAAAGGTTCTTAAATTAATTTCTTAGATTATCATCCCACAAGGTTTGTTTTTTTATCACTAAGAATTTCTTAATTCAATTGTTTGTGCTTCAAAGATATATAGATTAATTAAAATAAGAATTTATAAAATCAATTATAAAACTAAGAATAAGGAATACAATGCATGTCTTGGTTAAAATTATTGGAGAATAACCTAGGACATATGGATTTTCTCATTCAATCTTTTAGGTTATTTTTCTGTTTAATTCTAAGTTCGATTTTCTCGTGATTACCAATCATTTGTACAATTACTATTAATAACCAATGGTCATGCAATATTAATATTCTTTTCTCTAAACTAACATCCCTAATGATCATGCAAAATATTAATTCAAGAAAGTATAAAGCACTTATAAACTTATTAATTTAATAACGATTGAAAGAGAAAAATTGGTTTGGTCTACTGAATCCTTTGTCTCGTTTTATCCTATAGATCCATTGCTAATCAAGGTTCGGTTGCTTGACAATATAATTAATTAGAATTATATAATTATGCGCAATAGGATAAAAATTAATCACGAAACGAAACCAAATTTAGATTCAAGCATTAAAATTCTATAAATTTATGAACAAGTATTCTCATAGTCTTAGTTGTGGACTTAGTTATTCATATTAAAGAGAAAAACTAAAACAATCATAAACAAAGTTATAGAGAAAAACAAACTAGAATGAGATGAGTTCCCAATCTTCAAGTACGATAGCTCAAAGCTCTAAGTCCCGACAAAAGTATGTCAAAAATCTTGTTCAAGAGAGACGATATGAAAGGTGTATCAAAGAGCAAAAGACAAGATGTCCAACTAGATGCCTTAGGTCCCTCTTTTATAGGGTTTGAAAACTTTAAAAGTTTGTCATATTTAGGCTTCCCGCAGATAAGCACAGTTGTGCTTAAACTTGGTACATGGGCATGCTAGTCAATATGCACAACAGTGCATGTGTTTAAAACACCCCCATGCTTGATGATAGGGTTTGGCCCTCTTGACTGCTGTAAAGCTCTATTTTGCAACCAATTTGGACCTAAAACACATCTTAAACCCAGTTGTGGCCTTTTTATGCTAAACTGCACAATATACAAATAAATCAATATAAAACCCAAATAAAATAAAGGTCAAACATCAATATATAGGCTATAAAAGAAGGCCTAATTACAAACTTATCAACTTTCCCATATTTATCTTTTTACCTGTCCTTAAGCAAAGTGTTGGTTAAGAGAATAATAGAATAAATTGAGAGACAATACCACAGCAAGGGACCCGAGATTAATGAGATAAAAAGACCAACAAGATTAGTATCGCTTAATGAATCCACATTTTATTGGATTTTTACTTGTCTTTTTAGTGTTCCTTAATAGAAAAAGTAGACTTAGGAATTGTAAATAACATAGAAATATCAATTTGGCCAAATATCATATGTTTCTTAATTTTTGGTTAATTTACATTGATTTACATAGATATAATTTGTAATTTTGATCATTTGAATAATTGTGCAGGAATTTCTAAACTTATTCTATGGATTTCTAGCCGTTGAGAAAATTTGAGTTGAAAGTGACTACTTTCAGAAGTGATAGTGGATACTACAGCAAGTTAGATCCAAAGGGCAGACCAAAGTGATCACTTTCAGAGTAATAGTGAACATTACAGAGACCCCAGATTGAAAAAAGCCTACACGTAGCCACTTTCAGATTCCATAGTGACAAATCCAGAGAGGAATGACAGGACTGGGAGGCTACGCGTAGCTACTATAATTTTCATAGTAGTTACTATGGGCAATGACCACTTCATTATAAATAAATTTTTAGAAATTAGGGTTAGAGAGCTTTTATACTTTTAGATTTTTGCCATTTTGGGAACACTTGCAGAGCTTAGGTCATCCTTGGATGACAGCCAAGGACTCAACCTAGGATTTGATTCACATTTTATCCTTACTTTCCTTTCATTTTTACATTCATGTCATTGAATTCTCTTTGTTTTCATCTTGTATTTGTGAAACCCATCCTTTTCCTTCATGAATTTTTTTCTTCCAATTCCTTGAATTGAATTAATGCTTGAATGAGGGAGACATTGCTTAATTAACCCTAATTCATTTTAATGAGATTCTTAACTTGAGTTGTTTAATTTTAAGTTAATTTCTAAGGTTGCGTAATTTTGGGAAAAGGGGTTGGAGTCCATTGAATTTGCTTAAATTCGTATGGGGTTTTAAGGTTGATCTCGCTTGTTGAATTAATCTAATTCAGAGGAAGAGAGAGAGTGTTAAATGTTGAGAGGAATAGGGATAGAATCAAGTAAACGAATTAAGGATTGTTACATCTTATTGATTGAATTTTACCATTTTACTTCTTTCTTTTTACATTGAATCTGGAAATCAAACAAACCCCCTTTTCTACTTGCTTTCATAGTGAATGCTTGTAACATGTTTAATGCATATTTTTAACTAAAGTCATCGGAGACAACTTAGGCTTGCACCCTAGACTACACAAAAATTCTGCATACTTTGATGAGGATTAGCAATAAATCTTTATGCAAATTTTAGCGATCATCATGCTGAGCATAAGTAATTATTTTAACCCCATATTAGTATCTGAATATTTGCCAACTACTAATGCTAGTTCTATTAAAACTCAATAATCATGCAATGTTAATATTCTTTTCCTGAGCAATCACCCCCAATGATCATGCAAGGCAAATGGTCGAGAAAGCATAAGGACCCTATGAGTTTGTTAATTCAGTAACGGTTGAAAGAGAGGAATTAAGTGTGATTAACCTAACCCCTTATCTTGTTTTATCCTATAGTTCCATTAATTACATGCGGTATGATCGCCTACAATATAGGGATGACAATGGGTAAGTACACGATGGGCACCCGCAAAATTTACCCACAATAGGTAGGGTATTTACCGCTATATGGGTATGGGTGTGAGTAAAAACTCGCAAATTTTAATGGGTATGGTTATCTAAGTACTCACCCCGCCCCATAACCGCGCATATATATATATGCTTGAACTTTATTCTACAACTATGTATTAAATTTTTGAATTAATATATTACTTATGTGAAGTTATATAAAATTAATATAAAAATATATTTAATAATAAAGTAAACCAAAAAATTTATTTTGGTTTATATTTTTAATAGAAAATTTTATTTACTATTTTATATCATTTAATTATTACATAGTTGATATGAGATTGACTTTTTTTAAAAATATTATTTATATATGACACACATAAAATATTTTTCACACAAATATTTTTGTTAATAAAATCACATTGATATTTAAATCATAAAGTGAATAATAATAAATAATAAACATATTGTAAATATTTTATAAATTTTACAATCACCTACTATTACCATAAACTTATTATTTATTGATAATATTTAAATTTTATTTTTTATATTTTAATTTAAAATAATATTTTTCTATCCAACATATGTATTACAAGCACAACTATAATTTATTGAATCTAAATAATATTATTCTTACTATTTATTTATGTTCAAAGAAGTTTTTGAAAAGATATAAAATATAAAAATTATTGTTAATTTTTATTTGTTAATTTTTTCTTCAAAAAAAAAGTATAATTTTTTTATATACACATATATTTCTTTATTATAAAATTTTATTGTGATCATTTATCTTTTATTCAAATTCTTTCTTTTAAAATTTATATACATTATAAATATTTAATTCATTAAAATAATTTTTCAAAAATTTGTATTTTTGACAAAATACTTTCGTATAGTATATAAGTTAAAAATACTAGTATTAATATATATATATATATATATATATATATATATTAAATATGTTATATTATTTTAATTAAATCTATTATTTTTCTTACAATTTTAAATTCAAAAGTTAAAAAAATATATTTTATGTATCCACTTTTCGTTGTTAGTACTTGAACTTCTCTATCCTAACTCTACTCTCATTCTCAATATCTGTCTCATTAAAACTTAACAACTATGAAACGTTATTCATTAGAGTTAGTTGTCAATGCCGTCACAAGAGGTCACCAAGTGATCCCACACAAAGGGCTACCTATTGTGCAGATCTATTTCATTGTCGCTCTGACATTGCCGATCAATTGAATTTCACACAAGATAGGGTTATCACTGATAAATAACTTGTGTGTTTAGTCTCGCTTATTATTTTTAAGAATTTTAGTTTAAAAAATTATTATATTAAGATACATTTAACACTTGTGATCTTTGAATATTAAAATTTTGTATTATTATGCTACTTATGTGAAATTATATAAATATATTTTTCTTTATAAATATTTTTTTTTCTCAAACAAACGTGGGGTAATCGGTCACCCACTAGAAGGTACGGGTACAGGGATTAATGGTCATACCCACACGGGTATGAGGCTGGGTATGTGTATTTTTTTTTAAAACGTGAGTATGGAGATGTGTACTATAGTACCCTACCCATACCCTATCCATTGTCATCCCTACTACAATGTAACTAACTATGGGATGCTAAGGGTGATCAAATCTTAACATACACAATATAATCTAATAGAATAAAAACTAAACATTAAAGGAAAACAAATACCAACATTAAAAGTAAAAATCACACAAAATTTGTAGTAGGATTTGCTATAGCCTTAACTATGAGTTTAGTTACTCATAACAAAATAAATTACGATGAACGTGATAAATAAACTCATAACCACAAAGGAAAACTTAAACAAAAGGAACTAGAAAGGTAAAAGATGAAGAGAGTTCTCGTTCTCTGAAGGGCGCTCAATCACTTGCCATGTAATGTTATGGTGACTACCCCTATGGGTCAGCCGGTTGTGACGTCATGGGTGTGTTTGGGGTGTGCAATAATGGTACACAGTAAGGAGTTTGAGGTGAACTTAATTTGTTTACCTCTTTCTCAACTGGATGTAATTCTGGGAATGGATTGGCTTGTTGCCAACCATGTGCTGCTGGACTGTAGGCACTTTGATCTTTAGTGCAACAATGGCAAAAGTTCCAAGGCTTATGAGACAGGGAGTGTGGGGGAACACAGTAAATGTCAAGGCTTTCATGGTTATGTTCTCAATGGAAGTCGAAAGTGTGGTGGAGCCAGAGTATATTCTGGTGGTGAGGGATATTTTGGAGGTATTTCCCGGAGATGTTTTCGAGCTGCCACCTGAGAGGGAGATCGAGTTTGCTATCGACCTCATTCCGGGAGCAAGCCCAATTTATGTGGCGCCTTACAGGATGTCACCGGTGGAATTAGCAGAGGTCAAGAAGCAAGTGGAAGACCTATTGCAGAAACAGTTTGTAAGACCGAGTGTGTCATCATGTGGAGCGTCAATGCTCTTGGTGAAGAAAAAGGATGGGATTATGAGGATGTGTGTGGATTACCGGCAATTGAATAGGGTGACGGTTAAGAACAAGTACCCACTTCCAAGGATCGATGATTTGATGGACCAATTAAGGGGAGCAGCAGTGTTCTCAAAGATTGACCTAAGGTTAGGGTATCATCAGATCAAAGTAAAGAATACATATATACCTAAGACGGCATTCAGGACGCGGTATGGTCACTACGAGTACTTGGTTATGCTGTTTGGAGTGACCAATGCGCCTGCGGTGTTCATGGACTACATGAACATGATTTTCCACAAGTTTTTGGATAAGTTTGTGGTGGTGTTCATTGACGACATCCTAATTTATTCAAAGACTCAGGAAGAATATGCCGAACACTTAGGATTGTCTTGCAAATTCTGAGGGAGAGACAACTGTATGCGAAATTCTCCAAGTGTGAGTTTTGGTTGTCAAAGATCCAATTTCTGGGACATGTAGTGTCAAAGAAAGGAATCATGGTAGACCCTGCAAAAGTGAAAGTAGTGGCTGAGTGGCCTAGGCTGACGAATGTGACAAAGGTGCGCAATTTCCTCAGATTGGCGGGCTATTATAGGAAATTCATTAAGGGATTCTCTAAGATAGTGTTGCCCTTAATGAAGTTGACCCGCAAGGGAAAGGAGTTCAAGTGGACCAAGGGGTATGAAGCTAGTTTCTTAGAGTTGAAGATAAGGCTGACTTCAGCGTTGGTGTTAGCGCTACCCAACTCGGAGCAAAAGTTTAATGTGTATTGCGATGCATCTGGACAAGGACTTGGTTGTGTCTTGATGCAAGATGGGCGAGTAGTTGCTTATGTCTTAAGACAGTTATGCCCGCATGAAATCAACTATCCAACTCACGATCTGGAGTTAACCGTGGTAGTTTTTGCTCTTAAGGTATGGAGGCACTAGCTGTATGGAGCGAGGTTTGAGGTGTTCAGTAACCATAAGAGTTTGAAGTATCTGTTTGATCAGAGGGAGCTAAACATGCGACAGAGGAGATGGATGAAATTCCTCAAATACTACAACTTCACATTGTCTTACCACCCTGGCAAGGCAAATGTGGTAGCCGATGCGTTGAGCAGGAAATCATTACACGTGGCAGCAATGATGGTGAAAGAAATAGAGTTAATTGAGGAATTTCGGGACATGAATTTGGCCATGGAGGTGAGGCCAGAGAGTTTGTATCTCAGAGCGACGACGATTCACAACGACTTTTTGGTGTACGTCCGAGATGCTCAGCAGGGAGATGTTTGCAGGACATGATGAGACAAAAGAGTGAAGGAAAGGACTTGGATTTCCACCATGATGAGAACAGAGTGGTTAAGTTCCAGAATCGAGTGTGCATTCCTCAAGTGGATGAGCTGAGACAGATGGTGCTAGAGGAAGCACATAAGAGCAAGATGAGTTTTCACCCCAGTGCAACTAAAATGTATCAGAATCTCTGAAAGGGTTTTTGGTGGAATGAAATGAAGAGGGACGTGGCTGAATATGTGGCTAAATGCCTAACCTGCCAGAAGGGGAAGGTAGAATACCAACGTCCACTGGGTTGTTGCAACTGTTAGAGATCCCTGAGAGGAAATAGGATAGTATCTCAATGGACTTTGTTTCTGGGTTACCAAAGACCAAGAACAACCACGACACAATCTGGGTGATAGTGAATCGATTGACCAAGGCTGTACACTTTCTCCCAATCAACATGAGGTATAAATTGGAGCGACTTACGGAGTTGTATGTGCGGGAGATAGTCAGGCTGCATGGAGTGCTGACTAATGTGGTGTCAGATAGAGATCTGAGGTTTACCTCGAGGTTTTGGGAGAGCTTGCAACGGGCGTTGGGGACTAAGTTGAGACTGAACTTGGCTTATCACCCACAGACTAACGGTCAGACTGAGTAGACCATCTAGTCCCTGGAGGACTTGTTGAGGGCTTGTGTCCTTGAGCAGCAGGAAACTTGGGAAGAGTGCCTACCTCTGGTGGAATTCACGTACAACAACAATTACCATGCTAGTATTTGAATGACACCGTTTGAGGCCTTGTATGGACGGAGGTGCAGAACTCCGTTATGTTGGTATTAAACCAGAGAGGTGACCCTTTGTGCGTTGGATATGATCCAAAGGCAGAATGAGCAGATCAAAATGATCAAAGATAAAATGAAGGCTGCCTAGGATTGACAGAAGAGTTATTATGATAAAAGGCGGAAGCCGTTGAAGTTTCAGGTGGGTGACCATGTGTTTCTGAAGGTCTCACCTGTAACCGGAGTGAGGAGAGCTCTGAAGTGTCGAAAACTATCTCCTAAGTTTATTGGGCCATTTGAAGTGTTGAGTAGAATTGGTCCTACTGCATATCTGATCGCGCTGCCTCCAAATCTCTCGAATGGTGTTCCATGTGTCACAGCTTAGGCAATATGTGCTAGATCCTTCCCATGTGATTGATCTTAACCCAGTTCAAGTAAGAGAAGACTTGTCGTATGATGTGTACCCGGTGAGGATTGCAGATCATCGTGTTAAGTAGCTGAGGGGCAAGGACATCTCATTGGTGAAGGTAATATGGAGCTCGAGTGATGAGAGGGATGCCACATGGGAAACGGACAGTAGAATGAGAGAGTTATACCCGGAGTTGTTTGGGTAATTTATGTGCGGGGTTAGTTGAATTTTGGGGATGAAATTCCTTAAAGGAGAGGAGAGTAGTAACGCCCTAAATTTTGTAATATTAATTATTGTTATTTATATGAATCTAAATGCATATATATGTGTGTATAAGTGCAAATAGATGTTGAAAATTTGCATTGGATGCGTAATGATGATGTTTTGTGTGTAATGAGTATGAATATATGTACATATATGTATGTTATGGATGTGTGTGTATATATATATGTGTGTATGTATGAATAGATAGGGTTGAAATGGGCTAAGTGCCTAAGTGCAGGGCGTAATACTAGGTTGTCCTCGCTGCAACGAAAGGGTTCTTGCTGTAGCAAGAAGGCCCTGGGAGGAAAGACTGAAACTGTCGCCTTCTAGCTGTAGCGAGAGACATCTCGCTGTAGCGATAGACATCTCGCTATAGCAACAGAGCGACAGTTTGAGGTGCATTTCTGGGTGCAGTCTCGTTATAGCGAGATTCTGCAGAAACTAGGGTGCAGTTTCGTCTGAGATTTTTGCTGTGGCGACAGAGGGCATCGCTGCAGAGAGAATTTCTCGCTGTAGCGAGAGTGTCATGACTAGAGAGGATTTAAAGGGGTTAGGGTTCGGGAAGATTTCATTTCTCCCTTCTCCTTTGAAATTCCTCTGATCCCTTCACTCCCAAACCCTATTCTACCGATTATATTGCCTCCAAAATCGTTCATGAGCTAGATTGAAGGTTGGAATTAAGTGGGGAACGCTTAGAAGTGAGTTTCAATGGTTAAGGTTTCAATTTTTCATCCCCTTTCTCTATTTTCATGGTTTACCTGGGTTCTTATAGGGTTTCTCCATGTGTTTAGGACAAAATCTGTGAGGAAAAGAACTTCTTAGTGTATTTAGCGTGTGGGTCTTTGATCCGAGGTAAAGGGGAGACTCTATCCTACTCTTTTTTATGTGTAATTGATTAAATATAGAGTTATGGCTGAGTTAGAAGGTAGAAAACGTGCAGAGAATGAAAGATAATTGAGAAATGTAATGTGAGTCATGCGCATTAATATGTGAACATTGTGTGTGTTTACCCAAAATGGATGAATGTGAATTGTATGCTAGATGTTGCATGATAGAATGAATATTGTGAACAAATGTGGGCTCGAGAGCCGTGTAATATGAATGAATAATTGTAGGCTATGTGTTGTGATCTGTGAAATGAAATGTGAGGCCTAGTGCCATATATTATGAATGAAATGTGGGCTGTGTGCCATGTGAAGCACGATTGCATGTGTGACTGGGGCGTATTAGCGCCGTTATAATGTGCTGTGAATGGTTCAGCGATACACTGGGGTGTGGAAGATGAGGATGGTAGAAATACCTTGGAGAAGAGGGAGTGGTGGTGACACCGACTGTGGAACGGGTACACCACGGGCCACACACTCTCTTCTTGACTAGACCTCTGACTACGATCTTTGTTGAGCGACCAGTGACTGCCCACGTGGTATCCAGGTAACCGGTGACCATTCATGGTGTAAATCTGTAATCACAGTGCCACAGTGCGTGTGGCTAGTGTGCGTATGCACGAGTTTATGAATTGTACTTATGAATGTGAAATGTTGCCGATGCCGTGAGTGTATGTGTTAATTTGACCTGAGCTGTGTGATAATGTTGCCTGTGATTATATTTCTTTAATGTATTGGAAAAGTGCTAAAGGTGAGACTCTATGTTGACTGTGTGTTTTTGGGTAGTGTAGAGTACTCACCCTTACATTCATTTTTCAGGTATTCAAAACGATCAGCACCGGACTCAGTGAAGGGGTGGATGGAATTGCAATAAGACTTAGGATATTATTTTAAAAACTGTTGTATTTGAATAAGTCCTGTAGCAATTGTTTGATGTAATTTTAACCCCCTTTCTTTATTTGAAATGTTTGATGAAACTTGGATTGAAAATAAAAATTTCATTATTTGAAAAATTTGCGAAATTCTTATTTATTGAAATTAAATTAAGGTGTTACAAATTTCGTATGAAGCATGACATGATAGTGATTGGATGATGTGTGTGATGAAATAAATTTGATTGATATAGGATTGTGATGGAAATTTAGTGTGGAATATAATGTAATTGATTGTATATATGTTGACATGTCATTGATTGATGATAAATAGTATAAAATGGGTGAGAATACGTGTGGATGACATATGATGGGAGTGTAATTGTGATTTTGTTTGAAATATTGAAAACTATGGAAGATGAGGCGGTAGGAATATCTTGAGAAAGAGAAGGTGGTGGTGACACCAACAGTGGGTGTGGATGTACCACAAACCACACACTCTCCTCTTGACTCGGCCTCTGGCTAACACCTTTAAGTCCCTGGTTAAGGGCATCAAGAATCTGTGATCACAGTACTATAGTGAGTGTGGCTAAGGTGCAGTGAGCGCACGTGTGTGTATGTGTGTGGAATGTTTGGAATATTTGAAAAACATGAATATGTGTTGTTTGATGCATGATTTGATTTATGTTAGAAACATGCAGAATGTGCAAGGTGAGTCTCTATGCTTGTATGTGTATGAGATAGTGTTGAGTACTCAGCCTTACATTTATTTTTTTCAAGTGACCAAGACGATCAGCACCAAGCTTAGTAAAAGGGATGGATAAAACCGCTATAGGACTTAGAAAAATGTATTTTGAAAACTTTGATGTAGTGATAGTCCTGTAGCAATAATTTGATTCAAAATTTGTAATCCATAATTTATTAAAACTATGTATTAGAAACAATTTGAATGAAATTTTATTATTCCCACTTATTGCAAAATTTATTTATTTAAAAAATTAAATTAAGGTGTTACAGTATCATCCAATATTCACAGTATGTCTATTATTTCAAAAATATCAAATAGCAATTTTAACCACCTCTGAACAATATTTACTAGAAAAATCATCATATTTATCAAAATGGTTCTATTCAAAGCTTTTTCTACATGTTGTATTTAACTAGTCCTAAAAATAATCATGAATTTTTCATGTCAAAAATCTCTATTCCTACCCTTGAGATTTTAAGAAAACATTTGTATTCTAAGGTCCTTATTAGAAAAATTTAGTATTTTCAAATCAAGATACCAAAAAGGAGTTAGGATTTGAGATCAACTCTCTTTACTTGAAATAGGTCTCTTAGGCCGAGTTTTCCTAGAGATCCAAAGGAGATGTATAACGATCTTGATGGGGGATAACATACGAAATATTAAGTTTTCCTAAGTATTTCGAAGTAGACATCTTATTATAAAGAGAAAATCGAAGAAAGGAATGAAATTAGGATCTGAACTTTGAAAAACTTACTTGAATTCAAATGGAATAAAGGTTTGAGCTCGGATCTGAAAGAGATTTAGGGTTCGGAAGAGTTTTCTCTGAGAAGAAAAGGTGAGAGAATAAAGAGAAACGAGGAGCAAAGGCTGTCTGAGGAGAAAAATGAAAGTTCCAATGCTGAGGTCCCTTAAATACCCCTCCAGATCCTCGCATTATCACTTGAGTGAGCCCTACTCTCGCCTACGCGAGACCTTCTTCGCCAAAGCAAGAACATCCTCACCTAAGTGAGAGACAATCTTGCCTGAGTGAGCTCCATCTTACCTGAGCGAGAATGGGTCTAGAATTTCCTATTTTTCTTGTGACTCCTCGCCTGGGCGAGTTTCGTCTCGCTTGGATGAGCTGTTTCTCACCTGGGTGAGAGGACAATTGGAGTAACTTTATCCTATTTTGCTGGAGCGAGATTTATCTCACTGGAGCAAGAATGCTCCATAACGCTTTCTCTTAGAAAACTCTATCTCACTTGAGCGAGAAATCCTACACCAAAATTCTTATTTTTTCCATACAAGGACAACAAAATTGAGAGTGTTATATGTTGCTCTTCCACTGAAGTGATGGTGTTTCTACACCTCATAAGGGTACTCCTCACTTTGGACCTTGGTTTTTGTTACTCCTAGAGAAATTATTTGTCTGCAATGGAGAAAGACCCTTCTCTTCATTCTCACAAAACCCTAACACAATGCTTATTTTGATTATCAAACAATAGGTTTTTAATCTTATATTCTATTTGAAGTGAACTAGATGTGACAAGATGTGATATAAATTATATATAAATGATAAAATTACTATTTAACACAATTATATTAAAAATTTTATTTAAAATAAACTTAAAATATATTATTTTACTATTTATGTATTAGGATTTTTTATTTATAATAAACTTAAATTTAAGCTTGAAAATAATTTAAAAAATAAATTTTAAGCAAAAATTAAAAATCTTAATGTATAAAAAATTTAAATTTTTTAAAGCTACATTTAAATTTTTTAAAAATATGTTATTAATTTAAGTTAGACATAATATAACAAAAAAAATTATCCTATTTTAAAACCACACATAAGATTATTTAAAATTAGGCTTGAAAATAATTTAAAAAGTAACTTTTATAATAAAATTGAAAAAAATTACCAAAAAATTTAAATTAATTTTTGAGATATATTTAAAACTATTAATTTACGTGCTTGATTTAAGTTAGACATAATATAACAAAAATGTATTTTATTTTCAAAATAAACTATAGATAAAATAAAAGTATGAAAATTATATTGTAGAATATGACACTTAGATTTTTCTTATTCTATTGTCCAATAATAAAAGGAGAAAATAGAAACTAATAATTGTTAAATGGATAAATAAATTCGTTGATCTTTTGAAGTTCTTGTTACAAACAAGTTTCAAGAAATTACTCAAAAGATTAAGCAATACAAGTAATGTTTATCAAGCATAACTAATCATGTAATTAGAGAAACAATAGATGCTAGGTACTTAATGCAAAATCGGTAATCTACATAGAATTTATTATATTAACGACTTCACAAATGCTAAACTATCAATATGATGACAGTCATAAAATATATGTAATTGATGGGACATGAATAAAATTTTATATGTTATGGTAAAATGTTTGTGTTCTATTAAATTTATTTTCTTTAACTTTGTCATGATGTTCCTAGAACCGTCAAATACATCTTTACTAACTTTATGGCAATTAACAATTTTCCTTTGATTGTTTTGTGTTGTCTTCTATTCTTAATTGAGATATGTTATTAGTAATTAAGTTTCTCTTCTATTCCTTTTCTTCAATTGGATTTTCACATTGTTAATTTTTCTTGTACATGATGATTGAGTGACAAATCTTGATGGAGTTCCATCTCTAATAACATTGTCATTATTTTATTTATTTTTCTTTATTTATTTCTTCAACAACATCAAGATGGTACAATCTTTTCCAAAAGCAAGAGCAAGCTTATCAAGTAGTGGAATTGGTGATTCCTATAATTCTTTTCATTTAGGTGACTTGAAAAAAATTCAAATTAAAAAGTTTTCTTAACTATAAAATGAATAATGAATGAAACAAAAATATTAAAAAAAACATTTAACCTTTAGGAAGTCGGATTATACATCTTAATTCTCCATGTCAATTATTTTTATTTATCATCCCAATCAAATTTACTTTGATTTAGCATATCATAAATTATTCCATAAATTATCCTTAACCTCTTCGTTGCAAACTTAATATGTGGCTTCATTTTAATTTCACATCTAGATAACTTTTATTCTAATTTTGTCTTAGTTGTTCTTAAGGTATATGTTTTACATTGTCTAATGTCACATCTTTGACCTTTATTTAAAGCTTCAATCAAAATATAAAAAAAAAATTATCATCTTCGTTAAAATATCTCTCTCTCTTCTTTTTTTTACCTTTATTTAAAGCTTCAATCAAAATATAAAAATAATTTTATCATCTTCGTTAAAATATCTTTTTTTTTTACTATCTTATTGCATACTATCCTTAAATTCCATTCATATCTCATTACCAAATTATAGATCACAAAACTTTAATCAATGGTGTTATTTGTCAAAGTAATAGTTCAAATTATAAAATGCAGTGTAATAATTTCAAACATACATAAATGTTCCAAAATTTTTAAGCAATACATATATCAAACAACCATACATATATCATATATTGAAAAATTCATGGCATTGGGAATATATGATGCAACTTTTAATAAAATTTTGTATCAAGAAAGCATAAATGTGTTGTTCTACCACCTTATTCTCTATGTAAATTTTTTGGTTGTGTTAGTAGGCTACTCATGATGTGGGATGATCTCCTAAAATTTAATAGACCATTTTGAAATACATATAGGTTCACAAACTAGTAAAAAAATAAAAATATTGTTAACCTAATCAATAAAAAGAAAAGAAAAAAGAAGATAACAAATGAAAGAGGAATGTTGGAGAATGTAAAGAGTAGTGAAATTAATTAAAATGTAATCTATTATTTATGGTCTTTGATTTTAAGTTAGTTATGTAGTAAAATTAACAAACAATTACATAAAATGTTAGAAATATTTGGTCTAATATGCGATAGATGTTAGCCTCAAGGTTCTAAGTATAGTGTGAGACAATTTCCTAAAATTTAAAATAACTTTTGAAATAAGCTTGGGTTCATAAATTCATATAAAAGTAAGAATATTGTTAACCTAATCATAAAAAAAAAAGAGAAAAAAAAAGAAGATAATAAAAGAGAAAAAGACGTTAAGAGATGTAAAACAATATTGGAGCTAATTTAATTATAATATATTAATTATGGTACTAAGTTTTCATGTAATAATATTGTGAAATTAACTTATAATAATTGTTCTAATACGTGTAAGACTTTGTCTTTAAAATTTTATTTGTAGTGCAAAATACTTTTTTAAGATTTAACATACACTTTTAAGATAAATCTGGGTTCATTAATTAATAAAAAAAATAAAAATAGTATTAACTTAATTATCAAAAAAAAAAAAAGAAGATAATGGAAAAGAGCGGGAGAGGGAGAGAGAGAGAGAGAGAAGCATGTATTTTTGTTGACTTTTACATTTTTTCATTAAAAAAATTTTGTAACAAAAACTTGACAACAGGCCGAACAAAAGCTGAAAAAAAACAAAACTAACCCAATGGCATAGAGGCCCAACAGAGGGGGGATAATATTATCGTTACCATAACTGAAACATGTGGCAGTGGATAACTACCTCAACCACACACAAACCTCTGTTTCTCAAAAAAACACTCATCACTTACACATACCATAGCCATGACAACTCTGAGCTTCAACCCTGCAAGAATCAGAACCCCAACATTCAAACACTCCAAACTCTCCTCTTCATCTAAACCCATCACAATTTCATGCACCATTTCCTCCAACAACCTACGAAACCACCCAAAACTGCTTCGCTTTCGAACCAATTCGGTGTCTGAAAGCTCGTTGTCGATCCAGAAAGAAGCACCTGAAGAGGTTGTCGAAGACGAAGAAGACGACCCAACTGCCGAACTATGCTATGTTGACCCAGCAATCGACCCTGAAAGCATCACAGAGTGGGAACTTGACTTCTGTTCAAGACCCATTCTCGATGACAGAGGGAAGAAGATTTGGGAACTTGTTGTCTGTGACAAAACGCTGTCGTTGCAGTATACTAAGTATTTTCCAAATAATGTCATTAATAGCATTACTCTGAAGGAAGCTATTGCTGGTATTAGTAATGACTTGGGTGTCCCATTGCCTCAAAACATTCGCTTCTTTAGGTAATTTAACTAAAGACTTAAACATGGTTTTAGTGTTTAAAAATATAATTGTATTTTATTTGTAGTTTTTTCTTATAAATTTTAAAAAATTACCCCTTATTATCATAATCATATCACATGAGTGACTATTTTGGAGTGGCAAGTGACATAACATGTTGGATATATGTCACATTTTTAATAAATGATGGCAGAAACAATTTTAAAAATTATAATTTATGAAAATTAAAAATTAAAAAAAGAATTAGGGGATTAATACTAAATTTAGTCATACTGAAAACATATTTTAACCTTGACAAAATATCTTGGTTTACTGGCATGCGTGAGTGTGGTATTATTAATAACACATTTGAGTAAGAAATATTGATTAAGTGTTTTGTTGCTTTGTAGGTCACAGATGAAGACAATTATTACAAAAGCTTGTAATGAGCTTCGCATAGCGCCTGTTCCTAGTAAACGGGTGAGTATGGTTAATTGTCCATTTTTTGTTTGGTACTGTGGTTTTGAAATTTCATTGTTTAGGAGAGAACTATAGGCTTCCCTGCTGGTAGAATTTAGGTAGTTTGATGAATGAAGATTGAGAGTGTATGAGACATTATTCAGCTATAAACCAACTGGTGAATTGTGATCTTATAATGTGATGTGACTGACAAAGCTTGATTCGAAAAGCTTAACTTGTTGGTGAAGTTGCCGATAATAGGTTTCATATAATGGAATTAGAATGTGTCTGTGTACTCTAATCAACTTATGAAGGGATGAAGTAGTTAGTGTTGGCTTTATGTTTGGATATGGTGACTGGAATCGAATGGAGAAGAATGGAGTGGAATAAGTTACCATTTTATTATTTGGATATTTTTATGATGGAATGTGAAAAAAGAGTGGTTCCATCTCATATCTCAAATTGGAATTGGAATATCATTCCATTAATTTCTATGAAAAGAGTGGTTCCATCCTATTTTAAACAATCCAAATAATGGACACTAATATCATTCCATCCATTTCTATGTATCCAAAATAAGCGCACATAAAAACTTTTCTTGTTTCTTTTTCCATCTTAAATTGTGGCATATTTTATTGTTGATTATGGGACATGCGCCGCAGCATATGTTATTGACAAAAATGAAAGATTGAGACTTGAGAATCTTCTGGAGTGCATGAGATTTCCATTCATGTGATGACTCTATTGCCAGGGAATCTTAGATTTGTAATGACTCAATGAGTTCATACATCCTAGTAAGAAGTGCCAGTGCATATATTTTATGAGGTCCGTCTGATCCTTTTCAGTGCGTGACATTAATTCTGTGGCTAGGGGAGCGCTATGAGACCGTTTATCGGAAGCATCCTGGATTTCAAGAAGGATCCAAACCTCTTTTGGCAGTAGATAATCCTTTTCCAACAGAACTTCCAGATGATCTTTATGGAGAAAAGTGGGCATTTGTCCAATTACCTTACTCA
Organism: Abrus precatorius; assembly: GCF_003935025.1. Classification (NCBI taxonomy): domain Eukaryota; kingdom Viridiplantae; phylum Streptophyta; class Magnoliopsida; order Fabales; family Fabaceae; genus Abrus; species Abrus precatorius. The sequence goes on from NW_020874303.1 coordinate 11,463,235, forward strand.
GGTATAGACACAGAAGCTTTGGTGTAATTTGTTTTACAATTGCTTGAATAAAATGATATCCTTCTCATGGTCTCAGACACATGGTTTTCTTACTTTGTTGATGCTAGTTTAAATTTTAGATACTAGCTTACATAAAATATAATGATCTCATTCTTATCATTTTTAGGACAAGATGATTAACATGTATGTTTACTACTTTAAGTTGTTCTCCTAGGATAGATACCTCTCTAACTTTCAGTAACTTATTTTGAAGCTGTTCGAGAGGAGGTGTCATCCTTCAAGGCAGGATTTCGTGGTGCTGGGTTAGATCTTGATTTATTGGGTCTTGAAATTGATGACAAGACATTGATCCCAGGATTGGCTGTTGCTTCTTCTCGTGCTACGGAATTGGCAGGTACAGAAGTGCAGATTTTCATATCTTCTTCATATATATTAATTTTATGTCCCTCTCAACACACTCTTTCTATTATTTCATTAAGAATTACCTAAGTTTAAAGTGAGTTTTATGCATGGAATCTATTATTTAAAGAGGTAGTGACTATCTGTCCAATCTGATATCAAGCAATTTGATATGTTACTGGAATATGTTGCCCTACAGCATTAAGATTTCCTCTACTTGAATAACAATGCATAGATAGGTCCATCTCAAAGCCATACTACAAGGTTGTTGAATTATTACCTGTCTTGAGCTAAGACAGTGTGAAGCACAGAACTGCAATTGCTGCTGTTCTTGTCATACACTTTAACGCACTAGAGTGCATTCAGTTTTACAAATTTTATCTGAACAATTTGCTTGGTAAGCAAAACTCTGGCCCTAGTATATATACACAGTAATATATATATATATATATATATATACACAAAAAATCTGGATTGGTGTCACGGTCCTGAGATTGGTGAATAAGTAAGACTAAAGTATTATTTGGATTGGCACAGCTTTTTTGGACTTCTTTTTTGAATCTCCTCTAAGGCTTTGTTTGAGAGTTTGGAGGGGAGGGAGGGGAATGGTTTAAAGGGGGAAGAAGGGGAAGGAAAGGGAGGGGGAAGGAGAAGGATGTTAAACTCCTCCCTTGTTTGGATGTTTAATATTGAGAGGGGAGGGTGATGGGGGTTTAATTATATAAATGATATTATATTATTATGGGGAATGCACCTTGGCTGTTAACTTCTACTTAATATCTTAAATATTAATGAATATAAGAATGGTGTGAACTTGGTTCACCAAACATTTTTTATGCTGCAAAGCTTTTGTATACTTGATGCGCCATATCATCACTAACATGCCTTGTATAATTGTAAATTTCTTTTATCCAAGAAACTTGTGTTCTAAATTCTCCTTGTAATTTAGTAAACCTCCACTTACCTTTTGTTGTCACAGCTTTGATAAATGAAGTGGAGGCTTGTGCTGTGGAAGCAGATGCTGCTCGTGGTCGATTGATTCTTTCTGTTGGAATTTCTACTCGGTATGTATATTCCACCTATAAGAAAACACCTGTGACAACAAGTGAAAGTGAAGGATGGGAAGCAGCTAAGGAAGCTTGTGGAGGTTTGCATTTCCTTGCCATCCAAAAAAACTTAGATTCTGAAGATTGTGCTGGCTTCTTTCTTTTACTAGACTTGCCATTTCCACCTGTATAATCATACAAATGATTATGGTTCAATATTCACTGAACAAAAAAAAATATATTATATTAGAATTATTAGATTCATGAAGTTTTTCTTTGACCCCAAAATCAATTGCTACCTAAAGTGACCAAGTAATTTTTTGCAGCATTACCATTCTCAACGTACTAGATCTAGATTTTAGCATTCCTTTTAATGATCTAAGCTAGGAGAGTATTGAACTATAGTCTAAAAAGAAAAATTAAGGTATAAAGGTCAACATGCTATTGATTCTTTTGCATTTTTATTGGCTGAGTGGAAATGTCTGGTGGACAGCCAAAACAATTTCAGGTTGGAGAGAGCGGTATCAAGAAAAATATACAAGGAAGGGAACAAAATGAATAAACTTTACATAATTATATTAGTAAATTACAATATTACATATTTATTTAAACAAAAAAATTAATCTATATATATATATAGCATTTTAAGAAATTCTGGGAGAGGATTTAAACGTTTTGTTACATCTCAAAAACTTCTTTAAAAACTACATTTTGATTTAAGACAAATTATCATCTTGATCTAAAATCAATGTTTTCAACGATTGTTTTTTTTCATGGCTGAATGTAATTGGACAGATATATGCAAATCCTCGTTGTGAAAAAATGTATTACAAATAGTATATGCATATACATAGTATTGAACTAATCATAATGCGGTTCATATTTAAATTAGAATAATTTATTATATATTATAAATTATATATATTTGATAATTAAGCCAATAATCATTGAATTCTCGTTAATTTCCCATAAAATATATATTTGTATTTCATATCCATTGTCAAATAAATATATAACAAACTTAGTAAAATTTAAATAAGATTTAACAATATTTTGCCATTTTCTTATATTTAAAAAAAAACTTTTTTGAATATCATACATAAAATTGGAATGACTTCTCATTTTTATCTAAATTTAATATTTTTAAGTTTTCTTTCTCACTTACTCTTGAAAAAACAACATATAATTAATCATGAGAGAGTTTTGACCTTGCTATGTAAAGACAATCTTAAAAAATGTTTATTCTTAACTTTTATTGATAGTCGTTGCAACATAAAAAGTTAAAAGAAATTGTTTTTTTTTAATTAAAAGGCAATTCCAAATTTGAAGAAACTTAATTATTTTTAGAATAAAATATTTTTTAAGTAATATTTTTTCTTGTTTCAATAACTATAATTATATTTCTTTCTAATTTATTAACAATCAATGTAATTTCATTATATAATTTATTTGTTTAATCTATATTTCTCAAAAACATGATAAGAATATTTATCTTAAAAAATAATCTATGGTTTAAAATTTTTGAACACTTAATTTTATTAAAAAATTTAATTGTAAACTAATCATTTGATTTGACATTTTTATTAGATAAACAAGTTGAATAAGAATTTAAGTATTATTTTATTTTAAAGACATTAAAGATAAAATAAATTTATTTACTTTCTTAACACATTTTCATTAAATAAACAAGTTGAATAAGAATTTAGATATTATTTTTCTTTTAAAGATATAAAGATAAAATAAATTCATTTCTTCCTTAGCATTTTTTAAAGTAAGCATTAATGTTGCCATCTTTTACTAAAAGAAAAAATAAAATAAATATAAATTTTCACTAAATTTAAATATGCAAAGTCAATTAAAAGCTTCTAAACTATTATCTGTTTCAAAAACAAAGAACTCATTTGAATTTTAATTTCTCCATCCCAAGTTATAGAATTTAATATGCAACAAACTTTATTTCATTTATATTATTAGCATTGACGTTAACAATCTCATATTTTTTTTTTTTAGTTTTAGATTCATGCGAAAATAAATAAATAATCACGATTAACTATGTTATTTCTCAAAATATAGTCCTGTATTGGGTAATCTACGAAACACTGTGTATTAAATTTGAGTTTATAACGAGAATATCTTCCTTATTATGTCATATCCTTTCTCTTATATTAAATATTTAGTTTTTTAAAATTTTTATTCTTTTCAAATTCTAATTCTTTGTTTTAATTTTAATTTGATTTAAAATTTAAATCTTGATCAACTGAATTTTCAGATTATGATATATATTTTAGACAAACTAAATTTCTTGTATAATAATATTTTAATTTAATTTTCAAATTTTTAATTTAATCTTAATTTAAACTTTAAACTATTATATTCTTCCTTAATTTTAAAATATTCTTTAATTTAATCATATTTAACATAATTTAATATTATTATTAATGATGAAAAACAATGTACTCTTTTCAGTTTATAAAATTTAAAAATAGTCATACAATATATATTTTTATTTAAAAACATTTGAATTTAATAATACCTTCATGGTGCATAAAATTACTCAAAAATGTATATAATTTTTTAAGGGAAAATAATAATAGTTTTCCAATTTAAATATACAATTGAAAATTAAAATATTTGAATGGTCAAATTTTAATGATTAAAAACATATTTCAATTATAAGTGATATAAATAGAATAAATACATAGATTTTTTATTTTTTAATTAACTAAAGTATCTTTTCATGTGATTCCTTTTTAAAGAGATAGGAAATTAAATTTACATGAATATAGTAAGTTTTGTTTGGGCTAATTTTTTCTTTTTCTTTTTTCTCTCCTAGTATAAAAATGAAGTGAACTATAAGTATACTAATAACTAAGTTAAAGAATTAAAGTATTCATTTTATTTTATAGTTGAATTTTAAAATTTTGAAACTATATGAATTATAGTAGCTAATTCATACTAAATAATTGAATTCAAATATAAAATATATTTGCATTTCAAAGTTCTATTAAATTCTAGTAGTGTAACGTATTCTATGAATAATATAAAAATAAAAAATACTCTTTCAATCAAATAAATATTTGAACAATTCTCATATTCATATTTTCAAAATTATTAAAAATTAAAAAATATAAAATAAAAAGAAATTGCCCACATTGAACTTAAAAAAAATTGTTTACTTTAGTAACTTGTCCAAGGATTAATATAAAAATAATAAATAAATTATTTATTACACATGGGAGAAAAATTTACAATAGCAGCTGTGGAAAACTGCGAAGGTAAGAGGCTGAAAGAAAATATGAATGTCATGTTGCTGCAAAAGTATAATGGTGACAAAAAATATAGTGTGCAATTCACTTATCACTATATTCATCATTTCCTTATTGCAGGTAGTAGTTTGGAGCTACATCTAGTGCAGACCTTACGCAAGATTTGGGCCGAGGAAGGTAGTAGTATTCTTTTGGCGTCTATTGCTTAATGTAGCTCCGGTGCAGAAAAACTTGACCAATCGTAGATTGATCATTCCCTCAGAAGCTTGTGAGTTGTGTGATACTGAAGATAAGGACATATTGCATTTTTTTTCTGCATTGGTGTCTTCCTAAAACTGTGGTACATGGTATTTGAATGATTTCACTACTACAAAATCTGCACATATAGACGGATTTTAAAATCCGTCTATGATATATTTTACTATTTTTGTTATTTTTTGTTTATATACATGATTATTCTTGCCTGTTCTTGATTATCACAATTTATAAACATAAGAAAAACTACAAAATTAAATTTAAAAATTCAAAAATGATTTATAAAATGTAAAATTTAAATGTCATTACAAATGAAGACAAAAACATCCAAATAAATAATGTTAAAAATAAAATACAAGTGTTCATCACGAATAATCTGTATGATCATCATCTGAAGGAGTATCATCATCAGTAGACAAGAAGTCGGAAGAGGAATGATGCATGGAGCTGAAAACTGGTGGTGCTGGAGCTGGTGGAGGAGGAGGAAGAGGTGTGGAGGTACTTGCTCTCATGAGCTCAAAATATGCATGCATTTGTTGCATCTGCATATGTTGTTGCTCCATCTGCTGCTGGACTTCCCTTTGCATCATCAATGTCACCTTCTACTCTATCTTCTTCTCCATTTTCTTTGCTCACTTCTTCTTCCATGCACTTTCTTTGCTCTTCCACATCTCCTCATTCTACTTCTGGAGTTCTTCATTGAGGGCATGGACTTGAGTGCAGACCATGTCCTCCACTTCCTCAGGTGCAAGAGAATGAGCATTTCCAGTGACAGATGCAGAGAACATGGAGTCTGCAAAGCGACCCCCCATGCCATAAATCTGACCTTTATAAAGGTTACCCACTGTCTGTGACCACATAGCATCCTCATCAACTGACTCTGGATCCTGAGAAGATGTCTCCTCAAGCCTTTGAACATAGTCATCCTACAGTTCAGTTTAGATAATTAGATATTAGTTTGGAGAATTATTTAATAAATTACTAATAATAACATATAGTATCAATAAGAATGACTTACATATGTGGCTTGAGATTATGTATCAACTCATAGGTTTTTGCCTCCCCTACGAGTGTGTGTCTCCTTGAACAACTCTCCATGCGTAGGTGGCCTCTTCAACGACTTCTCCTGCAATTCTAATTAAATCACAATCTCAAATATGAAATTATAGATAGAGTAAAATGAATTTTAAAATTATATACCAAGTTTGTCGTAGTGTGAGCCAAAGTTATAGAGTCACCAGTATGCAGTGATCCCCCCTTATTAGATGCCTTATTTGTCTTGTTCTTTATATGTACCCCAATACTCCTGCAAGGTATGAAGAAAGTTGGGTGCTATCCAATTAGTAGTATAAAGGTCCTGACGAGCCTATGTATACATTTGTCTTAGTCACTTTCCAGTACGACTTTTCTAGGCCTTGAAAATCATCTTTTCATCTTGGGGGGAATGGAGAAGTTGCTCTACATAAACACAATTTCATTAGAAGAGGTACAAACAGTCATATGTAATTATACTTAGTTAAAATTAATACACTATTATTACCTTCCAATCTTTGAACCATTCCATCTTTGTATCCTTCGACACCTTTGCAAAACTTGTGTAAGGCACATCAAACATCTTCTTAATGGTATTTGTGACCTGGTGGAGACCTTTCTGTGGTGGTATCCAACTGATAACACGATAAAATAAAATAATTATTATAACATTCACATAAAGTACACAATGTTAGACATACTTTAAAGGAAACTTACCAAGTGGCCTATCACATCTCAAAGTTTCTAACAATCTCGATGATGCCTGGGTTTGTGATGATTGTTGCCCACTTATAGCTGAGACAGTAGTGAATCCCTCTCCTATACCTTGTGTAGAAGGTGACTGTGTGGCCTGTGTAGTAGGCGGTGCAGAGTGTGAAACTCGTTGTATTGGAGGGAGAAGAGCAATATACCCAGGATTAGACACCATGATAAATTGCTCCTGCTCCCTAACCTAGAAAGTCTGCACTATAGCTAGTGTAGAAGTCAAAGCGGGAGCGGTGGATGAAGGAGTGTTACCACGATCAGGATGCTGAGTAACACCCTTCTTACCTTTACCTGCCATATCTGAATCAAATACAATATATGTTTAGAGACGAATACCATAATCTTTATAAATTATGGTTAATATTGGTGATAACTCAAAATAAATAATCATAGAAACATAGTAAATTGACAAACCTACTTAATTTACCTCATTTACTCTTATAGTTCAAGACTACCTTCATCATCACTTGATGAAATGTCATCCATAAATCCTTCCTCCTCATCTTTAGTCATGTCATCCATTTCATTATTTCTTAAAGCTTGGGGAGGAGGGTCAATTATTTCAATTTCATTCAAAGGAGAAGATAAAATTGGAGGGACAATAGTGTTTATTACTACATGTAAAAGGATTGAGTCATCAATTTGATATGCATCTTCATCACTTTTAATTCGACCCCTTGGTTTAATTTTTATTACAATCCTCCAACTTTTATTACATTTTGTAGGGTAAGATAAGAAATATACTTGTCTTGCATTTTGTGCAATGATGAAGGGGTCAAAGCCTCTATATCTTTTGATATCGTAAATCTCAATTACATTGTAATAGTTATGTTTACGTGTCCTTGTTGGGCGTATTGGATCAAATCATTCACACTTGAATAAGACAATTCTTTTTATGGTTTCACCATCATATTCAAGTTCAACTATTTCATTAAGTTTTCCATACCAATCACAGTCACCATCACTTGAATTTCCTCTCACACTAACCTTACTATTATCTGTTTTTCTCCCTTTACATGATTCAATGGTTTGGAATTTATATCTGTTAACATAGTAAATTGGCCAACAATATGCTTTATTTTTTGGACCTCTGGACAGGTTTTATAGGTCAATATCTGTGATATCATTACTAGGATCACACACCTACACATACCATTAAATATGTCAATTGATTGAATAATATTAATATTAAAAAGTTGATAAACTAAAATGTTCGGAAAATTCCATGACGTACATCACTTTTGAACCATGATAGAAAATGATTAATGCATTCGTCACCATATAATTATTCAAAATATCTGTAAACATTGCAACATCATTAATTAGATTTGAATAACCATGATTGGGAAAAGTCATTAAAGTAATCATAAGTCACTTACATTCTAAATGGTTGAACTTCATCACAATTTAATAAGATGTACAAATGTGCAGCATCTGATTCATCACCGAAGATCCATCGTTCTTCGTATTTCCTATATACACGACCTAGTTGGTTGAATATAGATAAAGTTGGATCATTACTGCTTTCTCCCCAACATCATTTCGACCAACCCAAGTCCTCCTTGATTGAACATGAGGTTTAAAATAATATGTCCAAAAATTTGATGTCTCCTTTGATATATATGCCTGACATATGGATCCTTTCATTTAAGCTCTATTTTTCACAGTCCTTTTGAACTCTCTGATTTCTCGTTCAAACGGATACATCCACCTATATTGTACTGGTCCACATACATGTGCTTCATACACTAAGTGTATAGGCAAGTGCTCTATGGAGTCAAAGAAATCAGGGGAAAGTATTCTCTCTAATTTGCACAAAATCACAGGAATATTATTCTCCATCACTAATAGGTCTTCAACCCTAAGAGTATGTGAACACAGGTCCCTAAAGTACTCACTTAACTAAGTCAATGGCTTCCAAACATGGTCAGGTAGTTCCCTAAATGCAGCAGGTAGAAGACACTCCATGAATATGTGGCAATCATGACTTTTCATCCTAAAAAATATTCCTTGTTCAACATTCACACAACGACCGCGGTTTGAAGCATAATTTTCAGGTATTTTCAAGTCCTTCACCCACTTACACATCTTGTCTTTGTGATAAAGTCAGAGTGTAACTTGTTTTTGCCTTTGACCATCGACCATCTGCAAGTTGTTGTAACCTCAACTCTGGATGCCTACAATATTCTTCTAAATCTTGCCTTGCCTTTACATTATCTTTAGTTCGATCAGTGTCCATTACAGTATTCATGATATTGTCAAATACATTTTTTTTTCCATATGCATCACATCTAAACAATGGCGAACTAAGTTATCCTTTCAATATGGGAGCTTCTAGAATCTACTTTGTTTGGTCCAATTATGTGTTATCCCATACCCAGGAAACCTAATGGATTTTCCTACTTCTATTATTTTTGGCAAGTGTCTAACTCTATCCCATATTTGATCACCATTTAAACAGACGGGAGGGTCCTCATTCTCAATAGTTACTTTTCTAAATTTGTAGGCTTAGCGCTTATAAGGATTTTACATATCTAAAAATCTCCTATGGCAATCAAACTATGAATTTTTTCCTCCATGTTTCAAAGTAAATGCCTTTGTATCCTCCATACAAATTGGGTGTAATACCCTGAATTTTTGTAATATTAATTATTGTATTTATATAAATCTAAATGCATATATGTGTGTGTTGACTTACTTGATAATGATGTTTATGTGTATTAAGTGTATGGATGTGTGTATGCATGACTAGATAAGGCTGAAATGGGCTAAGTGCCTAAGTACAAGGTGTAATATTAGGCTGTTCTCGCTGCAGTGAGAGGATTCTCGCTGTAGCGAGAGGGCCTGCGAGGAAGAACCAGAACTGTCGCCTTCTCGTTGTAGCAAGAGACGTTTCGCTTTAGCGATAGAGTGATAGTTTGGGGTGCATTTCTAGGTGCAGTCTCGCTGTAGTGAGATTCTATAGAAACCAGGGTGCAGTTTCGTCTGATATTTTTGCTGTAGCGTGAGGGCGTGTCGCTGCAACTCGCTGTAGCGAGAGTGTCGCGACCAAAAAAAGATGTAAAGGGGGTTAGGGTTCGGGGAGATTTATTTCTCCATCTCCCTTCAAAATTCCTTTGATCCTCTCGTTTCCAAAGCCCTATTCCACCGATTAATTGCCTCCAAAGCCGTTCGGGAGCTTGATTGAAGGTTGAATCCGTGTGGGAAACACTTGGATGTGAGTTTTAATGGTTAGGGTTCTGTTTCTCATCCCCATTTCTCTGTTTCCCGGTTTCTTGGAGTTTTCATGGAGTTCTTCCATGTGTTTTAGGCTAAAATCTGTATAGGGAGCACGTCCGTTGTCAAATCCGATTGTGTGTCTTCAATCCGAGGTAAGGCAGACTCTATCCTACTCTTTTGTGCATGAATTGTTGATATTCTACTGAATATTGTGTTGTGGCTGAGTTAGTGGGTAAGAAATTGTTGAGAAATGTAATGTGGGCCATGTGCCGTGATATGTGAACATTATGTGTGTTGATATGAAATTGATGGATTTAGATTATATGTAAATGTTGTGTGATAGAATGAGTATGGCCACTTGTGCCATATATTTGAATGAATATTGTGAAAATGTGGGCCCAAGGACCGTGTAATATAAACGATAATTGTAGGCTGCGTGCCATGTATTGTGAATTGAATATAAGTTGTGTGCCGTGTGCAAGCATGAATATTACGTGCATGAATGAAATGTATGTGAATGAGGCGTGTAGCACTGTTGTAATGTGTTGTGAATGATTCAGCGATACACTGGGGGTGTGAAAGATTAGAACGGTAGAAATACCTTTGGGAGGAGAGAGTGGTGGTGACACCGACTGTGGAACGGATGCAGCCCGGGCCACACACTCTTTTTCTGACTAGACCTCTGACCATTGTCTTTGCTGAGCGACCCGTGATTGCCCACGTGGTATCCGTGAGGCGGAGGTAACCGGCGACCATTCATGGTGTAAATCTGTGATCATAGTGCCACAATAAATGTGGCTGGCGTGCATATGAATGTGTTTATAAATTGTACTTATAGATGTGAAATGCTGCTTGTGATTGTGTTTGTTTTAATGTGTTGAAAATGTTCTGGAGGTGAGACTCTACGTTGATTGTGTGTTTTTGGGTAGTGTTGTAGAATACTCACCCTTACATTCATTTTTCAGGTAATCAAGACAGTCAGCACCGGACTCAGTGAAAGGACGGATGGACTGTTATAGGCTTAGATTTTATTTTTAAATTGTTGTAATTAAACTAGTCCTGTAGCAGTTATTTGATATTAATTTGTAACCCTTCACTTATTTCAAAATCTTTTATGAAAAATTTAGTTATCCGATTTGCGAAATTATTATTTAATTGAAATTAAATTCAAGGTGTTACATTGGGCATACTAATTTCCTTTGAGTCATCCATCCAGACAACATTTCATAAGCAGAAAAATCATTTATCGTCCATATCAGTGCTGCCTTCATATTAAAATTTTGCTTCCTTGATAGGTTATAAGTTACTACACCCTCACACCATAACTTAAAATTTTGCTTCCTTGATAGGTTATAAGTTACTACACCCTCACACCATAACTCTTTCAACTCATCAATCAAAGGTTGAAGGTATACATCAATTTTAGCCTTTAGATTTTCTAGACCAGGAATTATACAAGTCAAGAACAAATATAGATTTTTCATGCTCATTTTGGGAGGAAGATTAAAAGGTGTAATCACAATAAGCCAACAAGAATATGGTTTATTAAATTGATTGTTTGAAGTGAACCCATCAGCACATAATCCTAACCTTACATTTCTAGGATCATATGCAAACTCAGGATACACTTGATCAAAATATTGTCAAGCCTCAACATGAGATGTATGAGTCATTATCCTATCACTCCTTTTATTTTCAGCATGTCACGCATGTAAGAAGCTGAACTTATAGATTCATACAACCTTTTTAGCCTAGGAATTAAAGGCAAATAATGCATTCTAGTTTGCGGTACATCTTTATATTTATCACTTCTACCACATCTTCTTGGTTTAAACCTAGGCTCTCCACAGAATTTGCAATTTGTCAAAATAAAATCATCTTTGTAATACAGCATGCAGTCTTTCAAACAATAATCAATTTTGACTTCTTTTAATCCAAGTTTGGAAACTAATTCTTTTGCTTGGTAAAAGTCTTTTAGGATTGAGTCAGGTTGGGGACTAAACTCACTAATTAATATAGCTCATTGATCAAATAAACTCTGACTTTGATTGCCTTTTGACTTTATGCTTAACATTCTTACTGCTAAAGATAACTCTGAATGCGCACACTCATCCTATAAAGGCTTATTTGTTGCCTCTAAAACATTAAAAAACTTTGCAGCCTCTCTATTAAGTTCTTGTTCAACTTTAAAATCACAAAAAACTCCAAATTCAAGACTAACATCATAAACCATTTCTTGATAATGACTATTGCTTTCTTCTCAACTTACATTACCTACATCCTCACCTGATTGCAATATATTTGAATTGCCTACTTGATTTGTCACATTAACTACTTCCCCATGCTCAGTCCATATCTAATAATCATGTTTAAATTCAAACTTATACAAATCATACCTAATTGAATCAATATTCAAAAACTTTCTACACTTGCACTTAGAACATGGACATTTAACTTTTTGGTTGGTGATGAATTGCTGCGAATTACAACAAGCACGTATGAATTCCTTTACACCCTCAAAGAATTTTAGGTTTTATTCTCTCCCAACTTGGGTGCACCTATCATACATCTACTGACGATTTCTAAAAAACATCTGAATCAAGAACTATATAAACCTAATAAAAATACACAATGTTGTATCAACCTTCTATTATACATTACACAAATTTTTAATATAAATTTTGGCATAATCTCCCCTAATACATGTTAATTTCCTTACGTTTGTTTACCACTTTTTTACAAAAATCAAAATTTTTACCACACATAACTAATATATTATATGACAATATATATTAATCAATGCATAAAACACAAACACATCACAATCCTAAACCGTTCAAAAGCACATCCCTTTGTAACTCCACAACATGCATATTCTACAAACTCCACAAACATAAACAATCTCACAATATACAATAATCAGGTTCGGAGAAAGACCTCTACGCCCCTCCCCCAATCATACAATCTTCAATCCTATAACTCTATCTTAGAAATTTTAAATCTCTAAAATACATCAAAAATAAAAATAAAAACTAAACCGATAAAAAGTTAGAGTATCGTACCAGGAACACAATGATGCAAATTATCTTTCAAATGAATGCTTTTATCACTCGCAAAGGCAAAAAAACTGAAGCTCTTAGAGAGAGGCAGAGAGAGAGAGGCGAGAAAGGAAATTATGCAAAATGAGAAAGAAGGAGGAGGCGCGGTTTTATGTGTTTCTCACATTACAGATAAAAAAATCCATTTGTAAATGGATTTATCCATCTATAAATTTGTCAAATACAGTTACAAACAAAAAAATCTGTCTGTAAATTGTCAAATGAAAAGTCGGTAAAAATGGTAATATTTACAGACAGATTTTCTCATCTGTAACTCCTACTCCAAAATTTCTTTCCATTTTCAAATTACAGACAGAAAATTTCATTTGTAATTCCTCTCTATAATACTTCGCATCAAATGGCGGGTCAACTACATACGACTATTACATATGGAACAAACATATTTTTTAGAAAATTTAAAAATAATAAAAAACCAAAAATTTGTCTGTATTACAGATGGATTTGACTGTCTGTAAATAGTATTTTTCTAGTAGTGTTTGGTGTCAATTTATGTTTACGTGAAAATTTGCACGAGACTTAACTAAGCATGTGTGGAATCCAATGTGAAAAAAAGAAATAGAGGGGAGTTGTAATGATATGATTTGCAGCAGCATACTCTTCAATAACAGTATGTTAAATGTTAGTAAAATGTTTGATTCTATTAAGTATCGTACTTAAAAATGGCTTGCAACTAGGCCTTTAGGAAGATTAATTGTATTTGTGAATTAGATTAATAATCTCTTAATATGTATTGTTAATTTCCTTTAGAGTTGTAATAGGTTAGAGTACTCTTTATACTCTAAATTTATTCTTAATAAAATATGGATGTTTAGAGAAAAAAAATTCATTTATTGCAATGTATTAAAAAATTTTAAATTTTTATAATTTAATTTATTATAAAATTATTTTATCTGTAAAAAAAAATTTTGTGTTACTATTATGTGCATTAAAATAAAAATTAAATTGTAATTAGATAAATAATTTTTTTTACGTATGAATTAAAATATTTTATATGATAATAGATTATATATTTTACTCCTTAAAGTTATGATTTACGAAAGAAAAAAAAATCATAGTAGAGACGTGTATAAATTTATATAAAAAATAATTTATTATAAAAAATTATGAATGATAAGAACAATAATATAGAACCATATAATACTTAATTAAATTCGCAATAATGTTATTTAACTTATATAATTAAAATATTAATATGTTTCTTCATAATAATTTATTTTAATATGACATTATGTTTTAATATGATATTAAAATATGAACAGAGATCAAATTATATAAATATAATTTACATTCACTTTTATACATTAAATAATTTAATATGAAAAATATTTTTTTATTAATTTAATCTTGAATTATAATTATATATTATTCAGATTATTTGTCTCAACTTTTATTAAAATTAAATATTTATAAGATTTGTTATAAAAATTTTATTTTTATATATTTAAAAATATATATTACATTAAATTTAATATATATAAATAAAGTATCACGTAATTTTAAATTAATCTTAAATTTTAAGATACACGTGGATATAATTTTTAATATAACAATTGGATTTATAATTAAATTATTCAATAAAAGTTTATTTTTTTATAAAATTTGATAATTATAAATTAATTATAATTTAAATTTATACCAGGTTATTTTAATATAAATAAATTAAATAAACGATGTTTTGTGATAAATTTTATATATAAATATACCGATATAGATATTATTTTAAAATTTAAAACAGAGGAAAAACAGATAATATTGCGATAAGAATCTGGATTATTTCAAATCTCAAACCCTAACGTCTATTAGGGTCATTAACCATTGGCTCTTTATATATCAGTGCTCCTTTTTCAAATTTCATTGAACCTCTCGTTGTTTCAGAAACTCCATGGATGGATGCCATTGTAGTGCATACCCACTAATCTCTGCCTCCGACTCCGATTCAGAAATCAATCCAGTCAACAGCGATAATCCATACTTCAATATAAAGTTTGAGTACACGAATACGTCCGTTTTGAATGCTAGAAGCTCCCACGTCAATGGTGATACTACCTATCACAAATTTTCAAATATCTCAAAGGATGAATTGATGCAGGAAACAACCATTGTTTCTTGGCTTTCCCAAATGTGTGTGCCATGTTTTGCTCACAAGTTTGTAGTGGAAAATATATTGAAATGTGCACGTTGGATGGCTAGTAGCACCTGGAATAAGTGCACAAAGGTTCTGTATATGTGTGTCGATGTGGTAATCACTAGGCCCAACGAAGAAGTGGAAGATCGTCGTGAAGAAGAAGTGGAAGACGACGACGAAGACGAAGACGAAGACGACGACGACGACGACGATGATCGATTGGTGCCAGCAGCTAGGTCAGTAGTTGAGGGGTTGGAGGTTGAAAAAGATGGGTCTGCTGCGAGAACGTGTGCTATTTGTTTTGAAGATTTTCTCGATGGTGTTCGCATGCCATGTCTGCACATGTTTCATAAAACGTGCATCGTCGATTGGTTGCAAGTAGGCCATTCATGTCCTGTGTGTCGTTTCAAGATGGCCACGGATGAAAACAAGTGAAGAAACCCATTTTTGAAATATTTAGATACCTTTTGGTAAGATGATCCAATTACCAATTAGTTTATATTTGCTTATCCTTTTTTATTTAACTTAGGTTTTTGGTTCTATAGATATACACAAGATTGTATTTTGGGACGTTTGAAGATTTTATTGAAAATAGCGCTCTCCCTCTCTCTCTCTTAAATTTTTAGTTTTTCCTTTATCGTCAACATTAGTTTTTAGTTTATTTTAATAACTTTTTATGGTTAAATTTACGTCGTAAGTTTTTATATATAAATAAAAAATTATTTAATAAGAAAAAAAATTAAAATAATGGAAAATAATAACACCCAAGAACTATTCGAGCTTCACCTCACGTTCGACAAGCCAAATCTAAATGGTATTAGATGTATTTATGTATTAAAGATTTTTTTAATTTAATATTACGTATTAAAACTGTCTCAAAAAAATATTTAAATTAAAATAACAAAATAATATTGAAGGCACATGTAGCTTTTGAAGATGGGTTCCGAAGCATTTTTCAAATAATGCTTAACTAGTGATAGGGATGAAGTGGAAGATTTGTGATTTATCCATGTTTTTCGGTTTATAATTCACGACTCACATAATCCTTATATCCTTCATTAACTCCTGAAACTTAGCTGTGAATCCCAGCCACTGGCTCTCGCAAAAGCTTTGGTGACAATTGTTCATTAACAAAACAAAACTAAGAAGCAAAAATGATGATGGTGTCCTTGGTGGTCAAGGCTTCAAAGAAGAAGTAAAACAATATAATCAAAAGAAAAAGCAAGATATCTAAACACTAATTTTTTGGCTTGTCAATATGGCTTTTGGGTTGCCAAAGGAAGCGATGGAGGCTCTCGAGCCAACTATATGTGGCGACAAGTTAGGTGTCCTCATTATGGAAGTAGCTAAAAACTTTGCTCTGTTCATAGGGATGGTGATTGCATGCAATGTTTTACATTTTCTACTGAGGCCTTTTTCGCAACCTCGCATTACTTCAGATATAATTGTAAGCTTCTCTCTATTTTCACTTTGATAAAAGGTCTACATTTGATGTTATTGCAAATTAACCAGCTGAAACTCTAGTTTTAGTTTAAAAAATTAAAAAACAATCACTAAACAATGTACCTAAGAAACTGAACTTCAGTTCAGTCCTTTAAAGGTGTTTTACGATGTTATTTTTAATTTATGCAGGTAGGACTAATCATGGGCAACATAAAATTTGTGCGTAAATTGTTTGAGAGATTCAACAGAACGTTTGGATTTATCATTGATTTTGGTATGATTTGTTACATGTTTGCATTGGGGATAGAAATGGATCCTTATGTAATATTTGAAAGACCACATAGGCATACTAAAGTTGCTTTTGCTGGGGTTATATGTACGTTCATCGTGGCAGGTATTTTAACACCAATGTTTGAATACTTCCCAAGTGAACATAAACTACTAGGTTTCACCATTTGCCTCTCTACTATGCTTTCTAGCACAGACTCACCTGTTCTTACCCGTTTAATAACTCAGATGAAAATAGGCAAATCTGATATTGGGAAGCTAGTAATTGCAGCAGGGGTGCACTCAGATTTTCTGTGCTACTTGTTCCTTACAATTGGCTACATAGTCTTGCCATTGCCTCAATTTTGTCAAAACTTGCAAGGGAAGATTGTCTTAAAGAAAATACTTATAACTACATTTATAATTGCAGGGGAAGTACTTGTCACTGCCTTGGTTTCACCATTCATTTTGAATTGGGTTAACAATGAAAACCCTGAAGGTAGACCCATGAAAGGTCAACACTTGGTGCTCTCAATTGCCTTCATGGTCTTAATGTGTGCCTCCTCCACTTTGTATAATTATAGCCCAATTTTAAGTGCTTTTTTAGTGGGCCTTTATATTCCCCGGGAGGGTAGACTTTCCAAATGGGTTATAACTAAAATCAACTATATGTTGTCCACCATTTTCTTTCCCATCTTTTTCTTGTGGATGGGGTATGAAGCCAATTTTAAACGGTTTGAGGTGCATGATTTTGACACATGGGTAAGGTTACTTATACTCTTGGCAGTGTTAATAGTTGGAAAAGTTGCTGGAACAGTTGTCTCTGGTGCAATGCTGGGCATTCACTGGCCTGAATCAGTTGCAATAGGATTGCTTCTCATGACTAAAGGCCATTTACATATCTACTTAGCTGTCAAAGTGGTGAGTGAATCTTTATGCTTAACATTTCTTTCTTTGATTAAGTCAGACAAATTAAGTTTCTCCAGGCCTAAATCTAAGTTTAACTGTAAGCCTTTTGAAACTGATAAAAGTAATTTACTGAAATTATTATAATTTTATTTAAAATTTATCTTTCAAATTTTTTAATATACAAAATTACTTATCAAATTATCATAATCAATTTTGGTTAAAATTTTAATCATAGGTAGTAAGGTGCAACCTTTTAATCCAATAGCAAGAAAGACAAAAAAAAAAAAAATGCAACCATAAATAACATGAAGAGAAAAAAGAATAACGTTAGAGGTTTGATAATTCAAACAGTTGTTGTCGTTATACTTATGTTTGCCACTTTGGGTCTATAGCACCATTCTGGACTAACGTGATAAAAGATGATGAAATTTGCGTGGAGTGATTTGTAAATTGACGTAGTGCCATGTTTCTTCTAACTATGAGAAAGGCATGGACCACCATTTCTATGTGGTGTAATAATTTTAAATAACGGGTTATATTCCTTTGACAATTAATGATACAAAATGCTGTAGATGAGTCTTCCTTGTTATGCCTCTGAAAATTCATGTCATTCATTTGAAAATACAGGATCAGAACATTATGCAGCTAATGCCAGAAGGCAGAAGTTAACAGTAGAAAAATATATATATTAACTTCGAATCTATATCACTTTAGAATACAGCAGATAGAGACAACTATGTAGTAGCTAGCTACATCTTTAATTTATTTATTTTTCAGAATTATTATAACACAAAATACCTGAAATAATGTGTGCCATTGGGTTACTTCAATTCAATCTCTTAGGCTCATATCTTGTTCTTCTACTAATTACCAGATAGGTTGTGGTGGTACAAGTCTTTCCACTGGCATTGTGATGATAATCGTAATCTTCTTAACAGTAGTGCCTACTCCAACAGTTGTGACACACATCATAAGACGTGCTAAGAGAAGGGCACCTACTCATCGTTTGGCTCTTCAATTGCTTGATCCCACAAGTGAGTTAAGGATCCTTTTGTGTGTTCATGGACCTCAAAATGTACCTGCTTCCATCAACTTGGTGGAGATTACAAAAGGCATAGCTGACTCGGGCATTTTGGTGTATGTAACTGACATGATTGAGCTTACTCAAGAAATATCCGCCACATTAGAGAGGGATGAAGGGATGCAAACAGCAACTGTGAAGGACAAAGAAGTCATGGATATGAGAGACCAAGTTACTAACTCATTCCAAGCCTATGTGGTCGAGAATGGTGATGGTATTACACTCAAAAGAACCATGGTACTCTCAACAATCAATGACATGCCACAAGATATATGTGTCATAGCAGAGGACTTGATGATTGCCCTCATCATACTACCATTCCATAGGAGCCAGCGTCAAGACGGAACTTTGGATGGTGGTAATCCAGGGTTCAGATACGTCAACAGAAAGGTAATTATACAGAACTAGAACCTCAATTCATCTTTGATACTATCAAGAAAATTTAGTAGGCCAAAGACGAAGAAGAAATACAAATATCTTATCTCTACTTCTAGCATACTACACTTTGTGAGAAACTCTGCTATGAACTGGAACCTCAACATGACAGTTCCAAGTACTTTTGGTCTATTAGTACTCACTAGCTACACAAGCATGAACTATTTTAAGTGGACTTTAATAAATGTATTGTTCGACAGGTATTGAGAAGTGCTCCTTGTTCTGTGGGGATCCTAGTAGACAGAGGACTTGGATCATTTGAACAGCTATCAAGATGTCAAGTGCCACTAAATGTGGCAGTCATATTCATTGGAGGAAAAGATGATAGGGAAGCACTTGCCTATGCTGGTCGTGTGTCACGGCATCCGGGAGTTAAGCTCACAGTAATAAGATTCCTAGTAGATAACAGTGCAGAATCCTCTAGATTAGTTGGATACAGGATCATCCTTCCAGAGCAGGAGAAGGAGATGCAGTTGGATGATGAATGCTTTGCACAGTTCTATGAAAGGCATGTGATTGGAGGCCGGATTTCTTATCAAGAGAAGCATCTTGCAAATGCTGCTGAGACCTTTTCCACTCTCAGATCATTTGAAGGACATTACTCACTTGTCATTGTTGGAAGAGAAGGAGGAGTCAATTCTATTTTGACAAGGGGCATGAATGATTGGGAACAATGCCCAGAATTAGGACCAATAGGGGATGTTCTTTCAGGACCAGACTTCTCAATGACTGTTTCTGTTTTGATTATCCAACAACATAGAATTAAAGGAGAAATAGATGGGTTGGATGAAGACTTCTCTGTCATATAAATGTTAATAGATTATAGGTATGCTTAGTGTAGAAGTAGATAGTAACTGTAGCAAGGAATCAGGTAATTGCTAGAATCAGTTAGTCAGAATTGAATAGACAAAATCATCTTGTTTATGCTCCATTTAGTATTAGGAATGTGCCATCTTGATGTTTAGTGAGGGGCATGAGCATCTTGAATGTACATCAATAGTTCTTCAAAGCTTCACTATCTCTGTCTTCAATTAGAGTATTACAATATCCTAATCCTTCTATTGTTCTATAAACGGTTTTTTTTAAGGCAAATCAAAGATTACATAGTAAGAATTTGTACATAGTACAGGATATTACAAAATTGAATGCATTGATATATAAATTTTTATCATGTGTGTCACTGGACACAAAAGACATTGACTAAGAAATAATAATAATATTTTACTGAAAATCTCGTGATGCATCAACAATAATGAAAGTGAGTGTATTAAATGTTTTTCAATGAAATATTTATACTTTAAATTTCTTAACCAGAAGTATAGGAGCACTTGCTAATGTTTTGTTTTATAAAATAAGGATTAATATAAAAATACATGTATTTGTTTCTTAAAAATAAAAATGTATTTAATATTTTTTTATTTAATAATCAAGGAGATTTATAAGAATGAAAGGTAGAAAGATTTAGGACTATTCTTGTAATTCATACTCTCGATCTCAGCAAAGTGTAAATATTAACAAACAAACAGCATCTACCGCTCTCCAACTTGATTTATGCAAGCAAAAATACAGTTATCTCATCATATCGTTCGTATTAACGCTTAAAAAACTGTTCTTTCGTAAAATAGGAAACTGTTAATACCGGATAGTATCATGTATGTTTTATCTTTTGAGGTTGATAGATTAGAGTACAGTAACCATAGTTGTTGAAACAACTCAACTGAAGATCTTCAGGTTCTAATAAACTTCAGTCTTTTGTGCTTTTATAGTTTTATTTATTTATTTATTCGTTGTCTTTCAGGTATAGAGTTCCGTCTCTGAGTGAGTATTATTATTAAGGTTCCCCCCTGATAATAATATTATGGGTCAAATAGCATTTTCAACTAACGTGTTAATCAAATGCAAAATCGACTTTTTTTTATAGGCAATTGATTTGTCAGAATGAAAAGTAAAGATATGATGATAAAGTTAAAAGTTATCAATGAGTCTCTCTGAATCACATAGAGGCGCTTTTTGCTGCAACTGACTTTGGACCTTAATGCTGTTTGCTACTAATTAAAATTATAGTTTTAGACGTATTCGGCCAAGCTGCAGTATACATTAAAAGCATTCTAATTCGCCTTCTGAAATTCAGTTTCCTTTAGAAGAGGTAAGCTAATACGTTGTCATAAGCTAAATTGCCTCCCATTTTGTTTCCTCTATTTCATTGTTCTTTGTGCAACTTGATACATATGCCTTGCTGTTGATATTTGTCACCCCAGTGAGTGGCTTATAACAATTGAAGTTGCCCCTTTTTATTTTTTGATTTAGCGTGTGTAGTTTTGTATTTCTCATGTGCATGCATGAGATGGACTTTTCTAATATTGTTAGAAAGAAAGGAATAAAAGAAAGAATAGGAGAAAAAACTGGTTTGAGATCTTATAATTATGAAACAAGAGATATACAAGTCTCTTTTATGATTCATGTTGTGTGACCAAATAATGCCAAAATTGATGTATATCTACTCTTTTTGTATCAAATTAAAAGTGATGGACAAAGAGTGGAAAAAACTACCAAGGTATAGTAAATAGTATATGGATGGTGTTGAGTCATTCTTAGAAAGCAAGAAAATCCTATAATTTGGTTAAGAAGGCAAAATTCTACAATTTGCAGGAGTATCTCAATTCTATTTTGAAACAATATTCTTATGACATCAAAAAGATTAGAAATTCTAGTAAAAATCGTGCTAGAGCAAAACAACCCAGAACTGGATAGAGGCTTTAGATAATATAATGGCAACTGCGTTGGAAAATGAAGGCAATGCAGCATCACCACGTTCAACTATATCATCCAATGTTTCTAACTATGAAAAGGTATAACTTTATTTGCCAAATCTTCATTTAGCAATTATTATGCGTATTCATAATTGAAGTTGTGACCCTAAGAAGAGTATGGCTTTGATGAGGAGTCATTGTATATCTTATTTAGGATTTTCGTGGTTTAATACCCGGTTTTGACACCTTGAATTTTGAAGCTATATTTAATTTAAGTGTATTGGGTGAATTGGAAATTTGCACCTCAACTATCTCATTTTTGTTTGAATTTAATATTAAACTATTCATATACAAAAACAAAAATTTTAGCCACAAAATTTGTACAATTTTATAGTCTTATATGTTCTGTTCTTATAGCAACATGTATCTAATGTTAAGCATGTTATATTTCTTCTCGTTATAATATGCGAAACCCTACTTTGAATTGTTACCTAGTTATTCTTGCCTTTGGGATCAAATTGGTTACTGGGCAACCCACCAAACTCGTTTTATAGTTTTCATGCTTTGGTATATAATCTTTTTGGGTCTAATTATTGTTATCCGTTCATGTTTATCTTATAGTGAATATAAATTAATCATATTTTGTATTGTGGATTATAACTTTTTTTGGATTTAATCATAATTGTTCATTTTATTGTCTAGTAATTATTTGGTCACTTAGAATTTTGGAAGGTCAATCCCCTTTTACATACATTATAATATCTAGTAATTATTTGCTGATTCTGACTCATAATATACATGTTTATGTATTCATGGGTTATGTTGTCAACATAAAATACTAGTAACTCTGGATGAGCATAAATAATATATTCCTCAAACCATACATTCGCGCTAACTCATCAAGTTAAATGAAGTTCGAAATGAAATTTAAAAGAATCCGCGAGACGCAGATCACGTTTCTACAAAGCATCCGCAACCCATCAAGTTTCATTTCTAAATTTCAAGGACTAAGAGGCCTAGTCTTCATCTTCCTCAAAATCAGAAAATTCTGAAGCATTGCCATCAGAATCATTGTCACTTTCAGAGTCACTCAACACATATCTTGTTTGCCTACGATTGGCCCTCAGAGGCCTAGCTCTTGCTGCTGGTGGTGGTGCAATCTCAACCACATCCTCGGTGCTAGGAGAAGAGTTAGAAGCAGAACCAGACAAGTCTTCACTCACATTTTCTTCTCTGTCAGCAGTAGCAACCCTTCCCAGCACAGAACTACTTTTCTTGTTAAATGGAGATGCCCTCATCTTCCTCACCTTCTTCTCTGGTGATATCCCTGTAGGTTCCAACATATCAGTAAGGAGTTTTTGACCCAATGTCTTAGATTGCTTTCCACCTACGTTTCTCTTCCTGGTAGCTGCAGGTGCCTTCTTAGCATTTTGAGCAGCAGGCTTTCTCCCTGGCTTCTTTTTCCCTGCTTCTGTTGCAACCGGTTGCTGTATTTCAAAGTCATCGTCGTCGTCATCGCCTTCATGAACTACTTCATTATCACTATCAGACACATCCAACACTACGGTACTTGAGGCCTTCTTTCTCGGAGCACCCCTTCTTTTTGGCACATCTTTCTTCCCAGCAGCAGGTACAGGTGGCTCTTCAGCTTCCATGGCTGTGTAAATAAATACCAAGTATTGGCATCATGCCATATGGAATTAATTGGTATTCAACTATTGTTGCCCAAAAAAATTTACCTGCAGATTGATCACTACTAGATGATGCTCCAAAGTTATATGCAGCTAAGCGTTCTTGAAGAGATAGAATTTCATCATCAGAATCCTGTTAATAGGTATATGACACGTGTTAGTGCTCCACAAAACTTGCTACATTTATTATTATACAGGGATCGGCATTACCTTCTGAGTTTTCTGAGAACCTGCTGTGCCTTTTGGCTTAGTGACTTCCGCAACATTCTCTGATGATGCAAGTAGAAAAATTTTAAACATTCGAAAGCGGACATACACAAAAATAATAGTTATGAATCATATCGTAGTAATTTGCAATACTGACATACTTAAGACTTACCGACTTCCATGGAAGAATTATCGTGCTCTGGCTCAACGTTTTTGGCCTTCTTAGTGTTCTTCCGGGGTTGTGGCGGCTTCTTAGCTGCTCTAGTAAAAGCTTCTGAAGCACCACGATTTGATGTCTTTTTATTCGCTTGACTTGATCTTTTTCGTTCCTCCTCTGCCTCTTTATTATCTTGTTCCTGAAATGTGGAAAAAAGAAATTTCATTAACAATAAGCGTAAGATAAATCATTATTATAATATAACTGAAGATTTTGAAATTAGGTAATTCACTCTTACATCAAGTTTCTTCTCAAGCTCATCTAGATCCTTCAACCACATGGACTTCGATGGGGTTGCCTTCAAAATCTCGAACTCCTTTTCCTTTTCATCCTTTTCAGCTAATAGCTTCTGAACACTTTCGAGGGTCAAAGTTCCAATAGGCATGGATAATAGATATTCATAGTCACCTCGTTTTGCTACTTCGGCACCACCAGTTTCCTGCTCCTTCGTGTTGTTTTCATCTTCCTGCTCCTCTTCCTCATTTGCCCCAGCAACTTGCGGCTCTGCAGATTTAGTTTTCCTCCGCATGGGAGTGAAACCTTTCTGCTGCAGCTCCATGAACAAATCAGCCTTTTTCCGGTTGCTCACAACAATTTCTCCATTCACAACCCCTAATATAAACCTTACTTTGTTGGACAACACCAACAAAAGTCGTTCAAGATTGCCCAGTATATGTGTCTGCAAGCATACCCAAAATACATTTCAGTTCTCACTAGTAGTAGGTTTAGAATATGAAGTGACCTATTGCCCATCACCAACAAAACAACCCACCTTTCTTCTCTCGTAATACTCCAGCCGAAGTGGGAAGAACTCTTCGAGAACTGCAAAAAAAATAACGTAAAACATTATGTGTGTAAAACATTTTATGATATTATTCAAAACAACTTCACATGATAAAAGGTTATACTTTGTTCCGGATTGTCATATTTCCTTATTTTCCCTTCTGCATCAAATAGATGCATGTTGCTTGTGCTGATAGTGCTTGTCAATTTAAATTTCTTAAGCAGTCCATCTTGCATGATGCCCACTATTTTGTCCAGCTTCAACCTGATTTCTATGTCCACAACTGCATCATCACCATTCTGTCTGAAATCCTGCAGAAAGAAAATTTCCATGTGAAAAATTGACACAGGTTAATTCAGTGTGAATATGATGGCGAAATGTTCACGTCACGTTACCTCAATCAAAGGATCCTTGACATTAGGCGTCCCGTCAGTAATAGATTCAAGAAACTGCTTGTAATCTTGAGTCCATTTACGTATAGGCAGCTCAGTGATTCTGAAAGTTTGTTCATTTATTTCCTCTACGGTACCATTGACTATGTATCCACCTTCCTTGGCGCTTTTCTCAATGGTTCCTTTGAATCCCCTGTACCATGGATCCATTGGCACCATTGTCTCCCCATTCAACAAACGCCTAACATTGGCAATAATTTCCCTTGGATTATAATTCGGAATGTAAGAACTCCAGCCGGTCCCAATTCCCTCACTACCATTGACAAGAACCAAAGGTATAACTGGTATGTACCTGTGAGGCCGGACAACGGGAATTTGTGTAAGTTCCTTACTTCTTACAAGTCATAGACAACAGAATTTTGAAAAACAGGAGTAAACAAACTACCAGTTGGGTTCAATTGACTTCCCATCCTCGTTCAAGTACTCAAGAAGATTGTCATCCTGCTCGTGGAAGATGCAGCGAGTAATATTATTTAGTTCAGTGTAGATGTATCTAGCACTTGCATGATCTTTACCTCCCTGAAAGAGCGAATTACACGGTAAACACAAATCTCACAGTAGAAGCGAAATGAATAATATTGTAACAAAGGTAAGGTTTTGAATCAAATGTCATATACAGATTCAGCTCACCAAGTTACGAGTACCAAATTGACCGTTTGGTTTAAGAAGATTGATATTGTTACTACCCACAAAATCCTGTGCCATCCCAATAATTGTGCTAGCCAGACTTTGCTCACCATGGTGGTAAGCAGAGTGCTCAGACACATAACCAATGAACTGACCCACTTTTATTTCTTTGAACAACTTTTTCCTAAATGAGCAGAAAAGTATCTTCCTTTGACCAGGCTTAAGTCCATCAACCATAGAGGGAATGGACCTTTGAAGATCCGCCCTGGAGAACAATATAAGCTCTTTGTTGACAAAATCCCTGTAGTTTATGTATCTGTCCATATGATCACGACATGTGCCAGGCTGCAAAAGAACAGGGATCAGATTTGTATTAGAAGTTACTCCCCTAGAATTAGAATAACCAATAAAATGCACAATTCTCATTCGTAATACTTCATACCTCAAAGTTACGAATCCAGGTCTTCCTATCTTCGGCTTTTTTCTTACTGAATGCCAGCTCAATTGCACTTCCATCTTGGTCATCTTCCCAAACGAAGTCTTTCTTATGTTTATTAAGATCTCTAAAGTATTCCCTCCCTTCTTGAGGAGTACTTGTACCCAAACCCTGTACAAAGAGCACAAGCAGAATAAGCACATTAAAATTGAAAGCAGAACGATGAATTCTAAACCTAATGTTGAGGTTCTCCATGCTTACAACAACAAACCTTATAGTACTTTATCTTCCAACCAGTTGCATTATTCCCCAAGCTTTCTCTCCATGATTGATACTCGGGCATGGAATAAAATGAAAACTTTGTCCCGTTTGAATGAAAAGCCTGCAGAGAAAGGGAAAAACCATATCCAATAAAAGAAAGTTCTACAAAATAGGATGTAGATTCAATTCTTTCTTTATCAATAACAACAAACCATACTAACCCTTATTATTGGAGTGGTAAATTCAACCATAAAAGATGGAACTTTTAGCAGTGATGGCCAGAAGGAATGAATGAAGTTGATCAATAGCCCTTTGATGTGGGAACCATCGTAATCCTGGATCACACAATAGTTGAGTCATTATATCTCCGTGGAAACAAAGATGAAGTGAAGACAAAATTCAGAACAAGAACACTATCATATGATATCCAGGTAAACCCACCTGATCAGCCATAATCATCAAATGGCCATATCTCAAAGACTTTACGCTTGTGTACTCTTTGTTTTGCTGAAGTCCTAGAATCTTCTTTATATTTTGAATTTCTTCATTCTCCATTATCTGTTTACTGCTGGCTTCCCGTACATTTAGCAATTTGCCTCTCAAGGGAAACACACCATAATGGTCTCGACCCACAACAGAGAGCCCAGCCATCTTCATATAGAACAAACAATGTCACAAATCTAAAATATAACTTTGTCCGAGATTGAAAATATATTTCGTTACATACAGTTGAAGAGGTAAAAAACTAGCCATGGGTAAAGATGACTTGGCTAAACTTAACTATATGCTGACTTTAAATTTGTACAGTATATGGGGTAGCCAACTAGTCATGAGTATAGAGATGGAACTTAATTCCATGTTCACGTAGCAATCTTCATGCTATTATCATAAAAAATAAAAGAAAATTTGATTGAAGCTCTTTCAAAGTAGAAATTCTGTATAAATCCTGAGCATTTGGATTGACTTTCATGAATGATTTGCTTTTAATTATTCAGTTGTATTTAAGATCATTTAGGTTTGTGACAACAATGTAACTTACAATCTTTGTGCTATTTTATCTTTAAACTGACTTTAAATCTGTCAGCAAGGTAAATTTTCTAAATTTTCAATTCGTGTGGATGACAACTTACAGCAAGGGCCTTTGCAGAATCCCCCTCTGTCAATATCAAGGTACACTTCTCAGAGTTCCTTCCACCAGCATCGTTGGCATCTTCTAGCTTTACAATCCCACGAATTCTCTGGGTCTTTGTTCCATCAGTTTTCTTCAGATCTTTGCTCTGCTTAAAATCAGCCCATGACATGAGGGTATCCACTATTCCAGAGTTTGCAACTGCAAAATTTGCAACATGTAAGCATAAAACAGTTTCGTGTTCATTGATTATATTATTGTAAACAATCGACGACGTCGCACCACCAACCTTCCTTCAGCATCGACTCTGGAATATCACATTTGGAACCAAAACTAGCCTGCCTAGTCGTGAGAGTTTCCTTAGTTTGAGAATCAAATGCAGGGTTGTCAATAAGAGCATTGACGAAGACCCACAAATGATTCTTCACATTGTGAGCTTTGACATTGGCATCCTTTTTCTTCTTATTTACTTTACCCATCACAAAGCTTGTAATCTGATTGGTGATGTAATCAACATGAGTCCCACCCTTGATTGTAGCAATGGAATTAACAAAGCTGACCTGGTAAAAAGAAATTAAGGGTGTGTAAGATAAAAAGTAACAACAATAAGCATCCTATTAGTTACTTTGCTTCTCACTAGTTACCTGCTGAAACTGTCCATCACTTAAACTCACGCAAATCTCCCACCTATCACCTACTTTTGCATGAATCCTATCAACAACAACAAAACCAGGTTGTCATAGCAATAATTGAAAGTTAAAACAATGCTCCACAAACTACATTTCATAGGAAACAAACCTTGGAAGTGGCATTGGTTTGGATTTCTCAGCTGATTTCAGGTATAGATCAGCATAATCACGGAACGATTTCATACGAATCAAGCTCCCATTAAGTTCAACCTTAACAGTCTTTCCAAGGCACCCTGCCATGTCCACCACACGCTTTTTCATCAGAGCAACGACATCTTCTTCAAGATAAGTCATCTTGAACTTTTCCAAGTCAGGCTTGAAGGTCACCTTGGTCCAGTTTTCACCTTGTTTGCATTTTGTTATCATCGGTTCAGACTTTTTCCCCATGTTGTTCGAGAACACCTTCAACCACAAAAATTACACTAATCAGCTTCAGAAACTGCCTATAATGGAATTACCTGCTCATTCCCAAAATCTAAAGCACAGAAAATTAATCAAACTAAAAATCCTGAAACAGGATCATCAAATATGTCCACAGCTACTCAATAAATACAATCCTCGCGAGTAGCGATTGAAAAATCAACCAATGAAAGCAAAACCAACAGCAAAATTAGCACAATAGCCGACACAAATCGAGCACAACCACCACAAAAAAAGACTCAAAAACCCAAATCGCGCGAAGATCAGACCCAAAAAGCTAAATATTCTACGAAAAGAAACACCATCCCAAATTGACAAATCCACTCCATTTCTAAAGAAAAAAAAAACCCTAGAAAATTGACAAAAATAACATGTAACCACACAAACCCCAACAAAGAAGCAAAACTGAACAAAGATTTTGAAATAATACCTGTTTATACTTCTTCTGGCGCTTTCCATCGGCAGTTTCAATGACAAACTCAGTGGAGAAAATATTAGTGAGCTTTGCGCCGTAACCGTTACGGCCACCGGTGGTCTTCTTGACGTTATCATCGTAGTTACTGCTAGTGAGCAAGTGACCAAAGATGAGTTCAGGGACGTAAACCTTCTCCTCCTGGTGGATCTCGACGGGGACGCCATCACCGTTATTGAACACGCTAACGGTGTTCTGTTCGGCGTCAATGAGGACTTTGAGAGAGTCCATGGAGGGGTCACGCTGCTTGTTGTCGGCAGCGTTGACGAGAATCTCGTCGAAGATTTTGTAGAGTCCAGGGACGTAGGTTATGGGGCGGTGAACCATTTCATCGTTTTCGTAGACCCAAAGGGTCTGCGTGTGTTTCTCGATGGATCCGACGTATGTGTCGGGTCGGAGAAGGATGTGTTCGAGCTGCGTCTTCTTCTGGTACATTTCCTCGATGGTTTTCTTCCCTGCTGCGGCGACATTGGCGGCGCTGCTGCTCTGCAAGGGGAGCATGGTTTGGGGTTCCATTGGAGTGTGACACGGAGGTGGTGTCTGTTGAGAGAAGAATGTGTTTATGAGAGTGTGTTTGGGTTATGCCTTTGTTTAATTCAAGGGTGAAGGGGCTAACGGTCCACTCGAGAGTTTGAATTTGAAAATGTGTCACTTTGAGCGGGATTTTGAAATTTGATTGTTATAACTGTGGAAACAACACTTTTTTTATATATTTTTTATTTTTATTTTTTATTAATGGAGATTTTCTGCAGTAATCAATGAGAATAAATGGTGAAAATTGCAATTATACACTCTCCAGTCATTTTCTGTATAAAATAGAAATTTTGGTATATTTGGTCCGTTTCAATCATGGAAAATATTTTTTATTATTTTTTTAGAAAATATAGTACAAAGGGATGACACTTTTAATCTTATTGATTAGGGCATCACTAATAAATTTTAGAGAATGACAAAGACTCAACCAACAAGTTTTATACACAATTAAAGTTTCAAGCAGTATACATAACTTTATAAACTATCTATTACAGTTTATACCCCAAAATCAAATCCAAAATTTTTTTACTAACCCACATTTGAATTGTTTATTGTTTATTGTTTATAAAATGATACTGATTAAAAAAATATTAAGATCAACCTTTAAAATTAATTTTAAGCGTATATATAGATAATTTGTTTCAAGCAACAGATGCCTTCTTTGGCAATAATTTTTTTTAATTTTAACTGCACAAAATTAATCCTAAAAATTAGTATAACAAAATTGTTAAGAAAATAAACTAAATTTGTGCCAATTCTATTAAAATACTATTTCTTTTTCTCACGAATAAAATTATGAAATAAAAAATAAATTCCACAATCAAGTTGTTCCCAAAATAATCTACTTAAAGTTAACTTTGAAAAATAGAGAATTTTATGATTGTATAACTATATTAACAGCAATACATAATAATTAGTGAAAACAAGCTAAAATAATCAATTAAAAGAATTTCTCCAATAAAACTAGAAAAATATTATTTACCTCAATCTAGCTTTAAAAAATATATAATTTTTCATTCATTCATTTTTTGTTCTTTACTTTGGAAGTAATTTTTAATTCTCACTCATACTTTTTTTTTACTTGAATAGGAAATTAATTTCTAATGTTTGTTTCTCATCGAATTGGGACTAGAATAATTATAGGAGCTTGATTCATATTTAGAATTGCTTGTTTGATGCTTAATGATTTTTGGAATTACTTGCTTAGCTGCATAACACCTAGTTAAGCTTTGTTTGGACTAATGGGGAATTGCCTTGGAATTATTTGGATAGAAATATGATGATGATAGGACTAACATGAGTCTTAAGGTATATTTGGGAGAGGATTTTTGGATGAGGAGGGAGGAAGGGTTTATTTTTATATTTTAAATAAATATATTTAAAATTAAAAAATTTTAAAATATATATAAATTAATATAATAACAAAAATTTAATGTATTAATACTATATTTGTCATCCTAAATAATATATAATTATTTTAATATAAAATTAAAAAAATAAGTCCTTCCTTCCCCTCCAAAAATCCTCTCCCAAACATACCCTTAGAAAAAATGTGAGTGTTTTGGAATGTTTCAGACACTTTATGATGTTTGTGCTTCACTATTTTGCAGAAATTGAAATTTTAATTTTGATGTTAGAATGTTAGAAAAAAAAAATAAGTTTCAAAGAAAATACTTTATTAGTAATATTTTTAACTCTACAAGATTTTTGAAGTGATTTTAATCAAACGATAACGATAACTTTTTAATTATTTTCTAAACTTTGAAGAAAATAGCATTTTGGCATTTCACTAGGCTAGATTTAAGTTTCATTATGTTTTCGAAGTGGTTTTGATTAAAGGATAAAGTTTTCTATTTATAATTACTAACTTCCGTAGCTATATTTTTTTATTTAATTAATCCTAATAAATTTTGTGTTTAGCCAAATATCAAACTGCAATACAGAATTTTATGTATGACTCTAGGCTTTTTGTCAATGAAGTCACTGTTAAAATACAAAAATATGTAAAGAGGTATTTGTAGGATAAAATTGATGCCATAACTGTGAAGCTTATACTAAGAAAAAGACTTTGAAGAAGGTAATAAATAATTGTATAATGTTTTTGCTTTGTAATTTTGATAAAGAAAAAATTTGAAAATTTTATATTTAAATGTTGACTCAGCATTCTTATTGTAATGTAGTAAAAAAAAAAATAGAAGTTGTTTCAGAATTTTATATTTAAAAAATAGATATTAGTACATATTAATGTGAATAGGTTCAAATATTTTGATATGGTTATGCTATTAGCTCTGCTTATTGTTTGTGCCTTAGAGTTTTGTTAAAGAAAAAAAAGAAGAGAATCTACATGATAAATGTTTCAGGCTTGAATTTACAATCATAGTTTATCTAAAATAATTAATGCTAATAGAAGTATACGTCTCATATGATTGCATACTTAACCAAAGTTAATCAATTTTAAAATTCATTCATTTATTCAATTTCAGTTACCACAAAAACTGGGTGGTATAACTTCTTGATGCTATATTCATTGTTGTATTATAATTTTAAAAGTAAGCTTGACTAATGATTTTTTGACTCACTATTTTGGATATTCTAGGAAAAAAATTGCAGTGTTAAAATGTTAAGAGGTACCAAAAAAGACTTGTTAAAATATTACAATACCAAATTTTACAAATATGTAACTTTTAAAATCATATGTTATCTACATAAAGAATAAAAAAACCCTTACAATAGCATGTCAAATTTACTTGTGCTATTGCACTTCGCCCTTGCTAGTTGTCTAGAAAAAGATCTTACACATATGCATAGCATCAGAACAGAAGCGGAAAAATAATTTTATTTATTAATATTAATGAGATGCCAAAATGTGCAGTTAGACGTGTAGGCAGAAGAGTCAAAAGCGTGTATCATGTAGCGGATTATTTGAGGGAAAGTTCTTGTATCAAGTGAGCAAGTAAACACACAAGCATATGAAACTGTACTTTCAAGAATTCTAATATTGCTCTAAAATTGCACTTTCAAGTCTTAATAACAATGAAAAGTAAAGCAAGTGATGGAGAGCAATCAAGCAACAATAGATTATCTTGTATCACCATTGAAATTAGTTATATAAAAAGGTATACTCACAATCAAGGTCACCAAGGATCTCCACCACCACCAATTATTTCATGGGCAACCTTTGCCTGTTCGGCTATCAAACAAGATTAGAGCAACCCATTTTAGAAGAAGATGGAGACAAAAACATGAACTCACCAATGGCACTACAAGGTGGGATGATGGTGTGGGAGCAACGACAGTCATGCAACAACGTTGAGTGCAAATAAGTTAAGACTGAATGTTAAGGAATATCTTAGAGCCTCTTTTATTTTTAAAATAAAATAAACTTTTAGTTATATTTTTTGTCTCTTTAGTTAAGTTCACGTACAAATTTAGTTTTCTTAATTTTTTTTAGCTATTTAAGTCCTTTAAAAAATTATGCAAATTTAGTCCATCCAACTAATTCTATCCTACTTAAAATGCTTAAATTATTATTCTGTTCAACTTTTAAAGGAGTTCATGATAAATTTATTACATAAAATAGTTTTCAATGTTTCGAAGTAAAAAAAATAGTGAAATTTTGACATAATTTGAAAAAAAATTGTGATATAAATTTGGGATTTGAAGAACTATGCTAGGAAGTTACAACTTTAATTTATCAAATATGTTGAAATTAGTTGAAATAAAATATATTAAAATAAATCTCATGTTGTTTAGACTTGTAAAAGAAGAGGAAAGTCATTGTTATATATTTAAGTCTTAAATTTTTTATTTTAGAATATTGTTAGATGTTTAAATATTTACTTTAAAAAGAATAGGTGCACTAAGATTATAAAGTGATTAAGAAAAAAAATATGTATCATAAAAGATTTCACATAGTATTATCTTTTAGTTGTTATTAAACAACAATTGTAATTTTCTTTTTATAATTTCAATGTTAATTTGTGTTACAGTTATGTAATCTTATTTCTCTTTTTAAAACAGAGTCTCAAGGAGAATATACTATTTTTAATAGTTTGTATATGTAAAATTCTTGACAAAATTCAACCAACTCAGATTAATTAAATTTAATCCTGAACCTTTTCAACCTAAAATGATATAATTTCACATTACTAATTTCCTTAACCAAACATTGTTATGAAAATAAATTAAATTCGGTCTCATATTCTCTGGAGAAAAACAAAAAGGAAAATAGGAAGATTGAATAATAGTTGACAATATCTTTCAACTTCATGCAATTATACAAAAGACAGGCTCAAGTGATTAGCAAAAATCTTCATTACTACGTATTACAGCAAAGGTGGAAAGGAACTCATTTTTAGGCAACAGGGAACACTATAACTCGATCAATAACAGGGCCACAGAGAGAACCATAGTCATCAATTCTTGTATGGTAGAAGGAGCTGTAGAACGTGAGTCTAGTTCTGGGTGCAATTGCTTTGAACTTGTAGCTCACAGTCGTGAATCTGCCCTTTCCTTCTGATTTGAAGGGAACTTTAAAGGTATCTTTAGCAGCAAATGCTTCAACCATCATTGATCCATGGCATCCATTTTTGGCATCTCCAACTGAGAATGTGATGTTATAGGTTTTGTTGGTAACTGTTCTGATGATTTGAGCAATGGCACTTTCCCTGCCTGCCACAAGCTCCACTGCTCCCAGCCCAAATGGGACATTGAAATGCTTAGAATCAATGAACTTCACGGCTTTCAGGGACTCAATAATCCAACCAGGGAGTGGGGAGAACCGATCTTGCTGTTGAGGAGGGAGCAGAACACCATTTGTGGAGTTGAAAATTGGGAATGGACCTTCCTCAAAGCCAGGGTTTTTCACCAAATTAACTGCAACATACCATATAACGGTTTTATCAGAAGATGAACTCTTAATGCTAAGTGAAATCATAGACATATCCCATATTGAATAAAATAATGATATTTTCACACCCCATTTCATTAAATTGAATTTTTCTACTCCTTTTTAATATGAAAGGTGAGGGTGTAGGGTAGTGTCAAAAAACGGAGTGCGGTAAAACCATTTTTGTATCTAATGTGCCATTATCAGGGGCCATCCACATGGCTGGCTAAGGGAAAGATCTAATTTCCAACCACTTTAAAAAAGGCAACTTTCAAAAAAAGCAAACAAATTTGGGACGCAGTGGAAATGTGATGGCACCTTGGGAGACCAAAAAAGAGCATGGAAATAAGTAACAATTGAAAACTCAACAATCGGATTAATTCATGGATTCCTACAACTTCAATGTGTTAAAACTACAGAAAGATCAATGCTACAACTAATTTGTGAAAGATATTCAAATATAAGCAAGATTCCATAACATACCCAAGTAATATTTGGTCAAATCCAAAATATGTAAGGTTCCTAGAGTAGAATAATAGCATGGCATGTGGTTTGATTACCTCTTGTAGGCCTTGGAGGGTAGAACTCTCTGATTGCAATAGCATCCAAAAGAGGGCCACAATCTGGATTTTCTTGAACTCCAGGGTTGTGGAAAGTCACTTTGGCAACATCAGAAGTGGCCTGGAACCCCCAAGCAATAACATCACCATTGAGGTTATAAAGGGTCTGCAAAGGAACGTCACCAGTCTGTGGAGGCACAGAGATTCTCAAAACTTCATCTTGTGCACAAGTCCTTGAGGCCCCCAGAATTAGAGCATACAATTGACCGGGTTTGACCTTGATGGTCTGGGAGATTGAGGCATCATTGCCAAGCCTCACAGCATGTATTCCATGAGTCACTGGGAAGAACATGCCTCCAGGTTGAGGACCCCCAGAGACATACTCAACCAATCCATTGATTTCCCATTTGGGCAAAGCAAATTTCCCAATGAGTTTCGTTTTCTTCAGGTATCTGGGGTTTGGCTGCTCCTCAAAGTTGCCATTTTGAAGGTAAGCTGTGAAGATAAAAAAGCACACAGGACCACAAAATTACAAAACTTCAGAATCAGTGTTATTAAGTGCAAATAAACAGATCCCAGCATAGTGTCTCTCTTGCTTTCATCGTAATGTATACTATATTCACTTTTGATTTGAACTAAGGTATTTCAAAAACTTTAACACTCAACTTTTACTTTTCACTTTATGTTGCTTTCTTTAAGAAGAGTCAAATCATAACATGATGGATAGATCTAAAGATTACCCACAAAAAATGTAGCAGAAAGGAACCCATAGATCCATTCCAACTAGGACATTACAGTGTAATACATTCCATAACTAAACCAGGTTGAGCATAGACAATGTCCTCTCTCAGAAACTGTGACTAAAAGAGCACAATGCAGAACAAGGGTTTTAAATAAGCATATAACAAGTGGACATTAACTCAACTTAAAACAACAAATCATGGGTTTTTTTTTTTTTTCAGATTTCAATATATCTAAATGAAAGGGTTTCAGATGTGAGCATCACCTTCTGGCACTCTAGGCTGAAGGGAAGCAAAAGCTGAAGCAGCAAAAAGCAAAGCCAAAAAGAGTGTAGATGTTAGTGTCACTGCCATTTTCATTTCAAAACTAAGGACTAGAAGAAGAGAAAAGAAGAGGGTTTGTTGCTCTGGAAGAGCAGGACTTGGGTATGTAAGAAAAGTGAACGGAGCTTCACTAGCTTTTATAGTGGAAAGAGAGCATAGCCAGTGACATAATAATGGAAAGAACTTAGCAAAAATCACGTAGAAAAGTGCATTTTGTGGGACATGATTTGTCTTTAAAGGTGTGATTTATTTTCCAACCGGCTTTTTCTCCACAATTCATGCTATGCACATCTAACATCTTTGAATTTATGTTGCAATTCCATCTTACAAATATAAAAGTAAAAACCATAACGTAGCAATTCGTGTTTTGTTAACCATTTTTTGTTTTATCTTAGGATGTCGGTGGTTATATTTTAATCATTTTTTTGGTTGCAATGCCGGGGATGAGAATCCGAGATGGTATGAGGATACTTCTAGCCCTTTCTCTGCCTTTATCGGTTAGTTAATTTTGGCTTTCATTTTAAGGATAATTACTTATTTTGGTTTTGTAATCCATGTGACGTGCTTAGCTTTTTGCCGAAACTCTTAAATTATTATTTGAATGAAAGATGTATAAACAAACTTTTGTCCAAATCGTAATTCAGGTTTTTTAAAGAAGAAACTACATGCCTCCTAATAAATTATGAATTAACTAATAATTGTTGAACATAAAAAAGTAATGTTACTTTAATTGGTTTAAATTTTGAGAATATAAAGTTTGTAATAGCCCTCTCTCTTCAATTATGAGTTAATTATCTTGTTTTCAGTTTCTTTTCTCCCTTCTACAAAAATTATAACTCAGTTTTAATTGATGCTCACTAGAAGTCTATTAATAATATTTGTTGTTAATAAAAAGTAATTAATAGAATAGTTTAATTATATTTCACTTGATTTTACTTTTCCCGATGCAATAATTTATTCTAATTCATTTATAAACACATTGAAACCATACGTATATGTATAATGTTGCGTCTCAAGCGAATACACATACATAACAACAGCTTTCAATTTGTGAAACGAGCAAGTACAGAACTCATAAGAAAAAATGGTACTGGATTTGAATACTTTTTAGTGTTTTATTTTAGATGTTATTACATTCTTGCTGTTGTTAATTGGCAAATCCGAAACCAAAATGTCAAAGCAACTGAGTATACAATTTATTTTGGTTCACATTTACAGAACTACCAAAGTGTCTGTGCGAGCAGTAATTCAACTGCAAGCAATTCCCAAATTTGTAAGAAAAATAAAACTAGAAAAAATATACTGATGAAAGGTTGTTCTCATATCATTAGATTCATTCTTTATTTCTAAGTTGAAACTAGAAGTGAAGGTGGTTTCATGTTCTATTGTCTCTTTGGACCACCTGTTTCTTTAATTGTGTATAAACAAGTAGGTCCAATGATGGTAACACGTTGCTCCACAGTGAGTTGATTCCAAACGCATGCTTCTACAGTTCTACCCAGTTGGGCTATTTGCTTATTTAGATTTTAAGAAAAAAATTTAAGTACATTACTTCAATTGTTTTTAGTACACAGTCTAATAAAAAAAATATTTAATTTCGTCTACTTTGTTGGATATATATATATATATATATATATATATATATATATATATATATATATATTATTTTTTTTATTTTTTTTTCTAGAGTCGCACACTTAAATGTGTTGAGTGAGTCTACTACTAGAAATTTTTTACATATACAAGGGTTCAAACTTGAGACCTTACTTAAACGATACAAGCTTTTGTTGGTATTAATAATTTATTTTTATTGTTTTCGTTCTCACAACAATATTTTTAATGATATTGTAATGTAAATATTAAGATAAAATAACAAGTGTTATTTAATTCTGATAATTATTCTTTATAGACAAAACAAGTTGATTCAGTTTAAATTAAATTAAATAATCTGATTTAATTTTAATATTTTTTGAGTTGATATATCAATTAAGATAGTTAATATTTTGAAAGAGGTGTGTAGACTATAAGATGATAAAAATGAAAAAAAGAGAGAGAGAGAAGAAGTTATAATTAGATTGTGTAGATTTCTTTAGGACTTTTTCTATTAGTTGTATTTTTAACTCAGTTCATTTTACACGTACATGACAAGTTGAAACTTTATAATGTTTTTTCAATGTCTTTGACTGCATATTCTCGCAACTTAGTTTTTCGATTAACAGTTTTAGGATAAAGGTTAAGTAAATTTTTCTTCAAAATTAAGTTAACAAAAATGTTACACGAAAAAATAACTATCTTTTTTTAGAGATTAATTTATTTATTAGCAATACACTTTATTTTAAATATGTACTTTTATATTTAAAATTTTTAAAACGTTCCATGAGAGTCAATAAAATGGATTGAACTTTTTTAAGATTACTAAATTATAGGATTTTAGTTTTAAATTTTTTTAATATAATTATGAGTTTTTTTTGGCTGACTTGCTTAAGATTTTTTTTTTTTGGGATAAAATTTGAGCCAATTCAATCTATTTAAATGCAAAATATAAGTTAAATTAGATTAAATCTTTAATTTAAGGTTGAAATAAAAAGTATACTTTTTTGCCCAATCCACCAAAATTTGAATTGGACTAGTGTGATGTAACGCTCTGAATTTTTTAATAATATTTTAATATGTTAATATAAGTGTATATGTGTATTTTTATGTGTTTGTATGTTTGATTTACATATATGGTGATGTGCATATATATGTATGACGTGGACATGTGTGAATATAATTGTGAAGATGTCTGTATATTGTGGTTGAAATGTAATGTGGATTGTGACTGAGTTGGAGTTTATTGAATATATATGTACATATGTATATATGCAGGTTGAATGTGGGTGCTGCAGGGTATTCCCGTTGTAACGAGATGATTCTCACTATAGTAAGAAGATCCTAGGCGTAAGGCATGAAACTGTGTCGTTCTCGCTGTAGCGAGAAAGTACTAGGAGAGAGGGGGTGAAACTGTTGCTTTCTCGCTGCAGCAAGAGTTCTCTCGCTGTAGCACGAAGGCGACAGTGGAGGGTACATTTTTTGGTGTAGTCTCGTTGTAGCGAGATTCTGTAGAAATCAGAATACAATTTCCTCTGAAATTTTCGCTGTAGCGAAAGAGAGTGTCGCTACAGCGAGGGGTCGAGGGTTTGGAAAAATCATTTTCCCACTTCTCCCTTTGAGTCCTCTCTCATTTTTCTAAATTCTCAAGTCATCCTTACCGATTAAATTGCCTCCAAAGCCATTTGGGAGTAAGATTGAAGATTAAAAACGAGTTTGAGGCGTTTGGAGGTAAGTTTGGGAGTTAGGGTTCTTGGATTTCATCCTCTTTCTATGGGATTTTCCCTATATTTAGGGTGAAATCCGTGTAGGGATGCTTCCACTGTTGATCTACGTTGTGGGTCTTCGATTTGAAGTAAGAGAGGAACTCTACCTTATCTCATTTTGCTTGAAAATCTGTTTGTATTGTTATTTGTAGAGTTGTGATTGAAATAGTACATAGAAAGGTGTGCATTTAGATGAAAATGACTTGATTGTAATATGGTATAGTGGAAATCTTGTGTGGAACCTAGTGTTGCTGACATTAAGAAATGTTGTATGTAATAAAGTGAACAATTGAAGAGAAATTGTGATTAAAAAAATGTATGATTGCACCTTGTGTAGTGGAGTATAGGCATATGTGACGTGTGTTATGAATGAATGTGGGCCTGTGTGCCATGTACAAATATGAATATTGTATGTGGCTGAAATGTGTGTGAAAGGGCATGTTAAATGCAGTTGTGAATATGATTTGAATTGTTCAACGATACATTAGAGGTGTGAAAGATGGGAACGGTAGAAATACTTTGGGAAAGAGAGAGTAGTGCTGACACCAACAGTGAGCGTGGGTGCACCACAGGGCATACACTCTCCTATTGACCAGACCTTTGACCAACACCTTTGCTGAGTGACTTGTGACCGCACACATTGTATCCATGAGGCGGGGGTAATCGACTACCATCCATAGTGTGAAACTGTGATCATAGTGTCATAGTAAGCGTGGCTACATACAGTGAGCACACATGTGTGAGAATGTGGGTTGATTGATGGTGCAGTGAGCACACCTGTTTGTGATTGAGAATGAATATTTTGTACTTGTTGACGTATGATCAACAATATATTAGAAAATGTGTGGGATGGGCAATGTGAGACTCTATGTTTGTTTATATGTGTGTAATAGTGTAAATTACTCACCCTTACATTT
Source organism: Abrus precatorius (assembly GCF_003935025.1). Classification (NCBI taxonomy): domain Eukaryota; kingdom Viridiplantae; phylum Streptophyta; class Magnoliopsida; order Fabales; family Fabaceae; genus Abrus; species Abrus precatorius. Next base: position 11,504,050 of record NW_020874303.1, read on the forward strand.
ATTTTTTAGGTGATCAAGACGATCAGCACCGGACTCAATAAAGGATAGATGAAACTACTATAGGGCTTCAGAATTTATTTTGAAAATTTGATGTATTAATGAAGTCCTGTAGCAATCATTGATACAAATTTGTAATCCATCTATATTTCAAAATATTTTATTGAACTATACTTTAGGAACCATCTGAATGAAAAATTTTATTATTTCTAATTTTACAAAATTTATTTATTTAGAAAATTAAATTACGGTGTTACATGTGATGTGTTCCAATAATTCAATTTACCAACTCCACTTTGTAGGGTTGCTTTTTGCTGTTTTAACTTGTCACAACACCTTTTTTTATTTTTTAAAAAAATTGTCCCTAATATTATTTAAAAAGAAAATATCCATCTTTTTTTATAAATGAAACTTACTTCGTATACGAAACTTCTTATCCTTGATTGAAATTTTGATTCACAACATTATTCATTTAGGTACCTTTTTCTATTTTATTTCTTTGTTTTGATTCTATGTTTGCTTTCTAAGTTGAATGTTATTTCACCTTTAAAAATGGTATCAAAAATTGAAAAGTAGGAAAACTCATGATCAAAATGTTTTGGTATATGATATCAGTTATTATCTTCTCTCAATAACTTTCTCTTTCATGTTCAATTCATCTTCTTATCTTTATTTAAACTTTTTTGTTTGTTCTCCTATGGATGGCTTTAACTCTTTCTTAATCCATCTATCAAATAATCCAAGTATTCTTTTTGTTTCTTATCATCCTGATGTTGAGAATTTTAGTTCTTGGATCAAGGCCATGAAGATGACTTTTTTTGGCAAAACTTTTGGGTTTGTTCTCTCATGGATGGCTCTAACTCTTTCTTGATCCATGTGACAACCTCAAAATTCCATTCTAGAATACTAATCAAACATAAGGATTGTATGTCACTTTGAGAAAACCACATTTGAAAATGGGAGAGTTAGTCTGAGTAGCGTTAATAAGTACTATTCAACATAACAGTGATTTAAAACAACGTATCAAGTAAGTTTCACCAAAATCATTTGACTAATATGCTTGAGCACTATCATAGAGGATCCATCCTCATTTTCTCTCTAGTTCATGACAGAATATAAGCAATTTTAAAGAAGCTACATTCAATCATTTTCTCTTGCTCGGCTCAACGTCATTTGTACAAGCTTTAACACCAACCCCAATCAAAACAAATGGAAACAATTGATAGTTATCAATATCAAAAATTTGGAAATCCCAACATACATTTTTTCTAGTCATTCTAAATCATTTTTGGCACCTGTAGATCTCACTCATTTCAAGTGAGTCCTGGAAACATTTACCTTCCTTTTTTGCACATAATTCCAAATAATAAACAAGGACATGAATCCATATCAAGAGAATAAGATAAACAAAGATATCACTACACAAGATTGAAATTGTAATACTAGAGTGTAGGCATATAATTATAGAAAAGTGAAAGTTAAACATGTCCAATCCAAATCAAACTACTAAAGAGTGAGTATAAAGAAAATAACCCCCAACGTACAATATTTCAAAATGGATCAAAACAAATCCATCCTATGAGCAATATCAACCCATGACTATATATATATATATATATATATATATATATATATATATATATATACATGTAAAACTCCAAAGGAAGGGAATCTTTGCTAGGATCAAGTTCCATTCCATTGGAAGAGAGCAAGTCATTCCTCATTTGAGGATGAGGAGAGGGTAGCAAGCAGTAGCAAGTTGTCGTCATCACTGTCTGTTCATCTAATGGTAGGATGTGACAAGCGTGATGCAAGTGGTGGTGGTGGTGATGGATGTCGCACAAAAGGTCTAGCTTCATTTGAAGGTGGAAAGGAGACTATTACAGGATGACGGGGGTACAGGTCGAATGGAGGACTCAACAACTCCTATATCCTTCCACTCAAGCTCAGGCGTAATGTTCTGTTTAGGAGTAGGTGGGGGTTCAGGACTCATGGGGCCTTACCTTTGTCAGGATTTTTGGGGGGGTTCAATGGGTGATGTTTGATTTAGTGGTACTAATGGAGAGGTAGGAGGGGGAAACAGGGAGAAGGGTCCATTCTCTCGAAGGGTGCAGAAATATCAGCAAAAAGGCAGTCACTCCAATAAGGTTTCCAGCCATCATCAGTAATAGGTCCTATGCTCATGTTAACCATTCCTTGAAAGACATATCGGTTGGTTAGAGGCTCTATGTCCACATCTCTCCCCCATAGTCTATCCCGCAAGTCATCGCCTGATGGGAGTCCATCTGAAATATAATCATACAAGTAAATAAGAGGAAAAACCAAATAGAAAAGAAAACAAAATAGAAGGGTGAGTCCATCATAGTAAAGAATAAGTTTCAATACAATTAAAATGAACACAGGAAAGAGATTAAGGAAGAGTGTCCATTCCAGGTGTCAAACATCAAAACATTACATAAGCACACCACATTCTAATGCAAAACCAAACAAGTCCATGAGATGAAATGCATGCTGCTTAGAGATTTCACTCTCTCTAATTTCCAACATCCCTCTAGTCAAGGTGGTCAGAGGTCCTCACTCCTTACTTGTACAAGTGCAATATTCTTATTAATTTCAATCTTTAACTTTTAGGAATAAGCCTGTCACGATCCTTGGTAATGGATGCTCTCGTCAAGATTAGTAAAATTTTGTTGGTGACATGACACGACCGCGATGAGCTACTCCACACCATTGGGTGAAGGTAAAAATATCACATGAGCCTTGGTCAAAACATATGCACCGATTATATACATAAGAATGAAGAGCTATTCATCATACATGGTTCCTATCTAAAAGTAATAATAATAAAAAAGATAAGGCCACACATTACAGAGTGAAATATACATATTACCAACCAAGTATATAATGAGATATTTACATATAGCATACATAATTTCAACTTGGCAAGGTATTACAATTGTATCTATAAAAAAGGTAATAAAATATGAAAGCATGCATTTCCTCGATTCAGCTACAAGAATATACTAACGCAATATATGTAACGCCCCAAATTTTGTAAAAATATTTTATATATTAATGTAAATTGTGAAGTTTTATTTGAATGTGTATTTGATGTATATGTTGATGTGAATATATATGATGACGTGGACGTGTGTGAATATGTGAATATAAGTATGAGTGTGAATGTTGATTTTGTATTAAGAATGTTTGACTGTGATTGGTTTGGATTAATTGATAAAATAAGCTAAGTGTGTGATGCAGGGGCATTCTCGCTATAGCGAAAAGGTCCTGGGCAAAATGTGTGATTTTATTGCGTTCTCGTTGTAGCGAGAAGGCAACAGAGAGGGGTGCATTTCTAGGTTGCAGTCTCACTATAGCGAGAGGACCTCGCTGTAACGAGATTCTGCAGAAACTAGAGTGCAGTTTCTTCTGATAGTTTCTTCTTCACCGATTAAATTGCCTCCAAAGTTGTTCGTGAGCAAGATTGAAGGTTGAGATTATGTTTAGAGCGTTTGGAGGTAAGTTTTATGGGCTAGGATTTCGTTCCTTCGTCTTTTTCTTTGTTTTATTGATTTCTCATGGAGTTTTCCATATATTTAGGGTGAAGCACCATGTGGGGAACATTTTCTATCGTTAGATTACGTTGGGTCTTCATTCCGAGGTAAGGGGAGACTCTACCCTATCTCTTTGTGTCTTGAATCCATTTATATTGATAGATAATGCAATGTGGTTAAGATATGATGAAGGAAGATGTATATCTAATGAGAATAGCTTGATTGTAATTGTATTGTGATAGAAATTTCATGTGAAATGTCGTGTGATTGATGTTTGAGTATAATGTGGTAGATGTGGGGGAATTGTGTGTGATGAAATAAATGATTGTAGGGAGATTGTGATAAAAATTGTGTGATTGAATATTGTGTGGTGGAATATGAGTGTATTGGCCTTCGATTGAGAATGAATAATATGAAATAAATGAAATGTGTGTGTAGAAGGCATGATGAATTGTGAATATGAATGTTTTTGAAATAGTTGGAAATTATGAATGATTCAACGATACACTGGCATGTGGAAGGTGGAGGCGATAGAAATATATTGGAGAAGAGAGGGTGGTGGTGACGCCAGCAGTGAGCGTGCACCACAGGCCACAGACTTTCCTTTTGACTGGACCTCTGACTAACACCTTTGTTAAGGGACCTGTGACTGCACACATTGTATCCGTGAGGCGATAGCTAACCGACAACCATCCATGGTGTGAAACAGAGTAAGTCCCTGAGGTTGAGGGCGTCAAAAATCTATGATCACAGTGCCACAGTAAGCGTAACTATGTGTAATGAGTGCACGTGTGTGGATTGTTTGATAGTGCAATGAGCGCACCTGTGTGTGAATGAGAATGGAATGATGAAATTATGATCTTATATGGTGGATGCATGATTTAAATTATGTTAGAAAATGCGTGGAATGGGCAATGTGACACTCTATACTTGTGTATGTGTGTGATAGTGTAGATTACTCACTCTTACATTTATTTTTCAGGTAATGAAGACGATCAGCACCAAACTCAGTAAAGGGATGGATGAAACTACTATAGGACTTAGAAAGTTATTTTTGGAAATGATGTATTTAAATTAGTCCTGTAACAATGATTTGATTCAAAATTTGTAATATATCCTTATTTTGAAATACTTTACTGAACTATATATTGAGAACCCTTTTAAAAGAATTTTTATTATTCCTATTTTATTTATTTAAAAATTAAATTAAGGTATTACAATATACAATAATTTCACACACATCATAATAATCAATTAAATCTACTATTATATACGTAGTAGAAGGAATATAAATATTGTATCTCTCAAATTTTTACTTAGTCATCAAAATGTCACACTAAAATATTCACTTTCTTATCCATGGGAGGATTTATCATGTTGCAGATTACTAATGATTTAGTCAAACCAATGATTACAAGCATTCACTTTTCATCAATCACACTAGAGATTAAGGAAAATAATGTAACATGGCAAACTCTTGTTATCTTTTTGTATAGGCAGTCAGAATACACAAACAAAAAAATAAATCTAGCTTTATTGTCTAAGAAATCATGTTTTGATCTTTAAGGCCAAACTGAAGAGAAAATAAAATAAAATCAATGAGTAACTTGCAGTGTGGGTCTACTTAATATTATCTATTACAACCAGTAAAGAAGCATATTCACATAGGTAAAATTATAAAAATAGAAGGTCAACAACATGCAGCGTAATCTACTCATAATCGCATCCATGCAAGCAACAAAATATCCATCCACTAACAAGGTTTATCAAAATATCGAAGGATGGAGAAAGAATCATCATGCATGCAGTTTTTACTAAAAGCGAAAAGTGGAACAAGGATGGAATAAACACATGCAACAAGTGATTTCATGCATTTGAAATCAATTTCCCAGACTCTCCTTACCTATGCAGAAACACAAATAAGGAAAAGGGTAGAAAAGTCACTTTTGCTTGCAATGGAAGTCCAACGCATAGTTTGTGGGTGGATGGTAAGGTGACCAGAAGTAGAAGATGAAATCATACAACATAGAGGTAGTACTCGTCCCTTGGTCCTCTCAGTGTACTTAAATCAGTGTGGTCTTGTTTGTGAAGAAGAAACCAAATCAAGGTGGGATGAGTGCTTACATATATAGAAGAGTTAGAATGTAAGGGCGAGCGAAGGTGGAGAAGTGTTGATTTAAAGGATCATTGAGGCTCCTTAATTTGATTAAGTGTCACTAAAGTAACTGTCACTTAACCGGTAATTAAACCCACACTCACTCTTTCTTCTCTATCCACTATGAGTCTTTGCTACATGACTATCCATTTGCCTTCACTCAGCCATTAAGTTGTTGCGTCTTTCAGAGTTACCCGCACCATGCACGAAGTTGCTATTACTAGTATTTAATATGGAAATAAATTGAGAGAGGGGGGAAGGGTGGAAATAAAAAATTCAAATGCAAGCTTTTTGGGATAACACACCCTAAATCTGAATAGTCGACCTAGGGGATGCGTCGGTTAAAGTCTTTCATTAAATGCAGGTTGGCTATAATAATTTAAGTCTAGGAGGGATTAATCATATGGTCTATTGGGATTCTCTCAAAAATTGAATGTAGGGAAGAAACAAATGAAGTGAGATTTAATGGTGCAATTAGTAGAGTATATGGAAGGTTTTAGTCAGGTGGAATGGAACATAGAAATTAGAGAAATTTATAATGTGTTGTCTACGTGAATTGTGCCAAAATAATGGCAAAATGGCTAATCTAAAATTGACGTATAGGAATATGTAAGGTTTGCACCCAATGCAATGTCTAATATTGGCAATAAAGTCGCAATAGAAACTGTTATGGCTAGCCTCACTTTCTCTTAGGCATTAAAAGATTTTCGGCTACAACATTTAAAGTGGAGTGAAACAATCATAGTTTTGTCTCTTGGTGTTCTCACATGAGTTCATGACATGGGAGAGGAATGGTTATCTGAGAGATAAAATGCTAGTCAGCCAACAATCACGCTGTTTCTAATGGAATTCAAAAGGTTGGACTCACGGTGCGCATGGAAAAAGTGGGGTAATGAAGGGATCTTCAATTATTATCATTAAATTCAAGAGGAGCTATAATACATTCATGGAGAAAAGAGAATTTTGAGTAGACTTTAAAAGAGAAGTGGGAGAGTCACATGTGCACTACTTTAATGACAAATTAAGAAAGGCTTTTCATCTCCCCTCTCCTACATTAGTCCGAGAAGTATTAAGGGAACTGGGTAATTGAATGGACACAATTAAAGGTGGAACCAGTGGAGTGCAAGGGTTTAGCATGAGAAAAGTAAAACGACATCTAAATGACTTCTAAGATTAGTCTCGGCACCTTGATCCAGCACCCCCCAAACACATTTCTCATACAAAACGTAAATCGTGCATTTCCAGAAAGAGAATGAGTGAGATATAGCCCCTCAGACTTAAAGCATGAACATGCACACATTCTATACCAAAATTCTTTCACAATGATATGCAACACTTAAACTGAATTAAACAAAAACAATAAGAGTAATTATGAATCAAACATACTAGATGGAATTAAAAACTAAGAGATAGTTAGAAAAAGAAAGGAAAAGAAAGAAAAGGATAGAAGAAGAGAAAAAAAATTTCCTTCAAAAAGTGTCAATAGTTACAGGTTAAGGTTTAGGAAATGATCTAAATTTTTTAGGATGTTACAATCCATCTATCAAATAATCCAAGTATTCTTTTTGTTTCGTATCATTTTGATGTTGAGAATTTTAGTTCTTGGATCAAGGCCATGAAGATGACTTTTTTTTGCAAAACTTTTAGGTTTGTTCACCCATGGATGACTCTAACTCTTTCTTGATCCATCAAATAATCCAAGTATTCTTCTTATTTCTTATCATTCTAATGTTGAGAATTTTAGTTCTTAGATCAAGGTCATGAAGATGATTTTTTTTTGGCAAAAATAAGTTCACTTTTGTTTATGGTTCCATTGTTGAACTTGATCCAACGACTTCAAATTACATAGCATGAGATTATAATAATAATAATATAGTTGTGTCATGTGTCATGTGTCATGACTTTTTAGTTCTCTCATGGGATATGTAAGCTATTATTCCGCAATTGTAATTATATGAATTAGGATATGTAAGCTATTATTCCACAATTGTAACTATATGGATTGACCTTAAAGAATGTTTTGAACAAAAAAAAAGGGCCAAAACTCTTTCAGATCAACCGATATTTGATGGTTCTTCAAAATGTTTTCTATTGAGTTTGCTATAGTTAGTTTAGAGTTTGTTATTTTATTATTTTATATCATGATACTTTTTTTGTGTGTGAAATGAAATATTTTTATATTTCTAAATTCAATATATATTAAACTTGGTTTATCAGCTTCTCGAAACTTAATTTCTAGAATTTAGTTTTTGGAAGCTTACTGATATAAATCCAATAAATAACAAGTGAACAATGATAAACTTTACAAGTTTTTGGAAACTTATTGATATCAATCCAATAATAACAAATGAGCAATGATTGATATAACTTAAATTGAGTTTTTTTAAGAAATTTATTTTAAATTTTAAGCAAATCTATTACAAGAAAGCAATTTAAAAGCAATTAAAATAAGTAGTTGAACCACACATATACATTATTTAAAATTATTATTTGTAAATCAAATTATGGTTTGAGATTAATTTCATTAGAATATGTGATTTATTAGAATTTATTTTTATTAGCTTTTATTTTTTACATTAGAACAAAAATTTTATTATAACACATTAAACATTTTTATTTAGGATTTCTTTTCTATTACTTGTTTTGTATGATATTTTTCTATAAATAAGAAGTTGTGCAATTCAAAAAAAAAGAAAAAAGATTAAGCTAAGTTGAGTAAAATTGTTTTTTTTTTTTCAAATTATGAGAGCTTCTCTTAAATTTTAAAATAAAAAATTAATATAATTTTATCACGATAATTAAGGTAATTTATGATAATTAATTTATTTTTTTTACCTAAAAATCTCTTTTTTTAGTGTGTTGTCAATATCTTTTTTTTTTAACTTAAATATCTAAGACTTATTTTTAATTTCATAACATTTAGTTTTGAAGAGTTCATAAGACAAAGTTTAGTGACAAAAGGAGAGTAATGATGTTATAAAAATGAGAAAGAAAAATTTATCTAACAAATAAGGAAATTACGAGGTCCTATTTTCTATTTATCCTTCTTCATTGAAATGACACGAAATCAAGAACAACACCGGTAGAGTTAACATTTATTTAAATTGAAAATATTAACCAACTATCTTGTAAAATTAAATGATAAAAAGCTTATACAAATTTGTGGTTATATGGATCAAATGGTAAAACAAGTTGTTGCTAGCTAAACTCATCTACAATGAGAAAATCAACCACATGAAACCTTGCAAGTATAAGAAGAGTTATGAATAAACAATTGAAGAAAAAAATTCAAAGAAAGAATATTTTTTATACTAAGTATCTTATCTTTTTATAATATGGAGGCAAAATATAAACTCTTTTGACTGTTCATAACAACTTGAAAGTAAAGAATTAATATTTTTAAATAAAATTTTAGGTGATGTCAAAAGAAATAAATTCAATAATAACAAGTAAATAATGATCAATACAATTTTATTCAAACTTTTTAAGTAATTCATTTTAAATTTTAATTAAGTCTATTATAAAAAACTAAATATTTAAAAATATCTTAATTTAAAATAATGACTTATATTACAAGAAAGTAAGTTGTAATATAATCATTAAATTATCTAAAATTCATTTTATAGAGGAGTAAATAGGTATCACAATGGGTGAAGTATCTGATGGGTTACTCGCAAAATTTACTCTCAACAAGTAGAGGTTTTGTCCATTAAATAGGTTCAGGTATGGATACTTAAGTACTCACTCCGTCTTATATCCGCATATATATATATAATTAGTTATGTTACTTGTGTGAGGGAGACCTTAATTCAAAAGTCTATGATGGAAGAAAATTAGGATTAATACTTTATATATTTGGTTAAGTTTACTCTACAATCATTAACAATTATATAGTCATATGAGTTATTCTACAACTACAACTTGTCATTTCAAAAGTTGTGCTTTATGGGTGTAATTTATAAAAAAATATTTAACCTATCACTTCTTATAGAGTTTAGAGATCAAATAATCAGTATTTAAGTTCTTAAAATTAATTTTAAATAATTAAAGTACTAAGTTTTTAAAAATATATTGATTATATTTTCAGTTTCAATGACTAATATTAACAAAAAAAAATTTATAAATAAAAACCAAGATTTCGGGGGGAGAAATTTTTTTAATACCTATAAGATATTAAACTCTGTTTTGACAGAAAATTAATACTTAAAACTTTAATTAATGTTAGCCAAAAACGACACTACTTGGCTGCCAGCACTACTCATTTTCAATTTTTTGAATATTTTTAAGAAACAAAATCCATTGAACGGATGAAGGTTGTTTTCTCCACAGTTCAAATCCACACCGAATCTAAGAGGGGTCACATGGCTTATATTGCTCTCTTTGGACCACTTTTTTTCTTCTTCTAATTTTGTTCATTTAAATATAGTAAGTTCATGCTTAGTATCTTTCACTTATTTTCTTTCTTTCTATTTTTAAATTAATATGTCAATCACCATTTCTTTGGAAAGATGATATATTATTATTTTCGTGTTGAACTTGTTTTGATAATAGATTTAACCCCTTAGTCCATAGATTTAAACATCTCAACCAAATCACGTTAAATTAATAGTGATTTTTTTTTTCTTTTCTTTTATTTACTAACACTATAGAAGTGTTTATAAGAAGAAGAAAAAATACGCTAACTCGTGTTTAAGGGAGTTGCTTAAGAAATGAAAAATAAAAAAATTATTAAGAATTACATTAAATTATATTATAAGTGATAAAAATGTTTTTTAAAATTATTAATATCCTAAAAATACTAGATATCATTTGTTTTAAAAAAAATATTGTGGTCTTGCATTCAAACCTGGCGTGGTCATCAAACGAAGTTTTAAAAAAATAATATGACCCGTTTGATTAAAGTGAAATAAACAAAAATATAACACTCTTGTATTATTACTAATTTGTCAACACACAAAATTTAGGTGTATTTTGTGGTGTTTTAAACAGAGGTATTTAGGAATTGAATTGGATTATTTTGAGTGAAAAAAATATTTGATCCAATAAAAAAAATTACTTTGTCATTTAGATTGAATCATTTATTTTTTTAAATATACACTTCCAAAGTAAGTGTGTAGATCTAGCAAAAAAAAAAAAAAAGTAAGTGTGTAGTTAAAAATAAATAAACTCAACAACATAAATTTAAAATTCTTTAAACAAATATTGAATAAATATTTTCAAATATCTATTGAGCATAAATCTCAAACAGACACTGAAACAAAAGTCTTCTGCACTTAACTCTTTCTTTTTTCTTTTTTAAATTACTTAGAAGGAAGTAAATAAATTATTTTATTATCTTTTCTATAATATTTTTAATTGAAACTTATAATTTTATAAATATATAATTATATAACTAAAAGTAAATAGTTAACTTCAGAATTAAAATTATATATAGACAAAAGTTTCATTTAAATTGGATTAACGTTTAAAATTATATCCGAAATTTGATATGATCCAATAAAATAATCCAAATTTTGTGGTTTTTAATTTGTTTAATATTCAGTTAATTCAGTTTTTATTTTTCAATTTAATTTATCCAGTTTCAATTAAATTAAGTGGCATGAAATTTCTGAATTTTAGTATTATTTATAAAATAAAATTTGAACTTTATCATAATAAAAAAAATTATATTTAATACCATTACATATTTTTTAAGTAAAATTCTAATCTTAAATTTTTAATGATAAATATACATAAATTTTCTCTTTGTTAACTAAAAAGCGAATGGACAATTGCGCACTTACACACATCATATAATTTATTTATAAATTAATTAAATTATAAATTTATTTAACTACTTTAAATTTTTTTGTGAAAAAGAATTCATTTTAATATTTTATAATACTTTTTTTGGTTATTTTTTTAAGTGTTATTTTGTATGATGTTTTCGTTTATAAGTTTTGTTTTATTTTATTTTATTTTTATGTTTAATATTATTGCAAATTTTCCTTTATTTTTTTAATTTGATAATCCTTGGACAGATTCTCTCTTTTATTTAATAAAATATTTTAAATGAAAATAAATTTAAAAAAAATTATCTTAATTTTAATATAATAAATTATTTAAAATAAAAAAATATAAAATAAAATAAAGGTTTTAAAATATTTATAGTTACCAAATTTCAAATTAACATTAAGCATTAAAATATATTTTATATTTATCAATTAATTAAACCAATCGACTAATTCTTTAAAATTTGAAGGCATTTTACACACTTTTATGTAATATATCCATTAATTTGACTGAAGACATAGCAACTGGCAAGTATTGGGTAGAAGAGTTGTATGTAGGAAAAAACAAGAGCATGTGCAGTGGGCCCACAAAATCAAATACTGATATTGTTTATATAATATTAGTATGGGAATATCTCACTGCTTCTCCAAGCTCGCATGTGATCCATTCAAAGAAAGAATATAATTATGTAATATTTATTTAGGTTTCAAAGTTTTTTAGATGAAAACAAATTATTTGTAAATTCTTGTAATTCTATATTTTAAATTTTTTTTAGAATGAAGAATTTTGTGTTAATCGTATTTTTATTTTTTATTTTTTATTTTTACTTTTTAAATTATTATATTTTATTTTAAACTCTCAAACAAAATCTATGCTTAAATATAAGTTTAAATTTTGTAATTATGAATTTAATATAAAAATTATAATTAATAATATTGAAATAAATAAAATTTTATAACCATTTAAATACACTTTTAAGTCTTAATCATATATTAAGATGAATTAAAACAATGTTTGACAGAAGAGAAAATGATTTTTTTTTATTTTTAAAAGAAATATTTTTAATTTGATAATTCTTAAAATAAATTTAATATTTTTTTATCTTTTACTTTTTAGAAATATTATATACTTTTAATTTAAAATAAAAATATTATTATCTTTTTTTTAAAACTATACTTCTAAACATATCTTAAAGTCATAAAAATCACGAGACCGTTTGTTGTTATTAAACAAGCCTTTAATTAATTTTTTTTAATGTTTTTAAGGTTGTAAAACATGACTTAATAATATAATTTATACAGCTATTGATATTAACTTTGTTATCTGATTTTTTTATTTTATTTTTATCTATCTTATAATTGATTAATTCTTCTGTTGTTTATTATATTTTTATTTTTACAACTTTACGATGAATATATAAATAATAAAACATTAAATAAAAATAAAGATATAATTAATATATTAGTGAGCATGTAAATTTACATGTAAGAATTATTCTAACTTATTCTTTCATCTCAAGTTAGAATTTCAATAAAAAAAATATTGTAGTTGAATTAAACTATATATATATAATAGTTTTTACATAAAAAGAAATGGATATTGTGTTACATTTATGTTTACGGGGAGCTAGATAAATGGGATATTGAGATCATTCTATTTGAACGAGACAGGGCATGTGGTTTTGGTTTCATTGGATGCTACTAACTTCACTTTTCTCCCTCAACATAGTCGATGCATAGTAAAAGAAAGACACGTAAGGTAATCAGCCCGTGCCACACCATAGACTAACTCATTCTCTGCTAATTTCTCACACCGTAATTATCCAACACAACAATTTTATAACCTCTCTCTATTTTAGAAGGTTGGGTATGCAAGAACCCAACCTACTTTTATGTTTTTGCAATTAGTAGATCGATTTATCACTTACCTAAGAGGCATAATAGAAGATGTCTTAGTAAAAGTAGATAGGTTTATCTTTCCTGCAGATTTTGTGGTGCTTGATATGGAAGAGGATGATGAAGTTCGCATCATCCTAAGAAGAGCTTTCTTTGCCAAAACAAGAACTATCATAGATGTAAGAAGGAAAGCTCATTTTGAGACTAGATGATGAGGAAGTCATTTTTTAAGTTTTCAATTCTTTAAAGCACCTTTTTAGCCAAGAGTCATGTAATTGTGTGAGTAATATGACTACTACTCCTCCTCCTTTTATTTATGAAAAGCATGGAATGCTAAAAAGGAGGCCATGAAAGAAACAACTTGTCACAAACTCAGAGAACACTAACTAGCAAGTGTATTAGATAGTTGTAACAAGTAATAAAAATTGGAATTTAGTTTGAGTCCTAAGTATTGTTCTCAGGGATTAGTTCTTTCAATTACCACTTCACAAATTAATAACTAGTTGAGCTAAATGAAATTTGAAGTGTTTTGAATAATTTGATAACAAAAGCAATAAAGTGAAGAAAATTAGAAAGTAATAGCAAAGCATATTGCAAAGTTTAGAAATGAAATGATATGTGGATGGAGTTAGAGAATTACTTCACCAATTTATCAATTGCAACTTATTATGTTATGGACTCCTAAGTATTTTAACTGATAATTGAGTTCGTTGATTTAATCAAAGGATAATTCTTTGACTCAATGATCTAATGTTGAACTTAACTACCCTAATCCCTTAGGTGTAATTCAATTAAACATTGTATTAGGTGTTAGAAACCATAGGATTACAAGATTATAAAGACTTATCCCTAAGATATCAGTAATCTTGATAAGTAATTCAGATATGAGAAACTAACTCAATGTCCATTAATGAAAATTCCTCTAGGTTCAATTGAATTGAATAATACATCTAATAATTGCATTAAAAACAGAATTAAATGCTTAATTCAATTAAAACCTCAAGGTCCAGATTCATAATCAAATTACAAAATCAAATTTGGATCCATCAATCCCTAACAAAAAGAAATCAAAACATGTTCATAAAAGAAAAAGAGAAAGAAAGAGTAGAAGAGGGGGTAAGGAAGAACTCCATGAATCGAAGTCCCAAGCCTGATTTCTCAAGGATTGTGCCTTGAAATTCACCCCCAATCCTGTCTCTCTCTCACTCTCTAAGAGTATAGAAAAGAAAAAATTGAGAAAAGATTCCAAAAATATTGAGTTTACAAAGTGATCACATGTACCTCTGCATGATCACTCTGAGTGCACAAAGTGATCACGTGTAGGTTATTTCTTTCTAACACACTTGCACGTGTTCACTTTGAGTGCATAGTGTTTACACGCAACCCTTCTCTTGGATTTTGCTTCTGAATTGTTCACTTTGAGTAGAAATAGCAAATACTTTCACTTCTTCTTCTAGATAAAGGCTTTGAAGCGTTCGCTTTGAGTAGAAATAGTGAACACTTTCACTATATTTTGCTGAATCCACTCCAAAGTTGTTACTTTATGCGCAAATAGTGAACACTCCCAATATACAACTTCGGATTCTTCACTCTTTTTGTACATATTTGCCACTTTCTTCTATTTTCTCTTCTTGAATCCTTATTCTCAAGACTCTTAGCTTAGAATCCCCTACAAAACTAGTTTAATCAACAAAATTGTATTAGAATTCTATTAAATTCACACAATTTGAGTTACTAAAAATAAAAATTGACTTTATTGAACATTTATATATTTTTCACCTTTCAAATTACATTTTTCTATCAAAAACTACATAGAAAACTACCTAAAAACATAGTAAAATCTAGATTTATCACAACTTGAGGATGAGGAAAGACAAAGGCTCAAACCACCCACTGATAAACCTCCAGATTTGAAACTTAAAATCCTTCTCTTTCCCCTCCTATGATTAACTCTCCTGCTGTGACATGAGTTATAGAGGAGAAATTTCTAAGAAGACAACTACATATCAAGGGAGTAACCTCTAAGACTCATGTCTTCTTTCCACCATAATTTAATAGGATCGTCAGGCTTGTGATATTAAACACATATTTCCAAGAGCAAACTTGCGTTGTTTATTTTAGTTTCAGTTATTTTTCTTTACTTATTTTAATTTTATTTTGTTTAGGATAAAGAATAAGTATACAAGGAGCTTAAAGGAGTTAAGTTGATTCATAACAATCAATTTAAAGCTCTCAAATAGGCACTTTCAACAGACTTATTAGGAAACCCATTTCCTTTTTATCTTAATTGTCTTCTTCATATATATTTAATTGTTCCAGATATTGATGACAATATTTTGCTTTTAAGTATGAGGGAGTTCCTAACAATATAACTATTGTTGCATGTTCTTAAGTAAATACTTGTGCCATTTTTCATAATAATTTGAAATTTTTTTCCCTCAAGAAACCCAATTTTCCCAAGATAGAAGAGCATGTTGAGTGATTATTATCAAAGTAAGATTTTTATTTGAAAACTAATAATTAGCCAAGTTTCCTACTTTTTTGCTCTATGTTAAACTTTAACCCATATATATAAGTTTTGAGCCTTAGAGGGGATTTTTATCCTAATTTAATTATTTGTACCCCCTTTCCTCATTATTTTGTGTGATTATCTCCTTAGGAATTATGCTCTAAAACTTGATTTGTAATCGACTTAAGGCTACTCTTTTTTTATTGCATGTTTTAATATGATTGAGACATAATAGGATTTTTAATCTTAGCC
The DNA here is from genome assembly GCF_003935025.1 of Abrus precatorius. Classification (NCBI taxonomy): domain Eukaryota; kingdom Viridiplantae; phylum Streptophyta; class Magnoliopsida; order Fabales; family Fabaceae; genus Abrus; species Abrus precatorius. The sequence goes on from NW_020874303.1 coordinate 11,520,184, forward strand.
TTCAACATGTTTGAGATACGACTAATTGCTTACTTTGAGCTTTATTGATTTTTCTTGACCTTTGCATTGAAATTATTTTGTTGACCTTGAGTTTATAAATTGAGTTGTTGAATTGTTTGATAAATTCTCCTCTATATCTCTTATGTGCAAAAAGAAAGAAAATATGTACAAATATAAAAGAAAATGAAAATAGCAAAAAGAAAAACAAAAGGTTACAAATGAATGAAAGGAGGAAGGAGTAAAGATATTGATTGGATGCGAAGTATAAAAATTACTCTAAGAGTTTCAATTATAAACTTAAGGGATGTTTGTAAATTTTATGATTTATTACCCCTTTGTATATTCCTTCCCTTCATTTATCTCACCTCAATTATTATAATCCTTTGGAGGTTCCTTCCCTGCATTTAATTTATTTAGTGGAGAGTTGATTTATAATCAAGCCTATAGAAATGCATTTTTCTTTGGAAGAACTGAGTGATATCTTCTTTCGTCCCTAGACACTTAGAGAGAGAGAGAGAGAGAGGAGAGAAGAGTATCTTAGTTTGGTATTTGAATGAAAAGTTAGGGAATATAAGATTCTAATTGGGAAACTTTTTGATTACTTATGCTCAGTAAAATTGCTCTTCTTATTCATTTTATCTCATTTGTCTTGGGTTCCTTGCTATGGTGATATGTTTTAAGTTATTTTATTACTCTTTTAGTTAGGACTTTGCTTGAGGGCGAACAAACCTTAAGTATGAAGGAGTTGATAAGTTTGTATTTTAGCATGCTTTTATAGCCTATATATTTATGTATGGCCATTATTTTAATTGAGTTGTAAACTAATTTATATACTAATTGTGCAGATTAATATGAGAGTTCTTGATCGCAAAACGGGGTCCCAAAACTCCAATAGTTGTCAACGATGAGCCATTGTCGAGATTGAAGATGTCAAAGATGCTTAAGTCATTGTCCATGAGGTTCCTTTAATAGGGTTTCAAAAACCCAATATTTCTTCAAAGTTAGACTTTTCACAGGTAAGCATAGCTGTGCAAACCAATATGCACGATCGTGCACATGGTTGTGGTCTTCTTATGTTAAATTGCATAATTAATGTAAAAATTAGTGCAAAATCCTAATAAAATAATAACCATACATAAATATATATGCTTTAAAAGAATACCAAAATACAGACTTATTAATAACACTTTATTTCGTGGTGATCTTAAAGAAGATATATACATGAAATTATATCTTGACATCAAGATGTCAACATCAAGCATGGTGTGTAGGTTCCACAAGTCCCTTGCGGTCTTTGCCAAGCTCCCCCAATGTTGGTTTGCGAAGCTTTTTACTACTTTTCTCCAATATGGGTTTCACTTTTGTCCATTGGATCACTTTTTGTTTTGTTTGAAAAAGGTTAGCCTACAAATTGTAATTTTGGTATACATTGATGATCTTATTATTTTGGGTAATGATTATAAGGTCATTCAATAGTTTAAAGATTATAAAGACCTAGGCAAGTCAAAGTATTCCTTCAGAGTGGAAGTTATGTAGTCTTTTTGCGAAATTTTTTTTGTGCCAACTGAAATATGCATTGGACATTATTCATGAAGTGATAGACGATGCCAATTCACTATCAAAACAACTAAGTTTTCTAAAGATTTTGTAGTATAGAGTCAAACCTAAGTCGATTCACAAGGACACATTCTCAGTCAAATTCAATTTTAAGTTTTATTTTAAAGAATGCAAATAAGGTTTTTTGAGGTTTTGAAAATTGTAAAATTAAATTAAATTACCGATAGAATTAAAGTGAGTAAAAATGAATTAAGAAAATCAATCCATAGAATACCAATTGCGTGTAACTCCAACTATCATAGTATCTAAAGATTTAAATCTACGTTAGAACAATCACACAATTCAATTATTAATTCAATCGAATAACCTGATTGAATAGAGTTATAAATTAAATCAAACAATCATTTAACTTAATTCACATTAATTATCAAATTAAAGCATTAATCGAGTCCTATTTTGAAATCTAACAACAGAAAAGTCAATCATAATCGCAAAAAACAATTTTGAGATTATAGAGAAAAAGTGAACAAACTCAAAATAATTAGCGCAGAACTCAAGTCAAAATTACAGTGTTTGGATTCCGTAGATTGAACGAGAGGTTTAGCCTTTCATCGAAATGCTTAACTCATGCAAGAATGAGAAAAGAACGAGAGTTCAAGAGAAAGTAAAAATAATTATTTTTATTTCAGCCAAGTCTCAAAATCTCAATGTGTCTAATCACTTCCTCTTTAATTCAGAACCTTATTAGTCTATTTATAGGTTCTGATTAGGGTAAATTAAGTGGCCAAAATGCGGGCATCAATAATATCTAAAAGTCCAAATACAGTTTAAATAATAAAGGTCCAAATGTAATCTCATAACAATATTCAGCAAATCTGTCTCAACTTCAAAAAATCGTAAAAAATAAAAAATAACTTCAAATCCAGTGATCCATATATGCATTTTGAAACCCTGGATGTGTAGAATCTAATGCAACTAGAATCAGCCAAAAATGATATATGTAGAAAAAGGTATGGCTAAAAGAGTAGTCAGAGGTTAGAATAACTGAAAATACAAAATTAAAGCATTTACTTGTAGGCCCAATTTATTCAAATAACTAGAAAATGATAAAAATTCTAAAAATAAAGCACATAAAAAGTATTTATTAATCAAAATAAAACTATAATTATAAACCTAAAATATGCTACATTATGAAGTCAACTTTCTTGAAGCAAAATCGACAAAAGCTCTAATTGAAGAGAACTATCATCTGGCTTTGGCCATGAGCCCCTTGCTATATGACCCTGGCTCACATCATTGTTGATTACATGGCTTATCTACCTATGCTTCCCACAACCAAAGCTCTCTTATAGTGTCCATGTCCTAACTTAATTCATACAACAACCAAGAGAAAAGCACTGGCAGGTTGGTTTATATAAGGTATGGTACCTTAATGGCTAACTTGATCAAGGTATATAATTGCATAGGGATAATAATTTGCATCACTATAGGTGGTGTGACTCTAATTAGGTAGGTTATCCTTTCACCCAAAGATCTCTTTCCAAATAATTCATTTTCTTAGGTCCCCTTAGTGTCTTAAAAGACCAAGAAACAATACACAGTCTCTAATCCGTATCAAAGAGAAATATCAATCAATGACCACCACCATATGAGAATTAAAATGTGAAAGACATTCTTTCTATTCTTGGTATCTCTCACTTGAAACCTTTGTGCCTACACTGTGATAGCCAAACTACGCTCTATATCACAAAGAAACTTATTTTTCATGAACACGCGAAACATATTAAATTTGATTACCACTTTGTTTTGGATTAAATTCTGTGTGAATACTAATTTTTGTTTCCCAAAGAAAATTACCTCCAAACAAAATATAAAAATAAAATAATAAAGTTGTTTTATAGAAAAATAGAAAACTTTGAAAAAAAATATTGGTTCCTAAAATGAAAGTCCTACATAGTGCAGGCTTATACCCAATATCAAAAATTGACTTTATATATGAGAAGAGGAAAAACTCAGACGTTTGGCATTCTGTGAAACCCTAAAAGCAAAAAATAAGGACCAATATAAGTATACAATTAAGAGATCCAGAGAAGGAAGAAATATTTTTGGGGATGAAAAAGAGGCAACAAGTTTTTAGAGGGGGGAGGTTTTATGGACTTAGCAATTTTTTTTTAAGAAAGAGATCTGATATTGTTAGTAGGAAATATGTGTAGCATATGGAAGGAAAACCTTATTTTTGTTTATTGCATAATTTGTACGATGATACCATCTAAATATATATACACCAGTAAAGCCTCTAAAATAGGAAACTATATAAGGATATTTTGATTGATATGATTACTAAAATTGTAGTAATAGATTATGCTAAATATTGATACAAAATCTTCTATAAATAGGTATAACCTAATGATTATGCTAACACCCTTTTTCAAACTCTAGTTGGTATAGTAGATGCCATCTTGAGTTTACTTAGGAGATTCTGGAAGCGAGCAGGTGGATGAGCTTTGGTGAAGATACCAGCTGTTTGGTTGGCAAAGGAGACAGGAATCAACTGAATGGTGCCATGAGTAACATGTCGACAAACAAAGTTGCAATCCATTTCAATGTGCTTTGTTTGCTCATGAAAAACATCATTGTGAGAAATTTGTATAGCACTTATATTGTCACAGTGAAGTGTAGTAGCGGAAGGATGAGTGACGCCCATATCAACTAATAACCATTGTAACCAAAGTAATTCAGAGGTAGCATCAGCAAGAGTGCCTTTAATGTATTAGAGAATCCAAAGCATTGCAGAAAAATGGGATGAGCGAGGAGCAGTCGTAAATTGATTGAGTAATATCAGGCCAAGTAACAGTGAGGTAAACAAGACTACCAACAAGTTTGTCTATACAAGGTGGGATCATCAAGAAAAGTGCCATCAAGTGGCGTAAGTTTGCAATTGAGTTCCAATGGAGTTGTTTTAGTTTTGCTATCTATTATACCAGCTCAAGAAAGTAAGTTTGAAGCATACTTCGCTTGTGAGAGATAATAGCCTTGAAAATTTTGGGAAAATTCAAGACCCAAAAAATAGCTTAGAGAACCAAGATCTTTCATTTCAAAATGATGACTGAGAGAACACTGTAATTCTAAAGTTCTAGGCTCATCATCTCCAGTTATTATCATGTCATCAACATAAAGTAGTAGTAGTACAATGCCACCCTTACTTCATTGAAGAAATAAGGTAGAATCATGCAGATTTGGAATAAAGCCAATTTGTGTAATAGTGGAGCTGAATTTGGCAAATCAAGCTCTGGAGCTTGTTTTAAACCATATTAGGTGCGACAAAGCTTACAAACCTTATGAGGAGAATGATAACCTAGAGGAGCATGCATATAGATCTCTTCCAGCAAATTATCGTGAAGAAAGGCGTTTTTGACATCTATTTGATAAAGCTTCCATTTATGAATTGCAACAATAGCTAAAAGTCTACGGATAAACGTTACTCAAGCCACTGGAGCTTCATAGTCTATCCCATACTCTTGAGTATATCCTTTGGCTACTAAGCGAGCTTTGTAATGCTCAACAGTCCCATCAGAACAAGTTTTGATTTTGTAGATCCCTTTGCAACCAAGAGGGGTTTTGTTGGGAGGAAGATCAACTAAGTCCCAAGTATGGATTTTCTCTAAAGCTTGGATTTCTTCAGTCATAGCTTGCTGCCAAAAAGGGTTAGTACTAGCCTCACGATAAGAGGAGAGCTCGTGAAGAGTTGCAATAGTAAAATAACAGTGGTAATTAATAAGATAATAAGGAGTTTCTCTTACTCGAGTGGAATGACGAGGAGCAAGTGTAGGATAGACAGTTGGAACAAGATCAATAGGAGCAGGTGGGGGAGGTTCAGTTTCAAGCATATCAGAGGTACCTGGATCAGAGTTGGAAAACAATTCAATGGAGGAATTAGTAAAAAATTAAGTTGTGGTGGTGAGAGAGTGATGAAATTTGGATAGAGGAAAACATCGTATTTTTCCATAAAGTAACATGGCGAGAGATGTGCAATTTGTTGGAAATATGATCCCAATAATGAAAACCTTTGTGTTCAATGCCATAACCAAGAAAGCAACATAAATGAGCACAAGGTTCCAATTTTGTATGCTCATGAGGTTGTAAGAAAACAAAACAAGCACATCTGAAAGGTTTAAGGATGGAATAGTCGGGGGGCTTACCAAACAATTTTTCAAAATGAGACAAATTTTGAAGCACCAAGGTAGGAAAATGATTGATGGTGTACACAGCATTAAGAGCAGCTTCTCCCCAAAATTTTTCAAGACACAAGGCAGAGAGGAGAAAAGCACGAACAGAGTGAAGGATATGTTGATGCTTGCGTTCAACTTAATCATTCTATTGTGAGGTGTGAGGACAAGAGCGTTGAACAATAGTTCCTTGCTGATTGAGAAATTGAAGAAAATAATAATCACGATATTCCATTTCTATGTCAGTACGAAGAGTTTTAATAGTGCAAGAGAATTGAGTTTTAATCATATTTGCAAAGTTAATATAAACTTGAGATAACTCAGATCAACATTTCAGAAAGTAGATCCATGTATACCGAGAACAGTCATCAACAAACAAGATAAAGTAACGAAAACCATTTATTGAAGAAACAGGGGAAGGACCCTAAATGTCAAAATGAATGAGACCAAAAAAACTGTCTGGAGTAGAATTACTATTTGGAAAGGATAATGCAGGTTGTTTTGCAAGTTTACAATTGACACATTCAAAAGACTTAAACTTTGTAGATCCTAACAAACCACGAGGAACTAAAGGCTAAATTATACTAGCTGAGGCATGACCAAGTTGAAGGTACCATTGGTGAATGGAGGTGGCAGCTGCATGCAGTCACACATTTCTAAGGAACATGGAGAGATTGAAGCTCAAATAATTGACCCACCCTGCGACCTATCCTAAGAATTTGTTTCGTGTGTGGATCCTATACCTAGACACAAAAAGGAGAAAATATCACATTTAGCCCACGTTCACACAACTGACCAACAGAGATAAGATTGAGTGTCAAGTTGGGGATATAATATGTGTCAGGAAGGCTGAGATTGGATGTAGATATATGGCCAGTATGAGTGATGTTCATTGTGATGCCATTTGTTGTATGGATGGGGGCAGGGAAGAGGTAGGTGTGGTAGAAGGCAAGAGCTTAATATTAGTTGTCATATGATTACAACATGTAGAGTTAAAGAGCCAAGGAGAGTTATCCGAAGTAGTAGACATGGCAGTAGAGGTATTGGAAGAGATAACCTATTTGAGTAAAGCCTCAAGATCACTCATATTGAAGGTAATAGAACTCTCTGTAGTAGCAACAAATATGAAGGAAGGTCCAGCCTTTGGGACAGTCTTGAATTTTGAGAATCTGCCTTTTGGTCTAGGAGGTCGTGTGGGAAAGTGTTTAAGAATGTGGCTAAAACCATGACAATATCTGCATTCTACAGTAGGACAAGTAGAAAAGTTATGACAATTTTTATTACAATTCTTACAAAATTGATTGCTTAGTTTCTGATGTGTGGATCGAGTAGTTGCAAGAGCTGTGGCAAATGTAGGGGATTTATTCAGGTTAAGGCAAGTTTCTTCAAAAATGATTTCCTGAATGGCAGCATCCAATAATGGAAGTGGATGTCGATGTGGTAGAGAGGCTCGAACAACTTTATACTCTGGTCGGAGAGCCATGAGAACATGAATGAGATGAAGATGATCGTTATTGATTTTGGCCTGAGATATTTGATTCCAAATTAGTTGCACTTAAGCAAGAAAATCATTCACTGATTGACCAAAGTCTTGTTTGAGATTGAGAAGTGTTGTCCACAATTGATAGTAGTGAGCCAATCCAGTGGTTTAATACCAGTTAGCTAAGAAATCTCATATTGCTTTTGTAGAATCGTATTCAGCAAATTCAACATGAATTGATGGGATAGAGGTATTGCAGAACCACGTGATGATATGATGATTTGGTATCAGTCTCATCTTTGGCTTTGGTGGGCTTAGTAATATCTCCAGTAACTACACACCAAAGCTTGCGACCTATCAAAAAGCTTTTCATTCCTTGAACCCAAAGGTTATAGTTGGAGCCATTCAAAGTGGATGTAATGGGTGTTGGGACATCAGATTTCTCCATGAGAAATAGAAAACAGAGAAACAAAATGGGAATATAGTAGACAAAGGCCATAGAAAAAAAGAAAAGAAAAAATGAGAACAGGAAAGGATTCTAGAACCTAAGCTCTGGATACCATGTTAGTAGGAAAGATGCACATTAAATGGTATCATCTGTACGATGATACAATTTGAATATATATATATATATATATATATATAAACACTAGTTTTTGGATCTCTGCTCTAAAGTGATGACGTCCTTCTGACTGTTGCTGATGTGGCCTGATGTGGGGAGGGTACCTGCAAAAGGCACTCCGATGCTAAAGTCAGGATTCGGTTCTCAGCAATAAGTGCTATTTAATATTGAAAAGCCAACCATTTACATGTACTTCCTACCTTCCTTTTATAGGCAATGATATGGGCCAATGGGCTTGTTGAGTCAACCTGATTTTGGCCCTTTAATTAAAGTAGATAATGATCTATTAATTACTGCTAATTAAGTTAATTACCTTTAAATCCTAATATGGGATATTCGGCCATGTTAGGCCGAAGGGGTACTCAGTTACCTTTTCCTATAAATAAGTCCGAGGGGGTGGATAGGACTGAGGAGTGCTCTATCCAGTACAATATATATATATATATATATATATATATATATATATATATATATATATATATAGACACACACACACAAGTAAAGCCTCTAAAATAGGAAAGTGTATAAGGATATTTTGATTGATATGATTGCTAAAATTGTGTTAATAGATTCTGCTAAATATTGATACAAAATCTTCTATAAATAGGTATAGCCCAATGATTACGCTAACAGATATTAAAAAAAAAAAAGAAGCAAAAATCACAGAGAAAAGAGAGCAAAACACTTAGAACATGTTTGATTACTATTTTTAAAACAGTTTTTTATTTTTAAAAATAACTTTTAATACAAATTTATACTAAAATTTACTTTTAAAACTAAAATACTATTTTTAAAATAGTAATCAAACATACCCTTAGGAAAGTTTCTTCTTTAGAGGGGAGCAGAAAGGGAACAAAGGAAAATTGAGAAGGAGGAGAAAGAAAAATTGTCATCTTTAGCAACCGTTGAAACATAAAAAAGCTAGCACTGTTGAAACAAAAAAGCTATTTTTACGGTTCAATTCCGTTGTCTTCTTTAGGCTCTTTGCAGCAACAAACTCTTTTAGGTAAATGTGTATTCCTTACTCTTAACTTTATTAAAATTGGTGATATGTAAACTTGAAATAATGTTTTTTTTTTCATTTTTATCGAATAGTTGTCAACGACATGTGAACAAAAATTGCATATATCACTTCTTTTACCGCGTATGTCTAGTCTTTTCTTTTTTAAAAATATAAAAAGTGAAAAAGTTGATACTCAATTTGATGTTGAAAAAGTTGATACTCGATTTTATGTTTTTTTATCTAATCATTCTTATGCTCACATATTTTTATTTTTACTTGTACGTGTTTTACTTTTTATTCATTCACGTTAAGGTTTTTGGTCACTTTTTTTCACTTTTCAATGTAAACATTTTTTTGCTTTAGTTATCCTCTTCATGCAATTTGGTATTTTATATGATTAACTTTTTTAAAAAATATGAGTTATTATTATTTATTTATTTACTTATTTAGACATAATTGTTAAAATAGATTTTTTTATTGTTATTAATTTTATATCTAATTTTATTTTATTTATTCTAGTGTTTTATCGCAATATTTATTTTATTATAAGTTTAGATATTTTTTATTCTGTAAATAATAATAAAATAATAAACTTTTTAATGTATCATCTCATACTTTATTTTAAATTTTTATCTAGTAATTTAATTTTAATGTTTAATTCTTTGAGTTATTATTATTATTATTATTATTATTATTATATGAAATGGATATAAATGAATTTAAAAACTAATTTATATATATAATTTTATTTTTTTTATTTAGTCATTAGTATTATTATCGTCGTTTATTTTATATATGTATGATATTGATATAATTTCATATAAATTTATGTGTTATTCCTTTTTATTTGCATGCTAAATTATTAAAAAATTATCTAAAATTAAGCAAGTGGATAATAAAATATTTATATTAACATATGATACTAAGGTGTAGCTTTCTATTATCAAGTGGTATAAATTGATAAGATCTGTATATACCTACGTTATTATATGTCTTTTACAATAAAATTTATTATGTTCTAATTCTAATTAATTAAATACTTATGTTGTCAATAAATAAAAGTAGTTTTCACATATTTCATCCCTTAATCATCCAATAATTAATTTACTAAATTATTAATTAAGTTAAAATCACATTAATGCGACGATTTATAATACTAATGTATAACGTCTCTATCTTTATGTGTTGTAAATTTGAGAAACCTATGTGTATTAGTATTACCTTAGGTTTCATGCTAATTTATTTATTTATTTTTTATTTATCAAACATTTACTTTTATTAATTAATTACAATGTAATATCTATTTGTTAAATATTTTTTGTGTTTTAAATAATTAATTTAATTATCAAGATTTAATTTTCCCATTCAAATAATTAAATATCTAATCACTTAAACTATTTTAGGCTTTATTTTTTAGATCGATATATAATTTATATTGCCTTCAATTGTCCAATAAATTATAAGGAATTTATGTATACTCTGTATTGTCTTAAATTCTTTTCAATATAAATTTTTATAATTCAAATATTTTATTTACAAATAAAAATATTTTTAACAATTTACAATATAATTGTGTGATCTTTTTTTTTTATATTGTTTATTGTAGGATGCATGTATAACTGTGTTGTTTTGTATTAAAATCGAATGATTTGTACTATTTTAGGTATTAAAAACGAATGATGCCAATACCAAGAAAACTCTTGTCACTGCCCAAAATCCATGCTCTATGCAATCAACCCACATTGATATGGCTATTATGGCAACAAATTACTCTCACAGCGAAGACACAAGGAAGATTGATATGATGAAGTTGTGCCTATAAGCAATTTAGCCTCATTTTGAAGGCGAGAACAACATACATTTTTAAATACGTTTTTAATGCATTTGATACAATGTTAAATTTAAATTAACATTTTACAAATAAAAAATAAGTAGGTTTTGTTCAATTTTACGGGTGTGTCAGTGGTATAAACTCATGCTAGCTAAAAGAAACATATTTTCTATTTTATCTTTATTTCATTTATTATTAAGTACTTTATCTAAATTCACTCTAAAAGAAATATATTTTTTATATTAATTTTATTTAATTTCCTATTAAATTATTTAAAATATTTTAATTTCTTCAAAAAAGTAATTTGATGTGTTCAATGCCTTATTTTAGGATTTGTTTACACATAAATCTTTTTCAAGAAAAAATAATTTTTCTTTATTTGAATAAATAAAAATAATAATAGAAATAAATAATGAAATTATATTTAAAATAGTTAGAATAATATAAAATTAATTTACTAAAAATTTAAACTTTAAAATATGATATTATGTTTCATAATTTATTTATTTATTTTACATTAAATCAAAAATTTCTTCTTTAATCCCTTCAACATAAAATACTTTTTTTTTTCTATCTCTTTTTAATTCTACCCAACTAAACAAAGTCCGAGTTTAAGTTTGCCTTTTTAATAGGTTAATAGCTCTATTTTTTAAATTATGAGTTAATTATATTACTTTCGATTTATTTTCTCTTTTAAACAAAAGTTATAATTCTGTTTAATTTAAAATGCTATAAAAATATTTAATGGAGTAATATTATTGTAAACTTAGTTTAAATAAACAATTGTAATAAATAAGATAAATTAAAAAATAAAATAAATCAATTTTTTTAATTTTTTTCCAACGGTTGATACACTCTCAATCAGTATATTGATCCAAGTCAAAATATGTCATAAGAAGGAAGGTAACTAGAGATAGAAACAGGTCACACCGCCTAATAGAGGCCTGCAGCTTGCCCTGACCTTTTTAATAAATAAACAACGTTTAAGCTTTTTTTTTAAGGTCTGTTTAATTAAATAAATCAGGCCTGAACTGTTTGTAAAGCCCGTTAAGTCTGACAGGTCGGCCTATATATATATAAAATTTAAAAATACAGCTGTCAAAATATGTTTAAATAATAAATTATTTAATAATATATTTTTAATTTTTTTATATTAAATTAATATATTATGTTATAATTCTTTTAATTTATAATTATAATAAATAGAAATTATATTCTATTAAAAATTAAAAAAATTTATACATGATTACACTTTTTAAATAATAAATTTATTTAATAATAAATTATCATATTTGTTATATTTAAATAAGTTAAAGAGTGGTTAAATCTTTGAACAGAAATAAGACGCAATCAAAACTGAACGAAATAAAATTTAAAAATAAAATTATAATATTATATTAATATTTTTTTATATTCTTAATTTTATTATTATTACTATTTAATTATTATATTAATATATTATGTTTAATTATTTTTCTTTATAATAAATAAAAATTCTTTAAATATGAATTATATTTTATTCAAAACTAAAATTTTATAAAAAAATAATAGAAAAATAAAATAAAAAATTTCATATACAATATATATATATATATATATATATATTTATATATATATATATATATAATAGGACCATATAGTAAATAATATAAATAATATAATTTTAAATAAATTATATATAGTAATATGTACTTTTTATAACTTAATATGTATTTTATTTTTACTAGTATAAATTTTTTACGTAAAGTATCTGTAAAAAATTTTACATACCAGACATAAATATAAATATGTCAAATTTTAAATAACTATTTTTCATAAATTTAACATAGACATAAATAAATTTTTCTTAAAAAATATAGTTATTAATATACATTCAAATATCAATAATTAATAAATATTTACAAAAAAAAGTATAAATAAAAAATTAAATTATTAATTAATTAATCAATTTATAATATATATATATATATTTTAATGTATTATATCAGTAATATTTTATATATTATATTAATGTTATAGTATAGTTAATTGTATGTATATTTGTTAATTTAAAATAAAAATTAATAAAAATTAATAAAATTAATTTAGTAGTTATTATTATTGTCATTATATATATATATATATATATATATATATAATTTTATTACATATTTTTTGATTAAGATAAAAATTTTGAAATATAAGTTATTTTAATTTAAATATAAATTTTATTAATTCTTACTATGCTCATACGTTATTTTTCTACATCCTTAAATTTTATAATATAAATATTTTTTATCTATTATTTTTACAATAACTATTTATTTATTTTTAAATATAATCATTTTCTTTTAGCTGATTCAACAAATTTTGTGAGCATTATTTTTTGTTATCAATTTTATGTCTTTACTGTAATTTTATTTATTAAATATAAGATGTCTTTATAAAAAAAAATTTATCATAAAAAATAATTAAAATCTTTAATACTTTAATTATAGTTATTAACATATGTTTGAAATTCAATAATTCACAAATATTTACATAAATAAAAAATTAAATTATTAGATAATTTATTAATTTATATTTTATATATAAGTATATATTTTAATTTATTGTATCAGTAATATTTTTTTATATTATATTAATATTATAGTGTTGTTAATTTTACATGTATTTGTTAATTTAAAATAACAAATTAATAAAATAAATAAAATAAAATATTTTTAGTTATTTTATTTTTCTTTTAATTTAATAGTCATTATTATTGTCATTATATATATATATATATATATTATTACATTGAATTTAAATTTATTTATTTTTTAAAATATAATAATTTTCTTTCAGCTGATTCAATAAATTGTGTAAATGTTATTTTTTGTGATCAATTTATGTGTTTACTATGACTTTATTTATTAAATATAAGATGTCTTTAAACAAATAAAATATGATCCTAAAAAAAACTAAATTTTTTAATAATTTAATAATTTTTAAAAATAAATAAGAAAATATAAATAAAATTTTATTTAATATGAAACATTTATAATTAGTGCTCAAATAATATTTTAAAAATTATTTATAAAATTATATAAAAATTATTACAATTATTTAATAATTATCAATAATACAAATGAAAATTAAAAAAATATGTAAATTAATTTGATAATAAAATATTTATATTTTCATTAATGTTAAGATTTTTTTTTTTGAACAAGCTTCAGACCAGGCCAGACTGAAAATAAAGTCTTTAACAGGTAATAGGCCAAACTCATGCCTAATAATTATGTTACAAGTCAAGCCTATTTAAAGTAAAGTCTAACTTAGTGTGTTTTGAGTCTAACTTAGTTGGTGTTTTTGTTAATTAATGATGGATTAATAGCAGTTTTACAACTCATTGCTGTGTATTTATTATGCACGAGATAAAAATAAAATAAGAAGCATACATCTTTGAATCTGGAGTGATATTATAAAAATGGGATAAATTAGCTAAAAATCTGAGTGAGGCAAAAAAATACAAGAGATCAAGAAGTAGCAGCAGCATAGCTCTACGACCTCAGTGAAGAAGCCAATGCGTTGTCATGTTATAGCCCTGACACAAATATAAATGGTTATACTCTTGGCGTTGGGCCAACTCCATCAAGAAGTGAACAAAAACAAATTAGAATCTCTCATACCCATTGAATCTCCGATACCTTACTTTGCATTGTTATTGGGTTACTTTGGTGTGTGGACTTATTTTAAAAGGGAAAATGAGGTAAGGACTTATATGTCATTTATTAAATGATAATAAATGCATAATTAATTTCTCCAAAACTCTTTTTTCCACACAACTTGTAAGAAGAAAAAGTAATGCATATAAGGATAAAATAATACGTAAATTACACAAAATTTATGGCGCAGAGAATCTTAGTAAAATTAACACGAATTTATTCATTCAGTTACTCTTTTTACTTATGACTAAAGTAGGTAACCTATATTCATTAAAAAAATTAAAAATATAAATTCAATACAAAATTTAAAATTAATAGTATTAAAATAAACCTAAATTCATACCCATATAAATATAAATCTAAGCATGATATTAATATTTGAATTATAACTAATAAATCTTAATTTACCAAAATCTGGGACCTATAGTGTGGGAGCAGGGTAATAATCTCCTTTACTCTAAAATTTTGGTTCCGCAAATAGAAGAGTCGCATGATTCAGAAAAAAAATTTAAGTAAAATATCTCTTAAAAATTTAAAGATGCTTGTTAGAATAACTTAAATTTGAGAAGATACTGTATATTTTTTAAATTAATGATTGATATTCTTTTAAAAAACAAAAAATTAAAATATTTACGTTCCTTTTTAATAAATCATTAATTTTACTATATCTATTAATAATTATATGCGTGAGAAATTATAAGATATTTTCTTAGTTTATATGTAGTAGAAGTTACTAAATTTAAAACAAAAGGGAAGCATCCTAGTAAGTTCAATTAACAAAAAATGGCTCTTCAAAGATGAAGCAAACAAATGAAAGTGGGCCATAACTATAGGCCTGAGCCCAACGTGGTAATGACCAAGTACATGGAAAACGGTTTAAACTTGAATGGAGGGGTGGGTTTGGAAAGAAAGCGAAATGAGAGAGGGCATCAGAGTCAACATCACATGCTCGCACATTCACTCCCCACACACTCACCATCTCTCATCTCATGCACAAAACTACCCATCCATGTGGACGCACCTATCCACCACCGCCACCGCAGATATTATTACCCAAAAACGACGTCGTTTTCGTCCCAACCCTCCAACCCTATCGCCGCCATGATCCCTCGCCTTGCATGCTAACCACCCTCCTCGCCGCCGCCTCCTCCTGGCTCCGTCATCGCCGAATCCGCTACTTTCTCCTCTTTCTCTGCTCCCCGCTCCTCCTCCTCCTCCTCTGCGCCGCCCTCCCCTTCCTCTGCGTCTCCGAACTCTGCCTCCGCCGCCGCCTCTGGCGGAAGCTCCTCCGCGACGATGACGACGCCGATCGGCTCCGGCGATGCGAGGAAGGCCGCGAGGAGGAAGAGGAGAAGGGGCTCTTGCATAGGTACCTCGAGGATCAGCTTCTTCTCGTTGGATCTATGTACGATTGTGGTGACGAAGATGAAGAACACGAACAAGAAGAAGATTCCAGAAGGTTTGAAGATGTTGAAAGTCAAGGTAGTTGTAGAACCCCTCTGTTAAGATGATAAAATACCGAGAAAAAAAATAACAAAGGGAAAAAAAATCCTTTTTTTTTCTGTCTACAATTTTTTGGTTAACTCTGTGTATATAGAAATCTAATTTTGATGTTTGATTTTTATTCTATAAATAGAAAAAAAAATTGTATTGAGGTTCAGAATTCTTGCAGCTAGTTGCAACCCTGTTGTATTGTTAATCCCTGTTTTTCCCTTTTGGTAATATTTTAACTCTTTACCTTTATTTATCTGTTGTTCTAAGGAATTACCCGAATTTGGCCATGGAAAGATGTTGGGCAACGCATTTTGATCTGCGTGTTTTCTTATGGCAATAGTTATTAGGTTTAAAGAAAAATTTCCATTTATGATTGTGAAATATATGTTCTATCGATAGATCTGTTCTTTGATCCATTTGTACGTATGCTCTGTTGGTAATGGAATATATGAAAATGATAGATACATCTTTATTATTGCTTTTGTAATCGACCATTTTCGTCAATTATTCTTGAATCTGTTTGATCTTATGAGTTTTCAAGTGTGCGATTCTCTAACGAATGGGAATGGATAAATAAATTCCAAATTATAGGATTTTATATATTCGGATAGTAGAAAAAAATATTTTTAGAATATTTTAAAAGTTTAATTAGATAAATTTTATATTAAATAGAAGAAATTTTATATGATATATTTTATAGAGAATTTTAAAACTATTTCTTGGAATTATTTTATATTTTAATCTGTCATTAAAAAGTCATAATATCTCATGAAAAACTTCTGTCATCCAGTTTGTTTTCTTTCTATTTATAATGTTTCACTTTATTCATTTAACTTTTTTATTCTTTTAGTTCTGACATTTGTTTTGAAATTGAAATTCAAATCTCTTTAAATGTGCATTGACTATTGATTATTACTAATATTTTTCACTATGAATCGCATTTAAATCTTATCTGAAATTTAAGTATATGCTACTTTTATATCTTTTCTACCAATAATGAGGCTCATGGGAAATGTTTTATTTACAAAGAGATATAAGCACCAAGTTTAACAAGTGAATTCAAGCATTACTTTCTCGATCTTCTTTGATGTGTAACAGGCTAATCAAAATTTTGCCAATGTTTTGTTTTTTGTTTTTATCGATTATAAACATAATTAGTATTTATTTTTCATGAATATTATTAAATTAAAATAAATAAGTAAAAATATATTAGCCAAATTAAGGTAAATTTATAGATAAATTTTTATACGAAAAAATTAATATGAAAAAATAAATAATTTTTCATAAGTTAAAAATAACTTATACTCGCTAAGTTTTGAAAAAATTAAATAAAAGATCTTATAAAAAATAAAAAAAGCAAGAGTTGATTTTAATGTACGAAGTCTATAAATTTTTAAATGAGAAAAATTGTAATTATAATTATTAATAATAACTTATATTATAATAAATAAAATTAAATAAAAAAGTAATATTTAGAATGTTAAATTTAGAAATAAGTAGTTAGTGTAGAAAAAAAAAATACTTGATATAATAAATAAAAAGAACTAATTCTTAAAAGAACTTTAATTTAAAAACATAAATTGGATGTGATAGAAGAATAACTATTCTCTAAAAATGCTCTGATTGAAGTAGAGAAAGTTTTCTCTTCCACGATAAAGTTACGCTCTGTTAAGGTTTCCCAAATCCCTTTCCTGAGGTTGCACCGCTGAATTGAAGCAGTGAATCTAGCAGTTTGTGCGCCATAAAAGGTGTTAAAAACTGATTTTCATCCAAG
This sequence comes from Abrus precatorius, assembly GCF_003935025.1. Lineage (NCBI taxonomy): Eukaryota > Viridiplantae > Streptophyta > Magnoliopsida > Fabales > Fabaceae > Abrus > Abrus precatorius. The sequence continues at coordinate 11,537,860 of NW_020874303.1, forward strand.
AAATAATCACAGATCATGTGGAGGCCTGATCATTGTTCAGTTATTCAGCTTAAATTGTGGACACTTTTAATGGAATTTAAGCTAGTTAAAGACCTCAAGTTAGAGATATCTTAGTTGATATAGATTCAAAGTTAGTAATAGTTTTAGTTAATTTTAATGTTTATCCTAATCATAAGATATATCCCATCGTTAAGAAAATCAAGTTGCTGGTATTTTTCATTACGATAGTTAGTATTTATCACTTTCAGAAAAGTCAACTTTTTTTACGAATTATAATGCTAATCAGACTTTTCAAGTGCATGAAGATAAGCTAGTTTTTAAGTTTCTCCCTCTCAACTTATTCCTATCCTTCAAGAGAATGATAAAAAAATTATTAGTTATTTTGATGTTTGTTAGACTTTTGCTTCGTTAATAATAATAATAAAATATTAAAAAATCCTCTCGTTTAATAATTTATATTTTCAAATCATATATAATATAGGATAGATATTACATTTCTTTTAAGATATATTTTCAATAAATTTATCACAACTAGTAATACAAAATCTATATAATAATTACACATAAATTAAGTTCTATACGCAATATCTACCAAATGTGTAGCAAAAGTAAGAAAAGAAAATATGAAGAGGGTTGAATGAGTTTTTTTTCCAAATTTCTTGCAAACTGAACTTTTATTCAATATATTTAACAAAAAAATAAAGATGATATTTATTTAAACAAAAATTTAATTCAAGAATTCTTTTGATCAATGCAAATAAATAAATAGAAATTTAAAAAAAAATAAAAATAAAAATTTATATTAGTTCACCCCTCTAATTAACATCTTACATTCTAGATAGTTATAAGTTCTACTAAAAGTTTAAGATATATATATTTAACGGAGGGGAGTTGACGACAGAGAATAAATTTTAATTTTTTAATTTTTTAAGGACTAAATCTTAACAAAAATTATAGGAACTTATTGCAAAATGTGTTAACTTTATAGGGACTAAAAACATAATTAAGCCTATCTATTAAAATGTACTATTTTTCTTAAGAGCAGTATGATTAACAAATAGAGTAACTATAAAAGTACAAAATATATTTCTTGAGACTCATCATAAGTGTGAATAATTAATTTTATTTAGTTTGTTTTTATTGCTATAACAATTGAGATAGAATAAAATAAGAAAAGAAAATTTAAAAAGAATAATAAATGTATAATAAAATTAAAAATTAAAAACTAAAAAAAAATAAAAAATTCAAAATCTAAAAAAGAAAAAATAAAATAATAATAATAAAAATAAAATATAAAAATATTAAAAATTTTAGAATACCCACAACGTAGCTTAAGGTGATTTATATTTTAAATATTTTTTAAAAAATAATATTTTTCTAAAATATTTTTTGTCTGTAGTCTTTTTGTCACATTAGCACCATTTCATTTGCTGTACAAATAAAATTTATTTTCTTAAAAAAATTTTAAATCAAGTTCATCTTCTGTAACAACAAAATTATAAGATTATGACCCATGTTATTATCTAATAAGTTTCATTTGTTGCAAAGATTAAACTAAGAGGTTTGTGTCATGAGTTATGTTGACTCACTTAGGAAACTAGTTTGAAAAAAAATAAAAAATTCACACAACTTAAAAGACTAGTTTAACAAATAATGCCTTTAAAAATGGTGCCAGGATCCCCTCATGTTCAAAATTGAACATGACAGTCATGTTTATGTATTTTTAAACATTTATTTAAGCGAGTGAAATTTCGCTTAAGCGAAAGTAAAAAAATACACAAACATGACCGTCATGTTCGATTTTGAGTATGAGGAGTGTGAATACCAAATTTTATCCGAGTCCCTGTAAAAAATAAATTTTAAAACAAAAAATTAAATATAATAATTTCTTTTTTTAAGAGGTTAAGAAAATAGATAAAAAAAAATCAATTTAAAATTTAAATTCAAAATTTAAATTCAAAATTTCAATTTTAAAATGTAAAATTAGATTTAGAAATGGTAAAGGTAGTTAGCAGATTTTTAGGAAAATGGATAAAAAAAAAACTGATTACTAGTCATCAGAAAATAAAGGAGCCTTTATTAGGATTTTAGAAAATGTCTATGAATAGGAAGCTTAAGTCTTCAGAGAAGGGGATTTTGAAAGTGGACATCTTTTATTTTTATGAGACCTCTTTGAGAGAGAATTATAGAGAGAGCCTTGGAAACAAAAAGTAAAAGAATGACAAGAGATTAGAGAAAGCTATCTAGCAGGGCCAAAAATCCTAAAACACATCTCGAGATCGTTTACAAAGAACAAATCGAAGAAGGAGAGATCCAACCATGAGAGGAAAAAGAAAAACTTTCATCAAGCAAGTGTTCTTCATTTTATTCTTTGTTTTGTTTCTCATCCTCCCTTTGTCTAATAATTTTTTTTTTCACTTTTTATCTAATAAAAATCCTCCTTCTTTATTCATTTCTCATCCTTTCTATATTTATTAAGGATTCTCCTTCTTTGTTTATTTTTTTATACGTTCTTCTCTTCTTCTTCTTCATGATTTAACCTTTTTTGCAAGTGTAATAAATAAATAAAAGAGAAAATTTAATAAAATTTCAATTTTTTTTATAAATTTTAATAATTTTTCTAATCCTAAATTACTTCTCACTCAGTCAAACCCTAAAAAATAAAAAATAAAAAAAATCTAAATCCATAAAAATTAATTTTTTTCACTAAATCTAAGTATTACCTTTTTGCAAACCCTAAAAATAAACTATTTTTTTCTAACTAATTTTGTTTTTGCAAATACTAAAAAGAATATTTGTTTTTCTAACCCAAAATCATTCAATTTTTTACAAGGTCTAAAACAAACCATTTTTTCAACCCTAACAATTTTGCAAATTATAAAAATTTAATTTTTCTAAATCTTAAAAATTCTTTCTTTTCATAAATTCTAAAAACCCTAATTTCTTTGCATATCCTAACCTTAAAATAAAACTTAATTCCTAAATCGAATAAGAGTTATTTCCTCATCATTTTTGTTTGCTCTTGTATTTGTTTATTTATTTTGTATGTCTCTCGTTTGTTTCTTTTTTGCGTGCAAAAATCTCATATTAAAAGGTACATCAATTTTTCATTATTAAAAAAAAGGGAGTCTTTTGAATCCACACAACGGCCAAGTAATTTTGATAGAGTGGAGGATTCACCTTCAACGTTGTTTGGATTATAAAAATTTATTGAGTAACCGTGTGCTAACTTGAACCCTGTGCAAGAGTGAATTTACTTAAAAATAATAATAAAGAAAAATTAAGTTTTTCAAAAAAATAAAAAAGATAGAAAATCTTTGAAACTTATCCAAAATACAATTTTTGAAAAAGAACTACATGATAGCTTTGATTCCTACGTTACACACAGAGGATACGTAGGAGTGGGAACCTGACCTGTCAAGTCCATTTTTTTTGTAATTTTTTTTCAGGTTCAAAATATTTTTAAAATTATTTTAAACTAAGATTAATTTCTAGCACATTTTTTTATAAAAATAAAAAAAATGAAAATTTTATTTTATTTTAAAAAATATAAAATAAAAAATAAAAAATAAAGTGTTAAGATCAATAAATACAACAAAATATTAGCAGAAGTTAATCCGAAAGCACGTTGGCCAATCATCTAGTCACAAGTCAAGCAAAAAAAACCATGAGTCCTTCTTCATATTTTATTCATAAGGAGCGTGACTTTGTAAGGATGATGAACTTCAAACTATTTGAAAAATGAAAATACCTTGTTTTGCATAATTTTCTAACATAATCTTAATTTCTCATATTTGATTCATAGGGTGCGTGACTTTGTAAAGATGATAGGTTTCAAATTATTTCAAAATAAAAATAATTTGTTAATATTCATTTTACATTCTTTATGTTTTACATCATCTTGACATCTTGCATCATTGACATTATCATGCATCAATTAATTCAACTAGAATTGTCTTTCATAGTGTTTGGATAATCTTGATCTCTTAGCCATTCATAATTTTATCTTCATTATGCTTGTTGCATATGATAAACATTCATTTCATAAACTCACACTTGTTGCACATCATAAGATTTCTTGTTGTTCAAGTCCTTGTGCTCACTTCCTATTAAGGACACCATTTACTTATGGTTCAAAGATCGTTTTATTGGTTTCATCTCATAACTCTTTTTTTAACCTTTGAAAGGTTTTTGTGTCTATTTCATTCCATAGTACCTTATGCTTATTACTTCTTAATAGCTCTAGTTGCTACTCACCTCAAAGCCTCATAAGCTTGTTATGCCTATATTTGTTCACCACGAAGGACCATTTGCCTACACCATTCCATAAGTCCCATGCCTATCTCATTTTAAGGGTCTATAAGTCTATCTCATCTTATAAGCTCTGATGTTAACTAATCTTAAAACTCTGGTACTTGCTTCTTCCCATAAATTCTTATGCATTCTCTATCTCACAGACTTCTGTACCTACATATCTCATAGGTCCCATAGCTGTCCTATTTCACAAACTCATGTGCCTATCTCATCTTATTAGCTACAATGACAACTAATCTCAAGCTCTTGTATTTACTATTTCTGATAGGTTCTTATGCATTCTTCATCTCACAGACTTTTGTAAATACCCATCTTATATATTCATTGCTATCGTATTCTACAGGTCCATGTATCTATCTTATCTTATGAGCTTTGGTGTCAACTAATCTCAAATTGTGGTGCTTGCTTCTCCTTATAGATTCTTGTGTTTTCTTTATATCACAGACTTCAGTACATACCCATCTCATAAGTCCCAAGCCTATCTCATTTCTCAGGTCCATGTGCCTATCTTATCTTTTTAGCTCTGAGATTAACTAATCTCAAACTTCTGTACTTGCTTCTTCTATTAGGTTCCTATGCACTTTTCTTCTCATACACTTTTGTACATACCTATTTCATAGATCCCATGACTATTTCACTTCACAAGTTCATGTATCTATCTCATCTTCTTATACACTTTCTTCTTATAAGTTCTTGTACATTCTTCATTTCTCACACTTATATACATACCAATCTCATAGGTCCCAAGGCTATCTCATTGCACTGGCCCATATGCCTTGATGTCAATTAATATTAAGCTTTTGTACTTGCTTCTTCTCGTAGGTTCTTACGCATTCTTCATTACAAACACTTCTATACATATCCATTTCATAGATCCCATGATTATATCACTTCACGGGCCTATGAGCCTATCTCATCTCATGAGTTACGATGACAACTAATATCAAGCTTTTGTGCTTGCTTCTTCTAATTGATTCTCATGTATTATTCATCTCACAACTTTTGTACCTACTCATCTCATAGGTCTCATGACTATCTCATTTCATAGGCTTATAAGCTATCTCATTTTATGAGCTTTGATGTCAGTTAATCTCAAGCTCTTATACATGCTTCTTTGCATAAATTTTGTTACATTGTTCATCTTAGATAGGTTCCATGTGCCTATCTTATCTTATGAGCTCTGATATCAATTAATCTAAAACTCTTGTACTTGTTTCTTCTTATAGGTTCTTGTACGTTCTTCATCTCACATACTTCTATACCCACCCATTTCATAGGTCTTATGGCTATCTTATTCCACAGGCCCATGAGCCTATCTCCTCTTGCATACTCTGAAGTCAGTTAATTTCAAAGCCCTTGTACTTGCTTTATCTCATAGGTTTCCATGCCTTCTTCATCTTACAAGCTTTTGCACTTACACACTTTATAGGTTTTCATGCTTTCTACTTTCATAAGTCCATACCTTCTCTTATAGGCCCTTTTGCACATACCTAGGACCTATGCCTAATTAGGCTTCTGTGCATATGCACTCCTAAGATTGTACACATCATAGGTTAGCGTGCTTGTTCTAATAGTTTTGGTGCTTACGCCACTTAATATGTCTCACATCTACTCACCTCATAGGCCCTTAAACCTATTATGTCTCTTAAGATATCGTGCTTTTTCATAGACTTTCATGCTTGCTACATCTCATAAGCTTTTGCACGTAGTTACCTCATAGCTTCATGCTTGTTGTATCTCATAAGCCATCATGCCTGCACTTGTTAGGCTCTAATGTTAAGTCCTTATGCTTACTTTAATCCATAGGTATCTAGACCTTCTCCATCTTACAAACTTTATGCTTCTACATAGACTTCATAGGTTCTCGTGCTTTCTTAATCTAATAGGCCTCTATGCTCGTGGCATCTAATAGACTTTTAGGACCTGACTGGCACATTTACTTTCATCAAAAGTCCAGAACTTGACTGACACATTTACATTTTCCAAAGTCTAGAACCTGACTGGCACATTTACATTTTTCAAAGTCTAGAACTTGACTGGCACCTTTACGTTTTTCAAAGTTCAAAATTTGACTTGCACATTCACTTTCATTGAAAGTTCAAGACCTGACTGGCACATTTACATTTTCCAAAGTCTAGAACCTGACTGACACCTTTACGTTTTCCAAAGTCCAGAATCTGCTTAGCACCTATACATTTTTCTAAAGTCTAGAACCTGACTGACACCTTTACATTTATCAAAGTCCAGAATCTGACTGACATCTTTACATATTTCAAAAGTCTAGAATCTGACTAGCACCTTCACTTTTAAAGTTTACAAAGTTCAGAATCTGACTGACACTTTTTACATTTTTACAATGTCTAGAACCTGACTGGTTTTCCTTCACAAAACCTGACTCGTATACAATACTTGTGTTACATAGGACCACAAATAAAATTAATTCACTTCTTTACTTATTTCTTACTATAATAATATGAAAATTTTATTATTCATATTATTTAGTAAAAAATAATTAAAGAGGGGCAACTATGAATATCCAATTTTATCTGGGTCCCTGTCACAAATAAATTTCAAAACAAAAAATTAAATATAATAATTTCATTTTTTAAAAGGTTAAGAAAATAGATAAAATAACTAATTTAAAATTTAAATTCAAATTTTCATGTTTTAAATGTAAAATCAGATTTAGAAATGGTCAAAGTAGTTAGTAGATTTTTAGGAAAATGGATAAAAAGAAAAAAAAACTGATTGTTGGTCATTGAAAAATAAGGGAGCCTTTATTAGGATCTAGGATTTTAAAAAATACCTATAAATAGGAATCTTAGGTCTTTAGAGAGGGGGACTTTGGAGGTGAACACCTTTTATTTTTATGAGACCTCTTTGAGAGAGAATTTTAGAGAGAGCCTAGGAAACAAAGAGTAAAAGAAGGACATGAGATCAGAGAAAACTATCTAGCAGCGTAAAAAATCTTAAAATATATCTCGAGATCATTTACAGAGAACAAATAAAAGAAGGAGAGATCCAACCATGAGAGGAAAAAGAAAAACTTTCATCAAGTAAGTGTTCTTCATTTTATTCTTTGATTTGTTTCTCATCCTCCCTTTGTCTAATAAATTTTTTTCCGCTTTTTATCTAATAAAAATCCTCCTTCTTCATTCATTTCTCATCCTTCCTATATTTATTAAGGATTCTCCTTATTTGTTTATTTTTTTATACGTTCTTCTCTTCTTCTTCATGATTTAACCTTTTTTGCAAGTGTAATAAATAAATAAAAAGAGAAAATTTAATAAAATTTTAATTTTTTTTTATTTTTTTTTATAAATTCTAATAATTTTTCTAATCCTAAATTACTTCTCACTCAGTCAAACCCTAAAAAATAAAAAATCTAAATCCATAAAAATTTTTTTTTCACTAAATCTAAGTATTACCTTTTTGCAAACCCTAAAAACAAACTTTTTTTTTCTAACTAATTTTTTTTTTTTTGCAAACCCTAAAAAGAATATTTGTTTTTCTAACCCAAAATCATTCAATTTTTTGCAAGGTCTAAAACAAACCATTTTTTTCAACCCTAACAATTTTGCAAATTATAAAAATTTAATTTTTCTAAATCTTAAATTTTTTTTCTTTTCATAAATTTTAAAAACCCTAATTTCTTTGCATATCCCAACCTTAAAAAAAAAAAACTTAATTCCTAAATCGAATAAGAGTTATTTCCTCATTAGTTTTGTTTGCTCTTGTATTTGTTTATTTATTCTGTATGTCTCTCGTTTGTTTCTTTTTTTGCATGCAAAAATCTCATATTAAATGGTACATCAATTTTTCATTATTAAAAAAAAGAGAGTCTTTTGAATCCATGCAACAACCAATTAATTTTGATAGAATGGAGGATCCACCTTCAACCGTACTTGGATCGTAAAGGTTTATTGAGTAGCCATGTGCTAACTTGAGCCTTGTGCAGGAGTGAATTTACTTAAAAAAAATAATAAAGAAAAATTAAGCTTTTTAAAAAAACAAAAAAGACAGAAAATCTTCGAAACTTATCCAAAATACAATTTTTGAAAAAGAACTACGTGGTAGCTTTGATTCCTATGTTACACACGAAGGATACGTAGGAGCGGGAACCTAACCTGTCAAGTCTATTTTTTTTAAATTTTTTTTCAGGTTTAAAATATTTTTAAAATTATTTTAAAATAAGATTAATTTCTAGCACATTTTTTTATAAAATAAAAAAATGAAAATTTTATTTTATTTTAAAAAATAGAAAATAGAAAATAGAAAATAGAAAATAGAAAATAGAAAATAAAAAATAAAGTTCTTTCTTTTCATAAATTCTAAAAACTCTAATTTCTTTGCAAATCCTAACCTGAAAAAAAAAACTTAATTCCTTAATCGAATAAGAGTTATTTTCTCATCATTTTTGTTTACTCTTGTATTTGTTTATTTGTTCTGTATGTCTCTCGTTTGTTTCTTTTTTGCATGCAAAAATCTCATATTAAAAGGTACATCAATTTTTTATTATTAAAAAAAAGGGAGTCTTTTGAATCCACGCAACGGCCAAGTAATTTTGATAAAGTGGAGGATCCACCTTCAACGTTGCTTGGATCGTAAGGGTTTATTGAGTAGTCGTGTGCTAATGTGAACCCTGTGCAGAAGTGAATTTACTTAAAAAAAATAATAAAAAAAAATCAAGTTTTTCAAAAAAGCAAAAAAGACAGAAAATCTTTGAAACTTATCCAAAATACAATTTTCGAAAAAGAATTACGTAGTAGCTTTGATTCCTACTTTACACACAGAGAATACGTAGGAGCAGAAACCTGACCTGTCAAGTCCAATTTTTTTTAATTTTTTTTCAGGTTCAAAATATTTTTAAAGTTATTTTAAACTAAGATTAATTTCTAGCACATTTTTTTTATAAAAATAAAAAAAATGAAAATTTTATTTTATTTTAAAAAATAGAAAATAGAAAATAAAGTGTTAAGATAAGTTTTTTTACTATATATTTCTTTAATACAAAAAATGAAAAAAAAAGAATAATATTTTTATAAATAACTCATTCATTTAATTTAAATAATTTTTATTGTATTTCCTCATTTTAAAAAAATAAAATTAAAATCTCTTAAAAAATTTGTAAAAATTAGAAATAAATATAAAAAAAAATAATAACAAATTTGAAAATAGTAAAAAAATATTAATTAGTTTCTTTTAGAGTAAAATAAATGTTTTTAAAGTTAAAATAAAATTTTGCACAATTAATTAAAATGTAACTGTTTTAACCAACGGACGTCGTAAGGTGTTAATACCTTCCTTCTACGTAAACGACTTCCGAGTCCAAATCTAGTTTTGAATAATTTTTTTAATTAAAAGTTTTTTCCAATGTTTTCTTTAATAAACTTTGGTGGCGACTCTTTATCATTGCCGTTCCATTTTGACCTCGGTTGCAACAAGGAGATTCGAATCCTGCTGAGTACAACTAACGACATTTTTAGAACTTTTTAGAAATAAAGAGATTGGGTACTATCACTTGTTCCAATATGCATTTGTTCCAAGTTATTGCTTAAAAAATTGGTCATAGCGTGGATAGTTTTGCCAACTCCCTCTAAATCTGATTCTCCACACAAAGTCTCTTCACTTTTTATTAGAGCACTCAATTCAATTATGCTTCCCTATTTTCTAATTTCATCGTTGCCTCGTTCTTCGCTTCTCTAACTTCATCCTCACCTTCTTTATCTTCATGTTTATTTTAAATAAATCTCTAATATATAAAATTTAAAAAAATAAAAATGATAAGTTTCATCTTCTTCACCTGCGAAACTTTTAAAAAGATTAAAAAAAAGTTTTTTATTAACAAAAATTTTGTAAGTTGGACTAGGATGACACATGATGTAATTTTTTTATTTTTGTCTATACATGTAGATAAAATTTATTCAATAATAACACATAATACAATCTTATAATTTGATCTATACTAAAGAAAAAATATTATTAAAAATAATAAAAAAAATTATATATACAATGAATGAAACAAGTAGTAATATAATAAAAAGATTCCAAATATAAAATATATTTAAAAAAATATTATTTTAAAAATATTAAAAAAAGTAAATAAACCCGTAGATTAAGTATCATTTTTTATGCTAGTGCTACGTCCCAATCTTTCTCCCTAAAGCTTTGTTTTTCCAAGTTTAATGTGAGTAAAATATATGAATAAGTTAATTTAAACAATACATGTTTATTCAACTTACATTTGAAAAGTACGAGAATTATTTTTTTAAATAAGCGTAATATAAAAATTCTAATGTATATTTCGAATTTTCCTTATTTATAGTCATATTCTTTTTTATAATAAAATACTGAAAATCAAAGGTAGGAGTGCCACTAACATTGATTGCATGCTAATTTTTTTTTTCTAAGATTATCTTTAGCTTTGGGCTTTTTGGGTAGCTTCTTCTTCTTCTTATTATTATTATGGTTGTGTTTTTATCTATTTTAGTTTTTCAATGGCTGAAGTTAACTCACGTGCATTTTGTTTTCATGTGCATTCATGTTGCGGTGTTGTTTCTTGGGTATTAGACTTAATTTTAGATAAAAAAAAATTAAATAATAATAATACATAGGTTAATAAAAAGTCAATATTCAAAATATTGTGTTTACTAGTTTCTCTTTATATTTTGTTATTGTTGTTACTTTTATGAATAAAATCTTTGTAAAATATCTTTTAGGTCAAAATAAAACTTTTGTCTTAGCTTTTATTTTATTGTTATTAGTGTTATGTACACATAATTTTTTTTATAAAAAAATAAAATATATTTAAGATTCTTTCAAAATATATTTTTTAAAATTTTTAAAATTTAGATAATCACTCATTGTTAGTTTTTAATATTGTTTAAATTATAAGAGTTTATTATAAGACTAGACCTTCTTTAAATATATTTATCTAAATACGAAACATGTAATCTTATAAATCTAATTTGCTTCATTGATATTTGAAGAGATTTTATCGAAATAAATATTTCATATTTATCTTAATAAGTATAGTCCATGCATAAGTTTGACTCTGTTAAGATTCTTATAGATGTTACTCCTGTTACATAGAAGAGATAAATTTTTATCTACACCACTTACATCTTTCCACATGATTTATTTTTTGTCAAACTTCCAACTTTATAATCAACTTGTTATATGTGACATTTGATAAGATTAAACCATAAAATTCTTTACATCAGAATTGTAGTGATTTCACGTCAAAGGATCGTACACATTATTATTTTATTGATAACCATCTATGATACTCATGCAAAGGTCCACATAATGTTTTGATGATGGGTTAATATAGTGGGTCATTACTCTAAATATGTATTGATATGAGAACTTGATATCTCATATTTATGATATGTGAAATCCGATCATTAATTTACTCACACACTAGTCTCAACATAGCATATAATCCTAATATTAATACTTGACTAAAAAGTTTTAAGAATAAGAAAGTTCTCATGATCAAATCATTTACTTGATGCCATACAAAGATATATTCACTACTTTAAGGACACTATTATATTCTTAAAAAGATATAATAAATGTAAAATGCCTCATATTGAAAAAATAAATTATTATGATATGAATAATAGTTCATAATATATAGGCTTTTAGTATGTAACAATTTTCTACTTGTACTAGAGTCAATAATGTCTAATGAGATAACATGTTCTAAATGCTTTTGTTGCGTAAGAGAGTTTATTATTGAACTAGCAACTTTTTTTTTTGGGGTACTCTTATAGCTTAAAATACTACTATTTAAACAAAACATATTACATAATTGTGATCGTAAGTCTTACTTTACCTATATCAACTTAGTAAATTAGAATCAATGTAAAATTTGACAACCAACTCATATAAGGTTCCGCATACTAAGAATGAGTCTTTATTGTTTTCAAGTACTTAAGGATGTTCTTAACTACAACCCAATGACTTTCATCATGATAAGACTAGGACCTACACTTCATGCTTAAAGTATATGATATATCTATGAATGTACATTGACTTAAGCTATAAGTTATTTCCATGATCCAGCTTTATAAATCCTTATATCTAATACATAGGTCACTTTGTTCAAGTCTTTCATAAAAAAATAACTACCTAACTATGTCCTTATTAACTACCCTAGTGATATTATTTCTTATGATAAGTATGTTATTCACATTCAATACTAAAAAAATAATTGTGTTGTAACTAACCTTATTATTTACACAAAATTTGTGTTTACTTCTTATTTTTTATGAAGTCAAAATCTTTAATCGCATAAAAGTTTTTGTTTAAGAAAATAGTTTTGACATCCATTTGTTAATTTTCAGTCATAGTATTTTCTAATAGTAAGTTTCAAATGAACTTAAGCATATCAATTAGAAAAAAAAAAAATTGATTATAGTCTACACCAATTCATTAAAAACTTTTAGCCACCAATCATACCTTAAAGATTCTAACCTTTCTTTTTCTAAATTTGAAACAGTGACAACCACCGAATTAGTATTTTAAAAATATACAAATAATTTTTTACGAAGTATTTCTTAGCATTTTAAAATTACTTTTGAAAATTTATTTTTTTGATAACTTTAAATGACATAATTTTATTCAACAATAATGTAACTCAATTTTTATGTATAATATGCATATTATTAAATAAAATAATTTTTTTTATACATAACTAAACATATATATAACATGATTATTATAGTAAATAGTATATTATGTTAAATAAAATTAAATAAGAAAATATTAAATTTTAAAAATTATGAAAAAAATTAAAATTAAAATTAATATTTAATTAAAAAAATGTCAAGCAAGCCCAATTAATTATTATTTTTTACTTTTATACATTTATTAATTCAATATTTATTTAAATTTTGATTATTTTTATCATTTTAAATTAAAAATTTTCTTTATTTAATATAATACAATACTTATTAGCAATAAACATAATATTTTCTTTTCTGAAATTTATAAAATTTTAAAGTAATCCTATAATATACTTTTAATTTCATATAAAAAATCATTTTAATTAAATCATGTGTGTATAATGCATGAAAATAAGGTTATATTAATGTTGAGTGTTGAATATAATTGTAGGGGTTTTTCATTGCCCGAAAATGCATCCCCTAGTGAAGGTTTCTGGTACCATTTTCCGGTTGTCACCGCAACAAAGTTACAGAAAAGTGCCACAAAATTCCTGGCTTTCTCAAGCCACCAGAAATTAATAAAACCACCCAATTTTATAAAATGCTTCAAAATAACATTATTAATAATTAATTTTTAAAGGTATAGTATTGACAAATGAATTGATCAATCGATAGAAGTTATTCCATTTTAAGTCTCAAAGAGTTTGAATCCCATAGTTGTGTCAAATACTGAAGAGAGATGGCTACACTTACTCTAGAAGGAGATCATGTGAAGCCATTCATATTCAATATTTCATTCATGGCCTGCTATTATGATCTTTGGCACCAGTTTCTTGCCAAAATCTATGTATATACAAATTCTTGCGAATTTACTCCTTGAATGATGAACTCGCCTAACAACCTCAAGCATTGACCCAATCTTTCTTAGATATTAAAATGCCACAAAAATCTTGGGTTGCAAAATTCAGAAGGCAAATTTCGAATGAAAAAATTCAGTTGCAAAGAAAAAAGGGGTCTCCATCATTGTACCATAAGACAGTGGTCGGCCACCATCCATGGTCAATGATGTATATCATTCTATGACCCTCCCAACTTCTGGAAAGTTTGGTCTCAAGGACCCTTTTCCATGAACAAGAAGTAAGAACCTTGCCAATGCAATGTTTAGACCATTCCTCTATTCCTTGTGGATAAAAATAAATATCTAGGCAAGGATAGAATGCTGTCTCATTCTTCAATTCTTTCTCCACCCTATACCATACCATTTGTCCTTTGGGGTTTCCTTGCTTTTCACATAAACTAATGGGAAACCTAGGAGTCATCCCTAGTCTTAAATGGAGATTCCTTGTATGATGCTAGCTATTCTTCAATATGCATGTTTTCAACGTCATGTACATCAACATCGTCCTTTTAAGAGTATTTGTTAAATTGTTGTTGATGTTTCTCAGCTTCTTCGTTTGTGGCATTTCTTTCCCCATTACGTCTTTTTCTTTATTTTTGACTTTCTTGTACTATGTTACTGTAGGTCGTCTTCTTGACGTGATGAAACATCTCAAATCTTGTTCGGAATAAAATCTTTTTCATCACGTACTTTTCTTCTGCGCTATATTTTAAGGAAATACAATTACATTTTATTAAAAACTATAGAATATTATCAAATGTTTAATATATTTATAATATTAAATATTATAATTTTTAATAAAATATCATTTATTAAATTTTTATCATGTATTATATCATTTATTATATGTATTATTTGATATATTAAAAGTTATAAATAAAATATAATTTTAATAAAATAGAATTTAAATTTTATGTACTGTTTATATTTTATATTAACAGTGAATTAAAATACCCCGTGAATATAATTTTTATATTAAATATTATAAAACTTAATAAGTTTAACTTATATAACAATGAAAATGTAAAAATTATGTATTTAAATCAAATTTAATAATACGATACAATATAAATACTCATTTTAGTTATTGTCAATTAAATTTTATAAAAAAATTACTTTAGTTTTTAATATTTTAGAAATAATTCATTTTTATTAAAAAGAAGTAAAATAAACATAATTTTAAAAATGAAAATTGAAAGTAAAATATTCTAAAATTAGGAGTAAAATGATGGTGGTTATGGTTTTTTAAAAAAAGAAGAAGAAGAAGAAGTATACTAAATATAAAATGGTATATACTAAAATGGAAAAGTGTTGGATTAGGATTCCCTTGCCAACTCAACGTGGTCCTGCTCGTTTTTTCCCGCTCGCAAACGGACACATGACGTTCCCACATGCTCTGTTTTTTATTCCACTTATTCATTTTCAATTGGCAAAGTTTCTCTTTTTCTCTCTCTCTTTATTCTTTTAAGTTCCCCATTCATCGCTACGTGAAAGCCTCCCTTTTCCCTCTCTTCTCTGTATCACACAAACATCACGTGAGTGAATTCCCCTTTTCCCTCCCTGCGTTTCCCTTTCCCCATCCCCATTCTTCGATTCTCACGCTTTTCTGTTTTACTTTATGGTTTAACGTTAATAAATTAATCTTCTGTTTCGATCCAAACGAGGTCGTTTTCAGTTCCTCCAAAGCCACCTGAAGCTGCAGCTATGGATTTGGCATCCAATCTCGGTGGCAAGATTGACAAAGCCGAAGTTCTCTCTGCTGTTGCAAAGTATATATCTTTTTCTCTGTTTTCTTCGTTAATAGAATTTTCTTCCTGCATTGTGATTTTTCTTATTCAGTTTCAGTTTTCCTGTGTTCAAAACGAGGTTTCTGTGTTACTCATGGCTGTATGATATCAGATTTTGTTTTTCTTTTTCAAATTCATACAGGAAACACTTAAATCAGTAAAAGATGTTTTTAGTATTTACATACTTGAAAACAGAACGAAAGTAAAGGTAAAATTTTGTTGTTAAAAATGAAATTAAAAAATAAAACAGATCAAACAGCGCCTTACTTTCTCCCTTACTCATTGTTTTGAGAATCTTTCTGATGGGAGGATCTGGTATCAAGGAGTTAGTTGCTACATTGTAGGCTGAGAAAATTGAGGGATTATTATATTTAATTTTTTTAAAAAGAAAAAAATAGCGTGTTTCAGTGAATTTTCTTTTATGTACAAATGCTGATATTATAATTATTTGGTATATTTGAATGGGAAAATATTGAATCTTCTGGTGTTGAATCTGATTTACTGGGGTTGATTATTCTTCTATAACTAAGTATGCATATCGGGGATCAGTTTACTTTAAATAATTAAAATGCGGGTGGAGGGGGTGACTAATGGAATTTTTTTATATAAAATTTGATTATTATTTAGTAAATCAAAATGAAAGGGGGTAAAGAAAAAACTAAGAATCCTGTGGTGATGCTGGACCCGACATAAAGTAATTTATTAAGCTTAAGGCCTTATCAACTAGCGTGAAGTGTTTTGGAGTTGATGGAAAGATGAATCATGTTCTGGCCCACCTTGACTCACTTATATCGTGATTTTCGTGTAAACTAATGGTATATTGATGACAGTTGTGACTCATATAGCTGTAACCAAGGTGAAAGGTGATTTTAGATTTTTCCTATTTCAGCAATTCTCACCCCGATGATAATTACGAATTTGCTATTTTTATTCTGGGGCTCATTATTTTTTATTTGGCTCCGAAAGGTCTTGCTGAAAATGTAAGTCAATTAACTGAGAATTTTACCTTGAGTTAATCTGACATCTGTTCCTGAAATCTCAAATTTTGTAAGCTTGGGTCTATTTCATAATTTTTATTCAACTTAGGAATAATGAATAGCTACAACTTTAATTTGTAGGACTAAGGAAATTTTACTACTGTGGATTACAATTAGATGTTAATTGGCTCCACACTTAAATTGATGATGCTATAAAAATAATAAAATATGTTGTATAGGCTATTCATGTATATGTGCGCAAGTAATCGTGTTTTTGTATTTTATTTATTATAATCATGATATGATGCTGTATTTTGGGCTTAAAAAACACAAAGATTACCATTAAAGAATATGAGTTTGTCGTAAAACAAAAATTATGGGTGTTAATTTACATAATAACAATGCTTAATATGAGATTTTATATAATGTATTGATCTTATGCCTTAGGTATGAGAAGTATCATGTTTGCTATGGAGGTCAAGAGGAAGAGAGGAAAGCTAATTATAGTGATATGGTGAGATATTATTGTAGCAGTTTTTTTAATTCACCTACAAGTTAACTTATACAGCACTAACCTTTCGGTCAGATGCATACTATATACCTTGCCTTATTCTTTATGGTTTTTATTATGTTCTCTCTTTTTCAAAATGGGAAGCAGTTTTTCTTTTTCCTGGAAAACACAAATGACTCTAATCCTAGAAGATGCAAACACGAAAATTTTGTTTTTCAAGAAACTTTTTCATTCTTTACAATTTACTAATAATATCTATTTTTTTTTAATTATTAATGAATATGATATGATCTGCGTGTTGTTTCAGGTTAATAAATACTATGATCTTGTTACCAGCTTTTATGAGTTCGGCTGGGGAGAATCTTTCCATTTTGCACCCAGGTCTCCATTTGCTTTTGCGCTTAAAAATTGAAGAATTTTCATTCATTTTGATCATGCTGATAATTTTTTTCTCATGCAGATGGAAAGCGGAATCTCTTCGCGAGAGCATCAAGCGACATGAGCATTTCCTTGCTTTACAACTTGGCCTCAAGCCTGGGCACAAGGTTTTTATGTTCAATATAACAAAGTAGCAAACATATATATGGTTTACTGTATTTTATTTATTAAAATTTCATGAGCCTTCATAATTTGTTTTAGGTTTTGGATGTTGGTTGTGGAATTGGGGGACCTTTAAGAGAAATTTGTCGATTCAGGTAAAACAGGACTTCCTTAGGCTTCCTCCTTCCCATGCCTTTTACCCATTGTACCTGTTCTGGCTAACGAAAATCATCAATTGTTATTTGCGCAGCTCAACGTCAATTACAGGGTTGAATAACAATGAGTACCAGATAACAAGGGGAAAGGTAAGAGTTATGAAATTAAGTGCATTGACAAATGCAAATTGTCAGGCATTGACCAAGCTACTTTGACCTCCTAGTTCAATCATATCTAGTTATTTATAGGTATTGCTGTTGGTAATGTTGTTTACTCTTGCATAATATTGATGCATGTTTAAGCTTTAATATGTATTTAATGTATTTACTACAGTCATCTTGTATTAATTTAATATACAAAGTCCCTCATGTTAAATTTTCTGTTAGATAATTTGTAAAATCCTTTTCTATGAAGGAATTATTGGGAATCTGCATATTTTTTATAATAGATGATAGTACTTAACAAAATTCTACATACTTTGATCACTAACAGATTTTTGCTAATTAACAGGAACTCAATCGTATTGCTGGAGTGGACAAGACTTGCAACTTTGTAAAGGTTGATTTTTTTAAATCAATTATTTCCCTTTAGTTGTGAATAGGAAGCCTTCTATTTCAGCATATATTGGTCCAATATTTAGTGTTGGGATATATTATTTAGAGTATTGGTATTAGCTTATAAAGTTGGGATCTTATTTTGAGTGTTGGGACATAATTATTCTACTCCAGTTATAAATGTTAAATTGGATATATATAATTTAGAGTGTTGGAATGAGCTTATTTTGTATTCTGAAAAGCGTAAAATCAAAATGTTCAAGAGAGTGTTTTTTGTGATATCGATTTGAAATTATAGCTGATATATTTGATAATGCAGGCTGACTTCATGAAAATGCCATTCCCAGACAATAGTTTTGATGCAGTGTATGCGATTGAAGCTACCTGCCATGCACCAGATGCTGTATGTGACAGTTTTGCCTATTCTAATTGATTTATCATGCTTACTGATTTTCCCTATTACTAATTTCTATGTACACA
The DNA here is from genome assembly GCF_003935025.1 of Abrus precatorius. NCBI lineage: Eukaryota > Viridiplantae > Streptophyta > Magnoliopsida > Fabales > Fabaceae > Abrus > Abrus precatorius. Next base: position 11,556,749 of record NW_020874303.1, read on the forward strand.
TTCACCCATAAATTATTAAATTTTATGGGCTAATTTCAATGTGGCCATGAATAATAGCATGAAGTACGTGTGTTAATTGTGAATCTTTAAAATGGTGAGTATAATTTATATTCTGACACTTATTTTCCCTGCCATGGAAATATGGATAGTATGGATGCTATAAAGAAATTTTTAGAGTGTTAAAGCCTGGTCAATATTTTGCTGCTTATGAATGGTGCATGACCGATTCTTTTGATCCCCATAATCCAGAGCACCAAAAAATCAAGGTATGATGATATAGAGGTGTACGTATTGAATTTAGATTGGGTTTAATCTATTAATTTTCTTTAAGCCTCTTTATAGTTTGTAATTCAATAGATAAAATTCCTTTCTACAGGCAGAAATTGAGATTGGTGATGGGCTTCCCGATATTAGATTGACCACTAAGTGTCTTGAAGCTCTGAAGCAAGCAGGTTTTGAGGTGAACATCAATTTCTTATTAGTTGTCACCTTTCGCTAGTAATGTTCTTGGTTATCTAAATTCTAAGGGATGAACCTAATTGACTAAAGGAGATTCTTTCCTTCTTTGTATGAAGGTAATATGGGAGAAAGATCTAGCAGTGGACTCTGCTCTTCCTTGGTACATGCCTTTAGACAAAAGTCATTTCTCACTGAGTAGCTTCCGTCTAACCGCTGTGGGACGACTTTTCACCAAAAACATGGTATTGCGATTGAATATATATCTGTAAATTTATTTCTGAGGTATCTCTTGGGTATGGTTCCTTACAGAAATGTTTTGTAATTTGGTTGAGTTGTTGAGAATTTTAAGATTCATTCTTTTATTACCCATTCAATATTGGTCGGGTGGGGGGCTATGAATTTATATTCGTAGGTCAAGGTTCTGGAGTATGTTGGACTTGCTCCAAAGGGCAGTCAAAGAGTTCAAGATTTCCTAGAGAAGGCTGCAGAGGGACTCGTTGAAGGAGGAAAGTAAGTTTTCCATTTTATCCATCACTTTTCTAGCTGCATCTGAAATGTATGGATATAATTTTTTATCTAAGTTGAACTGAGGATTCTTTCAGCAACATTTACAGTTCTCACCAATATAGCAACTTTTGAACCTGAAGGTTTCTACTCAATGAAATGCTGATTAATAAATGCAAAGATTAACGAACACTGATTGAAAGAAAGTTTTCTCAACAAGAGGACTCTAACACATGACTTGTTTATGTTACTTTTCCAGGAGAGAGATTTTCACACCGTTGTACTTCTTCTTGGCAAGGAAGCCTGATTCAGACAGTACCTAAATTGGTGATGCAAATAGGTTGCTTTTATCATCGGTTACCGTGATTCTGCAAGGGGAATCATAAGCTAGGATTAATTGTCTTTGGCGTTGTCGTGGTGATTCTTGCTATTTTGAGTTGCTTGTTTTATTTATAGGTTACCAATATTTCATTTTGCTGCTAGTTCGGTGAAGGAATGCACCTTTGGCATAATTGCATGATATTGAATTTACCCATGGATGTACTTCCATGTCATATTTGTTTGTCCTACATATTATTGGTTCTTTTATTTTGTTTAAAAGTAAACTCGTAATCAGATTAGATTACTGCAAGACTATTGGGGCAGCAAGACACTCGGACATTATTAGTGCCTATTTAAATTGAATTATTTTGGTTGATTATTTGAAAAAACAAATTGTAAAAAATACTATTCAATTTTATTTGGTCATTTTTACCAAATTAGCTTATATATATACAAAAAATAACTTGTTTCAGATAAGTGAAAATTTGAACTTTATGATTAAAAGGTGTCGCTTTATTTTTTAATTAACTTTTATCATTTATTTTTAATAATAAATTATTTTAAATACAAAATTAACTATTATACATTACTATATATGGTTTTTTTAATTTTATCCTAAAAAAGTAATTTATTTATGTAATATAAACACAATAAGTTATTTTATTGCCGATTACATTAGCTCTACTCAACACGGAAAATCTATAACGAATAAAAATGCATTCAATGACACCACCACCTAAACTTAATTATGCTAAAAAATATATATAAAGGACAACAATATATATTGACTTTGAGTAAATTTATATAGCTATTCTTCAAATGTAACTTAGAAGTTACTTATAAATCACTAAGTCTTCCATTTTCTGATCTATTTCGTTTATTGGAACAAGTGTATTAAATGATACTTTAATTTCTCTCATGTATCACTGCCATAAATATTAATTATTAATTTATTTTATTTACATAATATGCATGTTGATAAAGTTTATTAAATTCATAAAAAATAATCCCGTGATCTGTTGACAGTAACTTAGTAAGATCTTAATGTTAAGTATTCTTTCAAGTTGTTATAAAAGAAAAATTAATATTTAAAATAGCATTAATCATAGAATAGGAGATAATAAGAACACAAAATAACAAGTAAATCTTAATTAATAGAAAAAAATATTATAAGAATGTTGTAAATTAGATAGATACATGACTATAAAATTAGAATTCAATTACTAGTTAAGGAAAGAAATATGATTAGAGTAAATATGAACATGTAACTGAATTGAGGTACTTGATGAAGTAACCACCTAAAACCTAAAAAAATAAGCCTCTTTAGGATTAAGCAAAATTGGAAGAAGAGTTTGAAACCCATGATGATTACGTGGCAAAAAGCTTGCCTCACACTCCGAGAATTTTGTTATAAATAGGAAAGATCGTGACTTCATACAAGAAGCAGCTTCCCTGAGATTTCTTGAAGCCCCACTCTACTCCACCACCAAGATCAACATTCTTTTGAAAATTATTTAAAAAAATGCTACGGACATGGAAAGGAGGGGAAAGAGCCCACTATCCACATCCCTTCAATCAAGGTAAGGAAGGGGAAGAAATTATAAATTAAGGGGTTAAATAAGAAATAACATTCTTATTTGTGAGGACATCCCTTACCTTTTGAAGAGTTGTTTAACTTTTAACCCAATAAACACTTGTCTCGTGTGTCATATAATGATTGAATTACTAAATTAGATTTAGATTATAATTATGTATTATGTTTACATTATATCTCATAACTTATTATTATGATTGATCTTTCTATTCTATTCTGTTATTATTAACTTTAAAAATCTAGAAAATACATCATTATTCTAGGAACATAGATATTCTCTTCATCATGTGCCATAAGTATCTATTATCTAGATATTATTTTTTTTCTCTCCATTAAACATGTTTTAGATAAGAATTATGTCGCAACAAGACAGTGAAAACTTTAACAAAAATATTTTTTAAAAATTAGATGAGTTACCATCAAAATTTATTAAAAAAATATTGAATTTTTTAAAAATAATATGATATTTGAAACTAAAAATGAGTTTGGAAGTGGCTTATGTGTAGAGAATGTATTAATATCTTATATCATTCGTTTAAATAACAGTTATCTTAAATTAATTGAACAAATTTTTTATAAATTTGAAAAGTATTTATCTAAACCCTAAATAATAATTATTACTATTTAAATGAAGAAAATTTATTTATTGAAATATTAATTGGTATCTTAGGAAAAAAATTATTTTAAAAATTATTTTAACTTGACAAGTCTAATTTCTGCTTCTACAAATCTTCAAGTGCAATGGACAACTCAAAGCAGTTAGTTCTATCATAAAAAATATGGAATTGGTTGGTTAATTTAAGTTTTAGTAAAAGAGAATTTATTTTAAGATTTAAATTATTTTTATAAGATTATAATGCTTAAATACAAGATAACGTAGTTACACATGTATTCTATGATAAATAATACAGAAGGTGAAGAAAGATCTCACTTCTATGTTACAAATTGTTAGAAATAAATGAATAATTTAAAAAATATTTTTTAATTTATAAATGAAATATTTGAATTTATACTTAAATTTAAAGATTTATATACATAAATTCTTTATGATTTTTTAGATAATTGGAGGTAATGTAAATTATACACCAATTTTGTAAAAAAAATAAATTGTATCATAAAATGAAGAAATAAATTTAAATAATTAAATTTTTAGTTATTTAATTTATAAACATGACTTAAAAAATTTTAAATAGAAAATTAATATTTAATGAAAGAAAAAATATTTAAAGAGAAAAAAATGAAGCCTTTTTAATTCTGTTTCATATAATTTTAAATTGGTCCAAGAAATTGGCTAAGACATAAATTTAAACCTAGTTGTATAGTTCTTTCATAACACTGAAAAATATATATCAAACGACTACAATTCCTACTAGCACTACAAATGCAACAAGTATTGGTGACATTGTTTAGCCTACTAATATTCTTGATCAACTAATTACTAATATTGAGCTGCCTAAGAGTAACATTAGAAAAAGAAAAGTCAATGCTAGTGGATCTAGAAAGACAAGTGTTGCATGGTAGCATTTTGATAAGTTATTGTAACACCTTAAAATTTTAAAATATGAAAATTGCATTCTTTATTATTAATTAGGATAAAATGACATTTTTGCATATGATAAATCTTCATTATAACAAGTTAATAAAAGTTACTTTATAAATGGGTTTGTTGTAAACAAAATTTCCCTGCACATGCAATATTAATGGAAGCCATAATACATTTTAAAAAAATTGTAATAAACCATAATCAAATTTCCAATTTGAAAAGCTGAACATGCATTTCATATTTCATGTATAATAATTTACAAATTATTTGTCATAATATATGGGACTTAAAATAATATTTACATAACCAAAATAATCATAACATATATGAAGATTTAAGTTCCAGAACAGTCCCCAAAAATACATCCCAACCCTAAGAACTCGATACTAGTCGATTTCATGTCAGCTCTCTATCTCAGCAAATCTTCAGAATCCAGATCATTATCTGATCTAAGATAACGATCGCCTGAATTAACTGTAACCTCTGTGCCAGTCACTCACCCAAAGGTCCATCTAGTTGGTCTTCTGAGATAGTAGTGGTCATAATATGTAAATAGATAAGTGAGGGCTGCCAGAGTTCTAACACTACCACTATAAATATAGATACATAGGGTCTAGTGTATTCTATTCCTAGGAAAATCAAAAGGGATATTGTAAAAGAAATCCATCTCTAATATTACAAAAGTCCTAAGTACATCTTCAATAAGAACAACAAACTTAACATAACATAACCTTTAATATTCATTAAATACATACTTAAGCCTATTATATATTGAACTCTCTAGTAGTCTAACTCTTTCTTGAGGCTCTATCATCTTGTTTTTTTAAAAATATTAGTAAGGATGAGCGTTTATTCTATCATTTATAAATTATTATATTACAAAATCATAATTTTTAATATAAAGAAAATATATTCAATTTTCACACTTATTCATATTGTAAACACATTCATATATGCACAACACAATAATTTATTATACATTATTCATTCTCTCATTTTAATACGCACTCCCAATATACTGTGATCACAGATATCGATACCTCTAGCATTTCTTGAGGTCTTACTCAACTAGGTAAATAGTCATTAGTTAGCCTATACACACGGATACAATGTATACAATAGTCGGACCCCTTAGCAAAGGTATAGTCAGGAAACGAGTGTAAGGCCATGTGACGCATTCGCTATCAGAAAGAGTGTGTACATATACGCGAATGTCGCTCACCACTCTACATTTCTCCCAGATTTTCATCGTCTCCGGACTCTATACCCCTAGTGTATCTCTGTAATTATTCACACTAGATTCAATCCATATTCGACACTTAAAGTCATTCTCAGAGTTATCCTTTTTCTCATTCATAAGATCATGCTTAATAAAGCATTTCCAGACTAAATTCATTCCATTCATACCCTTACTATTGTAGTTGCTATTGAATCCGTCAAATCAGTATCGCACTTTATCATATCATTTCATCCAGACACGTTCCAGAGGTTGCCCTACGTAATACATTTAGGACTTATTTTTTGTTGACATTAACTTTTTGTATTTATTGCCTTTCGTGCAGTGTTTTGTGTTCAAATGCAATTTTTTGGCAATGTCACACTTTGATGACATGTAATAGGTGCATTTTTTTTCTTCGGTGAACTAACTGCATATTGGTTCTATGCTTCCTTATAGGTTAAGAATATTTTGTACAGGTAATTATTTGTTTATATAAATAAATTACCTTTGTTACCATTTTGTTTTTTAATTATTTTTTTTTATGTTTTAGAATTTGTAAATTAACTAGTAATGCTTGCTGACTGCATACTGCTGCCATGCTTCCTTATAAGCTAAGAACATTTTGTACAGGTAACAATGCGTTATACGTTTCAAATTGTGTGAAGAAACTCTTTCATTGCTCATATATCCAATTTGACTATAAACTCCCCATATGCTTCTGATGTGTATAGGGGTCACATGGCATAATTAAAAATATTAGGATCTAAATTGCATATGACCAAACATACAAAGGGATAAAGTGCATTTTGCCCATTTTAAATAAGAGTATTTTTGTCCAATGAATTATGAACGTGAAAAGTACATTAGAAGTTAATGGTTAGATTGGATGTCTCAGTAATGGAAGAGTTTTTTTGCACAATTTGGTAGGAGTATAGTATATTACATTGCACAATATAAAAACTCTGGGTCTAAATTGCACATGACCAAAGTTATAAGAGGTAAAGCAAACTTTTTTTTATATTAAATTAATATAAAGTTTAATACATTAATTAATTAGTTTAATCAGTGAGTGTTACATGATTTGTCCCACTTAGGACTTGGGTTTCATTAAATTTTAATAAAATATTATAAGATCTCATATTTATGTTTTTTGTATTGAGCTTCAAAAATGTAGATTCTTTCTACTCTTATTTGTTAAATGATTTATATATATATTTTTTAATTTTAGAGAATATATTAGCTAAAGAAAGAATATCATTAAGAAGATTGTCATATGCTTCAGTAAATAAATAATAAGATAATACCTCATCATAAGAATTCAAAGTTTTCTTTACTTTTATTTATTGTTTAGTATAAAGCTCACTATTCGTTATCAAAATTATATGTTATCTTTTTCTATATGCATTATATTCATTATTTAATTGACCATTATCAAGGTCTTTCTATAATGACATAGAACTTTTTTCTTTTATTTATTTCTTAATGCTTTACTGATAATATTATTTGTAAAGCTGGATAAAAAAAATGAAAGTTTAAAAATTTAATGAGTTCCATAATATAATTATATGTATATTTTATCTCGTTATCTCTTTCTGATATAAAAGTTATTTTACAAATTGTATAAATTAAATATGGATGTTACAGTAGCTAGTTACATCATGATTGATGAACATTCTTTTTGTGTAACTGAGGGTGTTAGCTTTAGAAAGCTACTTAAGGTCTTTCAACCCCAATTTTCTGTACCTTCTAGACGCACAGTAGCTAGGAACTATTTTCAGGTATACCTAAATGAAAAAGAAGTGTTAAAAAAGCTTTTTAAAGCCAACACTAGTAGGATAGCTCTAACCACAGATTGTTGGACGTATATAAGGCTTTATTAAATCCTGAGATGGCTGAAGCTTTGGTATATACTCAAAACTAGTTAAAATCAGGGTTGAATCTATTTTTGGAGTTGAATGTCAGTAAGGAGCTTGAGATTACTAGCAAAATTGTGGAAGGTATTCTTTCTTTTTTAAATTATATAAATTTACTTGTTTATTGTGTATATTGTTACCTACTTAACTTTCTATTGTTTATTTAATTATTGTCAAGATGTGAAAGAGGAAAAAAGGCCAAGAATAGGCATCCTGGATTAGCATCTGTTGCTATTGCAACGGCAACTGGACAACCATAGATGCTCCTACGTAATACATTTAGGATCTATTTTTGTTGGCATTAATTTTTTGTATTTATTGCCTTTCATGCAATGTTTTGTGTTCAAATGCAAATTTTTGACAATGTCACACTTTGATGACATGTAATAGGTGCATTTGTTTTTGGCTTTAGTAAACTGATTGCATATTGGTGCTATACTTCCTTATAAGCTAAGAATATTTTGTATAGGTAATTATTTATTTATATAAATAAATTACCTTTGGTACTATTTCGTTCTTTAATTATTTCTATTTTTTACATTTTAGAATTTGTAAATTAACTAGTAATATTTGCTGACTACGTACTGCTGCCATGCTTCCTTATAAGCTAAGAACATTTTGTGCAGGTAGTAATGCTTTATAGTTCCAAATTGTGTGAAGAAACTCTTTCATTGCTCATATATACAATTTGACTATAAACTCTCCATATGCTTCTCATGTGTATAGGGATCATGTTGCATAATTAAAAAAGCTAGGATCTAAATTGCATATGACCAAACATGCAAAGGGATAAAGTGCATTTTGCCCTTTTTAAATAAGGGTATTTTTGTCCATTGAACTATGAATGTGAAAAGTACATCAGAAGTTAATGGTTAGATTGGATGTCTCAGTAATGAAAGTTTCTTTGCACAATTTGGTAGGAGTATAGTACATTACATTGCACAATATAAAAACTCTGGGTCTAAATTGCACATGACCAATGTAACATTCCTACTTTATTAATTATTAATTTTATACTTGATGTGAGTTGATAATGCGTGTTGCTTGAAATTAGGAAAGTTTTAGATGTGTGAGTTACAAGATTTTTTGCTGTAGCGAGAAATCAGCATAAAAATCAGGCACTCTGATGCTCTCTCGGTGTAGCGAGGAGCTCTCGCTATAGCTAGAATGACAGACAGAAAAGAGCAATTTTGTCTGATTTTTTCGCTGTAGCAAAAATTTCTCGCTGTAGCGAGAATGTCGCGAGTCCAGGGATATTTAAGGGTTTTCAAGTTAGAAAACTTGGATTACAATCCAAGTTTCGAGCTCTCTCTTGTTCTCTCGACCCCTAATCCTCTCTTAGAAAATCTCAACTTTCTTACAAATCCAAGCTTGGGAACTTCATCAATCAACTCCAAGTAAGTTCTTGGAGCTTTGTTTTTCTTTTTGGGTGCTTTCTAAGTTTCTCCTTTCTCAAAATGTTCTCTTTTGTGATATCTAGGAAAATCTTAGTCCTTTCACTCAACCTTTCACAAAATCTGTTTCAAAACTTCGTCTCACAGTAAAGAGAACTCTATTTCATTGCTAGGAACTATTTTATTTATAGGTGAAAATGCTTGAAATGAGTATGTTTTGATTGATAACATGTGATTGATGTGTTTAAAAGACGCTCTGTGATGTTTGAAAATGATATATGATGAGTATGATATGTTTGAATCTGAGCATGTGTATGATGTACTGAGTCCGAGAGGAATAACCCTCGGCAATGAAAAAGTAATATATAATGAAATAGAAAGAGATATAGAAAGATGAGATATAAAAGAGAAAGAGAAAGGAAATCAGAATGAATAAGAAAAGAACAAGTATATATAGTTCAGAGGTACATTGGGAGTGTGAAAGATGAAGAAGGCTGAAAAGTCTTGAAAAAATGAGGGTGGTGGATGCTCTTCTTGAATTGTGCACTATAAATGAGAGTAGGAGTACCACGGGCCTCACACTCATTTCGTGACCTATACTCCTGATCACATTTTTGCTAAAAAAGGCCGGGTTGGCACTCGTTGTATCCGTGTAGTTGCGACTATCCAGCAACTATCTATGCTAAAGAAGACCTCAAGGGATCACAGGGACAGTGGAAATGAGAATGGTACTGAGTTTGGAAATGAGTAATGAGAGAATAAATAGAGAAACATAATTTGAATGCATAATTGAATTAGTTATATGATGCATGTTAAATGTTTGACCTGTATTATTGAATTCTTTGAGTGTGTATGCTTGGGAATGAATGTGGAGACTCATCCTTACGTAACCATTTTAGGGAACCCAGATGACGACACCCAGGGAGGGAATTAGAATAGTAGATAGTTCATAAGTAAATATAATAAATGATGTTTTTGGCGAGTATTAGAGATTTACTTCCTTTAGAATCCTTGTACATGATAGTGAGGTGCCTAGTGAGGTAGTGATGATGGAATTGGAGCTAACCTTTAGTATCCCTTTTGATTTGTCTGTATATAGAATCCATCACACCTTCTGTATTTATCTCTTTTCTGGTGTTGAGAGAACCCCTGCAGCAGTAACGTATCTTGTTACATACCATGACCACGATCAGTCTAGAGTACCATCGCGATGGACGATTGAGCATATTACAGGTGTTTAGGTCACCGCAAACCTGGACGATCAGTATCTTGGCTTAGATGACAAGTTGACTGCTGAAGACCTATCGATGATAGAAGATTGGCACACAGATGACTAGTGCCACTTGGTTAAAGGGTGATTAGGCTGCTCATTAGGAATTTTGAGTACTTGTAAATGTAAATGAATGGTCCTAATGTATTTTGATAACTTTATGTGTATTTGAAATACAAATATATGTTGTACATTATGAAGCAAATTATAATTACAATATTTGATGTTTATTTACCAGTTTTAAAGACTAATGTTTTATTATTCAAGTTTTTCGATTTAAACTTTATTATTCAGGATCTCTCTAATTTTGATGATTTTGATTTTTTTATTTTTTTTACTATTATTATGTTAATTAAAAATAAAGATGTTACAACCAAAGTTATAAATAGTAAGAAAACTTTTTCTTATATTAAATTAATATCAAATTTAATACATTAATTAATTAGTTTAATCAGTAAGTGTTACATGATTTGTCTCACTTAAGACTTGAGTTTCATTAAATTTTAATAAAATATTATAAGATCTCATATCTATGTTTTTTATATTGAGCTTCAAAAATTTAGATTCTTTCTATTCTTATTTGTAAAATAATTTTATATTTTTTTTTAATTTAGAAAATATATTAGCTAAAGAAAGAATATCATTATGAAGATTGTCATATGTTTCAATAAATAAATAATAAGATAATACCTAGAATTAAAAGCTTTTTTTACTTCTATTGATTGTTTAGTATAAAGCTTACTATTTATTATAAAAATATATGTTAGCTTTTTTTATATGCATTGTATTCATTATTTAATTGACCATTATCAAAGTCTTTCTATAATGACATAGAACTTTTCTTTTTAATATATTTTCTTTTGTCTTTTAAATTTAGACATTTTGATTTGTAGTGTGTAGATTTTCTATAGTTAAAACAATTTAAATCAATTTTGTTTAAAGATAATGTGTCTTTATACTTATCCCGGTTATGCTGTTTCATAGGCTTGAACTTTCTTTCTTTTTTCACATAAAAATTTTCAACTTTAAAAGTATTAAAAGGAGAACCTTTTTTCAATAACTTTTTCTTCATTAATTTTGAGGCGAGTGATCCTTTTTCTTAGAATTCTTTTGGTTTTATTAGATTATTTATATTCTTAAATAACTTAAAAGTTTTTCAAGATAAATGAATCTTAAAAACCTAGCTTTTGTGAATGGATGTGATATTTTCTTCCTATTCATTTGGAAGGTTTTTCAAGACTCTTAAATTGTTTTTTTCTAAAGTGAACTCTTTTTAAAGAGCTCTTGACCATTAGAAACATTCGTATGTCCTTTAAAAACAAAATACTATTTTCTTTGAAGTTTTGGAATCACAACAGAGCATTCATATTGATAAAAGTGATTCCGAAACTTTTTCTCTTATTTTTTTCTTTTTGGCCAAAAGTATATGTACTATAATTGAAAAACTACTTTTGACCTTACTAAAATACAATGATTTGTTATTCTACGAAATCGTTGGATAGCTAAACTTATAAGGAAGTAATATGCACGGCCATTAAAGAGACACATTTGTGAATTTATTCATTAAAAAAATAAAAACATATAAAATCCTAAACTATTTTTGCTATTAAAATCCTAAACTATTTTTCTAAGCTTTTCATAATTTTTTTAATTTTATTTCAATAAACTTATAATATAGGTGATCAAAATATACTATTTTTAACTTTTCCCAGTAAAGTTTAAAGATAAATATAGTATCGGTCATTATTTGAAAAATACTAATTAAAAGTACTTAATTAAGTTGTGAATCCAAATGTATCCTAAATATTTGCTAAAACAACTGATGGGATCTCAAGTTGAATCATGAGCTTTGCAAACTGGTAAATCTTCTTTGAAATTGGGGGGCACTCTTAAGATTGGATTTCTCTCAAAGAAATTAGCAGGCTTCAGATCAAAACTTGACGATACAGTAGGCATGATTGGGTAGTCCTCTTGACATGGTATGTGATGAAACCCTATTGTGTACCACAAAACAATGTCCTTATTCTCAATTGGACGATCCCTGCATGTCAATGCATATTAAAATGTCAACGATTTAAAAATTTTAGAATATAATGGACGTGTTCACAAGTAAAATAAGACAACAAATTCAAATTCATAGTATATATAATTTTCAATCAATACATGATTGATTAATTTGATCCAAACAATTTAATTTGATATCAGAAAAATTAAGCAATAGATGAGTGAGCTGTCTACTGAACTTGAGTTAATTGTGTATATGAAAAATTGTTTCCTTTAATTGAACCATGACAAAGACTAGAATATGAAATAATAAATCATAATATTTCTATTTGGTAACTTATTCTCTTTCTCAAATAATGATGCTTGACTATATTATTAAGTTATTTTTATTTACTTATGATGGTAAAAAAAAAATATTGGATAGGTTATAATATGATTATGTATACCGATAAGATCAGATTATACAGGTAGCAAATGTTGTTTAAAAAATAAGTTTATGATTTGTAGCAAATCATATCTCAGCATATCATATTAACCTAGCCATGATTCTAGGAAACTAGTTGGCATCTGACCTCTCCATATCATTTCTAGCCATAATTCTTGAAAATTAAGTACTAGCTGTTGTGTATATATATGTACAACCCTACTGGATCAATGAAAATACAACCAGTTACATTACTTCTCTCCTTTTCTAATTATTATAAATTAAAATTATTTTTTTATTCTCATAAATTACTGTATATCATATTATCAATAAAATTTTAAGAAACATTAATAAAGTCACGTTTATATTTTAAGATTAAATTTGATTGACAATTATATGTGAATTATATTATTTTTGGTGCAATTGTTGCAATTATTACCTATATTTTTAATTTTATTTTAAAGTTTAAAAATTAAAATTTTTATTTAACTTTTATTAGTACGTTATATAATTTTTTATATTTTTCATAAATATATTATTTTACACTTATAAAGAATATCTTAAATTTTTTATTTTTAAATTTAGTTTTACTTTTAAGAATGTATTCTCTTAAATTTATGGTTATTAATATATATATATATATATATTATTGATATTTAATTAATTTTTTATACTATACAATAAAAGTATTATTTTAACATAAATTATATTTTAAAATAATTTAAATTTATCAAATTTTTATCATTTTGATATATATAGTATTCATAATTAAAAAATGAAATCAAAATACTATTTTAAAAAATTATTGCTTAAAGTAATTTTATTATATATATATAACTATTTATAAAAATATTTAATTTTGTTATTGAATTATTAAATTATATGTATATTTATTCTAAAATAATATATATATATATATATAATCTTTTTACATTAATATAAGTTTAAAAATTCTTACCAGTAAGTAAAATAATTAAATTTTCTTAATTTTATAATTGGTACTAAGCTTTTTCAATCAACATTGAATATAACAAAATATTTATGTTATCGTCAAGATATAATTATATCAAATTCTAAGTTTTTTCAATAATTGTTTTTTGAATATCTGTATTTCATTTATTCCAATTTATGTTTACTATCATTAAATTAATTTTCCTTTGATTAAACTATTTCTTAAATGTTATATTAGTTGTTATATTTTATTTTTATATATCACTCGTGAAATATACGTAATTGGCTTGATGACCGTGAGATAAGAATATTCTAGCATAAGAATATGGTGGAACGATGAAAAGAATCTCTGACCTGTTGGACCATACTTGAAGAGTATCATCGCCTTTGCTCTGGTAAACAAATAAGCCACCAGCCCATTGCTCAGTTTTATTATAGGGAGTGACCCATATTTGATTGTTGGTAAAAGCTGCCCTCTTTTGTGGTGGATCTTCAGGATCCAATAGGCTAGCTGCAGTGCCACCTGGAACCAACTTGTACCCAACAGGGTTACCAACCCTTGTCTTCTTCAACTGGTTAACCACATGAAATTCAGATGGGTCATATAGTTGAAGCCTTATTTGGGCTTCTTTCTCTGTCTTTGCCACTTTTTTCACTGCTTTCAGGTAGCTCTTTCTAGGTGATTCTCCTGGAGAGGTCTGTTGCTTCTCTATATTTACCTTGACAAATGAATTGTCAGAACCATCAATGTCCATGTCTAGGTGATATGTGATAAAATGGTCATGGATTACCCCAATAATGTTTTCACTCAAAAGGGTTCCATAGAGATATTCTTGGTCTCGAACTTGGTTCATATTCTCATGGGTACTTCCTTTCACCATCAAAATACCACTTAGTCCAACCTGCACCAGACAAATTCCTAGATATTAGCTTAAATTATTCAATATAAAATACAGTAAGACAAAACATGAACATCAAGTTGTCAAAGTTTATCCACCCTTACCCTAAACCATTAATCTATTGCCCAAGTTGCCCCTTTTTCTATTACTTGAGCAACATGACAATTTATAACTTCAAACACACTGCGTATGGGAGAAATTATTGAAAAACTCTGGTGCCTACAAGGCCTGTGCACTTGATCATCAATATTAAATGTTTTCACGAATTTCGGATCGGAATCATGTTAATGTATCACATCACTTGATTAGTTTATTATACACAACTATGAGAAAGCAAACAAGAAACTCTTCAGTGATTATCAAGAAAATTGATACCGGATAAGTATTATATATAATAATCATTTACTTTTTATATAAATACGTCTCAAAGATAACTTTCAAATACAGGAAGAAAATTTTTTAGTTGTCTATTTTAAACGTTAAACATTTTTCTTGTATATATGAATCTCACCACCATTCCTTAAACAAGAATATAGAGAAACGAAATCGGAATTTCATCACTAACCTTTGCTCTAATTAGCCCATCGGTTTGAAATTCCCAATCCATGATATAGTCATAATTCGCCACGGCCGCTGCCATCCTAACCACAAACGTCACCTTTGGCCTTACTTCCGTGACCTGCGAAAATAGAACAAACAAAAAATAAATTAAAGATAAAATCGATTGAATGATTTTAATAGCAAGGTAAAATGCTTAATGGCCAAAATTCGTAACTATATGAATATTCATGATTAAGCACTAGCACTACTATGTATGTACCTTAAGGTCAGTGATAGGACACTCAGCATGTCGCCACGCAACGTCACCAGCATAGCTCTCAAAAACGCAGATCATGTTGGGTTGGATATACGGTGTTCCATCAGAAGAGGCAAACACACCGTCCATGTAATAAGCATTCCTTGGACAATCATTCAAGGGGTCTAGTGGCATCGCTTGCAACCCAAACCCATACTCACCTGCATCCATGTATGTCTTAAAGTACCACCCTTCTGTGGGATCCATGTAAGGCACAAATAGCTCAGATGTGAACCCTTTGTACATGACATTTCTTAACTTTGATGTATCTGGGTCTCTCACTTTTACTTGAGAAATTATGGTCCCAGCTCTTGGGTCAGGTTTCAGATGAAATTCCCAGTTTGCCCATTTCACCAAGTGTCCATCAATTGTAAAGCTTGGACCTTTTGGTTGTTCCAAGGATATTGGATTCAATAGCCTCAACTCTCCATTGATCTTTTGAATGGAGTAACGGTAGTCAGTGTCAATGCCATTGGCCACAGGAATGTTTTGGCCATTATCCGAAATGGACAAAACCTCTTTTCTATCAATGTCAACCAAGGCAGTGATCCCTTCAATTGGTTTCATGTAAAAATTCACAGTGCCTTTCTTGGAATAGCACTGCACCTTGATCAACCTTCTATTCTCCTCCACTGGAGTCCCATACCACCCTGAAGATATTGGCAAGCATGCAAGGTCAGCTAAATTGACACCACGTTGGGTGATTGTGCGGTTAAACTCTGGGCTCTTGAGGGGTACATCTAGTACTCCCACCATCTCCTCCACGGTCATGGTCGGGTACCCCGAAACCGAACCGGTTTCGTGGTCAGTCACGAGACCGGTTCCCAGGTCCACGGTGAGTACATGGGAGACACCCTTCACAATTGCAATCACGGAAGCTTTCCTAGGCAAGGGATGATCACCTTTTTGCCATTTAAGGACTAAGTTTTTGTCTGGTTCTTCAAGGACAATAGAATTGAGGGAATAGGTGGATGAGTAAAAGAGGGGGTGAGTGGAGAGGATGGTGCGGACCTTGTGGAATTCTTGGATGGTTAAAGGGTCCAGAGGGTGTTGAGGAACATCTGATTCGTGGTTTTGGCGGTTGTGATTAGTGGACAAAGGTGGTTTCTTGATAAGATTAGGCTTTGCTGAAGAGTGGAAGCGGTTCTTTGAGGTGCACCATCCAGAGTAAAGGTTGCAATCTAGAGCCTCCTTGTTGGGAAGTGATGGTAGGTGAAACCAGGTGATAAGTATAACTAGTGCTACACCGACTGAAAGAACCATGAAGCGCAACAAGTTCCTAGCCTCCATGATAGATATCACGAGTGAGAGTTTGTGGGTAGTATATGTTTGAAGTTTAGAGATCAGAAAGCTTCACGTGAATATATAGTCAGAGATCAAAGATATTGCCAACGATCCTATGTCTACGTACGGTTGAAATTAAAAGTTGGATGCGTCCCACCCCTTCAATAATACGTTAGTACAAATGGATGTGTTTGTGAATCCTGCAAAGAAACATGGAAGTAGCATGGTTTAGTTTGGTAATAAAAATTTATAATTAACATATTGAATCTCCACTTGGAAGAATGCACAGATTATGTCAAAACTGAACTCACCATAATCTAGTTCAGAACAAATTTATAATTAACATAAGAATACTTGGCAAGAATGAAGCGGTAAGGGTTAATTTTCCAAAGCATTTGTCACTGTAATTTGGATGTTTGTACGATACTCCAGTACTGACCAAATTGCTTCAGACTTTCGGGGAAAAAAATTTGCAACACACTTCCCTCATAACTTTCGGTAATTTTCAGCTACCTAATATTAGCGTGCATTGGATTTAGATAATAATTTAATTAAGTACCTATTTATTAATTCTTTTATTATAAATTTGATTACAAAACTTGTTAACATAAGTTGAAAATAATTCTATTTCAATAAATTATACAAAAAATAATTGAAATAAAATAAAAAAAGTCAAAAAAATTGTTTTCGTAATCTTTTTATAAACTTTGCAGAAGGTAACTTGTTTCCATTAAACAAAAAGGACAGCTTCCATAAATCATAGTAAAGTTATGGTTTAACCACTTAATACTATGTTCACCACACAATCACTTTTTACCATTCTTCTAAAACATCTCATACACACGGAATCAATCCTTGGTATTTTGCCTATATAGAAACCCATCCAAACTAATCATACTTGACAACGATTGTTTTCATACAAGAATTTGCGAGATGATTGAGAAATTTGGCTCACAACTATTATGTTAGCAAATTGAACTCAATTAGAACTCTGCGTACTAACAAAAAGCATTCATACCGCCTTGAACTCTTCATGTTTGAAGTTTCTAACATGAATCAAGCTGAGGGGGCAGAAAAGCATAGACCCTGTATGCATACTTCTCACAATTCTTTTTACGCGGATTTTCAATGAATGGTGACATTAAAAAGAAAATTTCAAAAAACAAAGTTCTTATGCAAAGACATAAAGCAGTGTAATGGACGGACAATTTTCTCTCCACACAATCCACAAACCGAACACAGCAAGAAACAGGTCACAATGATTTCATCGAACAAATAAATTAATTATCACTACGAGGAAACAGTTAATCATTTAAATCAAAGAGCATATGTATAACAACATCCAGCAAAAGAGTATTCATAAATAACTTTGCAAGACATGTCCTTCCAAAAAATCCCAACATCCCTTGCTTCTAAATCCAAAATCCTAAAACTACATGTCACTTACTAACTTCCTTCTTTTCGTTCTTCAGCTGCACCGTGGAACATAAACCACTGTCTGAGGTTTAAACTTTAAAAGCACAGGTTTTTATATTTGTCAGCGAGTTAAATACATGAACTAGAGGTTCTTTTCTCTATTATTGCACACAAGGGTCCAAAAATCTGCGTAGTGAAGTGTCAACAAGGACTAACTAAATATCGGCAAGGATTGGAAATATATGGTAAACAAAACAAATATATGAGACAGTTTCAGCTTTGGCACTAGACGACATTGCATAATTGACGTGGTCAAGCACCAAAATCAAAGTGCGATATTCCAAGCTGCACTAGCTGTTATTCAGCGCTTACATCATGTATGCGCAATTTTAAGGCAAACATGATTTAGTTATTAGTATTACTCGCCAAACTACAATGATTCACAATTACTTGCATTGTTTTTTGCAAACATCAACTTCAAATGACTCCGCACCAAAATGCGATAAGGTTTCTTTCCAGTCCACTCACCTAATTGCTTGTCCTGTGGCCATCTTTATAGAAACAGGACATTAGATAAGATCCAGCCTACAATTAAATGCTCAAAAACATTGCTACCGCATATATGAGATAGGAGTTATATTTTACGAAAACATAACTTGGATATATGACATCTGTTTGGTTTTTATAATTTTACCAAAAAAAAAATGGAAAAGAAAAATCTGTTTGTTGGTAGTTATTTTTAATTTAAAAAATAGAATTACTTTTTTTTAGAAAATTTTGAAAATAATAGTCATTTCTAGAAGAATGTTTCACTCACACACATAAAGTAAAATTGACTATGCTAAAACATTAATAAAACATTAAATATTATGCTTAAAAATATTATTGGTCCCTATAAATGTAGGTCGTTTTGTAATAAATTTTTATAAATATTTTTGTTAGAAAGTAGTTTTTAGAAAGTTAAAAATTTAAGATTTAGACTTACCGTTAATTCCCTCTCTATTAAGTGATGAGCTGGTTTTCCGTCAGCCAGCTCAGCACTCCACGTGGTGCCACGTGACATGTCTCATCATTTTTTTATTTTTTTATTTAAAAATAAAATTTACAAATAAATTCTTGAACCTATTTTATATAATTGTATAAAAGTCTTTTCTCCTTCCCCCACTCCTTCCTCTTCCCCACAGTCCATCCGCACCACTCCTCTCCCCCACCCACTCCCATTCCTCCATCCACACCACTCATTTCTCCCATCTCTTCCCCACATCCTTCTCCCTCCAACACCCACACCCATTCCTCACATCTACATTGATAAATCTATAATTAGGCTCTATTTTATACCTTATATATTCATATTTGATCTTTATTTTATTTAGAGTTTACACTAATTTATATATTAATTATGCAGTTTGGTACAAAGATGCCGCAAGTGAACTTTGAGTGCGTTTTGAGCCCAAATTGATGTAAAATTAGAGTTTCGAGCAGTTAGCACGCCCAGACCCTTTCAACAAGCATGGGGGTGCTTCGAGCCTATGCATGGTCATGCTTAAGGCCTTGCACAGCCGTGCTTATCGGCGAAAACCCAATTATGAAGAGTCTTTAGGGTTTTCAAACCCTATTAAAAAGGAGACCCGAGGCATCGTAGGAGACACCATTTTTACAACTTGGCTTTTGCTCTTTCACATCATCTCTCTTCTAAGGGGATCTTTGGCATATTCTTGCTGAGACTTAGAGTTTCAAGCGATTGTACTTGAAGACCAGAACTTATCTCACACTCTAGTTTGCTATTTCTTCTGATGATGGCTTTGTTTATGATTGTTTTAATTCTTTTCTTTAGCATAAATAATTAAGTCCATAGCTAGGGCTATAGGAACTATCGTTCATGAATTTATAAGATTCTGATGTTTGAATCTAAATTTGATTTTCGTTCTATGATTATATTTTATCCTATTGTGTTTCTCTCTTAATCTTAAATTAATTATATCGTCAGGCGACAGGACCTTAGTTAATTAATTGATCTATAGGGTAAAACGAGACAAATGATTAGATGGACCAAACCAATCTTTCTCTTCTAATCATTATTAAATTAACAAGTTCACAGGCTCCTTAAGCTTTCTTAAATTGATGTCTTGCATGAGCATTGAGGATGTTAATTTAGAGAAAAGAATATTAATATTGCATGACCATTGGGTGGTAATCACAACGAAATCGGATTTAGAGTTAAACAGAAAAATAACATAAGGATTGAATGAGAAAACTCATATGCCCTAGGTTCCTCTCCGATAAGTTTAACCAAGACGTGCATTGTATTCCTTACTCTTAATTTTATAATTGATTTTATAAATTCTTATTTTTAATTAATCTCGTATCTTTGAAGCTTAAACAATTGAATTAGAAAATTCTTAGTAATTGGAAATCAATCCTTGTAGGACAATATTTTGGGAACTTAATTTAAGAACATTTTATTACTTCTCGATGGGTACATTTGCCTTCTGAACATACATCATCCTTCTCCCTTCTCCACATCCTTTTCTCTCCAACACCTACACTCCTACCACCATCCGCACCACTCCCTTCCCTATCCCTTTCCTTTTTCCTATCCGCGCCATCCTCACACTCCCACCCCTTCCCCACATCCTTCTCCCTTCAACACACACTCATTCCTCACATCCGCACCATCGTTCTCTCTTTCCACATCCCTTTCTCTTCAACACCCATACTTCTACCACCATTCACATCACCCCCTTACCCACCCCTTTCTTTTCGCCTACCTATGTCATCCGCACACCCCCACCCCTTCCCCACATCCTTCTCCCTTCAACACCCATACTCCTATCTCCCTTTAACACCCACACTCATTCCTCACATCCACACCATCCTTTTCTCTTCCCACATCCCTTTCTCTCTAACACCTACACTCCTACCACAATTGCACCACCCCCTCACCTACCCTTTTCCTTTCTCCTATCTGCGCCATCTCTACACCCCCACCCCTTCCCCACATCTTTCTCCCTCCAACACCCACCACACCCATTCCTCACATCCATACTACCCTTCTCCTTTCCTTGCATCCCTTTCTCTCCAACACCCATACTCCTACCACCATCTGGACCACCCTTTCTCTCACCTCTTCCCTTTCTACTATTCACACCATCCCCACATCCTTCTCTCTCCAACACCGACACTCCTATCTCCTTCCAACATCCACATCCATTCTTCATATCCGCACCATCCTTCTCCCTTCCCCAGATCCCTTTCTCTCCAACACCCACACTCCTACCACCATCCGCACCACTCCCTCCCCCACCCCAAACAAAATCTGAAACATTGAACTTCTCTGTCAGCTCAACAATGTCCACAACCATCTTCCTCACATCTGCCACGTCATTATCATTCTTGTGGAAAGTTGGCGATTTCGAGGGTTGAAATGACGACGCAATGGAGGGAACCAAAAGAGAGTTGAATGATGGGACCATAGCGAGTGGAAGCTTTGGTGGAATAAGTGGGAGATGAGGTAAAAACGACAAAGTGGGATATGTAAAATATGTTCAGGGCTTATTTGTAAATATTAATTTTAAATAAAAATAATAATAAATGAGGTGGCATGCCACATAGGTTGTGACTGGACTTCGAGATGGCCACGTGGAGTGCTGAGTTGCTCTCTGTCAGCCAGCTCAGCACTTAACGGAGAGAGGTTTAACGACAGGGATTGAATCCTAAATTTTTAACTTTCCAGGGATTACTTCTCAACAAAAATATTTATCAGGATTTATCACAAAACGACCTACATTTATAGGGACTAATAACATATTTAAGCCTTAAATACTATATTTCAAACATTTTTTTTCTTATGAAGTTTAATAAGAGTGAGTCCAATAAAGTTTAAAGAACAACTACGACAACATTTGTACATCTAAGGTTGATGGCAAAATGAGTCGTGTAGTTGCAAAGGCACTCTAACACTTAAGTTAGTATTTGTACCAATAGAATTATAGTAGAGATAGATCACTTATGTGGTGACACTTTGCTAGCTAATCTAGGGCTCAGATGTGAACAACACATATCCAGAGCACAAGATCAAAGTTGTGTGGTATGTTAGCATGACATAATTGGAAAATATTTTGATGCCTTATGATAATAAACATGACCTTTGACTATGATCCTTTGTGGTGCGTGATATTCACGCTTTGAATACAACAATGTGCTTTATGTAAAATTTACTAACTAACAAGTATACTAAATAGTTGTAGCAAATAATAAAATATGAAAATCAATATGAGTCCCAAGTATCGTCTACAAGGGTCTATATTTTCAATTATCACATCAAAATTTGACAATTAGTTGAGCCACACAATTCATTTGGAAGATTTGTAACATGTAAAAATAAGAAATAAGAACAATAGAAAGTAACAAATGTGCTATAAAATAGAATACGAATTTTGTATTGAAAATTCTATGTGAAAAATAGTTACGAATCACTTCTCCAGATTTTCAATTGCAATATAATAATGTTCTGGACTCTTAAGAATTCTAATTGATTAATAATCAATTTTAGTTATTTAACCAAAGGACAATTTCTTGTCTCATTGATCCTAATACTTAATTAAACCACCCTAATTCCTTAGGTGAAGTTCAATCAAATATTGCATTAAGTTCTGGAAATTATAGGATTATTAGATTATGATCACTTATTCCTAAGGCATCAATAACCTAAACATATGATTCAGATATGAGAAATAAACTCAATTTCCATTGATGAATATTTCTCTAAGTTCAATCAAATGAATGATCAGTTCAATAATTGCATTAAAAACAAAATCAAATACTCAATTCAATTAAAACCTTAAGGTCTAGATCCAAAATTACATCACAATATCAAATCTGGATCCATAGATCTCTAATAAAAAAAGGTTTAGAACAACATTATAAATGGAGAAAGAGAAGTAAGAGAAGAAGAAGAAAAAGAGCAGAAGAACATCTTCCAAAATCCAATATTCACCCTGATTCCTCTAGAAATGAAGCTTGAAAGTCGCCTCCAATCTCTTTCTATGGCTTTCCTAGGAAGTTATAATAGTTGGAAATGAAAAAATGACAAAAGATCCCAAATCTAACTCTTAACTGCTATTTATAATTTTTCCTACCTTTTTCCATGTTAACACTTTAATCATTGAGAGTTGTAACATAGAAGGCCTTCCAAAAGTTTCTAAGACTGAAGTAGGAACTTTAAACGTGCAAAGTTGACACTTGAAAGTAATTTTCCCAAATTCTGTTATTGCGCATAGACATTTTCAACAGTTATAGTTGCTATGCGCATGTCTTTCATGTGAATTAGCTTTGCACATGGATACTTTTAGCATATAAAGTGGTTACGCGCAACTACGCGTTGGTACTTTTAGCACCAAGTGTTGCTACGCGCAAGCTTTCTGTGTGAATTAGCCTTGGGCATTGATACCCTCGCTAGGTACCGTGCTTACACGCAAGTCTCTTCATGAAATTTTCTGTTGGAGTGACAATATTTAGAGTTGTTACGCAATTGATCTTCACGGATTTTCTTCTTTAAAGTGTTAACTCTATGCACCCAAAGTTGCTACCCCCAACACATATCACTTGATTCTTGATCTTTTAAGCTCAATTCCTTTACTTTCTTCACTTAGATCCCAACTTTAAAGTCTCCAGCTCAAGCTTCTGCAAAAAATTAAGTTTTTTTTAAGCAGAAATGTTCCAGAATTGGAATAAAATCTAAAATTCTAAACTATTTACACAATTATGAATATCAATGCAATTTTTATGGTATTTTCAAGTTTACTTATTATTTAACTACTTATTTATTTCTAAAAACTAAGATAAAAATATAGTAAAATATGGATTTATTATGTGACCACCTTAACAGTGGACTCACAATCAAGACAAGGGTATATAAATACATATATAGACACACAAGTGTTCATGGTTACGAATATAAGATAACACGATGGCCTCCTAAGCACAAAGAACAAACATAGTCATAAAGGTGTTCTTTCTAAGTGGAAGAGTTAACATACATAACAAGTTTATTTGAGAGAGAGTCATTATTATTTATTAGTTGCTAATTGTAATCCTAGTCAAGTGGCATCCATCTTCCTAAAAATCTAATCTTCTGTCATGTGTAACATCTTAAATTTAATTTCAAAATAATAAATTTCATAAAATAGGAATAATAAAATTTTTATTTAAATGTATTTTCCCAATGTCGCAACCGGGCGATCGCAACGGTACGACGGATGACAAACTTGTTCCAAAATATCAAAGGAGTCGCCACCAAAGTTTATTTTTAAGAAAAACCTTGGAAAAAGCTAAATATAATACGATCTTTGAAACCAAAAAATAAGTTCGGGAGTCATTTACGTGTAGGGAAGGTATTAGCACCCTACAACGTCCGTTTAAAAAACGGTTACCTAAAATTAATTGTACAAAATTATTCTAATTTTGAAAAATATTTATTTAACCCCTAAACATTAATTATTTTATTTTAGAAGAAGAAATATTATTTATTGAAATATTATTCTGGTTATTTTAAAAAATATTTTGACTTGACGGGTACGGTTCTCGCTCCTACGTATCCCCGGATGCAATGGGAAACTCAAAGCCACGTAGTTCTATCTAAAAATTATGAAATTAGTTGATTATAATTAAGTTTAGTAAAAGAAAAATTTATTTTAGAATTAAAATCATTTTTCGGAAAAATTATAATGTTTAGGATACAAGATAATGCAGTTATACATGTACCCTACGAGAAAACAATACAGAAAGTGAAGGAAGATCACACAACTATACTGCAAATCATTAAGAAATATTTTATTCGTAAATGTAGTATTTGAATTTGAATTTTGATTATGATTAATATTGAAAGAAATTTAAGATAGCGTAAGCTATACATAAACTTCTTATAATTTATTAGACTATCGAAGGTAATGTAAATTACACATCGATATTATAAAAATTTATAAAATTGAATAAATTATAGTAATTTAATTTATCAAAATTTGAAACATGACTTAAGAAAATAAAAAAAAGTAATTTTATTTGAATTGATTAAAGAAGATACTCATTTAATAAAAAATATTAAAAATTTTATTTGATAGATTTATATTATATAAAACCTAAGGTAACGTTGGTACACATAGATTTTGACAATTTATAACACATAAAGGTAGAGTCGCTACACATTAGCATTATAAATTATTTCTTAATAAAATAATTTAGATTTAAATTAGTTGATTGATTTGTAAATTAGTATTTAGAAGAGAAATACATCTTGCATTATTATTAAAGTGATTAACTAATTAATTAATGACAATATGTGATAAGTTAATATTGCATAAAGTCTTGCTAACGTAGGTACACATAGACTTTATCAATTTATAATACATTACGATAGAGAAGCTATACGTTAGTATTATAAATTGATACAATTATATTATTATTTATTAATTAATTATAAAAAAATAAGTAATTTATTATTCACAATATAAAATAAAATAATCATAAATATAAAATTAAATCGCATTAATATGATACAAATATACAATAAATAAAATAAAAGATAACAATCCTAAAAAATAAGATATAAATAATGAAATATAAAAAAGGAAATAATTTAAAAAAAATCAACTCAGATATGATATTGTAAAGTAAACGGTATCAAGAGATTTTAAATAAATAAAATAAAATAAAATAATTTAAACAAAGTTAACATAAAAAAAATAAAATAAATAATAAAAACTCATTCATTAAATAAATTAATAATTATCATAATAACAAATAATAATGATGATGAATAAATAAATAAAACTAAAACAATAAATTATATGTTGAACTAAATAATGATAAAAATAAAATAAATAAAAAAATTCAGACAAAAAAATAATAAAAAAAAGGATAAAATGGTCTCAAATTTTAAATTTTCAGATTTGAGAGGGAAGGACTTTAGGGTTAGGGGTGTGCTTTTCTCCAAGAAAAACAAAAAAAGGTTATGAAAGGGTGGAGGTGAGGTTAATGGAGGCCATGGTTTTGAGTGGTGAAAGTTATTGAGAGCAAAAGGAAGAGGAATGAGACAAGGTAGGGAAAGAGTTTTTTTATGGTGAGTTTTGTGTTTGTGGATGATAATAAATGGAGGAATGGGTGGAGAGGTGGTGAGATATGGATATTTGAAATGGTGGTTTAAAATATTTTTTTTTCATTTGAGATTGATTTGATATAGGAAATGTTTATTCAAAATATAAATATGTATGAAGAAGAAAAATGTGTAAAATGTATGATGAAGCTTACTTGATGTTCTTGAAAATTTTTGCTTGCCTCTTGTTCTTCCTCCTTTCCACTAACCTTTCTTTCTCTCTATTTTCTCTTTTTCTCTCCCCCTTTTAGAATGCCTCCTCTCAAATTTTTTAGCCTCCTCTGATGTCTCCCCCTGTTCCATGGTCCTTTTTTCCTTTTATTGTTAGGGTTTTCACCAAAAGGCCCAAAATTCTGAATTTTTCCTTTTTTATGTATAAAGTAACATTGGTTCAAGAATTTAATTATTTGTCATATTCTATTTTCCTTTTAAAAATTAATTCTGAAATTTTCCTATTTTATTAAGACAAATTTTTGTTTTTTTTGTTTTTTTGTTTTGTTTTTTTTTAAACCTTTTGATTCCATTCTTCTTTTGTAATATTAAAATTCAGATTTTTTATTTTTTTTATTTTTTCATTTTTATTTAAAAAAAAATTAAATCAAAATTTTAGTGTTCACAGTTGCCCCTCTTTACTCAGTTTTTATCAAAAAATATGTATGAACAAGTTTCATATTAAAGTGATAAAAATTGAGTAAAGAAGTGAACTAATTTTGGTTTAAAAATGATAAGATACATAAAAAAAAGTCAACACCAGAAACTATTAGAGAAACCATGATTTTTTATGGTTTGTGCTTAACAAATAATAACAAGAATTATGAGACAACATTATGCTTTGACTAAAAACTAAGATTGCCCGGCAGATAATGAACTTTAGCCAAAAATAAAAGTTGCACGTAAAGTAAATCAAGTTCTAAACTTTTGACAATAAAGTAAAAGGAACCAGTCAGGTTCTGGGGTTTTGACAAAGAAGTGAAATGTGCTAGTTAGATGCTGAGTTTTTTGAGAGAAAAGTAAAATGTGTCATTTAGGTTCTGGACTTTGATAGAAAAGTGAAAGGTGTCAGTTAAGTTTTGAGACTTTAACAGAAAAGTGAAATGTGCCAGACAGGTTCTGGGCTTTGACAGAAGAGTGAAATGTACTAGGCAGGTTCTAGGCTTTGACAGAAAAGTAAAATGTGCCAGTCAGGTTCTGGGTGTTGACAGAAAAGTGAAAAATGTGCCAGTCAGGTTCTTGGCTTTGACAGAAAATAAAATGTGTCAGTCAGGTTCTGGGCGTTGACGAAAAATAAAATGTGTCAGTCAGGTTCTGGGCATTGACAGAAAAGCGAAAAATGCCAGTCAGATTCTGGGCTTTGACAGAAAAGTAAAATGTGCCAGTCAGGTTCTGGGTTTTGAGAGAATGCGAAAGATGTTGTCAAGTTTTAGGCTTCGATAAAAACATAAAGGGACCAGGACAAGAAAGGTAAAAACAAAGACAGAAAAATAAAAGGTTGATCATGTTCTGGATTGCAAAAGAAAATAAAAAGATAGTCATCCTCTGAACTTTAATAGTAAGAGTAAGACAGAAAAATAAAGACATCAATCAACTTCTGAATTTTGATGAAAAGTAAAGAACTCAGTTAGATCATAGTCTTGGACTGCACATAAAGATTGTAAAGCAGATAATGAATTTAAATTAAACTTCACAAGGTGATAATAGATAAAAACAAATGCATGCTAATGTAATGATGCGATTGCATAAATTGGATGAATGTTAACACTTGGAATGAAATTTATTGAATGATGAGGTCCAACACAATAATAAGACTTATTAAATCAAAACAAGCTTTGTCCTTTTTATTTTATTTTATTATTATTTTTTTAATTTTTTTCTTGGATGATAATTCTTCCAACCTTATCGAAACATGCACATCAAGGTTCATGAATGAGTAACTTCTTTAGTCAGGATCAATTCTTTCATGAAATTTGAGCTAGGTAAGACATCAATCAAATTGGACTGCCATCTATTTTTGCATCGTCAAGAGGAGTCAACTTCTTCTGTCATGCTAAACTTATCAGGAGATTCATCGAACTTACTGTGTGAATTTTTAAGCTTCCAACTGTAATCATATTTTCTTATTACCCTTTTAACAATTTGCATGTTTCCTTTTAGTATATAATTATTGGAATGACAATAAAAATTCTATTGAAGAAGTTGAGTAAACAAAGTGGTGTATATAAGCTGAATGGAAGGTGACTAAAGACAAAGATAAATATTTTTGGAACATAGGAATGATTGTAATAAAGAAATGGTGAATTTACAAAGAAGACTTATGACATGAGTAATGAAAAAATACATCAAAGGATCGAAATGACTATGAAAATAGTGAAATATTATGCCGATTAAGTGACGTCTTCCAGATGAACAGTACTAATCTCTCATGTAAATTGATCATCCATTAACAAAACTGCCAAAATGAAATTACCCCAGTAAGGTATTTTGAATCCATCTTTCGTTTGACTCAATTTTAACCTCTCAAAATTTGCCCCAGTTTAGTATTTCAGTCGATCATATTTCTCGATTTGAAGCCCTTTCTTGCAACTGAAGTTAGTGCCCCTCTGAACCGCCCTTTTAGGTTTTCAGTTCAGTGTAGTATTTATTTGACCTTAACTTTTGCCTGAGCCGCTCTTTCGAGTTTTCAGCTCACCAGGTCGCTCTAACTTTTGCCTAGGTCGCCCTTTCGGGTTTTCAACCTAGCGAGCTCTTTTCTTTTTCTTTTTTTTTTTTAATTATTTTTTCCTCTTTTTTAATTATTATATATATTTTTTAAGCATAGTATTTTTTTACAGCATCAGAATTTATGGGGTTTGGAAGATCTTGTCCATCCATGTTTGTGAGGATTAGAGCCCCTCTTGAGAAAGTCTTTTTCACCACATATGGTCCTTCATAATTCGGGGACCACTTGCCACGATAATCTTTATGCGTTGGCAAAATCTTTTTAAGTACCATATCTCCCTCACTGAATTCTCTCGGGCGAACCTTTTTATCGAAAGCCTTCTTCATCCTCCTCTGGTATAGTTGACCGTGACATAACGCATTCAACCGTTTTCCTTCAATGAGATTCAATTGATCAAAACGAGATTGCACCCATTCTGCTTCTTCCAATTTGGTCTCCATTATTATCCTTAAAGAGGGAATTTCGACTTCAATAGGAAGTACTGCTTCCATTCCATATACCAAAGAGTATGGAGTTGCCCCAGTTGAAGTACGAACCGAAGTTCGGTATCCATGCAAGGCAAATGGCAGCATTTCATGCCAATCCCTGTATGTCACTACCATCTTTTGGATGATCTTTTTAATATTTTTATTGGCTGCTTCAACTGCTCCATTCATCTTTGATCGATAGGGAGAGGAATTATGATGTCGAATCTTGAAGTTGTCACACAATTCTTTCATCATTTTGTTGTTCAAATTAGTGCCATTGTCTGTTATCAACTTGCTTGGGAGGCCATACCGACAGATCAAATCCTTTTTAATGAATCTCACCACCACATTTCGGGTCACACTAGCATACGAGGCAGCCTCAACCCATTTTGTGAAATAGTCAATAGCAACTAAAATGAAGCGGTGACCATTAGAGGCTTTAGGCTCAATGGGTCCAATTACATCAATTCCCCATATTGAAAATGGCCAGGGTGATGATAAGACATTCAAATTTGTTGGAGGAATATTAATATTGTCAGCATATGTCTGACATTTATGACATGTCTTTACCTAACGAAAGCAATCGGCCTCCATTGTCAACCAGTAATATCCCGCTCGTAGAATCTTTTTTGCCATAGCATGTCCATTGGCATGAGTCCCAAATGAGCCCTCATGAATCTCTTCCATGATCTTTTGTGCCTCTGAAGCATCTACACATCTAAGAAGAACCATATCATGATTCCTTTTGTAGAGCACATCTCTGTTTAGAAAGAAACTCATTGCTAACCTCCTCAACGTCTTTTTGTCATTTTCAGCAGCATTTAATGGATATTCTTGGTGTTTGAGGAAATTTTTAATGTCATTATACCAAGGTTTACCATCAGGTTCTTCTTCAACCATTTGACAATAGGCAGGATGATCAAGCTGTTGCATCATTATGAATGGCATGTCTTCCTTTTGACTTACTACAAACATTGATGACAAAGTGGCTAAAGCATCGGCTAATTGATTCTCCTCACGAGGAATATGCTGGAAAGTAATTTCATCGAAATACTCCACCAATTCCTTGATATAGGCTTGATAAGGGATCAATTTGGCATCTCGGGTTTCCCATTCACCTTTCAGCTGGTGAATAACCAAAGCTGAGTCACCATATACCTCGAGAATTTTAATCTTTGACTCTATAGCTTCTTGAATTCCCATAGCACATGCTTCATATTCAGCCACATTATTCGTACAATCAAATAATAATCTAGCCGTGACTGGGATATATTGCCTCTCTGGGGAAATCAGTATAGCACCAATCCCGTGTCCGAGTGCATTAGAAGCACCATCAAACATCATGACCCATTCGTCTTTTACTGAAGATTCTTTCTCGTTAAACAGCGCCATTATATTTTCATCAGGAAATTCATACTGTATTGACTGGTAATTATTCACCAGTTGATGAGCTAGAAAATCTGCGAGAGCACTGCCTTTGATTGCCTTTTGAGTAACATACAAAATATCATATTCTGACAACAGGACCTGCCAACGAGCAATCCTTCCAGTAAGGGTTGGTTTCTCAAAGATGTATTTGATTGGGTCCATTTTTGACACCAACCAAGTCGTGTGGCTCAACATATATTGCCTCAATCAACTAGCTGCCCCAAGCCAAGGCACAACAAGTTCGCTCTAACAAAGAGTATCTAGCTTCATAATCGGTGAATTTTTTGCTCAAGTAATAAATGGCATGCTCTTTCCGACCCGATTCATCATGTTGACCTAAAACACATCCCATGGATCCTTCTAACACTGTCAAATACATAATGAGCGGCCTCCCTGACACTGGCGGCACTAGTATCGGGGGATTTTGTAAATACTGCTTTATCTTCTCAAAAGCTTCTTGACAATCTTCATTCCATTCCATCGGCTGATTTTTCCGTAGCAACTTAAAAATTGGTTCACAAGTGGCAGTTAGTTGGCATATGAATCGAGCAATATAATTCAGTCTCCCCAAAAATCCGCGAACCTCCTTTTCAGTGCGAGGAGGCGGCATTTCCATGATTGCTTTTGCCTTGTCAGGATCAACCTCTATTCCCTTTTGACTTACTATGAATCCCAACAATTTGCCTGATTTCACCCCAAAGGTACATTTGGCAGGGTTCAAGCGTAATTTGAATTTCCTCAACCGCTCAAACAACTTGTGTAAATTCATAACATGGTCTTCTTCGGTCCTTGATTTGGCAATCATATCATCCACATAGACTTCAACCTCCTTATGCATCATATCATGAAATAATGTCACCATCGCCCTTTGATATGTTGCCCCGGCATTTTTCAAACCGAAAGGCATGACCTTGTAGCAAAAGGTGCCCCAAGGTGTAATGAATGTGGTTTTCTCCATATCCTCTTCAGCCATTTTGATCTGATTATAACCCGAGTAACCATCCATAAAAGAGAAAAATGAATGTTGAGCTGTATTATCTACTAGCATATCAATGTGAGGCAATGAAAAATCATCTTTAGGGCTGGCTCTATTTAGATCCCGATAGTCAACACACATCTGAACCTTTCCATCTTTCTTGGGAACTGGCACAATGTTAGCAACCCATTGAGGGTATTTGGCCACAACAAGAAAACCTCCATCAAATTGCTTCTTGACCTCCTCTCTAATCTTCAATGACATCTCAGGCTTCATTCTCCTTAATTTCTGCTTAACTGGGAAACACTCTGGTTTTAGTGGCAATTTATGCTCGACTATGTCAACATCTAAACCTGGCATATCTTGATAAGACCATGCAAAGACATCATTATAATCATGCAAGAGTTTAATCAACTTGTCGTGCTCTTGTTTTTTCATGAGGGTGCCTATTTTGATTTCTCTCTTATCATCCTCAGTCCCTAAATTGATTGTCTCAGTGGGTTCATCATGAGGTTGGATCTCTTTCACTTCTTGATCAACCAATCTTAGAAATTCTGAGGGTAAATCAACATCACTATCATCTTCGACAGCTTGATTAATGGGACAATCAAAATTAGTGGATGAGATATTAGCACTGTTACTTTCAGACATGTCACTTTCGAATCTGCATTGTGCGAGAGTTGAGACAAAAAGAAAATAAACGACAAGATTCAACTGATAAAGAGAAAGACACGAAAGATTACTGAGAATTCAAATCGCATTTCATTTAAATATACTTAAAAGGAAACATGTGTCCTAATTTACAAAAAGAAATCATATATCAGCGTTTTCAAAAAGTAATGATGTCCTAAAGCTTTGAAACAAAACAATAGGATTAACTTCAAGGATTACTTTGAATAGCTATTAAAAATCACAGGTAAATCAATGATCTCCCAATTGCCAACTTCTGTGTTTGGCGGGCAAGTACGGACTAGGTCCACAACCTCTTCTTCAGGTGTATCCACATCAGCAGCAGCAGCCACTGAGTTTTGAAACTCAAATCCAGCACTATAGAAGCTTTTCAGAAGATCACAAATGGGGACCCTTTCAGTCTTAGACTCTCTACCTTCCAACCTGGCTAATCTTCTTTCTTTCTTTTCCTCCATGACTCTTCTCTTATCAGCTTTAGTGGGCATGTATCCCAACCCAAATCTATCCTTATTCTCATGGAGCTGTAACCAGTTTGTTGCTTTCGATATGACTTGCCCTAACATGTATCTATACTGACAACCTCCATCGAGCATGACTTTAGCAGTCATTATGGATGTATTAGACAATCGAGGTTTTAAGATTGGAGCTCCCTCTCCAACATAAGTAGCATTTGCAATCTCTAAAGCCTGAAAAGAGGTCTCTAGAGCTTCTTCAGCAGCTTCAACATAAGGAGTGGACGAAGACTTACTCACCAACACATCTTCTTCACCAGAGACAATCACCAACTTATTATCAATGATAAACTTCAGTTTCTGATGCAATGTGGATGGTACAACTCCTGCAGAATGAATCCAAGGCCTCCCCAAAAGACAGCTGTAAGCTGGCGCGATGTCCATTACTTGAAACAAAATCTGAAAAGTGCAAGGACCGATTTGGATTGGGATTTCAATTTCTCCAATGACCTCTCTTCTTGTTCCATCAAAAGCTCTTACTATCATGGCACTGGGTTTCATATGCGACCCATCATAAGGTAATTTTGACAATGTTGCTTTTGGCATCACATTCAGAGAAGACCCATTGTCAATAAGCACTCTAGCAATAATGTGATCTCGACATTTCACAGAAATATGCAGTGCTTTATTGTGCCCCATTCCTTCGGCAGGTACTTCATCATCAGCGAAGGTGAGATAATTGTTTGAAACAATATTACCAACAATGCCTCCAAACTTGTCGGTAGTGATATCATGGCTGACATGAGCCTCATTCAACACTTTCAAAAGAGTCCTCTTATGTGGCTCAGAGTTCAACAACAGCGATAAAAGAGATATCTGTGCTGGAGTTCTGTTTAATTGTTCCACAACTTGATATTCACTTTGCCGAATAAATTTCAAAAACTCACAAGCTTCTTCATCTGACACCGTTTTCTTTATTTCAGGCATTTTCTCTTCGTCGGCGTCTTCAAACTCGCCCACTTTGGCTTTCCCTTTTGAGGATCTCTCTATCTCTTTTGTTCGCTCCTTTCTCAGCTCCTCAGGTGTGTAAATACGACCGCTACGGGTCATTCCACCAACACCAGCAATGTTTGAGACGGCGACAGTATCAGAATTGACACCTTGTGTTTGGTTTTCCTTAAAATTGCCAACGTAAACCCCTGCATCATACTTCCATGGTACTGCTTTGTTGTCCTTGTAAGTGAATGGAGCCGGTACTTGTATTGTGATGGGTCTAGGTCCGTTGGTAGTTGGGGTATTCATACATTTGGTGTAATGAATGACCAAAGGTTTCGGGAAAGCTGAGGATTGCCCATCGACAGTCAAAACTTCATTTTTCTCTTTAGGGTGTCCAATTTGGACCAGATGCTTGTCCATCAAGGTCTGTAGAACATGCTTGAATTCTTCACAATCTTCAATGGAGTGGTCTGCATCAGGGTGCAAATCACATATATTTCCTTCATGTACAAAACCCTTGATTAAGTCAGTCTTGCACAGCTCAGCAAAAATAATCTTAAGAGGAGTGATAACCTTTTCAACTTTCCTCTTTAAAACATATGTAGACTCTTCCTCGACGACATTTACCGATGATCCTCCATGCCTGGGTAGGGGATTACTCCTAATGTTAGGATTATCCTCCTTGAAATTTAGCCATTTGGCATTAATTAGGTCTTGCACTTTGAACTTTAATGCCCTATAATTCTCTGTTGAATGACCAATGCCACCAGCATGATACTCGCACTTAGCGTTTGGGTCATACCCTCTTGGATAGGGCGGTTCTACAGGTTTCATTGGGCAGGGTACAACTAATGAACTTTGGAATAGGCGAGGTAGTAACTCAGTGTAGGACATGGGAATTGGGTCGAATTGAACTTGCTTCCTTTCCTGATTGTTTTGGGGTCTTATTTGGTTGGGATTTGGGTTTTGGTTCCAATGCTGGGGTGGTCTCATGGGTGGTGCTATGGGAAAAGTAGGCGGAGCAGGTTGGTAGGGTCGCGGCTGATAAGATTGGAGACTTGGATTCTGTGAAACAGCATTGACATATGGGTAAGACATTTGAGGGACAGGAAATGTGGGTTGGAATTGAAAAGGTGCAGGGTTAGGTCTGATGAAAGGAA
This sequence comes from Abrus precatorius, assembly GCF_003935025.1. NCBI lineage: Eukaryota > Viridiplantae > Streptophyta > Magnoliopsida > Fabales > Fabaceae > Abrus > Abrus precatorius. The sequence continues at coordinate 11,591,834 of NW_020874303.1, forward strand.
CTTCTCTTGGGTGAAAGGCTATAGCATTAGTCTCTCCCTCCTTCTTTCTTCCTGGACCATTTGTAAATTTCTTCAAACTGGAGGGTCCGCCCGAATTGTGAAATATCTTACCACTCCTCATTCCTCCTTCCACTCTTTCTCCGATAATCACAATATCAGAGAAGTTTGACGAAACACTTCCAATCATTCTATCATAGAAAGGTGATTGAACAGTATCAATAAACATAGCCACCATTTCTTTTTCAGACAAAGGGGGCTCCACTTGAGCTGCAACTTCTCTCCATCTCTGGGCATATTCTTTAAAAGTCTCATCCTCCTTCTTTAACATATTCTGCAGTTGTAATCTATCAGGAGCCATATCAATGTTGTACTTATATTGCTTTAGGAAAGCATCAGCCAAGTCTTTCCCACTACGAATACGAGTACGCTCAAGATGCATATACCAACTCAAAGCTCCTCCAATTAAACTGTCTTGAAAAAAATGAATTAGCAGCTTATCATCATGGGCATGTGATGCCATCTTTCTACAGTACATGATCAGATGACTCTTTGGGCATGTTGTTCCTTTGTACTTATCAAAATCAGGCACTTTGAATTTTGGAGGAACTATCACATCTGGGACTAAACAAAGATCTGCAGCTTCCCCAATGCCATAGCTGCTCCCCTCAATAGCTCTCAATCTTTCTTCCAATATTTGTAATTTTTCTCTAGATTGGAAGTGCTTCTCTGAGTAATTGGGCTGGGGTTCTTCTAAGGTCTTATGGGAATGGAATGGTGATATGGCTGGGTTTCCATTAAGGCTAGGATTAGTGATTTGTGGTTGGTAGTGGATCGGTTGGTTTGGGGTAGGTATAATGTGGGGTATATGAGCTTCTTGGGGATGGGTATTTTGAGGGTAAGCATATGATGGGATGGATGTTTGGGTTGGTTGGATTTGTGGATCTGAAGGTTGTGCAGGATTGGGTTGATTTAATGGCTGGCCAGTGTTTTGTGGGTTCTCAGCTATTGGTGGCGTATAACCTTGGGGAAGGCCATATGGGGGAAATTGGACATCTTGTTGATTAAAAGCTTGTTGTGGAGGCCTTTCTACATGCAAGGTCAAAGGCACCATTGTTTCATGAGGAGGAAAATTTTGGGACGGTCCTTGTGTAGGGGTAAAACCTGGTGGATAGGTAGGAGTGGGTTGTGTTGGAGGTGCTTGAATAGGGGTCCCCTCTGTGGTTCTTCTCTCTAAAGACTTCAGTGCCTCTAGGATCTGTGTCATCTGTTCTTTCAGCTGATTGACATCGTTTCTCAGTTCTTCATTAAGGTCCTCTAACTCATTCATGATCCTTGTTTGAGCGCGAGTTCTATAAGGATGCTTTAGAAAATATTTCTCCATTATATTTGTTTAATTTTTTTTGTGAGTGATGCAATAAAAAAATGATGCAGTCAAAAAGAAGTTAACACAATAAAGAACATGTTTAAAGAGAAAATTGAAAACTTGAAGAATCATCACAGTTGTTGAACATCTTTAAGTTTTTCTTTTAAACAAGAATTAATGTGGGATCATCACCAAAATATAAAATTTTCTTAATTCAAGTGTATCATCTCATTGCTACTTGATCCCACATTAATTTTCATTTTTCTTAGATATTCAAAAACTTTGTGATCCTCAATATACAAATACAAATACAAAAAAAAAAAAAAAGATGAAAAATCTTTTATCCGTTTCATTGACACAAGGTCCTAGTGGTAATAAGGATTAATGTTAATTCTAAATGAACCAATAACTCACAAGGCACTTATATCAATGAAACAAATATGTGATAATGTATGCAAGAACAATATGAATCATTACCTTTTTAAATTCCCTTTGAATTTATTTATTTATTTATTTTACTTTTCGATAAATTTAAATTGATACTTAAAAGGGTAATGCTTCATATGACAATGCAATGATGCAAGAAATTATGCAAATTGTCATCCTTAACCTTATTTCAAAACTGATTTTAAATTTATTACAAGTGTCGCAAGGATGGCAATAAGCATGATATTCAAATAAATGATATGCAATGATAAATGAAATGATGATGATGTAAGAACAAATTAATTAAGAGAATCATGTGAATTACTAGTCCTTATATTATTCCAAAAAAAAAAATTTCTCCTTTTTTATTTAAAAACTTTAAGGCACTAATAATTCACATAATTTCTAAAAGAATAAATAAGGAAAGAATACCCCCTTTTGTGTCCTATTTCAGGTCACCTAAAGGGTCTAACTTAAAGATCTACAACTTTCTTTTACGTGTAAAAACTCACAAAAGGTGGCTTGTAATCCTAAAAGGTCACTAGAGCTAAGATCCAATCCTTGATGTTGACCACAACAGTAGGGAGTCTACTAGATGCGAGACATCAAGAAAAGGTCAAACTCTAGCTAGGGTTTTCACGATAGCCAAATAGGACGTGCATCCAAAATGACACCGCTACATAACCCCTCTAATCCTAAGCATACTCAGAGCCGGGTATAGGGCCCCGCTCAAAGTGTGTGATAAATGCGTAAGTGGTAGTGTGTGAGGGAGCATACAAACCTTATCAACTCAACAAAAATAAAAAGTTGCAAAAATTAAACAACACAAGAATATACAAATTATCAATAGTCATCTACCCTAGGATTAATAACAATATCAATATGAGCATACAATGAGATTACGCAATTCATACACGAAATACATGCACGAATAAAAGAAACACTACAATTGACTCAAATAAATAAAAAAGAAAGGGATTAAACAAATAGAAACAAAATAAGACAAATTCGCACGATCAATTATCAAAGGCTTGACTCTCTAAAAGATTTCCCCAGTGGAGTCGCCATCTGTCGCAACCGGGCGATCGCAACGGTACGACGGATGACAAACTTGTTCCAAAATATTAGAGGAGTCGCCACCAAAGTTTATTTTTAAGAAAAACCTTGGAAAAACTTAAATATAATACGATCTTTGAAACCAAAAAATGAGTTCGGGAGTCATTTACGTGTAGGGAAGGTATTAGCACCCTACAACGTCCGTTTAAAAAACGGTTACCTAAAATTAATTGTACAAAATTATTCTAATTTTGAAAAATATTTATTTAACCCCTAAACATTAATTATTTTATTTTAGAAGAAGAAATATTATTTATTGAAATATTATTCGGGTTATTTTAAAAAATATTTTGACTTGACGGGTACGGTTCCCGCTCCTACGTATCCCCGGATGCAATGGGGAACTCAAAGCCACGTAGTTCTATCTAAAAATTATGAAATTAGTTGATTATAATTAAGTTTAGTAAAAGAAAAATTTATTTTAGAATTAAAATCATTTTTCGTAAAAATTATAATGTTTAGGATACAAGATAATGCAGTTATACATGTACCCTACGAGAAAACAATACAGAAAGTGAAGGAAGATCACACAACTATACTGCAAATCATTAAGAAATATTTTATTCGTAAATGGAGTATTTGAATTTTAATTTTGATTATGATTAATATTGAAAGAAATTTAAGATAGCGTAAGCTATACATAAACTTCTTATAATTTATTAGACTATCGAAGGCAATGTAAATTACACATCGATATTATAAAAATTTATAAAATGAATAAATTATAGTAATTTAATTTATCAAAATTTGAAACATGACTTAAGAAAATAAAAAAAAATAATTTTATTTGAATTGATTAAAGAAGATACTCATTTAATAAAAAACATTAAAAAATTTATTTGATAGATTTATATTATATAAAACCTAAGGTAACGTTGGTACACATAGATTTTGACAATTTATAACACATAAAGGTAGAGTTGCTACACATTAGCATTATAAATTATTTCTTAATAAAATAATTTAGATTTAAATTAGTTGATTGATTTGTAAATTAGTATTTAGAAGAGAAATACATCTTGCATTATTATTAAAGTGATTAACTAATTAATTAATGAAAATATGTGATAAGTTAATATTGCATAAAGTCTTGGTAACGTAGGTACATATAGACTTTATCAATTTATAATACATGACAATAGAGAAGCTATACGTTAGTATTATAAATTGATACAATTATATTATTATTTATTAATTAATTATAAAAAAATAAGTAATTTAGTATTCACAATATAAAATAAAATAATCATAAATATAAAATTAAATCGCATTAATATGATACAAATATACAATAAATAAAATAAAAGATAACAATCCTAAAAAATAAGATATAAATAATGAAATATAAAAAAGGAAATAATTTAAAAAAAATCAACTCAGATATGATATTGTAAAGTAAACGGTATCAAGAGATTTTAAATAAATAAAATAAAATAAAATAATTTAAACAAAGTTAACATAAAAAAAATAAAATAAATAATAAAAACTCATTCATTAAATAAATTAATAATTATCATAATAACAAATAATAATGATGATGAATAAATAAATAAAACTAAAACAATAAATTATATGTTGAACTAAATAATGATAAAAATAAAATAAATAAAAAAATTCGGACAAAAAAATAATAAAAAAAGGATAAAATGGTCTCAAATTTTAAATTTTCAGATTTGAGAGGGAAGAATTTTAGGGTTAGGGGTGTGCTTTTCTCCAAGAAAAACAAAAAAAAGTTATGAAAGGGTGGAGGTGAGGTTAATGGAGGCCATGGTTTTGAGTGGTGAAAGTTATTGAGAGCAAAAAGAAGAGGAATGAGACAAGGTAGGGAAAGAGTTTTTTTATGGTGATTTTTGTGTTTGTGGATGATGATAGATGGAGGAATGGGTGGAGAGGTGGTGAGACATGGATATTTGAAATGGTGGTTTAAAATATTTTTTTTTCATTTGAGATTGATTTGATATAGGAAATGTTTATTCAAAATATAAATATGTATGAAGAAGAAAAATGTGTAAAATGTATGATGAAGCTTACTTGATGTTCTTGAAAATTTTTGCTTGCCTCTTGTTCTTCCTCCTTTCCACTAACCTTTCTTTCTCTCTATTTTCTCTTTTTCTCTCCTCCTTTTAGAATGCCTTCTCTCAAAAAATTTTTAGCCTCCTCTGATGTCTCCCCCTGCTCCATGGTCCTTTTTTCCTTTTATTGTTAGGGTTTTCACCAAAAGGCCCAAAATTCTGAATTTTTCCTTTTTTATGTATAAAGTAACATTGGTTCAAGAATTTAATTATTTGTCATATTCTATTTTCCTTTTAAAAATTAATTCTGAAATTTTCCTATTTTATTAAGACAAATTTTTGTTTTTTTTGTTTTTTTGTTTTGTTTTTTTTTTAAACCTTTTGATTCCATTCTTCTTTTGTAATATTAAAATTCAGATTTTTTTTTTTTCATTTTTATTTAAAAAAAAATTAAATCAAAATTTGAGTGTTCACACCCAACACATAATTTCACTAAAGCATTTCAAAATATTAAGGGTTTACAAATTTGTATTGAGTAACTACTATAGGACTAATTCAATTACATCACATTTTCAAAATAATAAAATCTAAGCCCTATAGCAGTTTTATCCATCCCTTCATTGATTTCGGTGGTGATTATCTTGGTCACTTAAAAAATAAATGTAAGGGTGAGTACTTCATATAACCCAATACACACAAACATAGAGACTCACCTTGCACACTTCACATGTTTTCTAACATATTCTACTCAATTATAATCAATCACATGCAGTACTTTCAAGTATTCCATTTCCATACACAACCAGTGCGTTCACTGCACCAATGACATTTCACACATATGTGTGCTCATTGCACATTATCACGCTCACTATAACACTATGATCACAGTTTCACACTATGAATGGTCGTCGATTACCCTTGCCTTATGGATACCACGTGTGTGGTCACGAGTCACTTGGTAAAAGTGTTGGTCATAGGTCTACTCAGGAGGAGAGTGTGTGGCTTGTGGCACACCCACGCTCACTGTTGGTGTCACCACCACTTTCTTTTCTCCAAGGTATTTATATCGTTCCCATCTTCCACACCTTCAGTGTGTCGTTGAACTATTCATAGCATATTTACAACTACATTTAACATGCCCTTTCACATACATTTTCAGCCACATACAATATTCATATTCATACACGGCATACATGCCCACATTCATTCATATTACACGGCACATATGCCCACATTTATTCACATTACATTTAACGCACAACAATTCCATACACACAACATTTTCAACATAATCTGCATTCATCAATTCAATTTCCTCATACATACTATTCAATCTGTCCACCACAATTTCACTACAATAAATCAATTCTATCAAACACACATATTTCAAGCCATCCATACGACAATGCATAGCAAATTACATGGCATTCAAACACAATAAGATAGGGTAGAGTCCCCCCTTACCTCAAATCAAAGACCCACACACGAAATCAACCAAAGAGGTGCTCCCCACACGAATTTCGTCCCTAGAATATTGAATTCTCCATGAGAAATCAAAAAAATTAAGAAGAGGAACAAAAAACTGAAACCCTAACTATTCAAACTTACCTCTAAGCGTTTCCAACACTATTTCAACCTTTAATCTAGCTTACATATAGCTTTGGAGGCAATTTAATCGGTGAAATAAGGTTTTGGGGCGAGAGAATCAGAGAGATTTCGAAGGAAGATATGAGAAATGAAATTTCCCAAACCCTTTAAATCCCCTTTTGATTGCGACACCCTCTCTCACTATAGCAAAAATTTCAGAAGAAACTACACTCTGATTTTTGCAGAATCTTGCTACAATGAGACCCTCTCGTTACAGCAAGATTGCACCCAGAAATGCACCTTCCACTGTTGCCTTCTTGCTATAGCGAGAACGACATAGTTTCATGCCCTTTGCCCATGCTCTTCTCGCTACAGTGAGAACACCTTGCAGCATCACACTTAGCCTATTTTTCTCAATCCAACTCCAACCACAAACCAATATATACACACATCCACATCATCATCATGTAAATTAACACACCACATATGACAATCCACATATATTAATAATTAAACAATATTACAAAATTTGAGGCATTACATCATGTACATCTATCTTTGTATAACATCTCCTTACATAATCCTAATTTGATTCATACAATTTGAGCTAAACATAATTGTAAAACCTAAATTTAATAAGTAAATTTTGAGAAATTGGGAATAATAAAAAATTTCATTCATATGGTTCCCAAAGCATTGTTCAATAAAATATTTCAAAATAGAGATAGATTACAATTTGTATCAATAATTGCTACAGGACTTAATTAATACATCAAATTTTCAAAATAAATTCCTAAGCCCTATAGCAGTTTCATCTATCCTTCATTGAGTCTGGTGCTAATTGTCTTGGTCACCTAAAAATAAATGTAAGGGTGAGTACTCTACACTATCCAACACACATAAACATAGAGACTCACCTTGCACATTCTACATGTTTTCCAACATATTTTACTCAAATATAGTCAACCACAAGCAACAAGTTTCAAACATTCCAATTCAATCACAACCTGTGCGTTCACTGCACCAATAACATTGACACACACATGTGCACTCACTGCACGTAGCCATGCTCTTTGTGACACTGTGATCACAGTTTCACACTACGAATGGTTGTCGTTACCTTCACCTCACGAATACCACGTGGGCGATCACGAGTTGCTCGACAAAGGTATTGGTTAGAGGTCTAGTCATGAAGAGAGTGTGTGGCCTATGGTGTACCCACGCTAACTGTTGGTGTCACCACAACTCTTTCTTCCCTAAGGTATTTCTATCGTCCCTATCTTTCATACCTCTAGTGTATCGTTGAACCATTCATAACATATTCATAACCGCATTTAACATGCCCCATTCACACACATTTCAACTACATACAATATTCATATCCGCGCACGGCACACAAGCTCACATTCATTCACATTACATGGCACAGATGCCCACACTTATTCGCATTACATTTAATGCATAGCAATTTCATACACACGACCTTTTCAACATAATCCATATTTACATTCAACATGCCATCCACACCTATTTCCAATCATTTACGTTACGATCACCAATCAATGACATGCTCACACACATTCACTCCATCACACCCATCATTCAATATTCATTTCATTATATCTAACATGGAATTGCTATCAAAACATACATATTCCAACATCCTATCTCAATCACATGGTCACACATAGCAAAATAAACAAAATCTAACAAAATAAGATAGGGTAGAGTTCTCCCTTATCTCGAATTGAAGATCCAACATAATTTAATGGTAGAAAGCGTTCTCCACACGAATTTTGTCCCTAAAACATATGGAAAACTCCATGAGAAATCAAAGAGAACCTAGAAATAGAGAAGAGGGATGAAAACTAAAACTCTAACCATTAAAACTCACCTCTAAGCGTTCCCAACACAAATCCAACCTTCAATCTAGCCCTCGTACGGCTTTGAAGGCAATTTAATCGATGAAATAGGGTTTTAGGTTGAGAGAATTGAAGAGATTTTGAAGAGAAGAATAGGAAATGAATTTTCCAAACCCTAACCCTTTCAAATACCCCTTTGGTCGCAACACTCTCACTGTAGCGACGCCTCTTGTTGCTATAGTGAAAATCCCATAAATGTAGCCCTCACTGTCGCTTTCTCACTACAACAAAAACACCCTGCACCATATACTTAGCCAAATTTTCATTAATCAAACCTGGTACAGTAAAACATTCTCAGCATGCACGCACACATACACACACACACAGAGATATATATATATATATATATATATATATATATATATATATATATATATATACTCTTATACTCGCATATTTATCCATATGCATTTATACACATCATCATTCAATATTTATCATGTACTCAAGTACACATTCAAACATCCATTCATATATATATATATATATATATATATGTATATAAATATAATAATAATAATCAATATTACAAAATTTGAAGCGTTACAAAAGTCCTAAGAGCAGCTTCACTACATCAAGACGAAGAAAAAGACTAGTTGTAATGCCTAACCTTTTTGTAATATTGATTGTTATTATTATTATTATTATTATTGTTATATATAAATGGATGTTGGAATGTACCCTTGAGTGTGTGATCAATATTGAATGATGTGTGTATGAATGTGTATGGATAAATACACGATTGTAAGAGTATATATATATATATATATATATATGGGGTTAGACTGAATTTTGGCTAAGTGTTTTAGTGCAAGGCATTCTTGCTGTAACAACAAAGCAACGATTTAGGGTGCAGTCTCGCTGTAGCGAGAGGGTCTCACTGTAGCGAGAATCTGCAGAAACTAGGGTGTAATTTTCTCTGATATTTTCGCTGTAGTAATAGAGGGCATCGCTCCAGCGAGGCACCTCTCGCCGAGATATGATGAGGCAGAAGAATGAGGGAAAGAATTTGGAGTTCCACTGTGATGAGAACGGAATGATTAAGTTCCAGAACTGAGTGTGCATTCTCCAAGTGGATGAGTTGAAGCAAATGATACTGGAAAAAGCGCATAAAAGTAAGATAAGTTTTCACCTCGGTGCTATCAAAATGTATCAGAATCTTTGAAGGATCTTTTGGTGGAATGGAATGAAGAGAGATGTGGCTGAATATGTAGCTAGATGCTTGACTTGCCAGAAGGCGAAAGTCAAACACCAATGTCCACCCGAGTTGCTGCAACCGTTGGAGATCCCTGAATGGAAATGAGACAGTATTTCTATGCACTTTGTGTCTAGGTTGTCGAAGACCAGGAACAATCATGATGCCATTTGGGTGATAGTGGATCGGTTAACTAAGGCGACACACTCTCTCCTGATTAACATGAAGTATAAGTTAGAGAGGTTGGCGAACTTGCATGTGCCGGAGATAGACAGGTTGCCTGGAGTGCTAATGAGTGTGGTATCCGATAGAGACCCAAGGTTCACCTTGAAGTTTTGGAAGAGCCTACAGAGGGCGTTGGGCACTAAGCTGAAGCTTAGTTTGGCGTATCATCCGCAAACTGACGGTCAGACCGAGAGAACTATCCAATCCCTGGAGGACTTGTTGAGAGCTTGTGTACTCGAACAATAGGGAACTTAGGAACATTGCCTGCCATTGGTGGAGTTCACTTACAATAATAGCTATCATGCTAGTATTGGGATGGCACCATTCAAGGCCTTATGTAGGCGGAGGTGTAGGACTCCCCTAGGTTGGTATAAGGATAGAAAGGTGACTCTGTGTGCACCGGATATGATCCAGAAACAGAATGAGTAGATCAAGATGATCAAGGAGAAGATGAAGGAAGCACAAGATAGACAAAAGAGCTACTACAATAAGAGAATGAAACAATTGGAGTTTTAGGCAGGTGACCATGTGTTTTTGAAGGTCTTGTAACCAAAGTTGTGAGAGCTCTGAAATCTCAGAAGCTATCTCCTAAGTTCATTGGACCATTCAAAGTGCTGAGTAGAATTGGTCCTGCTGTGTATCGGATAGCGTTGCCTTCGAATCTCTCGAATCTACATCTGGTGTTCCATGTGTCACAACTCAGGCAATATGTTTCGGATCCTTTCCATGTGATCGACCTCAATCCGGTTCAAGTGAGAGAAGACTTGTCTTATGACATGTATCCGGTGAGGATAGCGGACCACTGTGTTAAGCAGCTGAAGGGCAAGAAAATCTCATTGGTGAAGGTGATATGGAACTCAAGTGATAAGGGTGATGCCACATGAGAAATGGAGAGTAGAATAAGAGGGTTATATTCGCTGTAGCAAGAATCCACAGAAACTAGGGTGCAGTTTTCTCTGATATTTTTACTGTCGCGAGCAAAAGGGTATTTGAAGGGGTTAGGGTTGGGGAAATTCATTTTCCCTCTTTCCTCTTCAAAATCTCTTCGATTCTCTCGATCCCAAACCCTATTTCATTGATTAAATTGCCTCCAAAACTATTCGTGAGTTAGATTGAAGGTTGGATTCTTGTTGGGGACGCTTGGAGGTGAGTTTTAATGGTTAAGGTTTCAGTTTCTCATCCCCATCCTCAGAATTCTCGGTTTTCCTGGGTTCTTATGGGGTTCTTCCATGTATTTAGGTCAAATTTCGTGTGGAGGAACACCTACATTGTTGATTTGGTGTGTGGGTCTTCATTTGAGGTAAGGGAGACTTTACCTTATCTCATTATGTTTAATTTACTGTTTATTTCATTAAATGTTGCAATGTGGTTGAGATAGAGAGTAGGAAATGCGTAATGTGATGGAAATTATTGTGTTTGGAGTGAAATTGTAAATTGATTGTGGGGTTGACATACCCTTGATTGAGAATGTGCGTGAGCATGTTGAGTACTGATGATTGAATAATGTAAATCTGGAAATGGAATGTTAAGATGTTGTGTGATGGAATAATGGCATAAGTGTTGTGTGATGTGAATGAATGTGGGTCGTATGCCGTGTGCTGTAAATAAATGTGGGCAATGTGTGTTGTATGCGAATATGAATATTGTGCGTAATTGAAAATGTGGGTGTGAATGAGGCGTATTGGACGTCGTTGTAATGATGCTATGAGTGGTTCACCGATACACTGAAGGTGTGGAAGATGGGGATGGTAGAAATATCTTGGAGAAAAGATAGTGGTGGTGACACCAACAGTGAGCGTGGGTGCACCACGAGCCACACACTCTCCTCCTGACTAGACCTCTGACCATTACCTTTATTGAGCGACCCGTGACTACCACGCAGTATCAGTGAAGCAAGGGTAACCGGCAACCATTCATGGTGTGAAACTGTGTTCATAGTGCCACAGTGAGCGTGGCTAGGTGCTGTAAGTCCACATGTGTGAAATGTTGGTGCAGTGAGTGCACCAGTTGTGTTTTGAATTAGAATAGATGATGAATGATGGTTGTGACTGAGATTGAGATGCTTGTATTGTGGATGCATGATTTAAAATATGATAGTAAATGTATAGTATTTAAGGTGAGTCTCTATGATTATATGTGTTGGATAGTGTAGAGTACTCACCCTTACATTTATTTGTCAAGTGACCAAGACGATTAGCATTGGACTCAGTGAAGGAAGGATGAACTGTTATAGGACTTAGATTGTATTTTGAAATTATGATGTAACTAAATTACTCCTGCTTGTAATCTTTTATTGTTTTGAATTGTTTTATGAAACTCTATGATGAGATCTTTTATTGAATGAAAATCGTATTAATCCTATTTTGCGAAATTATCACTTGGAAATTAATTTAAGGTGTTACACTAATCCTCATTGTCACTTAAAAGAGAATACATCTCCATCGGCTTGGACTTAGAATCAAAACTCTTATAGCTCTTTCAAAGGCTGTCTATTCCTCTTACACTAATACTAGTAGGGATCTCGTCATCGCTATCTCTCCAGCCAATGGGCAGTGGTGGTGAGCGGGATAGGGGCTAAGATGGTGGAGGTGAAGGGCAACGAATGGAAAGTCCTACCTCATCAAAGGCCGGTGGAGGTCTAGGTGGTAAAGGAGAGAGGCAAGGGCAAATGGAGGATTTGATCACTTCTATATCCTTCCAATGAACTAGTCCAGATACTGATGAAAGATATAATTCATGTAGTCCATGAATATTGTCAGAGCATTAGTCACGCTAAAAGGCATATCTAAGTACTTATAATGATCATAGCGAGTTCTAAAAGACACTTGGAAATATCTTTATTTGAATATGATGATAGTCATATTGTAGATAGATCTTTAAGAACATTGAAGCTTCTCACAATTGATTCATTTGATCATCTATTATGGAAAGATGATATTTATTCTTGATCGTCACTTTGTTCAGCTAGCGATAATCCATGCACATCCTCATACTTCCATATTTCTTTTTCACCATGTATAGGCGCTCCCAGGGTGATACACTTGGTCTCACTAATTCCTTCTGTAACAAGTCTTCTACTTGCCTTTTCACCTCAGCTAATTCTACTAATGACATCTGATATGGTGCAACAAAGACAAGACTCACTCTCGGAATGAGATTGATAATGAACACAATTTCTCTCTCTAATGTTAACCCAACTACATCATCTAGGAAAACTTTTACAAATTTGCTCACTACAAGTATATGCTGAATCTTCACAAACCTTTCCACCTCACAAGAAAATAGTACCATAAAAGCCTGGCATTGATCATGTTCCTTTAATCACCATTGCTTAGAAATCTAGAATTTTTTGGTGTACTAGCATTGAAAATCAGAGTTTTCTTTTTACAATCAAGAAAGACATGATTAGATGACAATCAATTCATTCCCAACATAATGTCAAGCTAAAAAAGTGGTAGAAAAATCAAATCTACCTAAAATTTCCTACCATGGATCATTACAAAATAACTCAAACATACATACGAGGCTATAAATGAATGTGTAGCACCAGATGTAACACCTTTTTTTTCATTTAGTTAATAAATTGATGATTGTTTGGTATTATATAGTGTTAGAGTGTATTGGAATGATTTAAGGATGTTTTGGTGGAAACCTGGTGCAGGGGATCCCGCTCAGGCGAGATAGATCTTACTCAAGCGAGACTGGATGCCCAGAACCACATGATTTGAGGGTAATTTCACTTAGGAGAGATTATTCTTGCTTAAGCAAGATAGGATAAATTCAGCCCAACTGTCACCTCGCTCAGGTTAGAGGTAATCTCCCTCAGGCGAGCTGAGTTGCTCAGGCGAGGAATCACAAGAAAAATGTCCAACTCTTTGGATGTTATCTCGCTCAGGTGAGCCTGACCTCTCTCAAGTAAGCTTATCAAGAAATGCTTGGCGAGGCCACTGTTTGGTGTTCTCACACAGCGAGCTGTATTTTGCTCAGGCGAGAATTACGTCACTCAAGCGAGATGCTCCTAGCTCAAGCGAGAGCGTGTAGGGCTAGGGGTATTTAAGAGATTTCTAATATGAAAATTTCATTTCATTCTAAACCTCACATTCTCTTCTTGTTTTCTCTGAACTCTCACTACCTTGTCTCTGATAAAACTCCTTCAAACTCTGATTGTAACACCCTCTTTTGTAACGTCCCTAATTTTATAATATTAATTATTGTTATTTATATAAATCTAAATGTACATTCATGTGTGTATTTTCAGATATATGTTGTGAATACGTATATATATATATATATATGTGTGTGTGTGTGTGTGTGTGTGTGTCTGTATCTTTGTATGCATGACTGGTTGGGCTTAAATGGGCTAAGTGCAGGGCGTATTACTGGGTTGTTCTCGCTACAGCGAGAGGGCCCTGGGAGAAGGATTGAAACTGTCACCTTCTCGCTGTAGCAAGAGACGTCTCGCTGTAGCAAGAAAGCGACAGTTTGGGGTGCATTTTTGGGGTGCAGTCTCGCTATAGCAAGAGGGTCTCGCTGTAGCGAGATTATGCAAAAATCAAAGTGCAATTTTCTCTGGTTTTTTCGCTATAAAGAGAGAGTGTGTCGCTGCAGCGAGGTATCTCGCTGTAGCAAGAGTGTCGCGACCAGAAAAGAATTTAAATGTGGTTAGGGTTCAGGGAGAGTAACTTATTGCTCTCCCTTCAAAATTCCTTGGATTCTCTCATTCTCAAACCCTTTTCCATCTATTAAGTTGCCTCCAAAGCCATTCGGGAGCTTGACTGAAGGTTGAATTCGTGTAGGAAACGCTTGGAGGTGAGTTTTAATGTTAGGGTTTCGATTTTACATCCCATTTCTCTATTTCCGTGATTTCCCTGGGTTCTCATGGAGTTTCTCCATGTGTTTAGGACGAAATCTGTGAGGGAGAGTACTTCTTGGTGGATTTAGCGTGTGGGACGTCAATCCGAGGTAAGGGGGACTCTACCCTACTCTTTGTATGTGATTTACCGTTATTTAGTTGAATATTGTGATGTGGCTGACTAGAGAATAGGAAATTACTGTGAAATATGATGTGGGTCATGTGTTGTGATATATGAATATTATGTGTATGGATGAGAGAATATGTGGTTGATGGAATTTTGCTATGTATTGCGGTGTGTGAACAAATGTGGGTCTGAGGGCCGTGTAATATAGATGAATGTTGGCTATGTGTCGTGTAATGTGAAATGAATATGGTCCTAGTGCCATGTATTTGAATGCAATGTGGGTTGTGTGCCGTGTGTAAGCATGATTATTGCATGCGTGAATGGAATATGTGTGAATGGGCGTGTTAGAGCCGTTATAATGTGCTGTGAATGGTTCAGCGATATACTGGGGGTGTGGGAGATGAGGACGGTAGAAATACCTTAGAGAAGAGGGAGTGGTGGTGACATTGACTGTGGAACAGGTGCACCACGGGCCACACACTCTCTTTCTGACTAGACCTCTAACCATTACCTTTACTGAGCGATCCATGACTGCCCACGTGGTATCTATGAGGTGGGGGTAACCGGCAACCATTCATGGTGTAAATTTGTGATCATAGTGCTGCAATGAATGTGGCTGGCGTGCATATGCATTGGGTTTATGTGAATGTGGCTGGCGTGCATATGCATTGGGTTTATGAATTATACTTATGGATGTGAAATGCTGCTTGTGTTTGTGCTTGGTTAATGTATTGGAAATGTTCTAGAGGCGAGACTCTATGTTGACTATGTGTTTTGGGTCGTGTAGAGTACTTACCCTTACATTCATTTTTCAGTTAACCAAGACGATCAGCACTGGGCTCAGTGAAGGGACGGATGGATTGCTATAGGACTTAGATTTTATTTTGAAAACGTTGTAATTGAACTAGTCCTGCAGCGGTTATTTGATATTAACTTGTAACCCTTCACTTATTTTGAAATCTTTTATGAAAATTTGGTTATCCAATTTGCAAAATCATTATTTAATTAAAATTAAAATTATGGTGTTACATCTTTTTCATTATTCAATAAATGATGCTTTGTTTAATATTAAGTAGTATTAGAATGCGTTTAGAAGTGGATTATGGGGGTTTTGGAAGAAGTCTGGTGCAGGGAGTCTTGCTCAAGCGAGACTGAGTGTCCATAACCACAAGATTTCAAGGCATGGGCTAACCGACGACTATTTACCTAGTTGAGTAAGACTTCAAGAAATGTTAGAGTGCGTATTGGAAGGAGAAAATTGAATAACTTATAACAAATTGTTGAGTTGTGTATATGTGATTATGTTGGTAATGTGAATTAGTTGTGGAAATAAATGTTTTCTTTATATTATAACTGTGATTTTTATGATGTAATGATTTATGAATGATAGAATAGATGCTTATCCTTACTGATATTTTCAGGAAAACAAGATGACAACACCTCAAGAAAAGATTAGGTTGGTAGATAGCTCCATACAATGTAGGCTTAATTATGTATTTAATGAATACCAAAGAATATGCCATTTTAAGTTAGTCGTACATGTTAATGATATACCTAGGAATATTATTATGTTGGAGATGGAACTATATTATAGCATTCCTTTTGATTTCTTATAAGTAGAATCCATCATACTTTATGTATATATATATTTATAGATATACGGTTAGGATCCTAGCAGGCTTAACGTATTTATTCACATACTATAATCATGACCATCTTGGAAAGCCAACTCGAGTTACCAGTGAGCAAGTCACGAGTGTTGAGATTACAACCAACTCGGGAGATTTATATCTCAGATCAGATGATGACCTCGATTCAGAGGATTTAGTGAAGATAGAAGGATGGCATAGAGATGACTAGCATTAAATCCTCTTTGGATATATTTTAGGATTGCTCTGGAGCTTAAATTGTTTTTATGATGTAATTATTTTGGTTGTGTAGTTATTTTCTTAAGTCCCACATATTTTGACAAAGAGTTTATAAATTTTTATACTTGATATATATAATACATGTTCAGTATCTAGATTTGAAAATTTGTTTCTGGTATATTATGATAATTAAATTTAATGTTATTTAATTAATATTGCATGATTGGCAAAATTTGTAAATGATATTTACAAAAACATATGTTTTTTTTACTCGTATTTACAATGCTTGCCATATACAAAAATTCTTATTTTATTCTGAGTTTATACAAATAAAATAAGCAATTTTAAGACTAAAAAATTTAAGATGTTACACCAGAGTCAAACATAACATTAATAAGTTTGTTTTTCATGATGCATTTACCTTGAATAAGATCAACTGATCTTGATACTTCAAATCCACTCATGGCAAATACTCTGCCTTTGCACATTAGGTTTTGATCCACTCGTACTTTTGGATGCATACTTACAACCTTCCACATGCACTTCCATCCCTCTAAGGTGCAAACTAGCAAGCATATGTTGGATGTCTTGTCTTTCCATAATGGTCACACGTCACAGGTGATTTTGAATAATTCTTCACCATATGAAGCCTTCTACATTAAAAATATTTCATTGGACCCCGAGAAAAATTGTAGTTGTTATTGTTGTTGTTATAAGATGTCATTCCACTCGCTTGAGATTGAGTTGTACTCGAGTATGACCCTCTTTGAAGTCTGTCTTGTTTCCTGGTCCTCCAATTCTATTATCTACCGACTTTCCTTTTCAAGCTAGCTTCATAATTTTTGCACTTGCTCACCAGCGTTGGCAGATCCATCAATTGGAAAATATTGACTACAATGTGAATGCTCACCCCTAGTCTATTCTTGAATTAGGCGCACAAGTCTTCACCACCGTCCTCATGCTAGAAATAGGGCCATTATTTCATCAGCTCATGAAATTTGGTAGCATATTCTCCTACCAATATATCTTCTTACTTCAATTTAAGGAATTCTCTTGCCTTTCACTTTTTCAAATCCCTTGGAAAATATTTTTTCAAAAAGCTTGCTTTGAATGCTTCCTAATCAATGTATCCATCTTCTTGTGGTAAGGTTTAACTAGCAAACCTCCACAGTCCTCAACTTCTCTAGTCAACATGTAAGTGCCATACATCACCTTATGTTCTTCATGGCAGCCCAACGCATTGAAAATCTTTTCTATATCAATAATCTACCCTGGGCTCCTTCTAAATCAAATTTTCCTTCAAACTTCAGAGGATTATGCTTAGTGAATAATGAGAGTCATGATATTCAACAGTTTAACATCCCGATTATGTACTAAGGTCTCTATTACTTGTGTCAAATACATATACATATGCACACTCAAGTCATACAACTCACACAAATCTCTATTTGGAATATCAAATAGGTCATACTAGCAAACAATCATCTCATATTCTTGTAAAACAAGAATATAGGAATACACATCACAAACGAACTAGTTTCATACCCCAATCTGGCTAGGATGAACTACTCTAATACCACTAAATTGTAACACTCTTAATTGCTAAATTTGTCTCTGTAATTAGTAAGAAATTTAAATTTTTAATTAATTTATTAATTGATTCTTTCTCAATCGTGATACAAGAAAATTTAGCAAAATTCTAAAATTTTTATTTCTCACCATTCAATCTGCAAGAAGTTTAGTAATGCTCATAATGAAGGAATTTAAAATATAATCATATGGTTCTCATTACAACACAATTTGCTAAATAAAATGAAATTTGAACAACGGTAAATAATTAACATATTTGATATTACATAAATATATATGAGTTTAATATATATAAAAAAATACATCAAATCCTAATGAGTAGATTACTCCCACACCAAAAATCGTGAGAATATGATCGTGGCCTCGATCAGTCTTCATCAAATCAGCCTTCTATTTCTTCCATCTATTCTTGTGTCAGGTCTTCATCATAATGGTCTCCAATATCAATTGTGACTTCTATGCTGATTATCTGCTCTTAAGTAAAACTTATCGGTATTCCCAAATAGTAGTGGTCATGGAAGGTATATACATAGATCACTGCAATTAGTGTTCTAACCATCCTTCCATATACATACAAACTGAGGGTGTGACAGATCCTACCACTAGTAGGGTAAACAAAGGGAATATTGTACTCTATTGTGATCTCTACAGAAAATATCTCTTCTGATCCATGCTCACTAGCTATAATAAATTGAGTGGCAACCTCTGCCATATCCTAAATTTATTATTTAGCCTACTTTCAAAACTCCACTCAGTCAACCTAATTGGTCTCTGAAGGGTGGTCATTCTTATTTTTTGAAAATGTAAGTAAGGATGAGTCTTCTCTTCATCTCTAAATCATAACCAAAATAATCAATTTAAATTTTTACAACAACAAACACAATAACAAACATATCAGCAATATCCTAACATGGGTACTATAACCACCAAACAATGCAATATGTCATTCTCTTTTCATGTACACACTTCTTCGTGTACTGTGATCATAGTTAATCGTTTCCTCTTGGATTTCATAAAGTCTTACACATGTTAGTGAATAGTTGCCAGTTAGCCCATGCATATGAATACAACACATATAATACTAGGCTTATTAGTCAAAGTACAGTCAGAGCATTAGTCAGAAAATAAGTGTATTGTCTGTGATGCTTTTGCTTTTATTACATTTCGCGCAACCATGAATAATATTCGTCACCTGTATTTCTCCCAAATTTCCAAAATCGGCTCCATCTTCCATACCCTCGATTTATCTTTGTAAATATCCACACTAATTTCTTTCATCATCATATTGGTTGATAATACATTTTTCCTTCATTTATTTCTCATCATTCAATTAAACAAATTATGCCGAAGGTTGAACACCTTCGGACTCAACTCAAATCGTGTATTTTTAATCAACTATATATCATCCATTCAATGATCAATAAAACATGCATAATCTAGTTCATTAATTCAAAGAATCCATTTTAAAACTTATATTTCTAAGATAGATGCATGTAACTACTCATAGAAGTAAAGAGTATATATTTATATATATATATATATATATATATATATATATATATTCACCCTCATCATATAGGTATAGCTTTATTGATGGGACAGAACTTGATTCACCTTGAATGGATGATTCACATAGAAGTTTTGCGTAGAAGATGTCTGAAAAATCAAGTTCTTCCTAAGCACTACAAAGTAGAGTAACTTTTGAGTAAAAAAAAAAATGAAGAAATAGAAGTGAGATTGGAAGCCGGACATGATAATTTTTCATCATCCGGCTCGAGCACGAATCAAACATTTCGAATGTATCCATAGAAAAAATGCATATGTTATCCACACATATAGAAAGATTCCATGTAAGAAAATAAACCTTATTAAAACTTACTAGAAGTCGAAAGGAAAGGATGTCCAAGCTTGGATTTAAGAGAGGTTTTGAAGTGTACAGGTATCTTAACTATGGAAGGGAGTGAGAGAAGTGAAAATGAGATAAGAATGGTTACTTTTCTTATAATCTAAGTTTCAAAATGTCAAAGTTATTTCAATACCCCCCATATTCTAGGATTTTCACTTGAGTGAGATCATTATCGCTTAAGTGATAACTTTTCTCACTTGAATGAGACCATTCTTGTTTGAGCGAAAAATTAGACAAAAACTTCTATACATTTGTTGATATTTTTGCTTGAGCAAAAACCCTCTAGAAAGATCATATTTTGTTGCCCATTCTTGCTTGAGCGAGACTTTTCTCGCTTGAGTGAGAGAGTACAGAGTCACAATCTTTATCCATTCTCGCTTGAACGAGACATTTCGCACTTAACCTAGAAATAATGAAATTTTTTTTTATAGAGCTCTTCCAATTTGAAAATAAATTGCAATAAAAAATTAGAGTGTTACATAAGACAATCATGATAGTTCTCATCAATACAAACTCACAGCCCTAGATATAATAGAGGCAGTTTATATGACTGTAACATAACCACATGTAAATTGTAATGCTTCATCATATATGATGCAATTAAATTATAAATTTATGTTCTCTTGAGGTTGAATAATGTAATGTATGGATCTCCCAATTATACTCCAACTTTCATTCAACATAATTGTCATAGGTAATCAAAGTACGTCATTTCCTACTCAATAAAAGCATAATTAGTTTATAAATAATTTGTTAGCATCCCACGCATTTAGTGTGTCATTTAGGAATGGACTTGCCATGACCCGGTGATGGGTGCATTCATTAGGATTAATAAGGGTTTGTCGATGACATGACTCGATTGCTATGAGCTACTTTACACCATTGAGTCATCCCCCTTTTACCATCCTAAGGTTCTCTTAGAACCTATACACATGCATCCCAAAATTGTGATAAATTGTAGTCTTGACTACTTTCTTCCTCACATGTTATGATGCATAGAAATATTTATTCATTCTTATAATTAAAGTACATCTTAATCCAATCACAATTTCCTTACTCTTCATGTTCATATAACAGTTTAAGAACAGTACCCCATATTTGATCACTTAAGGATACATCTTTCCTTTAACAACATAGAAACATGATTTTTCCTTATTTTAACTAGTTATGTTTATGTTCTAATTCATGTCTTTTGTCATCTCTTTGTTGCACTCATTTATGGTCTAGGGTTTTGTTTGTATGAAAGGGCTTTTAGCCTTAGTTACCTCTTGATTACTCGTGTCCTATTAGTATTACTAGGTTATTTGTTTTATAGTTTCACTTACTTCTGCTTTTCTTGTTACTTCCTACTTTCATTCAATCTCTATACTTAGGACTTAGCTATCTCTTAGCTTTCTAATGCCTCTCAATTTCTCCTTTCTTTATGCATCCCTAGTAATTTCTTAAGTCTAAATGATTATCCTAGTGTCTAGTTAATTATCCATTAACATAGTTTAGTCTTTTTCTCTCACACTTTTTTCTCGATTTTTCCTCTTGTCATTCACAATTTACCTTAATTTAAGTTTAAGTTTTCCTACTCAATGGTTTTAAAGCTTTATTATGCTCTAAGGCTATGTCCCCCTATTGTTTAACATATACTTATATCTCTCTTATTTCTTGCACACTAAGAATCTTATGAGGTTAAAACTGAAAAGAATTTACACTAATTAGATGTTCTTATTCTTTGTCATTAAATGGCAGAATTAGACACATAGTGACACATATCAAAATACACGCATACACCAGGATCTCATACAATTATTTCTCCTACTAAAAGAACAACATCACCACTTCCACACACATCTAGATCACTTATACAACATATCATAATTTAGCACAAGTTCACAAAATATCATGACATAGAATACTCAAATCAAAGAAACCCTTTTCACATAGCATCAAGCAAATTTTGAACAATACTTTGGTCCATCACATTCTTGCCTTATTAAGATTAGACAGATATTTAACAAGCAAACAGACAAATCAAGAAATATACACACATTTTAGTTGACATGCTTATTGCCCAACATGATAAAATGTTACATCCTTTCTAGAATAAGGTCAGTTAAGAGCATTATAGAAGAGAAAAAAAAATGAGATGAATGCTTCATTCACCTACTATGATACAAAACTAGAGAAATATAATAAATTTTTTAGACAGTGATTCATGTTTAACACAAGATTAAGGCCATTATGGTTTCAAAATGTACATTATAGTACAGGTTCAATCAATATTTGCAAAAGTTTTAGTTCAAACTAGGGTATTAGAATCTCAAAATGGGACAAGGTTATCCTTAGTTCAAGCAGCTTATTATGCTCACTCAACGATAAAATATATTCATGTACATATACTATTTTTTTTATTACTAATCTAGACAATCTACACTTCAAGATAAGAGATTATTAGATTTTCCTTCTTATGCAAAATCACAAAACTAGTAAAGTACAACCAATGAACATGCACGAAAAAATAAGAAGTTTCATCTTTCAAACCATGATATTTTAATAAAATTAAAATACTACTTTAATAATGTAAGTTAAAAAATTATATAGCCTAAAATCATGATATTTTTAAAATATATAAAGTTTTTAAGTAAAATTGAAATACTTTAGCTAGTAAATATGTAAAATAAAAAAAATTGTACTAATTTAAATTAATAATATTTTAAAATAATTGAATTTAAATAAAGAAAATAAATAACTTCTTACTTTATACTTCTTCGTTATTTTTATGTTTAATATGGATGAGTTTTTAAATAAAAACAATAAAATCATATAAATACATTATGATATTTTTAACAATTTATTTTATAATTCTTTAATCAGATTTTTAAGGTTTTGATCAGTATTTTTTAGAAAAATAATATTTAAAATTTTAATAACGATATTGTTGTATAATTCTACATGTACCACTAGAAATTGATTAAAATTGTAGGGAAGACAACGAAGATTCTAGTTATGGCCGCCCCAGCTGTGACGAGTTTGCTTTCAAAGATCACATTTCTTATCTCCAGTATTTCACATTGCCTCAAACTGTACAGTGGGAGTGAATGTTGTTAAATTAGATAAAATCTCATCAGTAATAAAATTAAAGTTCATTATAATTGATTTTTATACCATTTTAATTATACAAATTAAAATAAATTATAATTAATTTTTATATAATAATAAACTTAATTATAATCAACTTTAATAAAGAGTAAAAAATAAATTTAAAATAATTAAAAATATGTATTTTTTATGTAAAAATTGATTAAATTAACTTCTATATATATAAAAAATTAAAATATTTATGTAAAACTTTTTAAATTAAAATATATACAATATACAATTTTTTATTCTATTTACATGAAATATCCTATATTATAAGCTTAAACAAGGGAAAAAAATATTTATAGTCTAACAAAATTATATATTTATAATTTTTAATAATTAAATAAATAATTTAATAATTTGAATGAATTGTTAATTTTTTTTAAATGTATACTTAAATTGAATTAAAAACTTTATTTAATATTAAAAAAAGTACTATTAATTTTTAATAATATAAAAGATAAAATTTTAAATATAAGTATTTATAAATTCATATGGCGTTCGTTGGGGAATGCTTTGGTTGGCGTTCTGCTCCAATGGGGCTTCACCCTCCGAGCCTGACATGGTCATCTTCTATCTCCACACCCATCACTTCTTCAACGAAGCACAACGCTCCAAAGCCACGCCTTTGTTTTCGCGTGGAATCGTTGAAGAGGAGCTCGAAACCTACCTCTCTGGATCTCCTAAAGGATCCCAAGAAGGATCTCTCTCGCATTCTCCGAACCGAATCCGCAATTAGAGGCGTCGAGAACAAAGTCAAGTCCTGGAAGCACAAACAGATCTGGCCCAAGTCCATTCTCGAAGCTTTGGATGACGCCATCAAAGCGGGTCGATGGAAGCCCGCTCTCGAGGCCCGTCCTTTCTCTTATTTCATTTACATGTATAATATTTGGATTGAGAGCAACGCAGTGATTTATTGATTTCTTTTATAAGTGAAACCGTGGTATATTGACTGAATTTGGTAGAAAGCTGAAAGGAGTATGTCAAGTGTGAAATTCTGTTATGAACATTGGGGAGTGTTTTAAATATGAACGTTATATCATGTGATGCTTTTGTTTTTCCTGTTCAATTTGCCATTTTGGTTGTCATGCTTAAAAGTTTTCAAATGGATATGGTTTGGGTAAGTTAGTAAAATCTTGCATTTGAGAGAAAATGTTGTTTTGCTTGTTCTCCTAGTGCTTCTGGCCTTACTTCATGCAAAGATAAACTTGTTTTGCAAAACCAGGCGACACTTGGAAGCATGTCATAGTCTGTGTGAATGTTAAACGTGACTGGATTTTTTTACTTTTAGGCTGAGAGACATGACTAGAAGGGATTTTAGGATTAGCTTTTGCCTTCAGTTGTGTCTGAAATATGACTTGTTCCCTTTTTCAGATTTTTGCACTTCTTCGTAAGCAAAACTGGTATGAACCAAGATGCCGAACATATGCAAAGCTTTTGATGATGCTCGGGAAGTGCAGGCAGCCTGAAGAGGCTTCTTTGCTCTTTGAGATCATGTTGTCTGAAGGTCTTAAACCTACTGTTGATGTCTTCACTGCTCTTGTAAGTGCTTACGGTCAAAGTGGTCGTCTTGATCAGGCATTTTCTACTGTAGAAGATATGAAATCAGTTGTTGAGTGCAAACCAGACGTATATACGTATTCTATTCTTATCAGTTGCTGTGCAAAATTTCATCGTTTTGATTTAATTGAACGTGTTCTTGTGGAGATGTCATATCTGGGCATCCAGTGTAACAGTGTGACATATAATTCTATAATTGATGGATATGGTAAGGCTGGCATGTTTGAACACATGGAAAAATTGTTGAATGGTATGATTGAAAATGGGAAATGCCACCCAGATGTTTTCACGCTGAATTCTTTCATTGGAGCATATGGTAATGGTGTGCAAATTGATAAGATGGAAAAGTGGTATGATGAATTTCAGCTAATGGGCATTATGCCAGACATAACAACATTTAACATGATGATAAAATCCTATGGCAAAGCAGGCATGTATAAGAAGATGAAGTCTGTTATGGATTTCATGGAGAAGAGATTTTTCACTCCAACAATCATAACATATAATACTGTTATTGAGGTGTTTGGCAAAGCTGGAGAGATTGAGAAGATGAATGAACACTTTTTGAAAATGAAGCATCTAGGAGTAAAACCAAATTCTAGAACTTATTGCTCACTTGTCAATGCATATAGCAAAGCTCTGCGAATTGATAAAGTTGACTCAATCATGAGACATGTAGAAAATTCTGATGTAGTATTGGATACTCCCTTCTTTAATTGCATAATTAATGCTTATGGTCAGGCTGGTGACTTAAAAAAGATGGCAGAGTTATTCATGGCTATGAAAGAAAGAAAATGCGAGCCTGATACCATCACTTTTGCTTGCATGATTCAGGCTTATAAAACCCATGGCCTGACTGAAGCTGCCCAAAGGTTGGAAAACATAATGATTTCTGCCAAAGATAACATAGGTATGTTGCAATTTGTTTTTACTTGTTCTTTGATGCCTTTCAATGTTTTATTTGTTTTGGTCCTATTGTGCATGGTAGAGAACACCCATTAGTAGTTTGTTTATATAGATTACCTAGTTTTTGATTAATTAGTTAATTAGTGGGCTTGTTAGTTAGTTAGGTGAATGAGTTTGAATATGGCATGTTGCCTATAAATAAGAGGAGTTGAGAGGAAGATTTTATTAGGTGATTTGAGAGGAAATGTAGTTTGTTGTGGGAGAGCTCAAGCCTCTCGAAAGTCTTGATAATCAACAACAACAAGTCTTATCCCTCATCAGTCAAAAATCAAATTTTCAGAAAATTAGTAAATCAAAAAGTCTTTTTTAAAAACTTCGTCCAAAGTTCTTTTGGGTTCCCCTTTTTATCAGATTAAGAGTCATGCAATCCACTCTCTTTATTAATGTTTCTAAAGATCTTTTCTGCACAAACTGAACTACTTTAGACAATTTTCAGTATATTATTCCGTATCTTATCCTTTCTCGTGTGTCTACTCATCTACCTTAGCATGTTCATTTCTATCATTCTCACTTTCTTCTCATGTTGTTCCTTTAAGACACAACATTCGTTGCCATATAGGATAGCTAGTTATATTGCAGTATGGTAAAACTCTTCTTTCAATTTGATAGATACTTTACGGTTGCAAATAACTATTGATTCCTTTCTTCATTTTAACCACTTAATTTGTATTTTGTAAGTAACATATTTATTGATTTTTCCATCATTCTATATAGTCAATCCTAAGTACCTAAATTTGAAAACTTATGATAATAATATTATCTTCAATTTTAACTTTCAATTCATATTTCTCATATTGTTTTTTTACTAAACCTACAATGCATATACTGTCTTACTTTTACTCAAGCAAAAACTTTTAAATTCTAAAGTCTTCCTTTGTAATTCAAATTTAGCATTAACTTCTTTTGAATCTCCAACCCACATCATCTACAAAAGGCATGCAGCGAGCGATAATTTTTTGTATATCACTTGCAAGTACATCTAAGACTAGATTAAACAAGAGCTTAAAGCGGAGCCTTGATGTAAACCTGTTCCTATTAAGAAGTTCGTAGATACATCTTCAGAAGTTTTCACACATGTAGTTACCCCTTCATACATGTCTTGTATAGCCTGAATATATGTTATGCGTACCCCTTTCTTTTCTGAAATTTTTCATAATACTTCTCTTGATACTTGATCATGTCTTTTCTAAGTTAATAAAAACTATATGTAAGTCCTTTTCTTTGTAACGATACTGTTGTATCACTTTTTGTAAAAAATATATAGCTTCTGTCGTAAACTTTTTTGGTATGAAACCAAATTGATTTTCTGTAATCTTAGTTTCTTGTCATATTCTATGTTCAATCACTTTTTTCCACAACTTCATAGCATGACTCATAAGTTTAATCCTTTTATAATTTGCACAATTTTGAAGATCATCACCCTTGTTCTTTTATATAAGAATCAAATTGTTCTTCCTCTTTTTATCTGACAAATTTTTAGATATCAAAATGTCGGTAAAGAGCTTAGTGAGTTACTCTAGTTTTTGTTTTTTCAAACTTTTCTAAACTTCCATAGGGATATTTATCAGGGCCAACTGTTTTACAATTATCCATACTCTTAAGAGTCTTAAGAGTTTCTTTTACTTTTCCAACTTGAATCTTAAAGTAATATACCAAATTTAGATAATTCATTTTGCACTTCTAATCCTACTATATCTTCATTTATTCTGTCCATTGTTAAAAAGTTTATGGAAATATTTCTCCCATTTGTCCTTGATGCTTTAATCTGAAACCAAAATTTTTCTTTTTTTTCATCCTTAATACATCTAATTTAATCCAAATCTTTAGATTTTCTTTCTCTACCTCTAGCATGTTTATAAATCTTTTTTCCCACCATTCTTTGTCCCATGATCTTGATAGAACCCTCAAAAGTCTTAAAACATACTTCACTCACTGCTTTTCTTGTCTCTTTTCTTGCATTCCGATATCTAGGCCAATTTTCAGCATTATTTTTTGTATACGAAGTTTTGAAACTCATCCTCTTCTCTCTAATCTTCTCTTGTACACTTTCATTATACCACCATAAATTCCTTGTCTTTAGGTCAAAACCTTTTGATTCACCTAAAATTTTCTTAACAACTTTCGTGACCTTTGTAACCATATTATCCCAAATGATGTTGGCACTACCTTGTGTTGCCCAACTATCCTCTTTTACTAAATGCTTCTAAAAGCCCAACTGTTTCTCACCTTTAAGTAGCCCTTACTTAATTCTTGGAATACTAAATTGTTAAATTCTCTGTTTACTAGTCTTAAAATAATTATTAGTCTTAGAGCGAACATCAAGGACCAAGACCCTGTGTTGTGTAGTAAAGCGCTCTCCTAAAATCACTTTACAATCTTTGCAAATTCCTTTGTCTAGATTCCTCACCAAGAAAAAGTCAATTTGCAACCTTGAAACTCTGCTCTTAAAAGTGATAAGATGTTTCACCTACCTTTTAAAACAAATGTTCATAATCTTAAAATCGTAGGACATTGAGAAATCAAGGATAAATATTCCTTCCTCATTTAACTCTTAAAAACCAAAACCACCATGGGCCCTTGAAAGTCTTGGTAATCATTTGCATTATTTTCTCTTAATAGAATTAGAAGCTTTTCTTTCTACAATTCTGATCTAGTTTTATCAACTGGTATCCGAATTCCAATCTTTGAGCTGTGAGTATTGAGTTCTTGAAGAAGATTCCAACCATTTGATGGAAAGGAGGCCAATTGGTGGGCTGATCCAGGTTGAGCAGTATTTTGAAGCCACTAGAATGCATGAGGAAGAGAAGCTATCAAAGGCAGCAAAGGCTCTGAGAGGTGATGCTCTCAACTGGTGGCTAGCATCAAAATGTTGCTACCAATATGCAGACTAGTGAACATTTATGAAGGCATTGATGTCCACCAATATGCTCTCAACCCCTTTTCTTATTCATAGGCAACATGCCATATTCACACTAACTAACTAACCCACTCATATAACTAACTAACTACTTGATAACTAAGGTTTTGTTTGGGAGTTAATTTTAGGACGCAAGGAATAAACTTATTTGATGATCCCTTGTTTGAGATTTTTTAAATGAGAGGGGGAGTTTTGATATAACCTTCAAAATCCTCCTAAACTCATGTTTTTAAGTTCCCTTAAATTGATGGATTTTTTATTTTATTTTTTTATTAACCCTTCTTTTTCCTCCCTTACCTCTCAAACCCTTCCCTTCTGTTAGGATGTGTAATGAGAGTGAATAAGGACAGTTATTAGTTAATAGTTAGTTGCACTAATTAGTTGAATAAGGACAGTTATTAGTTATTAGTTAGTTGCACTAATTAGTTAGGACAGTAACTATAAATAGGAGAAATTATAATTTATAGAAGTGAAAGGAAAGATCCTTTAATAGGAACAGATGACAGAGCAAAAAATTATGATCAAACGACAGTACTATATAATATTGAATGCGTATGAATGAGCAAAAATGCTTTACAATATTTTCATATCTTTTCCAGAGTCAGTGACTCCTCCAGAGACTATCTCTCCTCTAACTAACTCACCACCAACATCCCTCTCCCAATACAATCTCTCCCCTTATATTCTCCCCCCATAACAAGTCATACCCTTCTAACTAACTAATCATTAGTTGAAGGGCCCACCTTCTTCCTCCTTGTGTAAACCTACCACACCATGGGCCTTACTAACTCTCCTTCTGCAGGCCCATCACTCTCTTTTATACTACTGCCCCTACTCAGTATCCTGTCATCCTTGGTGAAGGGGAAACCCTTGGTAATAATTTATTCTTCATTTTCTATTCTGTTTTGCAATAAAGTTCTATTTCTTTAATTTTTCTCTAGTTTCCATTTTTTTCCTTTGGGTTTCCAACATCTTTGCTCTCCCTCCAAACTCCCAAACAAAATCGAAGTAATCTATTTAAACAAACAAACTCCTAATTGAGGTTACCTAATAATACTTCCCTCTCTGAAGTTTCACCTTGTCCTTAATCTGAAGGATTTCATAACTGCAGCAGGGTCCCAATGTCTAAAGAGTAACAATTGACTGTCTCCTTACCCCTTCATTAGAGATGCAACAGTAGCATAAGTTCCCCCATCAAACACAAATGAGCCATGGCCAGTGACACCTTTTGAATTTTGTCTCATCCCCATAATTTCTTCAAAAGCACCAATTGTACAGCCAAACATAGTAACTATATTGCATATTCCCTTCCCCCTCTTGCTGCTGCTGTACTTACAGGACCTTCATTCTGCTTTTGTATTTCATCTATCGGTTTTACACATCCCAACAACAACACAACATAGGCAAGGTTTGTTGTATTCTTTATCTGGATTTCAGTAGTGACATGGCCATTAACCCTCAACCTCATATAAATTCCACCTATCCTAGGAACTTCGAATCTTGTCATTGCTCCCTTCTCCTCACTAGTTATGCTTTGGCCATGAAATTGTGGAATGATGATTTGATCAGCTTTCATCTCCATCACTGGAGTAATCTTGGCCTCCACACATGCACCACAGTCCGGTGGTTCACATAGTGGCTAGCTTGTCCGCCCCACTTGAGATGCACCATTTTGTTACAGCTGTTGACCCACCCCACTTCACAGGAGAAATTGAATCACGTGGATTTGGTAGAGGCAGTGGGTACTGGGCTGTTCAACTGCCCAGACCTGAACCCTCCATTGTTGTCACAGATCAGTCCCAGGCTCTCTGCTCATGCCAAAGATAGGGCTTCCCTCAATCTTTGCTACTTCTTTGCAACCCAGAGAAAGACCCTCCCTTTTTCATCTCTGCAACTGTGGTTCTTGATCTCAAGAACTTCATTTTTACTTTAGTTTTCTGATTCTTTTTCCAAAATGTTGTAGGGTTGTTTTTGTTGGGCTTCTCCCAATTATTGTAGCTTTTTATGTGTCATTTCTTGTACTTGAGCAGCTGGTTCTATTTTCTCCAAGCCTTCATCTTCTGTTCTGTTTTCTTGCACCCCATGAATTGTCATCCTTTTCTGTTAATAGAAACTTCTTTCTACAATTCTGATCTAGTTCTATCACATTCCTTGGTGTCTGATTGTATGCACCTTTTGAGGCTAGACAAGCCTTTTTATCCTTTCCTTCTATCAATATTTTCTTAGCTTCTGTAGTTCCCTTTGTGATCATCACATAGGATAGGAGCCAGCGAGCCATCAATACAACCTGCATTTAACTGCATCACTCTTTCCACGGTGCCCCAAGCTTCTTCTCTTAATGTTGTTATAATCCAGTGCGATTATGATATATCTTTGATGTAGTAGTTTTTGGTTCTACTGTTTTGGCTTGCACCTCCACGTGCAGGTCAGCTATGTTGATTAATACTAGATGTCGAACCAAGTTTTTAGAAAAACCATTTAGAGCTAGTATATATTTTTCTTATTTGAGTTTCTGTCCTCAAATTTTTTTTGTTATACCTCTATCCTTCTATTACTATTATTTCTTTCATTTATTTTGCTCAATGGAACCTCTATTCGTTTTCTTATTGCATGACCAAACCACCTTCAACTCACATTATCCTTTTTCCCAATTTTGGGTCTGTGGGAATAATTTGGGCTTGGGTTTAGACTCGGGTGACCCAACAGTTGGGTTAATTTTTTGTTTGGGTTGGTTTTTCAGCTCACATAAAATTAGGCGTGAGCTTGGTTTTTGAGAGATGACCTAGTTCAACTTTGTAAAATTTGATGTCTACTGAGTCATTGCATCGATAATTTATGTTGGAATGGAAGTATATTCTTTTTAACGGGTTGTATAATAGCTGTTAATAATTAGGATTTGATTTGTTTACTTTTGTAGTTTGCTGAAATTAGAGATTATATAACATGTTTTATACATCTAATCATATTGATGATATCCTTCAGCAGTTTATATATTTTTTCTCTCTTTTGGTGATGTTAAGGGTGGAAAATGGAATCGTTTGGATAAATTTTGAATTGGATTATAATCAATGGGTAAAAAACAAAGCACTAGTTCATTTATGATCCATTAATTCATTACAAGAGTATCAGAAAAATCTAATCCATTTAATAAAAACCATCCAACCTGTCCATTAATAATTTTTTATGGATGGATATCCAACCCATCCATTAAAAGTATATTGTGTAATATATAAGTTAAAAATATAATTTTCTATTAGCAAGGGCAATAGTCCCCCTCCTAGGACGGCAGACCATTTGGTTCTCTTTGTCTTCATATAATTACCTTTTTTCTGCATAGTAATGCCTCTGAGTTTTTCTTTTCCCATGAGTAATTTATTTATCAGCTACACATGACACACCTTACCAAATGTTTGATCAACAGGCACTGAGTTAATTGGATGCTACGACGGTTAATTGTGATTCAAGACTTTCACAATTCTAAATATTTTCTATAGTAATCCTGACTTGGAAAGCTTTGAGAACTTTAGCAGGTAAACATCGAATCTTCATACCTACATGATTATTCTTAATAAAGTCATTGTCAATTTAGAATTCATTTGCTATATTATGTTCAGGAGATAGCTTCTTACTTTTATGCATAGTAGTTGTATAAAAAAAATATAAATTATTTAAATGTAAGTGATACATTCATGTGTTATACTGTGCCTATTATTCTTTGATACATATATGAATTGAATGAAATCCTTTCAAATGAGGATTTTTGACAAGTTCTATTTCTGAAGATGTAATTGCATTTGATTAAGATATTCTGTAATAGCATAGCTCTCATTGAATTCTCTCTTTCATTCTTACAGTTCCTTTACATTCTACTATGCAAAAATTCATTTTAAAGATAGAAACCTATTGAAGCTGATAGTACTCTGAAGTCTTAAATGTAATCTGAAATTCAAGTCAATGAAGTTACCATAAAAACTATTAAACACTATCAAACAGCTCAATAAGGTTTGAGAAGGTACCCTTTGACTGAAGATGATTCCCATCATTTAAATAGAGTTTCCGTCTGTTGATGCTAGTATTTTTGGGTAACACCCTGTTTAGTTCATTTTAGAGAAAGTTGTTCTACTTTCTTTTAGTTGTTTCATGCTAAAATCCCATGATTCAGATTTTAAGATTATTCTTTGCTGGTGAACCTCTGAAATTAGAAAATGTTAAAGGGTCTGCATTTCACTTGATTTTTAAGTGAGTTTTATAGAATTAATATTTCTTCCTTTTAGGGTATAAATGTTACCCCGCACACTATTAGGGTAAAACTCAAATTGATTTAAATGGTTGTTCCCACTGAACGCTTCTGTATCTTATTTAGCAAGACTAATTGTTTCTCCTCTTGTGAGTCAAATGCCTCTGCTTCCTGTGGCCTTCACTAATCAAATTGATTTGTTGAGTCTTATGTATAGGTACAGTCTTTTGCATCATCACCCATAAACTTTGCTGAATTGGGAAATTTGTATGTCCTCTGCAGGGAATCTAATATTGTTAAAGATTATGTCATCGGAGTGCACATTACACGAAGATATAAAATGTTGAGTTTTTTGTCATAATCCGACGAATAGCACTGATCCAGATTCACTCAGTGTTCTGCACATCATGCACAAGACTCAGTCAACCAGTCATGTTTGGAACGGAATACATACTCCATAGTCCACAAGTACTAAGAATACTTTCCGTTCTTTGGGGAGTAATCCAAGTTTGTATCGATACACGCGCGCACACACACCAGAGGTGTGAAGTGAAACGGGGTCAAGTAAAGAAAAGAAAGAAACTAGGGACGTAGACAAATTGCAAAGATAAAATAAATATGCAAGAAATTCAAAGTGAATTTTTTTTTTTAATAAACATATGGTTTAAGAGCCTTGGAGATCTAGACCAGTTTAAATCATAAATAAAGAATATTGGAGTATTGAACTAGTAAGGACGGGGGAGAGAAGAACATTGAGTGGGGATAGTCTCCACGGATCGGTTGGGGGAAGAGGGAGAAATATAGGAGACTCTTGTTAAAGAAAAAAGAATGCTTACAAATAAATATCGTAGCTTCTCTCTCTACTCTCTCTATGACTGATATTTGAAAGGGTGCTTTGCATCATGTTTTAGCACACTTGATAAATCCTAATATTTCTACTGTACAAGTAACGCTGATCGAAACTCTAGCTGTACTGCTATTGTACAGGTACCATGACCAAAATTGTTTGAGGTACAATGATTACATGAAACATGTCTTCAGCTATACTAGATTGATACCACCATAGTAGCCGTCTTCATCCTAGTATTGATGTTATTGATGAAGACGAGCCAGGGGTCTTCTCTTTAAGGAGGACTCAACTTCATCTCCTTGAAGAAATCTTATAATATTCTTTAAATTATTTGCAAAACTTTGTATTGGTAGGCTGCTGAAGTTTGATCATTCTGATAGAGAAACATACAAAACCGTCACCACTTGACATAGGAATCTCTTTGAAAAAGTGAAAAATAATTAGGGTCATGAGATTACCCATGGTAACAAAAAGTTTGAAAATAATCTCACGTCTAGAGGAATCAAGTTGTCTTGCTTAATAATTTTTGTAAGGTTTGGAGTCCTTCAAGAAGAATCTTTGCAATTAGTCAAAAAAAATTCCAATGGGAATAAGTATTTATTTATTTTAAATAATTAACCATGGGTGGCTGTTATATTTATTTTTTAGCCAAAATATTTAGTCTAAGCGTCAATATAGCTGCAATAATTATTTCCAATACGATCAAAATTTTGGGTAATTTTGTGAGATTGTTGTTTTTCTTTTTCTTTTTTTTCATATACTGTTAGATGTTAAAACCTCTAGAATTGGATGGCTAAGTGGCTTATGGTTGAATGGTCTTTTGGGTCTTTATAGTGGCAGATCGAGACAAAATTTGAGTCTACCAAAATAAATTCATGAATTGGTTTTCTTCTATTGGCCGAAGGTTCAAAGTGAAAATCTTAAGAGAAGATTTTTGTGATATTAGTCTTGCCCTATTTGGACAATGATAAAATTTATCTTTGGAGATATAATGTGTTTTGGGCTTTTATTTGGAGGAGGTTGATTGGGAAGCAATTTGTTTTGTTCATTGACCAGTATTTGGTTTTCAGCGAGAATGAATGAGGAGCCAAGACTTGTTCTAGGGTGAACAATTTCATTAATATGGGGAGCATAATGAGTATCTTCTAGAGGTATTTAATTAATAATATGTTAAAACATTCTAATGCCGACTATGACTCTGGTTTGCATAAGACAAGTTAGTATCTTTTGGCATGGTCGACGTCATGACACTCAAGTAGCTAGCCTAAGTTATTTGTGGGCTTTGCATAACATAACCCTGAGGTCCTTGTACACTTCATTAGAGTGTAGCTCACATATTCACTTGAATGCATGATCAAATATTATAAGAAATTCACAACTAATTATTAATGATCAATAAGAACAATTTCTAATAAATTAGAATTAAGAGTAACAAAATAGAGAACTTTTACTATTATCTTTTACAATAATAGGCATTCTATACATAAATATTTATAAATACAGTATTTATAATCAAAACAATGATATTTTTGTAAATTAATAAATAAATATTTAAGATTATTTTATTCATTTAAAAAATAATTTTTTATGTTATGCCAAATTACGATTTGGCATCTATCTATTATAATTTAATTGGCTAAATTTTTTTAAGCACTTTTTAAAATTTTCATTTAAGTAATAATTTATTATAGACATAATCTATATAACGAAATTTTTTTACTTTAACAGTTAATTTTAAGATTAAATCATCTAATTTAATTAACGAAGGGAACGAATTAAATTTATCATAAAAAAATTACACTACATCGTAGACATGACAAAAATTTGCATGACTTAAAAAGAAGCCAACACTATATAAATGAAAAGGTTTATGTTTCAAATGAAAAGGTTAATCAATTTTTTTTTTTTTATATTTGAGATCATAATATATTTTTTTTATAAATTATGAAATTTTTACTTGGCTAGGACCATGTTATTCCCAGACAACATGATAATTGAAAATTGATAATTTTCCAAAGTGACTGTCAAGATCCAATCTCACTTTCATTTAATGTTGTAGAAAAATATTTTGGATAAAACATTGTACATCAATAGACTCAAGAAACAAACATAATGTCTTGAAATAAATTATATTTTATAATATAAATCAATTTACAAGAATTCTATCTGACTCACCATCAAATACTATGAAGGTGGTGGAATCAACTCCATCAACAATCCTTTTTGAAATGTTATACTTTTATATAATAATATTAACATAGTATAAATAAAACGTTAGATGTAAACCCTTCTTCTCACATCTGTACAAAAAACAGTTTTTTTTTTTTTAATGACAAGAAACTTATGTGTTATCACTCTTTTCATAATTAAAACAATTATAGGGTCTAGTAATTTGAAAATATTTTTTTAGTAGAAAAAATTTATATAATAAACTAATATACATACTCAATTTTCAACAATTAAATTTACAAAATCTGGATTGTAACATCTCTAATTTATTATTTTTAACATATTTTATAATATTTTTATTCATGACTGTAAAGTAAGAGTGAGTCAGAAACTTTGCTGAGCAAAATAAGTATAAAAATTAAATTAGAAGGAATTGAACTAAATTTATCATAATTAGGTGAAATATAGGCATACGCATATATTAGTATGAAATTTAAGCCTATTTTTTGGGGAAAAAAAACTTAATTTGAGGATTTGATATCCTAATTAAATTAAACAACATTCCAATATTAATTTTTAAAGGGTTTAGATAAATTTACATATTAGAAAATCTTTAAAATAAAATTTAGACTCCAACTAAGACTAGTATAGACTAATATGACCAATGTGACTACTAGTCTAAATAGGATTAGTTGGTAAAATCCTAAGATGAATTTTATTACATAAGAGAAAAGACTTATACTTTTGGTTAGTCCAATCTTAATAAACCTAAAAACTCATTATATTTGGTGGAAATATTTTAGAAAAAAAAACTTGACTAAAACTTATTGATTTTTTTAAAATTTAAATTCTAATGCAAAAATTCTATTGACTATAATAATGTGCATCTAATAAATCATATATTGTGATGATGGAAACAAATGACATGCTCAAATTAGCTTTGTATACCTTCAAAATTCAGCAAAAATTAAGAAAAAAAAATTAGATACTAAGCTACATTTATCCAGCCTTTAATACAAAATTATCACCAAAACTTGTACCTTAACCTCAAAAGCAAGCAAATCAAAATAGGTTCATATTAGAGGTATAAATCAAGAGCAGAGTAAGGATTTATAGTAAAGAAAAGGAGAACAACTCAAGAACTGAAATCAAGAACAAAAGTGGAAGTGATCAATGTAGTTAGTATCGCACAATTCGTGATATGATACATATTAGACAATGCGATTAAGGAACAGAGCGATACAAATTGTATGGGAGTATTGTTTTTGTCTAGAATAGTTGTCGGAATCACAAGATTTAGTCCTAAATCGCGATTATCATGGGCAGCTTACGATTTAGCTGCGAGTTCACTAAAAACTCTAACAAACCTTTTTTTTTTTTTTGTTAAAATTGTTGTTTCTCCTTAATAATGCCTCTACGAGACCCACCCAACAAGACCCTTGTTTTATATTGAAAGAAAATTCTTATTTTCTCTATTCCTGTGTTGTGCTCCTCTTCTCCACACTTTCTCTTATTTTAGTTCTTTTTACTTCAGATATTTGGTGGTTCCTTCATTTATTTTTGGTGGTCCCCTCAAGTTCTTTCTTATTCACGCGCTTTGCCCCTTTCACTCTCCTGCCTCTTCAATGTTTTCTATTTTGTATTTGTCTACTCCTAATCTTTTTGTTTGTTGTTTGTTGTTTAGAGAGTCTAATGGATCCTACTAAAAAATTATAAGAAAGTGATATCACGTGAAAACATAATGTAAGTGCCTATACAAGTATTCTAGATGAGGTAAAGAAGATATTCATAAAAAAATATTAGAAGAGAAAGAAAAGAAAAAAAGGTGAAAATAGCTTGGAGTATTTTGAAGAAGTTGCAACCCAAGATGCAAGTGGTCATCAAAAGGGAAGAATGAATTCTTTTGTTAACAAAGAAAAGGAAGGGACATCTAAAGCTCTAAAGCAAACAACAATGAATACAATGTTCAAAGATAGAGATGTTGTCATTCAAGAAATTTGCAAATACATATATGCTAATGCCTTATCATTTAATTTGGTAAGAAGTTCCCATTTTATTCAAATGTTGAAAATTGTTAGAGAATTTGGTAGGTTTAAAACCTTCTACTTATCATGAAGTGAGAGAATCTTTTTTGAAAAAGTAGTTGATAACGTCCATGAAAATTTGGAGAAATACAAGAATGAATGGGAGAAGTGGGGCTACACTTTGATATGTGATGTAGTGCAAGTTGTGACATATGGTACTTTCAACCTTGTGGCGGCAAAAAAAATGCTAGAGGAGAAGAGGACAAAATTGTTTTGGTCCCCTTGTGCAACTCACTATTTAGATTTGGTTTTTGAGGATATTGGACAGCTTCTGGTGTTCTTTAGTACAATTTCAAATACAAAGAAAATTACAACTTACATATATAGACATACATGGATCCTTAACTTGTACAGACAACATTCTAAAGGAAGGGAATTAGCAAGGCCAGTTGTAATAACGTTTGCAACTTCTTATCTCACACTAAATTGCATTATGCAACAAAAGAATGTTCTTCTATCTCTGTTTGCTTCAGAAGAATGGATTGAAAGTTCTTATGCTAGTAAAAGTGAGGCTAATCAAGTCAAGAACTTAGTTTTGAGTGATTCTATATTTTGAAAATTCATCTAGTATTGCATAAAGTGTATGATTCCTCTTGTAAAAGTATTAAGACTTATAGATGGTGATTCAAAACCAGTCATGCCATTATACTTATGAAGCAATTTAAAGAGCAAATTGTTAAAAACTTCCAAAATCAAGAGTCAAGGTACAAAAAGTTGTGGAAGATTATTGATACTAGCTAGGTGAATTTACAACCACATAAGCCTCTCCATGCAACTATTATCTAAATCCTAGGTAAATAAAGTCATCATCAATCTCTTATGTTTTTTACACTTTTTTAAAGGTTGAGTAACTTAATTGTATATCTTATGTCTTTTTTAATTAGGTTTTACTATGACAAAAAATTCAATCTATATAGTGAGGTTTTATTTAGCTTATATGAAACCATTGAAAGAATAGTTCCGGATAGAAGGACAAGATTTTCTATTGATCAATGACTTAAAAATTTAAGATTGCTAAGGGACTTTTTGGAATGAACATGGCACAACAAGAAACAATCAGGTAGTTTTAAATTGGTTAATTCATAATTTAAACTTTTAATTTTAAGGAAAATTAGGCAATATCTTTCTATGACATACATCTTATTTTTGTTTTACTAGAACTTTTGTGAGAAAGTTGTGGTGGAGAGTGTAAAGAGCTAACAAAAGTAGCTATGAGAATTTTAAGTCTCACATACTGCTACAGGTTGTTAAAGATACCATAATACATTTTACTAAGTGCATACCAAAAGAAGAAATCTCTTGGAGCAACAAAGATTAAATACACTTATTTTTGTCAAGTACAATATTCAACTTTATAGGAGACAAAAGGTTAGAGAAGAGAAGAGAGAAACTTATGATCCTATATGATTGTCTAATATTGAATCAGATGTTGAGTGGATTACTAAAAAAGAAGACTTTTGCTTACCAATTGATGCTTCTTAAATGAATATACATGAATGTTTCACTCTTGATGAAGGAGCTCCAAGCAAGAAAAGGAAGAGAAGTACTTGTTTAATAAAAAAATAATATAATTACAAACTAAAATTTATATATATATATATATATATATATATATATATATATTAACAGGCATAATGCTTTTATTTTATTTCATAGGTCCAAGAAACTTAAATGCTAGGGCTAGTAAAAAGGAAATATCTATAGCTGGAGATGAGAGTGAAATTCAAGAGAATCAAGAGATATTTAGACATGGGGAGGAAGGGGAAGAAGAAAAGTTTTTGCCATTAGAAAATGAAGATGAACTAAATGATATTGATCTTGGAGAGGATGACTAGATTATGTATTTGAAATTTGGACCTTTTGAATATTTTTAAGGTCTAGAACTAGAAATAGTGACTTGCTATTGGTTGCTATTATATTTTGAAGGTATATATGGTTAATTTATGCGGTCACAATCCTTTTTTTGTGTCGTTATAGCTTATTTAAATGTATATATGGATGATTTATGTAGTTACAATCTTTTTTAGTATCATTGTGGTTGATGTGACTTGAATTCTTTTTTTTTTTTTTGCTATTAGATATGACTTGAATCTTTGTAATATGTTTCATTTTATTAGTTATACAATAAAGTATTTGATTATAAATATATGGATGTATTTAATATTTCTTTATGATAGAATAATTTTTATTATATTTTTAGCAATTGGTCATGAATTTTACGATTCACTATACGATTAAATTCACAATTTAAAA
This sequence comes from Abrus precatorius, assembly GCF_003935025.1. NCBI lineage: Eukaryota > Viridiplantae > Streptophyta > Magnoliopsida > Fabales > Fabaceae > Abrus > Abrus precatorius. The sequence goes on from NW_020874303.1 coordinate 11,632,191, forward strand.
AATAGGTTATTCGATTCATGATTCAAATCTCGATTTGACTACCATGGTGGTTATGATCTTTTCATGAAAATAATTCAGTAACTTTAAGTTTGGTTTGTATTTGTTAAAATATTTCATAGATTCATAAGGAGGATTCTCAACTCTCAAGAACTAAGTTTTACTATTTTTATTTCATTTGACATGACTTTGATGATTTTTTGCTTTTAAATCCATAAATATGCTAGATTTTGCGTCATACTTCATATTTTCTTCATATTGTGAATTTAGATGTATGAAATTTGATTTGAGACCATAATATTTGTGAGGGATGATTGCTATTATGGAAGGAATAAATTTATCATCAACCCTAAAAATTTAAGAAAAAATATACACTTGTTAATATAAATTTTAATATTTATAAATTTTATAATTTAATTAGTATTTTTCTTTATTTTTGGATAATAATTTTGGTTAGAATAAAAATTTAGAACATCAAGGAATTGATTTCAGCCACGGTGTGAGGATTCATGGTGCAGAAAAATGAACAAAACTCAAGAAAGTTTAAGATGACAAGTTGATTAAGATAAGTAAACATTAATTAGTTTTTTTAAAAGTTTAAATGATAGTTTTAAACAAAGGTTTTGAATTCCTATTATTGAGAGCATGTTTATTTTTTTAAAATAATTTTCTATTCTTAAAAAAATATAATATAAATTTGTATTGTATTTTATTTTTAAAAATAGAAAATTATTTATAAAAGAAAAATTAAGCATATTCTAAATCTTTGAATCTGATTTCATACCATGTGGGACGTCCAAAATCTGATCAAAAAAATTAATTATATCATTAGTTATTTAAATAGAGTTAATTAGGATGATTTAACCTACATAATAATAAAATAATTAAATAAAATATAAATATTGAATATAAGTATTAATAATTAAAGTAAGACTATAATATATTATAAATTTTTTTATATAATAATTTTATAATAAAAGAATAAATACATAGAAACCTATATTAATTATTGAAAATTGAAAAGTTTAATGATATAAGTTATTTTCACAAATAATTCATAAAATAATAAGAAATTAATTTATCAACATTTTCAAAATTTGGAAATTATTTAAAATTATTAGAAATAAAAATTTTGAACAATTCAAAATTATTTATTACATTATTCTTATACATCAAAATTAATATAATATATACTTTTAAAATATCTGAAAATATATGTACCAAAATTAAATTATATAAAATTATGACTAAGTATCATATGAAATGATATTTAACGAAAAATAAAGTAAACTTTGCACAAAATCTTGAAATTATAACTTGATTCAAATTTACTTTCTTATTAATATTAATATTAGTTAGTTTACCATGCTATGCATTGATTAATTATATTTGATATTAAATACGAACAGAAATAGAATTATATTTATTAAATATATATTTTTAAAATATTTTAATTTATAGTTTTTAAAAAATATTTAAAAAATAAAATTTTATATAAATATTATTACAAAATATTTATTCAAGTATTTTTATAACCTTATAAAATATTATAAGGTGTTCTTTTTTAATAATAATTTTATTAAAAAAATATGTTATGACTCATCTTTAAAATATACTAAACTATATATTTTATTTTTTGGTTATAAAAAGTATTTAGTTAATAGATTATATTAGATTTTATCGTATTATTACAAGAAGTCTAACTTTTAATAACAAAATTTTATTGACAAATATAATATTTATCACTAATAATTTGTTGTTTATAATTATTAACATTAGTGATTCAATTAAAAATTATCAGTATAATATATTAATTATATAACAAAATATATTTATCATATATAATTTGTCATTAATAAAATGACAAGTTTTTCTATTTTTTATTTAAAGTTTTTTACTAATATAAAATTTATTAAACATTTAAAATATAATTTTTATAAAAAAAAAAAATTTGGCACAACTAGAAACAACTTTTAATTTATTCGATTTTATACATTGAAATAACTTTTTGACGATAGAAATGTTAAATTCGTAGATGCAAGATTATAAATGGATTACAAGACTTAAATTTCACTTTCATTATTAATTATAAATCTCAAACTAATTTAAATGTTAATTTAGAGACTTGTTATAAAGAGACCAAATAATTAAGTTTACGAGTAACATAGAAGTAATATTATCTGTAAAATTATTATAAATAAAAAGTAAACTTTATATGTATACGTAGAAATAAGTTAAATTTGCTTGGCTCTTCAACAAATATCTTAACCTATTTTTATTACTAATTTATACTTACGAGTAAATTAGAGAAGTGGTCTTTTAAAGAAAATTGCAGTAAACATCTTAATTTTAATTAATATGAAAATCTTAAGTTTGCTTTTTTCTATATTTATACTAGTGACAAGTTAATGATAAATATAATATAAAAACTTTTATTTTTATTATTTGTTACAACTTATTTCTCATTATGAATTTTATTGTACTTAATTATAAAAAGTTATATTTAAAAAAAATATTTACTTTCTCTTACGAGTAACAAATTATTATATTTAAAGCATTCGTGTAAAAAATAATTTTTACAATATTTAATGTTAATAATAAATTTTATTCTAAACTAATACATGTTCATGAAATTTTTTATCTTAACCACTAAAGTTTTTGCTAATTGTGTAGTATAAAATTCATAAAAATTTAAAATTTATTATTAGTGACTAAATAAATTTTCACAATTTATATAGAGGTCAATAGCAATATTTAATTTTGTTGTACATTGGATGAATATCATTCAATTAAGATAAAATTCTTACTAAATAATTAAAAAAGATATAATATAGAAAGAAAAAATTTACTTGATACGACAAGAAAAGAACCAATTCTTAAAATTATTTTAAGAATATTCCTAACACAAATTATATATATATATATATATATGTGTGTATTATTCCTGTCAGGATAACACGGATCTTCAAGTCTCTGCTTTGACGTGCTGACATTTCTCTAACTGCTGCTGATGTGGAAGGGTACCTGCAAAAGGCACTCCGATGCTGAAGTCAGGATTTGGTTCTGAGTAATAAATGTTATTTAATAATGAGAAGTCAACCCCTTACCTGTATTTCCTACTTTCCTTTTATAGGCATTGTATTGGGCTGATGGGCCTGCTGAGTTAGCCTTTATACTTTGGCCCATTTTCCTGATTTAAATAATATTTTAATTATTACCCTTAATTCGGTTAATTACCTTTTAATCCTGACGAGGGGTATCCGGCCTATTATGCCGAATAAGTACTCGGTTTCCTTTTCCTACAAGTGGGATCGAGTTGATCTTTATCCAGTACACCAGCCCCACAAGTCCGAAGAGGTACGAAGCGAGGGCTTTAAATATCAGTGGTAAGGTTGCAATAGGTAGTTGGTTAAGGTGTCTTTGACTACACCGAGGGAGGGTATTCGGTTAGAGTGAATGCAAATATACCGAGGGGGGTATTTGGTTAGGGTAAATTGGAATATACCGAGGGGGGGTATTCAGTCTTTAGTGGATGAGTGATCGTAATATTTAAACGAATGATGTGTGTTGGGTTTTATACTAAGAGGTAATCGGTTTAGTAACAAAACGATACAGGCCGAGATAGGAAATTATAATATAAAAATAAGAAATTTGTAAAGGAATATTCTAGAATGTTGGTTTTTAGGGTTTGTCAACGGGTGTATGAAACAAAAGGGTGTCCCACCTCATCCGTTGATCTGAAAGGGATCTGACAGTTCAAAACGAAAGGGCGTCTTTTCATTTGCTCGACATCAGATCCCTTATAAATATGTGGTGGTCCCTGCATCTATTTTCTACTCTTTTGTTCTGTACCAAAACCTGCACACTGTTGCTCCAAACCGAAGAGTGTTTAGAGATATTCAGCTTTTCTTCCCTACCGACTACTTGTAAGGTGCGTTTCAATTTTTCACTTTTTTCTTTCATGGCTGAACCTATTGAGTGGGAGGATTCCCTGTTAGATGCCTCGGGACTGAGTACTGTCGAGGTAGACATTATGAATGGAACCGAGGGGAGTAGCGAGGTTTCATCCATTTTAAACAGGAGGGCTGAAGAAGCACAGGTCAAGGAATGCAGCAATGAAGCCGAGTCATCAGCTTCAAGTGATACTGACGCTTTTGAACCCTTACCGAGTACTAGTCCCCCTAGGGAAAGACAAGTGTTTCCTCCCTGTACGATACCTGGATATGAGTGGGTGCACAATGAAGTGGCCGCGTACTTTTCTCGTTTTAGAAGAAATAAAAGTCTTCAACTCTTTGTAGATAATTGTGATATTTCTCTGTGGGAAGCTTCTGACCCGTATCCAATACACCTCAACCCCTGCAAGGGGGACGAGACCGAGAACCGAGAGTTTGTTTTCGTTGGAGGTGTCGGAATGGCCGATACTTTCTTCATGTACGAATACATATTTAGGGAGTTAGGTATCAGGCTGCCCTATGATGACTTCCAAATGGGGGTTTTGAGGGTTTTGAACGTAGCGTCGACACAACTACACCCGAACGGGTGGTGACAATACAAGCCTTTAGGATACTTTCCACTAAATAGAACCTAGTGTAGGCCTTTTTCTTCATTTCTTTTGTACACATCCATCTGACTTAGCAAGGTGGGTGTCTCTAATAAGGCAACCCGAGTTGCCTTTGTTTAAACCATATGCTTCGTCTTTCAAGGGTTTCAAAACCGGTTACTTTAAGGTGACTGTGGACCCTGTAGGTAGAAATTATTTTTTTGATAGCAAGAATAATCCTCTCTTCCCTTTTCACTGGACTCGGGTGCTGCGCCGATACGACGTATTCTCTGAGGACATGTTATCGGCTAGGGAGTTGTCGGATTTACAATTTTTGAAGTCCCTTCCCCGAGACCTACCTGCCCGACATGTAATCCTTGTGCTCAAGTCTCCGCGTCCTCGCTGAGATATGGAGGGTATGTGTTGTCTCATTTTTAACTTGTATTTGGAATTGAGTTGTATTGATTTGACTTGCTATTTTTACTACAGGCTTAATGGCTCAGTGAGGTGTTGATGTGCCGACTTTCTGTCGTAATCTGAAGCAAAGAATGCCAGCGGGGACACCTATTGAGGAACATCGTCATCCTCAAATTGATCAACTTCTTGAAGTACCAGAGCCTCGTCCTCGTCCCCGAGATGTTGTTCCGGTTGAAGCCCCTTCCAAGAAATGCAAGGACAAGGGCAAAGGCAAGGAACCAGATAGGGAGAGAAAGAGAAGGCATGCCCATTCGGGTGGGCCTAGTGGCGTACAGGGGGCTTGCAAGCAAACCCGAGTGGTAGGTATCGAGGAAGGAAGCAGTTCCTCCACCCCTGTAATTCCTTTGGACATGCTTGCCAAGGGCTTCCTGGCAATCGGGACACATACCAGACGGCTAGCTGATCCCAACTTGTTATCTGATGCGGGGAAAGAATTGGTCGACAGCTTGGAATATGAATCACTCTGGCGCTACTACGCAGAACTTCATGTACGGTCAACAACGATGCTCCGAAGGCTAGTTGTGGATCCAATCATTGAAGTTAAGAAGTTAAAAGCTGCCTATTCGGCTTCTGAGGAAGCTTTGGTAGAGAGTAGAGAAATTCAAGCTAGTTTGGACGAGATCGTTCAATCCCTTCAAGGTCAGGTTAATCAATATAAAGAGCACTTCCGGATAATGGAAGACTGGGTGTAAGCTGCCGAGGAGGCGGTGAGGGTCAAGGGGGAGGAAATGGAGGCGTTAAGGGTGAAGTCTTGTCAAATGGAGGAGGCCCTATAGGCCAAATCTGCTGAGATGGAAGAAGCCTTGGCACTGGAAAAGAAAAAGGCTGAAACCGAGATGAGAACCTTCGCCGAGAAGTGTTCTCAGCAAGTATCTTACGAACATGAAGCCGGTTTGAACCATTCTATTCGCCAATGTCATGGATTCTGCCAGGTTCCGGCCGATTTCCATTTTGACATCACAAAGGACTTCTTCGACGGCAGGTTTATTCCTTACAACGAGGCTGATGATGATGTGGAGCCCGACGCCGAAGCCCCTAGACGAATCATTGAAGATGCTGCTAATCCCGAGGTAGCCGGTCCTGATGCCGAGGAAAGGGAAGAAAGTTAGATTAGTTTTCTTTTGTATTCATGAGTCATTAGTGCCCTAATTTTGTAATCAGTAATTTTGAAATAGAATTTCTTTTTTGTTTCTCCTTCTCTTATGCCTTGTATTAAGAACTTGGTCATATAACTCGTACTAACATACGATATGCTTAATGAATTCATCTTTAGCCGAGTAGGGTACACGGGAGGGAATTAAACTAACTCATCTTTAGCGAATTAAAAAATATTTAAGTTTAATGGTGATTCAACCTTGACCGAGTGGGGGTACGCGGAAGGGATTTAAATAATCATTCAACCTTGACCGAATGGGTACTCAAGAGGGATTTAATTAATTCAACCTTAGCCAAGTAGAAATACTTGGGAGGGAACTTTAATAATGATTCATCCTTAGCCGAGTAGGGGTACTCGGGAGGGAAATAATTAATTCAACCTTGGCCAAGCGATACTTAGGAGGAAATTTTAATAATGATAATTCGTTCTTAGCCGAGTAGGGGTACTCGGGAGGGAAATGATTCAACCTTGGCCAAGCGATACTTGGGAGGGAATTTTAATAATGATAATTCATCCTTAGCCGAGTAGGGGTACTCGGGAGGGAAATAATTAATTTAACCTTGGCCAAGCGATACTTGGGAGGGAATTTTAAATGATAATTCATCCTTAGCTGAGTAGGGGTACTCGGGAGGGAAATAATTAATTCAAATGCTTGAAAAATAACCCTGATGCATAGGAGACCGTATAGTTGAAGAGAAGTATTTTATTGATAAGGCGCTTCGTTAAAAACCTTCCCAGGAAAAGCACTTTTCTCTTTTTTTTTTTTTTTCAAGAGGACAAAACCTGGGAGAGGAAAAGAGTACACCGATTACAGATTACAAAGCTTTTAACTGTAATAATGTTTCAAATGTGTAACATTCTAGGTCCTCGGTATTAGTTTTCCTTCCAATGTTTCCAACTTGTATGCTCCGTTGTCTAATCTTGCCGCTACCCGAAAGGGGCCTTCCCAGTTGGCTGTCAGCTTCCCTTCTCGTCGATCCCGGCGTGCATCTCCAGCTACTCGCCAGACTAGGTCATTTTTGTAAAATTGGCATGGATTGATTTTGGAGTTGAATTTTCTAGCCATCATTCTTCTGCTAGCCTCGGTCATAATGGCAGCTTGGTCACGTATCTCATCTATTAAGTCCAGATTGACCGCCAATGCTTCTTCATTAGCCGATTCCTCGAAATTCTTCCTCCAAAATGAAGGTTCTCCAATCTCTACTGGCACCATGGCATCAGTACCATAGGTAAGCCGAAAAGGAGTTTCCTTTGTTGTGGTTTGTGGCGTGCACCGATAAGCCCATAATATTTCGGGCAGTTTCTCTGCCGATTCTCTCTTTGTCGAACCCAATCTCCTTTTTAATTCATGTAAGATCACCTTGTTTGCAGCCTCAGCCTGGCCATTAGTTCGAGGGTGTTCAACAGACGTAACTCTGTGTTTGATATGCAGGCCTTCCAAGAACTCATTGAATCGCTGATCTGTAAATTGAAGCCCATTATCTGTAATTAGTGCATGAGGGAGACCGAACCGTGTAATGATGTTTTTCCAAGTGAATTTTTGTACATTGTTGGCTGTGATGGTGGCAAGGGGTTCGGCTTCGATCCATTTAGTGAAGTAATCCACAACGACAAGGAGAAATTTACATTGCTTTTTTGCTAAAGGGAAAGGGCCGAGGAGGTCCATTCCCCATATGGCAAAAGGCCAAGGAGAGCTAATAGGGCGAAGGGTATCGACATGTTGGTGTATGTGAGGACCATGTTATTGACAGGGAATGCATTTCTTCACAAACAAATGACAATCTTGAGTGAGTGTTGGCCAGTAATATCCGGCTCTGAGTATTTTTGCTGCCATAGTTCTTCCGCCCGAATGGGTACCACAAATTCCTTCATGGATTTCCCTCATGACGTAGTTAGCTTGGTCATGGTCTAGGCATTTAAGCATAGGAGTTGAAATTCCTCTCCTGTACAAGTGCTTGCCGAGAAGAAGGTACTTAGCTGCGTGTATTTTTATTTTCTTAGCTGAAGTTGTATCCTCTGGTAAGCTGCCATCAATGATATACCGGATGAGTGGGGTCATTCAATTATGAGATGAATTTTCTACGTCCATGCATTCTTGTTTGGTGATGCTGGGTTTGAGGATTTCTTGATGAATCGCACTGTGCAACTGCCCTAGTTTCCTTCGGCTAGCCAGCATAGCAAGCCTGTCGGCCCATTCGTTCATGTTTCTTGGCGTGTGCCGAACACATACCTCGTCAAATTTATCTTTTATTTTCTTGAATTCTTGGTAATATTTAAGCATAACCGGGTCCCTAACCTGATATGTATCATTAACCTGTTCGGCCACAATTTTTGAATCACTCCAACTGGTAATGCGTTTAACTCCCATCTGCTTTGCTAGTCTAATACCGGCAAGTAAAGCCTCGTACTCTACTTGGTTGTTAGATGCCTTGAATCCAAACCGAATGGATTGCTCAATGGCGAATGCATTCGGCCCTTCTCCACTACCCAGTTGATTTGATGATTCGTCGACGTGCAGATTTCATATGTCTGAGGTAGTGTGTCGTTGTACGTTGAATTCATTGACGAAGTCGGCTAACACCTGAGCTTTAAGGGGGCGTCGGTTCTCAAAATGAATGTCAAATTGAGATAGTTCAATTGCCCATGCTACCAACCAACTAGCCAATTCTGGCTTCCTCAAAATTTTGGCCATTGGACAATCTGTACGTACCACCATCCGATGACTCTGAAAGTAGTGTCTTAACCGACGAGCTGTGTGGACTAGGGCAAGTACCACTTTCTCCATTAATTGATACCGGGATTCAGGACCTTGGAGTGTTCTGCTGACGAAATATACGTGGGCCGGTTCAGGTGTTTCTTGAAGTAAAACCGAACTGATGGCGTTATCGGACACGGCCAAATAAACAATCATTTCCTTATCAGTTTTTGGTTTTGTTAACACAGGCGGCGCTGCTAGCACATGTTTGTATTGGACGAAGGCGTCCTCACATTCGTTGGACCAAGCAAATTTTTTGGATTTCTTCAATAATTCAATGAAAGGCTGAGACCTTTCTGCCATTATTGGTAAGAATCTAGCGAGGGCTGCAATCCGCCCGGCTAGTCGTTAAACGTCCTTGACATTCCGAGGGCTGGCCATGTCGATGATGGCTTTACATTTATCGGGGTTTGCCTCAATCCCCCTTTCGGACAACATGAAACCCAAGAATTTACCGCCAGCTACACCAAATGTGCATTTTTCAGGATTGAACCTCATACCATGCTTCCTTGCTTCGCCGAATACCTCCTCCAAGTGGTCAAGATATTGGTTCAATGCGAGGGATTTAATCACCATGTCATCTACATACACCTCCATGCATTTACCCACTTGCTTCTCAAAAATTTTGTTCATTAGTCGCTGGTATGTTGCCCCTGCATTCTTCAAACTGAACGGCATCACTCGGTAACAAAAATTTGCTGAATTTGTGATGAATGTTGTTTTCTCCTCATCCGGGGGATACATTCGTATTTGATTATATCCAGAATAAGCATCCAAAAAACTCAGTATTCTGTGATCGGTTGCACCATCGACCAGGGTATCAATGTTTGGTAGGGGGTATGCATCCTTTGGGCATGCTTTGTTCAGGTCCGTGAAGTCTGTGCACATTCGCCATTTGCCGTTGGCTTTTTTAACCATGACGACGTTGGCTAACCATGTTGAATACCTGACTTCTTGGATAAAGCCAGCCTGTAGTAGCTTGCCGGTTTCTTCTTCTACTGCCTTTGCTCTATCGCCACCAATTTTCTCTTCTTTTGAGCTATCGGTTTGGCCCCCTTGTAGACCGATAAGTGGTGACAAAGAAATGCCGGATCGATGCTAGGCATGTTCGAGGCTGTCCAAGAAAACAAATCGGCGTTATTCAGCAGCATTTCCTGAAAAATTTGCTTTTCTTGTGCATTTAAACTGACCCCTAAATAAGCAACTTGTTCTGGTTTTGCTCCAAGTTGGAAAGGTTGCTTGTTTTGATTAGGCTCAACCCGATATCCCTCATCCATTCTGGGATCAAGTTCAACATCTAAATCCTCTCCCAACCGAGGAGATACAATATTGACATCTTGGCTATTCCCATGAAAGGGTCTAAGACGTAAGCTTGCGAAGTAGCATTCTCTGGCTGTTTTCTGATCAGCATGGACTGTAACGATTCGGCCTCTTTCAGATGGAAACTTCATGGCCAAGTGCAGAGTGGATATTATGGCCTTCAATTTATTCAGGGATGGTCTGTTGAGTAGTATATTATAGGAAGTGTTCGCATGTACTACAAGATAAGTAATTTTTATACATTTTCCCTCATGTTCTGATCCAAACGAGGTATACAAGTCAATACATCCCCTAGGCTCTACTTGTTCCCCAGAAAAGCCAACCAACGGTTCGTTATATTCTCTGATCTCTTCTTTAGAGATGCCTAATTGCTTAAACGTATTCCAATACAGGATGTCAGCCGAGCTCCCTTGGTCAATTAGTGTTTTTCGAACAGTGTAATTAAGAATGTCTACACTAATGACCATGGGATCATCCTACACTGGATCGACTCCTTGAAAGTCATTGTCAGTGAACGTAATAGGCGGAATCCGGATTCTGCTGCCCAATGAAACATTATTAACAGAACGGACATGTCTGAGATGCCTTTTGGGATAGGTCCTCCACCGGCAAACCCTCTAGCTATGGACCTGCTCCTATGTCATTCAAATTTTTTGTCGTCAGACCTCTTTGGTGGTTCAGGATAACGGTCTCTTCCTTTGTTAGGTTGCCCTATGGAATTTGTCTGTACAAAATCTTTTAAATGTCTTTCCTTGATTAATTCTTCAATTTTGTCTTTCAGCGCGCTGCACTCCTCGGTAGTGTGACCCCTGTTCTGATGGTATTGGCAAGACTTACTTTTATCTGCTCGAGGAGGAGTGTTGGCGCGTCTAGGCATTCTCAATATTTCTGTAGCCAACGCCTGATCAAGTACTTTGGACCGGTTAGTGTTGAGCGTAGTGTAGGAAGGATACTTAGGTCCCCGGGGTAGCCTTTCAAGTTCATTTCTTCTCTCGTTTCCCTGCCTAGCCTTGAAAGCTTCTCTTCTGTCTGTATTTTTTGAATTGGACCCTTGGTCTATTCGTACCTGGTTTCGGTATTCGGATAACTCTTCCATCTGCATATACTTTGCAGCTCGACTCCTTAACTCGTCTAGGTCCATAGGGGTTTTTTTTGCAAATGCTATTAACAAAAGGTCCTGGCTTTAAGGCTGTTGTGAGGTGGTGCATAGCCACTGCTGGTTCCAAGTTATGGATTGAAAGAGTCACTTTGCCAAAGCGTTCCATGAACGTTCTAAGTGGTTCTCCCTTTTCTTGGTGAATATTGACTAGAGCCAGGGATGTTAAGGGATGAGGTCGGCTTATGGCAAACTGCAAGTTGAAACGTCTTGTGAGAGTTGTAAAAGAGTCGATGGATAAAGGAGAGAGTCGCGTGAACCAATTGAGTGCAGGCCCTCGGAGTGAAGTGAAAAAAATTCTACACCATAAAGCATCGTTTTCTGTGTACAGACCGACTTGGGTTATAAAGACATTCAGATGTTCTCCAGGATCAGATGTACCATTATACTTGTCTATTGCCAATCCTCTCCAATTATCAGGCAGCTTAGCTTCAAGAATATGGTGAACGAATGGGCTTCGGTTCACTAGATCATCTCGGTCATTTTTTGCTACAGATTGATAAACTTGTTTTGACTTTTCTTGCAACGCCAAGGACTCCTCCTGATCCCGGATGATGGGTGTAGTTTGGGAGGGGGTGTGTGTCCTTATCTCTTCTCTTAGGTTAGCATTTTCCCTTCTTAGAGTTGAAAGCTCCAATGCATCCTTCTCTCGCTCCTTCATTTTTGTCATTTCTGCCTTAAGCTGCCTCAATACAACTAAAATGCTATCATTTGTTCCTCCTTGCATCACCATTTCAGGTATCGGTTCCTCTGGTGTGACACCCTCTATTTGTTGCCGAGAGGTTCCTTCCTGCTGGCTTCTCGTTAGTACCATGTTTAATTCTGAAAAATGAGGCTAATTGTGCCCCACGGTGGGTACCAAAATGTTCCTGTCAGGATAACACGGGTCTTCAAGTCTCTGCTTTTACGTGCTGACGTTTCTCTAACTGCTGCTAATGTGGAAGGGTACTTGCAAAAGGCACTCCGATGCTGAAGTCAGGATTCAGTTCTGAGGAATAAATGTTATTTAATAATAAAAAGTCAACCCCTTACTTGTATTTCCTACCTTCTTTTTATAGGCATTGTATTGGGCTAATAGGCATACTGAGTCAGCCTTTATACTTTGGCCCATTTTCCTGATTTAAATAATATTTTGATTATTATCCTTAATTGGATTAATTATCTTTTAATCCTGACGAAGAGTATCCGGCCTATTATGCCGAATAGATACTCGGTTTCCTTTTCCTACAAGTGAAACCGAGTTGATCTTTATCCAGTATATATATATATATATATATATATATATATATATATATATATATTATTCTTAGTTAAATTTGATATTTTAAGTAAGTTATAATTTAACAGTTTTAGGGAGAAAATTGATAGGAGATTAATTGGATACAATTTTAAAAAATAAGGAGACTTAATTAACTAAAAAAACTTAAGCATCCAAATTGTGCTTAACTAAAATTATAAAAAAATTATATAATTAAAACTATGAAAAGTGTGTATTAATAACTTTTAAGTTATGTTTTACATAATATAAAAGTATAAATGAATTGAATTAATTATGTTTCATCAAAATAATAGATAGATTGTTCTTTCTTAAAACTATTTTTTCTCTATTTATGTATATATATAAAATTAATTTTTCTCACAATTTCATCTGATTGATTTATGTAATATTATATTTGTGAATATTTTAAATTTAAATAATGTATACTTAATTTTATTTTATAATTTATTTGATTTGTTTCATGTATCTGAGTAATGTGTTCTGAACATGTAGTTTAACTGTATTTTTAATTTTTTATATTTTCTAGAATATTTTTTTTATTAATACTAAAATAAAGTTATAATTTTTTTAAATTTAAAAAATCAATTATAAAAAATTAATTTAAAATAAAATTGAAAAAAATATCAAACACTCAATATATGCTTAATTGCACTCTTTTTTATTTTAAAAAAATCTTAAATACACTATTGTTTTTTTAAAGAGAAAAGAAATACACTATTGTTTAAGATATTTATTAAATACACTGTCATTTAAAAAATTATAACTCATAATTTTAAGGTGTATGAAGTTAAATTATGAAAAAAATGGATATTACATGTTTATTTTTAAATTAAATAAATTTTATAATTAATAGATACTAAATATTTTATCATTAATTTTGAACTTTTTAAATAAAAATGATTAAAGAGATTAAATTTTTAAACTTAAGAAATAAATTAGGAAAAGAACAAAATTCAAGTTCATTTAATTAAAAAATAAGTGTTAAACGGTAAAAATGTAATTAAAATAGTAAAAGTAAGAACATGAAGATGTAATCAATTATCTTAAATAATTTGATTGATTTATTCATGTTAAGAAAATATTTGATTAATTACTACAAAATATGACAAAAATATATTATAAACTTTGAAAAAAAAAACAAAAAGGCATTAGGTAAATCAATTAATTCTATTATAAATCGACACTTTTACGAACGGAATTAGTTATATACAGTTTAAAGATAAAATTTTCTGTTATGACTAAATGCTTGAGATAGATTTATAATTTAATATAAATTTTAAAAAAATAGCGATATTTACTTTTTAACTTGGATTATGATTTATTATTACACATAAACATGAGTTGTCACATTACATGCTTTTAAATTGAAGATAATTAAGCAAAATTCGATACCTCATCCTTACGGCCATGCTCATCTTTTACAGCAATGCTCACACAACGTTTACATGGGATGGCACAATGTTAATTCGAAGAGCTCCTTCACTCGTGTTTTTTTTTTTTTTTTTTCTATGATGCAACTTATGAAGATATTGTATAGAGAAAAAGGTCATCGGAATTATTAGAGCAAAAGCTTCTTCGTGTGAAACTAGAAGAGAATAACAGATTCTATGTTGATGATGAAATGTTTCATAAACTATGCCAACCATAGGAGGATATTTTAGTAATTATGTTGCTAAAAAAAAATTGGGAGGTTCAATGTAATGAAAGATCGTTTAAAGCAGTTGTGAAAGTTTTTCAGGGACTTTCAAGTTAGGGACGTGGCCAATGAATTTATATGGTCAAATTCGACCCTTACACCAATAGAGAGATGGTAATTAATAAAGGGCCTTGGATGATCTTTGATCACTACTTCGCTGTCATGAATTGGTCCTTGAAGTTTGTTTTCCTTTTCTCTGAAGTCACTTGTATGTTGGCATAGATTCATTTTTCAGGCTTGAATATCATTTTTTATAATGAAAGCTTTTTCTTGGCAATCACGATGGGCATACCTATTCGTAGTGATAAAAATTCGTTGAATATGGAATGGGAAAGGTTTGCTAAGGTTTATGTGAAGTTGGATTTAATCTAACTAGTGGTGGTTAAGGTTTGGTTAAAAGGTCATTGGTACAACGTATAATAAGAGAGGCTCCATGCAATTTGTTCTCAGTGCAAGTGTTATGACCACCATGCAAGGGATTGCACTACCTCCACTATCCCACAGAGGTAGCAGATGAAAGGGTTGATAGAACGATACAACAAGGGGAAAACATGAAAAATTGGAATAAATGCAAATAAAGAGGATAATAATGATTATGAGAAATTATGGAGAGAGACAATCATGCAATTGTAATGGTTGCAAAAAATAAGGATGATGATGATGTACATGGAGAATGGCTTGTGGCAACGAGGTGGAAAAAAGTTAACCCGAAAAAAGTTAGACCTAAGAAATGTGGAATAAGTTACAAGAGTGCAAAGAAAAAAGGAAAGACTATTTTGGAGGCTTCTAACGTTATCTCTCAAGAGAATGAGGACCCACAAGTCAAAATTCTCAAATCTAATAATAATAAAAAAGACAATAGAGTGATTTTCATACCATTAACCGCGGAAAGGAGGGGACGAAGGGGTAACAAGTAGTAGACCTTTAGCAAGGTAAATATTTAGCCCACATTCCAAGAGTGTGACATAGTCACATGCAACACCAGGGCATTTGCATGATCATGCAAAAATGCCTAACCCCAACTCATTGAGTCAACTCAGTAAGGGTTACATCACTTGATGGAGATCAAGCCATGAAGATAGAACTTAGCCAAGGAAATCATTTTAGATTTTTAGAGACACAATTGACAAATATCATAGTTCTAAGATTGGCGACAAGAAATGAAGAGGAGCTTATGATTGAAGTGGTGGAAGATACAACCCTCCTAATGCTTAGATCTCAATTCCTTATGGCTCACCTTGTCATGATGTTAAAATTTAAAGAACTTTCAATCATCTCTTGGAATATTAAAGGATCTAGTAATAGGGGGATAAATGCATGTCAAGGATCTTATTAATAGATACCAACCAACGATACTTTTTCTTTGTGAGACTCACATTGAATCCACTAAAACCTCTTAATTTTGAAAGAAAGTGAGTTATTTACTACTTTTACTAGTTGAGGCCCAAGGACACTTATGTGATTTGTGGGTTCTTACATAAGAAAATAATTAGTTCAGCCTTATAGTCGCTTATATTTACCTTCATTGTATCACCATTAAAATAAGGGTAATGGACAAAGAATGACATTGCACTTGTGTTTATGTCAGCCCTATGGCCACCAGAAGAGAAGAGACATGAATAATCTTAAAGGTTGTTTATGTCAATTCTTATACTCCATGAATGTTCATTGGAGACTTCAATAAGGTGCAATTCCCTTTTGAGCAAAAAAGTAAAATTTATTCATACAACAAGGCTCTAACATTCAATATCAGACTTAATAAGTGTGGCTCAATCTCTAACTTCCTAAAAAATTTAGTCTTAAGTTGTATATTTATTTATACAAAATCGAGATAAAGTGCAAATTTTGGTATATAATAGGCATTATGAGTATAAGTTAATAAAAATCTTTTTGTGAATAAACTTATTTCATATAATTTGCCAATAATGCCATATTAAATAATAATATTGAATAAAAATCATAATCAACCAGAAATAATTTTACAAATATGGGTACAAAGCCTGCATTTATATATTAAGTACAATAATTTACAAAATGTTTGTCAAAATACATAGAACTAAAAATAATGACCAAAATAGATAAAGTCTTAGAGCAACCTCAAAATATATCCCAACACTAAGGACTCAGTACTAATCAACCCCATACCATCTCTCTATCTCCTTTAAATCCTCATAATCGAGGTCATCATTTAATCCAAGGTCATCATTTAATCCAAGATATAAATCTCCTGAGTTAGCTGCAACCTTCACACCTGTGATTCGCTCACCAGTAACTTGGGTCGGCCTTTCAAGATGGCCATGATAATGGTATGTGAATAGATACGTGAAGGCTGTTAGATTCTTAACTGTGCCTCCATAGATAAATATACATAGATAGTTCCATCTTTAACATAATAATATTCCTAGGTATATCATAAACATGTATGGCTAACTTAAAGTGACATGTCTTCTGGTACTCAATAAATACATAATTAAGGCTATTATGTACAAAACTGTCTATTAACCTAATTCTTTCCTAAGGCTTCATCATCCTAGTTTCTTGAAAATGTCAAGTAAAGATGAGTGTCTATTCTATCATTTATAAATCATTACTTCATAAAAATCACAATTTTAATATAAGGAAAACATATTCATTTCTACAACTAATTCACACTATAAACATAATCACATATACACAACTCAATCGATTGTTATAAGTTATTCAATTTTCTCTTTCTAATACGCACTCCTAGTGCACTGTGATCATAGACAATGATGCCTCCAGTATTTCTTGAGGTCTTACTTAACTAGGTAAATAGTTACCGGTTAGCTCATGTACACGGATACAACGTATACAATAATTGGGCCCTCTTAGCAAAGGTATAATCAGGAGTCTAGTAAAAAAAATGAGTGTGAGGCTATGTGGCGCATTCGCTCTCAGAAAGAGTGTATACACATACATGAATGTCACTCACCACCCTACGTCTCTCCCATATTTTCCATCGTCTTCGAACTATATACTCCTATTGTATCTCTGTAACTATTCACACTAGATCCATCCAATTTTTGACACTTAGTCATTCCCAAAATAATTTCCTTCTCCACTCATAAGATTGTGTCTATACATTTTGACTCATAATTGCAATATCATACTTCATCATAACATCTCATATAGACATATTTCATATAATCACACCATAATAACTCAATATGTTTTGATAATATTCCACTTTGAGTACTCATCATATATTTCATGTAAACATATCATAGTTATTCAATCCAAACAACCAAACATACATATCCTCAGCTATCATTCATACATAATATATTTCAAACACATATTTTTACAAAATCCCTATGTAATAGTACTCTAATAAGCATAAAATAAACACTTTAATAGAACGAAAAAATAGAGCTCTCCTTATCTCAAGGTGAGTATGTGGAGAGAGATTGACGAAGATTAGAGTTCAACTACAAAATTTCTCCTGAGTACGAAGAGATATCCATGAGGAATGAAAAATACGAGAAATGATCGGAGAAAACAAAGTATAATGTAGAGAAACTTACTTGGAGTTGTTTAGATCCAACGTCCAAGCTTGAACTTATGGAATAATTGAAGTTTGAAGGAGTTTTATCTGAGAGAAGGTAGTGAGGGTTTAAAGAGAATGAGGAAAGAGCGTGAGTTTTGGAATGAAATGAAATATTTACACTAAAAATCTCTTAAATACCCTTCAGCCTCGCGCGCTCAAGCTACAGCTCGCTTGAGCGAGAATACTAGATAATGGCCTCGCCAAGCATTTTCTGTTATGCTCACTTGAGCGAGGTCAAGCTCGCTTGAGTGGGATGACGTCTAGAGAGTTGGATATTTTTTTTGAGTCCTTGCCTGAGTGACTTAGCTTGCTTAGGCGAGATCACTGCTTGCTTGAGCGAGATTGCCTCTCGCTTGAGCGAGAATCATCTCGCCTGAGTGAGAATCATCTCGCCTGAGTGAGATTGCCCTGAAATCATGTGGTTTTGGATGCTCAGTCTCGCTTGAGTGAGATTTGTCTCGCCTGAGCGAGATCCCCTGTACCAAATTTCTACTAAACACCCTTAAATTATTTCAATACACTCTAACATTATATAATACCCAACAATTATCAATTTATTAAATAATTGGAAAAAGAGGGTGTTACATAACCAATATTCTTTCAATAGGTTG
This sequence comes from Abrus precatorius, assembly GCF_003935025.1. Lineage (NCBI taxonomy): Eukaryota > Viridiplantae > Streptophyta > Magnoliopsida > Fabales > Fabaceae > Abrus > Abrus precatorius. The sequence continues at coordinate 11,650,746 of NW_020874303.1, forward strand.
TATATTCACTTGATATAGGAATCATAATGGTCAACGCATTATTTCGAAGAAATTAGATAGAGGTGTGATAAATCTACTTTGATTAAGAAGCTTTCTATAAGCCTTTGTGGAAACACCTGCTTTTTTAAACTTTGATCATAGTTCCCTCTTGTTAAGGTATGGTGGTCTTCCACAAGTGTGTGAACCCTAACCTTTTTACTTTTAAGCAGCTTGAATAGTTTATAAAGACTATGCTTCAATTATATCTAAGGTTTGGAAGGAAGATAAGGGAATCTCATCTTATCACTTTAGAAGAGAAAAGATGATTATATCATTTTCAATAATGAGAGATTTGGTAATATTACTAAGAATAAGAGAAATATTAAAGTCAGATTTAGGAGGATTCAAAGGCTGTTAAACAGGGTTGACTCAACATATCTTACTCATCTTGAAAGACAACTATAATATGAGTATAAGAAAGTTCTTTCTCAGGAGAAACCCCTATGGTACGAAAAGTTCAAAAGGAATTAGATTAAGCTTGGGGATCATAACACCTCATTTTTTCATGATCAAACTATGATTAGAAGTAGAAGGAATAAAATTCATGGTCTCACTCTTCGTAATGGCATATGGTGTTTTGATGATTTTGTTTTACAAGAAGTTTATAGGTTCTTTGTGAATCTTTTTTTCAGCTAGTCTCATGTCACATATGCAAGTTCCATCTACATAATATCCCAACAATCATACATGAAGAAGTTTTCAATTTGGAGCAACTTATAACAAAAGAAGAGGTCTTTCTAGCTTTTCATGTTATGCACCCCTATAAGGCTCCTGGACCTTATGGGTTCTGAGCAATCTTCTACAAATAATACTAGTATGAAGTAGGTAGCGATATAAGCAAACTAGTTAGTGATGCTTTTGAGAAATACTTTTGATAGCAAATTGTAAAATAAACTTATCTCTCTCATCCCAAAAGTGGATCATCCTACCAATTTCAAGGGATTCTAACCTATTAGCCTTTGTAATGTCCTTTACAAAATCATTACAAAGGTGCTTGTTAATAAGTTGAGACTTTTTCTTTATGTACTCTAGACAACTTAATTGTCTTACAAGAAATTCTTTATATGATGCACAAGTTAAAGAGGAGAAAAAGGGATGTTGCCTTTAAATTAGACCTAGAAAAGATATATGATCAAATTGGTTGAGAATTCTTAAGACGTATGCTTATAAATTTTAGGTTTCCAAATAAAATAGTAGCTCTTATTATGGATTGTGTTACTACACCATCCATGAGTATTTTATGAATAGGAATAAGTTTCCTTCATGTTTTCAACATCGCAGCCTCCACCAAGGTGATCTACTCTCTTAATGTCTCTTTCTTTTGAAAATAGAGATGTTGGCTCTTGCTATAGAAGATTCTATGAGGAATAATTGGTGACAACTAGTTAATGTTAGAAAAAAATGGTCCAGTTATATCCCATATGCTTTTTGCTAATGATGTGTTTTTATTTGGCAAAACGAAAAGCTCTCAAATCAAAATTGTAAAGGAAATTTTTGATTAGTTTAGTGTTGTGTCTGGTCTAAAGGCTAACTTGATAAAATCTCGGGTTTATACTTTGACTAGTTTCAATGGTTAGAAACAAGCCAAGTTCACCTCGATCTCATGTATTCATTTGCTTTTTTTCCTTGATAAGTATATGAGCTTTTCAATGATCTCAGGTAAAGTGAAAAGAAGATACTTTGACTTCATTGTAGAAAAAATTTAATATAGTTTGCTAATTGGAGGTCTACTTTCCTTAGTAAAGCAGAGCGTTTAACTATAGCTAAGCCAGTTATTACAATGATTCCAACGTACTACCTACAATTGTATTGGCCGCCTCAATCTGTTTGTCACTCAAATTCATAAGTGCTTACATAATTTTCTTTAGAAAATAATGACAGAAAGGAAATTAACCTAGTGAACTGGGATAGAATCACTCGTAGAACTCAAGATGGTGGGTTTGGTCTAAGAATAACTATGGAAACTAATGTGACTTTTTATTGGGTAAAAGAGTTGGGATATTATGAATAAAAAAGACATACTCTAGGTCCAACTGCTTATAGAAAAATATGTGAAAGAAGATAATCTATTAGATCATAATAAAGATAGAGGGTCTCACTCTTGGCAAATAATAAAAAAGACTAAAAATATTATAAGGGATGAGTTTACTTTTTGACTTAGTAATGGATAAATTTCCTTATGGTATCATGACTGGTTGAGATTGGACAAATTATGTGACCACACTTCTTATGTTAACATTCAAGATATATTGTTGTAGGTTAAGGACGTTTGGACTTAATAAGGGTGAAATTTTTCTCAAATTGCCATTTTGATACCAACATCAATTACTTCAGTCATTCATCAACTTGTCAATTAATAGTCATGTTGAGGACAAGTTTGTTAGGTCAAATAGTTTGAAGGGTAGTTATACAACTAAACATAGTTTTAACTGACTCATTGATAGGAGAAAATCATACAAGTACATTAGTTAGACGTGGATTTGGCAGTTTATTGTACGGAAAAGATTAAATTCTTAGCTCGCCCTATTTGTTGTGAAACCTTTCCCACAAACTACTTAAGGTATCATAAGAACTTGGTGTCTTCACCCATTTGCTCAAGATATCACATTTACACCGAGGATACTCTCCATTGTGTTAGAGACTCAACAACTAAGGAAACATGAGTTAGTGCAATTTTATGGAAAGAATGATTTGCAACTTTCTTTCATGCCAACAACTGGATTATAACTCAACATAAAAGCAATTCTCCTTTATTTTTAGCTACACTATGGTAGATATGGAGGGCTAGGAATGTTGATTGCATTGTTGGAAAAAAAAATATCTCATTTTATAAAATTATGCTTGATGTTATGAATCTTACTGATCAGCTTCACTTATATGAATAAATGCAATAATCTTTGGCTTACATGGAGCAATGGATTTTTTGGGAGGATAATTAGAATTTTGAATTCATTCTTAGCGTTGATGATAGTTCTTAGGGGGAGCTCAAGAAGAGCTGGTTTTGGTGCTCGAGATAGAAATTGGGTTAGAGGAGTTTCTGGGTTCATTGGTATTCCTTACATTACCCATTCTAAACTCAGCCATACTTCAGGGATTGAAAATGACTTGGAATCTAAATATAAGACATCTCTTGTGTTACTCTAAAGTGAAAATTGTTCCACCTTCCCACAAGTATGTTAATCTCATTTGGGATATAAAAGAATGGCTAAGAAAAGACTAATAAATCACCATCAAATATACCTTGTGTGAAGGCAACACATGTGCAGATTTTTTTAGCTAAGTTGAGAGCTTTTTCAACTTCTGGTTTCAAAGATTGGATCTCACCTCATGAAGACTTAAGATTGATTCTTTAGGCTAATGCTAAGAGAGTCTCATATTTGATATTGTAATTTTTTCTTTGCTTTCCTTTACCAAAAAAAATTAAAGATAGTTTAAGAAAAATGATAAAAGATAGTTTACTTCTCTTTCTTCTCATTCATCACATATAATTCTTTTTTTTTTTCTCTCTTAAAATGATATTTTATTCCAAACCTTTCATGACAATGGTGGTGTCCCAAGATGTATTATTTGAGATATTCTCTTTGTTACCAACAAAAGCTATTTACAAAGTTTCAAAATGAAATATATTTTACATTGAGGCAAGTACAAAATGCATTATTAAGGGATGACATATGTTTCTTCGTTCAACCATATGCAGGTCAAAGCTACAATAGACAAATTGAGTTACACCATTTATCATGAGAGAAATTATCATCTATGATGTCTAATGCTGTTATAGATTTCTTGTTTAAGTTGACCAATATTATGGACTCAAGTAATAGCTTGATTCTTTATTTTTGTCATGTATCAAAATCAAAGTAAATTATTTTTTAGCAACCTAACAACAAAGTCTTGCTTTCTCATTGTTACCCTTTATCACTTACAAGAACATGTTAATAATGGTGATATTATTAGTTCTAAATGTGACTCAATGATTGGCTAATATTTATTTTTTATAGAATCTATATATGGAAGAAAGTTTTTTCCATGGAAGAAGGAACTTGAGATTTGATATGCTTATGCATCACAATGGAGTCATCCATATCATCTCAGGTTATTTTCTTTACTTTTATGAGAGGGAGCTTTTATTTTATGCACATACAATTTTGAGAATGAGAATTAAAGGATGTTAAAGGTGTCTAAAAAAGCAAAAAAGATTCTTTATGACCTTACTTGTGATATGAGAATTTTTAAATAGAACAAAGTTACTAATTCATGTCAAACCATTTATTTAGTGAGATTGAGAAAACATATGTTCATTGTATAGGGATTGACAAATTACTAATCAAGCAAGTAGAAAATAATTTTGAAAGGAATGATGAAAGTAATTGAATTAATTGAAAAAGATCATATTATCATAGGTTTTTGATGTATAGTTCTAGCAAGTATACTACATTGTCAAGTAACAATGTAAAATTAAGGGGTTGTTGTACCCATAGGGATAATTCAAATATTGATTTTAATTAATTAAATAACAAGTTGAACAATTGAAAAAATATTCTTTTTAAAGAAATAAAGATTAAAATGCTAAAATAATGTAAAAGCAATATAGAAATTGATTAAGTCAAAGGTTAGGGTGATTTACTTCAACTATGTGTTAACAAAATGAAATATAAACATCAATATACCTTTTCCAAATTCAATTAATTGGTGGTAGGATTATCATGTCATTAAAATCTTTAACAAGATCATCTACTGCGATACAAGCAAAGTCAATCACCTAATCTCTTAGCATACTTAATTATACAAGTAATTTTCAAATCCCTTGAATACCATGAATCATGTTTGCCTACCTCTAGGTATCATTCAACTCATAGCAAAACATTCATAGGCATGGTTCTTACTCCTTCTCTCTCAAATTTGTAAAAACCCTATAATCATAAATTGATGAACAAGTAATTCAAGATAATTAAATTCAAATACAATGCTCACCATCAAATATGAACAAAACATAAATCCATTCACATTAACATAACATCAAACACATGGTTTCCATTAATCACCCTTAGCAAATGGTTTAATTACAAGTTATGAAAATAGTTTAAACTGAATAACAATGAAAAAAAGACAAGAGGAATCCATGAATAAGTAGAAGTACAAAAATCAATTCCTTAAGAAAGGTCTTGTGGGCAAGCTCTAAGCTTTTTCTTCTAATTTCATATTTTGTTCTCCCTCCACTTTGATGTGTTTTCCTATGATTTTGTGCCAATAATGGATTGACAACATTAATAAGAGGTATACTCTAAATATCAAATTGAGCATCCTCATTGTAGCGTGACAATAGCTACGCTACAATATACTGTACCAATAATTTCTTCTACCAAAATCTACATGTGAAGATCAATTTTTGCCTTCCAAGGATTGTATCCAAATAAAAATAGTTTTAGAAATAAAATAATAAAAATGTTTTACAAAAAAATGAAAAACTTTGAAAAAAGATTGGTTCCGGGAAATGGAAGTCCTGCATTATGCAAACTTATACCTAATATCAAAAACCAACTTTACACTGGAAAGGAGAAAAAGCTCAAACATTTAGCATTTTATGAAACCTTAAAACGTGGGATTAAAGACCAATATAAAAACATAAGTGAGAGATTCAGAGAGGGGAAGCAAAAAATTCTTAAGAAGAAGATCTTAGATTTAAAAAAAAAATCACAAAGAAAAGAGAGCGAAACCCTTGGAATTTTTTTTTTTTTGGAGAGTTTTTAGAAAGGAAGCAAAAAATTTTTAGAAAGACAACAAAAATTTCAAAGATTGAATAACAATAATTTAAAAGGAGACAACAAGTTTAAGGGGGGAGGGGGGCAACATATTTTTTTTAATAGAGAACAAACAAAAAAGAAGAAGAAAAGAGAAAGAAAATATCATACCATATACCACTTCTACTCATAACTTGAATCATTCTGCATCTTTTGTTATTGTATTCGTAAGGTTAGTCACATTTCTTTTTTATTTTATGATTATGAAACTTACTCTTAGAATGAACATGAATGAAATAGAAAATGTTGAATGATGAACCACCTCTTTCTATCTTTTTTTTTTTTTTTATATGATTAGCATTTATATTATTTTATTCGTATAATGTGTTAGATTTGACATAGCATAATGGGTGAAAGGCTCAAGTAAAGGCAAAGGCCTGCCTTGCACCAACTCATCAAATTACTTCACACAGCTTTGTTTCTTTTATCGTTTTATTATTTCTTTTTTGTTTTCTTTTTGTTTTTTATTTTTATTGGCTTTATAACTTTTTTATTTTTGTCTAAAATTTTATTTTGATTTTATAGTGTATTTTAAAAAAAATATTTTACTTCTTATTTTTATATTTTTTATTATTTAAAAAAAAGGTTATTCTTTTTAATTCATTTTTACTTTATTTTATTTTAATTTTTCTAAACAATAATAATTATAATAATTATAACTAGAGATTATTAAAATTGATTAAATATAATTATTTTTATTTTATTTTATCATATTATATTTGAATTTTTTTAATCTCATTCTAACATTAACAATAAATTCTTCTCATTTTTTATGATATTTTATTATTTATTCTTTAGGATTATTATTTTTTATAAAAATAAATAAATATATAATTATATCAATTTATAATACTAACGTATTATTTTTCTATCATCATGTATTATAAATTGATAAAGTCTAAGTATATTTATGTTACTTTTACTTTACACAATATTAATTTATTATATTTTATTTTTAATTAATTAGATAATTATCTTAATAATTAATTAAAATGTGTTCCTTCTTTAATTACTAACTTACTAATCAATCAACTAATTTAAATTTAAGTTGTTTTTATTAACAAAATAATTTATAATGCTAATGTATAGTACCTCTATCTCTATGTGTTATGAATTGTCAAAATTTATATGTATCAACGTTACCTTAAGTTTTATTTATACACCATCAATTTATATCAAAATTAAATCTAACTTCCAAAATTAATCGATTACATGATTGTTTTTATTTAATTAAAATGTATCATCTAATTAAAAATATTTTTCTATTTTCTATTATAAAATAACTCATTTATTTTATTTTATTTAATTAAAATATTTTTATTATATTAATGCAATAATTTGTAGTGTTATTGTGTAACATCTCTACCTTTACATGCTTTAAATGTCACGACTCCCTTTTTATGTATCAATGATATCCTGCTCCTAATTCAAATTCATTTATGAGATGATACACGTATATAACTTTCCAAAAATTACACTTTAACATCCAAATTAACAGAATAACAAAGTCTCGAGAACTTTTTTATATAATTCAAAAATTATATAATATTTACAATAGTTGCTCTACATGGAGCTCAAAATACAAAATTTTGAATAATAATTACATTACTTAAAAACTGTAACTAAACAGTCTAAACCTATTTCTAAAACCTAAACTGACAAAATAATTAAAGCTACAAATTTCCTTCAAAAGTATGTTGACTCTGATATTCCTCAGCTAAACCTTTCAGGTTGAGAAGTAGTTATAGCATTTGTCACATCTGCTCACGTATTACAGTATGATCATTGCAAAACTCACGCAAACCCCAACATAGACAGAGTGCAAAGGTGAGCTTACAAAATAATATCCACAGTCATAAAAAAAATAGAATATGAAAATAAATATTTATACAACTTGTTCTTTCAATGTTTTTCAGCATTTAACACAGCAATGTAGCCCATCTAATGCAAAATGCAACAGCTCAGTTCTAACTAGTTTCACAACCCTAGTAATCCAGAAGAAACCTACAATTCTTCTGTCTGGGAGTGACCCATCCCGTTACCTGGATTTAGATATATAGCACAATACAACTCAGCATGTGATCTATTGGAGACATGCCTACCCTACTTAGATATGTAACTAGGGTCAAGAATGATGAATATTAGCATGATAATACAGCTCAGTCACAATCATGTGTTTCATAGTGCAACAATATCTAGCAATGCACATACATATACAACGACAACTTAACATTCATAATTTTTATTATAGCATTATATAAGCACTTATTCATTCATTTCGGCACACAATATTCACAGTATGTGTTAAATATTTCATAGTTTTTATTACATATCTCAACGTACATATCCTAGCACAACAATCCAACTTTCACAATTAATCATATAGTTTCAGTCCTTCCTCCTAGGGCCCTCTCACTATAGTGAGAACAACCCAGTATCACGCCCTATACTTAGGCACTTAACCTATCTCAGCCCTATCCAGTCATGCATACACATAAATACACACATCCATATACTTAATACACATAAACATCATTATCAAATAAATCGACACACATATGAATATATATATATATATATACATATATATAATAATAATAATTAATATTACCAAAATTTGAGGCGCTACAGTATCCAAGACTCCTAAATAAGGCAATACACTAAATGACTAATCATAACCTGCCCTCCTAATCATATTCAACAAAATTATCACACAGCATTACGAATACACTACTCCTTACTCAGCAATCATACAGCTTTCATATTCATACTCCAGCAGCATATGAAAATCCATATCATTCAAGCACACATAACACAAAGACGTTATATATTAATGATTACAATAGTGTCCTTAAAAGAAAAAAAAAAGTATACATATAACACAAGTTTGACATTAAATCGTTAAGACTTTTGTGTACCAACATTACCTTGAGTCTTATGCAATATAAATTTATAATTTAAGTTTTAATCTTTTTATTAAATAAATATTTTCTTTAATCAATTCAAATATATTTATTCTTTTTATTAAATGGGATTAATTTCATATTTTAAATTTTTTGAAGTCATATTTCTAACTTTGATAAATTAAATAACTAAATACTTAATTACTTAATTTTATTTCTTTATTTTATTATACATTTTTTTACAACATCGATGTGTAATTTATATTATCTTTAATTGTCCAATAAATTATAAAAGATTTACGTATACCTTACGCTATATTAAATTCTCTTTCAACAGGAACCACAATTCAAATATAAATTTAAATATTTTATTTACAAATAAAAATATTCTTTTAACAATTTGCAATATAGTTGTGTGATCTTCTTCGTAGAATCACGTTATATTATATTCTGAACGTTATAATCTTATCAAAATAATTTTAATCTCAAAATAAATTTTATTTTACTAAACTTAATTTAATCAACAAATTTTGTAAATCTTTTTTATAGAACTACGTGACTTTGAGTTTCCCATTGCACTTGAAGATACGTAGGAGCGGAAACCGAACACATCAAGTCAAAACAATTTTCAAAATAAGTTTTCTTTTTTAAGATATCAATTAACATTTCAATAAATAATTTATCTTCTATTAAAATGAAAATAATTATTATTTTTTAAGGGTTAAATAAATATTTTTCAAAAATTAAAATAAATTTGCATAATTAATGTAAGGTAACCATTATTTAAATGGAAGTTGTAGGATATTAATACCTTCCCTACACATAAATGACTCGTGAACTCATTTTTTGTTTCAAAAATCATATTATTTTAAAAGTTTTCCAAAGTTTTCTTAAATAAACTTTGGTGGTGATTCCTCAAATTTTAAAAAAATATTTCATTCTTAAAATATATTTTTCTTAAAACATTTTCGTCGTATCGTTACGATCGTCCAGCTACAAATACAAAGTTAAATGTGAGTGAAATCAATCAAAACTTTAAACCAAAATATGTAAAGAGAACAATTAAAAAACTAAAACTCATTATCAACAAACTAAAATTTTTAAGAAAATTAAAGAAAAACATAACTCCTTAGGAGTTATTAGTTTTGTTTTAGTTAAAATAATAATCTTTTGGTACTTCTTAAAAAAAATGTTTATGACTGTGATTTGACTAATAAAAAATTATAGTGCCTCTAAAAATTAATAAATTTAAATATATTTAATAAATAAAACAATGTAAAATTAACACATAATAATTTATATTGTATTTCATTATATGACACATGTTTTTTTATGTTATTTTTAAAATAATGTCTTTAACATATTAAAATGATATAATAACTTTAAAGACCAATTTTTATAAAATTGATGAATTAAAATTTAAGTTATATTTTAAAAATATTATGTAGTCGTGTTTTGAAAGCTTAATCGTCCTAATAGTTAAAATAACAATAGTTAACTATGCTTAGTTATGAAATGAATTAAAGTAATAAGATTTCAAAATCCTCTTATTGATAAAATGGTTTTCATCAATATTTTTTAATCAATTATGTAAAACATAAATTTCATATTTTTTTAATTGATACTATAAATTTTTTAAAATCATATATTAAACTAATTACTTTTTCTTATCATCGTGATTCATTTTACACAATAATAAAAATAATTAGCATTCACAAAAATTTAATAGTGTGATTTTATTTAAGATAATATTTAGTTTGATTAATTTCTTAAAAATATGGAATTAAATTTTTTATTTTCATAAGATAATGATAATTACAACTAAAATTTATTTTAATAATCAAGTATAATAATATATTAAAAATAAATAAATAAATAAATTATGTAAAAAATAAAAAAGACGGGTGTTTGTTTACATAAAAAGAACACAAATAAATTAAACAAAATAAAAAGATAAGATTTTATATAAAATAAAAAATCCAGTTATGTATTTATTATTATTGAAATAATTACTTTTTATGATATACAAATTCATCTCTATGTAAGAATAGATATACATGTCAGTGGATTTAGATATTTTATATTAATTAATTTTTTAATATATGTTGACAGTGGGATCATGATAATTTTTAATTATTATGCGCATAGCGAAGCAAGTAATTTGATGTTTGATAAAAATGGATTAATTAATAAATTGATACAAAATAATCAACTATAAAAATAATATTTTATTTACAAGTTTATCTTTTTCCTTCCTTCGATGTATTTAATGTTTTTGTGCATAACTTTGTTTTAAATAGTTTAATTTTTTTTAAAGTTAAACATAAACTAAAATAAATTTATTGCTTTAGTTTATTAATTTATAGTTATCATTGTCTCTTTTCTTTTTTGTTTCATGAAAATACAAATCTCAATATCATAAATTAACTACTAATTTCACAGAAAATAAAATTAACAGTTAATTCATAACTTATTTTATTAAGAAAAGTATCATATAAAATTGTGATACTTAAGAAAAAAGTAAATGTAATTTAAGTAGACCTAAAGTTTGAAAGAGGCAGGGAGAGGAGGATTGAGAGGGGCGGTGCAGAAATGCGTGAATCTGAAGTGAAATCCATAAAACTGAGCGTAAAAGAAAAGAATGAAAAGTAAAAGAGTATAGGTACAGTTGGTAGGCACATATCTACACTTGTATTATGAAGTGATAGAAGTGAACGGAATCTACACCTGTAAAAGACGTAGATCTAATTTTAATCAAAATCTTAAGCAGAAAAAGATTGTGTGAATAGACTTTGTAGTGGGAGCAATAATTGTCCTACCAAATCATTCAGTTAATCTACAGAACTCAGAGACCATAACTGCTCCAAATTAACCTCCAAATTTCAAAAGACTCCCCCATTTTAGAGTTGACCTCCTAAGTTGCATAGCCTTTCAGAAGAAACTTCTATTGGAACAATGTGCTAACTAACATCCACTATGACTAAGAGCAAATAACGTGTCTGTTCTTCAACATCCCATCATTGCAAAGACCCATGACTACTGTTTTTCTTTTCTATTTATTTCTCTATATAAAATTTTAATATAATATTATTTTTTATTAGTATATTTTTCTTCATATATAAAATTTAAATATAATATAAAGTATTTATAATGATTAAATAGTTTAAAGGTTAAAAAGTTCTCCTGATAGAAATTTTTTTTTTTTAATCTGTAAAATATTGCTTAGGATAATAAATTATATCCAGGAAATGATACAGACAAATTCTTTATAAAGATTAGAAAGTTAATAAATTTTATGCTACCATCATGTTTAAAGAGATTCTTACCACATGGATATTTTAAAAGACAATATTATTTAAGTTAAATAAAACTATTAAGAGTAAAGAAATATTTATTTTAAGTATTTAACATAACTTTTAAATTTAAAATCACATATTAAATTTAAAATAACTTTGTATATTACACTCATATATACATATAACTTAGAACTAATATATAGTATAATTATTTAGTATTTTTTTCACTTTTTAATTGTAAAATAACCCTTTCTACTTTCAGCTTATTAATATTACTTTAAAATTTAATTTTAAATTTTTTTTATTTTTTGTTTAAACTTTAAGTATCTTTTATAAAACTCACGTAAATTAGATAAAGTTTTAAAGTTGAGATATAATAATAAAAAAAATAAGTACTTTGATAGAAGTGCAATGTAACGAGAGGAACGTTAATAATAATCTTTTCAATACAATTTTAATTATTAGTTAAAATATATTAAAAATTATATAAATCTTAATATTTTTTTACTCTATTTTTAATAATTTTTTATTTTTAATAAATTTTAATTAACAATTAAAACTATTAAAAAATAATATATTTAACATCTTCGTGTAAAATTAACAATACACTTAGCCTCTTACATATTAGAGTTATATTAATTTTTAAAATTACGCATAATTTTTTTAAAATTATAAGTATTTAATAGAATTTTTATAGTTTAAGAATTAGGAGCGAGGATATGCCTTTAATTATAGTAAAATATTATTAAAAAGGTTAACATTTAATGAAATAAATTTGCAAATTGGTGGAGACTTAAATTTGAATGGATGGGATTAACAAAATTCTTAATAATATTATTGAAGTTAAAGTTTAATTTATTTGTGATGTAATTTTAATTTATGTATATAATTATAATAAAAATTAATTTTTTTATTTTTATTTATCTGTATAGAATATATATATATATATATATATTATTAATATTATTATTAAAGCTAATTGCTAAAATTATAAATTTATCTTTTATTGATGTGTTTTTTAACTTTTAGATTATTTCAATAATAAAAATATTATTTGTGTAAATAAAATAATAAAAAATGAGTAATTATTATTGGTTTTTATTCTTATTATTTTGGTGTGGTGTGAGGAGTGTTTGTCTAACTCCCATACTTTGGGACTGGGTAGGATAGGGAGGAAAATGAAAGCGGGGCCCAGTTGTGAAGATTTAGAAGTGACTTCTAAGGCATTGCCTATGAGAGGTTGATTTTGACGGCATATGGCTTAATGCTAATCATCGTATTGATTGATATCCACTTTATTTTCTGCGGCTATGTGAACCAACTTGCGATCACACGTTGTTCCTCATTTTGGTATCAGTCACTGAACGGGTCATTCTTTCTTCTGTTGCCATTTCAACTCATCACCCACAAACACACCTTTTATGTACAATTTTGAGTTATAATTGTTATTAATATTAATGTGATGTCATAATATATATAATGTAATACATAAGTTATAAATGAAGATCACATTTTGATTTTAGTGACAAAGGGTAGAATAAAAATCAAGAATGCAATAATGAAATATGGTTTCTCTCATTGTAACCATTTATCTTAATTGCTCCCCTGCTTTTGTATAAAAAGAAAAGTCAAAATGAATATAATTGGATGTTGGATATTGTCAAAGGGCATGATGGCTATAGAAGAAAAGATTGTATGAAAGGAACGCGTTAAGCATCACAATTCACATCCCTTTCACTTGTAGAAGAAGTGCCATTAGTATGCTTCACGTACCATTAACAAGCCAAGTGATCTAAGAAGCGCGTACACGGATACATAAATAATATATTCCAAACCCTATTTTAATTGGCTTCTTATATTTAGTGCCCATTCCGACATTCGATCAAATTAATGATTAGTATCATGATTAACTTGTCATCTATTTTTCTTTGAGAATCAGAAATTTCTGGATTTGGACCTTTTCCTTTTAACTATTGAGGATAATAAAAGATAAGAGTAAATGATAAATAATAATAATAATAATAATAATAATAGAGCATTATATATATCGTAGATATTATAACTTTAAATTTTAGAGGCTTTTTCTTTATTATATGAATATTTTATAAATTTCATAAAACATAAAAATGTAAATATACTACTAATTTTGTTTTATGCATTGTGCAGTATTATTAAATTAAATTAAAAGTTTTAGATAAACAATTTAAATATATTATATAACTATTTTTAAATTTATTAAATTTTATATAAAATTAAATATTAAATTATTAATTATTAATATTTTATTAGGTTGAATAAAATAAGAATTGAGAAATTTAATATTAAAAATAATATTGAATTTCTTAAAAATACATAATATAGACAAAAAATACTTGACATAAAGAAAACTAATCGTTGAAAACATTATTCTGTGATAATACTTCTAAAAGCATTTTGGTTCAAGAATACTTGAAAATATTTTGGTTAAAAAATTAGTGTCACAAATTAGACATAAAAAATTAATAAAAATAAAAATAGTATTGCTATTGAATAATAATTTTTTTAATGTGTGTTAAGAGACACACAATAAAAATATATGAATGATAATTTATTATTAAAAATAAAAAGATATCATCAAATTCAATAGATAAATAATATTAAATACTACAATTTTTAATAAAAAATTATTTTTATTTTTTTAACATATACATTTAGGCACACATTTTAAGAAACTGATTAAATAATAATAAAATTATAGATTAAATGAAAAATTATAGTAAGATATACTTCCCTTACTAGTAATAATTATTATATTTTATTAGATAGAAAACATTTTTAAATTAAGATGAAATTATAAGAACTAATTATCACATGATAGTGAAATTTTGTTTATATGCTAAATAAATTGCGTATTTTGCCTTGAACGAGTAACTTGCTATTCTGAGAGGAAAAAAGTGGTTTGAATTTTTTGAATTAATTTTGAATGATAGAATCACAACTAAGATTTTACATAATTCTTTATAAGTCTCATCTAATTAAATTACACAAATCAATAAAAATAATTAATTTTTAAAAATATTATAACATAATATTCATTTAATATTATTGAAATTAATCTTGGTACTACATTTACCTCATTAATTTTAATTATTATATTCTAACCAATTTTATTTATCAAGGAAAAATAAAAAATACCTTAAAATAAAAATTACTAAAACTTTCAATAATTTTAAAAAACGACAAAGGACTACAATAAAAGTTGACAGTTGCAATTTGTTAGGTATATAGGACTTGTGTGATGGAAAAAAAAAAAAGACTTCGAGAGTAAAAATAAATAAAAGAAAAATTAGAGAACTAAAATAAATCACATCTTAAAGTTAAGAGATAAAAGAATTAATTTTATCTAAATTTATTAATAAATGAAAATATGAACTGATAATATAAAAAAGAAAATTCATACCTCTCAAAAAATATAAAATTAATTATATTAATATAGTCAGCGTTCAAAAATAAAAACCAAATGCTAAAAAAAATTTACTAATAAGAAGAGGAAGAGTAAATGAAGAAGAAAAGAAATAGAATAATTAGACAAAAAAGAGGAATGAAAGGGAGGGACGAGTTGGGTGACCTTAGCTATATAATATATATACACAAAGGGATCTCTCCCCTCTAGTGATTAAAAAAAAAACTATTGCACTTACAAGATACCATATTGCACGGTGTAGCAAAATTTGTCTTAAAAAAGTTGTTTTAAAATATTAAAGTTTTAATAAATATAATAAAAAAAATTAATCAAACTCTTCTAAATATTCAAATTATATAAAATTTAATATATATTTCATAAAGATAATATAAAATAATTTAATAATTAAGTTAATTAATCTCACGTTTTATAAAAAGTGTTATAAATACATTTATAATTATTTTTTAAAATTTTATTTAAACTACAAAACGATTAATAAAATTCTTAAAATTATAAGTGAGAAATATTTAATTACGAGTAAAATTCACTTTTTTACATATTTTTTAATTAAAAAATGTGTTATAAAATATATTTACTATATATATATATATATATTGAAATTTATATAAATAAATAAATAAATAAATATCATTGTATATAAATTTAGTACATTCAAACGATTGTTTATAATAATATGATCGAATGACAATTAATTAATTATTTTTCGATGCAATTAAAATTTCATTATAATGTAACAATATAATATATTCAATTGATAACTGAATTAATAGCATAATTTATGTTTCTGTTCAGATTTTACACGTTGGTTCAGAATAAAAATTAATAAATTTTATTATTATATTAATTAATAGCATTAATATTATTTTAAAAAGCAAAGATTGAAAATACTTCAAATAAATATGGACAAACAAAGCACGTGAGGGTATCCACCATTTCACCTTCATTCTTAAGAGTTGACAAATTGAACACGACAAACTATAAAGATGTTGATTACTGTTCATAATTTGAAGAAACATTTATTTTCAATTTCTAATGTCCAGTTTGAAAACACATTAGCAAATCTCTCTCTCTCTTTTTAATTTAAACAATTTTCTCAATAAAATTATAATTTTCTATTATTTTTTATCGTATTATTTTACCTTGGTTATTTTTTTTCAAATTTATAATTTCCATACTTTATATTCTTTTAATTTTAATTTTACATTAGAATAAAGAATAAATATTTTTGGTTCCTCTTTTTCTCCTTGTGTTATTATTTCTGTGTTGTATTCAACTTTTGCGGTATATGCTCAGTGCACTTTTTCCATGACAAATCGGGGAGTTCTTTCCAAACAGTACAATTGAAAACATGACTTAAACATTTACTTAATAATAGCTGATTAAAATTAGTTTAAAGCAACTTATGAGCATTAAAAATTATTTTTACAGCCCTTCATAAATTCTTTCAAATAGAATTTAAATACCCTTAGCTCTTCTACACACTAATTTTTTTTACTGCCATGATATCAACTAGTATTTGAATTCTTATTATATTGCAATTTTAAGTTTTAGTCTTCCTAAAAATTGTAGTTTTATGAAAATATTGACATGTGTCATTAAATAAAACATATAAGGAGCAAAACTAAAAAAAAGTAAAATAATATAAACACAGGACTAAAAAAATATTTAAATTTAAAAAGATATCATTAATTCCTATTATGTTTTTGCTAATGGTATGAATATAACGAAGATGGTATCATTATGAATGACAAGATTTACTGGACCTCTTGCACTTACCTCACGTCATAGGATTTGAAGTATACAGAATACATGATCTCAGAATATGCTTTGATCATTTGAGTCCACTATTTGTTGGTTTCTAACAACAGGGAAGTGGCATTCTCCACTTGTTACGGACATATACTTTACACGTGTGAAAGACCTTATCTGTTATAGTCCTATCACCAAGTTGGCAAAATGGACCGCAAGCAATCAAGCAGAAGCAAGTTGAACAATACAAATCACAGAGAAGACAAACTCCATAAATAAACCAATATCTCTCTTTACAGACTCCACGGGACCAATGATTGAATCAGAAGTAATAGTTATTGCTTATGATTCAATTGAGATCATTTTTTGAAGTTATTACGGCCTCATAGGTAGGTATATTAACATGTATTTAGCCTTTTTCACATGGTCATATACATTTCGTCATATACATTTCAACCGTTCAGTGCCAGAAGTTGAAAAAGTTTCCTTTACCAGTCTTAGAGTATCTGTGTCAGGCCACTAATTGTGGGTCCTTGTTCTGGACCAGATCTTCTACGACCCATCATCTTCTATAGATTCTTCATTCCTCCAAGATTAGTTCTTTTAAGACACGAGTTCCTTACTCCATCTTTTCTAACATGCATGATGCATGTGGTTTAGCAGCAAACTGAAAAATGTGAAACTTTCCTCTCTTCACAATCTCCTCTTAATTTCATTCATTATCTACGCATCATTTTGCTGAATGTCGTACGAAATCTTCACAACATTAATATAGCAACAGAGTCTAGACCGATGGCAAAACAGCAACAAACATGTGCAAAAAACAGAATGTAGCAATAGCAAAAATCAAATCTCTTTGCATGATCCATACCATATTCGGTCAAATAAAAAATAATTTAAATGTTGTAACTAGAAGATAAACTTAAGTTTTCCTCTCAATTACCTCGATTATAAACAGCTTAGAATGAAACACATAAAATTGGGAAGAATTTTTAATGCAAACAAGAATGTTATTAAAAAATTAAATCACATAATTTCAATAAATAAAAAGCGATCAATTTATGATTTTTAATCCCTAAAATAAATTTAGTTTTTGAAATCAATCTTAATCAAATTCGTAAATTCAATTTAAATAACATATGTCTTTAATATGAATTCTTTGAATAATTATTGAACACGAGTCTACAATTGATTTGATACAGTTCTTTTTAATCAAATCTTGAAAGCCTAACTATGCAAACAAACTTTTCAAAATCACACGAGTAATGAATTTGATATATGCAAATTATCCAAAGACCAAATTAAAAGTATTTGCAACAAAACTGAAAAAATAAGAAATAAGGTTTTAATTAAATTAAAACAGAAAATGTTACCTCATCACTTTACGAGATCGAATTCATAGATCAATCTATGAAATTACTCCTCTATCACAATTGTAAACTCAAAAGCAAGTTTAAGGACAATTATCATGGAAAAGTTTAAACAAACTCACAAGAAGGAAGAAAAGAAACAAAAAATAACTCAAATTAACTCAAAATTGAAAATAACAAAAATGTAAAAAGGAAGAAAGTTAAAAAGGATTCCGAAATTCTCCAACTTCTCCCTCTTTAATAGAGACTAACACTAAGTTAAACATAACCTAGTAAATTCAAAAAGTAAAATAGGCCACCAAGTCTTATTAGGCCCAAATCCTAATTATAAACTACTAGTGGACACTTAATTTTTGTAACAACATCAGGAGACAACTTTAAATACATTTAACTTTCTTCTTAAAACTTCAAATTTGGTGAATAAAGTGTCAAATCAAAACTCTTTGAGTTATATTTGTAACACAACAAGAATCATTGAAAAACTTCACCTACGTAAAAAGGTATGATCAAAATAGTGAGTAAAGCTCAAAGTATTGAAATGCAAGAAATAAGTTGAATTAATAATTAAGGTCCAAACAAATAAAACTAGACTAAACTAGTAAAGTAATCATAAAATGGTGTCAAGAGTTAGTGTTAAGGATACTAAAGTGTCACTACAATATGATTCATTAATGAAATCAGTATAAAATATTCCAAATCATATAGTTATCATCAATCTCAATTTTATTTTATCTTATTATAACAATGTATCATCTTTACATTGTTATCAAATATTATGAAGTAATTGTCAATAGATGACTGATTATTTGGTATTACTTTTGCAAATCTACTAGCCTTTTAAAATAGTCATGCATGATTGTATAGCTGTAATTATATAATTATATTCTTAAATAGTTAGCCCAGTTGTAGGTTAGCAACCTTCAAACCTAGAAATCAGATTATATCATACTAGAAAACAGTTTTGTATCATACTATTTAATAGATAATTCTCTAGAGGAGAAGGGATAATTTTTACCCAAATTTCTCTAAGTTTTCACATAGTACCAATCTAGGTTTTGATTCAAAACTAGATTTCTTTTTTTTCGCTGCACTCCTAGTCTGAGTTCTTAGTTCTAGTCTCTTGGCGGTTACTGTTCACATCATAGCTGTAACATCCTCATTTTTGCTAAATAGTTAATTTGTTGATGTAGTTATAAGTTATAGTATAGTTCTCAATTTTTTGGGGAAAATAGGGATAGAATTAACATGAGATGCTTTAAATAAAATTTTTAAGTATATTTTAAAGAAATTTTTAGTAATTTTTTATTTTAAAAATTTCAAAAGTTTTAAAAAATGTCCATTGGTACCGTTAAAATTACTTTATGAGGCTAAAAATAGTATTTTATTTTAAAAAAATTTATATTCTAGTTAGAAATATTATTTGGAGTATAAAAATAATTTTTGGTAATTATTGAGTTTTTTTTTGGATTTTTTAGTTAGTTTTAAGTAAATTAGTTATATGCATAAGTAGAAATTTGTGTGAAAAAAAATTGGCACAAATTGAAAGGCCAAAAGTGTCAAAAATTATTTTTTAATTATGTTTAATATATTTCATGATTATTTTTAAATTTTGAGATTTTTATCTAATCGTTTCAATTAATTACAAAAAAAATAGTGAAAATCCTATTATTATATTATTATTTTATTACTTTTCTTCCTATTTAAGATAAGATCAACTCACCAAACCTCAAATTTTCTCTCTTGGCTGCCATGGAGTGCTCTTCTTCTCTCAAAGGTTTTGAATTTCTTTGACTCTAATCTTTTGATTTTCCAATTAACTTCATAATTTTTTTTTACTATTCTGCCTATTTTCATCCTTTTGAACACTTTGAACTGATTGAATTTTTTTATTTTCTTCCTCTTTTTAGGTGCTGGAATAGTGGCATGAGGGATGAGATTTTGCCCAAAATTTTTGCTTCTAAATTATGTTTTAGTTAGCTTAATCCTTTTATGGTTTATAATAGATGATTTTGATATTTTTTTGTTTTGCTAAAAATGCACTTGGGGGTTCAAAATTTTTGTTTTAGAGGTGCTGTCTCAAGAGTGTAAGAGAGGAAAATAATTGTTTTTTATTATCTCTATCCTCATATTATTTCATTTAAAGTATAGGAAATAATTGTAGGACTCTTAAGCCACTTTTACGAAAATTAGAAAATGGTAGTTTCAATCCACTAGTAGATGGGTGGATGATTAATGTCTCTTAACATTGATCATGATTTTATGTGTGATTATTTGGTTAGGATTGCGATTTGAGAAGTGGTGGAAAAAAGATGTTATTGAGAAAAAATTGGAATGCACTTCAAGGTAAAGGGGGGACATATCTATTTTCAAGAGTATAATATAAAAATGTTGGGAGAAGGAGTGGTTTATTTCTTGCTATGTATGTATAAATTATTTGAAAGCATTTATAATTATCACCATACTTAGTGTACAAAAATGTTTGATATCCCTTTTTGAGATTGATTTTATGTGTGATGATGTTTCTATGATAATTGTTTTGTTGAATTTAGTATAAATAATTGGGCTTGTGATATGACGTCTTGGATGTATAAATGGTACATATTTGTGAATGATGGGTGTACAATAATTGATTGTCTGAGATACTTAAGGAATGAACTATCATTCATATGGAATGAGCATATAGAAGGTATGTTGAAAATTAAAAAGAATTAGAGACTTATGAAACAAATATGTTAAAAAAAAAAAGGAAAGATTTGAGGTAAAATTTGATGGGTTTTGAAAGTTCTAAAAAATGTTTTAGAAATTGAGGAATGAAATTATGGCTACCTTTCTTCTTAAGAAAATGATTTTTTTTTTTTACCTTTAAATTCAGGTGGTTTGATTCAAAATTGTACCCTTAAATTAATAGTTTTCTGTATATTTAAAATAAATATATACATATATATGTATAATTTAAAGGATTTTAATTCATTTTAAAGTACTATTTTAAATGAATATTTTGAAATATGGTGATAATTGGAAAAGGTATTTGAGAACCATTGGAGTGGCTGGAAAGTTGAGGAATGTGGCGGTGATAAGTCTCTGCTTAAAATTTGAAGTGTATTGAAATTTTTTGACTGTTTTGCAGAGAGATGAAAATTTGAAAATATCCGAATTACAGAGAAAACTCTACCAGATTGTGAGTGGAATTTTGAAACATATATTGTTGTTAATTGAAAAGAGATGTTTAATACCTAATTAAAAGACTGAAATTAGGTTCATGCATCATAAGCATGTGATGATGGTGGTGTTGGATGGGAAGTATACAAAATCTAGGGGAGACTCTAGCTCACGATCAACTAAAAGGAAAGTCGCCAAGAGATATTGGTTCAAATCCAATTCGTGAGAAGAATTCAAGTGAAAGACATAGGCTTGAAAAAACAAAAAGTAAAGATATCTCCATTTGGTGGGAGTAGCTATCCATATAGTTCCATGGCAATTCTACTTGCAGCCATTGAGAGTTCTCTTGCATCTGCTTTCAATCCAACAAAGTAAGGGGCAAAAGGATCTACAAATATTGACTAATTAGATAAGATAGGCCCGCCCAATCACTATTCAAGCCTGGAAGCAAGCATTATGGCTAGTAAGACAACCAAAACTATGCTTCCCAAAAAGACTGCAACGTTCGTTCGAATTACTTGACTCCTGCTCACCAGCACTATGACTACTGCTTGCTTTAATTACTCCCAAACCATCATAGATAGCAAAAGTAATGTCACTCCTGCCTGGAGAATCAATTGCAAGTCCCAACCCAAAGAAATCAAAAGGAAAAAGAGGCAGAGTGAAAGGAAAGGCGGATTGACTAATTGAATAAGTTCCAGAGGAGAGATTAAAAAAAGGCATGTTCCCATCCATAAGCAAGAAATTAAAAGGCCCATAATATCTATTAACGACTGTGGTTGGGTGGAAGATGTAGGAATAAAAAAAGTCTTCATCTTCCGAAAAGGAATTCCTGGCTTAGGTCCCTGCGCAGGGGGGATCTTTCTCAAACCTTTCTCCAGAGACCATAATAAAGAGTTAGTCTTAGAAATAGTTGAGTGTGATTGAGCCTGGCAAAGGCCAGGACTCGCAACCCTGTGCTGTTGGTTCTCACTGCAAGACTAGACTATCCTGACAGAACCCGATGGATTCTCAGAATTAGTTGAGCTATACCTTTGAAATTATCTGATGAGATAGTTATGACCAAGAATGGTTGGTGGCAGTGAACTCCTAATCCTTAATAAAGAAAGAAAAAAAAATGGTTTAGGCTCATATGCATGTGTTAATATAGCGATTAACTAGGTGATGCACAGAATCAGACATGGCATGTACATTGTGCGTTGAGTTATTTCCTATTTGCTATAATGATTGTAAATATCTTGACGTGTTTTCTACTGTACTTTGGTTGGAATGAGTTTGTCTTATCATTTTAGTTGTAATGTGTGTTGTATGTGAATATGTTTAGTAGGTGAGGATACAGATGGCCCGAGCATCATACTAGTTCAACGTCACAGTCAAATATGATCCTGAAGGAAGATGGACGCACGATTGGGAGTAGCAACAGTTCACTCACACTGACACTATTACCTTTTTGTTAGATAGAAATGGGCCAGGCCCGTGGGCATATCCATCCCCATTAGGATACCCATGAGACTCACTTTTCCATTTCCTCATGGAGTACAGTTTATGAGACCCCACGTCCCACCTCCTATCCCTGTATTATCGCCCCCGATATTACCCTCGAATTTTCTTAGATCTTCAGGGCCTTATGTATTGCCTGTTGTACAACCCAATGTAGCGAACATATCTCTACCCAGACACATCTCTATCTCATCCGCTTCCATCTCAACTTTCTCTAATTCTTCTGACTCTCTGGATTCCTCTCACTGCTCAAACACCCCTACTACTACTGGAAAGAAGAGGATTGCTTCTCAGACTAGACTTCCTCCTAGTCTTGCCTCCTCTGAGTAAGAACCTAGTTGTAACACCTTATGTTTAATTTCAATAAATCATAATTTCTTAAATTCAGAATAAAATAAATTTCATTTCAAATAAGGTTCTCAACCCTTGGTTTCATCAAATATTTTAAAATAAAGAAAGGGGTTACAATTTCTATCAAGTCACTACTACAGGACCCATTCAAATACATTTGTTTTAAATTAAAATCCTAGTCCTATAGCAGTTTCATTCGTCCCTTTCACTGAGTCCGATGTTAATCGTCTTGATTACCTGAAAAATGAATGTAAGGGTGAGTACTCTACACTACCAAAACATACAATTAAGCATAAAGTCTCACTTCCAGCACATTTCCAATGCATTAAACAAATACAAGCACAGGCAGCATTATCACATCCATAAGCACAATTCATGAACCCATGTATCCTCACGCTACCCACACTCACATTGACACTGTGATCACAAATTTACACCATGAATGGTCACTGGTTACCCCCGCCTCACGGATACCACGTGGGCAGCCACGGGTCGCTCAGCAAAGGTAATGGTCAGAGGTCTAGTCAAGAAGAAAGTGTGTGGCCTGTGGTGCACCCGTTCTACAGTCGGTGTCACTACCACTCCCCCTTCCCCAAAGTATTTCTACTGTCCTCATCTCTTACACCCCTAGTGTATCGCTGAACCATTCACAGCACATTACAACGGCGTTACACGCACCAATCACACACATTTTAGTATACGGCACATAGTCCACATTTAACAATACATGGCACTAGGCCCATATTTGTTCAACTTTACAGCACTAGGCCCACATTTCATTTTCACAGCACACACAACACATAGCCCACAATTCATTCAAGATACACGACCCCTAGCCTATTTTCATTCATATTACACGGCCCTCGGGCCCACATTTTTACAATGTTCATTCAGATATACACACATGTATAAACAGCACAAGTGCCCACATCACATATCTCAACAATTTTCTACCCTCTACTCAGTCACATCACAATATCGTACAAAATATCAGCAAATCACACATAAAGGAGTAGGGTAGAGTCCCCCCTTACCTTGGATTGAAGACCCACGCCCAAACTCAACCACAGAAATGCTCCCCACACGGCTTTCGGCCTAAACAAATGGAAGAATTCTATAAGAACCCCGAAAATTACCAAGAACAGAGAAAGGGAAGGAAAAATGAAAATCCTAACCGTTTAAAACTCACCTCCAAGCGTTCCTCACACAAATCCGAGCTCCACTCTCCTCCCGAATGGCTTTGGAGGCAATTAATCGATGGAATAGGGTTTGAGAGTGAGAGAATCGAAGGGATTTCGAAGGGAGATGAAGAAATTACTCTCCCTGAACTCTAGCCTCCTTTAAATCCTTTTCTAGTCACGACACTCTCGCTACGGTGAGATATTCTCGCTGCAGCGAGGGGCAACACGCCCTCTCGCTACAGCGAAAAAACTAGAGAAAATTGCACTTTCGTTTCTGCAAAATCTCGCTACAGCGAGCCTGCACCCAGAAATGCACTCCAAACTGTCGCTTTGTCACTACAGCGAGAATGTGACAGTTCTAGTCCTTCCTCCCAGGGCCTTCTCGCTACAGCAAGAATCCTCTCGTTGCAACGAGAACAGCCAAGTATCTCGCCCTGTACTTAGGCACTTAGCCCATTTCAACCTAACCAGTCACACATACACATATTCATGTAATTAATACACATAAAACATCATTTTCAAATAAATCAACACACATATGAATATATATATATATATATATAATATATATATATATATATATATAAGAATAATAATAATAATTAATATTACCAAAATTCAGGACGTTACACTAGTGGGAAAGGAGAGTAAGCTAGGGATGAGTAAAGAATAGCCTATACATATATGTAGGTATAATTACTAGTGACTAAGAGAAGGGTAGGTGAGAATCCTTAATCGTTGTTAACTTTTGGAAGAAATGGTATTTTTTATGATCATGGGTCTAGGGGAAAAGCCTGTGAGGTCATTTTTTTAGTTGTTGTCTTTGATATCATGGCACCACTTTATTTTGTATGTAATTTAGTCACGTGTATATGTTCCCACTCTAAGTAGGAACCAGTCTTATTCCTAATAAATCAACGCACACTGAGGCATATGCCAAATGGGAGGTCAAAGACGCATAAGTCATAACCTGGATCATCGGCTCTGTTGAGCCTAATATTGTCCTCAATCTTAGACCCTTCACCATGGCAGCAAAGATGTGGGAATATCTAAAGAAAATTTATAACCAAAACGACACTAATTGCAGGTTCCAACTTGAACATGAAATTGCCATTTTTAAAATGGATAGTTGATGAGAAGGTTGTCGCTACTTCTATCAAAGTATAAACAGAATTAATGTAGTACTAGATTGAATCAACCTAGGTCATCCTCTTATGAATATTGGGTATAGGATTATACATAAAAACATGGTATGAGCACTAAGTTTTGTTGTTTTCATATTTAAAATCATTCACGTAGGAAACTAAGATAAGAAAAATCAATTAATAAAAGATATTAACCCCTAGTTCATCCATATTGATTCCATCATAAATCCTCTTAAAAATCAACACAATCCTTTCCTAGAATTAGGTTAATTAGAACAAACGTCAATCAACCCTAATTTCTCATGCAAGATTTAGCAAATCACATGAGCTCCAATCTTTAGTCCTTAGAATTAAGCAAACTTAGAACCAAACCCAGAATTAAGCAAACTAAGCTTTGCACCCTTGTTAAAAATGAAATTAAGATTAACTAAGTAACAACCTCTATTTTATTCTTAACCTAGTTTTCAAGAGATTAGGGAAAGTAAAATTCATAGAAAGAAATTCGTATTGACAATCAAACTAAGATTTCAAGAACCTCTATGAACTTACTAGGGATTAATAAACAAAATTTATCCTTACATGGGAATGGGGTTTAGCATTACAAGAGATGATGTCCAGCAAAACTAAAGAAATTCAAGTAAATTGTAAAAGAAACAAGATGAAGTAAGAAGAAAACCCTAATTTGAACCTTTGGCAGCCACCCAAGATTCTGACCTAAAATCTTTGCAAAGTGTATGTAATGAAAAGTGTAATAATGGCAAAAAGAGTCCCATATGTTACAAGTGAAAATCCTATTTATAGTAAAAATAACACTTCCTGAAGTGATCACTTTAGCTATTACTAGTGTTTACGCACAGCTCATTACATTTTTCCTTCTCTATAGTGTTCACTTTCATTATTGAAAGTGATTACACGCAGCGTGCGTAATTACTATGACTAATGAAAGTAAACATGTGCAGCTTTGCTAGGTACTAAAGCCTGCCCGTAATCACTATGAGTAACGAATGTGATTACACGCAGCCTCTGTTCATGAAATGCTTTCTGTAGTGTTCACTATTATTAGTAATAGTGAACACGCACAACTTCGTCTCTCAAATCTGGCTCTGTAGTGACTACTTTTATTGCTGGAAGTAGTTACTTTCACTTGACTCTTGAGAATAGCTTGCTGTAGTGATTACTTTGGTTACTAAAAGTAGTTACTTTTACCCAATTTCTTCTCAAGAGCACAATTATTCTAGTGACTAAAAATAAGAAAGCTAAAATAATTGTCATGATTGAGATTTTTATGATATTTACAATTTCTAACTTCATTTTTTCATTAAAAATCTATGAAAAAGATAGGTAAAATATTAGCAAAATATGGATTAATCACAATCCCAAACTTAAACCTTTACTTGTCTTTAAGCAAATCAAAATTCAAGTAAATTAAACATAAAAGGGTTTAATTTATCTAAAAAAAAATTTCAAAAATTTTCATTCCAATCTCATACTTTACCTATATCATTTTCAAACACATGAACTCATTCAAAAGAAAAATCACACTCATATCAATCATTTTCATGCAAAGTCTCACTAAACTGAACCAGAAATTCAGCAAGGCTTCATGTAATCTACTTAATGCAAAGAAATCATCTCAGCTCACAGAATATTATTTCACTCTTCACTCAACAATGTTTTGGGCTAATTATTTCCCCTCAATTCATAAATTTTTGCCTCACCTTACCATATGCTTGCCTATATGATGACAATCATAAATCGTGTTGCCGAATTAAACGATCTTGAATTAGATTTCATACAATAAAAACAAAATTATTAGGGCACAAATAAGACTTGAAATACGAAGAAAATTAATTAAAAAAATGGAAAGAGAATAGGGATGAAAAATGGTGTCACAATCGTAAGATTGATAAGTCAAGGAACGATTGCCACAAGAGTTTTGACCTCTCGATAAGATTAAAGAAAATTGGCTCACTCAAGAACCTAAAGTCACACACTCTCACAAGAGTTTTCAATCTCAAATTGTATTCGAAAACTAATTAAAAGTGTGTCTACAAGAGCTTATATATGCCTAATAGGCATCTTATACTAACACAAACCCTAATGGGCTTCTTATACTAACAAGCCTAAATTTAAATAAACTAAACAAAATAACAAGATTTTATCCTAAATAAAAACATAAAATAAGTAAGGATTAATATTAAAATAAATAAACTAAACATAATAATTAAATCCTAATAAAACTTATTAGAGTTCAAATTCTTTAAGCATATGTAATTGATCATATTGAGCTTTTCTAACTCCAAATTAAGCTCTCTTTAATTAGAATAGCAATAATCTTTTCTAAATCTCCATTTATTCTCTTTGCCCTTGCCCTTGTTCTTGGTCCTTGAAGTTCTTCTAATATCTTCAAGTCTTTGTCTTCAATGGACCTTCCTTGATTTTCACTAATCCCTCATTCTTCAAGAAAATTTGTTCTCAAATTTGACTCTTTATTACCTACATCAACAAGAGATAAATCAAATACATTAAAAGTAGTATTAACACCATACTTACCTAGTAAGTCCACTTTGTATGCATTATCTTATATCATCTCTAAGACTTGGAATAATTCATCCCCTCTTGTTTGAAGCTTTGACTTTCCTTGCACGGAAAACCTTTTTTTTGTGTATATGTATCCAAATCTTATCTCCAAGTTCAAATTCTACTTTCTTCCTTCCCTTATTGATATACTTTGCTTGTTGCTCCACTTTCTTTTCAATTTGATATTTTATCTTTCAAATTGGAGGTAAGTAGTAAGATATTTCTTTAGAGAAGACATCTTCAAAATATTGTTAGCAAAGGAATCCATAAATTTATTATGAGGACTTTTTTTTACACAAAAGTGGACACGTAGGCCGAGAGGCCAACAAAACTTTCCTCACTTCTTTTTCTCTAACAAACAAATTTTCTCTCCTTTCAAATTGATTTTTCTCTTCACCTTTCTTTTCACTCTCATATTTCTCACTTGTAAGTGTCTTCACCTTCTCCCTTTACTTTTTAAGTTTACCCTCAAACTCAATCTTTTTCTTTTCATTTCTTCTCTCATATTTTTTCTCTTGCTCTATTCTAAACTTCATGACTTTTTGATCTTTATGTACTTGACTAGGAGTTATGGGCATTAAAGTGATTATGCACCCTTTATGTACAAACATAAACTTGTTGGAATGACCATCATGAATAGTTTTCTTGTCAAATTACCAAGGTCTTTCCAAAAGGATATGACTTGCTTACATAAGCACTACATCACATAAGACTTCATCCTAATACTTGTCAATAGAAAAAGTAATTAAAACCTGTCTATTAATAACCAACTCTCCTTCATCACTCAACCATTGTAACTTATAGGGCTTAGGGTGAGGAGTAGTAGTAAGATTCAATTTTTCAACAAGTCTAACACTAGTCACATTGGTACAACTACCACCATCAACAAAAAGAGAACAAATCTTTCCACGTACTAAGCATCTTGAATGGAAAATATTTTCTCTTTGTGTAGTGTCATTATCTTTAGCTATACTACCTAAGAGACGTTTTACCATAAGCAAATCTCCTTCATGGCATAAAGCTTCAAACTCACTATCTTCTTCACTTGAAGCATGTGATGATTGAGATGAACTTACACTTGAGATTTCACCATTCTTCTTCAAAATCATAGTTTTCTTGTTTGGACATTGGAATGCAATATGACCCTTTCCAAGATATTTGAAGCACTTTATTGCTCTATGCTTAGAAGTAGAAGAAGCAAAAGTATTAACTAGAATTAAAAGAAGTTTTAGAGGAAGGTTTACCACTTTAGATAACTGTATCCTTAATTGATATTTCCTTCTTCTTTACTTCTTCTTTCCATCCTTTTGAGTTATAGGAAGAGACACTCTTCCTCAAAGTACCCTTTTTCTTTAATTATGCTTCTACTTTAATAGCTTGGTGAACCAAATCTTCAAGTTCTATATAGGGATGAAGTTCCACTATGTCACAAATGTCATGGTTCAACCCATTCAAGGAACGGGCCATTGTGCTTCTCTTTTTTCAAATACATTAGCTCTTATCATGACAACTTCCATTTCTTTATAATAGTCATCGACACTTTTTCCACCTTGCCTCAAACCTTAAAGCTTTATATGAAGCTCTCAAATATAGTATGTAGGAACAAATCTCCTACGCATTAGGTTCTCTATTTCAATCAATGTATCTACAGGCTCATCGTCATATCTCCTTCTGTCCCTTTGAATTTGATCCCACTACACCAAAGCGTAGTCATGAAACTCTAGGGAAGTCACCTTTACTTTCTTTTTCTCACTATAATCATGGCATACGAATACTTGCTCTATCTTCAATTTCCATTCTAAGTATGCTTCAACATCATTCCTTATATGAAAACTAGGAATCTTTATTTTAACTCCACCAATTCTCTTATTTTTTCTTACTCTTACATCTTTTCTCCTCATTCTTTGATTCCTCCTCTCTCATTATCTCTCCACCTATCATACCTCATTACTTCATTATCCCTTCTATCTCTTCTTCTTTCTCTTGAAGAACTACTAGAATCTCCACAGGCACGCGGCGAATGATCACCTGCCCGTCTTCTTGCATTATTTACCAATTCCTCTTGAATATTCCTTATTGCTTCATTTTGCCTCCCAAAGATTCTTTTAAATCTATGTGCAAGTATTTCAATTTGTGAGCCATGAGTGCTCTCTCTACTTGATCCTCCTTCTTAAGACATTCTACAAAACAATAAAGTTAATGCAAAAAGAAAAGGTTCTCTCCACTCGCTAAGTGTTTCCACTCAACAGATATTCGCTCGTGTTTCACTCTAAATTAGCTCTTGTGTAAGGATTTCTCTCTTGCCTTTTTCCCCACAAGTACTCTCAAGAGTTCTTAAGGAAGTCAACCTCCAATCCACACAATTAACTAAAACCAAGAGATGATCAATCAACGAGAAACAAGTGAAGTCAACAAAAGAAAACTCCAAAACAAAAACTAAGGAAGTCAATAAGACAATAGAAAAAAAAGGATGATAAATGAAGATTTTACTAGGTTTTTATATAGTTTTATAGGTTGTTTTTCATAGAAAATGTAATTTGGAAAGTGAAAACTGCACAAAAATATACTAATGTTCAATAAAGTAAATTGTTGTCTTTAATAATTCAAATTCTGTGCATTTAATAGAATTTTGATGTAATTTTGTAAGTTTTGCAGGAAACTCTGAGCTAAGATCATAAGGTTGGAGGATCAAGAAAGAATGTAGAAGAAAGTAGCAATTTTGGAGACAAAGAACAAGGATTAATAAAGCCAGTTGTTGGGCATGATCACCATGTAAAAAAAGTGATCATTCCAAAGCCTAAGTTTAGGACTGACTTGTGCGTTACCACTTTTTTCAACAATAGTAATCACGTTCATGAAGAAAAGATCTTGCGTTATCACTATTTCTGATTTGAAGAACAACTTGTCCGTGATCACTATTTTTTATAAAAGTGAACACGCGTAAGTCTTATTTGAAGCAATAGGCTACTGATGATTGCTTTTTCCTTGAGGTGTTTAACAGATTTGTCGCAAATCCTCATCAAAATTTAAATAAATTAATGTAGTATTAGGGTTACCCTAGATTGTCTCCCGTGAACATTGGCTATTAATCTTCATTAAACATGTTGAAGGCATTAATTGAACAAGCAATTAAAATGGGGGGTTTTGTGGTTTCAAAACAATATAAAGAGCAACAAGCAAACAAGTTTAATTAATTCAAACAATAGAAAGCAGCAATCCTTAGTTCATCCACATAGATTCTATCCTCATTCCACTCAAGATTTAACATTCATTCTCTCTCTCATAAATTAGGTTAATTTAACAAGCGAAAATCAACCTTATGGTCCCAACGAAATTACGCAATTTGTTAGCCTCTAATCCCTTATCCCAAGATTACGCAATCTTAGAATTAAACCTAAGATTAAGCAATCCCTAGTTTAGAATCTCCTTAAAATGAATTAGGGTTAATTAAGCAATGTCCTCCTTATTCACCATCAATTCAATTCAAGAGGCAAGGAAGAAGTAATTCATGAAAAGAAAGGAGTTATATTATCATTAAAATCAAGGAACTCAAGAATCCATGTGAACTCACTAAGGATTACACAAAAATTTAGCCCTCAATGAAAATAGGGGTCAAAAACACAGTTTGGAAATTCAGAAAACTCATTGGCATTAATGTAAAAGTAAGAGAAATGAGAAACCAAACCCTAGGTTGGACCATCTGCTATCACCCAACGTTACCCTAAGCTTTGGAAAATGTCCTAAATTTAGTAAAGAAGAGAAAAGGTACAAAAAGTGTAAGAGCTCTCTACCCTAATTTGGCAAAAATCTATTTATAACAAGGTTGGCGCCCTCCAAAGTGATTACTTTCATTCTTTCATAGTAGACACGCAGCATCAGTTGGTTTTTTCCTTTCTATAGTGTCCACTATCAACTTTGATAGGAGACACGCGCAGCACTGATACATTTTGAGCTTTCTGGAGTGACTACTATGAACTTTGATAGTAGTTACGTGCAACACCTTCAATTTTGCACGCTCTGAAGTGACTAGTATGAACTTTCATAGTAGCCACGCGCAGGCTTAGTGGATTCTGGGCTGCTATAGTGGTTACTTTTAACTTTGAAAGTGAACACTTTGGTCCCTTTGCTGGAAGTAGCTTGTTGTAGTGGTTACTATCAATCTTGAAAGTAGTTACTTTCACCTCAAATTCCTCAAAATCCAATAATTCTTCAAAATAAGCTTGGGGATTCCTACCACATTATTCAAATGATCAAAACATGTAAAATAAACTATCTAAATTAATGTAAATTAACCAAAAACTAAGAAACCTATATTATTTAGCCTAATTGGAATATTCATCTTATTTACACTATCTAAGTCTATTCTTTTCTATAAAAAGTAATAAATGATGTATAAAAATTTAGTAAAATGTGGATTTATCAGCTACGCGTGATCACTATTTCTGAGTAAAGTGATCACGCGCATGATCCAAAGGCAAAACTAGTTGCGCGTTATCACTCTTTCAAAAAATAGTGATTGTTCCAGAGAGCACTTCAACAGAACAGGATGCGCGAGACTCCTATTTTGTATAAAAGTAAACACACGCATGTTACTAGAAGCAATCTAGCTTTGCGTTGCTACTATTATAAACAAAAGTTATTGTTCCAGTCATGAAGGTTATCATAAAGGCTTCTGCATGGTTACTTTATTGAAAAATAGTGATCAGGCCAGAAAGGCAAAAAATTCTATAAATAAGATATTAGTTCAGAAACTTGGGATCTTTATCTCATTTTAACACCTTAGGAGAGTTAGAGAGGGTGATTGGAGGCGACTTCCAAGCTTGCACCTTGAAGAATCAGGCTAGAGATTGGATTTATAAAGAAATTCTACAGCTCCTCTTCTTCTACTCTTTCTCTCTCTTTTTCTTTTAGGAATATGTTTTAAATTTTTTTTGTTATGGATTGATGGATCTGATTTTGATATTGTAAATTGATTATGGATCTGGATTTTAAGATTTTGATTGTATTGAATGTTTAATTCTTTCATTAATGCAATTCTTGAATTTGCTATTCAATTGAATTGAACCTAGAGAATTTTCATTAATAGAAGTTGAGTTAATTTCTTATATCTGAATTGAATGTCAGGGTTATGGATATCTTAGGGATAAGAATTCGTGATCTTGTGATCTCTTAATTTCTAATGCCTAATGCAATGTTTGACTGAATTACACCTAAGTAATTAGGGTAGTTTAGTTAGATATTAGGATCAATGAGGCAAGGAATTGTCCTTTGATTAATCTAATGAAATTGATCATCAATCAATTAAAGAACTTAGAGTTCAGATCTGATTTAGTTTTGCAATTAATAAAGAGGTAAAATCATTTCTAACTTCATTCACATATAATTTTATTACTAAAATTCGTAGCTCTATTTTGTTATGATTTTCTTATTTCTACACTTTATTGATTTTGTTTGCAAATGCTCAAAACACTCCAAAATTTGTTTAGCCCAACTAGTTATTGATTTGCAAAGTGGTAAATGATAGAATTAATCCCTGATGACGATATTTGCGACTCAAATGAATTCCAAATTTTATTACTTGCTACAAGAGAGATACCTAGAATTAATGTTCTCTCAGCTTTGTGAGAAGTTTTTGGCGTCGTTGTCAGAGATTATTTACTTTCAATATCATTAATAGTAGAGAGATAACTAGATTGAGCATTTCATTTGTTGTTTTTCTTTCTAATTTTTCTGCAAATTGTCTAAATTTTCTACATCATATTTTTTTCCTGCATTTTGTGTAGTTTTCTGCACTTTTCTGCTATTTCTGTATAATTTCATTCTTCATTTTTCTGTATGTCTGTTTAATTTTTCTTCATAATTCATTTTTGTTTCTACATTTAGTTGTACTTTTCTGCAATGTTCTACAATAATTTTTTGTATAATTCATTTTTACTCCTCAATAATTTTCTAACTTCATTTATATTTTGTTTACTTTCTTTTTACATACAAAGAAAAACCAAAAATAAAGCTGCTTTATTTTTTAATCTAGATACAGACAAGGCTCTTAAGCAATTCAAGAGTGAAGCAAAGGCAAGGAAGTTGCAAAGAAAAGTGCAGAAAATAACATCCATTTTTGAAGAACCAAGTGTGAACCAAACATTAGTAAAAGAGAACAATATGGCTGAAAACAACAGGATAAGGACTTTGGGAGATTATGTCATTCCAACTATGCAGGGTTACAATTTGAGTATTGTTAGACCAACAATTTAAGCCAACAGTTTTGAGATCAAACCTACATTGATAAAATTGATACAACAAGATCAGTTCTCTAGAAATGTTTACATGATCCCAATCTGCATCTCTATAATTTTCTACAGCTATGTGACACCATTCGTATCAATGGTGCAAGTGAAGATGCTATCTGCTTGAGATTATTTTCCTTTTCTCTTAGGGACAAGGCTAAATATTGGCTTCAAGCTCAACCACAAAGAAGCATCACTAGTTGGATAGACCTAGTGAACAAATTTTTAACTAAGTACTTTCCACCATCAAAATTTGCCAAGCTGCAAAGTGAAATCACCTCTTTTGTTCAACAAGATGGTGAATCTCTTTATGATGCATGAGAAAAATATAAAGATCTGTTGAGAAGATGTCCTCATCATTGCATTCCAGAGTGGATGCAAATCCAACCTTTCTACAATGGGATGAATGTTGTCACAAGAACCATGGTAGATGCAGCAGCAGGAGGTTCATTGAATACTAAAACTACAGAAGAAGCTCAACAATTAATTGACATGATGACAACCAGCATGTATCAGACTTTCAGTGAGAGGCATGTTGCAAGTAAGGGAGAATTTGAAGTAAAGGCACTTGAGACTTTGATCAACCAAAATCAAATGAAAAAATCAATTACTTTTTGAACAACTTGTAGTCTTGACTCAACAAATCAATACTTTTCAAGTTGGAGCTGCAAAAATAAGCTACTTGATATGTGATTTTTGTGGAGGAATCATATGAATAGAGCATGTGATATATTTACACCAAAACCTTAAGAACATATTAATTACTTGGGTAATTTTTAGAGGTCTCAACCTCCATTCCATTCTAATTTTCAATATCAAGCCAATAGGAGTCAACCACATTATCAATGGAATCAATAAAGTCCTACAGCAAAAAGTTATATTGCAACAACACTATTCCCCTATGCCTATTTTCAACCTTCACAGTCATATTGTCAAGCTTCTTTATCTCAACCTCCAAGAGAGCCACAATTTTCAAAATCTTTTGTTTGAAAGGATGAATGAAATAGAGGAAACACTGCTACAATTTATGGAAGTTACACAGTCTAACTTCAAAAATCAAGAGGAATATATGAAAAAGTTGGAGACTCAAATAGAACAAATTTTATAGCACTTGGCACAGAAAGATGAGGATAGATTCTCTAGTAATACTATTGTAAATTCATGGTAGCAATGCCATGCTGTCATATTAAAATGTGGAGCAAAGGTTTCTAATCTAAAAGATGAGAAGAAGAAGATAGCTACAAAGAATACTGAAGAAGAAGCTCAAGACAACTTGCAAAGAGGGAAATTCACTCTTTTAAGAAAAGAAAATTTAGAGGACAACAATTGTACTAAACTAGAAGGATGAACCAACAAGAAAGAAGAAAAAAAATGATCATTCTATTATAAAAGAAGTCTTTGCTGCAGTGGCATATCAAGTTGATAAAGAGGAGGGACAGAAACTTAATGATTATATCAAACTACTGGAAGTCCTTCCACTTTTATTTCTTTCAAGTTTTGAATTAAATGAAGAGTTGCAAGTTGGTGAGAAAAAGGGAAAACGTTTAAACATAGAGCAAGAGCCATTATTATCAAAATCATCTCTTAGAACCAAAGATCAATAGGCATCAAGCTAGTGACGTTAAAAGAGTACTTTGTGAGAGACAACTCACACTTCTTTCCCTTTCATTTCTATTCAATTTATGATGTTTATTTCTATTTTTCTGGATAATCTAAGTTTTTGGTTGCTTTCCAATTGCTTTTGACAGTGAAACTAGTAGTTTGTTGTAGTTTGCTGGAACTTCCACTCTAAGCCTAAAAAGTGGTTAGGCACAAGCTTAAAGGGTCTGCACAGGTTGTTATAATTGCTGGAACATCCATTATTCTTGCCAAGAGTAGTTACATGCTTTAGCATAACCACATAAATACTTGATCATCATTTTTATGCTGCTTTCTAAATTTCTTCCCTTAACATTGAGCATTTAATTCCAAATCTTTCTGCACATCAAATCAATTGCATCACTTCTACATTGCATCTGTACCTTCAATCCAAGTAAATCTCTATCCAACCTTGCATTTCTAATTGTAGATATCTTAAGTTGGAGAATTAGAGAAATGTCCGTTGCTGTTCTTAAGTGGATGATGTCTGAAATTAATTGTGAAAATTGGCAATTAGTTTAGAATATGAGAGATTATAGAGGACATATTGTCTGAATTTGATGGAGATTAATGAACTCATGAAATTTTTATACATGAATGCCTTCAATTCTTGATAAATTGAATTCATAGTGGTTCACCTCTTTATTCATATGCTGAATTATGTTATATTTCCTACTGAACTAAATAAAGAAAAACAAAAAAGTATACATTCATAATTGTTTTTGTATTACGTTCCTTTATCCATTTTATGATGAATAATTCAGATTCTTCTTCCATTTCTTTGTTACTGACTTCTGAGTAAATATTTTGTTTATGTACTTCTTCAATTTTGTATGTTGGAAATTTTATTTTTGTAGTATATTTTTTTCTAATGAGCACTACGTGAACAGTTTGCGATGAATAGTACTAGATGAACAGTACCTACCAATTCTATTCTAACCAAAGCTCTTGATACCAATTGATGACAATTACAAACTGTGTTGCCGAATCAAACGATCTTAAATTGGATTTCACACAATAAAAACAAAATTATTAAGCCACAATTAGGACTTGAAATAAGAAGAAAATTAATTAAGAAAAAAGAGAAATAGAATAGGGATAAAAAATGGTGCCACAATCACAAGATTGATAAGCTAAGAAACGATCGCTACAAGAGTCTTGGCCTCTCGATATGATCAAAGAAAATTGACTCACTCAAAAACCTAGAGTCACACACTCTCACAAGAGTGTTCAATCTCAAATTGTATTCAAAAACTAATTAAAAGTATGTCTACAAGAGCTTATATATGCCTAATGCTTGTAAATCAATACTAACACAAACCCAAATGGACTTCTTGTACTAACAAGTCTAAATTCAAATAAACTAAATAAAATAACAAGATTTTATCCTAAATAAAAACTTAAAATAAGTAAGGACTAATATTAAAATAAATAAACTAAACATAATAATTAAATCCTAATAAAACTTATTAGAGTTTAAATTCTTTAAGCATATGTAATTGACCATATTGAGCTTTTTTAACTCCAAATTAAGCTCTCTTTCAATTAGAATAACAACAATATTTTCTAAGTCTCAATTTATTCTCTTTGCCCTTGCCATTATCATTGGTCCTTGAAGTCCTTCTAATATCTTCAAGTCTTTCTCTTCAATACGTCTTCCTTGATTTTCATCACTATATTCTCAATCTCCTTTACCTTGATATAGTGAGTCACATATGCTTTGTTGGTCAAGAATGGGATTAGGTTAAGGTAAATTCCGGTTAAGAAAGGACAATAGCTCCGATGAATTTTCAAGAGAAGAAAGATATTTTAAATGAGTGAGCACAAAAACTACAATCGGATGCACTAAATGATGCAACATATAAGGCTCAGGCACTCTTTCATCATGTTTTGCATTAGGTTGCCTTATGTGGTAACACTTTCCCACACATAGACCTTGCTCTATTTTTCTTTTCTACAAATGGTTTAATGAACTTTGCTAATCTTTTCCTTCTCCCTTTTTTTTCTCCTCTTTTTTTTTCTAATATATTTGTTTTTATTTGTGTCTACCACCCCAAACTTACAATTTTTCTTGTCCTCAAGCAACTACAGTGATAGTAGCACCCCCAAACTTAGTTCTTGCACTCAATCTTGATGCAATTCAAAATAACTCTATCCTCTTGGAGTAGGTAAAATGAGTATGCAGTCTGAATTGTGCAGAAAGACTAAATTTGGAACAAGGTAATGGACTTAAGAGGGTGTTCTTGGGTGAAGTTGTTTAAGTTAAGTGGGAGTGTGCAAGGAAGGCTAGTAGAGTCCTGAGTTCAGCACCTTTCTTGTTGTTCTTTGAGGTCCGAGATGGTCTCCTACAGCTGAAGCATGGCAGAACTGCAATATTGATGAGATCTCTTGGCCAAGAATACATCTCTTAATCACTTAGTCACTGCAAAACTTCCAGAGGTAAGGGTCATCCCACACATAGTGTTTTGCATCACTCTTGATCTTTTGCCTCTGAGCCTTTGGTGAGTTTGCTGGAAAAACTCCTGCAACCAAAAAATTAACTATATCAGCAAATCAGGGTATATGTAAGGTACATAACTCAAGAAGTTGTTTATCAGGGAAATCATCTTTGATAAGAGTGTGTTTAGGGACTCCCTCTATTCTGCCTAAGTGTTCAGCCACTAGGTTATGTGCTCCACTTCTGTCCCGTATTTCCAAGTCAAATGCTTGTAACAAAAGCATCAAGCGAATAAGTCTTGGCTTGGAATCTGTCTTTTTCAACAAAAACTTTAGAACTGCATGGTAAGTAACTACCCAACCTTTGAACCTAACCAATATGATCTAAATTTGCCCAATGCAAAGACTATGGCTAGCAACTCTTTATCGGTGGTGGTGTAATTAGATTGTGCAGGGTCTAAAGTCCTAGAGGCATAATAAATAAAAGGTACTCTACCAATCCGCTGTGCAAGGATAGGTCCCACTGCATAATTAGATGTGTCACACATCAACTGCCTCATTGCATCTATCATCAAAGTCAAATTCATCCTCCTTCTACAGTAGTTTTGAGAGAGGAATGACAATATTTGAGAAGTCCTTGATGAACCTCCTGTAAAATTCTGCATGTCTAAAGAAAGAATAAACCTCTCTAACACAAAAGGGGTAAGATAAATGTGAAATAACATCCAGTTTGGCAGGATCAACTTCTAAAAAGTCATCAAATGACAGATAAAAGATATGAACAAATTACTAAGCACAGAGCTAAGACTTAAATTGACTATTATACAAGAATTGAAGTGTCTTTAGTAAAGAAGTTGTTATACATGAGTTTTTATATGAACATAATCATCTACTACAACTAGAAAAGACAACTCAAATGCTTTGTCTCGTATTGTAAGATATTTGAACTCCAAGCTTATAAGATTGATATGACTGAGAATTATGGACTATGGCAAAAGTCATCATTTCAACTTATGAGCACACTTGCAAGACACATAGGTAATGTTATATACGCTCAGTTGGACGCAAAAAAATTACCTCAAGGAAAAAAGACAATGAAGTATGAATCAATACATTATAAATTGTCCCAAGTACCCTCAAGGCAAAAAGACAATGAAGTATGAATCAATACATTATAAATTGTCTCAAGTACATTGTTCAGCACATCTATGTTATAATTCCCCTCACACTTTACTTAATTAATTTAGTTTCGCTACATTGTTGACAGTACAATCATTTAACATAAAAATACTTGAGTTATGTTCTCTTATTTTCCTTTATAAAATTTTTTGTATTTTATCTTGTTATTTTAAAGGTACCTGTTAATGATATACATGATTCAATGCATGATCAACCTTGATTGCATTTCAAACCTTGTTTTTCTTGTTCATATTTAGTGTATTTATCTCATCATTTTGTGTGAAATGTATATTCTAATACTATATGATAAAGTGTATTGGTCCCTCTGTGACAAGATATGAAGATAAACAATGTCTTTTAGCAAGTATTTTAATTAATCTTCAACTTCTAAACTATTTTTAATTTTTTGCATAATTCGCTTAAGCAAAATGCTTTCCCTAACAAACTTTTCTCTTTGTTGATAATTCACTTAAGTTATTTCATCCTTATTTAAGTGATATGAGATTCACTTAAGTAAATTATGACTCAATTAAGTGAATCACTCTACCTACCAAAGTCTGTTCTCTTACCCATTTTCATGTAAGGTAATTCATATTCGCTTAAGTGATTTTTGTCTCGCTTAAGTGAATGTGGTCTTGTTTAAGCAACCATCTATGTTCCCATTGTCTGCTCTCTATCCCATTTTTGCTTAAGGTTATTAGCATTCACTAACGTGATAAATTTATTTAAGCAAGGTGAAATTCACTAAAGTGACGTGAAATTCGCTAGAGTAAAAATTAATTATGCCAATGATTTCTCGTTTAGATGATATTTATATTCACATAAGCTATTCAAGATTTGCTTTAGCGAGAAATGTGCTCACTTAAGCGATAAAGTCAAAATTCACTTAAACAAATTAAAAATCATCTAAGCGAAAGTAAAATTAGGTGTCTAGTTCCTATGAAAATTGGAGAGACTAAAATCTCTCCTCTAAATGTCACTTCATCATATATCCATCAACCTAGTTCAAAATACTGAACTATCATCTTCTTTAAAATCAACATTTGTATTCTAGAACTACAATAATTATTATACAATTTTCCAAAAATATAGCAAATAAAAAGGAGAGACATTACATAATTTTATAATAAAAAGAAAAAGAAATTCATTTTTAGAATAATAAAAAAAGTTATATTTAATTCATAATATAATAACAACTTAAAGTATGCAATGATATGTGTAACATCCTCAAATTTCTTATTTCAAAATAAATAAATTTTATAGCAAAAGAGAAAAATAGAAAAACTTTTATTCTATTTTATAAATTTAAGGAATAAAAACAAAACTTGTATTTCTTTTATGAAAATTGTATAAAATTTCACAGTATTTAAAATTTTCAAAGGAATAAGTTCAAGACTTTAAAGTAATAAATAAAATTTAATTTACATCTAGCAAATTATTTGGTTCACCTTGTGTACATATAAGTTTAGAATATCATTAAGAACCTCTTCAAATTATTTATTACAACAAAATTCATCAAAGCATTATAAATTCTAAAATTTGACATTAAAGAAATATTTACATAACTTGGTCAATATGAATAATTAGGATAAAATATTATAATTTCTCAAACTGTCTTAATCCCTAAAAAGCAATCTTCCTCTCAATACCACTGGATTATTATTCTAGAATGGACCAGCTCTCTTTATCTCTTCACTTTCATTACCTGAAATATATTAGTAAGGGTGAGTGTGTTCCACTCCACTAAATTCCTTTATTATTTTCAAAATGTTTTATTGAAATGTTTTATTGAAATGTTCTATTTCTATTTTAAAATGTTTTATTGAACTATGCTTTAGGAACCATGAATGAAAATTTTTATTATTTTCAAATTGAAAAATTTATTTATTAGAAAATTAAATCTATGTGTTACAATATCACTAACATTGTAACAGTGGTAATCATTTAGATGCTCTAGTGGATGAGTGTTTCCGGTGGATCTTCTCAAGGATATAGGCTCTTCTATAGGTTTCGAAAGTAAAGGTTGGTTGAGATAAATATTTAGAGGTGGATGAGAGGCAAGAGGTTCATCATAATAAGCATATGTAAGAGTGGTAAGATTTGGCAATAAAGAAGAGTTAAAGGCTTCATTTTTAGGAATATCAAGATGTTTATTTTTTAAAGGGAAAATGGTTTCAAAGAATTTGACATCCCTAGATATAAAGGTGTGATTTGTAGTCAAATTTAGAAGCTTATAGCCTTAATAACTTTGATGGTAGCCTAGGAAAATAGCAGCAGTAGCTCTTGGAGTGAATTTGTGCTTGCTAGAAAGAAGAGTAGAAGCATAGCATCAAGAGCCAAAAGTCCTAAAATTAGCATAGATAGGAACCTTTTCATGCAAGATTTCAAAGGGTGATTTGTTGTTCAAAATAGGACTTAGAGTCTGATTCATAAAAAATATAGTTGTTTTAACATAATTACCCCAAAATTTAAGAGGAACACTTGATTGAAACATTAAAGCTTTGGCTATGT
This sequence comes from Abrus precatorius, assembly GCF_003935025.1. Taxonomy (NCBI): domain Eukaryota; kingdom Viridiplantae; phylum Streptophyta; class Magnoliopsida; order Fabales; family Fabaceae; genus Abrus; species Abrus precatorius. The sequence goes on from NW_020874303.1 coordinate 11,693,328, forward strand.
TCAAAATGTGAAGGTGTTTTCTTTCTACAACATTGTTTTGTTGTGATCTCTCCACACATGAAAATTGAAATAAAACTCTTTTCTTTGCAAAAAAAAAAAAAAACTATTAATGTTAATTCGTTAGCATTATCATATCTGAAATTTTTAATAGAAATTTTGAAATGAGTTTCAACATAAGCAAAGAATTGAGGTATAATAACAGCACATTCAGATTTATATTTTATTAGGTAAGTCTATGTGAACCTACTCTTGTCATCAACTATAGTGAAAAAAAAATTTGTATCATTCATATGTAGGAACTCTAAATGGTCCTCAAACATCAGCATGTATCAAATCAAACAAATGAGGGCTAAAATTATTTGGATTAGGTAATGGTAGCCTATTCTGCTTGGTAAAAAGACATATGCTACAATGATAATGTGAATCAACTGAAGACAAATTGGATTTATTAGCAATTAGTTTGTAAACATTTACAGGAATATGGCCTAATCTGTGGTGCCGTGTATCATAACTAACAGAATTACAAAGTTTAAAATTTGAAGTAGAAAAAGATGCCTTAGGAAAATCAAACAACAGTAGTCCTTGTTCTTGCCTAGCAGTGCCAATTATCCTCAAGGTTTTGAGGCCTTAGAGAATCAAACTATTAGATTGCAAAACAAATTTAAAAGGATTTTCATTAATCAATGTTAGTAAAAATAACAAAATGAATCTAAAACTTGGTACAAACAAAACATTATGAAAGTAAATATCATCATTTAGTCTAATGCTTCCTATCCCCTCAACTGTAACCCTTTGTGAATTTGGCAGCAAGACATGAGAATCAGTTAAAAGACTATAAGAATTGTACATATCTCTAAAACAACAAATATGAGATGTGGCTCTTAAATCTAAAATCCAAGAATAGTGTGTATCATGCATTTTCATATTGATATTCATACAGGTACCTGTGACATTGGTTGCAACAGCTTCAACATTGCTATCAGTCCTCAATTAATTTGCCAAGAAGGTTATCAATTGTTGACATTGAGTAGGTGTTAGGGTTGCATTAGAAGATTGAGTTAGAGGATCTAGAATATTAGTGACTGGGTTTGCAGCATTTTGCTTGTTCTTGAAATTGTAGTTGGGAGGATAACCAACTAACTTATAGCATTTATTCTTAGTGTGTCCCAGTAAATTGCAATGTGCACATTTAGGTTTGTTTTTCTTGTTATTTTGGCTATTGGTTGAATCAGAATTTTGCTTATTTGATGAATGAACAACAAATTTCATGTTATCAGTGTTATCAGCAGGAGTGTGAGTAATCACAATTTCTCTTTATACCTCCTCTTGTATAACTAAAGAAAACACATTTCCAATAGATGGTAATCGATCTGAATGAAGAATTTGACCTCTTATTTGTGAGAAGCTATCATTTAACCCCATTAGGAATGACATGACATATACAGATTCTGTGTAATCTTGAAGAGCTTGAAGTCCACCACAGGTGCATGTAAATGTAGGTTTATAGCCAGATAACTCTTTTCAAATGGACTTCAATTTTGTATAGTATGTACTGACATCATCAACACCTTGTTGTAAAGACATCAACTATCTTTTCAAGCTGAAAGATTCTTGGTCCATTCATTCTAGAAAAACAAGTCTTCAAATCGTCTCTTGGTAGTGCTTGCAAAAAGAATAGAAGTGATTATATCTTTAGAAACTGAATTATAAAGCCATGAAATTACCATATTGTTTCCTTTGATCCTGGCAACATAGGCAGGATCAGTTGCAACAAGTTTCAGGAAGGATCCATCAATAAAAGGGATCTTGTTCTTCACAAAGAGGGCCACCAACATCGCACAACTCTAAGTGGTGTAGTTCTTGTGATTGAGAGGCTGAGAGGTAAGAACAAGTCCAACACCATCCAAATGATGCAAGAAAAGAGGATTGGTTAGGTCTTGACTGGAATCTTTTAGTGGTTGTTCCGCTATGGCAAGATCAAGAGATGAAAGAAACACGCAGAAATGATGAACAAGAAGCAGCAGGATCACAAAATAATCAAAGGAAAGAAATCGAAGATGATGATCCATAAGTTTTCTCTACTGATACCATATTGATTCTAACACAATTGTAGAAATTGAGAGAAAGAAGATGAGAGAAAAGAAAAGGAAGATACTAAAATTTCTCATGTATTCAAAATCAAAGTAAAATGACAAATTACAAGTATTACCTACAACAAGAGTCATCTCTATATATATATATACACGAATGCAAAAGCAAGAAGAAACTAACTAACTAAACATAACGACCCTCATAACAGCTTAACCTATAATAGCCAGTTAATTAATAGTCCTGTAAAAAAGATTTCAATCAACATAGTTTTATTAAAAAATTTATGTTTCATAAAATTGTAAAATTATGTAAACTCATTTAAGACATTGAAACAAAACTTCAATCAGAATTTCAGTTAAACGTTCACTCGTAATAATGATAAATGACCAAAATAGTTTAAGATAATGTAATAGCAAATATTTTGCAACGTACTTCAAATTTTATCCAAATTTTAATTAAGTTGTTATTCTTTATCTTAACAAAATTGTATAACATCTCTCTTACCTTAGTATTTAAGGAGGAATTTCACTAAGTTCACTGGTCTCTAATATTGAGGATTTTAACGATTGTGAGTTGATTTCTTAATAAATTTACATTAATATTATAATTTATCTCTAATTATATTAAAGAAAAACAAAAAACCTAAGTAATATTATCTAATGGTCATGATCATTAGAGGAAAAGAAAGAAGGCTAACTAATATTTTTTTAAAAAATTAAACTCACCTTAATTAGTTGAAGTTTAAATATTAAAGATCAAACAAAAATCAATTTTTATAATTTTCTTATGAGAGTTTTGGGTGAAAGAGATAGAAAATAATACGGGAGGGGAAAAGGCTCCTAGCTTCACCTGAAGGAAGATGAAAATAAGATTTAGGATTTGTGTGGAAAAAATTAGCAAAAAACAAGTTGAAAGCTATTAAACTAGTTGATTGAAATGAAAATTTTTAGTAAACTCAGATGTTAGACTAGCTAATAAATATAAAATATTAAAAAAATTCAAAATTTTATAATTTTGAATTCTTAAAAAGTTATAATTTTATTTTAATTTTTATAAAATTATTTATCTTCTTTAAAATAAGATAATCATTTTTAATTTCACAATAATTTATAAATATTTTATTATAAAAATTAAGATTCAGTGACTTTATTAAAAAATCCTAAGACGTTTACAATTTATTGTTTTCTAAAATAATGAATGTCATAACATTTATATATATTTTATTATTTGTTATATATCTTTCCCTTTTCAATGTAACAAAAATAAAGAAACCAAAATTAAGAAAAAAAATGAGTAATGGAGAAATTACTTTAAAATAATAAGAATAAAAATAATAAAATTACCTTCAGTTATTAGCTGAAAACAAAAAATATTATTATGTATAGAATTAAAACATATTGGTTGTAGCTACTCATCAAACAACATTTCAAATAGAAAGAAAACTTTAACTAGCTGAAACTTACAGTCATAGAAAATAAAAATGTGGTGGAAATGGGTCCACAGGACCACATATTAAGATATAAAGTTGTGGTTAAAATAAATACTCACTGTAGTCTTTGTTTTTTCTTCCAATTTCAAGGGGATAAGATTTTAAGTTTCAATTGAACCAAAACTCCAGATTCTTAGGGTTCTTGGAAGTGGAAATCAAATAATCAGAAGGGCAATTGGCCATTTTAAATATGAACTAAGGGTACTTTAGTCTTTTCACATACATATATATAAAAAAAATCTAAAAATTTCAGAACACTACTTAAAATTCAAAACAATTAGTTTAACAAATAATTTGTCTAAAACGTTCTATTTTATTTTTAATAATTTAAAAGAAATATATAATCTGTTTCTAGAAATTTCAGATTTTCTTTTGGTAAAAAGGGAAAAGAAAAAAAACAGATTTAAGATTACTTTTAAATTACACATAATTTTCTTAATAATAATTTAATTTAAAAAATTATTCTAATATAATTCCAAAAAATAATAATTTTTTAATATCTCTCATATTTTTTTTCAAAAATATTATAGTTCATATTTTTACTGTTCTCAAAATTTAATAAAAAATATAAAATATAATATAATTTAATACTATGTGAGCGACATTAATTTTACTAAAATACATTTAAATGTTTTTTTTATAATTTAAAACAATAGAACCGCATTTGCAGTTCTGTTGATATATAAATACATATTTCATGAAATCAAATAAAAATGAATATACAAGTAATTTCTATGAGGTCTAAATATTGATTCCATAATTGAAGAATACTATTAGAAATAATATTAAATTAAAAAAATATATAATATTCTTTCGAATTTATGGATATATAGCAATCACCTTCTGTCAATTCTGAGAATTGATCGAATTTTCTAGAACCCGGGAACATAAAGCATGAATTCAAAATATGATTTAGGGCTATCGACACTCTTAGAAGCCCATATAAGTGAAAAATTGAAGCAAAAGAACGCCTGCGGATGGAGAATTTCACAAATCTTCAAATCAAGTCACACTGATCATGTTTTTTTTTAAAAGAGAGATTTGAAACAAATTGAAAATACATACACATCTACAACAATTTGAAATAAAAAATTTCAATCAAACTCCTAAAAATTAAGTGTAAATATTAATAATTGTAAAATTTTATTGGAAAGATAAACATTTATGACATGTTTTTAACTTTAATCTAATAAATATGTTTTTGAATTTTTTTTAAAAATATCATATTTTAAATGTTTAAACTCATCTCTAAAGTTAAGGTTAACAAAATCCTAAAAATAAAATTTAGAAGATTAATAAAGCTAAGAAAACAGAAAGTATTTGGGGCTCACAGCAACTATGCTTTCTATATGTGTTTTCTACAAATTTCATCCACGGTTCAAGGGTCAATAGAATAAGAAAATGAGATGGTGGCTACAATGAAACAAAAGCTTACAACCTTGCTTTAATAGGCTAAACATAGAACCTAACAATAATCTAATATAATTTTTTTCATAAATAAAAGCTCTGAAAATAAATACGTGCATAAACTCGACTTTTTAATGTAATTTACGCTTTCAGGAAAAAAATAATAATAATACACCAAAAGATACTGCACGTGACATTTTTTGGGGAAAAAATATAATAAAAACAAAAAAAAAACTTATCTTGTATTGACTGTCAAAATGATTTAATGTGACTGTAACGGCATAGAATTGATATAATCTTTAATAATAAAGATAAAAAAAAACCTTTGAGTAGAATAGAGTGACCATCTTCTTCACCGTTCCCTAACAATTTCTGATTTTCAGATATTTTGAAGCTGTGGTTCTTTATTTAGAGTTTAAGAGACAGAGTATGTGAAAGAAAGGTGAAAGAGAAGAAAATAAAAAATTAGAGTAATACAGAAAAAGAAAAATGGCATGACAAATGAAGTGATAAATGTAAGTGAAAAATAGAATTGAAATAAATCTCTTAAAATAGTGCTTTTAAAATTAAGAGTACACTCATTACCTCAGCTTGAGTAGAAAAAATAGGTCAATTCTATAACGATAATTAGAAGAGTGAGATGTGATAAAAGTTATTTGCTTGATGAATCCTATGTTTAATGGTGCATCAAATTCGTCTAAAATCAAAATTTGTAACACAACAACGTCAAGTGCCAAAAATGGGGAAAATAACATAAAATCAATCATTCCATTCAATAAAAAACTTCAACTGCAGGTAGTGTGAGGTAATGTCCCTGGGGACCTCTGCCAATTCATACCTAACACTGAAGACAGGGATCTTATAGGTGCAGCAACAAAAGAATTTAAAATGTCACATAATTACTTTAAAATAAATGTGATTTTTTAACATTCACATAATTTGTATGCTTTAATTATCCATGATAAAATTTAATAATTAATATTTATTCTCAAAAATATCCTCTCGTTATATATGTCACATCTCTCTCTGTATGTGTACTGAAAGCTTATATATAAGAGATGAAGATAATAAAAAGAAGAGAGAAAAACAAACTTCGATTATCTTACCTCATTTAAATGAAGGGGTAGTTGCACAGTATTTGAAGGAAATCTCCTTGCTATCTTTAGAAGTATACTGTTAAATGTGTCAACAATAATAATTGCAAAAAATGAACATTATGAATAAAAGAAATAGCAAACTCAGTTAAATTTGTTCAAACTTGTTTTCATATCTGAGAGAAGAATAGAAAACTTAGTTAAACACACTCATGTGATTACTTTAAAAATTGGGAATGTCTTTGCATTGCATGTGTCGCTTTTCCTCCCTGGGCATAATGGCAAAATCAAATTTATAATGACCCACAAAATCTGGTGATTATAAGAGATGGTACACATAATCTTGTGCGAATTTCACAACAAAATAAACATAGAAGTCCTCTATTGGATAAGCATGTAGTAAATAACTTTTCTCTGTTTGATCTAATTAATTGTTTTGATAACAAAAATTCATATAGTGAGGGTGAAGCACAATCAATTGCAGAAAGATTATATATTAGACACAACAACAACAACAACAACAACAATAATAATAATAATAATAATAATAATAATAATCAAGAAGAAGAAGAAAAGGAAATTATGATAGCCTTACCTCATTAAAACGAAGGGGTAGCTTCACAAAATTTGAAGTAAATCTCTTCTCTACCTTCAGGAGTATATTACTTTCTTTGTTGCATTTGAATACAATCACCAAACCCTATCATAAGTTGTCTTCAGTGTGAACATTATGGCCAATTTCTTTTCAAAAGGAACTTCATTACTAGAAAAATTTTAATTAGAGAGGGATGAATTCTGTATCATGAGTTTTAGAATTTTAGTAGAGCTTTGTTACATCCTCCTAATAATTCTCCTACTATTTTATAAAGTAAGTATTATTATGTTAAAAACATAAAATACATTGAATATTTTCCTTATTTAGTAATTAGGAAGATTTATAAAAATAAAGAGTAGAATGATTTAGAATTATTAACAGAGATGTCAATTCAGGACTAACCCTGTGGAGTACCTCTCTAACCTTGACATTTTATGAGGAATAACTTTGTCAAATTGTCTTAACATGTCATGTTTACTTATTTATTGATAGTCTAACTGAATAAACTAATTGGGATAATTGTATCAACTCCTAACTAATTTTATATATGTTCTCTAATTAATCATATGAATTCACAATTTTTGTGACATAATTATATTTATGCATAACTTTGTCATTGCAAGTTTGTTTATATTTCATACTTAACCATTTTATGTCATTTACCTAATGCATATCATGTAATGCATAAAAGCAAAGCATTAGACCATGGCTAAATTTAATCATTTATCTGCCTTTTTCCGTTCAAATTCACTAATCATCTCTATACCATTTCATATTGACTTAACATTAAGGAAATCATGCAAGGTGACTCACATGGTCTCGATATTAAGATTACAATTCTTCGTCATTCTAAACCTTCACATCAAGTATATCATTAAGTATTTTTAATATTATATTTTAATTGAAATTGTAATTAAAATATATTTAAATTACTTATAATACAATACTTAAAAAGTTTTATCTTTTAAACGCTTTCTGTGAGATTTTAATATATCAATATAATAAAGTATCCTATATTGAATTTCTTAAGAATGAAATTTAGTTTTTGTTATAAAAGAAAAGAAAAGAAAAGAAAAGGTTGCCCCTAAAAGTTTAGGTAAGTGCTCTGGCAGCTTCCACACCATGTTCCCGTCGAAAAACGCGTTGGCGAGTGGCGACCTTCGTGGACTAGATTCAAATGCAAAATCACACATAAAACATTGTTGTTTAAAACGAGTTTTATTTTGCATCACAACTAAAAAGCAAAGAACAATAGTGATTAAAATAAATAAATAAAAACACAAAAATGAACCTTTATAAACCGACTCCCGCTATAATTTTTCTGCTCGTGTCAACGAAACGAACTCAGAACACAAACCCAAACACATACTATTTCGCTTCTCTTTCTCTCTCTGTCCACCTCTCTCACACGTTCATGGACTCTCCCTCTCGCTCCTCCGTCATCATCGTAGGTGCCGGCATCTCCGGTGAGTTCCTTCACGGCAACGACTCGTGCCTCATTCATCCGCCACCACCGCTGTTTCTACACTGAATTTTCGCGAATCTCATTCTTTGTTATGCTTTGCTGATTTCAATTAAGGTATTGCTGCGGCGAAAGTGTTGGCTGAAAACGGCATAGAAGACCTGGTGATTCTGGAGGCCTCTGACCGCATCGGCGGCAGGATCCGCAAGGAGCGTTTCGGCGACGTGTCGGTGGAGCTTGGCGCCGGTTGGATCGCCGGCGTCGGAGGCCCACAGGCCAATCCTGTTTGGGAACTCGCCGGCCAATTCGGCCTCCGTACATGCTTCTCCGACTACAGCAATGCTCGCTACAACATCTACGATCGCAGGTTCTAACGAACAATAGTTTATTTTCTCAAGTTTTGTCATTTATAGTGTTGACGACGTCGTTTCGTTGTTTGTCCTCGATGCTCTGTTTTGGTTTGTTTTAGCTAACTGAGTTCTGTGTGGAGTTGCAGCGGGAACATCATTCCGAGTGGAATCGCTGCTGACTCGTACAAAAAAGCGGTGGACTCGGCGATTCAGAAGTTGAGGAACCAGGCAGAAGCTGACGATGATAGCAATAACAATGTCTCCAAACTAACGAAACCGCCTTCGTAAGTGAAGCGTCATTTTCAGCCGCAAAAGCCATTCTGTGAATGTGTTGTTGTGGCTGTATATAATCATGCCTTCAATTATTTCCTTTTTTGAATTGTTTTGTTGTTTTTCTTCTTTTCTTTTTCCCTTTTTGTTGCTTATATCTTTTCTGCTTCCTCTTTTAGGACGCCGGAGACGCCGATAGAGCTCGCCATTGATTTCATCCTCCATGATTTCGAAATGGCTGGTAGGATCCGTTGAGTTTTCGCTGTTAATTTGTTGCCTCCATGAAGCAAATCAAAAAGCAAAGTAATATAAATTCGTGCTTGTAGTTTTGTCCAACAAACACGAGCGTGCACACAAAACAGATAAAATGAAATAAAAAGTTATTTGGAAGCAAAGTGGAGTCTTAACAGCTTTTTAATGTCCTTTTCGATTCCTTAACTGCTTCAATATGTTTATTTCTTTTTTAAATTTTTGGACTCTTTTCTGAAATTGGGAAATTTTGGGTGCAGAGGTAGAACCAATATCTACATACGTGGATTTTGGGGAGAGAGAATTTTTGGTTGCGGACGAACGAGGGTACGATTACTTGCTGTACAAAATGGCCGAAGATTTCCTCTTCACATCGGAGGGTAGAATCTTGGACGATCGTCTCAAACTCAACAAGGTACAATACAATGCAACACCCCATAATTAAGCTGTTTCTCTCTCTATCTCTCTTTCTCTCTCTCTCTCTTAGAAGTTTTCTTTCATAAGACTTTTCCGTTGCCCATGACCTGATGGAGTGGCGGTACTCTATTGGATTGTCTGTTTACTTAACCATTGGCATTGCCCCTTACCTGAATACCCGGTGAAAATCTGTATTTGTTTGTTTCCGTTGCCTTCTGTTTTATTTTGCCCCTTTCATTTATTTTGTTATTATGTTTCGTTGTCTGTTACTTAAGCTCGAGTGTCCCACTTTTAGAGTTTGCAGATAATGACTTTTCAGGACTGTTTAGCTTTTGTTTTTTGCGTGTGCATTTGCGATATTTCTGTCACTCATTTCGTGCTCCTTGTTCTGGTGTCAACTCCCATACCTTTTACGTGAAGCTTTGACTATACTTTGTTTCTGAAACATAAACTACTAATTAATTTAATTAAGCTTTGAGAAGATTTTTAAATCATATAATAAAATATACTGAAGATGCTGATGTCATCAAGAAATAATTAACTGTAGAAAATATATTACAGATTTATGTTACTAGCGAAGCATTTTTTATAAAGAGAAAATAAAAATAATGGATGTGATTGCAGTATTATCCAAAGTCCTTTTTTATTAAAGGGAATGTCAATAACTTTAAGGCGTAAAATTACTGGCCATACAGATAAAATATTATATCAAATTTTGGTCTCTTTCGTTCATTAAAGTAGTTTCATAAAAAAATTAATACGTGACTTAAAATAATTAACACGCAATAATATTTGAGTTGGTAATGTTATGTTTAATAGGGAGTAGAAACTAAAATTAATGATTTTTTAAAGTTTAAAATAAAAAATGTAAGAATTAAAATAAAATTTTGATGTATTTTAGTGACACTAAAAGAATATTTAACTCATTAAAATTAGAATTTGAAAAATGTTAATAATATATTTTTGTAGTACACTGTTCAACACATTTATTGTTATTGACTTTTTTAAGGTATTATATTTATCATGTAAGTATTTAAACTTATAAAAAATTGATCAATTACAGACAGTGTGTGTTATAAAGTACACTCAATAGAGGATGTTATTAGTATCTATCTTAAAATTTGAGTGTTAGAAAAATTATGTACGAATACAAATAATATAAGCATCAGAAATGTTATATATACAGAGAGAGAGACGTGTGTATCTGTGTCTTCGGCATGAATCTCATGTCAATCTAACAAAGTTAATACATTATATTAAATTTTATCTTAATCTTTTATTGGCAAATCCCATTAGTCTACTTAGAATAGAATTATTTACTCATAGAATAACTTGGACAAACTTTAAAAAAAATAAAATCATCAATCACTAACCATGAAAGGGTTACCTGCATTCATCATTATTTATCTTGCTTAATCCACTGTAGTTTTCGTTAAACAATAAAACTATCTTTAATTTTTATATTTATCCTGATTAAATTTGTATGATATTTTCAGTTAATATATTCAATCTTTAAGAAGTTTTCGATGGGATATATTCGACGCTTAAAATTATCTAGCTTATTAACTTATGAAATGAAACACTAACGAATCAAAATAAACCGAATAAAATTTTGAAAGAAGTGGAATTTCACCTGACGTTGAATTAACATTTACGTTTTGTAGAAGAAATGTTAAGAAAAGGGCAGAATTTTGAAATATTATAAAGGTGGTTGTTGGATAAAATAAAATAATTGAAAACTACTTACTCAAATTGCCATAAAAAATCACGACAAAAGTTGTCTTGTAACATTTTTCTCCTATGTATTCTTCAGTTGGGGAATGTACACTTGGTGGATAAGTACTGGGGTTATTCTGTTTTTTTTCTCTCTCTTTTCTTGTTTTTTCTTTTGATTACAGAAATCTTTTTAGTCATCATTTCAGTGTTTGAAGACAAACACTAAGCAGGTCGATCTCAGGGTGTATTTGACCGTTGCTGCATATTTTCAATGGTTTGCCGTCGTACATCAATATTCCGAAACCTTTTGGGGACCTCCACTTACAAGCAAAATTTGACCCACAAATAATGCCTTCTATTTCAATCCTTTTGAAGGTCTTTTACATCTCATAAATTAGTTGGCCCCGGAGTTCCAATTTCTGTTACCAGCCAAACTATTTGAATTGACCCAATGTCATTTCATCTCAAATAATAATAACACGGAAGAAGGGAGTCTTGTCAATATCCCCCATTTATTAGGCAATTCCTCAATTGCTCAAAGATCAGAAACTAATGGACCTGGCTTAAGACTTATAATTCTGGATACATTGCATAACGGTTTTTTCCACGTATATATAAATAAACATGTTAAGAATTTTAAATAAATAATATATATAAGATAATTTTTATAATTTTTAATAAAAAAATACTATTTTTAATTTCTTAACTTCGATCACATAAAAAGACCAATTACATAAAGCTCCAATAAATCAGCAATAGTTGGATGTGCTCCAAGTCTGCTCAGATTCTTTTGTAATAAATATTCCTCAAATTTATTAGTTGATTTCAAGGTTTGACAGCTCAGATTCTCATGAGATTTTATTGATTTGGACTTCAATTTTCTACTTTATTTTTCTTTTTGACAGCATTAGATTTTTGTGGGTCACGGAGTTCATTTTACTTACTGGGAGTTAACTTCTTCGCCTTAGTAATAACAAGGAGAATTTAGAGCCGAATCATAATTTTCTGCATGGATTTGTCCAGGTCGTCCGCGAATTACAGCATTCAAAAAGTGGCGTTAAGGTGATAACGGAGGATGGTTGCATTTACAAAGCCAATTACGTGATTCTGTCTGTGAGCATTGGCGTTCTCCAAAGCGACCTACTCACCTTCAATCCACCCTTACCTGTACGTCTTTTCTTTATACTATTCTCCTTTCTTTTTTGCCCCTACTCTCAGGAGCCCCGTGTAAAATCAAGCAAAGATAGCTGTTATAACTTAAGTATAATTTATAAAATGATGTGGAGCTTACCTATTGGTCCTAAATATGTGGACATCTCGTGCTTCTCACATTGATCTTTCTAAGGGCATTAAATTGAGAATCAAGGCCATTCTATATTCTATAGTAACGTATTTACTTGCTACCAACGTGGTGGAAATGGAATCTTTAGGGTGTGGTTCTGTCTATACGGGTCCCTACAGTAGTAGTTTCCCTTCTGTTTACAGGTCGTGGCCCCACAGTCTTAAATATCATTGGTTGGGAATGTAAAGAAATATAGGGATAGATAGGTTTCGTATTAAATTGAGCTCTCTGGTTGATGACGCCAGAAGAAGTTTTCGAGGTGTCTTCATATGCAGAAACCATGGATTGCATGATCCACGGTATCAGTGATCCACAGTCTCATCGTAGATGGTCTTTTAACCCGCTTGTTTAGGTCAACACGTGGAAAGAGGACACCTACTTGCATTTGTAGCTGTAAATTCAAATAGCTCCCTTGTCTGTGTTGTCTTCAGAAATTTAAAATGTTACTTACCTTACAATGGTTGTTATATGATTGCAATCAAATTATATATATGAAATAGTTAACTAGCTTGAATAAATGCAGCTATATGAAATAGTTAGTCATGTTTTATTAGTTCCAATACCTCAAAATCTACTAACTTACGAGCTTTACTTTTAAAATGGAAAGGAAAGGATCAAAAGTAACTGAGTGGGGTTGGTGTCACCATAGAAAACGTTTGTCGATTTTATTTTTGTATCATATTCATATGAATTTTAGAAGCCTATGGGTGGACTAATGCCCTGTGTCGTGAAATAAAACACTATAAAAAAAGCAACCTAACCTAAACCCTCTCAATTATGTGTCCGGTAGGGGCCGGGGGAGATTGCGTAAGGAAACTTTTGTGTTATACAGCTAGGCCAAGTCATGGTTTACACGCATAACGTGATCGTGTATGAGACAAAATTTAAGTAGAGTTGCTTATGTATTGTTGGTATTGTTTGCCAATTAAATTTAAAGTTTTGCTTTGGTAATTTACAATATCAACAAATGTAAATATTTTACTAAAATAAAACACTAATTTTAATCGATAAACAGTGTTACCAGCACATACCAAATAGCATCTAAGTTTTCTTCTTCTATATTATTAATTTTTTTTATCATTCTCAATCATATTAATAAAAAATAAGTATCAATAATTTTTATATTAAATATATGAAATAAAAACTCTTTTTCAGATACATTAATTGATAAGTATTTTTTATATCATTATTTATTTTAAAATTTATATCAATGAAGTACTCACCATTTATTCATTAAGTGTATACATTCATTCATTTAATACATAGTACATTAATTTAACTATTTAATATTATCAGTAAAAGTTTATTACATATAAGTATTTGTTATTAGTTTTGGATAAATTAAGTATTTATTTGTTGTAAATAAGAATTGAAGTATAATATCTTAAACATAAGGCAAAGCTGTGAAAATATATGCATATCACAACTTATGTGATTTCAATGCCTATCATATGATTAAAACTTATGATTAGTGTCAGAGTTGAGGTCTGAAGGACTTCAATACAGAGTATTTTAAATGTTGAACGAGATATGCATAAGAACACGTAATGTATTTGATCAAATTTTTTGCATTACCAATGATATGAGGCCATAAAACTAAAATATTAAGGGGTACTATCATTGAGGTACTTTTCCGATTCCGTATACTACTTAGGTGGGCTTTAGTCGTCTAAACGTCCCTTCAATAATGTTTTTATTAGTTAATACATTTTGTCTTTTTGAGCAAAATATTGTCTGATTCAATGTCCATGATGAATAAAATAATGAAACAGAGATGGAAATTGGAAGCCATCGAGAAATGTGATGTGATGGTGTACACCAAAATCTTTCTGAAGTTTCCATATAAGTTCTGGCCGAGTGGACCCGAAAAGGAATTCTTCATCTATGCTCACGAGCGGAGAGGCTACTACACATTTTGGCAGGTTTTTTTCTTAAATTTTCCTTAATGGTTGTCAGTTCATTTTCCATGATGTATTTTCTAATGAGCTGTTTCTTTTGCTTTCTGTTTCTGTTTTGTTTCTATTCTCGACAAAGTTTGAAGTAATTCTCATCTATTCATTAGGATGAACAGAGAACCAACTTACTATAAGTCAATTAAAATCTCTAATTCTTGCCAGCAAACGAAATAAGGGAAAATTTGCTATGCTGTCAATTTTACTTCCCGTGAAAGTACAAGCCGCTTACCTAATCTTAGGGACCAACTTGAGCATACATATCTTTCCTTTAGATGATTTAAAGAGCATAAACTAAAGACAGCGATTGGCATGCTGAGGATTTAAATAATACTTTGTTGTTATATTGTGCGGTACATGTGGGTCACATGGTGCATCTTAATTTCCAGCTATCAATTAAACTTGTGGTTTATCCTGATTAACAAGAAATAGCTGAAATAATGTTATCAAACTAGTTATTAAGCATATAAGACTGTTATTTTATCCCCTTCCTGTTGTTATCCACTCTGGTCAAATATTTAGATATTTGTAACATAACAATTCCCTGTTAAATGTACAGGCTCCTCACATCCTGTGAGGTTTTGCATAAATCCCAGTGCTCTTATATAGTCATTGAATTTCATCTGTCTCATTACCTAGTTCCGAATCAAATCAACGATCGGTTGAACTTCATGATGAGTTTATTTACAATTAGCTTTAAATGCCATTTTTATCCCTATTGTTTGGTAATTCAACGTACTAAAGCCGAACTCTATAATTGATAAGAAGTAATCCTTTGTTTGATATGGAAAAATAGCTTTGATTATATTCCCCTTCCCTGATTTACGCAAGATGACACCTAGGTATGAATTTATTTATTTATATTTGAAGTTGTAATTTTGACCTTTTACGTCTTCATGACATTAAATACTGCTGCTGCAACTATTTCCTTTTGTCTTATTACAGTAATATTAATACATCTCCGTTGGGATAACAGAAATAATTTTTTTTTCCTTCTCACTGTTAATAAATATTAAATGGTTCATTATTTCTCTGCGATGGTTGTAATGTTGGCATTCCCTTGGAGTTATCTGTATAAGTTTCGTAATGGGAACTGCTATGATTTGTTTCTCTTTAATATAGAATACAATCCCGTTATTTGAACATCCAAAATTTTAAACTATATTATGTAACATCCAGAATTTGTTTCTCTTCTATATTACGTAACAGGACATATTTCAAACTATAGAATAGCATTATAAAAAGCAAAAATGGCCTCTTGGACATCATAGAATATTGTTCCAGGATATTAGTTTCCATTCTTGTCAATACTGAGAACCTATTGACTTTGTGTTTGAACTTTCTATGAGAACTGAAAATAATTGAAGTCAGAATCGGAATAATATTTTTTGGTAAATGAATCAAAATAATTTTGAGGGCGAACCTTAGTGCAACATAAAGGTTATTGCCTTGTGATCTGGATGTCGTGGATTTAAAACACCTCCGTTCGTGGAGTAAGTTCGTGTATATCTATCCTTCGCAACTGAGTCGTAATAATTTTGAAATAATCTTTGGGATTGATTCACCTAATCTCTTTATGACTCGTACAAATTAGAATAGATGTCTAGTTTCTTTGCTTACTCATCCAAATCTTTTTTGTTATCCGCTAATTTGCTGCTCTGTCACCAGCACATGGAGAACGCATATCCTGGCTCCAATATCTTAGTAGTGACATTGACTAATGGGGAATCAAAACGTGTGGAAGCTCAATCAGATGGACAGACCTTGAGAGAAGCTATGGCAGTTCTCAGGGATATGTTCGGACCCAACATCCCGGATGCCATTGATATACTTGTTCCCTGCTGGTGGAATAACAGGTTTCAGCGTGGCAGCTACAGCAACTACCCCATTATTTCCAACCTTAAAGTTTTTCAAAATATTAAGGTTTGCTTATTATCCTGTTGACTTTTCATATATTTTTTAATTGCGTGACAATGTCTTTTTGAATGTGTTCTGTTCTTTAACATATCAATTGATGCTATACTTGTCTATATATTCTGCACCACAGTGCATGTGAAAACAAAACAAGAGATGACCTCGAGCTTACAGCTGGCGATTATAATTAATTATCACTATACTTCTGCGTCAAGGAGTTTGTTGTCATCCTAGTTCCTTCAACGCTAGTGAATTTTTGACGTACTAAATACGAAAACAAATACATTTATTTATTTAGGCCTTGAATTTAATATAATTTGTTTTTGTTTGATTTCATTCCTGAACAATCTTCCCCATAAGAGAAAAGATGTGCTGTTGGGGAGAGGAGGGGGGGGGGGGTCATAGTGACAATGCTACATAGCACATACCTATATTCCCTTTCTTATCATCACTCAAACACTAAATTCACGTTTAGTTGTGAATGAATGAATCTGATGTTACTTTCATTTTATGGTACCCCTGGTCGCTGATGAATAGGGAAGCAGGATCCGGGGATGCTCACTTCCAAATTTGATATTTGAAATTTTGAACGTCATAGACGGTGTTTTACCAACAAAGCCCAACACAAATATTAAATAAGTGAATAAGTTAAGCTTTGTTTGGGAATTAGGTTTTAGGAGAAAAGGAAAAGACTTGTGTAATAATTTTTTTTATTTGAGAATTTTTAGATAAGAAAAAAGAAAAAAATTTAAAAAATAAAGGAAGAGAGAAAAAAAAAGAATTAATAAAAAATTAAATTAAAGGAACTTAAAACTTATTATTTATAGAACTTCCTTTCATCTAAAAAACAAACCAAGAACTATTTTCGCCCTTATATAGTTTATCTCTTTTGAAATGTTTCAGGCCCCAGTAGGTCGAATTTTCTTCACAGGAGAGCACACCAGTGAAAGATTTAACGGCTACGTACATGGTGGATACCTCGCAGGTGAGGCACTTAAGTCTATTCCTAGTGGCTGATAACTCTAGTAGCAATAACTTGAAGACCTCACACGTGGATATGAATTTATTTTCCTCCTGGATGCTTATCAGGTATTGACACCAGCAAAGCATTACTAGAAGAAATGAGGAAAGAAAAGGAAAGAAAAAGTGAGAGCCAAACTCTTTTGTTAGAGCCCTTGCTAGCATTGTCAGGATCATTAACAATGTCGAAGTCAGAAACGGTCTCCAACATCCATAAATGCGATATTCCTACACAATTATATCTTAGTGGCAAGCTTGGGATGCCAGAGCCAATATTATGACCATTTGGGACTGTAGAGAGTCCTCCCCTTGTAGATGATGCTTGAAGAAGCATACTTGATGAGAATCATCATGGCCAGGACATTCTTGATCCTAAGTCTCATCCAAGCCCTTGGTGCCCCCATTGGTAATGTAGATTACCCACTTTCTGTAGTATGTTGGTGAGGGGAAGAGGTGCCGGAATACTGCGCAGATGTCTCCTCACTTTAGTCCATTTCACTGCTAGCGCAGCTCACTAGGTTTTGATTTTTTAAGGAAATTATTTGGTATACGCGTACGATTACTTTGTTCTTTATAGTCAAAAGCAAGTTGCATTGTAAGGATGCTAGCTAATGTTTGGATCCTAACTTTTTACTTGTCAGTCAGTGATGTCCATTTAAAAGAAACGAACTTTATTTGATTGCTTTTATATATATATAACATACATTTGATTGCTTTTATATATATATATATATAACATACAAAAAGAATATATATATATATATATATATAATTATAATTTTTTTAGATGATTTAATTAGATTAAAAATTTATATTATATAAATTATACATGTAAAATTGAAAATTGATTCAAAATATTTAATATCTTATTCATATATATAAAAATTAACATAATATATACTTTTAACATTTATAAAAATAAGACCATTTTATAACAATTTTATAAATATTTGATTTTTACAAAAATTAATATAAATAATATATAATTATAATTTAATGGTTTAATAAATAAAAATTATTTTCTATATTAAGTTATTAATAGTGTAAGAATAAATGTAATCTATATCATTGTTAATATATATATTCAAATAAATTATTTTATTTTATTAACGGGCCTAAGCCCAAACAAAGAGAAAGTTGCACGAGAACCAGTTGGTGACTAGTAACTCACACAGCATCAACAACTACCATATGCCCTAGTTTACTAATAAGTAACTCGTAAATGATTAAAAACAGGATCATGAAAACAGAACATTTAATTTTGGCTAACACATCAGCAAAGTTATTGTCTTCTATGTACATGTTTTATCCTCATATTCCACTCTTTGATGAAAACTTCCTCAGACTAAATTAGCTTTCTTCTAATTTTGCTGTAATTTCTAGATATGTTATATTTATTTATTCATTTATATTTTTATAAATATTTTTAAATTAAAATTTATATTTTATTAATTTATAAATAGAATATTTTTCATTTATAATCTTATTAAATGAATATTTTTTTTATAAAATTTGATGTTTAGACAATGCTTAGCTTATAAAAAATAATTCTAAGAGAATGATTAATACTTTATAATTAGTATAGAATTTAATAAAAAGAATAGAAGTTTTAAATAATTATGATATGTATGCATGTAATTATAAGTTAGAAATGACTTGAGTTATTTTTTTAATATTTTTTGAAATTTAAAGAAAGTGTTCCAAGAGCGTAGCAAGAGTTCTTATTACTCTTTTCTTTTCTTTTAAAAGAAACTAAAAGAGGTACTAGTAGGGTTCCTCTCTGTTCGGAGGATAAGTGTACCGATCGAGAAGTAATAAAGGATTTTTAAATTAAGTTTCTGAAATATTGTCTTACAAAAATTGATTTTCAATTATTAAGAATGTTCTAATTCAATTGTTTTGAGCTTCAAAGATACGAGATTAAATAAAACAAAAGTTTATAAAATTAATTCTAAAAACTAGAATAAAGAATACAATGCACGTCTTGTTTAAACTTATCGAAGAGAAACTTAGGGTATATAAGTTTACTCATTCAATTTTTTATATTATTATTCTGTTTAATTCTAGATTCGATTTCCTTGTGATTACCAATCATTCATACAAATCCTATCAATACTCAATAGTCATGCAATATTAATATTCTTTTCTATAAATTATTATCACCAATGGTCATGCAAGACATCAATTTAAGAAAACATAAAACATCTATGAACTTATTAATTTAATAACAATTAGAAGAGAAAGATTGGTTAAGTCCTCCTAATCCTTTATCTCATTTTATTCTATAGATCTATTAACTAACTGAGGTACGGCCGCATAACGATATAATTAATTAAGATTAACAAAGAAGCGTAATAGGATAAAATATAATCACAAACGGAAATCAAATTTAAATTCAAACATCAAAATTCCATGAATTCATGAACAAGAGTTTTCATAGTCCTAGTTATGGACTTAGTTACTGTAACACCTTAATTTAACTTTCCAAAATAATGAATTTCATAAAAATAGGGAGAATAAACTTTTTCATTCAAATAAAATCCTCATTAAAATGTTTCAAATTTAAGGAAAAGGGCTACAAAATTCATATCAAATCACTGCTACATAATTAATTCAAATACATTAATTTCAAAATGATATCCTAAGTCCTATAGCATTTCCATCCACCCCTTTACTGAGACTGGTATTGATCGTCTTGATTACCTAAAAAATGAATGTAAGGGTGAGTACTATACACTACTCATTACACAAACAAATACAGAGTCTCACCTTGCGCATATTTTACATTATTTCTAATACAATTCATATAAATATATTCATAGGCAGCATTACCACTCAATTCATTTTTAATTCAACTCTGATGCACTCACGACACCAAACAGTTTACACACACGTAATTATCAAACAATAATCTTGTGCACTCACTGCACGCCAGTCACGCTCACTATGGCACGTGATCACATATTTTCACTATGGATGGTCGCTGTTTAACGCCGCCTCACGGATACCACGTGGGCAGTCATAGGTCGCTCAGCAAAAGTAGTCGTCAGAGGTCTAGTCAGGAAGAAAGTGTGTGGCCTGTGGTGCACTCACGCTCACTATTGGTGTCACCATCACTCTATCTTTCCCAAGGTATTTCTAACGTTCCCATCTTCCACACTCTTAGTGTATCGCTGAACCATTCACAACACAATATAACCACACACATTTCAGTATTTAGTCACAATTCACGACACAAAGCTCACAATCATTTATTTTACACAGCTCTTAGGTCCACATTTGTTCGCAATAATCGTTCTCAATACACGACACAAGTGCCCACATGCATTTACAACATAATTCATTTCAACCACACACACAATATTCACCATTATATAAGGCTGTCGGCCTACACTTATTCACATTGCAAGACACACACATTGCCCTTATTTACTCACACAATATTTTCAACATAGTTCACATTTACATTCCTCATTCATCAAGTATTAGCATACTTACACCACACAATCACCCATCATGGGTTTTTACATGTTATCACGCCTCACAACACACAGCAAATTCCACAAATACATATTTCTTACCCTCTATCTCAACCACATTGCAACATTCATCAAAATACACGACAATTGAACCCAAATAAATAGGGTAGAGTCTCCTTTTACCTTGGATTGAAGACTCACACTCGAATTCAACCACGGAAGTGCTCTCCACATGGATTTCGGCCTAAATACATGAAAGAACTCCATGAGAATCCAAGGAAACCGAGAAAAAGAAAAAGAGGATGAAAAACAAAAACTCTAACCATTAAAACTCACCTCCAAGCGTTCCTAACACGAATCCAACCTTTAATCAAGCTCCCAAATAGATTTTGAGGCAATTTAATCGATGTGATAGGGTTTTGGGTTGAGAGAATCGAAAACATTTCTAAGGGAAGGTGAGAAATAACCTTTCTCGAATCCTAACCACCTTTAAATCCTCTCTGGTCGCGACACTCTCACTATAGTGAGATATTCTCACTGCAGCGACTCCCTCCCTCGCTACAGCAAAAAACTCAGACAAAATTGCACTCTGATTTCTGCAGAATCTCGCTACAGCGAGACTGCACCCAGAAATACAGCCCAAACTGTGGTTTTGTCGCTACAGCAACAAGGCGACAGTTTCATCCTTCTCCTTCAGTACCTTCTCGCTACAGCGAGAAAGGCACAATTTCATGCCTCACGCCTAAGGGCCTCTCGCTACAGCGAGAATGTCCTACCGCAACATCCACACTTAGCCTGCATACATGTTGTTCGCAATCTAACACTAGCAAGTGCACTAGGATTGCAGCAAGTGATGAGTAAATTTAATATCAGAATATCGTCTCCACAGGGAATTTAGGTTTCAAGTACCACTTCACAGAATTATAACCATTTGAGCCATACGAATTTTTGAAGGAGATTTGTAACATATAACAGCAATAAACCAAAGTAATTAAAGCAAAGAACTTGCAGAGAAACAGAGTATAAGATTTGTGATGAAATGAAATAGCAATAAAGGATAGTTAGGAATTTACTTCACAAGAATATCAATATCAATCCAATTAAATCCTCTGAACATTCAAGCAATTGAATAATTGACAATCAGTTTCACATATATCTAGCCAAAGGTTAATTCCTTAACTCATTGACCCTAACAATCCACTAAACCTCCCTAATCCCTTAGGTGAGATTCAATTTCAGGTTGCATTAAGAATTAGAACTATAAGATTGCAGAATTAGGTCTCCTTATCCCTAAGAAATCCCTAAACTCTGGTTGCCAATTCAGATCGGAGCAAACAATCCAATTCCCATTGGTAAAGATTCCTCTTGATTAATCAAATGAATTTCCATTCAGAGATTGCATGAAAAGCAGAATTAACAACTCAATTAATCCAAGAACTTAAAGTTCAGAAGATAAAGTCGAATCAATACATCAATTCGAGTTCCATAAACCCCTAACTATGGGAAATTAAGCACACATTGCAACAAAAACAGAGAAAGAAGAAGAAGATGATGAAGAAGAATGCAAAGCAGCCATGGCCACGAGCTCCAATCCGATCCCTCTTCTTGGAGCTTCAAGCTTCGACCCCAGTCTTCTCTCCACTCTCTCTCAACGAGACTCTAACTAACAAAACAGAAAATGAGCAACCGATCCCGGTTTTCGCGCTTCAATCATGTATATATAGAAACCCCACTTCTGCGTGTTGTCACTTTTCTTCACAAGAGTAACCATGCAGAAGCTTTATGTAGTGCGCGTGTTCACTTTCAAGAGCAAGAGTAACCACGCGCAACTTGCAGGGTTGAAGGCTTCTCTGGAACATTCACTTTTATTCAAAATAGTGGCAATGCAGGAGGTCAAGGGCTGCGCGTGATCACTTTCGTGAGTAATAGTAACCACGCGCAAGCTGTCCTGATACAAGTGCCTCTGGAACGCTCACTTTCGCTGGCGAGAATGACAACGCGCAGCTCCTCAGGAATAGAGTCTTCTCTGGAACATTCACTTTCGCTGGCGAAAGTGATAACGCACACTGGCAACGCTCACTCTTGTAACTAAAAGTGATTACGCACAGGCTCCTCTTCTCATTTAGGCTCTGGAATGATCACTTTCACTAACAATAGTGATCACGCCCAGCCTACATCCCATCATTCTTGTATTTTGGAGTCCAACATTGCCATTCTTCCTCTTCCTTTCCATTGATGATCCATTTCCATGACTTTTGCTCAGCTTATTCCTTCAAAACAAGATAAATTCCTTAAGAACTAAGCATAAATTCTACAAATGCGAAAATAACTACAAATTGAATTAAAACTTTCAATCATTCTCTTTTTCTGAGTTTTTCTGCTTTCTTCATATATTTTCCTTATTAAATGAGCTAGAATTATGCTAAAATATCAGTAAAAATATGGATTCATCACCACCCCAAACTTGAATTTTTGCTTGTCCTCAAGCAAATCAAACTAAACCAAGGGTAAGTTCCTCCATTTTCAAATTCAAATAGCAAACTGCTTTTCTCAGATTTTCCAATTTCCAATTCTGTGTTTTCTGCAAAATTTTCAATCAAGTTGTTTATCCAAATACTCATCATGATATTCCTACTGCATAATCATCATTAAGTAAGAATTGCTACCTAAGTTCATATATTTCATCAAAATTCATGTGAGTACAATTAATCAACATGATCACAGCTCACTTGGAAGTGTTTCTCTCATCACTCAACAGTGTTTAGGTGCTGTTTTCACTCTAAATCATCAATTTCACTGTACTCTACCATATGCTTGCCCAATTTCTCCATCTCCTCTGCTTAGTACAATTAATCACACATCTAGAGGACTTTTTCAGGTTATAACAAGGCTAAGGTTAAGGTAGGTATCAAAGAAAATGGAAAACAATACATGCAGTTTCAAAAGATCAGAGGCATTTTGAGTGATTTGTTTTAAAACTAGCCTGGATCTACATTATTCCTCCTTAATTCTCTCACTTATGCAGCAAACAGAATTTTTCTTGCAGCAGAATTTTCATCTCTTTTCTTCTTTTCTTGCTTTCAGTCACTATCTTCTTTTCTGCAGCACTTTGCTGCACTTCTTTTCTTTTGAAATCACATTTTTGTTCTTTTCACAGCTTTGCTTCATAATTTTTTTTTTCCATTTTGCTGCAGCACTTTTGTTCTTTCTTTCTGGCTTGTTGAACTCCAACTTAGATAGCATGCTATTTCCCACCCCAAACTTAGAACATTGCTTGTCCTCAAGCAATTAAAATCTGGATGCCACCCCAAACTTAGTTTTAAAACTCATTCTTGATTAAACTCATTATGCCTTTGATCTTTTGAATGGTAAAAATTGGTTTTTCAGGCAAGGCTTTATAATGAGGTAATTTCAAGAAAAGGGATATTAAGCTCAAAAGGGTGTACTAAGACATTCAATCATAAAGGAAGGCCTTTAGGCTGACTAGGTATAATCAAACATGGCCTCTATCATGTGGGTGAAAACTGTAGCATGCATATTCAATTAAGAACAAGGGCAAGTTCTAGAGAATACAGCCAAATATGATTAATCACACAAGAAAAGAATTAGACAGCTCAAATCTCACTAGGTATTATAAGTGATCATGTGGATTAATGAAAACACAATGCACTTTTCAGAAATTTATGCACCGAGTGGCAATTGCCTCAATTTTGAAAATACAAGTGTGATCTCATTTTGAGAATGGGAAAAACAACTTAAAAAGAAAATTACACAGAATTCACAAAATTGTCAATCATTTTTATTTGATTAACAGCCAACAATTTATTATCTATTCTAGTATTTTGGTGTTTTTCAGGAATAATTCAGTGTAATTGTGAAGCTAACTCATGAATAAGAGGTAGAGAATGAAACCCCCCTTTCATGGCAGCTTGTGCAAGTGTCAGCTTCCAAGGTGTGTGAGTGTTGTGTGGTTGTGACATTTTCTGCACAAAACACCAAAAATTCCATCAATTATCAAGTGAAAAGGGATTGAATTCTGCAGAATTAATGTGTGTTCAAAACATAATTGTTCAGAATTAGCATGAAACCAAAATATACCAAGTGTGCAAATTACAAACCCAAATTCTAAAATGAAACCAAAAAGTTTGAAACTTAATTACAAAACCATCAAGAGAAAATTCGAATTAACAGAAAAGAAAACAAAAATCCTAAGCTAGTCATCTTGAGCATCCTCCTCATCAGAAATTTCATCTTCATCTTCTTCCTCATCCTCCTCATCTTCTTCTTCCTCCACCACTTCTTCAGTTGGCTGTGGAAAATGAGTCTTGTATATTGGCAAGTCTTTAAAAACTGATGAGCGTAGACATTGAGCATTCTCAGCCAAGTCTAGTGTGTGATAAAGTTCATCTTTGGTCATTCCCATCTTCTGACCAAGATTCATCAACACACATTCCACTAGCATAGTTCCTGCCTTCAAACTGTTGTGGAGCTCAGTTTGTCGTTCAGCCAATTGATTTTGCCTTTCAACCAAAAGATGTAGGATGTCCTTCATCTTCATTGGTTTCTCCTTTCTGAACTGGGTGGGAATAGGTGCAGCTGAAGTGCAGGAGGTGGTGGCATAGATTTCCTTTACCATTGAGACAGAGATAGGGGGAGCAGATCTGATTTTCTCTTGGTAGTCTCCAACTTCAACCCCTGCATCCTCACAAAGTAAAGTGATTAATGAGGGAAAGGCTAGTGAATCTCTTTTTGTTTTCAGAATATTTAAGATACATTCACTAATTACTTCCCCTGCATCAATGTACATATCATTAACAATAGCAAACAATAATTCAGCCCTCTTTACTGCCAGGGTTGAACTATGCTTGACTGGCATGAAAGAATTCAATAGAAAGGTACTCCAAACTTTAGCAAATGGTAGTAGGTTCTTGGTGGTGATGCACTTGGGTTTCTGGGCGAGGTTCAGCTGCCAAGTTGTGCCTGGCCTTCCAATTCTGTGCAGGATTTCAATATAATCCTTGTCTTGACTATTCTTAAATTCAGTGAAGTCCATCTGCCCAGGTTGTCTTTCAGTGTAAATTTCCAACACTCGATTGATGTTGGCAGCAGTGAAATCCACCCTCATACCCTTGACCATTGTGTGAAATTTGGGAATTTGGTCTCCCTTGAACCGCATTGCATTTGCATAAAACTCCTGTGTAATTTCTCTCCAACCATTATCAGCCAAGGAGCAGAAGTTGTCCCATCCCCTTTTCTGAATTTCTTCTGAGTACTCAGGGTAGTTTCCTTCAGCAATTTCAAAGGCTCTATCTGGGACAATCTTCCTCCTCAGAATATTTGCCTTGAAATAGTTTTCATGAGCAATGCTCCTGAATCTTGGATCATGATCAATAGGGGTAGAGGTAGAAGGCGCATTTCTTCTGGTCGGCTGAGGTGGTGAAGAGGTTGCAGGTGTGGTTATACTTGGCTGAGGAGGGTCAGCAATTTCAATGGGTGAGGAAGGTGAGACACCATCAGTTCTTGCTCTTTTAGTGGTTGAATAATTCCTGGCTGTTCCAGCTTGCATATTCCTGATAGATCTCCTTCTTGGAGTGTTGCTGGCAGATCCAGCTTTGGTCTTCTTAGAAGGTCCAACTGGTGTATTCAAAGAAGTTCTGACCATTTTGAAGTGACTGCAAAAACAAGCAAGTAATTTGACAGTTTAAAATTCAAGACACAGAATTGTGACAATATACATCTCTTTACTAGATAATTTCAATCAATCCATGTGCAGAATTCCAACTTGCAGTATGTATCTATTTACAATCAGTTGCTGTCATGAGAATGTAATCATATCAACACACAAGCACTATTGCAAATTACTAAGCAATCACAGTCAAAATTGGTTAAACCTTTAAATTTGTAGTTTAGAGTGCACACTCTCAAAGCACATCAGGTTAACACAGAGATGCTATTATAGGTCATCAGCATATATATATATATTTTTTTACATGCTCTCTTAACTTTTCAGATACACCAGAACTTAGGTACAAAATTAATCAAACCATATTCAGGGGATTTTAAACTGGCCTTCATAATTTGTAAACTCAAAGTTCACAATTTCACCAAGAATGCAGAAAAAGAATCACAATTTTCAACCAAATTTCAACTACTAATGGTTCCTAAAAGAAATTTTCTTCTGTCAGTAAAATTCATCCAGAATATTGCCTATTGTTTCTTTGAATCACATACAATTAGGACAGTGTACTCATTCATTATCATCAAAGACTAAAGATCAGTTTAATGCAGGACTATCAGTATGGTATCTGTACAATCATGCAGTGTAATATACAACAGTAACTTATTCCATACAACTCAGTTCAGACATCAACATTCAAATATTGCATGCAAGGAGTATTTTCGCTGAAGGCAACTGGAATATTTCTATTTCTTTCAAAGTCATTTTCAGATTTTTTTCGCATAATGCAGATGTGCATATGTTAACAGAGGAGATTGAATGACTTTGAAACCCTATTCACAGTATTTAAAGTTACTTATATCAATTACGCTCAAGATATTTCCCCATTTGCCATTTTTGACATTTTTCCAGAGTTGCAGCAAAGAAAAACCCTAAATACAATTTCAGAGAATGCAGAGAGCGTACCTGGAGCTTCAAAAATGTGAATGACAATGAAAAAAAGGGAGAAATTGCTTGCTGGTTGCTTCAAGAAAGATTGAAAGTCAGAGAAATTCAGAGGGAAATGGGATTTAGGTTTAAATGGATGTGAGCGTGGTTCCTTTATATGGAATTTGGGGTCACGCGTGTGCACGTGCCCACTTTTTAAGTGAGAAGTGAACGTTCCCTTATGAATAAAATTCTGCTTGTCACTCTTGTCGAACATAGTGAGTGTTCCAGAGAACTTGAAAATTTTGAATGCAATGCGCGTTATCACTATTGCTGGGCAAAGTGATAACGCGCAAGCTTTTTGCTTGAGCGTAGGTACTTTTATCAGTAAAAGGAGTAACGCGCTATGAAATATTCTATACTTACCTGCGCGTGATCACTCTTGACAAGGAAAGGAAGTGATCCAGAGAGTGTGTTTTTCTCATCTGCCTCTACGTTATCACTCTCATCAGCGAAAGTGATTGTTCCAGAGAGCTGTGTTTCCCAGTCAGTTTCTGCGTTATCACTCTCATCAGCGAGAGTGATTGTTCCAGAGGGGAAATCTCAGAATTCCATCTCTGCTTGATTGCTTTCCTGCAAAAGAGTGATTCCTTTCATCAATCCAAGTTCTCCAAACTTTAATTGGCTCACTTAACAAATCATAATCATTCCAATACACACTCACCATATAAAATACCTATTTCTCTCATCATGTTCACCTTTAATTACATATGCAACATTCATCCAAGGCTGAATTCTGTAGAATTTCTGCTTAACATATTCACAATGCAATTCTGACTTTTCCGTAACACATTATATCATGAAGTCCAATTACATTTATCAGATTCACTACAAATGACAGATTTAACATGCTTCAAAATTTACCTTTTGCATCAAATTTACAGAATATGATGAGTATGATGCAGAACTTTGTATTTTTCAGAGAATTTGCAGAATTTGATAACTATTATTCAGACTGTACAAGAACTTTAAGCATTCTAATTAATTCCAATCTGCATTCTTGTTTCAGCCACCATATTTATTCCAAACATCAAATTCAGCAAGGTAACTAAGATGAAAAGTTCAGATTTTGACTTTTATGAATACTGTTAATTCAAAATTAATGCAGAAAAGTTAAATTGGGTTAGAAATGTGAGTTGCCTCTCACAAAGCGCTTCTTTAATGTCACTAGCTTGACATTAAATGTTTCTCACTCAAGAGAAACCAGTTTCATGCATGACATGTTCCTTATAAACTCCTCTCCATGATAGATCTTCAATCTTTGGCCATTGACCTTGAATTTTCTCCCTGTTTTCAGATCTTCTATAAGAATTGCTCCAAAGGGAGAAGTTTCCTTGATTAAAAATGGTCCAGACCATCTAGATTTCAGTTTCCCTGGAAACAATTTTAATCTTGAATTGAATAATAGTACTTGCTGGCCAGGTCTGAAATCTTTTTGCAGAATAAATTTGTCATGGATCCTCTTGGTTCTTTCTTTGTACAACTTTGCATTTTCATAAGCTTGTTGTCTGAATTCTTCCAATTCATGCAACTGTAAAACTCTCTTCTTTCCAGCACTTGATAAATCAAAGTTAAGCCACTTGGTAGTCCAATATGCTCTGTGCTCCAGCTCTAGAGGTAAGTGACAGGCCTTTCCAAATACTAGCTGATATGGAGACATACCAATTGGAGTTTTAAAAGCAGTTCTATATGCCCACAGTGAGTCATCCAGTTTCTTTGACCAATCCTTCCTTGAACTGTTCACTACTTTCTCTAGAATTTGCTTGATCTCTCTATTTGAAACCTCCACTTGTCCACTTGTTTGTGGATGGTATGGAGTAGCAACCTTATGCTTCACACCATATTTCATTAATACAGCTTCAAGATACTTATTGCAGAAGTGAATACCTCCATCACTTATCAGCACTCTAGGCACACCAAATCTTGAAAAAATGTTCTTTCTTATAAAAGAAATCACTACCTTTGCATCATTTGATCTGGTGGGAATTGCTTCTACCCATTTAGACACATAATCCACTGCAACTAGAATGTATTCGTGTGAGAATGATGGGGGAAATGGTCCCATGAAATCAATCCCCCATACATCAAATGGTTCCACTTCTAGGATGTTGGTTAATGGCAGCTCATGTCTTCTTGAAATATTTCCAGTTCTTTGGCATTTATCACAGTTTTCCACATACTTCTTGGCATCTTTGAAGAGTGTAGGCCAAAAGAAACCTGCTTGCAAAACTTTTGCAGCAGTCCTTGAACTTGCATGGTGGCCTCCATATTCTGAATTGTGACAATGCCATAGTATCTCAGCTTGCTCACTTTGTGGAATGCATCTTCTAATTAACCCATCTATTCCAATTTTGAACAGGTATGGGTCTTCCCACACATAGAATTTGCTGTCATGTAAGAACTTCTTCTTTTGCTGCCAAGTAAACCTCTTTGGAATGAATTGAGTGGCTTTAAAATTTACAATGTCAGCAAACCAAGGCATGTTTTCCACTGCAAACAGCTTTTCATCTGGAAATTCTTCATTTATTTCCAATGATTCAGTGGTTAAACTCTCCAAAGGAAGTCTGGACAAGTGGTCAGCAACACTGTTTTCTTTCCCTTTCTTGTCTTTGATTTCTAGCTCAAATTCTTGGAGGAGTAGAATCCATCTTAATAATCTGGGTTTTGCATCCTGTTTTGTCAAAAGATATTTAAGAGCAGCATGATCAGTGTATACAATCACTTTTGAACCCATTAAATATGATCTGAACTTATCAAAAGCATGTACAACAGCTAAAAGTTCTTTTTCTGTTGTTGTGTAATTCACTTGTGCAGGATTTAACACTTTGCTTGAATAATAGATAGCATGTAATTTCCTATCTTTCCTCTGTCCTAAAACAGCACCCACTGCACTATCACTTGCATCACACATGAGTTCAAAAGGTAATTTCCAATCTGGTTTTGCAAGAATAGGTGCAGAAATCAGTTTCTCTTTTAAAACAGAAAATGCATGCAAACAATTATCATCAAATATGAAATCTGCATCTTTTGCAAGTAAATTACTCAAGGGTTTAGCAATCTTGGAAAAATCTTTTATGAATCTTCTATAAAAACCAGCATGTCCTAAAAAACTTCTAACTCCCTTAACATTGACAGGTGGAGGCAATTTACTAATGACTTCTATTTTAGCTTGGTCCACCTCCATTCCTTTCTCTGAAATTTTATGACCAAGGACAATGCCTTCTTGTACCATGAAATGACACTTCTCCCAATTTAACACAAGGTTAGTATCTTGACATCTCTGCAAAACAGTGGATAGATTAGCTAAACAATCATCAAAAGAATCACCAAAAACAGAGAAATCGTCCATGAACACTTCTATGATGTTTTCTACCATATCAGAAAAAATAGAAAGCATGCATCTTTGGAAAGTGGCAGGGGCATTACACAAACCAAATGGCATTCTCCTATATGCAAAGACTCCAAATGGACATGTAAATGCAGTTTTCTCTTGATCTAAAGGATCTACAGCTATTTGATTATATCCTGAATACCCATCAAGAAAACAATAAAATGAATGTCCAGAAGTCTTTCTAACATTTGATTTGCAAATGGTAGTGGAAAATGGTCTTTTCTAGTTGCATCATTTAATTTTCTATAGTCTATGCACATTCTCCATCCAGTCACAGTCCTAGTAGGGACAAGTTCATTCTTTTCATTAGGTACCACTGTTATACCACCTTTCTTTGGAACAACTTGGACTGGACTTACCCAATTGCTGTCAGAAATTGGGTATATTATTCCTGCATCTAATAGCTTTATGACCTCTTTTTTAACTACCTCTTTCATGGCTGGGTTTAACCTCCTTTGTGGCTGCACAACAGGTTTGAAATTCTCTTCAAATAAAATTCTGTGCTTACAAAATGAAGGATTTATACCTTTCAGGTCTGCAATACTCCAGCCAATTGCAGATTTGTGTTCTCTAAAAATTCTGAGCAATTTTTCCTCTTGTTCTTCCTTAAGTTCATTATTGATGATGACTGGATTTTCATGATTCTCATCCAGAAATGCATACTACAAGTGTGAAGGGAGTTGTTTCAGTTCTAGCCTTTGCTTTTCTTCTTCTTTAGCATCCTTTTTCAGCTCTTCTTTCACTATATTTTCTGCAGGTTTTTGAATTGGCAGAGCTTCTAGTTGCTGCTGCACTTCCATGATATCTTCTTCATTCAGAGTTTCAGATTTGTCATTCCCTGCAGATATTATCTCTTCTAACACAGCAATTTCATCAAAATCTTTCATATAATGTTGTGTAATGAAAGTATCCTGTATATCTATCTTCATACATGTATTATCTTCAACTGGATATTTTAAAGCTTCAAACACATTAAATATTACCTTCTCATCTTGAACTCGAAGCATAAGTTCACCTTTTTGCACATCTATTAAAGCTCTTTCAGTTGCAAGAAATGGCCTCCCTAGGATCAAAGGAATGTTAGAATCCACCTCCATGTCCAGAATTACAAAATCTGCAGGAAAAATGAACTTATCAACTTTAACTAATAAATCTTCAACAACTCCATATGGATAAGTGTATGATCTATCAGCTAGCTGCAGTGTAATGTTGGTAGGCTTCACTTCCTTTATTCCAAGTTTCTGCAGAACAGCTAATGGCATCAGATTTATGCTTGCTCCCAAGTCACACAATGCTCTTCCCACAGTGCAGTTTCCTATTTCACAAGGAATGCTAAATGATCCAGGATCTTCCAACTTTTGAGGAAGCTTTCTCTTGAGAATGGCACTGCACTCCTCTGTCAAAGGTACTGTTTTGTCATGCTCTAGCTTCCTTTTTCTGGAAAGTAGTTCTTTCATAAACTTTGCATATGAAGGCATTTGCTCCAAAGCTTCTGCAAAAGGAATGTTAATTTGTAATTTCTTAAAGACATTCATAAACCTTTCAAATTGTTCCTCTTGTTTAGGATTTTGGACTCTTTAAGGATAGGGTAGCCTCTTGTATTTTTCTGGGTCTATTGGCTTACAAGCTTCCTCAAAGAGTTGCTTTTTGGTTTTCCTTTCAGAATTCATGGGAACTTTTTCTTTTTCTTCTAAATGGTCTTTCTTCAATAGTTTAAAATTTCCTTGTTGCAGATCTTGTTCAATGTTTCTTTCTACTACATCATTCACTTTCTTTTCTGTTGGTTTAGGGCTTGCAACTACAGCTCCACTCCTTGTAG
This sequence comes from Abrus precatorius, assembly GCF_003935025.1. Classification (NCBI taxonomy): domain Eukaryota; kingdom Viridiplantae; phylum Streptophyta; class Magnoliopsida; order Fabales; family Fabaceae; genus Abrus; species Abrus precatorius. Next base: position 11,726,049 of record NW_020874303.1, read on the forward strand.
TTATGGCTTGACATTGCTCTTTAGGATTGACTACTGTATTGCTTGGAAATCTTCCTTCATCCCTGCTGGATAATTGTTCAGCTAATTGTCCGATCTGTGTTTCTAGTTTTTTCATGGAGGCTTCTTGGTTTTTGAAGCTTGTTTGAGTTACCTTCATGAATTGCAGCATAGTTTCTTCCATCTCAGTCAACCTCTCATTCATAGGTCTGGAAAATTTCTGATTTCCTTGAGGTTGAGTGGATGAATTCTTCTGAAAATAAGGCTGTTGTGTTGTTGGACCTGCATTAGAAAAAGGAAAATTTGAATTAGAATTCTTTGCAGCAGAATATTGATTATTCCAATTAGAATACTGCTGAGTTCTATTATTCGAAAATTGAAATCCAGGGGGATATGATGGTTGTTGTCTCTGAAAATTATTCATATAATTCACTTGTTCTTGTGGTTCACTTGTGGATGCCTCACATGCACCATTTGCATGGTTTCCTCCACAAAAATCACAACTTAGCTGACTGGTAGGCATACTCCCTGTTTGCAGATTGTTGATTTGTTGTGTTAAGGCAGCTAATTGTTCTGAAAACATTTGATTTTGTAGCTGATTTTGTGCAAGAAAAGTTTCCAGAACTTTAGCTTCATGACCAGAGTTTCTTCCTTGATTCCTTGAGTTTGAATTCTGATACATTGAAGATGCCATCATGTCAATAATCCTTTGAGCTTCTTCCAAGGACTTTGTATTTAATGAACCTCCAGCAGCAGCATCAACCATTGTTCTTGTTACTGCATTCATCCCATTATAAAAAGTTTTCAATTGCATCCAATCTGGAATACAATGATGTGGACACCTTCTAAGCAGTTCTTTGTATCTTTCCCAAGCTTCATATAATGATTCTCCTTCTTGCTGCACAAAGGACGTAATTTCTCCTCTCAACTTAGCAGCTTTGGATGGAGGGAAGTACTTGGTTAAAAACTTATTCACAAGTTCTGTCCAGGTTGTGATGCTTCCTTGTGGTTGAGCTTGTAACCAGCATTTTGCTCTATCTCTCAAGGAAAAAGGAAATAGTCTCAGTCTGATTGCTTCTTCACTAACCCCATTTATTCTTATGGTGTCACATAGCTGTAGAAAATTTGAAATATGTAAGTTAGGATCATCAGAATTTCCACCAGAAAACTGATCTTGTTGGACTAAGTGTAATAAAGCAGGTTTAATCTCAAAATGGTTGGCTTGAATAGTTGGCCTGATTATAGAAGAGTTAAAACCTTGCATGTTAGGAATAGCATAGTCCCCTAATGTTCTAAATCTGTTCTGTTCTGCCATCTCTATTTCTGAATTTAGTTGTCTCAAAGATGTAGGTGTTCTTTTCACTCTAGGATTACTCTGAGATTCTGGAGAATGGACAGCTTCTAACTCACTATCACTCCCTATGGCTTTTTCTGCTCTAGACTCTTTTCTCAATCTTCTTAAGGTTATGTCTATGTCAGGATCAAAGACTAGAGTTGATTTGTTTTTGTTTTTGCCACGCATATACAATTCAAAATGAAGCAAAAGTAAACTACAAAGTAGTATTCAGAACTGCACCACGAAAATTATGCAGTAATTATCAGTAAAAGTAATTGAAACACAAGTTAAAAAGTTGCAGAATTATGCAGAATGGACAAAATGTCTAACTACAGACTACTACTATAGAAATTCAGAGAACAAAATACTCAATCTAGCTATTCTTATGTTACTAATGATATTGAAACTCTAATTTCCCCGGCAACGGCGCCAAAAACTTGTTGTTCGCAACCTAACACTAGCAAGTGCACTAGGATTGCAGCAAGTGATGAGTAAATTTAAGATCAGAATATCGTCTCCACAGGGAATTTAGGTTTCAAGTACCACTTCACAGAATTATAACCATTTGAGCCATACGAATTTTTGAAGGAGATTTGTAACATATAACAGCAATAAACCAAAGCAATTAAAGCAAAGAACTTGCAGAGAAACAGAGTATAAGATTTGTGATGAAATGAAATAGCAATGAAGGATAGTTAGGAATTTACTTCACAAGAATATCAATATCAATCCAATTAAATCCTCTGAACATTCAAGCAATTGAATAATTGACAATCAGTTTCACATATATCTAGCCAAAGGTTAATTCCTTAACTCATTGACCCTAACAATCCACTAAACCTCCCTAATCCCTTAGGTGAGATTCAATTTCAGGTTGCATTAAGAATTAGAACTATAAGATTGCAGAATTAGGTCTCCTTATCCCTAAGAAATCCCTAAACTCTGGTTGCCAATTCAGATCGGAGCAAACAATCCAATTCCCATTGGTAAAGATTCCTCTTGATTAATCAAATGAATTTCCATTCAGAGATTGCATGAAAAGCAGAATTAACAACTCAATTAATCCAAGAACTTAAAGTTCAGAAGATAAAGTCGAATCAATACATCAATTCGAGTTCCATAAACCCCTAACTATGGGAAATTAAGCACACATTGCAACAAAAACAGAGAAAGAAGAAGAAGAAGATGAAGAAGAATGCAAAGCAGCCATGGCCACGAGCTCCAATCCGATCCCTCTTCTTGGAGCTTCAAGCTTCGACCCCAGTCTTCTCTCCACTCTCTCTCAACGAGACTCTAACTAACAAAACAGAAAATGAGCAACCGATCCCGGTTTTCGCGCTTCAATCATGTATATATAGAAACCCCACTTCTGCGTGTTGTCACTTTTCTTCACAAGAGTAACCACGCAGAAGCTTTATGTAGTGCGCGTGTTCACTTTCAAGAGCAAGAGTAACCACGCGCAACTTGCAGGGTTGAAGGCTTCTCTGGAACATTCACTTTTATTCAAAATAGTGGCAACGCGGGAGGTCAAGGGCTGCGCGTGATCACTTTCGTGAGTAATAGTAACCACGCGCAAGCTGTCCTGATACAAGTGCCTCTGGAACGCTCACTTTCGCTGGCGAGAATGACAACGCGCAGCTCCTCAGGAATAGAGTCTTCTCTGGAACGTTCACTTTCGCTGGCGAAAGTGATAACGCACATTGGCAACGCTCACTCTTGTAACTAAAAGTGATTACGCACAGGCTCCTCTTCTCATTTAGGCTCTGGAATGATCACTTTCACTAACAATAGTGATCACGCCCAGCCTACATCCCATCATTCTTGTATTTTGGAGTCCAACATTGCCATTCTTCCTCTTCCTTTCCATTGATGATCCATTTCCATGACTTTTGCTCAGCTTATTCCTTCAAAACAAGATAAATTCCTTAAGAACTAAGCATAAATTCTACAAATGCGAAAATAACTACAAATTGAATTAAAACTTTCAATCATTCTCTTTTTCTGAGTTTTTCTGCTTTCTTCATATATTTTCCTTATTAAATGAGTTCTTCATATATTTTCCTTATTAAATGAGCTAGAATTATGCTAAAATATCAGTAAAAATATGGATTCATCAATACACACACACACACACACACACACACACACACACACACACACATATATATATATATATATATATTCAATCTATTCCAGTCTAATCATAATTCACATTACACTCCAACTATGTCATACGAACTTTTCAACAATCATTTTCATACATGTCCACATCATTACACACATATATCCATCATCTTTATGTCAATCAACACATAAAAAATATATGTATATAGATACTTAATAATTAAACAATATTACCAAAAATTCGGGGCGTTACAATTACTCATGCTAAAAGAAAGAACTAGAACAATCATAAACAAAACCATAGAGAAAAACAAACTAGGAATAGATGAGTTCTCAGTTTTCAAGTATGGTCGCTCAAAGCTCCAAGTCTCATCAAGAGTATGTCAACGATCCCGTGTAAGAGAGACAAGATGAGAGATGTATCAAAGAGCAAAAGCCAAGATGTACACAGTGTTAAACAGGATGCTTGAGGTCTCTCTTTTATTGGATTGAAAAACCCTAAAAGCTATTCATAATTGGGTTCCTGCATATAAATACGGTCGTGCAAGGCCTTAAACGACCGTGCATGGGCTCGAAGCTTGTTGAAAGGGTCTGGGCATGCTGACTATTGCAAAACTTTGATCTTTCATCAATTTGGGCCTAAAACGCACCCAAAATCTACTTGTGCCCTCTTTATACTAAACTGCACAATTAAATATGTAAATTAGTGTAAAATTCAATTAAAATAAAAGGCCAAACATGAATATATGAGTTGTAAAAGAAGGCCTAATTATAGATTTATCACTCTCCCTAGCCATCCTGTGAGATTTGTGAGACTTCAACGTTGAGGGAGAATATTTAAGGTGCTCGTGAGGAAGGGGTTCTGCCTTGACTCCACTACTCTAGTGGACCTGAAGGAATGGAGTGCCACGAAGCTGAAAAATGGTCCATAGAAGAGTTGGATCTCATGGATTGGAGCACCAAAAAAGGGCAGAAAGACCTTAATGGAGGTGAAGATCTTGCACATGCAGGAGGACCAGAGACTTGCCAACTTAAAAATGAATCAGTGTCTTCTAAACCTAGTTTCTCTAGTTCTTGCACTTATAAAGATATAGTTTTAGAGTCAAATGACCTACATATAACTCTTAATGATGAAGAAATAGTGAAATTTCTTTGGATGACTTCAATATTAGCTCTGAGACTAAAGATAATTTTGATTTGCCTGAAAACTCTAAGAATTAATGTCTTAATATTAAAATTCCTTTAGTTGATTATAAAGATTGGTGTTCTCTTTGAAAATTTGCAATGATTGTTAAACTCTTAGGTAAATCAATTAGCTTTAGCTACTTAAACCAGAAAATTGATAACATTTGGGGGGAAGAGGCTTTAAAACTTTTTGACTTAAAATAATGATTTTTTCCTAGTCAAATTTGAAAACATAGAGGATTACAAGCAAGTCCTTTTTGAAGGGTCTTAGTTAATATTAGATCATTATTTATTGGTTTAGAGATGAAGACCCTTGCTTAGATCCAAAGATTATAACCTGAGAAAGATAGCGGTGTTGGTGCGTATACCTGATTTACCCATAGAGCTTCATAACAATAGATTTCTGTGGCAAGTAGAAAACTATTTAGGGTCAGTACTGAAAGTTGATCCCCATACCTCACTGATCTTTAGAGGAAAATTTGCTAAGATATGTATTGAAATTGACCTAAGAAGGAATCTATTCCCAACTTTCAAAGTTCTGGACCAAGAATTTAAGGTAGAATATGAAAGACTCCACTTATATGTTTTAAATGTGGTAAATATAGGCACAAACAAGAATAGTGTGCTAATAGTCCTACCCAGAGTGAGGGTGAGTATTGTTAGGATGCCAATAAGGGAGAAAGAATGGTAGTTGCTAATAGGGGAATGTCTAATAACACTAAGGGAATCAAGAACTTAATTATGACCTATCAATATAAGGACCAATTTGGACCTTGGATGTTAGCTAAAAAGCCCTTTAGGAAGGAAGTTAATTCCCTTCACCTCTTTTTTGTTAATGATATTGTTTTAATTGCTAAAGCGAATAAAGATAATGTTGCAGTGATTAGTTCTTTCCTAAGTGAGTTTTACTTTGCCTATGGGTTATCTATAAATAAAAATAAATTTTTAATTTATTTTTTCAAAAACTATGATTTTATTTTATCCCAAGAAATTAGTCTCGTATTAGATATTTTGCCCATTTTGGTAAATATCTAGGTTCCCCAATTAGTCACCTTAATCCCACAAAGCATGATTATGGTTTCTTAGTTGATAAAATAAAGAAAAAAGTCTCTTTTTATAAAAATAAATTCATTATTTATAGCAGAATCATTCTTGCTTAATTTACCATTATAAACATTATTATCTATCTTATGCAAATCATATATTATTTTTTGTATTTAAATTATGAATATGTGGTTCTTTTTGATATTTTTTTTATAAGATTTGTTTTTATAAAATTTATATTCATCCTTAATATAAAATTCTTACAAATTTTTATTATTTTTTATATATTTAATCATTATATTTTTAAATTTTAGTAAATAATACGATAATAAAATTTAATTTAAATTAAATATAAACTTAAAATAATTTAATTATTTTCTCAAAAGTAAGCTAACTATTTTTAACACATATATATATATATATATATATATTTATTTATTTATTTATTTATTTTTTTTTTTGCTGAGTAAACTATTTTTAACATATTTGGAGAGCAGGGCGAATACTTGTGTATAGCCATGTATATTGGACGCATGGTTAATGTGCTGGCTAGTGGCTGTCGGAACAAAATAATAACAAATATTAAGGAAGAAATTGGAGATAGAAGATAGACAGAGACTTTTGTTTCTTTCTTACATGCTCGTTCCTTTTCGGGAAGAACAATGTTGAAGTTGGAGTTTGTGTTTCTGATTTTGATTCTAACGCTTTCACTGCCTGTGGCACTGTCTAAGTATGAAGCCATAAAACCTTTACTTCAGCGCTTGGATTCCAACAGGGCACCTCCATCGGTGCAAGAAGCTGCAGTTGTTGGTGTTCTGAAAAGATTGCTTCCTACCCATTTATCCAGTTTCGAGTTCAAGATAGTTTCTAAGGTGTTTACCCTTTTCCTTTCTGTTCAATCTTATGTTTGTCTGGTTTTTGCCATTTCTTAGTTTTTGTTATAGTTATGCAGAATAAAAGAAGGAATTTTTCTTCTGATTCTGTTGGTTAGTATGCAAAAGAAGAAATAAAATGAAGTGTCTGGAGTTTTATGTGGCTAGATGTGACCATTCTTAAAATAAAAAGGTTGTTTGTTAAGTTATACAAAATAGTAACCTCTCTATGATGTTTTTAAAGTCTTAACTGTTTACTTTATAATGGTTGATTGAGTGTTCAGAAAGGCTGTATTGTTGTTGACAAGATAGTTCTTAACCTGTTTTTCTCTTGACCCGATGTTCTCGCATTTTGTATACTTGTGTACTTGTAGACTAAGTTGCGTATAATAATCCATTCCATCAATGTGTGACAGTCACTTTTACATGCTAATTTTGTTGGAAGCACCAATGACTATCCTGTTTAACCGGCCAAAGTAGTTAGAGTCTGCATCTGCCCTCGTTTTTCATGATTGAATCTAAGAATGTGTTTTGTTTTTTAATAATTTTCAGGAGGTCTGTGGCGGAGACAGTTGTTTTCTTATAAATAATCACAAGAAGTCAAGCCAGAATGGGCCTGAGATTATGTATGTCAAGGGAAATTTATGCTGCAGATTATGATTAATATTTGTTTGTTAATTCCTTCTGAAAATTTTCCTTAAAATTATGAGATGGATGTATTCTTTTATTTACAACTTCATTTAATTCTTCTTCTTTTGCATTTCATATAATTTAACTTACTTTTCATGTGTAAAATGCTAATAACTTTCTTGACGAAGTTTCTCAAAAATTAATTGGTCCAATGTGTTTTGCTCTATATATCATGTGGTAAAAATTCTGGCATTGTATTGTGGTATAATTTTAGAAGGTTATTAATGTTATGGTTGGTTTCTAACTGTCATTAGTTATCTGCTCGTGGATATGATCACCTGATCAGTTTTTTTCCTCCCTATTATGTTATCTGAGATTGTCATGCATACTGATTTGACAGCATTAGAGGAACCACAGCTGTTGAGATTGCATCTGGCCTCCATTGGTATCTGAAGTATTGGTGCAGTGTACACGTCTCATGGGATAAGACAGGTGGCATTCAGACAGCTTCAGTCCCTGAGCCAGGGTCACTACCCCGTTTGAATAATGAGGGTCTGAAGATTAAACGCCCTGTTCCATGGAATTATTACCAAAATGTTGTGACTTCTAGTTGTGAGTATCAAAATCAACTTTCCTGGAACAATACATTTCTCTCACATTTTTCTGAACTGCATGACTGACTGAGAATTTGAACTGATGTAGTTCAGTAGCTGACAAGTGGCAATGCTTAAAGTGGTAGTTGGTCATTCCAAAGAAGTTGAATTAATTACCATTTGTAAATGGAAAATTTTCAACCAAATAAGTCCCTAGGCTTGATTTGGAAGGGAAAATAACCTACTTGCAAAAAACAAGATTCAGTATATTCTGAAGGTCTAATGGGTAGATTAAACAAATTTCAGTTAAAGAGAAGATTGTAAACTTACTATATTTCAAAATTGCCATGCAAAATCCTGTTGAGATTAATAAAAATCAGAGGGAAGTTAAGTTTTACAGTATTGCTAACTGCCACTGCCTACAATTCCGGTATAGTTAAAGGAATATTATTAAGTTGGGTGAGTTGGTCTTCCCATGTTTATGTTTATCTTACAAATCCATACTGATTAAGGAAATATTGGACTTTCAATTGACATGTGTTTCTCACAAGGGAAAGCGAGAAGTCAGACCTTGGGGGGGGGGGGGGATGCCATTACAGCAAAGATCATAAGCTAAATATTGGGCACCATACAAATTGAGGACAACCTGTTGCTTCTTTTGTGTAAGCTTATGAAATATCACAATCTTCTTGGTACTTTGCAGATTCATATGTTTGGTGGGACTGGGTAAGGTGGGAAAAAGAGATAGACTGGATGGCACTTCAAGGGGTGAATCTGCCCTTGGCATTTACTGGGCAGGAAGCAATCTGGCAAAAGGTTTTTAAGGTGAAGTGCTATTTGCATTTTTTGTTGGTTTCTGGATAAAGCTTGGTTGAAAAATGAATTTTTTTGTTTGAAGACATTAACCATGTTAAAGATACCTAGAATCCTTAAATACCAATAGATTTTTTGATTAAGTGCTATATACCACTTTTTACTCTGTTAGATATGATTTACTCAAATTATTTTTGTAATGAGCTCCATGTTATGGACATTAGAAATTCAATGTTTTATTTATGTTGTTATTAATGATGTCATACAAAATGCAAGTTTTTTGATTAACATTGGAACCAAAAATTAACAAGAACAGAGAAGAATCTTATTCAAGAATGTCTTAACACTTGAGACAGAAGGACAAAAACTAATTAGGGTAAAATATTAGTTTTCTCATTGTCCTTCAGCAGTCCTTATAATTACATTCTATACAAACTGAATCCCCTGATTATAGGGATTGACTGAGTGATTACAGCTGACCCCTAATTACCGTATTTACATAATCAATCAGATTTCTATATAAAAGGAAAGAATGGTAACTATATTAACAATGGAAATACATAGATTCTCAACACCCCCCCTCAAGCTGGTGCACATATATCATATGCATCAAATTTGTTACAAATGTATGTTATCCTTGGACCTTGAAGTGACTTAGTAAGCATCTCAGCCAGTTGGTCATTAGAGACATTGTGTAAGGTTGATTGGTTATTACAAATAAGCCTCATAGGTCCTACCTCACAAAACTTTAACTCATAAATATGCTGCTTTAGCCATACAAGTGAACTATCACATGAATAATTTGCTTTAACTACTTAATATTTTTCTCTCGTTGAATAGCAGCTTGACTAGTATTTTCTAATTGTAGGATTTTAACATTAGTTCAGAAGACTTGAATAATTTCTTTGGTGGACCTGCTTTCCTTGCTTGGGCTCGCATGGGAAATTTACATGGGTATGTAAAAGCAGTAAGTAAACCCCATTGTCAGAAATAGTCTTGCTATTTAAATAATCTTGTTGGGGGGGGGGGGTAGTCCTTGCTGAATATTTTTTGCGTTGACAAAATGTTATGAAAATTATAATGCTTAGAGCAAAAAGAAGGAAAAAGAGTTATTGTTTGGTATTGTTTCAAAATTATTTGAAGTTTGGATGACCTAATCTTTAGTGCAGCAAAACTATTACACCATGTTTTTTAAGTAAAGCTGAAATAACTGAAAGTGATATGCTACTTGCAGCAAAATTATAATGCTTGTTCTTTAGGATTGTCAGAACTGTTAAGGATATAATGCTTTGCACATTCCTTAGCTTTACCAATCATCTTCCCTGATTCCAATCTTAAAATTCGCAACTATTTGAGGAGAAATTAGTGATACAGTTCATATGCCTGGTAAGTTTACTAATGGACAGCAAATTCTGGGTCAAATTGGGTAGTAGAACAGAATTTAAGGTCAGATTATCAGATAAATGTATAAGAAAAAACTTGACTAAAGACCTGCGGCTGTTTCTCCTTAATTTTTGATTTAAATCTCCTAAATCAAAGAAAGACATTAGGCTAGTAAAATGTTAACAAACATCATTCATAATATCTTTATTGAAAGGCTGACTAAACAAAAATAAGGAAACAGAACTCAATGATCAAACTACAAATAAATTGCTAATCAAGTTGAGCCCTAAACTTTAGGGATTGGGGTTAGATCATGTAATAACACTTTTGAACTGAATGTGTTTTGGTTTCTAATGAGTTGTATCTTTCCACAGGTGGGGTGGACCTTTATCTCAAAATTGGTTAGATCAACAATTGGTCTTACAGAAACAGATAATTTCTCGAATGTTGGAGCTGGGGATGACTCCAGGTATATTTGCAACGTACAACATATAGATTTGTCTTTCAAGTTTTCATTTTGTTTGCTACCAATACATGTATCTAAATATGGTTGGTGATTTTCTCTAAGGCATACAGAATCACAGATTAATTGAGGGGAAAATGGTTTTACAGTCTCAAAATGTTGTGCTACATTTCTAAATTTAGTGCTCTGGTTTAACATTGAGTTTTTGTATTCTAGTGCTGCCATCCTTCTCTGGGAATGTTCCAGCTGCTTTGACAAAGATATTCCCTACGGCAAAAATAATTAGACTTGGTGACTGGTATTTCACTTTGCTTTTATGTGATAGTTCACTTCTTGGGAAAGTCATGTTGGGTTTACCTTTTTGCTGCATCCATTGCATGACTTTGTATGACCTAGGTTTAGAATTCCAAACAAGTATGTTGAATTTAGGCAAATAGGAAAACATTGCTATTTTTCTAGTATATAGAAATCGTGATGCTTGTGGCTCAACATTATTTGTTCTATTACACTGGAACTTAGTGTTTTGGGGATAGTACATGATAGAACTTAAGTTGATTCATTTCTTAGGAGCAAGTATCTAAGGATAGTTGAAATTAATAAGCTAGAAACACTTTTTAAGTATCTTTATGAAAGAGTGAACAAGAGAGGATATGAATGAATTTATGTCTCAAATACACAGCAAGGCAAATTATATATATATATAGTCTAATTTATACAATGATTTACCATTACCTAATTAATTACATGATGTCCCTAATTGCATAATCAACTTATTATTACCTTATTTACATCATTTTGAACACTCTCTTTAAGTATCTTTATGAAAGAGTGAACAAGAGAGGATATGAATGAATTTATGTCTCAAATACACAGCAAGGCAAATTTTATATATATATATATATATATATATATATATATATATATATATATATAGTCTAATTTATACAATGATTTAGCATTACCTATTAATTACATGATGTCCCTAATTGCATAATCAACTTATTATTACCTTATTTACATCATTTTGAACACTCTCCCTTAATCTGGAACTTATAAATCATATACATTTTGAGGACCTATTATTGACTTAGTGCGGACATCTTCCAATTGATCATTTGTATTGATGAAGGTAGTGGTGTTGTCTCTAGATATCTTTTCCTTAATGAAATGACAATCTTAATGTGTTTCATCCTTCATGAAACATTGAATTTGAGCCAATATGTAAGGTAGCTTGATTGTCACAAATGACTGTATCTGTGTCACTTCCTCAAACCTCAATTCTTTGAGTAACTCTTCTATCTATATAAGTGAACTGGTGGCTGATGTTGTGAATCCATACTCTGCTTATGCACTTGATCTTCCAATATTATGTTTGTTACTTTAACAATTTATCACTAATAAATATGCAATACTTGGAAGAGGACATCTTGTAAATAGAAGAACCTGTCTAATTTGCATCAATAGCTCAACTTAATTATAATCTTTTTCTTCATACTATAAATTTTTTCTTGTAGCTCCCTTAATATAATTTAGAAAGGGAATAAATTCATCCCAATGTCCTATATAGGGAAAGTTTAGAAACTAATTTACGAACCAATTGCAAAGGAGATTTTTGAATGAGTGAAGTGAGATAATTCAGTCTCCTACTAGTTTTCTATACCTTTTCTGTTATAATAAATGCCCAAAATAAAGTGGATGTGTAACGACGAACGTGATTTAGCGTATAGCCATAAGAAACGACAATTAACATGTATATATTCAAAAGCGGTAATGTGGAGAACTAAATTGGTCACACACAACACTCAAATCCCATAGCCCAAATACACCCCAAATACCTCATAGTATTTCCTCACCGGTGTATACACTCGATACTCTCTGAATACAAAGAGAAGATATGAAGTTAACAATTTTCCTCTATGAGAGACTATGCTTTGAATTGGAATATAAAAAATGGTGATATTATTCAAGTCGAGAAGCTCTCCAATTTATACAGTTCTAGTTTCCTACCTTTGCCTTCAATTGCTGTAAGAAACTTGCAATTCTAAGAAACAATAATTACTTATACTAAACTAAAAGAGAGATTTTAGCTTTGCTTTGACCAACCAAAATAGAATCAAGAAAGAGTAAAAGCCACACGTTAACATTTTCGGATTAGAAAATAGCTCTTTAACTTGGTAGAAGTTTGACATTGGGATTTGTTCACAATTGGTCAAGTGCATCCATTAACAAGTAATTCGGGAATATAAGGGATCCCAAGATATTATCGCACATGGATTGTTAATAAGACTTGTAAATTAATTTGATAAATTCACTTGAAAAAAGGAACAAAATATTATTTGAATTGCTTAATTAATTGAGAGCCTGTACAAAATACATTTATATAGACTACTAGTCTCCTAATTAAGGAAAAAATAAAAAAACTGTACAAATCTGTTGTTCGCAATCTAACACTAGCAAGTGCACTAGAATTGCAGCAAGTGATGAGTAAATTTAAGATCCAAATATCGTCTCCACAGGGAATTTAGATTCAAGTATCACTTCATAGAATTATAACCATTTAAGCTTTTTCGAATTTGTAATGAGAGTGGTAACATGTAGTAACAGAAACTAGAACAATTAGAAGTAAAATGAACTTGCAGAAAACAGAATAATGAACACACAATTATGTGATAACAGAGGAAGAAACCATAGCTAGGGAATTACTTCACCAAAACTCCAATGTTTAATCAATAAAGTTCTGAATTAACAAGCAATTGGAAAGAATGACAATCATTTTCACATTATACTATTCAGAGGTTAATTCCTTAACTCAGTGAACCTAACATTCAATTAAACCATTCTAATTCCTTAGATCTGATTCAATTCAATGTTACTTTAAGTGTAAGAAACCAAAAGATTGCAAGATCAAAGTTCCTTATCCCTAAGAAAACTAAAATCTCGGTGATTGGTTCAGATCTGAAGAATAAATTCAATTTCCATTGACAAAGGTTCCTCTGAATTTAGTTAATCAAATTTCCATTCAATTTCCACGTGAAGTTCAGAATCAATCACTCAATCTATTCCAAAGCTTGAAATTCAGATCCAAATCAATTCAACATGTTCATTTCAGATCTACAATCCCTAACTATGAACGAATTACACAGCCATGGCAGTAGAAGAAGAAAAAGAAAGAGAAGAAGAGAAGAAGAAACTCAGAAACGCCATGGAAGCTTGCTCCACTCCAATTCCTCTTCGTGAAGCTCCAAGATCTGAATCCCCACTCCTCTCTCTCACTTCCTCTAATCAGAAACTAACTAAAAAAACGGAAAATGAACAGAATCTCTTTTTTCCGGATCGTTTCTGGTATTTATAAAATTTCCCAGATTTTCACGTCATCACTTTTATGAGAAATAGTAGTTACGCAGAGAGTTTTTGGTTGCGCGTTAACACTTTTCCCAGAAATAGTGGCCACGCGCATTTTCCTGATATTGAGAGCTCTCTGGAACTATCACTCTTGATGATAAAAGTGATAACGCAGAGCCAAGGTAGTTGCGCGTTGTCACTATTGCTGATAAAAGTGACTACGCGCAGCTCGCCAAGTTGAAGACTCTCTGGAACGATTACTTTTGATGACAATAGTGGTTACGCAGAGCTTTCCTGATATTTTGCCTCTTTGGAACTATCACTTTTAATGATAAAAGTGGTAATGCCCAGGCTTCACTTCTTCTTTGAGGTCTGAACTGATCACTTTCACTGACAATAGTGATCACGCCCAGTCTGCAATTTCTTATTCTTGAGTTTTTGGAGTCCAGACTTGCTTCTTTCCTCTTCCTTGTCATCAAACTTCCATGAATATGATCCTTGCTCAATTTATTCCTACAAAAACAAGATTAAAAACTTAATTCCTAAGCAAAAATTTCACAATTGCTAAAATAACTACATATGTAAACAAAATTCAATTCCTTCTCTTTTTCTAAGTTTTTCTGCTTTCTTTATATATTTTTCTTATCATTTGTGTTAGAATTATGCTAAAATATCAGTCAAAATATGGATTCATCAAAATCAAATCAGCCAAATCTGTCCTAATTATGGAACAAATCTCCTAATTATATTTTACAACAAATTCTATTCTCACTAATTACATAACAATTACATGTATAAGGGACTAATCCTAATATTTATAGAATAGAATAGCTCCTACTAATTACAATGAATAAACAGAAAGGCTTATTAAATGTTTAATTCTCACAAGAGTTGTACAATTTGGTAACTTGGAGGAGCAAGAAACAAAACGTTGTTGCAATGTCAAGTGCATAGTAGTCAATCCAGGATAGTGGCGGGGAGCTACTGACCTCAAAATGCTATTGTAGGATAGTGGGATAGTCGCTATTCTCAAGTTATAAATATACTTAATATAAATTAAGTGACACTGTTACACACATATATATGCTGAAAAATATAAAATTAATACGCATATTTGGAACAAAACAGAGAAGGAAATATAATAAACAGCAAAGGGAAATAGAAAACAAAGTGTTCAGTCACCGAAAAATGTTTGGGTCACATCGGAAACTTCGCCGAAGACAAAGAAGACAACTGGAAAACGTATGATCACCTCAAAAGCTTTGCTGGAGATGAATATGACCAGAAACGTCTTGGTCACGTCAAAATGCATCGCCAAAGATGAAAAAGGCGACTAGAGATGAAGAAGATGACAAGAAGTTGGTCGAAAATGGTGACTCTCAGTTTCGCACCAGAGAAGCAAGAGGAACCGAAAGCATGTTGCCTCAAAAATGCAAGAGAAACAGAAAGGGAGGAAATTTTAGGGCTTGACGGGGGAGAAGAAGAAGATAGGGATTTGACATAGGAAATGAAATAGTAGCTGTGAGGCTGCGATTTGCCCTGTTTTTAACCACGATTCATGGCACAATGGCCACTACTTTGAAACGCGATGCAATCGGCCATGATAAGGTCTTCTTAGCGGCAACCTGCTGCCCCTCCCGCTGTGGCTGCTATTGACTACTATGGTCAAGTGCGGGGGCAGATTTCAGAGCAATGGCATTGGAGATTTGTGAACTACTATGGATAAGGATCATTCTAGAAGATCTGAAAATTGAGTGGAACAAGCCTGGGACTGTACTGCAATAACAAGTCATCAATAAACATTGTACATAATTCAGTGCAACATGATAGAAGTAAGCATGTTCAAGTTAGTCAGATACTTCATAAAGGAGAAGCTGAATAAATGGACAATTTGTATCCTCCGGAAACCAACTTGCAGATGTACTACCAAAATGATTGGGTGGTGGTATTTTCCAGTCTGTTGTTGCATATGAGCTATACTTCATAGGGTGAATGTTATCTGCCCTCACTAATGAGACAGGGGGAGTGGGAAGAATGGGGTTTGGTAGAGGAAGGGAATCAGAAGAGCCAGCAAAGGGTGGCTCAGAATTAGCAGGTGTAAGGGAGGGTGATTTGAAGACAGCAAGAGGGTTGGTAGTAGGGGTGGAGTGGATAGCAATGGATGAGGTTTCAGTTAGGAAAAGATTGGTGTAGTGAAAATTGTACTCATTGAAGATAATGTCTTTTGAAACATATATACAGCCATCTGCAGAGAGACCCTTATACGTTTTGTTTTGTGAGACACGGAGTAGCCTAAGAAAACACATTCTTGTGAGCATGGCTGAAACTTATTAGAGTTGTAGGGTTGCAGCAAGAGAAAACAAGAGCAACCAAACTTACAGTAGATTGACCAAGAAAACACTAGAGATTACTGCACACTCTCAAAAGGTCATTGGTTAAGAGGCTTGAGATAACATTGTTAGAGACACTTTAATGATGTGTCTATGTTTGTGTTCTACTATGCCATTTTGATGATGAGTATGAGGACAAATGAGGCGATGAATGATTCCTGAATCCACAAGGTGTTTTTAGTAAAAGGACGAAATTCACCACCCCAGTCAGACTGAACAACTTTGATGGGTAGATTAAACTGTATTTGAACCAAACTGTGAAACTATTTGAAAACACTAAGTGTTTCTGACTTGGATTTCAATAGATACAGCCAAGTAAAGTGAGTGTGGACATCAACAAATGTAATATAATACCTGTATCCACGTTCTGGAACATAGGGAGCTGCACCCCAAAGATCAGTATATATATCAATTCAAAGGATGTAGAGTAAATAGAAACAGAGGGAAAGGATGACATTTTATGGCATTTACCAAGATGACAATATGAACAAAAATCAAATTAGATTTATTAATGGAAGAAACATTACACAATTTTAGAACAGTTTTAAGCACTTCAGCACTAGGATGACCCAGTCTGGAATGCCAAATAGAATATGAATCACTACTAGCAGATGCAACATTTACACGGATTGGAAATGAACTACGAACATGTTTGCCTAGTTGAAAAGACTCACAAGAAAGTGTAGATAGTTGAGAAACTTGGCATCAATAGTTATAAGTTTTGAAGACTTGGATGACCCAATCTAGCATGCGAAAGAAGAGGTGAATCCACCATTGAACCAACTTGAGTAATGGGTTGAAGTTGATAAAGTCTATGTGACTTATAGCCGGTGCCAATCATCCACCTAGTTATCCAGTTTTGTAGAAAAACAAAGTCTTTAGTAAAAGAACAATACAATTTAGTGTGCAAGTGAGACGACTTATGGGTAAAAGATTAAAAAAAGACTCAGGATCATATAAGACATTGTCAATAGATAATGATAGAAAGGGAGAGACAGCGCTAACATCCTGAGATTGTGTTTGAGACCCGTTGGCCATAGTAACATAAGGTAAGTACTAACAAAAGAAGGATTTGCTACCAGTGATATGATATGTGGCACCTGAATGAAGAACCCATGGACCAAGAGATGGGGAATGAGAAACACTATCAAAAGAATTACTCGTGGGCACAACAGAAGCAGTGGAACCAACGGCTTGATGATCCCTATACCAATGAAGGAAATTGTTGAATAATGTCGGTGGTATGTTGGTAGTGGAAGCAGCTTTGGTGGGAGCAGACAGCGAAGTGGATTTAGGAGGAGCAGATTGCACCACATTGGCTGTTCTAGGAGGTTGACCAAGCAGAGCATAACAATGATCAATAGTGTGACCAATTTTGTGGTAGTGGTCACACTTAAATCATGAGCGACGATCACCATTAGTTCTACGAGAGTGACCACGATCAACTCCCTGTGATATCAAGGCTAAAGAGTTAATAGGGGTAGATGACACAAGAACAGGAGTAACGTCTGAGGCAGTGTTGGCCTTGGTAGGAATGCATAGCAAAGAAGATGAAGTAGTAGTTGTAGCAGGAGCATAAGTGGATCCTAAAATCTAATCTCAAACCTAGGAGTACATTGTAGGTAGACCATACAAAGTTAGCAACATAAAAAATGTTTGACAATTCTCCAATTTCATGGCATCAGTCGCAGTAGGAGGCAAAAGTTCATTGAAGTCATGAAGAAGACCACTCATACGACCCAAATAGGTAGACATAGTTCCATCAAGCTTCTGAGCCGCAACAACATCCACATGATTTTAACATACTCTATATAGACTTTGTATGTCACTGGTGTAAAGTAACTTGGCTTCTGACCAAACCGATTCAATGACATTATGGGAGCAGAAGATTTGGTTCATAGAAGGATGAATAGTGGACTTAATGACATTGCAAAGTTAAGCATCAATCTTACTCCATTGAGCATGTTCAGTCTCAGCCACTATTGCTTCTTTGGTAGTGAGATGGCTGAGATCATCTTGACCCTTGAGCCAAAGTTTGATATCAAAGGCCCAAGAATCATGGTTACTACCATCCAACTTGTCAGTAGACAGCGGAACAATGACAAAGTTGGTGAAAATAGAAGCATCATGTTTGGGAGGACCCAGAGTTGCCATGGGTCAAGTAATAGTGTTCAATACTCAAAGGGAGAAAAAGGACCACTAATCTAGAATTGTCTCAACAAGTGAGCCTAGTTAGAAAAAAGGTGGTCGGAAAGTCGCCAAACGAGCCGTCACACACGGTGGAGGTTGTGGTGGAGAGAGAAAGGTCGCCGGAGAAAGAGGTGGCACGTAGGACCTTCATTTAGGACGCATTGATCGGGTTTTATTGCGCACAGAGAGGCGAGTCCGGTGGTGGTGAGATGCTAGTCCAAAAACAAGCTGAACAATTTGTTGGGGGTGAACAGTAACGGCCAGCGGAGTTGGCTGCCGGAATAAAAAAAACACCAGAAATCAGAGACGCACACAATTTCTAGAAAAAAAATAAAATTGACACTTATGAGCATTGGGCTCACGGCGAAAGCATGGATTAGGGTTACCTTCTTGTTAGGCTCTTGATACTATGTTAAGATGAGAGAAAATGAAAAAGCATGTGATGAATTCCATGTGTTTCCATGTGATGAATATAAATACTACACCACGGGCTGAATATTTATATTAAGAAGGACAATCACAATCATAGCTACATAATTTGGAACAAATATACAGTTACCTAATTAATATAATTATACAGGTCCTATTTCCCTTAATAGGAACTAGCTAACTATTACTTGTTTGGACAGTTCTGTAGCAGTTAATGTGGTTAAGTTAGTTCTTTAACTAGCCTTGTGAAGGACATTAAGAAGCAATAATCCAAATCTTGAGTAAATTAAAGGAGCTATAAGAAAAACTGTCATGTGATGACAAAGGTTATACTTTGGCTGTGAGATGTTCCAAGGTAGATTAGGTAGGTGCTTCCTCTGATAAAAGGTCCACTTTTGGTGTATTGAGCCATGAGAAATGCTAGTAACATGCTCTTAGTTAAAAAGCTTATATATGTTTTTAGTCCGTATGAATATTCAACATTTTGCGACAAATCCTTATAAAATTTTTTTGTTAGGATTTAGTTACTGAAATGTTAATAATGTCATTTAATTTTTTATTATTTAAAAATAATATTTACAAATAAATCCTTGAACATATTTTATATAATTGCATAAAAGTCCCTCTAACTTTTTTTTAATATTTCATGTCAATTGTCGAATTGTATCTTGTACCCCATGTGTTTGCTTCATAGCAGAAGTCAGTTTCAATGCATCCTAACATAGAAGCCTCAATATATGAACACATTCAAAATTCTCTAATTTTAATCATATAAATTATTGGATTGGATCTATTGAATCTGATAAAGTAAGACATCAACAGCACAAACAAATATAAGCATGCAGTATATTTTAGGGAGAATATAAAGTAAAAATGAAAGGGAGAAAATTTAAAAACAAAAGACTTTGAGCTAGAATGTTGAACTTTGGATGCTGCACAGTTGCCACCTTACATCTCAAGATGCCTTCAGTTGAAGATCTTGGTCTGTTTGCATATGATTTATATATGTGACAAGTTAGGTGCATGTGATTTATATGTTCCACCTTAAGGAGAAATGTTGAAAATATGGAATTACAATAAATATTGTAAATAGGACAAATTATATTTTTGTAATTATGTTAATTACTGTATTTTTGTATTCTTATAATTATTTGTAGTAATTCTTGTATTTATGACACTTGATTTTAATATATGCTCGATTGTGTCATTTGAACTGATATATTCATTCACATGTTCTCTTGTTCCTCTCTTTCTTTCAATAGGATGCTAACTACCTAAAGACTAATTCCTATGGAAACTATATATGCATTTAATTTCCAATGCATGAACTCATTAACATCTTATACATGAATTGCACATTATTTTATCAGTGTACAATGTTTTTTCTTAGTAATTGGCATGTTTTGATTTTGTTGCTCACAAATACCTTCTTTTTGAGTTTTAAACCTTCCTTTCTACCATGCATTCATATTAAGTTTTTCATTATTCTTCCTTCTAGGAACACTGTTGATGGTGATCCTCGCTGGTGTTGTACATACCTTCTTGATCCCTCTGATCCTTTATTTGTTGAAATTGGGGAAGCTTTTATTAGGAAACAAATCAAAGGTGAATGATTTTTTTCCCTTTAACTTGAAATTAACGAAACTGAAATTTATTTTCTGATTAAACAATTTTACAGTAATACAACATGTATAAGATCAAGTTAATAAGTGCTAACCTTGTAATTTTAGGCAACAAATCTATGCATAATAATGGTAATAGGGAAGCAAGGGTAGCTAAACTTAATTACAATAAATAAGGAAGTAATCTATGTATGGGGTCCTAATCATGCACTACAACACTCCCCACAAGCTGGTGAATGGATATCTTTCATTCCTACCTTGTTAGTAAGATCTTCAAAGCACTCCAAGGGAAGTTCCTTTGTCTATACATCTGGCCATTGAAATCTTGAAGGAACATGTTAGTGATTATGAGACCATTTTCTAACTTGAACTTGATAAAGTGCTTGCCTATCTCTATAAGATTTGTGTGGTCATATTGGACTAGATTGTGGGCAATGCTAATGGTTGACTACTTGTCACAATTCAGCTTCATAGGGGTCTTGTGTAATCCTGAGGTCATCAAGAATGGCCTTCATCCCTAATTTGGAAATCCCTTGAACCATAGGTCAAAATTTTGCCTTTATGCTTGACCTTGCAACCACATTCTTCATCTTTCTTCTCCATGTAATTAAGTTGCCACCTAAGAACTTGCAATATCTTGAGATGAACCTTCTATTAACAACAATGGACCCCACATAGTTTGCTTATTGCTTCTTCAGACAAATTGAGTCCATTGGACATAGTTGCAACTGTTGAGCTAGTTAGGAATGGACAAAATTGGGAGGTCCTCAGTGTTCAAATGTGTATGTTGGTATGTTTAGGCTGTTGGGTTGCTTCGGGTCCCTACTTTATCCATCATAGCAGTGGAACAATATCACTTAGAGCAAGTACAGTTAGAGTTTGATAAAAGAAAACTTCAATTGCTACGGTTAGGCTAGATCATGGTCACAATGGAGTGGAACTAGACAAATGGGTGATGGTAAATGGTGGTCATACACAAAAAAAAACACTTGGGATTAGAAATGCATGAATGTGTAGGATAGCTACTTTTGGTTGGCTTTGGATTTGGCCGAGCTAGTGTAGGCCCAACTTTTGGTAGGGTCACTGGTCAAGAAGAGGCTAATGACTGATGGTGGTAGTGGTGAACAATGACCACAACATGGTTCAAATGCACAGTGAAGACACTGGAACGGAAACCTGAGCTCAATGAAGTTATACATTAGATATAAGTAATGTAAGTACTAAGTAGCCATAATGAAGGTGTGTAGGATTGAAAACAAAGGTAGAGTCTTTGTTATCAAGATAATTTGGCTGAATGGTATTCTGTTTCTATTTTCCTCAATGATGGGGCTGACTTCCCAAAAGGCCTGGAAGTTATGGAGGTTAATTTTTGATAAAAGGGTGATTGTACTTAGATTGTGGAACCCTGGATGTTATAGATATTACTTTGCATAGCCTAAGCAGGTGTATCATGGGCACTCTTTTGCAGAAGAGGGAGTCTCTATAGATCTGTTGAAGATAAGGATCATGCATTCTTGGCCTTTACTGAAAGATTTCAAAGGTGTGAGAGTTCTTGTGTCTTACAGGCTATTATTTGTGAAGAATTATGCGAATATAGCCAAACCTTTAACTATTGAAGAAAGACTGTTTCAGTTGGAAAAAGGGGGCACAACAGGCTTTTGAAGAATTACAAATGGCCATGTCTCTTTTACCTACGTTGGCTATACCAGACTTTTTTGAGCCTTTCTGTGATTTAAGCAAATGTTTCAAGTAAAAGGAGCTGTTTTTTGGGACAAACGAATAGCATTTTTCAGTCAAACTTCTTTAGAACATGCTCAATTGAAGATAATTTATGAACAAGAATGGATGGCAGTGGTGCTGTCAATGCAGAATTGTGGCTTCACTACTTGATGCGGACTTGATTCACCATTGTATTTGTAACTGACTGAAGAAGCCTGGAAGTTTTGACTAAACAAAAATTATTGAATGAGGAACAATTTACATTGGTCTCGAAGCTAACTGGGTTTAATTTTGGGATACAATACAGTCCTGGAAAGGAAAATTTAGTAAAGGATGCTTAATCTAGAAGGATGCAATTTCAAGCAATGACTGTTGTTAAATATTGTCATTGTCATTCTATTAATTAGGTAACCGTATATTATGTAATTAATTTGGTATTCATGTTTAATATGCACTGTTGCATAGTTGAAACATATGGATTCATTGTATGCCTTTTCGTTTCTCTCTCTCTGAACATGACATCTAGACCTTCATGAGAAAGCAATCCTAATCTATGAAGACCTAGTAAGCCCACTACCTATTGCTCCAGTTTCCTATCACTTTCTGTTTCTCTCTGCCACTGTTTTTGCCAGCATCATTTTTTCTGACGATGTTTCTAACAAGCAACACCTGAATTTGGGTTGCCTTCTTGTGCCCAGCCTAGTTGCACTGGACTCATCTCCATTGGAGGTCTGAATCACAGTCACACACTACCACATCATATGTCCTTTTTCTCCACTGTTGTCTCCACCGTGTGTGGTTGTCAATTTTTAGGGTAGCTCTTTGGACTGTTGGGTGTTGGCAACTCAATAGCTGGTCCCCAATCTGTTCTTGGTTTCTTGTTTTTTGACCTCCATACCTATTGTTTGGCATTTTTTATACTGTTCATGTTGGTTTCTCTCTCCTGTGTTAAGCCATGGCCCATCCTCCACCCCTGAAGGTTGAGACTCTGGTTTTTAGCTTTGTTACCTCTCTACTCTCGATGTGAGCAACTATGCTACATGGGCTTCGGATATCAAACTTTGGTTTAAAGGTCAAGATTATGTTGATCATCTTATTGCAAAAAAGGAGACCGTCACTACCCCTAAATGGTTCAAGTGGAGTAAGATTGGTGGCCAGCTTTTAGTGTCATCAAATTTACTATTCATCACTCTCTGATGCTCTATGCTTTTTCCTGTTATACCAGTGTGAATACTAGGATCTATCACTTCCTTTTTCTTTTTATATTTTTAGATGAATGTCTTGGCAGCAAAACTATTAGTCTTTGGATGGTGACCCTAATCTTTTGTGCATTTTTTCCTTTTTCCACTTCACTATCTACCTCAATTTTGACATTTTTCTTTTCTTTACTCTTAAATTTTACAGAATATGGGGATGTAACAGACATATACAACTGGTAGATTCACTTATCCTCCATACTTCACATTATTTTTTTTTCTCTTGGATAATTTTGTTGCAAGATAATGATTTACCATGTCAATACATTGTTGCAACTCTTACTAATTCAAATGTTCTCCTTTATGACACACAATGTTAGGATCCCATTGCAAGGGACTTAAGTTTGGAAGTATGACATTTTAGTGTGACTTTATAAGGCTGAGAGCTATCTAAGTACAATGGTAACTTTTGTGGTGTGGTCATAGTAGTCAATGGCAGCTGCCATTGCGGATGTGTTGAGCAGAGCGACAGGGTGTTGCGTTTCATTGTAGTGGCCGTTGTGTCATGAATCGTGGCAAAGAACAGAGCAAATTGTGGCCATTGCGACTGCTATTTCATCCTAGGTCAAATCCCTACTTTACCCTCCCTTACATGAGACAGAAGCACACCAACTAATTAGGGTAAAATCTGAGTGTTCTCAATGTCATTCAGCAGTCCTTATAATTACATTCTGTACAAAAACTGAATCCTTTAATTATAGGGATTGATTGAGTAAATTACAGCTGACCCTAATTACCTTATTTGCATAATAAATCAGATTTCTATATAAAGGGAAAGAATGGTAACTACATTAATAATAGAAATATAGAGATTCTCAACAGGGTGACTTTTAAGGGGGGAAATCTTGGGATTTTGCTCCCCTTTTACATTTCTGATATCTTCTTCTTCCTCACAACCTCGCCCCAAGCCCCCTTTACATTTCTCCCTTTTATCTCAATTCTCATTTTTCTCTTGCTTCCAATGTCTTTCTTCATCTTCAACGAAGCTTACAACGTGACCCAGATGTTTCCGTTTCTCTTCTTCATCGCTAGTCATCTTTTTCAACTCCAGCAAAGCTGTCAACATGACCTGGACATTTTTCGGTTATCTTCTTCATCTCTGGTAAAACTTCTGACGAACCTAAAAGTTTTCCTGTGACTAAACAGTCTTTTTTTTTTTCTATTTTCCTTCTCTATTTTTTATTTCTTTCTCTATTTTGATTTTCCTACTTTGTTTTGTTTCAAATTTCAATGCCTAAAATAATAGTCATCCGGCTATCCCGCTACAGCATTTTTGGGGTCGTTGCTCTGCGCCACTATCTGGGATTGGCTACTATAGGTGTAGTTTTTCTAAGGTTCTTAGTTGAGCCCAAAATTTTCACTAGCCCTTCAATTAGTTGTGGATGAATTTTGCAATGTAGACGGTGTCACCACCCATGCTGCTCATTTATAGCCAAGAAACATGGTAAAAAGCTCTAATATTAATTAATAAGAACCTTAGAAGAATCACACCACAAAAACTAGCCATCATAGTTGAAGTACCAAAGGCCTTATAAAGACCACCAAAATCCCATAATTATCTGAGCCCAAAATTTTACGATATCATCAATATATATAACAAGATAAATGTACCAGTCAAATACAAAATGAATAGAGAAATATAGAGTGATTAGTTTCACACCTAGTAATGACAAACTGTATTAAGGAAGGCAGAGCTAAATTGATTGAGCTAGGCACACGAAGACTACTTCAAACATAGAGGGAATGTCAAAGTTGACAAACAAAGTGAGAGTCACCAGAAATAGTAAAATTCAGGGGCTGTTTCATCTAATCCTTTTTCCTGTAAATTTCCACACAAGGCATTTGTCACACTTCAGAAGAGAAGTTAATTTGACTAGCAAGTGTACTAGTATTGATGTAGCAAGTTATAAAAGTGATAGAACTGTGTTAGAGTCCCAAGTATCGATCTCAGGGAATAAAAGTATTCAATTACCACTTCATAAGGCCACAATTAGTTGAGCTTAACGAATATCAAAAGAGTGTTTGGAATTGAAATTGACAAATATTGAAATCAGAAGAAAAACAGAACAATGAACAAACAAATGTGAGAAAACAAAGGTAAAAACCATAGCTAGGGAGTTGTTTCACCAAAACTCGAATGTTGAATTAATAAAGTTCTGAACTTACAAGTAATTAGAAAGAATGACAATCAGTTTCGCGTTGTATTATTCAGAGGTTAATTCCTTAACTCAGTGAACCTAACATTCAATTAAATCACTCTAGTTCCTTAGATCTGATTCAATTCAATGTTGCTTTAAGTGTGAGAAACCAGAGGATTGCAAGATCAAGTTCTCTTATCCCTAAGAAAGCTATAATCTTGGTGATTGGTTCAGATCTGAAGAACAAATTCAATTTCTATTGACAAGAGTTCCTCTGAAATTAGTTAATCAAATTTCCATTCAATTATTACGTAAAGTGCAGAATCAACCACTCAATTC
Organism: Abrus precatorius; assembly: GCF_003935025.1. NCBI lineage: Eukaryota > Viridiplantae > Streptophyta > Magnoliopsida > Fabales > Fabaceae > Abrus > Abrus precatorius. Next base: position 11,751,914 of record NW_020874303.1, read on the forward strand.
ATTCCAAAACTTGAAATCCAGATTTAGAATCAATTCAACATGTTCGTTTTGGATCTACAATCCCTAACTATGAAGAAATTACACAGCCATTGCAGCAGAGAAAGAAAAAGAAAGAGAAGAAGAGGAAGAATGCATAAAAAGCATCTTCAACCGATCTTCAATCCGATTCCTCTAGTTTGAAGTTCGGTGTTCGTCTCCACTCTCTCTCTCAGACTCTCTCCACACCCAAGAACTAAGTGAAAATGAAAAATGAATAAAAGATCAAAAAATCTGAGCGTTTCTGCAATTTATAATTTTTCTCGACTCTGGGCGTTGTCACTTTGCTTCATAAGAGTAGCCATGCAGAGGCTCATGTAGTTTCTGGAAGACTGGAACATTCACTTTCGTTGTTAAGAGTAGCAACGCATGAGGTCGAGGAGTGTGCGTGATCACTTTCGAGAGCAAGAGTGGCCACGTGTAACTTGCAGAGCTGAAGGTCTCTCGGGAATGTTCACTCTTGCTGACGAGAGTGACCATGCGCTTCTCGCTATGAATGAGGTCTCTCTGGAACACTCACTTTCGCCAGCAAAAGTGACAACGCACAACATGCAATGTTTGGAGCTTCTCTAGAACGCTCACTTTCACCAGCGAAAGTGACAACGCACACTGTGTTCTTCTGAGAAACGCTCTGGAACACTCACTTTCACTGATAATAGTGACTACGCGCAAACTCTACTTCACAATTAAGCTCTGGATCACTCACTTTCACTAGCAAGAGTGATCACACCCAGCCCAAACTCCATAAATCTTGTTCTTTGAGTCCAGACTTGCTACTTTTCTTCTATCTCTCCATTGATCTTCCATCTTCATGAAAATTGCTCAGGATTTTCTACAAAAACATGCTTGAATTATTAATTTCTATGCAGAAAATACACAAATGCTAAAATAACTATGTATTTAAAGACAACCTTCAATCCTTCTATTTTTATAAGTTTTTCTGCTTTTTCTAACATATTTTCCATATCAAATAGATTAAAACTATTTTAAAATTTTAGTAAAAATATGGATTCATCAGCATTCTTAATATCCACTTGATCAAGGGCCAATGTGTATAACCACCAAACGAGCTTTAAAGTGATCAATGTTACCATTAGGGCCAATTTTCACAATATAACTCCAATGATAACCAACTATTATATGAGAGACATAAAAGAATAAGATCCCAAGTGTCACTAGAATGCAAAACAGTCATTTCAAGCAATGATCCAGCATGATTTCACCTACAGACCTAGGAATAGATACAGAATCCAAATAAGAGACAAAAGAGAAATAGAAAGGAAATATATAGTCATTAAAATACAAGCACAAAGAGGATTAGGGTTGCCAGAGAATTGACTACTTTTTCATAACACACTTAGAAGCTAGGTGCAGGAAATGTGAATGGCTCAACTATTGGAGCTGGATATGAGGCTGGAGGATTAGTGGAAGGGAGCATTGTTGGACTCTTAAGATCGCCTTTGGTAAGAGCAAAGGAGGTGGAATGAAACATGGATTGAGGCTAGAGGGAATAGCTCGAGGATCTCTTGTGAGATGAACAAAAATTATTTACTGTTAAAGTTGAGGATAAATATGATAGCCTTTTTGAAGACGTAACCTTGAAAAACACACTTGAAAGATTTGGCAACGAGCTTATCTGTGCTTCAGCTAGTGCACTCTCTTCATTATCAATTATCTTCGGAGACTAATTGAGGCAATGCAAAGCCTCAACTTATTAGTTGTGACAATCTTAGTCAACATATTAGATGGGTTCTATTATTGAGATCTTCAATAAAGATAAATCTCCATCACTTAGCAAGTTTCCAATAAAATAATACTTCATATTAATATGCTTGCATTTGGAATGAAAGAATGGGTTTTTGGCTAGACATATAACACTTTGATTGTCTCTGAATAATGGTGAATCATTTTGATTTTTTTTCCCCTTTTTTTGAGAAAATTCTTTAGCCATAGCATCTCCTTGGCTGCTTCGGACATAGCCACATATTCGGCTTCAGTGGTTGAAAGAGCGACTTTATTTTGAAGTTAAAACTTCCAACTTACAACAATACCACCTAAGGTAAAAGTGTAACCTGTGCTGTTTTTGCCGTCATTTAAATCTCCTCTCAAATCAGCATCAAAGAATCCTTGTAAGGTGAGAGTATCTTTTTTGAAGCACAACACATTTTTGAAGTGCCTTTTAGATATCTCAGTATCTACTTTACACCTTCTCAAACCAAGCCTGTGGGGCTTGTTTGAGGTCATAAAGGGCCTTGTGGAGTTTACATACCAGAGTTTTATTGTAATGTTCAAAACTAGGGGGCTGAGTCATATAGACTTCTTTAAGAATTCCATTTAGGAAGGCATTGTTGACATTAAGTGCTGAAGTTGCCAATGATTTGTTACAGCAAGAGTGAGCAGAATGCGAACTGTGACAGGCTTAATGACATGGTAAAAGGTTTCATTGTAGTCATAACTGATGAAACGGGTTTTGCTACTCGTTATGCACAAAGATAGTCGTTAATTCTCATCAAATATGTAAAGAAATGAATGCAATACTAAGGTGTTGTCCTAGGTCGTCTTCAAGGAATTTTTGGTTAGGAACATATATCGAACAAGTGTAAACATAGATTTTAAAGCAAGTAAATTGGGGGGAGGTTTGTCAATTTTCAGATTTTAATCAAAAGCAAAATGTGTAAACTAATGAAATTCAATCAATTAAGAAGAGTAATCCCTAGTCAATCAATGAGTTCTATCCCTATTCTTTCAAATAATTCAATAATCCCCTTTTCTTCCCTTGAATTAAGTTAATCTAACAAGTAAAAATTAACTTTAGCATCCCAATTAAAATTAAGCATCTTAATGGGCTCCAATCTCTATCCTTAAGATTAAGCAATCTCAAAGATTAATCAAAATTAAGCAATTTTGTATTAGAATTTCGTTTGGGTAATTTAGGGTTCATTAAGCAATGTTCCCCTCATATAAATTTCATTTTATTCAGAGATTGAGGTTAATAAATCCAAGGAAAGAAAGAGTAATATTGCCATTAAACCCAAGAATTCAAGAACCATGTGAGTTGACTAGGAATTACAAGAAAATTTAGCCCTCCATATGGATGGGCTTCACAAATGAACGAAGGGAATGCAGAAACGCAAACAACATTAATGTAAAATCAATGAGAATCAAAGGAAAATTGAAAATTAAAACCTATAGCTCTGGGAAAAAATGTCCTAATTTGGCAAAAGGAATGAAAGAAAATTAAAAGTCTCAGCTCTCGTACCCTAATTCCTAAAATCTATTTATAGTGGAGGACATGTCAGCAAAGTGTCCACTTTTGCCTTTGAAAGTGTCTACTTTGGCTCTTGAGAGTGTCCACGCGTATCTACGTTGGCTTGCAAATTCTCTGGAGTTGCCACTTTTCATGCTCAAAGTAGCTACTTTAGACGCGCGTAGCCACTATGAAAGGCAATAGTGTCCACGCGCATATTGCTTCCCACGTGGCGTCCCTGGAGCTTTCTAGAACTATAAAGGTTGAAAGTAGCTACTTTGGACCCTTTAATGCCCAGACTTGCTGTAGTTGTTACTTTTGCTCCTGAAAGTGGCTACTTTGGGGTCAACTTTCATCCAAGGGCCAAGATTTCTCAAAATTAGCTTGGGGACTCTGCAAAATTATCAAGATAATTAAAATTGCAATTTATATCTATGTAACTAAATGCAAATTAACCAAAAATTAATAAATCTATGATATTTACTCAAAATGTGATTTCTGTATTATTTACACTATCTAAGTCCATTTCTTCTATTAAGGAGTACTAAAAAGGCAAGTAAAAATATAATAAAAAGTGGATTCATCAATAACCCAATCATTGATGAATTTCTTTCGCAACAAGCTGGGTCTTATATTTATTGATTGTCCCATCAGGGTTTTCTTTGACCCGAAAGATTCATTTGCAACCAATGGATGTTTTGAAAGGAGGCGAATCAACAAGTTCTCAAGTACCATTTTTTATGAGAGCATCATATTCAGCCTGCACCTAACGGCCCGTGTAGTCATAGGGTGAATGTTACCTGCCCTCACTAATGAAACAAGAGGAATGGGATTTGGTAGAGGAATGGAATCAAAGGAGCCAGCAATGGGTGGCTCAGAATTAGCAGGTGTAAGGGAGGGTGATTTTAAGACAGCAAGAGGGTTGGTAGTATGGGTGGAGCTGATAGCAGTGGATGAGGTTTCAGTTGGGAAAAGATTGGTGTAGGGAAAACCATACTCATTGAAGATAACATTTTTTGAAACATATATACGACCATTTGCAGAGAGACATTTGTATTATTTGAGACACAAAGTAGGCTAAGAAAACACCTTTTTGGGAGTGTGGATGAAACTTGTTAGAGTTGTATGGTTGCAGCAAGGGAAAACAAGAGCAACCAAACTTATAATCTGGCAAGCTTCTGAACAAACTTCTGGAAAGGAACCTCTCCTTGAATTGCAATGGATGGCAATAGATTGATCAAGAAAACACTGGAGATTACTGCATAGTCCCAAAAGGTCATTGGTAAAGAGGCTTGAGATAATATTGTCAGAGACATTTCAATGATGCATCTATGTTTATGTTCTACTACACCATTTTGGTGATGAGTATGAGGACAAATAAGGCGATGAATAATTCCTGAATCAGCAAGGTGATTAGTAAAAGAACGAAATTCACCACCCCAGTCAGACTGAATAGTTTTGATGGGTAGATTAAACTGTCTGAACCAAACTCTGAAACTGTTTGAACTCACTAAATTTTTCTGACTTGGATTTCAATAGATACAGCCAAGTAAAGCGAGTGGGGGCATCAACAAATGTAATATAATACCTGTATCCACATTCTGAAACATAGAGAGCTGGACCCCAAAGATCAGTATAACAATTCAAAAGGTGTAGAGTAAGCAGAATTAGAGGGAAAGGATGGCAGTTTATGGGATTTACCAAGACAACAGTATGAACAAAACTCAAGTTCAGATTTATTAATGGAAGAAACATTACACAATTTTAGAAAAGTTTTAAGCACTTCAGTACTAGGATGACATAGTCTGGAATGCCAAATAGAGTATGAATCACTAGTAGTAGATGCAACATTTACAATTGAGGAATGTGATGTAGAATCAAAAACAATAGGATTAACAGTGTTATGCACAAAGGCAGATGGTTGAAGTAGACTTCTTGGAAGCTAAAGTAGGTTAGGAAAACGATAACGGCTATTGTTTCCCACTGTGCCTTGAAGAAGCACATCCTTAGAAGCCTGAGATTTGACAACACAGAAAGAAGGATGAAATTCAAAAAACACATACTTATCTTTGCAAAATTGGCTGAAACTTACCAAGTTCCTGATAATGGAAGGAACAAACAACAGATTCTTAAGACAGAGAGAAACAGATTTATTAAAAGGGGAAGAAAAGTAAGTGACACCTAAAGATTTAATGTATAAACCTTTACCATTACCAATGGTGATTTGCTCAGGGCCTTCGAAGGGAGTGACCTGGTGAATGTTCTGATAGGTATTGGTTACATGGTGAAATGCACCAGAATCAGGGTACCAGCTATTCGTAGAGGCAGAGGAAGCACCTGCAACATTGGCAGGGATCAGACGAAAGACGTTGAAACTGATAAGATGAAGGGTAGTAATAAGATGGCATAAAGGAAGAAACGGGTAATAAGGGTAGACTTAAGATGATTGAGGAAACGAAAAATTGGGAAATGGGGAGGGGATGGGTTGGTTGAGTGTGAGGGATGCTGGGAAGGGCGGGGTGAATGATTTTGTTTGGGCTGAGATGGAGCATAGCTATCATCATGGCAGAGATAATAGAAAGAAGTGTCATGACCATACTCGTGATAAATTTGACAATCAGCGCAAATTTTTCAGAATTGGAAATATGGAAAATTCTGAGTTTTTAGGGATTAAGATGCTTTGTGTTTTCACTTTGAATGCTTTAGATAGCTACGCAGAGCATGTGATCACTGTGTGCAAAAATCGTGAACAAGCTGAAGAGGTTTAATGAAATCCAGTTTGCGCGTGTTCACTTTAAGTGAACACTTCAGAAGGTATTTTATAAGCAGTACAATGCGAATGTTCACTTTAAACGCTTAAAGTGAACACTTCAAAGAGTTGTCTTAACTAAATAGCTTGCATGTGTTCACTTAAAATGTTTGCAAAGGCTAATGTGAGGGATTTGAGATGCGCGTGTACACTTTAAACACTTAAAGTGTACACTACAAAGATTATTGTCCCTTCTTCTCACTGAGTCCTAATGTGCGTTAACACTTTGAATAATTAAAGTGTTAACGCGTAGCCTTCTGCAGTTTGCACGTGTTCACTCTAAGTGAACAAAGTGTGACCGTGCATTACCTGAACTCAGGAATCATGCACAAATGCCTTAGTGTGACTACTTTAAGTGCACAAAGTGTTAACTTCAGGGAAGGAAATCATTCCTAAGCATTTGCGTGTGCACTCTGAGTGTTTGAAGTTAACACTTCAGAGGTGAACTTCACTTATACAGCTTCTGCGCCTCTCCTCTGCATAAACATAGTGAATACTTTAGTAATTACACTCGTTTAGGCTCAAATCTTCTCACTTTTATGAACTCCTATGCTTCTCAAATTGACACCAACACAAAACTAAGATTATGCAGAATTGTACAGAACAAAAATCAGAGATATGCAGAAATAAAATTCAAAGTTATGCAGAATTTAAAAATCAAAATTCAAGTTCAAACAAAAGTAAAGAAAAAGGTTCAGAAATGTGTGTTGCCTCTCACAAAGTGCTCTTTCAACGTCATTAGCTTGACACCTTATGTTTCTTAATCTTGAAAAACCAATTTGATGCAAGAATTTTCTGTGTTCAATTTCTCCCCTACAACTAAAAAATCAGAATTAGAAAAATGAGATCAAAAACAGAAATTAACAAAAAATTTAGAACGAAACAAGTGTGAGTTGCCTCTCACAAAACCCTCTTTTAACATTACTAGCTTGACACCTCATAACCTTTAGCTTTAGGGGATAGCTTTGATGGTAACAATTCTTGTTCTATCCTTATGTATTTCCCTTTTTTCTTAATAACTTGCAGCTCTTCATCTGTGTGAGCACATGAAGGAAATAACTTTGGAAGAGCTTCCAGCTGCCTAATATACTCAGTAAACTTATCCTCATGCTCTTCATTGTCTTGATATCTAACAACAACAAGGACTTCTTTTAGTGTAGGATCATCATTCTGATTTCCAACTTTTTGGTTCTTCCTTCATGTTGTATCTTGCTGTTGTCCTGAGGCTGTTCTCTTCTTAAAATAGTAATATATTCTCCTTTGAAATCATCTTGTTGCTTTTCTTTCAATTTCTTAGAAGTTGATTTTTCCTCCTCTGCTTGGTGACTAGAAATCCTTGATCCACTTCTTATCATAATAGCATGGCAATGTTCTCTCGGATTTACAATAGTACTGCTAGAGAATCTTCCTTCTTTGGTTCCCAATTGCTCAGCTGGTTGTCCTATCTGAGTTTCCAGCTTTTTCATGGATGCTTCTTGGTTTTTGAAGCTGTTTTGGGTAGTTTCCATAAATTGTAGAAAAATTTTCTCCATTTTATCCATCCTCTTAGACAGAGGTTCTGTGAACTGCTGCCCCCTTGAAGGCTGAGATGAGGAATTCCCTTGGAAATATTGCTAATGAGGTTGAGGTCCTGCATTAGAAATTGGAACAAATGTACTATTACCAGCAGAATTTTGTGGATTCCACTTGTGGAATTGTTGATTCCTATTAGCTGGATGTTGGAATCTAGGTTGAAAAGATTGATACTGCCTTTGATAGTTTCCCATGCAGTTAATCTGTTCTTGGGCCCAGGTGTTGGCACATCACATGCACCATTGGCATGATTTCCACCATAGAAATCACAGATACACCGAGTGTTTTGGACAGGTCCAGCTTGGAGATTATTAATCTGCTGAGTTAGAGTAGCAATCTACTCAGAAAACAATTGATTTTGCAACTAATTTTGTTCAAGAAGAGTCTCTATAGCTTTGGCTTCATATCCAATGTTTCTTCCAGAATTTCTTGAATTAGTATTCTGTTACATAGAAGAAGCCATCATCTCAATAATTCTTTGAGCCTCTTCTAGAGATTTGGTGTTCAAAAAGCCTCCTACAGCTGCATCTACCATGGTTCTGGTTGCTGCATTCATTCCATTATAAAATGTTTTCATCTGCATCTGCTCTAGAATACAATGATGTGGACATCTCGTTAGGAGTTCCTTGTATCTTTCCCAAGCTTTGTAAAGTGATTCTCCTTCCTGTTGCACAAAAGATGTAATTTCTCCTCTCAACTTGGCGCTTTGGATGGAGAGAAATATTTAGTTAAGAACTTGTTCACAAGGTCTGTCCATGTGGTGAGGCTCCCTTGAGATTGAGGTCGTGCTTGTAACTAGCACTTAGCTTTGTCTCTCAAAGAAAATGGGAACAGTCTTAGCCTTAGAGCATCTTGACTCATTCCATTCATCCTTATTGTATCACATAACTGCAAAAAATTAGATATATATAAATTAGGATCATTAGAAATTCCACCAAAAAACTGATCTTGCTGTACCAAATGAAGCAAGGCTGGCTTAATCTCAAAGTGATTGGCCTGGATGGTAGGTCTGGTTATTGAAGAGTTGTATCTTTGCATATTTGGTATGACATAGTTTTCCAAAGTTCTCATTCTATTCTGGTCAGGCATTCTGGTTTCTTGAGGTGTTGTGGAGGTGGAGTAAATTGAAAATCAACACATTTTGGTGGAGAAGGTGTAGATTCCAGCTCTTGGTCTTTACTTGTTAAATTTTCTGCTCTTATCTCATTTCTTAATCTTCTTAATGTTTTGTCAATGTTTGAATTAAATACAAGAGCAACTTTGTTTTTGTTTTTACCTCGCATAAAACACAGAAAAGAAATAAAAACAAACACAACTTGAAAGTAATCAGTGTACGAAATCGCTTAATGTAGAAAATTTTAACAACAAAATATTCTAAAGAAAATTAAGAAAGTAGACTAGAGTATAGACACTTACACAAAACAAAAATAAGATGCAGTATTACAAAAAGAATTATGTAGAAATAATATAAAAGAATGAACACTATGCAGAATTAACTTCAGAACAACATGCAGAACAAAATGCATAACGAAAATACAAATCAAAATTATAAGAAACAGAAAACAAAAGCTCAATCTAATTGTCTTTTCGTTACTAATCATATTGAAAATAACTAATCCCCGGCAACAACACCAAAAACTTGTTACTTTCATAGTGTGTGCACTAAAGTAATCTCACTAGCTAGTGTACTAGTAGGTTGTAGTAAGTTATAAAATTTTTGGAATCAAAGTTGAGTCCTAAGTATCATCCTTAGGAATTAGTTTTTTCAAGTATCACTTCACAAATCAACAACTAGTTGAGCTATACAATTGATTTGAGAGTTTCTATTATGTAAAAATTAGAATTAACAAGTGTAGGAAATGATAAAGGTGCAGTAAAACAAAATACGAATTTTGTATTAAAATGATATATGAAATGGAGTTAGGAATCACTTTACCAAATTATCAATTGCAACTCAATCATGTTCTGAACTCTTTAAGTATTTCAATTGATTGATAATTGATTTCACTTATTTAATCAAAGGGTAATTCCTTGACTCAATGATCCTAATCTTCAACTTAACTACCCTAATCCCTTAGGTGTAATTCAAGTAAACATTGCATTAAGTATTAGAAATCATAGGATTACAAGATTATGAATGCTTATCTCTAAGATATCATTAATCTTGGCAATTGATTCAGATCTGAGAAACTAACTTAACTTCCATTCATGAAAATTCCTCTAAGTTCAATTCAATTGAATGATCAGTCCAATAATTACATTAAGAACAAAATCAAATGCTGAATTCAATTAAAATCTCAAGGTTCAGATCCACAGTTAATTCATAAACTCAAATTCGGATTCATAAATTACTAACAAAAGAAATCTAGAACAACATTATAGATGGAGGATTATATCAAAATTGGGATCAAATGTAAAATACTAAACTATTTAAAGAACTTTGAACATTAAAGCATTTTTTATTTGATTTTCAGTTTTATTGATCTACTTAACTACTTAATAACTACTAAAAACTAAACTAAAATATTAGTAAAATGTGGATTTATCAACTTGGTGAATGTTTTGATAGATATTGGTTACATGGTTAAATGCACTAGAATCAGGGTACTAGCTATTCGTAGAGGCAGAGGAAGCACTTGCAACATTGGCGGGAATTGACGACCACCAGTGCGACTGTGCATTGTATGAGACACATTTTCATAACTAGAACTAGAAAACAAGCTCAAGGAAGCATGTGTAAGATTAGCGTGAGCTGCAGCATCTTGGGAGGAAGATGGGGTACCTTCAGTTACATGCACAGTACTAAGTGTGTTCTTTCTAGACTTTTCAAGATGCCATTCTTGTTCAAGAAGCAGCGAAGAAACATCATCAAGAGTGCGAGGTTCCTTTTTCGAACTAAGAACCGTAACCACCATGTCATATTCATTCGACAACCCATCAAGAATGATATCAGTGTGTTCACTCAGCGAAACAGAATCACCAATGGATAGTAAGGAATCGAGTAAAGTCTGAATATGAAGGAGATAAGCAGTAATTGGGCAATTATTAAGTGAAATTGCATGAAGCTCACCACGAATTTGTTTATTATTTGAATGAGCAATGGAAAGAAAATGCTCATGAAGCTTGTCCCAGACATGCCATGACGGGAGTAGGGTATAAGCCATGGAAGAACCGCTTCTGAGATTATTGATTGAAGCCATGACAGGAGCAATTGATCTTGTTGCTCCCAAAATTGATATTCAGGTGAAAGTGTATTGCGATCTCGATCTTGGTCTGAAGCAAATTTCTAAGGAATTTGTGGAGCAAGAATGTAATTGAGTAGGCCATGGCCTTTGATGACTGGCTGAACCTGCGATCGCCAGTGAAGGTAATTCGAATTAGTGAGCTTAGCAATGACAGTATGGTAAAACGTCGTCATAATAGGTAACACATCTTTTGGTGTTGGTGGCGGGGGAGGCGGTGGGCAAGTGCCATTAGTGTCATCATTAGTTGTAGAAGCCATGAGAAAACAGATGGATCAAAACTAAGCTCTTGAAACCATAATAGAATGTAAGGAAGGAGGAAAAGAATGAGTGAAAAGAGAGAGAGAAAAAAAGAAACTCTGTTAGGAGTTTTTCAGTATATTCCTGAGAATTGTTTAGATCAGTTATAGGAGATATAAATAGTTAGAGTTGAGTGCTTAACAAATTCTGTAACTAATTAATAAAAACAGAAATGCTAATAGATTCTCTAACTAACTAATAAAAACAGAAAAACTGATACAAAACTAATACCAATAAAATACAAAACTAACTAAACTAATACAACTGAGTTGTATACTCTAATAGATTCTTCCTTGAACCTATAGATCCACCTGCTTTGCAAAAAATTTTTTTTGGTAACTTGGTTGATGACCATGTTTTTCTTTCATTGTTGACTGAACTTAGTAGAGTCATTCCCTTGCATGGCCTTAGCAAAATATTTTGTCTCACCAGCTTCAGTTAACAACAAATAATGCAATGAAGGAGAATATCTTTCTAGTGCTATTGATACTCAACTAGATCTTCTTAATTGGGTCAAAGGGGTTTCTAGCACTGTGTTTGGTTCTAGTTTTGATTCAAATTCTACCTCTATTGCCTTCTATTGGCTATATCACTTTTTGAAAATTTTTTCAACTTTAATTTCTTGGAAAGTTATGGCAGTTTACCTGCAAATGTAGATTTTGTACATTTGTCCTTATAGAACATGTTCTCATTAAAAACGACATTTTTGCATATGATGATTTTCTAGTTTTGATCATCCCAAAACCTATAGCCATACATGTTAGATCCATAGCTGATAACATAACATTCGATAGTTTACCCTTTGTCCCCATGGGCTTCATTCCTTTATTACTCTAGTGTCTAAGTCTTTGATGCTACAAAGAAAAACTATTTGTAGTCTCAATAACTGCTACCGTATCCTCTTCTACAACCATGTAGAGACACTCTTGCTTCATTTTACGAGCTACAACCGAATTGTTTTTTGTTACATTCCATGCTCCATCTCCAATTGCCTTATAGATATTAAATTTCTCTTTAAGGCAGAGATGTGAGTGACATTGTGTAATGTCCACAAGGTCCCATTAGAGATTCTAATGTCAATGTCACAACTTCTCACAATATTGAGATTTGCCATCTACAAGGTACACTTTTCCAAACTTTTTTGAAATATAGTTAGATAATAATTTTATGGAAGTAGTGTGGAATGATGTACCTGAGTCCATAACCTATGAGTTAACAGGACTATCGAAGCTGCATATTTATGCATCTGCAAGTTCATTGGTTGCAGATTCATCATCATATTTCTTATTTTTATCGGTCTTCCTTTTCTTTGGAGCTTTGCATTGATTGGTAAATTAATCTCTTTTTTCACAATTCCAAGAGATGATATCATTTTGGACTTTTGTTTGCCTTTTTCCCTCTAGACTTTATCTGCCTCAGCCTTAATTCTGACCTTTTTACTTATTTGTTTCTTTGCTTTCAGTATTCAATTCTGAACTAAAACCAGGACTAAAAGACTCCCCTAAATCTCTCTTGCGAACGTCTTCGCTTAAGATCAAGTCATGAATGTCATCAAGCTTTAACTTTTATTCCTAATAGAACTATTGATTGTAGTAACAATTGCATCCATACTATCCAGGAGGAATGATAGTAGAATTAGCGCCTTCACCTTATTATCAAACATGATCTACATTAACATCAACTTGGCAAGATGCATTAAATATACTTTACCTTCTCCCATCTTTAGGTTGAATAGCCGATGCATTAAATATACTTTATTGGCTACTGATGGTTTCTCATACATATTTGGTAATTCTTTCATCAAATCTGCAGTAGGCTTCTTGTTCACAATGTTGAAAATAATATTCTTGGCCAATGTCAATCTGATCACACCAAGAGCCTGTCAATCCAACAACTCCCAATCTATTTGCTGCATGTCATCTAACTTCTCTCCTGTCAAGGGTTGATACAACTTCTGATATAAATAATTTTCTTTCTACATCTTTGAGAATCCAAAGTCTCTTTCATCAAATTTTTTAATCCTTATTTTACTCTCTTCCAGCGCCATTGCTTCTATTTCTTCCTCTAAAGAAATCTACGACTACTTCCTTGAAACTTAGGTCCCTATGAAAAATTAAATCTTTTTTTATGTGGAAGATCAAACAAAGCTCCATTCACATAGCATACTAAGATAAGCTACTAATACCAATTGTTGGGAGCAATAAAAGAAAGAGAAAGAAAATGAGAGAGAACAACACAAGGATTTAACGTGGTTTGGTACACGTATGTAACTACATCCACAGCTGCACTAGGGAAGCACTTTATATATAAAAGTATTTCAAAGTGTTACTTATATAGTAACAATAAGAAAGAGGTCATTTAAGAATAAGCGTTGTGGAACTTAATCAAACTACATAATACTAACACAAGTGGCGACGTGCCGACAATGGTGCAGTGAGGAGAGAGAAGACTGATGAGGCAAAGACTTGTGTGAGGGTGTGTGGGCTCATTGGTTGGTGCAAAATTTTGGGGACAGGCTGAACTGAGCAAGGAAAACTAGATTCGAGGGTGTTCTTGGGAAAAACACGTTAGAATAATAGAAAGCGGCGGTTCAGCGTCCAAACAAGTGGGAAACTGAAATCCGAATTGCAGAGTTTTTGAACGATAAAATTGCACTTGTAAGCAGTGGGCCCAGTGGGTAATCACAAATTAGGATTATCCCATGTTAGGCTCTAGATACCATGTGGAGAAAGTAGAGCGGGAAACATAGAATGAATCTATGTGTCTTGACTACATAGTGGAGCATAAATTTATAATAGGGATCATTAATAGAGAACATAAACAATTACATAATTACTGGAACCATAAAGACTCTAATTCCCGATTTAAAACATTACTATATTTACACAATTCCAACAAATACCTTATAAGGAAAGGGATTATTGAATGTTGTGTCAAAGGATCACACATGAATCATGTTTATAATTACATATTGAGGAACAACATAATGGATATCTAATCATATCCCTTATTTTGTAGTGATTGTTATCTAGTAGTCATACACAAGTTGGCTTGTTTTCATCTTCCTTAACTACACATGCGATGTTTTAACTGGATTAGAATGCAATTTTCTTTTTTGGTTTATTACTCTTAGATGCTGACATACATGGTATATTATTGACTGCAGTGACACATTTAATGAAAACTCCCCACCTACCAGTGATCCAGCATATATATCAACTCTTGGAGCTGCAGTATATAAAGGAATTTCCAAAGTTAACAAGGATGCTGTGTGGTTAATGCAAGTATGTTTCAATTGACTCAGGATCTTTTGATTCATTTCTTATTCCTTATATACCTATTGTCTAAAGTTGAATTATATCTGCTTATCAATTCCAAAAACAGTTGCTCTACAATGATCTTGTTGATAAAGTATACACATGTAAGGTTGTATCCACCATTCAATTTGTGGGTTAAGATCACAATGTACTTTGAATTAAATTGAGGATGGATATACCCTTTCTTGTATACTTTATAAGCAAACTCAATTTACAGGAGCCTTATTCTTCAATTTTTGAAGGTAGATAGACTAGCATGGTGCCTCCATTTTGTTCAACAATATCCTTCTGAATCCCTAGTTCTAGATATGTTGTTGTAAATATTGTTTCATGTGTTATAGTTTGTGCAAATTTCTTGGATATCTTTGTTGGCAATTTTATATTAAATCATTTTCATTTTTTAGGACCCAATTAGGGAAATCATGGGCAAAAATATAAGAGGATAAATATATACAATGTATTTAACTAGAAATTAAGTTACTTGAAAAAGGTAAAAGTATACTATAGAAAAGAAGGATATCTGAATGTTGTGTATCATAGAAGATACAAATTAAATCTCTAATTACAGTAACAGCTATCTCACAAATATTGACATACGTGCCTATTTTAATATAATTATATTAACATGGAGGATTCAAAAACGAAATCCCCACACTTCCAGCAAAGGTGATGTCCAGTATGGAGATGGGATGGTAACTTGATAAGAACCTTGGGAGACTTTACCACAAGAGTTATCCATTATAGTTGCAGAGCTTAAGGCCTTATAAACCCCATACTTCCTATGTGGGACGCAAGTCTCATACCTTGCAATTGGATCCTGATTCTTGACATCCCTCCACTTATTGCCCTGACCCTGCCGTGGGTTGGCTTTACACTAGTCCCTTGACTAGACCCAAACAAACACTACAATGCCTGCATCACCATCTGTGCCACTCGTTTGTAACTGAGAGACATGATGGAAGGCTCTAATACCAATTGTTAGGCAACAAGAATAGAAATATAGAGAAGTGAAGAAGCGTAAGAGAGAGAGGGCTGAAAATAATAAATGCAGAATCTGAACAAATATTCCCAACCAAAGTGTCTGTATTAAGTGGATTGACTCCCAACAACATAAGAATAACCAAACAGAAAACTTGATCCTTCGAAGCCTACATGGGAGTATTTATAACATCCGAGTGTTATCAAAATAAAAGAAACTATTTAATAAATGGAAGTAGAAGAATTGAATGCATGGAATTAATCCACTAATAAAAAATTCTATCTACTAGTAACAAATCTATCTTCAACTAAGAAATTCCTAATCTCAAGGCTGATTGTTGTGCACATGATCACAGTCCTTCCTTCTTGAATAAATCAACAAAGGTGGTGTTGTATAGTTAAGTTTGCTTGCTGTGTGTTGATACCTGACCTGAAAGAAGCTTGACATTAGAGTCCATAGAAGTATCACAAGGACAGCAATTGAGCAATTCAGTTTCTTCAAGGATATCCAGTGCATACTTATGTTGAGGAATGGCAACACCAAAATGGGATTCAACTACCTCAATTTCCAAGATTTATTTTGCCAGAAACCACGTCATAGGCAAAGGGTGGTGGTGCATGATGTAGAGTGCATGTGAGAGCCTTTTGTTGGAGTTTGCCTCTGGTTGCAGTGGCACACTGGCAAAAGGAGCAGTGATGGTGGAGATCCAGACCAGAGAGAGGTGTGGGTAGTGTTTATGGAGGGCGAGGGCAGTAGCAAAAGGTAAAACTAAGGTTAGCTAAGGAGGATCTGAACTTAGACTTCTAATACTGTATATAAAAAGTACATGATCTGCAGCCATATAAAAATTTTCAACTAGTTTGTAACACAGGGATACAACCACGAGGTTTGTGTATGTAACCATAGTAGATAAAAGAAAGATTCAATTAAATTAGAAAAATGATTAATTGGAAGAGTTCCTAAGGCTATCTATCATAGGTTTCAGTGATTTGAATTAACTTCACAATTCTAATGTTAGGTTGATTCAGAACCCTCAATCAGGCATTGAGTAATCTGAATTTCAGGTATAATCAAATTCAAATCAAGAGAAAAATGTGGATTCAGTTCCAATAAAGCATTAAAAATCAAGCACATATCCAAGATAAGAGAAAGGGAAGAGAGATTGAAAAGAGAAAAAGGTGTTATAAATTGTACGAGAATGGAGAAGGAAGGCCTATTTTATTTCTTTGATGATTGAATCGTACAATAGACATAGTAATTAAAAGGTAGAGTTGCTCCGATAAAAGGAAATTAGTCTACTTTAAGTAAGAAATTAGAAATATAAACTCTACTGGTGCAACATCACTGCAGATGATGGTAAAGGGGCTGGATGTTTTGTATGTTTAAATTTGGGCTAACTCAATCCTGGAAGTTACCTCGTACGATGAGGATTGCTTTATCTTTTTTAAGCTCTACTTTGGCCATATCTGTAGTTGATGTGGGATTTTAATACACCCTCTCATGCTCAAGATTGGATATCTAGAGTGTGAAAATTATAGGACTGATTTTTCTTAACTGCACAAGGAAAGCCCCGGTGCCAAATAAATTGCACTTGGAAATCAACCGGAGTAGGTTAATTGCACGGGGAAAACCCGTGGGGCCAGGTCATTTGTTTTTTTTTACAGTCAAGGGTGGCTCAATTTTGGATATTCAGTAGGCTTTGATATCATCTTAAATTTGGGCCTTCACCTAACCCTCCTTCGAAAGCTAGCTTATAAGATGATGATTGTTTAACCTTTTATAGCTCTACTTTATCTATATTTGTAGCTGATATAGGATTGCAACAGTACGGTTAAGACAAATGAGGGGAATGATGATTTTTGGCAAATTGACAAGTTTCCCAATTCAAAGAAGAAAATTTTATTTCTGAAAATTTCTGGAAACAAATGTTTCACAGAATTAAAACTTGGATGGCCTATCTTATAGTCCACGATAATGTGATTTCACTATTCACTATCCTTAGAAACATGATTTCACTACTTTGATGTTGTCCACTCAAGTTACATTCATTTCCAAATATATTTAGCCCATCAATCTCTAGCATTTCAATTCGTCCTCCCTGAATTCAATTCCTGAAATTTGCAGCAAGAGCAATCAAATATAGCATGATAGTTTAGGTTTCAAAGAAAGATGTGGATCCAATTCTATTGCAGAGAAGGAGCCATCTACAGCTTTGATCTTTTTTATTTGCTGCACAAGGGCTATGAGAGGAGATAAAGTTTGAACAATCTGTCAAATGGTCAGTAGCTCTGGAATCTATGATCCAAAGAGGTTCTGAGCTTTCTTCTGAACTACAGAGAGTAGCAATGTGATAAGTACGTTTTTGGGATAAAGAGCTAGACGAATTAACTGTCATTTTGGGAGACAAAAGCTTCTGTAGATGCTGAAATTCTTCCTTTGTGAAAGGAGTTGTTTTAGTTATTGATGGGCTACTTAATTTCCTCAAAAGTGGTTTGGATAGTGCTGCTCTTTCTATATTTCTTCTTCATGTTTGGTGGTTTTCCATGGAGCCTCCAGCAGGTCTCTTGTATGCCTCGGTTTTCTACAGTGATCACACTATGACGACTTCTTTGTTCTCTTGCAGAATTGAACTCTTTTTTTACAAGGGCTGATCCTTGCACTTGGTGTTATATGGAAGGTGGCTAGATCCTTCTCCTAGTTTCCTCATGTCTATCTTCTCTAGATACTTCTCAGATGGAGTGTAAAGGCTTTTGAGCTAGAATATTTTCCTGTACTTCATCCAGACTTCGATCCAGTTCATCAAGGAACATATACACTATCATTCTCTTCTCTTAAGTCATACTACATTAATGGGGTTTTCCCAATCATCTCCATAACATTGATCTAACTCTTACCAAAGAGTCACCATCACATTGTAGTAGGTAGTAACATCTTGATCACCTTGTTTGGATTGTCACACTCAAGTCTTCAGGTCATAAATATGAGACAAGTTCTTCAAATCGGTGTAACACTCACTAGTAGCTTCCCACACTTCCTTGGCTGATGGTAAGAGCAAATAAGGTTTCCCAATTGCTGGCTCTGCAGAATTAATCATATAGAATCTGATACTTGAATTTGTTTTTCTGTGTATTGCATATGACCCATACATGTACAAGGGAATCTACATTATTTACAGATTATTACCTTAATAAAGGTAATCCTGATATCATGTTGTAATTGCGCTATTTTACTGATCTAATTACTATAATTACACATCAATCATGTCTAATTACTATATTTATATATCAACACTTCCCCTCAAGCTGGGGCATACAAATCACATGCACCAAGCTTGTTACAAATATATTCCACTTGAGGCCTCCTTAAGGATTTTGTAAACAAATCTGCCAACTGATCATTGGAGCCAACAAAGCTTGTCTCGATTTCTCCTGCGAGAATCTTTTCTCTAATAAAATGACAATCGATTTCTATGTGCTTGGTTCGTTCATGAAAAACCTAATTAGAGGCTATGTGTAGTGCAGCTTGATTGTCACAAATTAACTTCATCTTATCGACCTCTCCTACTTTTAAGTTGTAGGAGTAATTGTTTTAGTCAGGTAAGTTCACGCGTGGTCACAGCCATAGCACGATATTCTGCTTCTGCGCTGGATCTAGCAACAATGTGCTACTTTTTGCTTTTCCATGAGATTAAGTTCGGGGTAAAAATACAGTATCCCGAAGTAGATCGTCTATCTGATGGTGATACAGCCCAATCAGCATCAGAGTAGCCAACAATAGTAGAGTTTCCCTTATTCTAATAAAGTAGCCCTTTGCCTGGTGCACGTTTGATGTATCTGAGAATGCGAACAACAACATCCCAATGGCTGGTACTGGGAGCATTTAAGAATTGGCTGACTACACTTACAGCGAAAGTGATGTCTGGTCTAGTGATGGTGAGATAGTTGAGTTTACCAACAAAGCATCAATACCTTTCTGGGTCTTTCAAAGGCTCCCCTTGACCCAAAAGGAGCTTGATATTGGGTTCCACAGGGGAATCAGTCGGACGATAGTCAAGCATGCCAATTTCAGTAAGAATATCAAGGGCATATTTGCGCTGATTGAGAGAAATCCCATAGCAGGATTAGGCAACTTCAATGCCAAGGAAATATTTGAGAAGACCGAGATCCTTAGTCTGAAAATGTAGGGACAAGTGCTGTTTGAAGCGTTGAGTGCCCATGCGATCACTGCCAGTGATGACAATATCATCCACATACACCACCAAATAGATATAGGTATGCTTTGAAGAATGGAGAAAGAAAACAGAATGATCAGCCTCACATCGAGTCATGCCAAACTGTTGTAAGACAGCACTAAAGTGGCTGAACCAAGCAAGTGGGGATTGCTTTAAGGATAACATCCCCTTAGAAACGGAGTGGTACTTTGTAGTGGATGAGGAGAGTGCGAGCTGTTCAAATAAGTGATGATTTTTTCATTCAGCAACACCATTTTGTTGTGTATGGGCACATGAGGACTGATGCAGAATACCCTGATCAGACAAGAAAGACTGGTAGTAGACAAGTATTTGCGAGCATTGTCAATTCATAAGATTTTAATTTACTGTTAAATTGAGTTTGTATTTCAGAAGCAAAGGATAGAAAAACAGAGAAAACGTTGGAATGATTTTTAAGTAGCAATGGAGAACCAGAGAACACTGCAAAGGGAGGCATCAACTTGCTTCCAATGGTCTCGTTTGTCCGCAGTAATGTCCTTAGCTTGTGTTGTGAGATGTTCAGAGTAGCCTTGTCCTTGGAACCAAAGTTCAACAGCCGCTGCCCAAGAGAAATAATTGGGAGCCTCGAGGAATTCCTCACAGGGTATCAAAGGCAGAGTGGTGAAGGTCGCAGCAGCACTCTCGTAGGTGGACATTGCAGGAATAAGGAGAAGAGAGGAAAAAGGTTATAAGAACGTACCAGGGAGGTCGTCGAAGATGGAAAAAGGGTAGAGAAGGTTGCTGAAGTAGAACCAGCGTCGAAAAAATGAGATGACGTGGGCGAAATGTCGTGGCGCGTGAAATGTACGTGTGGAGACTGCAGCGGCATGTGAGGGCGCGTGCGGTGGTGGGTGGCGACGGTGAATAGTCGATGGTGGTCACCGGGAGAAAACCGTCCTAGTCGCAGCGTTAGATAGCGGGAAAAGTCAACGGCGGCGGAGATTGTGGCCGGTTAAGGGCACAGTTACTGTAGCAACCGAAAAACATATGTCAGATCGAAACCAAAAACTGATAACATATAAAATTTGATGCTTGAGTTTGTTTTTTTGTGTATTGCATATGACCCAAGGATCTGAATTTGTACATGTATAAGGGAATCTACATTAATTACAAATTATGACATTAATAAAAGTAATCCTGATATCATGCTGTAATTACGCTATTTTACTGGCTTAATTACTACAATTACACATCAATCATGCCTAGTTACTATATTTACATATCAACAGATCAACCATGACATTACGAGGGAATTTTCAGCCTTCCATTTTGCCCATGATTGGTCAACGTTTTCTGGTTTCTTTACTTCTCTAATCAAATATCCCAGCTTTCCTCTACCGTCCTAGTTCATTTTTACACAATGTGTCCATTTGAGATGAATTTTCTTGTTGAGCTTTTGCATCATGAGTTGCAGATTCAGGTTCTGCAGGATGGTATAGATCAAGCTGCCAAGGCAGAGGTTGTGTTTCATCTTTATGCCCAATTTTATATGTTAAAAAGGTTGTTCTGGCTCTAGAACTTGTCTACTGTAAGTATTGTCTAAGTTTTCCTTTGACCATGGAGTATTGAGCAAGATGTTCCCTGCACAAAGAACAAAGGTCAAGAGCAGGTCATGATCCAAAAATTAACCAAAATTAGCTTATAAACCCAATGGAGCCTATCAATTTAAATCCTAGCTAATTCTTCAAATTTAAACACAATTTATTTCAATTAGGCCATGCATAAATTAAATAATATGCATCAAAATCAATTGATCAGTACATGTGTATGTATTATTATTTATAGTTACATATTAGAGTACAAAGGAATAAGTGATAAATGCAAATCAAATTTGTAATTACAGTAACAGCTATCTGACAGACATTGACATGTGCCTATTCTAATATAATCATATGTAAAATATGCTATTTAATGCATGCTTTACTAGATAAGGTCTTCGAGTTGTGGATAATTTCATTGATTTATAAATTTCCTTAACCCTTGTTCTTTTTTCACTTTCTCAATGTAGATTTATATTTCCAGCCTTGTAATCTAGAAAGACATGTCGGAGAGCTGTACTCAATGTCAGTGCAGGTCTCTGTATATATATTCAGTTAATTAGGTGATTAGTACTAGCTGGTACAGTACAAATATAGTACAGACTACAGAGGACATAAATACTCTGGACACCAATCATATACATGATGCACTTAGTTTTCAACATAGTCAGATGATTGTATGATCGTATTTATTTCTTTGTTTTTTTTTTTTGTGTTGTGGATTCTTTTATCTTCAAGTTCCTTTGCATTATTGAAGAGTTACAATTATCCTCTTTTTCCATTTCATTTCACAAATATTCTCATGCCATTAGACAGTGATTTGTATCTGACAAATATAAATGAATTTGCAGGGCTGGCTCTTCTACTCTGACTCATCATTTTGGAAGCCGCCTCAAATGGAAGTATGGAATTCTAAAACTAACCAGATATCTTCTATCTTCTTGAGCCCCCCCCCCTCCTTTTCCAAACACTTGATCCTTTTGTTGCGTATGCAATTCATTTGTGAAGCCTCAAATTGGCCGAAAATAGTTGTCTTGCAAAATTCTTGATCGTAGTTTCATAGGTGTTAGAATCTTTTATAATCTTGTAAATACAGTAACTGTATATTTTATAATTATGTACTCTTCTCTATAAATTGGAATAACTCCGCTATGCCCTAAAAACATGGATTCAATATTTTCTCTCTCAACATGGTATCCAAAGCCTAGAGAGACAACCCTAATCCCTTTCTTTTTTCCCGGTGAACCCATTGTTCACCGATGCCCTTTTTTTGGGCCCCGCCGCCACTGTTCTGGCATTGCCGCCGCTGCCGCCGTCTGACTTCCAATCACTACGGAAACCCCGCTGTTGTGGTTGCCCTTGTCAGATTGGCCAAACCCCACTGACCGCGCCTTCATCAAAGCTCTCACGTGCCGCCCTCTCAGTCAGTTTTCTCACGTGCCGCCTTCTCTCTCCGCGCGTGACGGTGCGTCTGGCGTCCTTTCTTGACACCATCGACTGGGGTTTGCTCGCCCCTCTCTACTCTACCTGTATCCAGTCTCAGTTAGCTGTTTGGACATTTATTCGCCCTTATTTTGCTCTTTTTCGCTGCTGTTTGGGCATTTTCTCTCTCTTCTCGCTGATCAATGGCTGCCTCTAGCACTCCGAAAGCCAACACCCAGATTTTTACTAACCATGTCACTACACCTCTCTCTTCTGAGCAGTTGGACGGTAAGCACTACTTCTCCTGGGCTTCTCACATTGAACTTTGGCTTGTTGGACAGGGTTATGAGACATATCTCATCTAAGCAGCAGACGATGTCTCGGATGCCAACCGTCCTCTGTGGAAAAAGGTTGACGCTCAACTGTGCTGTATCTGGGCCACCATTCACCCATCTCTTCGTGATGTCTTTCGCACTCACAAAACCTGCAAAGCTGTTTGGACACAAGCTCAACAACTCTTTACAAACAATTCTCGACGACTCTATCAAGTTTGTGAAGACCTCATGACTGTCCTTAGTGCCCATTCGATTAAGGATTCTATGTCGACCTATCTTGGCTCGGTATCAAGCCCTCTTTGTGAGTTCAATGAATAGCTTCCTCTCGCTGCCACTCCAGATGCAGAACTTGACAATCACAAGAAGTTTTTCATGTTCTTGGCTCTATACGGTCTGCCCCCAAAATATTCTCATGTTCGTGATCAGATCCTGGGGAGCCTCACAGAAGCTACTATGGACAGTACCTAGGCGACCCTCCTTCTTGTGCCCCCCAAATCCTCCTCTCAGCCTTTGCTTCCCACTCCTATTGACTCTTTGACTTTGGTTTCTCGCGACATCAACTGACCTCCATAGCGGAAGGGTGGCAAAGGACGTACTTGGTGTGATCATTGCCATTGACCAGGACACACAATTGATAAGTGCTGGACTTTACATGGTTGACTTCCTCGCATTGCTCAGGTGGCCCAAGGTTTTGTGTCTCCTTCATCCACTTCTGCGCTGTCATTGGCTCCGGATCCACATCCATCACCTTTCGATGACGATTTCCTAAAATGGTATGACGATCGTCAAGCCTCCGATTCCACTGCTGTTGTTGCACAGAATGATAATTCCTTCATTGGTGATAGGAATCCCCTTGCTGGAATTCTGGAAGAGGACCTTTCTTAGATAAAAAAACGCACAAGGGTTGGAGAACGTCATTTACGAACTCGGAACTATATCTCAAGTTATAGAACTCGAAATTGAACGAGACCAAAACGAGGTGAATTCTCACGTTCTGGGAAGCAATTTTGACTCAAGAATCATTGAAAAAGGATTTGTAGAACGGAAGTTATGAACAAGACTTGTTTTGGACGAAAATTGGGAAATTTAGGATTTCAAGAGAAACGTGGTGGTGATAATGGGTGGCGCCAATTTCAGGAAGAAAGATAAGCCACAAAAACGCTACAAGGGAGGTGGAAAGCCCTTGTAAGTCTCAGACTTGGTTCAGCCAAGAACCCAGGAGAATCACTCTCACACAATGTTTTGTTTGATAATCCAAATCTACTTTCATTGATGTAAATGTGAATACATATAGGGGCTGTCACTTAGCAGCTACAAAACTCTAAAAGTTATTATGGGCCAGCTAGCCAATTAAAACATAATGAAAATAAAAGAAATAACAATAACTAAAATTTATTAGGCTAAATTCGTATGCCCATACGGCAGCCCACTTAAACTTATGACAAACTTTATTTAGTAGCATACAATGCTTTTAAAACCCTAAAAAAATAAAATAAAAATAATAGCAGCCCTTCTTGCATTAAGGATCTTTAATTGGAATAATGCAATGAACAAATTTAGGCTCTAAGTCCTCCAATTTAGGGGCAACTTCAAGAATTGTTGCTACCACTTGATTTAGAGTCTCCTTAGCCTTCTTAGTTCTTGCTCTAATCATAGGTCTCCCAAGTCCTTCAAGTGCGTTGTTCCTCTTGTCCTTAACCATGTCCTCATCAATTGGTCTCTCGCACTCATCCTTGGGTCCTTGACTCTAGGGCCACCGATCGCATCACTGGTAATACATCCCTTTTTTCTTCTCTTTTTACTTTTGGTTATTTACCTTCTGTTACCATGGCAAATGGCTCTCAAACTTAGTCCCAAGTTGTTGGTATTGTTCATCCTCTTCCTTCTCTTTCTATTAACAATGTCCTTTATGTCCCCGGGGCTCCCTTTAATTTATTGTCCATTAGTCAACTTATCCGGTCTTTTGATTGTGTCATCTCTTTTACTAAAAATTCTGTTTCCTTGCAGGACCGGATTACAGGGAGGACAATTGGCTCCGAATGTGAGTCCCATGGCCTCTATCAGCTCAACAAGCTCTCTCTTGTTGGTTTGGCAGCAACGTCTCCACTTCTGATTCATGCTCGATTAGGACATCCAGGTCTTGATAAGTTGAAACAGCTATACCCTAGTCTTTCTAAGTTAGAGTCTTTGTCTTGTGAGTCATGTCAATTAGCCAAACATGTTCTTAATTCTTTTTTTAGTCGCACTATAAGTCGGGCTTTGTCTCCTTTTGCTTTAGTTCATTCAGATGTTTGGGGTCCAAGTTGTATTTCCTCTACATTAGGGTCTAGGTATTTTGTTACTTTTATTGACGATTTTTTCTGTTGTACTTGGTTATACTTAATGAAAGAACGTTCAGAAATTTTTTCAATTTTTAGTCTTTTTTTTATGAAATAAAAAATCAATTTGGTATCCTTATTCGCACTTTACAAAGTTATAATGCACGTGAATATTTGTCTACTCAGTTTCAGACCTTTATGGCATCACCTGGTGTGTTACATCAAACATCGTGTCCTCATACCCCCCAATAGAATGGAATTGCAGAACGCAAAAATAGGCATCTACTTGACACCATCCAGACTCTTCTTCTCTACTCTCATGTTCCTCATCAATTTTGGGGTGATGCGGTACTTACTGCATGTTATCTCATCAACTGTATGCCTTCCTCTGTTTTATAAGGTAAAATCTCTCATCAAGTTCTATACCTTCACCACTCTCTTCATCTTTTACCACCTCGGGTCTTTGGTTCTACATGTTTTGCTCATGCCCTTGGTCTTGGCATTGACAAGCTCTCTCCTCGGTCTCATAAGTATGTTTTTCTCTGGTACCCACAATCTCAAAAAGGGTACAAGTGTTATTCTCCTACTCTTCTCAGGTATTTCATTTATGCTGATGTTACTTTCTTCGAGTCCATTCCATTTTTTGAACTTAGAACATCTACACTTAAGTCTTTCCCGTCCACGACTGCCCCTAGTTCAATCCTTTTCTGTCCTCTAGAGGCATCTCCATCCCTTCCACACCCATCTCCTCCACCTTTGCAGGTATATCAGTGTCGTACTCGTCCTATATTGGAGTCACTGAGCACTAACAACACCATGGACTCACCTTTGGAGCCACCTCTTTCGCCTTATCTTCCGGTCCCACCCTCTGAACTTGACATTTCCATTGCCATTCGAAAAGTTATACGTTCTACTCATAATCCTTCTCCTTATTATATTTCTTTAAGTTATCATTGTCTTTCTCCATCCTATTATTCTTGCTTTTCTTTCTTGTCCTTTGTTTCTATTCCTAAGAGTGCAGGTGATGCATTTTCCCATCCCGGATGGAAACAAGCTATGCTAGGCGAGATGTGTGCATTACAGAACAGTGGGATTTGGGACGTCATTCCTCTACTACCAGGGAAGTCAGTTGTTGGTTGTCAATGGGTGTATACAGTCAAGGTTGGTCCAAACGGCAAGTTTGACCGGCTTAAGGCCCATCTCATCCCCAAAGGCTATACTCAAATCTTTGGGTTGGATTATGGCGACACCTTCTCTCCCGTGGCCAAATTGCTCTCTGTGCCACTATTCCTGTCCATTGCTGCCATACGTCATTGACTTCTCTATCAGCTGGATATCAAAAATGTTTTCTTACATGGTGATTTGCTCGAGGAAGTCTACATGGAGCAATTGCATTGCTTTGTTGCTCACTTATATGTGATAATCAAGCCGCTATGCATATTGCCTCAAATCCAGTATTCCATGAGAGGACAAAGCACATTGAAATTGATTGTCACTTTGTTAGAGAGAAAGTTATGTCCGGAGAAACATCTACTAGTTTTGTCCATTCCCATGACCAACTAGCAGACATATTTACTAAGTCACTAAGGGGTCCTCGGATTAACTACATATGTAACAAGCTTGGTGGATATGACCTATATGCTCCAGCTTGAGGGGGAGTGTTAGAATCTATTAGAATCTTGTAAATATAGTAACTGTATATTTTGTAATTATGTACTCTTCTCTATAAATTGAAATAACTCTGCCGTGCCCAAAACACGGATTCAATATTTTCTCTCTCAACAGAAGGAATAATTCATTTTTCTTTTGTTTATTAAAATATAGTCATGCAATGCTAGAGTTTGAAGGTGGAGTTGGTTAGGAAAAAACCAAGATTATACAGGTGTACTTCATGATGTGTTCCGCAGATCATGTTTTTCCGTATAATCTCATGTTGATTCGATCTTCTGATCTTTAATATGGGAACACTCAGAAATTGTTAGTAGTATAGTATAGGTCTCAGAAGATTAGAAAGATACCCTCTATCAGAAAATATCAGAAACTTTGTTATCATAAAACTAAGTTACACATTAGAGGACTTTACAAACTATAGATTAGTAGGATGAGTTTAGATGGTGGAGGTTTCTCTGATGGTGTTATGAAATTTCAGAATGACATGATCATTTTCAGCAGTTACTAAAGCAATTAGGCAGAACAATCATTGATTTCTTATTCCAATGTGCTAGTAGTATTAGGACCCAAAACTTGATACTCATCTAACACACTCTTCATGCATTATTAATCTTTGTTTTGCATCTTTTCTCTTGCAGCAGTTTACATGGTGATGTTATTTATGCCAATGCAGCTGCTTCCAATTATTTTACCGTGCATGATACTGTTTGCAGGCACTTTTACATTCTGTTCCACTTGGGAAGATGATTATTCTTGATCTATTTGCTGATGTAAAACCAATATGGAAAACTTCCTTTCAGTTTTATGGTACTCCTTATATCTGGTAATTAGCTCTTTGGTAGCTCATGTTACTACTTTCTATGCAAAATTATGATTTTCTAAACATCATTGTAAAGGCATTCTCAATGTTACTGTGCTCCAGGTGCATGCTACATAATTTTGGTGGCAATATTGAAATGTATGGTACACTGGATGCAATTTCTTCAGGGCCTGTTGATGCTCGTGTCAGTGAAAACTCAACAATGGTACTGCCAATATTTCTTCTGTCTCATGAACATAATGTTGATTATGATATCAACAATAATTCATGAATTTCTACTTGTTTCAAGCCTAAAAATGGCACAAGCAGTGCTGAGAAAACCCATCTTTTGACATGCATATCACATGACTAATGTAATATCTATTTGTCATTTTATTGACTTGGCATAAAGTCTTTTCCAATTTAAGCTGAAAAATACTTATTGATGATCTTTGAACTTTGGAATTTTAAATGTCATACTAATGTTATCTGCAGGTAGGTGTTGGTATGTGCATGGAAGGAATAGAGCAAAACCCTATTGTTTATGAGTTGATGTCTGAAATGGCATTTCGTGATGAGAAAGTTAAAGTTCTGGTAACGTTGTTCATATGCTTTCTATTTGTAGTTTATTTACAGTTGATTTGTTTGAATTTTCTTGAGAGAAAATGTAATAATTGAAAGTTAGGAGGATTAAAATAGGATTAATTCTATTATTAGTTGTTAATATTTTTTAAAGAGCAAACAATCCTGGTTTTAGCGCGAAAAATGGTTATTATCATTGGAAGCTAGGATTATTAATAAGATCATTTGTACAGAATTGAATCTATCAATGAGAATTCCCTTATTCGTTTCCTCTACAATTCCTAAGAAATTGTGAGTGAATGTGTGCATTCAAGGTTGGGATCCATCCAAACCTGACATTGGTATCAGTTAGCTCGTGATGTTTGGGGACAATGGTGACCACGAAGGAACTCGAAACCAGCATGGAGTCTTTTGAGACAACATTCTCAAACGCATAAGATTCAATAAGGAAGACATTGGATTCATTGCAAAAAGCGATAGAGAGTCTTGTTTCCTCCATAGCATCATTGAACGGCGGCAAGAACATCATAACAAACGATGAAGACATTGGACAAACACCAGATTCCGGTCAATCTGCAATTGGACGTGCGCAAATTCAGTTTTCTACATTCAATGGTACCAATTTTCGTGATTGGAGGGCAAAGGCTGAACAGTTTTTCAAATTAGAGGCTACACTAGAGGTTCAACGTGGACAATTACTGCTCCTATCCATGTATGGCAAAGCCTTCCCATAGCAACAACATTACATGCAGCAAGCTAGCTTCAAGGATAAATCTTGGGAACAAATTCTAAATGATGTGGCATATCGGTTTGATGACAGTGCATTTGATGATCCTATTGCCGAGTTATCCAGATTGAACAAGAAGGAGATTTGGTTGAATATTTGGAAGCTTTTGATTCTCTCTTGGCACATGTAGCTGTCTCAAAATCCATAGCATTAAGTTTCTTTTTGTCTGGATTGAAAATTGAGTTGGAAAAATCAGTACGGGTTCACAAACCACAGTCTTTGCCAGAAGCTGTGTATATTGCAAGACACCAAGAAGAAATCCTCAACGAAATGGAATAGAAGATGCAACAGAGAAGGTTTGGAAGTCTTGAAACACAATCATGGTACACGAGGTCTTTGTCAAAACCTGCTAGTTCACAGAGGGCCATTCCATCACAAGTCTGCAACAGCATCATTCTCTAGCTTCCAATTCTTCTCCAGCAACTGCAGATTCTAAGGTACCCACTTTAACTTCTTTCTCTCGGAAGGAAGTTAGTGAAAGAATTGCTAAGGGATTGTGTAGATTTGGTGGTGATAAATGGGATAAAAACCATAGGATGAATGTAAAGTATGGGATAAACTGAATGCAATTTTCACTGCTCAAGAAGAAATAGATGATGATATAATGCAAGCAACTGATTGTGAGGAGGAACAAGCATTAGTCGATAGTAGCCTAGCCATGATTCAAGATGAAGATGTGCATATTTCCCTCAATGCTCTACAAGGCATAGCAGGTCGTAATACATTGCAGCTTAAAGGCTTAATCAAGAAGCAGCGCATGCCTTTTCTAATGGATATAGGAAGTACTCATAATTTTATTAGTGACAAGCGGGTAAAGTTGCTTGGGTTGAAAACACATCTTATCAAGGATTTTTCAGTAATGGTTGCTTCAGATAAAAAGTTACTAATCACTAGGAAGTGTGAGCAGATAACGTGGGGATTCGGTGTTCATACATTTGAAGCATATTTCTTAGTGTTACCTAGCAGCACATTTGGGATCATCCTGGGCATGCAATGGTTCAGGACAATTGGAGAAATTTATTGGAATTGTGCTACTCTTACCATGAGATTTAATCATCACGGCCAGGTGGTGACATTACAAGGAGAGCAACCTTGTTCAGAGGTTCAAGAATTGACTGGGAAACTGAAACTGGTACAGGGTACTTGCATGTTACTTGCATTCCACGGTTCAATTTTTCTTAGTTTTGCTGATGCAAGGGACCAGGAGGCATTAACAACAGAACAACAAGACCTCACAACAATTCTGCAGCAATTTCAACAGTTATTTGTAGAACCTACAGAACTGCTGCCTAAGAGGAAATGTGATCACAGGATCAATTTGATAAATGAGACACCAGTTTGCTCAAAACCTTATAGATACCCACATGTTCAAAAAGAGGAAATTGAATGACAAGGGCAGGGATTATTGGCAACTGGATTTATAAGGGAAAGTGCTAGTTCTTATGCTTCTCCTTTGGTGCTGGTCAAAAAGAAAGATGGCTCTTGGAGGTGTTGCACAGATTTCAGAAAACTCAATGCATTCACCATAAAAAATAAGTTTCCTATGTCACTAATAGAGAATTTGCTAGACGAATTGCATGAGGCATGTTACTTTCCCAAACTGGATCTCAGAAGTAGGTATAACCAAGTAAGAATGGTAGAGGAAGATATACATAAACAACCTTTAGAACACACAATAGGCATTATGAGTGGGTTGTCTTGCCCTTTGGCCTATGTAATGCTCCTGCCACATTTCAATCACTCATGAATAATATCTTTAGAAGCTATTTAAGGAAGTTTATCTTAGTCTTCTTTGATTACATTCTCGTCTATACAAAGACTTGGAATAATCATTTGGAATGCTTGACAGCTACACTGCAGATTTTAGAGGAGAATGGCTTGGCTGTCAACTATAAGAAATGTAGTTTTGGAAAGAAGAAAATAGAGTATTTAAGCCATGTGATTTCCGTCCAAGGGGTGCAACCAAACAACGATAAGATTTCAGCAATTCAACAATGGCCAACACCAACAACGGTGAAAGAACTAAGAGGCTAAGAGGGTTTTTAGGGCTCTCAGGATATTACCGAAGGTTCATTTTGAATTATGGAAAGATTGCAGCCCCACTAACAGAGTTACTTCAAAGAGAGAAAGAGTTCAAGTGGAATGAAGACACTTGAGCTGTATTTTAGAAGCTTAAGGAGGCACTCATGTCTGCACCAGTACTGAGGTTACCAAACTTCAAACAATTCTTCACCATTGAGACAGATGCATATGGAGGAGGAATTGGGGCTGTTATACTGCAAAATGGGCACCCTATTGCTTACATCAGCAAGGCTATGGGACCTAAGTACTAGTTGCTTTCCGCCTATGAGAAGGAGCTCTATGCAGTTTTGTTTGCAGTCAAAAAATGGTAGCACTACTTATGGGGACAGCATTTCATCAAGACTGATCAAAAAGCTCTTCAGCACCTATTATTGCAGCCTCCAACCACTCTAATGCAAAATTGGGGATTAGAGAAGCTTATGGGCTTAGATTTTAGCCTAGAATACAAGAAAGGCAATGAGAATCTGGTGGCAGATGCATTGTCAAGGGTTGAACACACTGGAAGTTTAGCTGCAATACTACATTTTTCTTCTCAAATAATGACTGATGCCACTGAGTCTTGGAAGGCAGATCCAAAACTGCAGAAATTGGTAGATAAAATAAGGCTGGCACAACAGCCTCATAAACACTACAATTTTGATGGGTACCTTGTTGAAAAGAAAAGGTAAAGTGGTCATAGCTGCTCAAATGGACTTACAAAACAAAATTTTAAGTCATTTTCATGGTTCACCCATTGGAGGACACTCTGGAACTAAACTCACTTATCGAAGGATTAAAGACCAGTTTTTTTGGAAAGGATTACAAAAGGATGTAAACAGATGGATTAGGGAATATGTCACTTGCCAAAGATTTAAATCGGTGAATCAGTTACTTATAGGACTTCTCCAACCTTTGCCTATACCTGATAGAGCATGGAAGTCAATTGCTATGGACTTTATCACAGGTCTGCCTAAGTCTTATGGGATGAGTGTCATACTGGTGGTCATAGATAGGCTAACTAAGTATGCTCATTTCATAGCCTTTGGACATCCATTCAGTGCAGCAAAAGTATAAATTATTCATGAACACTGTTGTAAAGTTACATGGTTGGCCAGAGAAAATCATCTCAGATAGAGATACCATTTTTCTAAGCACTTTCTGAACAGGGTTGATGCAATCATAAGGTGTTAATTTGTTAAAATCCACAGCCTTCCATCCACAAATTGACGGACAGACGGAAAACCTTAACAAGTCTCTAGAGGCCTACTGGAGATGTGCTACAGGAAGCGTGCCCGAACAGTGGACAAATCACTTGGCAATGGTAGAGTTATGATACAATACCAAGTTTCACACAGCCACTCAAATGACACCCTTTGAGGCCTTATATGGCTATGTTCCTACAATTCCTAATTTGATAGACAATGGAGAAACTCTAATTGAGGTTGTAGATTACACTGTGAAGACCAAAAAACAGATTGGAAAATTGCTGCAGGAAAACCTCTACAGGGCTCAAGAGAGAATGGAGATGTATGCAGATAGGAAGAGGTTAGACAGAGTATATTGTGGTGATTTGGGGTACTTGGAGATTCAACCCTACAAGCAATATTCCTTGGCAAACACATCCTTTCACAAGCTATCAGCTAGACACTATGGCCCCTACAAGGTCATAGAAAGGATTGGCAAAGTGGCATACAGGTTGGACCTCCCTACAGATACCAGAATTCACAATGTCTTCCATGTGTCACTCTTAAAGAAGCATCATGGCAGCCATGTAGTTTGCGAACAGTTACCAAAATTCAATGAAGAAGGGGACTTGCTGATCAGACCACTGGCCATACTGGACAAAGAATTAAACAGAACAAAAACAAAGCCATTACTGAGGTGTTAGTGCAGTGGGAACAAGACCAATCCAGAGGATGCAACATGGAAGGAATTACATGAGTTACAAACCCAATATCCAGATTTTGAGTGGAGAGCAGAGGACTTGGGGACAAGTCCTAATTTGAAGGGGGGGGGGAATTGTAATAATAGAAAGTTAGGAGGATTAAAATAGGATTAATTATGTTATTAGTTGTTAATATTGCTTAAAGAGCAAACAATCCTGGCTTTAGCGCGAAAAATGGTTATTATCATTAGAAGCCAGGATTATTAATAAGACCATTTGTACAAAAGTGAATCTATCAATGAGAATTCCCTTTTTCGTTTCCTCTACAATTCCTGAGAAATTGTGAGTGAGTGTGTGCATTCAAGGTTGGAATCCATCCAAACCTGACAGAAAATCTCAGCTTTTACATTGATGCATTGTCATATTACAAATTAGAAACCCTTAATATTAGGGTTGATTAGGTTATTGAGGGAAGTGAGCATAGGAGTATCCTGTGTTTCCTATTCCACAAAATCAAGAAAAATAAGTAGTCCACTGCCTTCAATTGTTTTGGCAATCTGAGGCTGCGACCAGAAACCTCCTCCCAGTGACGACCACTATCCAAGGGCCACTGCATGTTCCCACACCTGCTGCCTCCATCAGCAAGTGTGCATCTCATGCCCTGTCCCTATTTGCTCATATTTGTCCTTTCCAATGCTGATCCTGCTCCAGCACCCTCGCTCAGTATCTTCCCACCCTCTGTTGACCTTCCTGGTACAGTTCTTGATCACTTTTATTCTACACCTCTTTTTTTCCTTCTCCACCATGTGCTCATGATGTTGAAGTCAAAGAAAGCTGTTGTGACCTTCACCACTTTGCATTTGATCCCTTGCATGAGGACTATGGTTCCAAGGCAAGGCTGCCAAGATCATCTCACCAACCAGGCCAAGGAGATTGCTGCGGACAAGCATGACCATTGGAAGCAGGTCAATGCCTCTCTTTACAGCATCCTATGGGTGCTAAACTTCAAGAATAATACGACTATTTTAAGACCTCCTTTAAGGTCTAGGAGAAAGCCAGAAATGTCTACTCCAATAAGATCCACTGTCTCTGTATATGGTCACACCAACAACCTTAACCATAAAGAAATAGGTTATGGATTTGCTGAATTACTTAGGTAAGCTTGGTAGTTTAATGGTTGAATATAATACGCTTATGCTTTTTACTAGTGATGAAGAAAAGCATGCTCAACAACGTAGAAAATTCTTAATGGTGCTAGTTCTCATTGTCTTTCACTGGAACTTTAATCTGTTTGCAAGCAGATTCTTTCCAATCCAATAATTTTTTTGTATGATTCAGTCACTTCTGTAGCTCAAACAAGTACTCCTATTGCCTTTGCTTCTCAGTCTCCATCCCATGGCCCTTGGGTTCTTGATTTCGGCGCCTGTCTGATAATACTTCTCTTCTCTTGTTTATCTTCTTCCTATCAGCTTAGCTAATGGTTCTCACACCAGAGTCACTGGCATTGGTATTACAACCTGATGTGTCCCTCAATGGCGAATTAGGAATAATTGGACCGTTAGGGTTTGGACCTTGGGGAAATTCGAAATTCTAGGAGAATTGGGGAAGAATTATTCACGGTAATTGAGTCTTTGATTGATTGGGATTAATTTGAAAAAAGAAATTGCAAAATTGAGTTATCACAAGGAAAAATTAGAGTTTCCTTACTAGGGTGAACAAAAATGGAAAGAAAATAATATAGTGATGATAATTAAGGAAATAAAATGCAGAATTTGTAAAAATTATAAAGATTAGGTTTCCTTTCTAGTTGAAATTCGAATTTGGGGAAATAGGGGAATTAGGGTTCAATCACGTAATTGGGGAAATTGGGAATGGAATGAAAGAATAACTCTTTCACCAGGTTAGGCATGCACACAAAGGGAGTGGATATCCTTTGATAAACCTAAGTTCTTGAATCACTCAAGAAATCTAGAAAATCACTCTCTAAGTTTGCAAAGGCTGAATTTTCATTCAAATTGATCATCCCTTAAGCAATGAGTTAGTGGCTGAAATTATTACAGCAATAATGTTCATTGAAAGTCCCATTAAGCTCCACTCATCAAGCTTCACTTAATGACCATTTTGTAACCGAAATAGGCAACTAAAAGCACCACTCTCTCTCTTAATAATTCAGCCAATCAACAGATGGTCCACCTAGGCATTATTCAACTCACACTTAATAAAATAATAACCCTCAATGGCTGTTTTGACACTCCTAGTTCAGCCACAAACTTAAAAGAATTGGACCACTTAACATATTAGCCCATTATTACAAAAATAAAAAAACCAAGTTCCAAAACAAAAATGTGCACAATAAGCATTGGGCCTTCCTTGCATACTTTAAGCCATCACTCTTCTAACTCTTAAATGCAATTCACCATCTTGGGCCTCTCTTGATTCATGTTGGGCTCCTCTCCAAATAATATGATCATGGCTTGTTGAAGGGCCTCCTTAATCTTTTTGGTTCTTGCTCTCGTCATTGGCTTCCAAGTCCTTGAAATGTATTAGGCTCATTGGGCTCCTTGTCCTTTCTTGTTCATGATCTCTCAAGGCTTGGTCTCCATCACAACCTCACTCCTAAGTCTCTCCTTAGAGTCAGTTCTTTCTGTTTCGGGTTGCCCTTTCAACCTCATATCTGTTAACAAATTTACTAGTTCTTCTACTTAATTCTTTTAACTAGTAACTGTTCTTGTTTTGGACTACTAGGCAAATGATTGAAGTAGGATATGAATCTTTAGGATTATATTATCTTACCACAATAGCTCCGATTTTTTGTTCAATCACCAAGTCTCCTGCTATCTCAATAATTGGGTCCTTCCAACATTCAAAGACTACATGTCATGGTTCCAAGTTGTCCAAAGTGTCCACTTTAGATTGTGAGTCGTGTCAATTAGGAAAACATATTAGGAGTTCTTTCCTTAGTCATGTCAATAAAAAGGTTGTCTCCTTTTTTTTTTGGGTCCATTCAGATATCTAGTGTACAAGTCATGCTACTTCTACTTTAGGGTTATCAATATTTTGTCACCTTTATACTTTATAGATGATTTTTTTGTAGCCTTGAATATTTTTACTTAAAAACAGAACATTTTCTCTATTTTTCAATCATTTTCTTTGATATACAAACTCAATTCAACACTCAAATTAAAATCTTGCAAACTGACAATTGCATGCTCTGTGCTCTCCTCTATCCTTAATACTCAGATATTGTATTCCATTTTGTTTCCTAATCGACTTTTACTCTCTTTCCCTTCAAGTTTTTGGATGCACTTGCTTTTTCCATGACCTTACTTTAGTCAGAGGGAAACTCTGTCGAATCACTCAAGTGTCTTATCCTAGGCTAATCTTGTCTTTAGAAAGGTTATTGACGTTATTCTCTAGACCTCTATCATTACCTTGTTTCTGTGCATGTCAACCTCTTTAAAAGTCAGTCCTTCTCCTCTTCTTTTGATGTTTTCAGCCACTTGGACAACATTCTCTCAAGTGCTTATTCTCCTCAACCTGCTTCTGCTCCTATTCTCTTGCCTCCTCCTCTTCTCACCAACCATAGGAAGAATCGTACAAATCCTGAGCTGCAATAATTGGAGCTCAATCCTCCAGATTCATCTGCCACTCCAACCACTTTTCCGCTTCTATCTCATGAACATAAACTGCACAAAGGTGTCAGTCAGATCCTCTTGTTATTATAATCCTATTTATATTTGTCACTTGAATTATAATTGCATATCTCCTTTCTATTTTGCTTTTGTTTCATTCCTATATTGTGTTTATACCTCTGACTATAGATGAGGTCGTCTCATTTGGGATGGTGAAAGTCGATGGTGGATGAAACGGCTGCCTTACACTCCAATGTATTTGTCTGGTCTAGTCATAATGAGATAGTTCAATTTTCCTACCCTTTTTTTATATCTTCTTATAAACACTGGAATCAACTTAGTAGGAAAATATTGATTTTATTCAAGAGCCCTAGACCAATTGAGCTCTAATGTGGTAGCTGAATCAGTTTGAAAAGAATTGCTACTCATTCCTCTCTAAGTTTCTATTTAAGGACCATAGCTGACTAATAACTGCCTAACGAGTTGGTTACACATAGCTGCTAGATAGTTGCGACAGGGTCAGAGATTTTGACTCTCTGCCTCTTTTTCCTCTTCTCATTGACCCCCAGTAATAATGGGTCAGTACCTATGATCTTGGTCTGAATATGGCTCCCCCTCATCTAGCATAAGCTTAACATTCAGCCCCATAAGTATCAACCCTGAAAAGTTTGGTTATCATGGTGCATGAGATATCTATTGCTAAACAGGACAACCGGACCAGGGCTTTTTGCAATGTTTGGGGACCACTATATTTCTCCGTTTTACATTTACATTCAGGCTCTGTTATAATAGTAAGTCTGTTGAAATTTTGTTTCTCGTTGTATCTTGCAGGAATGGATCAAGAGTTATTCACATAGACGATATGGTAAAGTCATTCATCAAGTTGAGGCAGCTTGGGAGATTCTTTATCGTACAATTTACAATTGTACTGACGGAATTGCTGTATGTATTTCATGCATTAATTTCTGCTTTACAATTATCTCATAATATCTTTATTGTACCTTCGACTATTTTAAAGTAACTCACATGATATTTTAGAATTGTTCATTATATTTCCTAATATATTTGCTTACTTGATTATGATAAATCTTCTTATTGTGTTACTGGGCTTGTACTAGTTGCAGTGCTTTCTTCTACTTCACCTTGTATTTTAGTGTAAATAAAGCCCTGTATTTTGTATCGCATTATTAAAAACAATATCATTATAATCTTCATATATTGAACACTTTTCTCTCTCTTGTTCTCTACCTCAAGCCTATAATTTCAACATTTAGACATATATTATTTATCAATCTAGTTTATATATTTGCTTTTTTATGAATTACATTTTTCTTTCAATCAATCGTTTTACATATCTTGGCAATGATAATGATAATAAACCCAATAGTCCTTTATTCAAGAACTAATTCAAGATGAAATGGATGAAACAAGTCTTCACTTATTAGGATATTTGGTCAATAAAATCAGAACAGGTTAAAGGTGATATGCTGTGATTATCATAAGACAGATTCTGATTACCATAATTAGACCAAATTTGTTTCTGTAAACAGGACAGATTTGAGTATGGTAGAATTAGCCTATAAATACAGTGTAAGACCCCCTTGTAATGTTATCCATAAGATAAAGGACAATTTAAAAACTCCTTTTTTCTTTCAAGTTGGTATCTGAATTCCAAAATCCTAGCCACCTTATGGTAAACCTCAGGTTGCCTTCGCCAGAACCTTAATGACCTTCTGTGCCTTTATTGCACCTCAGTTTTGTCACCAGCAGCTAGTTGTAACCCTTGCCAGTTGCCACTGCCACTCTCATAGGAAAGGTACTCCATTCAGACCAGTGACACCTCCATCAGAGTCGCTCTATCCAAACTGGCCAAATCCAGAAGTGCCACTGCCAGAAACTTCACCACACGACCTCATGTGCAACATTTCTGCTCTCCATTTCCAGCAAGTGTAATCCAAGCATAACTGTAGCGGCCTCTATTCAAAACACCAATGCCACTAGTCAAGTTGCCAGACCTTACTGGTTCTTTTTTAGGGGTTGATTGACACTAAACCAGGACTGTTTGGCTGTTGTTCACAAATCCTTATTGCTTTCTTTCATCTGAGCGTCAATGGCTGACGAGAAAAACGTCTCTGCTCAAGCATTAGGTCCTAATGACCTTCCTGTTTTACAGGGATCTTATCAACTTGATGGTTGCAATTATCTCCAGTGGTTGCAGCTTGTTCACAGAACCTTGAAGGGAAGAAAGAAGTTGAGCCACATTGAAGGGAAAGCCCCAAAATAGGATGACCAACAGTATGAAGTTTGGGATTCCGAAGACTCTAATTATGACGTGGCTATGGGACTCAATGCTTCTTGAGATTAGCAGGAACTGTATGTTCTTCTCTGCAGCCAAGGATATTTGGTTTCATCTGCAACAAACTTGCTCAAAAAGGAAGGACATCTCAGCCTGTTATGATTTGGAGAATCAAATATACCACACTAAACAAGGGTCCCTGTCTGACTGAATATTACAAAATTCTGACAATGCCATGATCTAACAATGAATTTTGTTGATTGAGTTATATCAATGCCAGGATCTAACAATGAAATGCAATGAAGATACTGCCATTCTGACAAAATTTACCGGAAAAGCAAGAATCTTTAAATTTCTCTTTGGACTGAACCCTGAATTTGATCCTATCTGAGTTCAGATTTTGAACAAGGAGAAACAGCCTTTCCTTTTCAGGTGTTTTATGTTGTTCGTAGAGAACAGAGTCACAGAGCAGTAATGCTAGAAGATAAACTCACTGAAGGATCTACCTTAGTATCTAGAAAAAGAACTTCCTCAAATGGGAAGCTTTCCATGAAGTCTAACTGTGAGGAGTGTTGGTGCACGGTGCAACTATTGTAAGAAGTCCAGCCACACTAAAGATATGTGCTATAAACTTCATGGAAAGGATAAGGTCCTTGCCTGCATTGGAGGGAGACATGCCAATCATGCAATCTCTGACTATGAGATTGCCAATGAAGATCTTCCAATGTCACAAACTGAGAAAGCAATCCCTGCCCTTAGCAAAGCAGAACTGGAATGTCTACGAGCGCTCATGGATATATTTAATAAGCCATCTAGCACTTGTTCTCTAACCATAAATAAGGGTGCTACTCATGAGCTCACCTGTGCAAGTTCTCCACTGTTACCTTCTTGAATTCTACATGGTGTCAGTCCTATCCAACTTATGAACTTCTTCTTTCCTACTATTCCCACTTTGACTTTCAGAGTTTGGATGATGTTTTTATTCATGCTCATCCTCATAGAGGAAAATAAGATCCTCGAGCTGTCAAGCGTATTCTTGTATGTTATGCACCTAGCAAGAAAGGATACAAATGTTACCACCCACAAAGTCGTCATTTTTATATCTAAATGGATGTCATCTTTCATGAAAGTGTCTTTCTACCCTGTTATGAATAGTTAGAATAGACGCATTAGGATTAGAGTTTATTTTAGTATTATAATAATGGGCTTGGCCCAGTAAGATTACATATGTATCGTTATAAATATAAGAATCTATACACATTGTAGAGTATCCAATTCTAGCACACTAATCTGTCTTTCTCTCTATGCTCTTTATCTCTTAATCTCTACATGGTATCAAAAGCCTTCTAGGTTCTCTCTTTGGTCGCCGCCACCACCCCCACCGCCGCCCAAAAAAAAAAAAAAACAGTAGCTTCAGAAAAGGCCAACCATGGCTGCTGTGGGGATGGAAAATTTTTCTGGTGATTTGAGTGCGACGTTACAATGTCTGAATGTGATAGCCAGGATATGTAGGATGCACAACACAAGGGGCTGTTATGGAGTTTGTATCTCTATCCAAACTTA
This sequence comes from Abrus precatorius, assembly GCF_003935025.1. Taxonomy (NCBI): domain Eukaryota; kingdom Viridiplantae; phylum Streptophyta; class Magnoliopsida; order Fabales; family Fabaceae; genus Abrus; species Abrus precatorius. Next base: position 11,792,554 of record NW_020874303.1, read on the forward strand.
ACGATGTTAAGCTGGATGGAGATGGTACGAACTATATGGAGTGGAAGTATTTGGTTGAGATTACCTTGGGTGAAATGGGAAAGGATAATCATTTGACTGAAACAGCACCTGTCAATTCTAAGGATGTTGACATATGGAAAATACGTGATAAAAAGATCCTTGCGTTGCTAGTAAACGTTGTTGATAGGCGAATACAAGCGATTATTACCCATTACAAAACTGTGAAGGAGTTGTGGGATTTTTTGCAATTTATTTTTGGAAAATCTGATAATTTGAATCAGTTATATGCTCTCTTGCAGGAAGTTTATCGACCCAAACAAAAGAAGCGGAAGCTAATCGATTATTTTTTGAAGTTTAAGAAGCATACTGAGGAGATACAATCTCTTTTAGCTTGCAAAACTTTTGACAAAATGATAGTGCAACAAAAGAAACTCATGACTTTAAGTTGGCTCTCCGGACTTGATCCGAAATATGAGGTAGTTCGGTTTCAGATTCTGTCAAGAAAGCAGGTTGATAATATTACCGATGTCTTTTCCAAAGTTATGCAGTCTTCCTTTGAGGAGCTCAAGAGCACTACAGAAAATAAGTCTCCTGACCACTCTGCCCCTTTTGAAATTGTTCATTTTGATCTTTGTGACCCTTGCCTAGTTATTTCTAAATTTGGTTTTAAATATTTTATTACCTTTATGGATGATTATTCTCGTGCAACATGGTTGTTTTTTATGAAATCTAAATCTGAAGTCTTTTCTTTTCTATATTTTGTAATTTCTGTGTTGAAATTAAAACTCAATTTAATACTTGTGTGCACATTCTTAGAAGTGATAATGCTAAAGAATATTTTTCTGCATCTTTCACTAATTTTATGAATAAACATGGCATACTTCAGTCTTCTTGTATTGTTATCCCACAACAAAATGGAGTAGTTGAACGTAAAAATCTTCATCTTATGAAGGTAGCCTGTTCTTTACTATTTGAAATGAAAGTTCCTAAAACTTTTTGGGCTGATGCTGTACTGCTACATATTTAATTAATCGCATGCCATCATGTATGTTACATGATGATATTCCCCACTCTATATTTTTTCCATCACAATCTCTCTTTTTTCTATCTCCTAAAGTTTTTAGCTGCACTTGTTTTGTGTTTGATGTTCGTCCTCAGGTAACTAAACTTGATCCAAAGTTCCTCAAATGTGTGTTTTTGGGTTATTCTCGGTCACAAAAAGGTTACTGTTGTTTTTCTTCTGATCTTGGTCGTTATCTTATTTCCTCTGATGTGTCGTTCTTTGAAGGTCTTCCATTCTTCTTCATCTTTTCAGTCCATGTATGAGGTAGATGAACCCTTCTTGACTTATACTCTTGTCCAATTTACACATCCTATTGCACCTCTGGCTCCTATTGATACAGGTTTCAAGTTCTTTGAGCAAACATACTCTAGCCGGCCAAAACATGAACTGAAAAGATGATGTGCAATAGGATGATGTGCCCCCCTTGGCTAATAATATCAAGATCATATTCAACCTCGACCATTATCTCCTCAATTGTCAATAGATCCTATGTCTGACCTTGACCTTCCTATTGCTATCCGAAAAGGTAAGAGATCTTGCATATATCCTATTTCTTCTTATGTGACGTCTGCTCATTTATCCTCTACATCTAAATCCTTCATAGCTGGTGTAGACTGTCTCTCTATTCCTAAGACCCTTGCAGATGCCCTCAGTCATGATGGTTGGACACATGCTATGGAGGAAGAAATGTTGGCTTTTGAGATGAATGATACTTGAGATTTGGTTCCTCTTCCCGAAGGCAAACAAGCTATTGGTTGTAAGTGAGTTTACACTGTGAAAGTTAATTTGGATGGTTCTGTGGCTCGTTTGAAGGCACGCCTTGTTGCAAAAGGGTATGCCCAAAGTTGACTATAGTGATACGTTCTCTCTAGTTGCTAAACTCTCATCTGTTTGCATCTTCATCTCTCTTGCGACTATGCATCATTGGCCATTATTCCAGCTAGATGTCAAGAATGCATTCTTACATGGAGACTTACAGGAGGTGTACATTGAGCAACCACATGGCTTTGTTGCTCAGGGGGAGTGTGGAAGAGTATGTCGTTTAAAGAAGTCATTATATGGTTTGAAACAATCGCCTAGGGCATGGTTTAGGAGATTCAGTGACGTGATTCTGGAATTTGGATTAGTGAGGAGTAAGAGTAATCATACAGTGTTTTATAAACAGACTAACCACGGTTGTATTTTACTTATTGTTTATGTTGATGATGTTGTTCTTACAGGTAGCGACAAAGAAGAAATCAACAACCTAAGGAAATTTCTTCAAACCAAGTTTCAGACAAAAGACTTAGGGAATTCCGAAATACTTCTTGGGTATTGAAGTCATGTACTCCAAGCAAGGAATCTTCCTTTCACAAAGAAAATATGTCTTAGACTTATTGACTGAGACCGGACTAAAAGGAGCAAAACTATGTAAGACACCTATGGAGTTAAGAGTGAAACTGACAGCAGATGGAGTTCCTTTTGCAGATTCACAAAAATACAGAACAGAAGGCCAGATATTGCTTTTCCAATGAGTGTTGTTAGCCAGTTTATGTCATCTCCAACGAATACTCATTCGGAAGCACTAATCCGCATTGTGAAGTATTTGAAGAAAGCACCAAGAAAAGAAATTGTGTACAAAGATCATGGACATGCATAGATAGAGGCGTTTTTTGATGCTGATTGGGAGGTTATTTAATTTCGTGAAAAAGTAAGAAGCATAACATTGTTTCAAGATCAAGTGCTGAATAAAAAATCAGAGCGATGGTTCAGACTACTTGTGTGTTAATATGGTTGAAACATAGGCTGGAAGAGATAGGATTTGGTAGCACTAAGCCTATGCAACTTTGGTGTGACAACCAAGCAGCGATACACATTACCTCAAATCCAGTTTTTCATGAACAGACGAAACATATTGAGATAAACTATCACTTTATTCGAGAAAAAGTTCAGCAGAAGCTTATAACCATCTCTCATGTTAGGACAGGCGACCAACTAGCAAATGTGTTTACAAAAGCTTTAAATGAGACAGTAGCAATTATATTTGTAACAAGCTGGGCATGATTAATATCTATACTCCAGCTTGAGAGGTAGTGTTATGAATAGTTAGAATAGACATATTAAAATTAGGGTTTATTTTAGTATTATAATAATGGACTTGGCCAGTAGGGTTATACATGTATCCTTATAAATATAAGGGTCTACACATTGTAGAGTATCCAATTCCTGCACATTAATCTGTCTCTCTCTCTATGCTCTTTCTCTCTTAATCTCTACATACCTCAATTCTCAGCTTCACGGGGAGATTAGTTTAGAAGTTGAGTTCTTCAATGAGTCATCTTTTTCTCTCTTATGCAAGACTTGACTAATGAGGAGGACACTACCCTTGACGAAATCAAGAACTTTGAACCAGCAACACAGGAAAATGAAGACAGATTCTTTGGGTATTATTAAGATGTCCCACATAAGTTAGAAAAAGAGTTAGAATATTTCTTATGAGGGCTAGGGTAGTTCTCCTCCTATGAGCTAGTTTTTGAGAGTAAGTTAGGCTCAAGTATTTTAACATGGTATCAAAGCCTATCCAGTTTGAATGTTTGGTTGCCACAGATGTAAAGTCCTATTGTGCTACCTGTGCAGATGTCCAATGCTGCAAATTTCACACACCAAATGTCCAATCCTAGGCGTGAAGGGGTGTGTTAAGGTGTCCACATTGGCTAGGGTAGTCTTCCTCCTATGAGCTACTTTTGGGAGTGAGTTAGGCCCAAGTTTCTTGACAAGTATCAATATCAACGAAGACAAAAAGCCTGACTTGGTCCAAGAGCAACTCCAATTGCCCAAACCAGAGGTTAGTACTCCTATTTCTAATTCTCTACACAAATTCTTAGATAATTATTGAACCTAATCCTAATAACTTGTCAATTGCCTTGAGAAAGAGAAGAGATTGGATTCAAAGCTTTATTTTGTGTCTACTAACACCTCTCTATGCAGCACTAAAGCTTTATTTTGACCATTGTTCTGTTAGAACCCCTTCTTCAATATAAGAAGCTTTAAAGGATGAAAATTGGATTCAAGCCATGAATGAAGAAATGAGCGTATTAGAAAGAAATGAGATGTAGGAGATTGTTGAGCAGCCAAAGGATAAAAAGACTGTATGCTGCAGGTGGTTCTACAATGTGAAATATTGCTCAGATGGTATGTTGGATCGCTATAAAGATAGACTGGTTGCAAAGGGATACACATATACCTATGGGATTGACTATGAAGAAACATTCCCTCTGGTAGCCAAAATAAACACAATAAGGATAATCCTTTCTTTAGCTTTGGATGGGAAATGCATCAACACAATGTCAAAAATGCTTTCTTGCATGGAGAATTATTGTTACAAAAGGAGAACGAGAAACATAGGATGAATTCTTATCTGGACTACACAGCAGAACATATATTTATAATAGGGATCATTCATACTGAATATACAGTTAGAGTTATCATAATTATAAAAATACTAATTTCCCTATTACAGTATTACTATATTTACATAATTTCAACAACTATGATGGACATTCTTGGGCAAGCCAATATTACATCTTTCTTTTTTAAGTGTTTGAACTGCCTCTTTGCATGTGTGTGTGTGTGTGTTTTGGGGGAGGGGGGTATAGCGAGGGAGTAGAGTTCAGTGGTGCAGTATTGCAGTTGCTTTGGATACTGATTGGGATAACTTGTCATTATTTCAGGACCATAATCATGATTTTATTGTAATGTTTCCTGATTGGGACCCGTCAACAAATTTTGAAACTGGTGTATCAAACCACCAGAGGAAAATTTACTCTTTTCCATCTGGATATAGAAGATACTTATTCCAGGAAACAGTGTCTCATATGCCACAGGCTCATTTGTGGTACCCATCTGAAGATGTAATCAAGGCGTTACAGTTGTTCCAAGCTGGTGGGAAGAATCTTGTTGGAAGTCTCACATATCGGTAATCTATTGAATTTACCATGTGCTGAAGTTTATTCTACATTAGTCACTTGTCAGTTAACATGAAGCATATTATCCATGTTAAGTTTTTCTTTGTAATTAATCACTTATATTGGAATATGTAGAAATATCCAAAAATATCTTATCATATCTTAGTATGCCTTTGAGATTATTCTCTAGAAGTAGTTTCCCTATTTCCTTAACCCTTAAAATTAGTTACCATATTTCCTTGTCTTAACCTCATACGTTATCTTATTTAGTTAGAGTTGAAAATATTTTACTGTGCATTATTTCAGTCAAACAGTGCAGTCACTTTTATAGGGAATGGAAAATAACATGACCTAATGGAAGATTACAGCTAAAAGGAAATAGGAAAGATTCCTGTCACAATATCAGCGCAATAAATGCAGATTTCCTAATTTATGGAATATTTACAGCATACTGCAGGATGTACTGGACTGCAGAAGTTTGATGAGGAGCTAATCAACTTATTCTTTCCTGATGAGGTTCTTGTTTACCTTGTGTACTATGGTAGCAGTGCGACCAAACTTAAATCTGGGTTTAGTTCCCATGAAATTGGCTGGTCGACTGTGGAGTTACCAACATGTCTCCCGTGTGTAGTTGCAGGTTCTATCTTCTTTCGCTTCCCCAGCATAATGTTTCTCCCAATTTCTTCTCTTTGTACCCCCAAGAACAAGTCTCCTATGAAAGGTAGGGACCCCTTCCAATGACCTTTGCACAGACCTCATCAAGCTCATCATCCAAACCTGCCAAAAATTTGAAGATTTTACCTTCTTCAATTGCCTGATTATGATATTTGGCATCCTCAAATGATTTCCTTTCATGGCAATTACAAAGTTCTAGGTCTTTCCATATCCTCTTTAGAGTGTTGAAGTACATGGTCATACTCTCTCCTCCTTGCTTGATTCTTTGGTAGGGCCACGGATCCAATCCTAGGCACAAGCAAACCACCTATGCTACAGGTTATTCTAGGAGGCGTAGGAATTAAATAAAATCTGTCATGTGACTGTTATTAGAGTAGGCAATTTTGTATTCTGTTAAATATATTTAATTATAGTAACCAGCCCCCTCTCTCTCCCCTGCTCATCCCCAATATACACCAAATCTTCATTCCCCACTGTTTGGCAATTCTGTTACAACTCCTGCCACTTCATCTTCTCTATCCTTAACCCAGTTTCTCGTAACATACACTCTCCATACCTTTGGTCTTTCCTCACGGTCCAAGCACACATTGTCTACTCCTATCAATTATCAATACAAATATATGCTTTATTGTGTTAGTATTCATCCTGTCTTCTTTGTCTCTTTCTCAACATGGTATCTACAGTCTGACAAGAGGACAATTCCAATCTGTTATTGCCCAGTGGGCCCACTGCTCATTGGCAGATTTTTTAGAAACATTGTTTCTTCCAAGGTTTCTGGTCTTTCCGGTCATCTTCCTCACTTTTCTAGCATGTTTTGTCATTGTTCACAGCCAGATTCACTATTCATCACTAGCCTTCTTTTTTTTTCCTATCACCAACCCCAGGATTAGCACCAGCTCCTCCAGATTGGCCCATCCCTGAAATCTCAGACCCATCAGAGCATGCTTGCATTACACGTGTGCCTTTCATGCTCACTGCATTCTCCCTCCTCGCCAAAACCTCAGCTGCACAAGGTGGTGCTTGAGTCCTCTGTTTCAGCCACCATTTGTGCAAGCACACTCATACTCATCTCCCCATACTCATTCTCAATCTGTCAGTTGAGCGTTTCAGACCTTGTATAACACTGGAGCAGGTCTGTACTGTTTTGACACTGTTCACATCCGTTTCTCTTACTTTTGTGCTGTCCCATGGCCCAGGCAGCCTCACTTACTCCTATTGAGCTTACGGCTTCAGTTGTGTTTTCAACCTCTGCTGCTTCTCACACCTATAGTGACTTCCTTCGATGATAGAAGGAATGTTAGGCTACTAGTTCCACTACCTCTTTTGCGCACACTGGCAGGTCTTTCACAGTATCTCTCACTCTGCCTCTCCTACCCAATGGGTCCTTAATTTTGCGGTTACTAATTACAACACCAGTAACAAGTCTCCTTTCTCTTCTCTTTCTACTTTTGGTTATTTACAATCAGTTATTATAGCCTGATTGATCTCATGCAATCTTAGGGTCTTGGTACTTTTCATCCCCTTCCATTCCTATCCGTTAATATTGTTCCTTATGTCCTTGGGTCTCCCTTTAATTTGTTATCTGTCAGTCCTCTAACTGGTTCTTTAGATTGCACTATATCCTTTACTAAAGACTCTATTTTTTGGCAAGACTGGAGTTGTGTCACAAGGACCTTATCAATGATATCCCTTTGCTCATGTTGGTTTAGTAATGGACTCTCCTCTCCTGGTTCGTGCTCAGCTAGGTCATCCTAGTCTTCAAAAGTTATAGCAAATGATATCAAGTCTCTCCAAACTATCAACTTTGTCTTGTGAGTTATGTTAATTAGGCAAGCATATTCACAATTTCTTTCCTAGTCATATTAACCATTAGGCTTTGTCTCCTTTTAGTTTGGTTCATGTTGATGCTTTTGATCCCAGTCGTATTATGACTACATTAGGATTTAGGTATTTTGTTACTTTGTTGACAATAATTCCAACCTAAGGGGTATGTTGGAAATACGTAATCATAGTAATGTTATAAATAGAAAAGTTAATATCTTTGTAGTTACAGTAATCAGATAACTATATATTTCATTATTCAATTCATATATTAATGATCTCTATTTTAAATAAATGTTCTGCTTTGTAGTTTAGACACATTCATTTTATGTCTCAGTCCTCTTCCTTCTCAAGTCTCAACAGGTAAAATACCAAGATGATGACTTTATGTCTATGATTGAGCCAGCCTAGTCAGCATCAGTGGTCTCAATTGTTTTCTGTTCAGTCTTCTTAAGAAATAGCCCTCTCTACCAAGAGCATTTTTCCAGTATCTAAGAATTGTAGACAACATTGAGGTGTTCTTCACAAGAAGAGTGCACAATTGACTTACCAAACTCACAGCAATGCATGTCAGGACAAGTATGAGATAGATAAATCAGTCTTCCCACTAATTTTGGTACCTAGAAGTGTCCACCAGGACAAGTATTGAACTTGTCGCATATGGCCTTTCCCTTTGCTCTTGACAGAATATGCAATAGAAATAGTATGTGACAAAGTTGTCATGTGACATGTCCCCTTGAGTTAGTAGGTGTTGCTCCTCCTGAAGTTGTTCACCAAGACACGTCTAGAGAAGGGGTTGGAGTCCGTCAATAGAGCAGCATCAAAACATCAGCATGTAGGATAGCTGAATGCTCAACCCACAGAAAAAGAAACCACCCAGAATAATAATCCTAGATAGAAAAATCTCCCTGGCAGTAGGTAGCGATGTCAAGTTCCAACTGAATAGAATGAACATAGTTCTTGTCTCAAGACAAATTTAGTGAATTCCCAGTCTGATCATGACTGGATAAAAGTTGAATTTATCTTTCATTGAAGCTGGGTGTGTGCAAATTCAAAATGAATATGCAAGATAAAAATAGCAAACGAATTGGTTAACTGAGTGATTTAAAAATTCAAAAGCTATTTATCAAAAGCATTATTGTCTTTTTGACAGGTATGACCTGGTTGATTTAACACGACAAGTATTATCAAAATTGGCAAACCAAGAATACATCAAGGCAGTTACTTCCTTTCAGGAGAAAAATATTGAACCTTTGCAATTTCACAGCAATAAGTTCCTGCAACTGATAAAAGATATCGATGTGCTGCTTGCTTCAGACGATAACTTCCTTCTTGGAACTTGGCTTGAGGGTGCTAAGAAACTGGCAGTGAATCCAAGCGAGATAAAGCAGGTAAAGATTGTTTTCCTTACAAGTAATCCTTCAGCATAACACCTTTTTTCTAGAAGCCATTTGGATTTACCGAAATAAGTGATTTAAATTTTATCTAGTTAGCGTGTTCCACTCACTACTTTAAAAATCATCAGTACTTCTGTGAAGTTTCACAAACTATACAAACAAATGTCCTTAATATTTTGCTCTCGTCGCTCACACTATATCTCAATGTCCGAGAACTGCTATTACTCTCTTAGCTTCCATAAATTTAACTTTTAAATATGCATCAAAATGCATTAAAAGTAAATTCTATTAGCTATAATTATGATTATTTCCTGTAAATTTGATTAAATTAATTAAATAATTATTCTATATAGCTCAAGTGTCTATTTTTATTTTCAAAAGAAAGTAAAATTATATCCTAATGCTGGTCATATTGTGAAGGTATCCTTGGGGAAGCTTTCGTATTAACTGTGACAAATTAAGTACCCTAGGTGTTAGCCTAAGGTTTGAACCCGTATAGTATTTACACTCAAACCTGAATAATAATAATAATAAGAAGAAAAAAGAAAATAGGCAATGTACACCTATAAGATACTATGGTCCTTCATTACATAGTGTCACCGTCTTTTCTCTCTTATTAATTGTAAGTTAATCAGGCAATTCTTATCTTGTATATTATCTAGATAACTGTCAAGTAAACAAATGAGGTGGTTTAATGCATTTACCTTTTCTCCCCAGTACGAATGGAATGCTAGGACGCAAGTGACAATGTGGTTTGATACCAATGAAACTGCTCAGAGCAAGCTGCATGATTATGGTAAAATACATTAATTCCTGATATGGCAATTTCATTCTTGTTTTGACGTTTTTCCTGTTTCTGTCTTGTACCTGATCAGCTAACAAGTTTTGGAGTGGGCTTCTGAAAAGCTACTATCTTCCCCGAGCTTTAACCTATTTTAGTCATTTGTCAGAAAGCTTGAGACAAAATGAGAAGTTCAAGTTGATTGAGTGGCGAAAACAATGGATTTCGCAGTCAAACAAATGGCAGGAAGGTAATGAGCTCTATCCAGGGAAGGCCAAAGGAGACGCTTTAGACATCTCTCAAGCTCTGTATGAAAAGTATTGTGCAAAATAAGTTGATAAATCATCAACTGGGAGATTATCAATAATGCAAAAGTAATACCAAGCCCCTTCACATATAGGGTACTGGCTTTTGTGTTCCCGGAATAAATGTACGTTTCAAATGAATTATGTTAATTGTGTGATTCTTCAACGATAAAAAATGAGTTCTCGCAATAGGTTCAGAAAGTTGAAATTTATTAAAAATAAAAGCTCGTTAAATTAGCAGTGGAATCCATACAATTTTCAATAAATTTCAGCTAATAGAATAGAATGAATCGGAAAAGTGTGTTGCGAGAATTCCACAAAAAATAAGTGTTTTCCTTTGCTTCACTTGATATTTCTTTGAGCAATGACATGTTTACATGTTGAATCGCTTCCAACATCTTTTCTTTTTGTCTTTTTTCTTAGTTTGAATCCAATACAAAATATATACTTTTTCTTTGCCAGATAACGTGGGATTACAGTCAACAAAAATCTAATAGTATTTAATATTATTTTCAATACTTTTTATTAATTTTTATATTATTTAAAATTAAATTATACTTTATCCATAGTTATGTTTTCATTACTACATTTCGTACTTGTGTGAGGAACGGGTTTATATAAAAATGTTAATTCTATTATAAAAATAATCTATTGCAAATAGTATATTTTTAATTTAAAGTGTATAAAATATAACCAAAAAAAAAGTCTAAACGATTTAAATTCAAAATACCAAGAAATATATAAAAGATGCAATAAGTGAAAAGTTAAAGAAAACTAAATGAAGTAATATATTTAAAAGATGCAAGAAGAACCATAGCATATATATTATATTTAAGTTTCAATTTACATCTTTATTTACTTAACATAAGGTTAATTTTATACTTACCATATTGGTACTGTTTGTATTAAAAAAAATACTTATTCTTTAATGTTGTCATATTAAATAAAGTGTATTAATACATTCACTTCTAAAAATTTAGTAAGCAATGCTATAAAATTAGTGAAATTTGCTTTTAAAGGGGTAACAAGACTGACTATTTGACCTGTGTTCCAATTATCACCCAAACATATTTATTTGATTAGCTAAAGTTAAAATGTGGTTAATTAATTTTAAGATTTAGTTAATTTTGTGCTTATTATAAATTTAGAAGTATTGTGGCTTTTTTTATTTTGAAAAATCCATTTTAAACATAATTCTATTAAATGAAATGTATTAATAATGTATTACCTTCAAAATTTTGGCATTCATTGCTGCAGAATTAGCGACTTTTAATTTCAAAGATAGTAGTACTAAAATCAATAATTTAGTAATCTACATCTCATTTTATGTCAAAAATATTTTATTATTTTCATGTTAAATAAAATGTATCAATTAATTCGTTTCTCAACGTTGAAACACTTTAGAACTGAATTTTTAGTTTTTTTTTTAAAAAAAGGCACGACTCTTAAACTATATGTTAATCAAATAATATGTATAGGTAAAATGTAGTTTTAGAATGTAGATTATTCAAATATATATATATATATATTATTGTCTATAATTGTTATACGAATATAAAAATTTATTTATTTTTATGTTTTAGATAGGAAAAATAAGAAGATATTTGACATTCGTGAATAAAAATAAAATTTAAAACAATTCACATACATGAGATACTAAATATAATATAGGCACTCCAATAAATATGCTATTTTGGCCAACACTTAGAAAATGTGGCCTATAATGATCAAAGACCACGTTTTTAGTGGAGTGGGCCAAGGTCATAACTTTTGGCCACGCTTTTATTGTCACGCTTGTAAAATGTAGCCATAGATTGAAAAGACCACGCTTCTTAAACTGGCTTATTTAGAGTAAATCAGCTACATTTGAACTATTAATAGACCACGCTTGTATGTTGTGGCTTCTATCTTTCATTTGAGCTATGCTTCAAAATTGTGGACTCTAGATTCCAGTTATAATTTTAATGTTCCCACCAATTACTGAAACTAAATAGGTTCCCAATGTCTCTCGTTTATTGCTTCTCTGAAACAAAATATTACCTAGTTACTTCTCGTCCTCTTGCCTGAAAATCGATCTCCTCTTTCTTGCTTGCAAACCCATAGCCAAAAAAAAAAAAAAAAAAATCGTTGCTGCCTTTTATCTCTTAGATTGCATGTTGCCCCTTTTGTTGAAGCTTGCTCGTTTCTTCCTTTCTCTCTCATAGGACATTTGTTCTTCTTTCTTCCTTTTTGTCATTTGTGTTCCCTTCATCCTCATCTACGTTCATCATTGTCCTTTCTGTTGTGCCACCCTTTTACGTCCTGCACGTTCGTTGCTGTTAATGCATCGCTACTGCTTAGAGTGTTGCTCATATTTCCAACTGGAGAGAAATTAAAGACCAAGTGTCATGGCCTCATTAAAAACCCAACATCTGAACGTGATTCTTGAGGTATTGAGTTGTTGTGGTAATCTGTTCCTACTTTATGATTTTTTATTCTTAACTTGTTATTGTTATTATTGAACCTTCTTTAATAGTTGACCTATTTTTGCTTGCAAAAGCTGTTTGAAAGTAAGGTTTTTTTATTTTATTTTTCTCTTTACAACTTGGTTTGGATATGATTGATTGGTCTGAAAGTAAACTTTTTTTTCTGCTTTGATTGGTAGAAAATAGTTTATATTATGCTTCCATATGAAAAATATGGAATTCTTCTCTTGACAATTTGGTTTCGATATGATTGATTGGTTTGAAAGCAGGCTTTTTTTTTCTTCTTTGATGGTATAAAATAGTTTAGGTAGAGAAACAGTTTTGTTGCACCTATTTTTGGCTCACTAATACATTCGTGCTTGCCCTACCATACTCACCTATTATGTGTATTGACTTTCATTTCCTTTATTTTTTCTTGTACATAGAATGAACAAAGGAGAAACTCATAAGAGAAAAAGAGTATCGACCCTAAGGTAGAAAGAGGAAGACCGAATTCCTAAAATGAAAATGAATAGTAGGTCAAGTGCAGAATTGGTGAAACTATATCAAATAAAGACATAAAAGGGATTAGAAGAAACCAAGAAAAATAGCATGAAAACTCAAGCCCAATAAAGTTAGAAGACAACACCAGAAACTCATAAGGTAATAGAAATTGGGCATAGTAGACTACCAATGAAGAAAAACATAATCCAACCAACTATGGCATCTTCTCAGAGGTAGAAATGAGATATTTGTCTAGGACTAAAAGTACGACACAAGGTGAAATATTTAGTCAAAAGCAAGGGCAGAACATTATTAATAGTGGGAAGGACCAACCCAAAACATGCATTCAAGAGGAGCACAATCAAAAGAGGCTCACGAGAAAACCAATTTGCCCAACAATGAGTCTGGACCACTTTTTTCAAAAAGGAAGGAATACATTTCAAAGAAGATGAACAAGATAAGCATATACAATCACTTATTCATATAAGAGATGAGCTTAATGGTATTGATCATGGAGATGGTGATGATGGTACTTTCTTTTAACTTTCTAATAACTTGTAGCTTTTACTTATATTAAAATATTGAATGTTTGATCACTTTGTAATTTCTCTAACTTTTGTAATTTTAAATAGTTGGGCTCTTATATGGAATTAGGTATAATAAAGAAAAAAACTTGTGGAAAAACTAGGTTCATAAAAATTCATGCTAGAGATGTAGAGGAGCGAGTAGAGGTAACCTTTATAAAGGACAAGTTGTTGGTCCAACAAGAGAAATAGTGTCTAACTTTAGTAACTTCTTGGGCACAATTGCTAGGAATAGTAGCTTCGTTACTTTGTTGTATACTAATTGGCAAGGTGTTCCTAACTGCAATAACAAAAAAACATGTTAGATTATGTTAATGTAAGTCAAAGATTCCTTTTTTTAAGATTATACATTTTTATTCAATTAATTGTGGTAAATGATAACAATTTATATGCTTTTGGCTGCATAGTCCAAGTTCATCATTCCAGAAGATGCAAAGACTTGGGTAATGGCTAGCATTTGTGATGCTTGGAAGTGATACAAAAGACATATCAAAAAGAACCATTTTGATAAGTATGATTTCATGGAAGATATGTTGCAGAATCATCCTATGGACATACTTGAAGTTCTGTTTCGTAAATTGATTCAGTATTGGAGTCTTCCTATTGTCCAAGATGGAACAATTTGTGTATGTTCAATGTTATAATCTTTTCAATATACTTATGTTCTTAAAATCGAGTTATTGATATATCTTCTCTTGTGTGGGAACTTAGGCTATGTGTTGCAAGAATTTTGAAAATAGAAAGAAACAAAAATAGAGGCATCGAATAGGACTCGTAAATTTTAGAATAGTGTGCATGGAATTGGTGTTATCCTTCTACTTTGTTAATACTATCTTAGGATCTTTTGGCAAACAAGTTGATAATTAGATATTTTGGCTTTCATAATGGAAGGTTTGTGTTATTGGTGTGCTTATGCTTAGACTTGATACTTCTTTTTCTTTATGGATTTTTTTTTTCTGGTTTTAGTCTTTTGAAATTTTATTCTGTTTGTTGTTATTGTCAAATTTGTTCCACTTTTTTGTTAATTTGGCTATTCAATTGGTGGTTTTTATATAATTAGTTTTAACTAAAGTTCAATTGGAGTTTTGCCACACTTTTTGATGTAAAATTTTCTTTTCATATTGTAGCGTGCAACAAAGAGAATAATGAAGAACTAACGCAATTTGAACTGTTCATTGCAACTTGCACAAGCAAGAAAGGAAAGGAACTTGATTTTGAAACACAGGCTATGATTGTGAGTTGCTAAACATAGCAAATGGAATAGAACAAAATAAAGTTTCAAAAACAAAATCTTCAAGAAATTATGAGTACCTTTCTTTTCACCCCTGTTCTAGCAATAGGATTTAGCTATGAGTACCTTTCTTCCAGCAATAGGTTCAGCTTGTCTTCTTAATATTTGTACCATATAAAGTTCATTCCATCAAATTCATATCATTTTGCATGCAATGATCGAACTCCTTTAAAGTCTGCCAAAGGCATCTAAACACCTATATCCTTTGCAATTTAGATTGTTTGTGACTTTGGTGATTTTAACATACAATTATATATGTTGGTAGCATTGAGCACTTAGGAACACAATAAGCACTTTGAAACCTGATTGCTTGACAATTTATGATATTGTTTGACAATTAAAATGTAGTAAAATTGATTGAGTGGACTAAAATTGATGGTTTCTTTTAACAACCAGAACATCGAAATTGCCAAGATGCAAGAGAAAATGATAAGAATGCATTTGAGTCTATTTTTGGAAAAGAGCAACCTAGTCGAGTTCGTTGTTATTGGAGATCATTCACAAGAAGTTATCTAAAAAAGGATGAAGAAATCCTCCAAATTTCACAACATAACCAAAAAGTTGCACCTTTACAAAATGGCCTTGACCACATGTAGCAGAGGATGGATGGATTATGTAATTTGATGAGAATAATGTTGCAGCAAAACAACCTTGGAATGAGTGCAAAGGCTATCAAAGCTTTACTACAATCTGCCCAGATTTCTCCACCTGATGCAAACAGCGCACCAAATATTGTAGGACGAAATGTTCCTAACTCCTCTAGATCAAGTCATATTCCAATTAGTGAAAATGTAAGTCTTCTAATTTGATGATTATATACACTATCTAACTGTTCTTGATTGTGTAGAAATAGGACAGTTAAAATCTTGTTGACTAATTGTTGATTGTTCCTAGCCTTTACTTTCTATTAGTTTTTGTGATTACTATGCATTTTGCATGCAAATTCTATTAGTTTTTGTGATTTCTTTTGCTTTTAATTATTGCACCATTGACCCTATACCACACAAATATACTAATATTGTTTTTAATTTATATTTTAATTTTTGTAGGATAATATTGATGGTGGATTAGATGGCAATGGAGCATCCTAATCTTTGGTATTGTGAGCAAATGATTATGGAGATCATAATGTTTCATAGATTTTGTGACTTATATGTCTCTTTTTATCTTGTTTAATTGCTAGACATATATGTTAAACTAATTAATTTCTAGTACTTGTGTAGACTACAGAATTTGTCAATGTATTATTTCAGACAATGTTAATGAATTATAGATGTGTTTTTTTGTTTAATGATTAATCTTTGAACAATTTATTTTGAGAAACATCTTTGAAGTTTATGAATATGTATATAATTGAAAATCATTTTGGCTTAGTTTAGAATTATTTATGTATTAAAATTAAAAGTAATAAATTATTATTAAATAATTAATTTTTCAAATAATTTTTGCTGAATAAAAAATTTAAATCATTTCAAAATTGTAGTTAGGGTACAAAATAAACTATAGTCAAAAGTGTAGCTTAAAGTGAACAAAGCAAAGGCCATGGTTGAAAAGCATGGCAATAAGTTCAAAGTGAAGGCCACGATTCAAGAATGTGACATTTAATTTATATAAAAGGGCACGCTTTAAACTATGATCTTAGGTTGAAATCATAGACAACATTACTAAATATGGCCTTAGCACTGATAAAAGTGTGGCCATTAATTCGACCATATATCATGTTTTTAACTTCAATAGCCACGTTTTCTTGGATAACATGGCCTTTGTTGAGGACAAGCGTGGCCATAGAGAATAAGATATGGCTTTATAGGCCATGATAGGAGAAGCGTGGCCTTAGGTTTAAAAGTGTAGCCATTGATCAAAGGCCACACTTTTTGTAACTAATGGCCACACTTTTTAACCGTGGCCTAAGGATTTATTTGTTGTAGTGAGTTAAATTAGTATCTATATAAAAATTTTCAAATAGAAGAGCATGTTGAGTGATTATTATTAGCATTATATTTTCATTTGAAAACTAATAATTAGTTAAGTTCCTTACTTTTTTGCTCTACATTAAACTTTAACTCACAAATGTGAGTTTTGAGTCTTAAAGAGAATTTTTATCCTAATTTAATTAATTGTATCCCTTTCCTCATTATTTTGCGTGCTTATCTCCTTAAGATTTGTGCTCTAGACCTTAACTTGTAATTGATTTGAGACTACTATTTTTTATTGCATGTTTTAATGTGATTGAGGCATAATAGAATTTTTATTCTTGGCCTTCAGCATGTTTGAGATAGAGATACAACTAGTTGCCCACTTTGAGCTTTATTAATTTTCTTAGTCCCTTGCATTAAATGTATAAAATATTTTGATGACCTTGAGTTTATGAATGAAGCAATTGAGTTGTTGAATTATTTGATAAATTCTCCTTCATATCTCTCATGTGCAAAAAGAAAGAAAGTATGAAAAAAAAAATGAAAAATAGCAAAAAGAAAAGAAAAAGAGTTATATATGAATGAAAGGAGAGAGGAGTAAAAATATTGATTGTATATAAAAATTACTCCAAGAGCTTCATTTGTAATTTTAGGAAATGTTTCTAATTTTTTATAATTTATCATCTTTTTGTATATCCCTTCTTTTTATTTATCTCACATTAGTTATTATAACTCTTTGGCCACATTACAACTTGAAAAAGACCTCATGATTTTTACTTGCATTTAATTTATTTAATGGAGAGTCGGTTTATGGTCAAGCCTATGGTAGTACACTTTTCTTTGGAGGAGTTGAGTGATATTTCATTTTGTCCCTAGACACTTAGTGAGAGAGGAAAGTAAAGTACCTTAATTTGATATTTGAGTGAAAAGTTAGGGAATATAAGATTGTAATTGGAAAACCTTTTGATTGCTTATGCTCAGTGATATTTATCTCTTTGCTCTTTTTATCTCATTTATCTCGGGTTCCTTGTTGTGGTAATATGTTTTAAGTTATTTTATTATTCTCTTAGTTAGAACTTTCCTTAAGGACAAGGAAAAAGATAAGTATGGGGGAGTTGATAAGTTTGTATTTAGGCCCTCTTTTACAGGCCATATATTTATGTTTGGCCTTTATTTTATTTGAATTTTATATTAATTTACATGTTAATTGTGCAGTTTAGTATAAAGAGGCTACAAGTATATTTTAGGTGTGTTTTGGACTCAAATTGATGGAAGATCAGAGCTTTACAGCAGTCAGCACACCCAGACCATTTCACCAAGCACGGGAATGATTCGAGCCCATGCACAGTCATGCCTATGGCCTTACATAGCCGTGCTCATCTGCGGTAAGCTTAATTAATTAATATAAAGCTTTTAAGGTTTTCAAGCCCTATTAAAAAAGATAGACCTTAGGCACCCAATGAGACATCGAGGTTTACATCTTGTCTTTTACTCTTTAATACACCTTTCATCTTGTCTCTCTTGCATAGGATCCTTGGCATACTCTTGACGGGACTTGGAGCTTAGAAAGATTGTACTTGAAGATTAAGAACTCATCTCATTCTAGTTTACTTTTTTCTATGGCTTTATTTATGATTGTTTTTGTTTTTTCCTTTAGCATTAGTAAGTCCACAGGATAGTGTTTATCATACACCCAATGGAACTATTGTTCATGAATTTATGGGATTTTGAAGATTGAATCTATGTTTGATTTTCGTATGTGATTAGTGTTTATCCTATTGCACATAATTGTATAATCCTAATTAATTATATCGTCAGACGACCATACCTCGATTAGTTAATGGATCTATAGGATAAAACGAGACAAAGAATTAAGTGGACTAAACCAATCTTTCTTGTCCATTTGTTATTAAATTAACAAAGTTCACACGTGCTTTATGCTTTTTTTAATTTAGGTCTTACATAACCATTGGAGATGTTAATTTAGAGAAAAAGTAATTGTATGAATGATTGGTAATCACAAGGAAATTGAACTTATAATTAAACGAAAATATAACATAAAAGATTGAATGAGAGCACTCACATGCCCTATGTTCCTCTTCAATAAGTTTAACCAAGATGTGCATTGTATTCCTTGTTCTTAGTTTTATAATTGGTTTTATAAATTCTTGTTTTAATTAATCTCATATGTTTGAAGCTCAAACAATCAAAGTAGGAAATTCTTAGTAATTAGAAAACAATTCTCGTGGGACAATAGTTTAAAAACTTAATTTAAGAACCCTTTATTACTTCTCGACAAGTACATTTTCCCCCGAACACTCCTCCAGCTGCTGCATCAACTGTAGCCCTATTAGAGACTTATAGGTCATTGTAAAATATTTATATTTGTCTATACATAGGAAAATTATGGTGAGGACACTTCCTTGGATGTCCTCCAAATTTTTTCCATGCTTTAAATAGGGATTCTGACTTATACTACTAAAAACTAAAAATTTCTGTCATAAGCTTAGTAGATTTGGATAGGGGAAATATTTTTCCAGAAATAACTGAATCAAATCTTTCCATGTTGTGATAGACCTTTTGGTAGCATGTCAAACCATGCATTCACCTTTTTCGTGACAAAGAATGAGAAAAGGCGAAGCCTAATAACATCAGTAGTGACCTTGTTGTACTTTATAGTGCTTGTGAGCCAGTTAAATATTGTCAGATGGAGGTTGGGTTGTGGTCTTCGTTAGGCATTTCTCTAAATTGTGTAGTATTTTGTACCATAGTAATTAATGCCAACTTCAACTCAAAATTGTTGGCCTCCATATTAGGGGTCATGATGCTTCCAAAAGCACCTTTAGTAGCGGGTGTGATGTAATCTTGAATTGATCTCCTTCCCTTAGCCATATTTTTCTTTCTTAACTCTTTTCTTTGTCTTCACATAGTTCTTTCAAGTTTTAGATCAAATGAGTGGGTAGTAAAAGACTTAGAACAAGTGAGCATACACTAAAGAAAATTTATAAAATAAAAAATAAAATAGAATAAATAAAATAGACAATAATGAAAATAAACAAAACAAAATTAAATTAAAAATGAGATTTTTTTAATATTGGAAAAATAATCCCTGGCAATGAAACCTGACGATATCCTCCATCGAGAACATCATACTCCTCCCTTAAATCTCTAGGAAAGCTCGGTTTAAGAAACTCATTTCCAGGTAAGGGGAGCTGATCCTAATGTGTAATTTAACTTAAAAAACTTAAGTACTTGATTCTAAATAACAAAACTATAAGGTATTTCCTTAAAATCATGATGTATAAAACATATTTTTGGGGTAGAAAACCCCATTTTGAACCCAGCCTCCAATATTCTCATTTTGGGTAATAGACCCTAATGATTTTTAAGATTTTAGCATTAAAAATGGAATTCTGAGTATAAGAAACCGATAATTTATTTTAGATATTATTTTGACAAAATTATATGTTAAAAACTATTAGTAATTAAGTTTTTGAGGAATTTTTAAGATTTTACTATTATTTAGGTATGTACAAGTAATATTGAATTATTATTTTATATGATACATGTATTAGAAGATACTGAACTTTAGGATAGGCAACTTAATTAATACCGAGAAAGTGTGTATATTGAATTGTATGATTGGTCTGAGTCTGGAAGTGTCTGACCTTTAGCATATTGTATTGATCTATGTGGTGGGAAATTGATTGATGATCTTTCTATATTAGATAATATACTAAATATGGATGTTGTATGATAGCTGAGGTATGTTGAAATTGGTAGATTTATATTATTGATGAAAAATGTTTGACTGTTCTTGAATGAAGAAAGAGTATTATATATAAAAGTGAATAATGTAACATGATCGTGGAATTAAGAGATTTGTGATTATAATACATGAGTCATAACCAATTGATAGGTGTAATTATGATATAGGTCAATCAATACATTGAAAGGTGTACTTATGATACATGTATTATAATATATTGATTTACATAATCATAACTCATGTATTATGACATGCTAATCTATGAAAAGGATGTGAAAATGAAATAAGAAATGTTGCGAAAGAGAATGATATGAGAAATGCTGAGAATAACTATAAATAGTCACAGAGATACACTGAGAGTGTGGAAGATGAGAGCGCGTTTGAAAATTTGAGATAAATGAGGGTGGTGGATGTTTTTCTTTAAATGCTCATAATTGATGAAAATAGAGGGAAAAGACACCACAAACGTCACACTCATTTCCTGACCTAAACCTCTAACCACACATTTCCTAAAAGAGGTCAAGTTGGCACAAGTTAGCACACGTTGTATCCATGTACAGCAGCTAACCAGCAACTATCTATACTATGAAGATCTTAAGAGATCTCAAGAGCAATGATTATAGAAGTGTGACGAATGTGAAGTAGTATAGAAATTGTGTGATTATAATATATGCATTGTAACATATTGATTGGTATTGTTATGATATATGTGTTGTAATACATCAACGGGTGTGATTAAGACATATGTATTGTGACATATTGATATAATATATGTACTATGACATAAAATCAGTGTAGAAATATGATTGACTTAATATATGTGCTCTGCTATGATAATTGTTGATATAATATGTGTGTTATTTATAATTAGTATATATTAAAATGTGTTAGATAATACTTTCAGTTTCATTTAAATTATTATATCAAATAAAAGATTTAGTGGGGCAGAGAATACTAACTCTTACTAATTATTTTTGGGAGATGAAATTGAAGAGAATAAAAGGAAGATTAGTTCGCTCTAGGATCATAGCCCAGTGACATTGAGAGAAAAGGATGCTCTGTAGAATTGAAATTATTTGAAATTGTAATATTTTAATAAGCTTCTAGTTTAATTTGACAAAGTTATGTAATCGTTCTAGGATCATAGTCCAGTGACATTGAGAGGAAAGACTGCTCTGTAAAATTTAAATTATTTGAAATTTTAATATTTTAATAAGCTTCTAGTTTAAGTTAATAAAGTTATGAATCATTCTATGATCATAGCCCAGTGACATTGAGTGGAAAGACTGCTCTGTAAAATTTAAATTATTTGAAATTATAATATTTTAATAACCTTCTAGTTTAAGTTGACAAAGTTATGTAATCGTTCTAAATATCAACTTTTGAATTTATAGTAATTTGATAAGTTTAGTTGTTAAAATTAATTTGAAGTATATTTGTAATATTTGTTACTTTCCAGAATGCAACTCAAAAAAAGTCAACTAGCAAGTATACTAGTGAGGTTGTAGCAAGTTATAAAATATAGATTCATTTTTGAGTCCCAAATATGTCCTAAAGAATTGGTTTTTTCAAGTATCAATTCATAAATTAACATTTAATTGAGTCATACGAATGTTGAAAGGATTTGCATTATCTGAAAATTAGGAATAACAAGTGCAAAAAAGTATGAACTTGCAATATGACAAAGCTACAAATTTTGTATTGGAATGAAATCAATAGAGTGTAGTTAGGGAATTACTTCACCAAATTCTCAATGACAATTTAATCAAGTTCTAAACTCTTAAGTGTTCTGGTCAGTTGATAATCAATTTCACTTAGTTTTAACCGAAGGTCAATCCATTGACAATGATTTTAATGTTCAACTTAATCACCCTAATTCCTTAGGTGTAATTCAATTAAGTATTGCATTAAGAGTTAGAAATCATAGGATTACAAGATTATCAGCACTTATCCCTAAGATACCATTAATCTTGGCAATTAACTCAAATATGAGAAATTAATTCAATTTCCATTGATAAAAGTTATCTAAGTTCAATTAATTGAATGGTTCATCCAATAAATGCATTAACACCAAAATTAATTGCTCAATTCAACCAGAAACTCAAGGTTCAGATCCAAATCAAATCAACATCTCAAATTCAGATCTATAGATCCCTAACAAAAGAGTTTAGAATAACATCACAAGTGGAGAAAAGAAAGAAAGGGAAAAAAGATGAACAACATAAATTCATCTTCAAATCCAATCCCCAATCTGACTCCTCAGAAATTTAAGCTTGTAAGTTGCCCCTGATCTTTCTCCCTAACTCTCCTAAGAAGTAAAAATAAAATGAAAATAAAAAAATGACCAAAAGATCCCAAATCTTTGAGCTTAATTCATATTTATAGTTTTCCCACCTTTTTAGCATGGTTACTGTATATGGATAAAGTAACCACGCAGAATGCTTCATGTGAGTTTTCAAGGCTAGAGTAGTCATTATTATTGAAGAAAGTAGTCACGTAGAGGTGTTTTTCCAAAGTTGGCTTGCACGTGTTCACTATATATGCATAAAAGTGTAACATGCAAGCTCTATCCCTATTACTCTTCTCTATAGTGTTCACTATTTTCAACAATAGTGATAATGCCAGGTATGTTTGGATCCGCGTGTTTACTCTTGGCGCAGATAGGAGTCACGTGCAGCTTCAGTCCTTCAATCAGGCTTGCGCATAGTTACTCTACGTGTAGAAAGCATTTACACGCAAACTTGTTCCTAGATAAAGGCTCTGTAGTGTTCACTTTATACAAAAATATTGAACACTTTTATTCTTGCTTCTAGACAAAGGCTCTGTAGTGTTCACTTTATATGAAAATAATGAACACGCCCATCATTCTCTTGCTAGATTAACCTCAAAGTAGTCACTTTATGCACCAATAGTGATTACACCCAACATTCAACTTTGGATTCTTCATTCTTTATGTCCAGATTTCCCACTTTTTTCTATTTTCTCTTCTTGAATCCTTAGCTTCATGACTCTCAGCTCAGAATTTCCTACAAAATTTTATTCTAATGAGCAATTTATACCAGAAATGCATAAAATCTAAAATAACTGGACTATTTAAAATAATTGAATATTTTAACATTTTTATGAGATTTTAAGTTTTCTCATTCAACTTTTCTATAAAAAACTGCTAGAACTAAAATATTAGTAAAATATAGATTTATCAAATAGAAAAATTTAGTATTTTTCAAACCAAAATACCAAAAGGAGTTAGGGTTTGTGATCAACTCTCCTTACTTGGAAATGAGTTTCTTGAATTGAGTTTTTCTAAAGATCAAAGGGAGAGGTACAACGGTCCCTAAATATTTCAAAGTAGACTTCCTTTGAGAAAGAGAAAATCGAAGAAAAGGAATGAAACTAGAGATCTGAGCTCTGAGCAACTTACTTGAGTACAAATTGAATAGATGTTCGAGCTCGGATTTGGAAGAGGTTCAGGATTCGGGAGAGTTTTCTCTAAGAAGAGAATGTGAGAGAAGAAAGAGAAACGAGGAAGGAAAGTTATTTGATGAGAAAAATAAAAATTTCAACATTGAGGTCCGTTAAATACCCCTCTAAATCCGCGTGTTCTTGCTTGAGCAAACCCTACTCTCGCTTAGGCGAGACCTACCTCGCTTGGGTGAGAAAACCATATAGCAGAGCTACTTAATTTTTTGCTATTCTTGCTTGAGCGAGAGACATTCTTACTTAAGCGAGCAGCATCTAGCCTGGGTGAAAGGCATTATCACTTGAGCTAGAATGGGTCCAGAGAGCTCCTGTTTTTCCTACGACTCCTTGTCTGGACAAGTTCCGTCTCGCCTAGGCGATAGGACAGTTGGGCAATCTTATCCTTTTTCACTAAAGTGAGATTCATCTTGTTTGATCGAGAAAGCTCCAAAACACTTTCTTTTAAAAAATACTATCTCGCTTGAGCGAGAAACCCTACACCAAAATTCTCATTTTTCCCATTTAAAGACAACAAAATTGAGGGTGTTACAAATGGTGTGTGTGTGTGAATATATATATATATTGTTCTTCATTAAAAATAATGATGTCGTATTATCTATGTAAGTAATCTCACCTAATAAGATAAGACTTATTTATTTTTATATTTTGTTACTAGTTATTTTTATTAAAAGTTGGGAATAAGTAAAAAAAGTATATCATTGGTGATTAATGAATATAAGTTAGTTAAGTTGAATAATTTTATTTTTTAGTGATGTTTTGATATATTACTATTTGTATTTAAAAATAGTATTGATTGCAAGATGTTGGCTTTGAAGAGAATGTTTAACATTTTTGTTATCCTATTTGATTTAGTTAAGCTTTAAATTATATTTTTTTTTATTTTTACAATTATTTTATTCAAATTTTTTATTAATATTTTGTAGATTTTTTTATATATATAGTATTTGAAAGTAATATATATCAAAATATAATTTTTTTAAAAAAATATAAAAATGATTTAAAAATTGTCAATAGCACATGTACCGATATTCAAAGATGAAACATAAATAATTATAAAGTTTCAAAAATCCTTAATGAGAATTTTTAAAAAAATATCAATAATAATTTTTAATTTTTTTTCAAATTTTTAAATTTGTCTAAAATACTATATTTTGATTTTTTTTCATATAAAAAAAGTCATCATCTATCGCATTTTTTTTATTTATTTTTATAACTTTATTCCTAACCCTTTTGCTCACTGCCCACAACTATCAAAATTTTTGCAAAAAAATTATTAAAAAAAAAATACTACCCAAATAGACTCAAACACTATAGCAATAATTTGACCACACAGAATTCGGTTGTTAGGAATCGAATTTTGATTTGACTTTTTTTTTATATTTTGTTTTATGTTTTTATATAATAAAATAAATTATATTATTTAAATTATATTTATATTTTTTTAAAATAAATATTTATAATATGTTATTCTAATAAATATTTATAAATATTTTGTTATTTATATATAATAAAATAAATTTTATTATTTGAATTATGTTTATATTTTTTATTATTTGAAAATGAATAAAAATAATAATATTAGTAATTTTAAATGTTTATTAAAATTTATTTTACATATTTAAGATAATAAATAATATTTTTATTTTTCTTATTATATTATTTAATATAATTTTGATTTTTTTAAAATATTAATATTATATTCTAAAATTATATTTTTGGTTATTTAATATTATATTTTTTAAAAATAAAAATTACAATAATAATTTATTTAATTTTAAATTTGTATAAAATAAAAATTATAATAATAATTTATGTAATTTTATATATTTATAAAATAAATAAAAGTATTAAATAATAACCAATTTATTTATTTATTTTGAGATATTCATTAAAATTTATACATAATTATTTATTTAAAAAATATGTTATTAATATTAATAAACATAATTAAATAATATTATGTAGATATATTATATATATATATATATAATTATATATTTAATATAAATTACAAATACTAAAAATCTAAAAGTTGTAATGACATTTATAAAATTAAAAATGACATTAAGAAAATTTTAAAATAATAATAACAACATAAATCAATGGTGGGAATTAGAAGCTCGAGCGATGTTTGGACATGTCTTCTTGCTGTGATCAAGAGTGTGACAATAAGAATAATTTTTTACTCGACTTTGTTGTTCTTTAATGTCCATCTTTGTTTTTATCCTACTGGACTTGAGTCGACCTTTGAAGTTCTTTTCAATTCTAAATTTGGACACAAAGTTGGGTCATGTAAATTGGTCAATAGTCTTCGTGTCTGAGTTCTCCAAACTGACCTTCGTATACCTTAGAAACTTGTTGTAAGGTATACACAGGAGATTTGTAGATGCCAAAGTTGTGGTGTGTGTGTGTAAGCATGAAACAAGTACATGCGAGCATGAGATGTGAACTTTTTGGAACTTGTCATAATCACACCATATTTCATCTAACCGTACTGTAAATCTTCTTACGGGTCAAATTCTATCAAATGTTGCGTTTCTTCGACTAAAAATCCAGTGCTTGTTCTGTCAAAGGTAATCACTCAATGAGTGTTCGCTTTTGCCTGTGCAATTTGAATTACTTTAGTTGCAACCTCCAAGTACATATATCTAGCATTAATCATTGTATCTATTTCCCTGCCTCTGTCAATGAAGAACTTATTGCAACGGATGTATGTTGCAATGACCATGGAGCAAATTAGTAGGTTTCTGGTTTTCTTCAAGACCAAATTGATTAACTCTGCTAGGTTTGTTTTCATGTGTCCCCAGCGTCGTCTGTTGTCCCATGCTAGTGTCCATTTTTTCCTTGGGATGTTGTCCAATCATTGTGCAGTTTCAGGATTATTATCTTTTACTATGTTGTAATAGTAAAAGAATCTCAGTTCAGTCATTCCATATGCTGAAAACAAGATTACAAATTAAATTAATATAATTACTTAAGCAATTGTATAAAATATTAATGATAATATAAAGTACGTAAAAAATTAAAATTACCCATATTGACGACATCTTTCTTCAGTGCAGCATTTTTGAATTGTCGCATGAAGTTTTGTGCAAGTGTCTAATGCAATAGACATGGATATAATTGTTTTATGTCCAACTACTTCCATTTTTGGAGTATGCACTTCTTATGGCCTCGTGACGATTTGAAATGAAGCACAACTCCTCTTGCGGGGTTACGTACCTCCTTAAGTTTTTCAAAAAAAAGAATCATGAATCGCTAGTTTCACCTTCAACCACAACAAAGGCAATGAGAATTATGTTGTTGCGATTGTCTTGCGCAACTGCCACTAATAAAGTCCCTTTGTATTTGCCATACAAAAATGCTCCATCCACTTGAACAATTGGTTTGCATAAGGCAAAATCATCAATGCATGGCTTAAAGGTCCAAAACAACCTCTTGAAGAACACATTCCCCTCGTCAAATAAGCCACCCTTGTATGCCAGTTATGTACTCAATTTTCAGATGAAGCTAGGAACATATAGTTGCATTGCAAACAACTGTCTAAATAACTTATGGTATGACCCCTACCAATTTCTGAAGATATTTTCAATGGCATGTTGTTTCTCCAACCATCCCTTTCTATAGCTGATTGTGTAACCCATTGTGGACTTTATGTGGGCTAAGATGGTTGCGATGGGTGTGGATGAATCAGTCTCAATAATTTCACGAATGGTTTGAGAAATCATTCGTGATCCCAACTTGTTATAATCTTGTGAAATGAGTGGAAAAACACGTGTGGCACCCTTCAAGCTTCATTATTTTCTAGTGTTGCTCTTTGGTGCGCAATATAGTGCGACATATCCAGGCACAATCGTTGTGAATGCACTCCACGACAAGCCTAGTTGTGCTTGATATCTTCACCTTGTAAGTGCAATGATTGACAATGTGAAATCTATTTATGACGTCTTGCACTTGTTCTTTTGTTAGGAAGCGTTGGCCAACAAATAGTGTTTCAGGCGGATACACCACCATTTCACGATCAAGGACATGGCCAAACTCAAAGTCATGTTCTTGTATTTGACTGGGAAAGTCTAGAAAATGTGGAGGTGAGTTGTATAATGGTAATGATTGTGATGGTGAAATATTTGGAAGTGAGAATGAGTCTTCTTTATTATCTTGCTGTTGAGATAGGATTTCATCTTCGTCCTCGCTAAAACGATCAAATACTTCGACTGGAAGACCCACAACAACATGTTCTTCAATGGCAGGTTTCTTCAAGAGGTTGAGAGAGTAGGGTTTGCTCAAATGGTTAGGAGGGTATTTCATTGAGGTCCATGAATGGACCAGTTAAAAGTTATGTGTAGGACTGAAGGTCAGAATTCATATCATATGTTGGAAAAGATGGATTTATAGTTTCATAAGTTTGGTATGGTGAAGGTGAAGGTAAACATTGTGGTGGCTGGGTTACTTTTGTAGCAAATGTAACATATAACTCTATACCTGATTGAAGTTAATTTGAATCGTGGACGACGTCTTCATCATCGTTCAATTCAACACATGTGTAGTTGCTAACTCCCTGGCCAAGTCTAATTGGGCAGCAAAAATGTATGGTTGTCACCCTTTCATTTTCGTCTTAGTTGAGTTTTGTGTGGATGACTTTCTTGAGCCTTTGTAGAGTCACTCCTCTCTTTAGATGTACCAATTTGGCTAATGATGAGGTGAACGTGACTCCTTCATTCGGACATTAGTTAATGGCACCATTAGAGTGACCAATGACATAGATTAAAGACATTTTTAGGTTAAAGAAAATGAATAATGCACAAGTTTAGAAGGAGAAGGTTCACAAGAACAAGGAACAAGCTTAGAAGGTTGAATGAAGAAAATGAACATGAATATGACTATTTATAATAGTAACATTGGATTCTCAGTCATTCAATGTTTCTCTTCTCATTCAAGTCATCCCATATACTTCCAAACAAAGATGCCTTTTGACATTCACGTAAACCAAGAGACAGTGACTTCTTAGTCATGCCTAGCATTGGATTCTCTTCTCATTCAAGTCATCCCATATACTTCCAAACAAAGATGCCTTTTGACATTCACGTAAACCAAGAGACAGTGACTTCTTAGTCATGCCTAGCATTGGATTCTCTTCTCATTCAAGTCATCTCATATACTTCCAAACAAGCTTTCTCTCCTCCCAAACAAAGATGCTTTCTGACATTCACGTAGACCAAGAGATAGTGACTTCTCAAGATTCCAAAGTTACTCTCTCGTACCAAAGTTTATCTATAAATATGTTCATCCAATGCCACATGTTTTTATTCAAATTTGCATCCATCTTTATTCTTTGTTTCTCTCTGTCTTTGCTCTCATTACTAAAAATATTGTTCTGGAAGCAAAACAAACACAGGTCCGCTTTCATTGGAAGAACAATTGTTCTGGAAGCAAAACAAACACAGGTCCGCTTTCATTGGAAGAACAGTAAGTTTTACACATTACTAATATTAACTGAATATGTAAATTAATATTTTACATATAATATTACTAATTTATTAATAACTGCAGGTAACTGAAAATATGATTTTATCTTTCTGTCATTCAATGTCAGAACCCAGTCCTCTAATTGTTTCTATACTTGAACATCTTAATTTTGCTGAGGTAGCAAAACTAAGGCATCTTAAGGTGGATCACACATTGATAACAGCTTTGGTCAAGAGGTGGAGACCTGAAACTCACACATTCCATTTTCCAACAGGGCAGTGCACCATAACCCTGGAGGATGTTGTACTTCAACTCGGGCTAATAGTTGATGATTTACCATTCATTGCTCCAACAATGTTTGACTGGGAGAAAATGTGTGACACATATATCGGTATCATGTCAATCAAAGGAGAGTCACTTATTGGCTCTATGCAAAAACTGAAGTGGCTGAGAGACAACATGTTGCCATTACTAAAAGAACCATCTGAAGAAGTTCATGCTCATTGTAGGGCTTATATACTAGGTTTAATTAAAGGAGTTTTGATGCTTGACAAAACAGGCAACAAAGTACATCTTATGTATTTAGCTTTATTAACTAATCTTAGAAGAACAAGATGATATAGTTAGGGTTCTGCTTGTTTAGCTATGTTATACAGGGAAATGTGCAAAGTCACGGAAGTTGGTAGTAAAATAATGGGTGGTTGCTTATCATTGTTAATGTCTTGGGTATGGTATCGCATGTCATATATTGCGCCAATTTCTAGTAATCCACCAACATACCCTCTCGTGTGCATATGGAGTGGGGGTAGAGTACTAAACTTTCGAAATAAACCTCACAATGATGTTGTGGAGTACAGATCAATGTTGATCAAATTCAAGCTAATCAAGTAACTCTTCATATTTATTTTCTTATCTTTTACACATCATCTTAAGTAACAAAGTTAAATTTGTTTGTAGTTTTTATGGGCACCATATCAAGACTTGCATACATCAATATCCATGGAAGCATATAGAGATGTCCAACTGTGGACTTCATGTACCGCCATATTTTGTTTTGCAATTGTTGAATGACACAAAATAGATAGAGTCAAATTACAGTTTTGTCTCTTCCAAGAAGTCCCTTCTCCACCAAATAGTTTGAATGACCTCCACAAAATTGACATGAGAGGAAGACAGGATAAAAATTGGGTTACAAGACATGCTCAATAGATCAAGATATGGAACAACAGACATGAGCTGACAATAATGGGTCATCCAAAGCAAGGCCTATTGTGTCACACACAAGAATACATAGAATGGTACATTGTCAATTCCATTTATTTCCTATCTGTGCCACCACTAGTACAAGATCAAAGGAGGAGTGACTAACAACTAAGGACTACAAACACATTTGAAATTGGTACGAGTTCCATACCATCGTACCACGAGACTGCATCAATTCCTCCGACCATTACGCTAGAAGCAAACATAAGTAACACAAGACATTCGTTTACAACAACATCAGAGGATTTTTTTTACAAACTTATTTGAAATTGATTTTACAACTCCATCTTCAGCATAAACTTACATGCAGTCTCTTTACCAACTGAATTTTGCTAATAAACCTGGTAATTCATCAAATGCATTACAACAACTATACCTTCATAATGATTCAAATCCTCCGCAAGTTCATCCTGAAATCTCAAAGCAACAACCACAACGACGAAACTCACTACGTTACAGACGTCGCCTTCATTGTAAAACTGACCACCATTACGAAGATAGTTAATTATTAACATTGTTATCAATTTATTATTATCTTTATTAATGCACTTTGTCTTCATCAATGTTACTTTAGTAATATGAAAATGTTAATTTTAAAATATTTGTCTCAAGTATAAATAATTAACTTATGATTTAATATTTTATTTACTTTTTAAAAATAATTTTTTTATTCTAAAATAAAATTTATTAAAAATTATAATAGTAAAGTTTTAGGATTTAGGATATTAAAAATTATAATATTAAATAATATCATTTTAAAAAAAATTAATTTAATTAAAATAAAAATTTTATTCAAAATATCATTTTATCATACTAATATTTAAAAATGTTAAATCAAAATTATATATTTAAATAAATAAATAAACAGAATAATATTTAATATATTTATTTAATTTTTAAAATATAATTATTATTCTTTATGTATAAATAATTTAAGCATTAACATTATTATCTAAAATAATATACTTATTATTTAAATATTTTAATTAATTTTTAAAAATTATCTAAAATAATTTACTTATTATTTAATTATTTTAATTAGTTTTTAAAATATAATAATTATTTTTATTCATTTCAAGTAATATAAAAATATAAACATAATTCAAATAATAAAACTTATTTTACTATATATAATTAAAAAATATTTATAAATATTGATTAGAATACCATATTTTAAATATTTATTTTAATAAAATATGAATATATAAATATAATTTAAATAATAATATTTATTTTATTAAATAAAAACATAAAAGAAAATTTAAAATTGAAAAAAAAAAAAGCCAAATCAGAATTCAGTTTTCTGAGTAGCAAAATTATTGTTACAGTATTTAAATTTATTTGGATAAATAAATAGACCTGGATCTATTTCTATATTTTTTTCTAATAATTTTTCTGGAAAATTTCACAACTATCATTTCCGTTTTAACTATTTGGAAAAAAGGAAAAATAGTGATGAAATCACAACACGTTTAAAAAGATATTTTGATGGCGCAGCAGGAGACGAAAATGGTTGTTTCCCACGTGTGGATATCATCATCCTCTCCTCACTGAGATATAACAGGCAAAGTTGACAAGTACAATTGAATTATAGTCCAATCCTGCGCTCCTTCGTCGTATTCAATGGCTCTCTGCTGCACTTACTCCTTCATCTCTCCCTCACTTTTCCACCCTCCCTTACATTTTCCTCGTCGAATGTCCCATCCCAATGCTTTTGCTTCCTTAAGCTCTTCGTCCTCGTCCTCTGCTGAATCTAAATCATCACAAAGTGTTCCATCTACTGCTGCTGCTACTTCTAACACATCTTCATCCACTCCTTTCGTTGAGTCTAGGCCTCCTGATCCTGGCTTCAACTATGCACTCACCAACCCCAACGGCAACCCTATTGTTAGGATCGTTCGAGCTACTGAGTCTTCCATTGAAAGGGTATTTTGGTCACTCCATTCGTTTATCTCCAATTTATGTCTGAAATATTTCCATCGATGACAACGTTTTCCTTATATCTTTTTTTCTTAAGTAACTTGTGGTCTTAATCTTATTTTTACGTCACGAGGGTTCGGCTATCATATATATATATATATATATATATATATATATATATATATATATTATTATTATTATTCTGTTGACATGTAGAGCTGAGACATAGCTGAGGATAGTTTCCTTAACGGATCAAAATATACAAATTTCAAAATAAAAAATAAATCAGAGAGGAATAACTGTGGTTACAAGGCCTTAAATAATTGGAAACTGTGTACTTCATCTTCATTACTTCTTACGCTGTCAATCTTTGGTCAAGGGATGCTTTCTCTGTGAAAATAGTTTAATCAAATCGTATGCACTGCTACTGTGACCTAATAATGGATCTATTAAACTTTCCTGTCTATGTGTGTATAATATATTATAGCTACCAATACATTCATTTCAGTAGCTCCAGTTTATCTGAATTTTGATCAGAAACCTGTGGTAGTCTGATAAAAAAAAATAATTGTGTTTAATAAATAACAGATGTTATATGGCGCTGAGATTCTTTATGTGTTGATATTGAGATCATATATAACTTAATTATCAGAAACTTGTAGCTTGACTTGAATAAATCATTTATGATTAAATATATCAAATGAAATAATAATAATAATAATACTTCTTCCGTCTTTTTTATAAGAAACAAAAGACTAAATCACTAAGACTAAGAAAAGTAATTAATTTTGTTATTTTTTTTATAAATATAAATTTTATTCTCAAAATACCTATGATATTAAATGGTGTAGTTATTAATTTGTATATTTAATGACACTAATAAAAGAAGGGTATAAAAAATATTTAACAATTAATACATCTTGAATCTAAGGATTAAGAAAATGTTCCATTTTGTTTCTTATAGAAAGGATCGAAGGGAGTAATAATTAGGATTATTTAAAGAATATTATCATTAGACTTTAACTAGTGAAATACACTGAAGGACATAACTTTTATTAAATGGAAGATAAAGGTAAACATTCGATCAAAGTGTTTCGTTGAAGGTTACATTGGAGGTGCAAGCATGGGGAAGGGAATAGATGATCTGGTAGAGGATCCTTTAACATTTTCATCACATTGAAGTGACGATGCCAATTGAGCTACAAGCTGGCATTGATAAAAGTAGTTTGGAGCATGAAAAACTCCCATGCTTTTGTAATAATAACTATTTTTTTTATCCTTTGTTATTCTGTAGATAATAAAGGATATATTTTAACATGTATTCTCTTTTCTAATTGAAAGCTTTCACGTTCTGTTGAGCAGGTCATTTTTGACTTCCGCTTCTTGGCACTACTTGCTATTGGAGGTTCCTTGGCAGGGTCACTCTTGTGCTTTCTAAATGTATGGTCTCCCAACTTCCAATATCTTTTATAAAAAGAGCAGGCTAGTGCTATAAGGCTATTGAGTTGTTGAACCTACTGTGTCTATAGTGTGGAGCCTTAACTTGCATTTGCAAGTGGCTGATTCCACAACTTGAAACTCACCATTGTGTCATGTGACAACTCCAATGGTCTGACTGTTGCTACTAGGGTCACATTCTTTCAACACCTATAGAGTAGTCAATTTGTAGTTGTATGAGCTGTAAAATCATTTGTCTTATTTTTTTATTGATTCCGCTGATTATTTACAATCCTGTTTTCCTTCAGATGGTTTTCTTATCTGTATGGGTGGAAGTGTGAAACAGTAGCTGGGTTCATGTTAATATACTTCATCATGTCATGAATAAGCCTACATATATCTGACTATGCTGGATCATTTTAGGGTTGTATTTATATTATTGATGCATACAAAGTCTATTGGACAAGCTGTGTCAAAGGAGTCCACACTGGACAGATGGTTCTACGGCTAGTTGAAGCAATTGGTAATTTATCACTAATCAGGCATACTCTAGCTACAGTTTTCTTTTGTCAAGATTTTCTTTTTATTTAGTCTAACTTGGAATATGAAAGCACTGAAGTAAAATGAAAGTAACATTGCAAATCCTTAGTATTATATATATATATTGCTTTAAATTTTCAAACTTATATTGAAGACCATTCTCCATCAGTATAAGAAAGAACATTAAATCATCATTAACTGACATATTTCCAAACCCATAAAGGTGGTATCCATCATGCAAGTAGTATATTGATATTTACAGTTTCATTGGGAAGTACTTCTTTCTCTAGTTACATCCATTGTTGGTCTCAGTTTCTGATGAGATTATGTTTACTACTTGCATTTATCCTTTTTTTCTTTTCCACCCAATAAAATGTATGAATCTCCTGTGCAGATGTTTATCTTGCGGGTACGGTTATGTTGATTTTTGGTATGGGCTTATATGGATTGTTCATAAGCAATGTAACCCCTGATGTGCCACCTGCTGTAGACCGTGCCCTTAAAGGATCCTCACTGTTTGGAATGTTTGCTTTGAAGGTAATCATGAACACTCGGATCTAGAACAGTGATAATTACCTTGTTTTTCTTATATTTATTATGAGCAGTATAATGATATCTGATGAAACATTCAGAATTCAGTATTTAGAAAGTATAAAGGAAAAAAGGAATCTCAAGTGAAAATACCTCAGCTCCCAAACCTCAGGCTGCTACTCAATTGTTTTAACGCCCCTCCCTAGGACCATCAATTCCTTTTTCAATCCTCATTACAGCTGCAACAGAATCTTCCTTTTGCATAACTGCCTCCTCTGCCTGTTGGCTGCCTCATGTCCCTTTTTTGTTTCTAGTATTAACTTTCCTAATCCTTGGGCCCTTATTGAGCTTACCCAAAAGTTCATGTGGGAAATTGGCTTCTCATGGCAAAATCATCTTCCCAAGTAGCTCTTCAACTGATTTTCCTTTCTACTGTTTTAACCATTGAATGGTCTTTCCTGTGCCTACACTCTTTCCTTACTCCTAGTACCTGGTCTGGTTCAACCATCTCTCCCATTTCAGCATTCATGCCTTCAGGCAAGGTGGAAATGACAAGACTATTTCCCACTGCCTTTTTATTTGCGATACATGAATATTGGATGAATTTTAGAGGAATCTGGCACTTGTAATTTTTAAGAGACTACTCCTACCTTAGCTGTAATTTGTAATGGTATTGGTCCGTCAAACCGAGGTGCTAATTTCAGATCAATCATTCTTGCTAGTGTTTCTCCAACTTCAAAATTCACATCCCTCCAATGCTTATCAATTTCTCTCTTCATCTGGTACTGGGCTTTTATTTAAATGAAATTTAGCCTGTCTAAATGCCTCATCCCTGTTGTTTAACTCTCGAGATACTTCTTCCACTCTTGTTTCCCCTGGTATAAATTTATGAACTGTGGGTGGACTGCTGGTGGTTTCGTCCTACATACCATGTTATGTAAGCCCCATTAGTAGTTAGTTTAAATAGATTACTTAGTTATCCATAGTTGTATTAGTGGTTTACTTAGTTTGTTAGGTGAGGTAGTTTGAATATGGTATGTTGCCTATAAATACAAAAAGGGGTTGAGAGGAAGATTTTATCTGATGATTTGAGAGGAAATACAATTTGTTGTGGAGAGTCCAGGCCTCTAGAAAGTCTTGGGGAATCGTTTGCATTCTTTTTTCTATTAATAGAAACTTTTCTTTCTATAATTTAATCCAGTTCTATCTTACAACTTCAAATGTTGTTGTATTAATGAATGTGTAAAATGTGGCATTGTACCACAATTCAGCCCAAGTATGGTGATCTACGGCCATATGCAGATCAAAATAATAAAAATCTAATTACTATAGCATGAGGCAAGTAACTAGAGTCATCTCTCAAGGATCACCAAAACAATTTATTAAATTAGAGCGTAAGATGAGCCGGGGGAGAGGTACTAATCAATTAATGACAATACCTAATTCAAGAATCAAAAGAAAAACAACAACACTCAATCATTGAATCCAAAATTAATAATATTCTAATTTGGAGGTTAAAAACTTGAATTCGAATGAAACCTTAATCCAAACCTAAAAATCATATGAAAACTTTCACGCATTTGACTAACACAATATCATTCATAATTCAGAAACTTCTAAAATTCTATCAAAACATGTTAATTTTGTCATACCACCTAATTAACTTTAATTTCTTAAAATTGACTCATACACTTCAACTGAAAAATAATGAATCAACCACTTCTCAAATAAAGTTAGAACAAAAACTTTCACTTAATAAAATTAAATAGATTAGAGAAGAAAATAGAAAATCTGAATTGAAATAAACATTCCAAACCATTCTCAAGAATGTTGTGCTTGATCATTGAATTAGATAATGAAACTACTCCACCATAAGTGGAAGAGCACAAAAATCTTGAGTTGAGGGAATAAAGAAGAAGATGCAAAAGAAAAATGAAAATTCAAATTG
Source organism: Abrus precatorius (assembly GCF_003935025.1). NCBI lineage: Eukaryota > Viridiplantae > Streptophyta > Magnoliopsida > Fabales > Fabaceae > Abrus > Abrus precatorius. The sequence goes on from NW_020874303.1 coordinate 11,829,633, forward strand.
AAATTAAATCTGTCAATGTGTCTCTCTATGTTCTCCCTATCTTCTTTTAATTGGTTCAAAATTTAAAATAGAAGATAATAAAAACCATAATCCTAATAATAAGTAATCTTATAAAAAATTCAAAAACAAGATTGCACTAAATTTAAAATTTGAAAGGTACCATAATCTAAAAAAAGAGATGTGCTAAATGGTAACTACCTAATCTTCTAGAACAAATTTGTAACTTGCTTCGTTATTTTGGTCCAAAGTTTGCGTTCGTTTGGCTTTGTGCTCTAAAGATGAATTAAAGCCTTGAATATTAGCTTTCAAATACCATTGGAACGAGTCCAATTGGATATTTGTAGACCAAGATATGCTCCAAACACTGCATGCTGGTCAGAATCTGCTTTTTCCTCCTTTTCTTCTTCTGGTTCAGGCCCAATTCTGACTCTGGACGTTAGGATTCAGCCTGCCTCTGACTTCTTCATGAGAGTTGTAGGCAATCTCTTAGCTTTCTTACGAAACAAGAATCACATTTAAACGAGGTCTAAAGCCCAAGTTATAACCCAAATACTATAATGTAAGAATATGCACTATGCTAAAATAATTGAATTTAGGCCTAACTAAGACTCATAAAGCAAAAGTGGTCCAATTCAATTCAATTAAACACAAAAGAAGGTTGATGTACCAACTGTGAATGAGATTATATATATATATATATCCTATGTCATATGGTCTAACTATGAGGTTACTTTGCTGTGAAACATCTCAAGTAAGCCTCCAAGCATATATTGATAACCTTGGTATGCCCATCAGTTTCAGGGTGATAAGCCGAACTCATCTTTAATTTTGTCCCACATAACCTGATAATTCCTTGCCAAAATCTACTCATAAAAATAAGATCTCCATCACTCGGTACTGATTTTGAAACTCCATGCAACCTCACTATCTTCCTTACAAAAATTTCTGCAATGTTCTTGGGTGTCTAAGGGTGTTTGAGTAAAGATAAAATGTGAGTACTTGGACTGCCTGTCAACCTCACTAAAATTGATTTTGGTAATCCTATGATGAAGTCCATTGAAATATCCTCCCATACAGTCTCAAGAATTTCCAATGGTTGCAAAAAGCTCTGGGTGATAAAGCTGAGTAATGTTGTTTCTGACATACATTGCAATTCTTCACAAATTCCTGCACCTGCCTTTTCATGCCGAGATAAGACAGATTCATAGGCAACCTTTTGCAAGTTTGGATGTATCCCAAATGCCCCCTTTTTGGTGTGGTATGAAATTCTGGCATTAAAGTTGGAATCAATGGAGATTTAGCAGGTATTACGAACCTATTTTTGTGGTACTACACTCCTTGATACAGTGAAAACCCAGGTCTGTATGGCAGCAACGATCTTTCGCAGTTGTGGATCATGAGATACCCCATGGTTCAATTCCTGCCCTTCAATTTAGATGGGAAAAGAGAATAAAGAAGCAAATTTGGCCTCCCCATGAGATCTAGAGAGGGCATAAGCTGCCCCATTATCACAACCAGGTTTGTGAAAAATGTCAAACTGGTACCCCATTAATTTCACCATCCAGTTCTGTTGATCTAGAGTAGAAATCCTCTGCTGTTGTAAGAACTTTTGGCTTCTTTGATCTGTAAATACTCTAAATTGTCTTCCTAGCAAATAAGTTCTGTAATGGTGAATTGCTAGTGCTAACATCATGATCTCACTCTCATAAGCTGATTTAGGTAATGCTCCGTCTGATAGCAACTTACTAAAATAAGCATTTGGTTCACCCTCTTGCATCAACACTGCACTGATTCCCCTTCCTGAAGCATCACAGTCAAATATCTTTAGAGAACATGGATAATGACAACACAGGGGTTAATGTTATCTTTTTTAAAGTCTCAAAAACTCGCTGTGCATCTTCCCCCAATTTGAACCCTTCTTTCTTGGGCAATTCTGTTAATGGTTTTGCCACTTTTTTGCATATTCATTCACAAACTTGCGAAAATATCCAGTGTGCCTGAGAAAACCTCTGACCCCCCTTCACTCAGGAATAGCCCACTTTCTCAGGGTCCATAGCAACATCTTTACCTGATATTAAATGACCCAAGTATGCTATAGTTTGCTTGCCAAATTGATATCTTTTTTGGTTAGCCTGAAGTGATTCTGCTGTGACACCATTAAAGCAATTTCCAGATGATGCAAATGTTGCTGCCACCTCTGACTTGATAAAAAGTAAAAAAAGAAAAATAAAAAATTACCAGCAATATCTTTATGAGGGATGGCCTAAACAAATCTCATTCATAGCAGTCTAGAAGGTTAATGGAGCATTGGTGAGGCCATAAGGCTTCTAAATAATCGTAATGCCCATCATGGGTTTGAAAGCTTGTCTTCTCAGCATCCCCCAGCTTCATTCTAATCTAGTTGTAACAGGATTTTAAATCTAGTTTGGAAAAATAATGGGGCCTTTGCAGTTCATCCAGAAATTCGTCTATCACTGGGATTGGAAATTTATTAGGAATAGTTGCCTTATTTAAGGCCTTGTAATCTACACACATTTTTCATGTTGAGTCTTCTCCACCTAAATGATATTGACCCAATTTGGGTGTTTACTAGAGAAGTCCTTATAGGAGAAAAAATTAGTACTAAAAATTAATAAAATTTCTTTAATAAGCTATAATCAACTTATACTTCTCTATATTTTGAGTAGTTTTAAGAAGCTCGCTCATTTAATTTTTCTAAAATTTGAGGAGATATGTTGTTTTTAACTTATGAGAGAAAAAATTAGTATAAAAAATGAATAAATTTTTTTTAATAAGCTATAATCAACTTATACTTCTCCACTTTTAGAGAAGTTTTAAGAAGTTCTCTCGTTTAATTTCTCTAAAATTTGAAGAAATATGTTGTTTTTATTTTGTGCGAGGAGTTTTATTTATTTTTTATACTGAATTTTTTCTTGTATAAGGTCTTCTCTGTAAGTTTACCCAAACTGAGTTATTGTTTCATAAAGATCTCATAATCCAATTATTTCAAATATAAAATTTGTTAAGACATAATAATGAAATAATAGTTTCAAACTAGTCTTGTACATTTTAACATGAGTAGGCATAAAGCAATAAGTACCTATATAATATGTAGTTGATATATTACATAGTTTAATATAAATTAAAACAAATTGTCATACATCTATTTACCCTATATATATCCATTAAACATACGTATATATAGAAATTAGTTTTCTATATTTTCTAACTTGTGTTCATAGGTAGAACTCCAACTATTGTCTAATAAAGTTCTCAGAATCCACCATCTTTCATTTCATGATTATTCTTTCCCAAGTTATCTCCTAGGGTGTCTATTGCCACTCCCACTCCTATTTAAGTGACTTTTGTTTAAAATAATCATTTTCCCCCTCTTATAACTATATTAATCATAAGGATACATTAGACAAAAAAATCACTTAGATAGGAGTTGTAATATATACTCTATCTCCTAACATCATTCAATGTAAACTGTTAACCACTTTCCGTTTTATTAATTGACCGATTCTAACATATTGGAAAAGAAAGTGAACATGTATAAATTCTTTTTTTTCTTAGGAGAGACCTAAATGGATGAAAATTAGCTCACTTGATGAATTGAAGACAAAGGTGGGACATGTTATTGTCATGATTCTTCTCGTAAAGATGTTTGAGAGGAGCAAAATGGTTACCATTGCCACAGGATTAGATTTACTAAGTTATTCAGTTTGTATTTTCTTATCATCTGCTTCTTTGTATATACTCCATAACCTGCATAAGTCAGACTAGAATGTAGTTGACATTGTAATATGCTCAATTCATGGCTGTAAGCACTCATGATACGAAATTTTATTTAATGAAATATTCAGCTCATCCTACAATAGTAACAAAAGATGCAAATGGTTAATATTTTTCTCGTCATTATATCCTAAATGCCTAATTAACCTACAGTATATTTTTAAACTTCTTTGTTGTGTGTTTTATATGGTGTCACAATGAGCCTAGAGGTGTCCCAACGAGAGCAAATCAAGTTTCATTAACAATATTGGAAAAATAGTCTCACTAATTTTATTCAAGATGGGAACAATTTAGAAAATCTATTTTGTTTTGAAAATTGGTCTTCGAAAACTAAGATCAGATTTAAGAGTCTAATTATATACTGGGAAGGACAGATAATTCTACTAGACCGTGATACAATAGTTTAAAAAGGTTACCTATCGTTAAAAATATTTCTTTTGCAAAGTTGAAATAAATTTGAATTGAAACATGCAAATGACTTGTAACGAAAAATAAAATTGCTAAAATTTAATTTTAGCTTGATAAAAATTAAAAAAACTCTTGCTCTGACATATTTTGTAATGCTCAAATTTACAAATTTGATCTATTAATTTATTTTATTATATTTATGAATATTTAAAATTAACTAAGATGAAATTATTATGAAAATAACATGAGTATAAATTTAGAAAACTACTTATGAGGATCATACATCAATTGACTATTATACAAAATACATAGTGTAACTTAGGTGTTACACAATTTTGGATTCAAATTATCTCCAATATATCTAAAAATTGAATGTCTAGACTATTTTTTGCTTAAGCAAAAATGGTCCGCTTAAGCGAATATATATATGATTTTTGCTTAAGTACGTAACAAAATGATTTGAGTGAATTTTAAATCAAGGAAGAGAAAATATTTAAAATATTCACTTAAAGTAAAATAATTGGCTTAAGCAAACAATAGCTTAAGCGAAAATAATAGGCTGAAGCGAAAAATAGACATAATTTTCAAAAATGCATCACACTTAAGTAACTAAAAATAACTTAAGCGAATCCAAGCAAAAAGTGGACAAAGAGCACCCATTTTCAGAGTTTAGATTCGCTTAAGCGACTACAGATAGCTTAAGCTAATCTTACATAGCTTAAGATAAAGTTTTATTCGCTTAAGCGATTATAAAAAGCTTAAGCGAAAATTGAATAGAAAGCATCAATTTTTAGAGTTCATATTCGCTTAAGCATAATAAAAATAGCTTAAGCAAATAACGTTAGCTTAAGCGAAAGTTGGAAAGCTTTAGCGAATATTGCAGAAATTGAAAAAGAAAAAAAACGTATCAAAAAGTGAGCATCAAAGCAAAACATGATAGAAATAAATGCAATATATTATATTCATCATATAATGTTAGAAATTGCATTTATAAGGGAAATTACACATGATTACTGTAACACCTTAATTTAATTTAAAAAATAATAATAATTTCGCAAAATGGGAACAATTAAAATTCTTAATTTAAATAGACTTTCTCAAGCATAGTTTCAAAAAGTATTTCAGAATGATAAGTGTTTACAAATTTTGATCAAGTAACTGTTACAAGACTAATCCAAATACATCATATTTCTGAAATAAAATCTAAGCCGTATAGCAGTTTCATCCATCCCTCACTGATTCCAGTGTTGATCGTCTTGGTCACTTGAAAAATAAATGTAAGGGTGAATATTTTACATTATCCAACACATACAAACAAACATAGAGTCTCACCTCATACATCTCACATGATTTCTAACACATTCTACACAAGCATAATCAATCACAAATAATACTTTCCATTCCAGTTCACAACCGATGCACTCACTGCACCAACAACGTTTAACACACACACGTGCGCTCACTGCATGTAGCCATGCTCACTGTGGCACTGTGATAACAGATTCACACCATAGATGGTCGCCGGTTATCCCCATCTCACGGATACCATGTGGGTGGTCACGAGTCTCTCGGCAAAAGTGTTGGTCAGAGGTCTAGTCAGGAGGAGAATGTGTGGTCTGTGGTGCACCCACGCTCACTGTTGATGTCACTACCACTCTCTCTTCCCCGAGGTATTTCTACCGTCTCCATCTTCCACACCTCTAATGTATCGTTGAACTATTTATAGCATAATTACAACGGCATTTAACATGCCCTATTCACACACATTTCCATTTTATACAATATTCATATTCGCACACGGCATATAGGCCCACATTCATTCGCAATACACGGCACACAGCCCATTTTCATTCACATTACACTTACACACGGCATGGAGGCTCACATTCACCACATAAGGTTCAATCATACAATTTTTATCATAATTTTCCTTCAATCATTTTGTTTATCATACATAACATTTCTCAATGTCAATATTACTAGGTTCAACACAAGATTTCCACTTTACCCTATTACAATCAGTCATTTTCTTCCAAACGCACAAGCTATTTCAATCACAACTCCACAAGTAACAATATAAACAAATTTTCAAGCATAATGAGATACGGTAGATTCATTTTACCTCGGATTGAAGACCCAACACGATCAATGGTAGAAAACATTTCCCACCTGAATTTTGTTCCAAAAACACATGGGAAACTCCATGAGAAATCGAAGAGAATCCAAAAAATAGATAAGAGGGACGAAAATTGAAATTCTAACCATTAAAACTCATCTTCAAGCGTTTCCAACATAAATCCAACCTTCAATCTAGGTCACGAACGGTTTTGGAGGCAATTTAATCGGTGAAATAAGATTTTAGGTCGAGAGAATCGAAGAGATTGTGAAGAGAGGAAAGGGGAAATGAATTTTCCCAACCCTAACCCCTTCAAATACTCCTTTGATCGCGACATTCTCGCTACAATGAAATATTCTCGCTGCAACGACGCTCTTTGTCGTTACAGCGAAAATCTCAGAGAAAATTGTATCCTAGTTTCTACAGAATCTCCCTACAGCAAGACATTCTCGCTACAGCGAGACTGCATCTAGAAATGCAACCCAAACTGTCGTTTTATCGCTACAACGAGGGACCTCTCGCTACAATGAGGGACCTCTCGCTACAATGAGAAGGCAACAGTTTCACGCCTTCCTCCTAGGGCCCTCTCGCTACAGCGAGATATCTCTCACTGCAGCGAGAACATCTTGCACCAGACACTTAGCCAATTTTTCATCAATAAACCAGCCACAGTCCAACATTCTCAACACACACACACACACACACACATATATACTCTTATAATCGCATATTTATCCATACGCATTCATACACATTATCATTCAATATTCATCACGCACTCAAGTGTAAATTCCAACATTCATTCATATTTACATATATACATACATAACAATAATCAATATTACAAAAATTCAGGACGTTACACTCTCCCCTCCTTTAGCGAATTTTGTCCCCAAAATTCAACAAAACACACAGATTACACAAACAATCTCGGATACAATTCTTTCATTCTACTCTCCATTTCCCATGTGGCATCTCCCTCATCACTTGAGCTCCATATCATTTTCACCAATGAGATCTCTTTGCCTCTCAGCTGTTTAACACGATGATCCGCTATCCTCACCGGATACATGTCATAAGACAAGTCTTCTCTCACTTAAACTGGGTCAAAATTGATCACATGAGAAGGGTCCGACACATACTGCCTAACTTATGACACATGAACACTAGATGTAGATTCGAGAAATTCGGAGGCAACGCTATCTGGTATGATGTAGGACCAATTCTACTCAGCACTTCGAATGGTCCAATAAACTTAGGAGATAACTTTCAAGATTTCAGAGCTCTCCCAACTTCGATCAAAGGTGAGACCTTAAAAAACACATGGTCACCCACCTGGAACTCTAACGACTTCCTCCTCTTATTATAGTAGCTCTTTTGTCTATCCTGTGCAACCTTTATTTTCACTTTGATCATCTTGATCTGTTCATTCTGTTTCTGGATCATGTCCAGTGCACACAAAGTAGCCTCTCCATTCTCATACCAGCACAAAGGAGTCCTACATCTCCGCCCATACAAAACCTCAAATGGCGTCATTCCAATGCTGGCGTGATAACTGTTATTATACGTGAACTTCACCAATGACAAACATTCCTCTCAAGTCCCCTGTTGCTCAAGCACACAGGCTCTCAACAAGTCCTCCAGGGACTTGATGGTTCTCTCTGTCTGACCGTCGATTTGCGAATGATACGCCTAACTAAGCTTCAACTTAGTGCCCAACGCCCTCTACAGGCTCTCCCAGAACCTCGAGGTAAACCTTGGATCTCTATCAGATACTACACTGGTCGACACTCCATGCAGCCTGACTATCTTTCTTACAAGTCCACAAGCCTTTCTGACTTATACTTCATATTAATCGGGAGAAAGTGTGTAGCCTTAGTCAATCGATCCATTATCACCCAAATGGCATCATGGTTGTTCCTGGTCCTCAGTAACCTAGAAACAAAGTCCATGGAAATATTATCCCATTTCCACTCAGAGATCTCCAATGGTTGTAGCAACCTAGGTGGACATTGGTGTTCTACCTTTGCCTTCTGACAAGTTAAGCATCTAGCCACATATTCGGCCACATCTCTCTTCATCTCATTCCACCAAAAACTTTTCCAGAGATTTTGATACATTTTGGTCGCGCCGGATTGAAAACTCATCCTGCTCTTATGCGTTTCCTCAAGTATCATTTGCTTTAACTTATTCACTTAGGGAATGCACACTCAGTTTCAGAACTTAATCACCCCATTCTTATCAGAGTGGAACTCCAAATTCTTTCCCTCATTCTTCTGCCTCATCATATCCTGCAGAAAAGCATCTCCTTGCTGCGCATCTTGAACATACATCAAGAAGTCGTTATGAATCGTCGTCGTTCGAAGATACAAGCTCCCCGGCCTCACCTCCATGGCCAAGTTCATGTTATGAAATTCCTCAATTAACTCCATCTCCTTCACCATCACTGCCGCCAAGTGCAATGATTTATGGCTCAACGCATTGGCTACCACATTTGCCTTGCCAGAATGGTAAAACAATGTGAAATCGTAATCCTTGAGAAATTCCATCTATCTTCTTTGCTGCATGTTCAGCTCCCTCTGATCAAACAGGTACTTGAAACTCTTATGGTAACTGAATACCTCAAACCTCGCTCCATATAGGTAGTGCCTCCACACCTTAAGAGCAAAGACCACCGCGGCTAACTCCAAGTCGTGAGCTGGATAGTTGACTTCATGAGGACGCAACTGCCTTGAGACATAGGCAACTACTCGCTCATCTTGCATCAGAACACACCCAAGTCCCTGTCCAAACGCATCACAGTACGCGTCAAACTTCCGCTTCGGGTCGGACATAACTAACACAGGCGCTGACGTCAACTTTATTTTTAGTTCTAGGAAACTTGCTTCACACCCCTTGGTCCACTTAAACTCCCTGCCCTTGCGAGTCAGCTTCGTTAAAGGAAACGCTATCTTTGACAATCCTTCATGAACTTCCTGTAATAGCCTGATAGTCCTAGAAAACTGCGGACCTCAGTCACATTTGTCGGCCTCGGCCACCTAGCTACTGCTTCTTCTTTTGTTGGGTCTACCATGATTGCTTCTTTCGACACTACATGCCTCAGAAACTGGATCTCTAACAGCCAGAACTCACACTTAGAGAATTTCGCATACAATTGCCTCTCCCTTAGAATTTGCAGAACAATCCTCAAGTGCTCGGTGTGCTCTTTCAGAATCTTCGAATAAATCAGGATATCGTCAATGAACACCACCACAAACTTATCCAAAAATTCATGGAAGATGTTGTTCATGTAATTCATGAACACCGCAAGCGCATTGGTCGCTCCAAACGGCATTAGTAGATACTCATAGTGACTATACCGCGTCTTGAACGCTGTCGTGGGCACATCCTCATCCTTCACCCTGATCTAATGGTACCCTGACCTCAAGTCAATCTTTGAGAACACTACAACTCTCCTCAACTTGTCCATCAAATCATTGATCCTTAGAAGTGGATACTTGTTCTTTATCGTTACTTTGTTCAGCTGCTGGTAATCCACACACATCCTCATGCTCCCATCCATCTTCTTCACCAAGAGCACTGGTGCTCCCATGGTGACATACTCGGTCTCACAAACTGCTTCTGCAACAATTCCTCTACTTGTTTCTTCACCTCTGCCAATTCCATCAATGACATCCTATAAGGTGCCACAGAAATCGGGCTTGCCCCCGGGATGAGGTCAATAACGAACTTTATCTCTCTCTCAGGCGGTAACTCAGAAACTTCCTTAGGGAAAACTTCCAAGAAATCCCTTGCCACCGGGATATACTCCGGCTCCACCACGCTTTCAGCCTCTATTGAGAACATGACCATAAAGGCCTTGGTGTTTACCATGTTCTCCCATGCTTCCTGGCTCATAAGCCTTGGAACCTCCACCATTGTCACGTCGAAGATCAAGGTCTTCTCTCTACAATCCAACAGTACATGGTTGGCAGCCAACCAATCCATCCCCAAAATCACGTCTAGTTGGGATATAGGCAAACAGATCAAGTCCACCTCAAACTCCCTACCATGTACCATTATTGAACATCGCAAGCACACCCACAATGTCACAACTAGCTTACCCATAGGGGTAGTCCCCACAACATTACATAACAATTTAGTCACATATAGACCTAGACTCTTCACAGAGTCCACAAATACAAAAGAGAACGTAGCGCCCGAATCAAACAACACATCCAATAATCAACTCTTAATAATGCATTTACCTTTAATCAGATCCTCATACTGTGAAGTCTTTGCCCCACTTATAGCAAAGAATCTCTCAGGGATACTCGACTTCGGCCCTGTACTCAGCCCCGTGCTTCCTCTAGATTCAGGCCTCTGGGCTGTACTCGAGCTGCCACTCCTTTTTACGGCCAGCACACATTAGCAGTGTGCCCCAACTTCCCATAGTTGCTACAAGTTATCTATGGCTGTGGGCAGTCCCTAACTATGTGTGGTCCTCCACACCTGAAGCATTTGATCGGCCCCTCTGAAAGAGCTTGATCCCAAGCCACTCTCATTGCTCTTTTCTTGAGATGAACTCCCTCTGGACTGAGAATTAATCAAACCTGAATACGGTCCTTTTGGGAACCTAGGGGGTCTTCTATCATGTCTCATTGGACCACTCCCCATAGTGTCCACGGTCTTGCCCCTTGAGTTGGCTTCAAAGATTCTACTCTTGCTTACTAGGGTGGGCAAGTATGTCAGCTAGAACACACTGACTGCAACTTAGATGTCTGGTCTCAGTCCATGCTCAAACTGAGCACATAAATCTTCCTCTCTATCCCCATGCTAGTAGTGAGGCCAGTATTTCATCAACTCTTGAAACTTTGCAGCATATTCCCCTACTGTTATGTTTTCTTGCTTCAGTTCAAGGAATTCACAGGCCTTCTGCTTCTTCAGATCCCAGGGAAAGTAATTCCCTAGGAAGATTACCTTGAATGATTCCCATTGTATATAGCCACCTTCTTGTGGCAGGGTGATGAATCCACATTTTATCATGTTTTTACTTGTCTTTTTAGTTTTCCTTAATAGAAAAATTAGACTTATATAGTGTAAATAGTACAAAAATTACATTTTGAGTAAAAATCATAGGTTTATTAATTTTTAGTTAATTTGCATTTAATTACATAGATATAGATTGCAATTTTAATTTTCTTAATAATTTTGCAGAGTCCCCAAGTTAATTTTTGAGAAATCTTGGCCCTTGGATGAAGGTTGGTTTCAAAGTAGCCACTTTCAAGAGCAAAAGTGGCAACTACAGCAAGTTTAGAAATTGAAGGATTCAAACGAGCTACTATTGCCTCTCATAGTGACCACTCCAGGAATCTCCAGGACGCCGTTTGGGAAGCATTTCTGCGCGTGGACACTATTGGCTCTAATAGTGGCCACGCGCACCAGAGTAGCCACTTTCAGCACAAAAAGTGGCAACTCTAGAGAAGTAGCAAACCTTTCATCCTGCGCGTGGACACTCTTTTGGCCCAAAGTGAACACTTTCAAAGCAAAAAGTGGACACTTTGCTGACATGGCATCCAATATAAATAGGTTTTAGGAATTAGGGTACGGGACTTTTTACACTTTACACATTTTTCCTTTGCCAAATTGAGACAATTTCCCAGAACATTGGAGTCTTGGGTGAGAGCCAAGGGTCCTCTATAGGTTTTAATTTCCAATTTTCCTTTTGATTTTTGTTGAATTTACATTAATGCTACTTACGTTCTTGCATTTCTTTCTTTCATTTGTGAAGCCCATCCACATGGAGGGCTAAACTTCCTTGTAATTCCTAGTCAATGCAAATGAATCTTGAATTCTTGGGATTAATTGCAATATAAATCTTTCCTTGAATTTATTGACCCCAATCTTTGAATGAAATGGAATTTGCATGAAGGGAACATTGCTTAATGAACCCTAAATTACCCAACAAAATTCTAATTCAAAATTGCTTAATTTTGATTAATCTTTGAGGTTGCTTAATCTTAGGAATAGAGATTGGAGCCCATTAAGATGCTTAATTTTAATTGGGATGTTAAAGTTAATTTTCGCTTGTTAGATTAACTTAATTCAAGGGAAAGAAAGGGGATTATTGAATCATTTGAAAGAATAATGATGGAACTCATTGATTGACTAGGAATTACTCATTTTAATTGATTGAATTTCATTAATTCACATTTCGTTCTTGATTTAAATCTGGAAATTAACAAAAATTCCCCCCCCATTTTACTTGCTTTAAAATTCATGTTTACACTTGTTCGATGTATGTTCCCAACCAAAAATTTCCTGGAGACAACCTACGATAACACCCTAGTATTGCATTCATTTCTTGCATATTTGATGAGGATTAACGACAATCTTTTGCATGACAAGTAGCTAAATTCGTTTCATCACAGGGTTTGATTGGCAAATCTCCACCAGTCTTCCACTTCTCCACATAGCAAGTATGTGGCATAAGCAACTTTGTGCTCTTCACGGCACCCCACTGCATTGAAGACCTTTTCTACATCCGCCAACCACCTTTGAGCTCCCTCGGAGTTGAATCCTCCCTCAAAATTTGGAGAATCCTGCCTAGTGAAGGCAGATAACCCTCGATATTCAGTCGGCGCTCTGTCTTGGTTATGCACCAAGGTTTCCAGAATTTGAGCCATGTGCTCCATGAGGTCATTAGTATGTCTTGCTCCTTTACTTATACCAGCCATTCTAAGCTAAGCTAACTACAATGCAACAAACCACATTCTAACATGTTAGATCCATATCAACATTTATAATTCAGGTAAACAAAACAAATCAACACTCAGCTTGGACGCTTTAGCTCGATGCCCCACTCCGGTTTGGATGAACTGCTCTGGTACCAAAATTGTAACACCTAAATTTAATGTAAAAAATAACAATAATTTTGCAAAATGGGAACAATTAAAATTCTCAATTTAAATAGACTTTCTCAAGCATAGTTTCAACAAGTATTTTAGAATGGTAAGAGTTTATAAATTTGATCAAGTAACTGCTACAAGATTAATCCAAATACATCACATTTTTGAAATAAAATCTGAGCCCTATAGCAGTTTCATCCTTCTCTCACTGAGTCCGGTGCTGATCATCTTGGTCACTTGAAAAATAAATGTAAGGGTAAGTACTCTACACTATCCAACATACACAGACAAACATAGAGTCTCACTTCACACATCTCACATGATTTCTAACACATTCTACACAAGCATAATCAATCACAAATAATACTTTCCATTTTAGTTCACAACCGATGCACTCACTGCACCAACAACGTTCAACACACACACATATGTGCGCTCACTGCATGCAGCCACGCTCACTGTGGCACTGTGATCATAGATTCACACCATGGATGGTCGCTAGTTACTCCCACCTCATGAATACCACGTAAGCGGTCATGAGTCGCTTGGCAAAAGTGTTGGTCAGAGGTCTAGTCAGGAGGAGAGTGTGTGGCCCGTGGTGCACCCACGATCACTGTTAGTGTCACCTCCACTTTCTCTTCCCCAAGGTATTTCTATCGTCCCCATCTTCAACATCTCTAGTGTATCGCTGAACCGTTCATAGCATAATTACAACGGTAGTTAACATGCTTCATTCACACACATTTCCATTTCATACAATATTCATATTCACACACGACACAAAGGCCCACATTCATTCGCAGTACACAACACACGACCTATTTTCATTCACATTACACTTACACACGGCATGGAGGCCCACATTCACCACACAAGGTTCAATCATACAATTTTTATCATAATTTTCCTTCAATCATTTTGTTCATCATACACAACATTTTTCAATGTCAATAATACTAGGTTCCACATAAAATTTCCACTATACCCTATTACAATCAATCATTTTCATCCAAACGCACACCTTTCTACGTGCTATTTCAATCACAACTCCACAAGTAACAATATAAATGAATTTCAAGCATAATGAGATAGGGTAGATTCGCTTTACCTCAGATTGAAGACCCAACACGATTTAGCGGTAGAAAACGTTCCCCACCTGAATTTCGTCCCTAAAACGCATGGGAAACTCGATGAGAAATCAAAGAGAATCCAGAAAACAGAGAAGAAGGATGAAAATCGAAACCCTAACCATTAAAACTCACCTCCAAGAGTTCACAACACAAATCCAACCTTCAATCTAGCTCACGAATGGTTTTGGAGGCAATTTAATCGGTAAAATAGGGTTTTGAGTGGAGAGAATCGAAGATATTTTGAAAAGAGGAAAGGGGAAATGAATTTTTTCAACCCTAACCCCTTCAAATACCCCTTTGGTCGCGACACTCTCAGTGCAACGAAGATCTCAGAGAAAATTGCATCCTAGTTTCTGCAGAAACTTGCTACAACAAGACTGCACCTAGAAATGCACCACAAACTGTCGTTTTATCACTACAGCGAGAGACCTCTTGCTACAGCGAGAAGGCGACAGTTTCACGCCTTCCTCCCAGGGCCTTCTCGCTACTACGAGATATCGCTCGCTGCAACGAGAACACCCTGCACCAGACACTTAGCCAATTTTTCATCAATAAACTTGCTACAGTCCAACATTCTCAACATACACACACACACATATATGTCTATATATATACTCTTATAATCTAATATTTATCCATACGCATTCATACACATTATCATTCAATATTCATCACGCACTTAAGTGCAAATTTTAACATTTATTCACATTTACATATATACATACATAGCAATAATCAATATTACAAAAATTCAGGGCTTTACAATTACAATGAACATTGTACAAAATACAAAAAAGATAAAAAATTTCTTAAAGTTGATCAAATATTGAATAAGTTATGTCATCCAAAGGTTCCTATAAAAAGAAACAAAATTGAATAAAATATCAATCAAATAAGAAAAATAAGTTTGTAATTTTATATGTTTTTTAATATACTGTTAATAATGTAGTAAAACTGAATTGATTGTTGAAAGTATGAAGAAAAATGATAAGATGAAGGTGCCAAACAATGGACATTACAAGGTTCAGAAGGGGGTGAGTTGATATTCCTAAAAATATTAACAAATTATTACATACAAGACAAATAATAATGGAGAAATTTTATTTTTTATTGATAAATGCATTAATATATGTACCTTAAAATTTTGCCTTTGGGATTGAGCTCTTAATAGACTAATTTTTTTCCTTTTTCATTGTAACTCAACCCAACTTTTGAATTATTTATACCTATTCCCCTTCATGTTTGGATGGTGCTTGAAACTCTTTGGTTGTGTACCATCATTGATAACTGATGTAGGGAGCTCATTATTGTGACTGTCATTATGTTGTTCATTTAATTGAAGTTATGTGATTTGATGAGACACCTCAGATGCAAGTATAATCATTTTAGAAGCTAATTGTCGATATCGTCTTGTGATAGTAAGTTTAGTATCTCCTGATCCTCTATTCCTTTGACATTGTGTATGATTCTAAAACGACCTTCTCTTGTCCATCTCTTAATGATGTATTTTTCAGGCACAATCTTGACATCATTTGCTTCAAAAACCTTCAATGCATGGGAATAAAGAGTGCCAAATGTTTCAAATTTTCTACAAGTGCAACATATAAAATTTGAGGTATGATCAAATGATACTGTCTATGATCCATTTTTGTTGACTGTAGTAATGACATATTCAAACAAATGAGGGCATAGGTACTCAACAGCAAACAACAAGCAGTCCCACTTCTAGTGCTGGGTTAAACAACAAACAACAAATAGTCCCACTTTTTCCCAAGTTATCACTATGTCTGTTATCTATTCTTGGAGTTTGTTCCCTTGCATTTCTTCCACATGGTTTAGGGCTCTTTTTTTGTTATTCTTGACACATATTAGAAGATTTCTCAAATGTTAATTTTCAGCTTATGCCCAATTCTTTACTAGCGACATGAAGATAAACTTGGGATTTTGCATAATGATTATTGTTGGTAGGCAAGTGTACCTATCAAAAAGTAATAAAGGATTTTTGAATTAAGAGTTCCCAAGTTATCGTCCCACAGAGATTATTTCAAGTACCAAGAATAACTTAATTTTATTATTTAAATGTAATGAGATTGTAACGAATCAAAAACAGAGCTTAATGTTAATAATAAATTAAAAGAACAATAACACAACATATGAGAGAGATTGGATGAGATGAGCCTAGGACTTATGATTCACCTACTACACTTCTTTATGTTCTAATTAATTTAATCCAAGTATTGGCATTCAAATATTTGCCAACCACTCATAATTAGTTCTATTAATATCTAATAATTATGCAATATCAATATTCTTTTTCCTGAGCAAACATCCTCAATGATCATGCAAGGTAATTGGTTGAGAAAGCATTAAGATTTTATGAGTTTGTTAATTCAATAACTGCTGAAAAGAAGTAATTAAGTGTGATTAACCTAACTCATTTATCTCATTTTATTCTATAGTTCGTTAATTACATGTGGTACGATCGCTTACAATGCAACTAACTATGAGATGCTAAGGGTGATCAAATCTTAACATATACAATATAATCCAATAGAATAAAAACCAAACATTAAAGGAAAATAAATACCAACATTAAAAGTAAAAACCATACAAAGTTTGCAGTAGGATCTGCCATAACCCTAGTTATAGGTTTAATTACTCATAACAAAATAAACTACGAAGAACGTGATAAATAAACTCATAACCATAAAGAAAAACTCAAACAAAAGAAACGTAAAAAGGTAAAAGACAAAGATAGTTCTTGTTCTCTGAAGGTCACTCAATCACTTGCTTAGACTCTAAGAAGAAGCCCTTCGTCCTTGCCAATGGTCTCCAATGACTCTCAAAGATGAGTTTGGTTAGAACTAAGAAGGGGAAGAAGGTGCATAAAGAAGTGGAAGTGTCAAATGTGGAGCATAAGGCCTCTTTATATAGGTTGTGTCTTGAGTTTCCAGTAGGTTGAGCTCTATCTTTTCAAATTAGTTTTATCCATAATCAGAATCACTCCAAATCTTCATATCTAAGTTTAAATTTTAAATTCAAATTCAGCTTCATATATCATAACCAAGTACTAAAAATATCTAATTTTTTATATAGAATATCTCCATAATGTACTAATAACAACTTTCGGCTAAACTACAACAATTAATAACATAATTAGTGTAAATATATATAAAAGACTAAACCCTCATTTTAGTCCCTGAAAGAGTTTAAGTCTAGCATTTTAGTCCCTGATACATTTAAAATATCACGTTAGTCTCCAACTTCCTTCTCCGTCATGCATTTTAGTTCCTGATGTCAAACCCTGTTAAGAAACCGTCATAAAAGGTTAAGTTGTCACGTTAAGTGCTACGTTAGAATTCCACTTGGCAACAACGACGTCATTTTTGGAAGCTGGCGTGACACAAATTATTGCGAAACTTGTCATTATCATTGAAACCCTTTTTGCCCAAATTGAATCACATTTTTCCTCATTATTATCGAAGAACCCTATCCTAAGTCCACGCAAAATCTCGCCCAAATTTTGTACATAGTTGTGTTTAGGGGTGAAATATTTAAAGATTGAAGTTTGTTATAGTGGAAGAATGGCCAACATATGGAGAATTCGGTAAAAAAAATTTCTTAATTCATTGAGTCATGTTTTTGGTTTGGGGACGAAGAACCCTAACTGTTCAATGTTTTGGGGACGACGAACCCTAGCTATTTTCTTTCTCCTTAATTAATGTGAATGTGGTTATTGAAAAATGCTTTTTGTTTGTTATCGAGAAAACAACAAGGGATGGTAGGAAGTGGTCCCTAGTAGGCAATGGTCCTCTTATGTTTCTTACGACTTTTTGGTTTTTAAAATTCAAGGAGATAATGTTAATGAAAGTTGTCCCTTTCTACATGGTTTAACCCATATTTCCATGTGCATGCATGACTTTCATTGTTTATTCAATAAATTATTTTAAAATTGCAAAATATTTTTGAAATGCGGACAATTAAATTTTACATTCGATTTTAAGCTTTTCTCGTGTCTTCCATTTTCAGATTGATGAGAATGTGGCTTGCGAGATTATCAACCACAGGTCTCTTCATCACCCCAATATAATTCGTTTCAAGGAGGCAAGGACTTTATTTGCTTACCTATTGGATCACTTTGTATTAAATACTCTATATAACTAATTATTTGATCTCATTTCAATGGGGCTTTGATTTTGCAGGTGGTTTTTACCGCTACTCATTTAGCAATAGTGATGGAATATGTAGCTAGAAGAGAGCTATTTGAGAGGATATGCAATGCTAGAAGGTTCAGTGAAGATAAGGTTGATCTTTGAATTTTCTGGTTTATCTCACTCTTTCGGTTTTAGTGCCATTAATATTGTAGCCATATCTCACTTATTTACCCCTTTGATTGTTCCAGCTAGATATTTATTTCAGCAGCTGATTTCTAGTGTCCATTACTATTATGCCATGGTATAATCATGCTCAAGTTCTTGAAAAATTATTGGACTTCCTGTAGTCAAAATTGTACAAAGTGAGAACCTATGCTTTTACTCTTCTTTTGCAGTAAATATGCCACAGAGATTTGAAGCTAGAAAATACCCTCTTAGATGGAAGCCCTGCACCCTACTTGAAAATTTGTGACTTTGGCTATTCCAAGGTATTAGATTGAATAACATCTAGTTTCTATGTTCTAATAATATGTTCTTTAGCCTTTATATTTCTGAATGTTTGTTATTTGTGGTTTAGTCGTCTTTGCTTCATTCACGACCCAAATCAACTGTTGAAACTCCAGCTTATATAGCACCAAAGGTTCTTTCCAGGAAAGTAAACATCTACGTAGGATGAAGTTACTCATTACTTAGAATTGACAGGGACTTAATTGCATGAATAATAAATCAGTTAGGGATTAAATTGCATGATTTTTATTCTATTAAGGACTAAAATGAACTTCATATTTTACAGCAGGGTTTGATTCTAGCTTTGCAAGAAGTGATGTCAAGTGCACACCATAGGTTTTGTGTGTGGCATGGATACATCTATAACAATAATTGCAAGGTCTTCAACTCAAAGATTATAAATGCAAGGTGTAAACCAATATTAACAATGCTGGAAGAAGTCCAATGCTACATCATGACAACAATTAGTACCAATAAATTGAAGTTGACAGCCAATGCATGTCAGTACCAACAAGGTCATCTGTTGCAAATGTTCCCACATCACCTCAGCAAAGTCCACCACCATCTTCACCAAATGAAAAGGGAGATGACTTTGCAAAAGCTGCACAATTTATGCCAACACCTGGAATTAGAATTGCAAAATGAGTTGTTGTGATTATGTTACTTGTTTTCATTAATTTTTTATGTAACAAGTTTGTATTATGTAAGACTTGTGTCATTTGGACATGGTTTATTTGGAATAGTTATTTTGATTAGATAAGTTGTCATGTTTTAGGTTCCACCAATTTAAGGCATTGAATGGTTTTATTTCCATTCAGTTTTTTATGTTGTTAGTTATTATTTAGTATTTTTATAATTTTTAAGCCAAAATTGGGTGCTAAGTATTTTCAAATAAAGTATAAAGATAAAATCAGAGTTTAGAAATAACACATGTTAAAATTATAAGAGATGAGGAGTTTTTATATTGAAAAGTACAATTCATTATTTCATATTAATAAGAAATTCAAAATCATTACATATTTTGTAGATTCATTTTGGCTGGGTTTAGCTTGGAATTTCTTTTACAAAGCCCATCCCAAATTTTGTTCCTAGCTAAAAACTGGTTGGTCAATCTCCAATTCTATGTTTCTTTTTTTTTTGGCAGAACTTTTCAATGATTTATTTCCACTGAAGTGTTATGACTTAGAATGGCTTTAAAAATCCATCTATGTCAATATGCCATCTATCAAATGATAAAAGAGTTCAATAGAAAAAAGAATATTTTTTTCTTCAATGCTCTCCTCTTTCCTTTCAAATCCACATATTTGATTCACTTACAATGCATTCTAAATTGCAAATTCATATAGCCTCCAAGTTACTACTACTTGTTCAATTGCAAATAGATATTTTCCAGCAAACAAAAACTATTGTTGTCACACATCCTAAGATGGCATATTTATTATTTGTTATGTACAGAGTTATCACTTATCAGTACCTGACAGAATAGGCTAGAAAATGCTTTGTTTCATTCTTCTTTTCATTAATTTTTTCACTAAAATATAAACAAAATGAGGGTCAACAATGATTACAAAAGCATTCTTTATTAATATTAAAACAAAATTTTATCATTATCTTACAACAAAGTACATGACAATACATATTAAAATACAAATAATCTGTACAAACAACTTTAATTTCTTAATTTCAGCCTCTAAATATGTTATTTTGGCAGCCAAATTCTTCATCTATTCTTCATTCACAGCTGCTGCACTTGTAAGAGGAGACGTTACTTTAGAGGTTGAATAATTAGCAACATTATAACTCCTCCATGCTATTTTTGTTATCAGCCCATGCAAAATAATTGCAATGTTTACCAACCTACACCATTTGTAAGAAGTAATTTAATTTATTAGAAATGGCAATTGAACACAACACTAAATTAACTTTGTTTACCATATATTTGGGACATCAAAAGGATAATCTTCCAGGATTAGCTTCTGTTTGTGAAATTCTAACAACTGCTTTCAACCCACAATGACAAATATGGCCATTTCATCTCTTATTTTGTTTTGATGATGACCTTGAAGCAGAACTCATCAGAGGGCTTATATTGCTATTACTAGTCATATAAAGTGTTGGAAACCTAAATCGTGCAAGGAAGAAAGGAACCAAATAATAGAAGTAAGATACCCTAAAAATAGAAGAACTGAAGAAACCCAAAAAACTCAAGTAACCCAATTGCAACCATGAACCCTAACCTTAATGGTGGAAGAAGACCAAAGGCGCAACATATATGCTGATATGTTTGATTAAATTTGGACAAAAGGAGTTTCAATAACAACGACACCGTTTCACAATTATTTGTTTCACACCAGCTTCCAAAAATGACATCGTTGCTGCCAAGTGGGATTCTGACATATCACTTAATGTGACAGCTTTGCCTTCTGTGACGGTTTCTTACCAGAGTCTGACGTCAGGGACTAAAATGCATGACGGAGAAAGAAGTTACTTACTAACGTGATATTTTAAATGTCTCAGGGACTAAAATACTAGACTCAAACTCTGTCAAGGACTAAAGTGAGGGTTTAGTCATATATAAAATAAAGTTTAAGTGTATAAATATAAGTCATAAAATATATCAAAATATGAACTTATCAACCTTCTTATACTTGATATTTGCTTGCCTTCAAGCAAAAGTCTTGGCTAAAGAATAAAGGAATAATTTGAAACATATCATCAAAACAAGAAACCCAAAATAAAAGAGATACAAAGAACACAATAGTAATATCATTGAGTTCAAGTAATCAAAAGGCATTTAAAATATTATATTCTCTATCTTGTTAGATCATCAAACAGTGATACTTTACTCTCTCCTCTCTCTCTCTTTTAGTGTATAAGGAAAAAAAATAGAGAACGCTTAGTCCCTCTAGGAAGAAATATACTACCATAGGCTTGATAATAAACTAACTCTCCACTAAGTCACTTGAATGCAACTAAAAATCAGGAGGTCTTTTACAGGTTATAATGTAGCCAAAGGGTTATAATAATTAAGGTGAGATAAATAAAGGAAAATGATACACAAAGCGTTATCTTAATTAAAACAATCACAAATATCCCCTAAGTTTATAAATAAAGCTCTTGGATTAATGATTTTTATATTTTCACTTTCTTTATTCCTCTTTTCTTTCATTCAAATGTAAACCTTTTTTTCTTTTCTTTTTACTATTTTTTCTTTCACAACTTACACACACACTTTTTTTAAAGGATATAGAGAAGAATTTTTCTAACAATCCAACAACTTAATTGCTCCATTTACAAACCCAATGTCAACAAAATATTTCATAATTTTAATATAAAGGACCAAGAAAAATCAATAAAACTCAAAGTGATCAACTAGTTGTATATCTTTCTCAAACATGTTGAAGGCCAAGAAAAATAATCCTAGTATGCCTCAATCATATTTAAAACATACAATCAAAAGGAGTAGCCTCAAATCGGTTACAAGTCAAGTTCTAGAGCATAAATCTCAAGAGGACAATCACACAAAGTAATGAGGAAAAAGATACAATTAAATTAGAATAAAAATCCCCTTTAAGGCTCAAAACTTACATATGGGTTAAAGTTTAATGTAGAGTAAAAAGCTAGATATCTTATTTATTTATTTATTTATTTTTAATGACTCCAAAACTCAATAGAAATTACTCAATCATGTTCTTATTATTTTATAAAAAATTAGGTTTCTTGAGATAAAATTTTCAAAATTTCCTCAAAATAAGGGCACAAAAAATTACTTGAGAGCAAGTAATGAGACAAGTAATAATGAAACCTCCCTCATACTTAAAGCACAACATTGTCCTCAATATTTAGAAAAAAAAAAGTAGGGATAAAGAGGACAAGAGAAATGAAGAGAAATAGACTTCTTGAATGTGAGACAAATTGCGCATAAAAGGCACCTCGTTCTGAAAAACAAGAACACAAAATAAATAAAAGTGAAAAATAAAACATAGGTTACCTCTTGTGAGCGCTTGTTTTACGTTACAAGCCTGACGTCTTGTTAGGCTATTGTAAGAACATAGCTTGTTGGGTGGAGGTCACTCTATCTGTGTATAGCTTGGCCCTCTGGCCATTGACTTGAAACATCTCTCCCCTAACTTTAGAAACTTCTAGGATCCCGTAAGGGAGGACCTTGAGTACCGTATAAGGCCCAGTCTACCTGGACTTCAGTTTTCCCAGAAATAGTCACAGTCTTGAGTTGTAGATCAACACTTTTTCTCTTTCATGGAACTCACGATGTGGAATATGCTTG
The DNA here is from genome assembly GCF_003935025.1 of Abrus precatorius. Classification (NCBI taxonomy): domain Eukaryota; kingdom Viridiplantae; phylum Streptophyta; class Magnoliopsida; order Fabales; family Fabaceae; genus Abrus; species Abrus precatorius. Next base: position 11,852,915 of record NW_020874303.1, read on the forward strand.
TCGTGCCATTTTTTGGTGCGCTCCTTGTACAACTTGGCATTCTTATATGCCATAAGACACATCTCATCGAGTTTATTCAGCTCCAAAGATCTTTTCTCACTTGTAGGCTGCAAATCAAAATTAAAGAACTTCAAAGCCCAATAGGCCTTGTGTTCTAATTCAACAGGTAAGTGACAAGCTTTTCCACTAACCAAACAAAAAGGGGACATGCCAATAGAAGTTTTAAAAGCAGTACAATAAGCCCAAAGTGCATCATCTAATTTTAAAGATCAATCTTTTCTAAAACTATTAACTGTGCGCTCCAAAATCTTTTTTAATTCCCTATTAGATACCTTAACTTGTCCACTAGTTTGGGGTGGTAGGGAGTAGTAACCTTGTGGGTAACACCATATTTTTCCAAGAAATTATCAAAAAGTTTATTATAAAAATGAGTACCCCATCACTAATAATTGTCCTAGGGGTTCCAAACTGAGAAAAAATATTTTTCTTAAGAAATTTAGTAACCACCCTAGCATCATTAGTTAGTAAAGTAGCCACTTCCACCCACTTGGAGACATAATCCATAGCAACCAATATTATTCATTATTAAAAGACTTAGAAAAAGGTCCCATAAAATCAATATCTCAAACATCAAATATTTCAAAAATGTTGAGGTGCATATCATGCCTTCTAGAAATATTACCACTCCTCTGACGTTTATCACATGATTTAACAAAACCATAAGCATCTTTAAAAAGTGTAGGCCAATAAAAACCACTTTGTAAAACCTTATGAGCAGTTTTAGTGGGGCCAAAGTGGCCTCCCACCTCTCTAGAGTGACAATGCTCTAGAACCGTGATAAATTCACTTTCAGGAACACATCGCCTAATCAAATTATCCCTCACAAACTTTAAACAAATAAGGCTCTTCCCACAAATAGTATTTAACATCAGATAAAAATGTTCCCTTTTGTGAGGTTGACAGTCCATGAGGTAAGATTTTACCAACCAAGAAATTTACCAAATTCGCATACTAAGGTGCCCCAAAAATAGCAAAAATCCTCTCATCAGGGAACATCTCTTTAATTTCTACCTTGGTGCTCTCCTTCACCGAGAGGTCTAATCTGGATAAGTGACCAGCAATAGAGTTCTCATTCCCCTTTTTATCTTGGATCTCTACATCAAACTCTTGTAGCAAGAGAGTTCATCGAATAATTCTTAGCTTAGTATCCTGTTGATCCATCAAATATCTAAGAGCAGAATGGTCAGTATAAACAATGACTTTAGACATAATCAAATAAGGGCAAAATTTATCAAATGCAAATATCACAGCTAGCATCTCCTTCTCAATGGTGGTATAATTCCGCTGTGCTCAATCCAAAGTTCTACTGGCATAATAAATGGCTTGAAAAATCTTGCCCTTCCATTGGCCAAAAAGTGCTTGAACAGTTGTATCACTAGCATCATACATAAGTTCAATGGGTAAAGACCAATCAGGAGAGGTAACAACAGTGGCATGAATTAACTTACTTTTAAGGGTATTAAAAGTAGATAAGAAAACGTCATCAAACTTAAACTCTATACCCTTAGCCAATAAATCAGAAAGAGGTTTTGCTATTTTTGAAAAATCTTTAATAAACCTCATATAAAACTCTGCATGCCCTAAGAAACTCCTAACAGATTTAACACATGTGAAAGGAAGAAGTTTAGCAATAACCTCTACCTTAGCAAGGTCTACCTCTATACCCCTACTAAAAACTTTATGCCCCAAAAAAATACACTCATCAACCATAAGTTGACATTTTTTTCAATTTAAAACTAAATTAACCTTTTTACATCTTTGTAAAACCAAATCAAGGTTATGCAAACAATTATCAAAAGTGTTGTTGTAAAGAGAAAATTCATCCATAAAAATCTCAATACAATTTTCTAATAAATCAGAAAATAAGGCTATCATGCATCTCTGAAATGTAGCAGGGGTGTTACACAATCCAAACGGCATCCGTTTATACGCAAAAGTACCATAAGGACATGTAAAAGTAGTCTTCTCTTGGTCTTTTAATGCGACAGGTATTTGCATGTAACCTAAATAACCATCCAAATAACAATAAAATTCACGCCCCGCTAATTTTTCTAACATTTGATCAATATTGGGAAGGGGGAAGTGGTCTTTCCAGGTGGCCTCATTGAGCTTCCTATAGTTTATGCACATTCGCCACCTAGTTACTTTCCTTATGGCAATAAGTTCTTGTTGCTCATCCCTCCTTTCTTTGGTACAACCTGCACAGGGCTCACCCAAGGACTATCAGAAATAGAAAAAATAATACCAGCATCTAATAACTTGATTACTTCTTTTTTTTTATTACTTCCTTTAGATTGGGGTTAAGTCTCCTTTTAGGTTGAACCTTGGGTTTGAATTCCTCTTCCAAGTAAATTTGGTGGGTGCAAATGGAAAGGCTAAAACCCTTGATGTCATGAATGCTCCACCCAAAGGCTTCCTTGTTCTCCCTCAAAACTCTCATCAATTTCTCCTCTATATTATATGTCAATTTAGAAGAAATTATTACAGGAAGAGAAGAGGGAGGAGATAGAAAAGCATATTTAAGATTAAAGGAAAGGGGTTTGAGCTCTAATTCAGGGGGTTCTTCAATGGATGGTTTAGGAATTTGAAAATCTTGTGCTCCCAAGCTTTTAAAATACCTTGGTGCCAACCATTGACTTTGATTCCCACTCTCTAAAGCCAAAATTTCATCTATTACTTACTCTATTTTTATGGAGCATCTTTTTCAAGTGTGAGAATTTTTTCTAGAATATCATCCTTCAACTTATCAATTAATTGTACAGAGTCTAAAGAGGAAAAAAGATCATTTACAAAAATAAAATTACAAGAATCAAAACTAGAAGGGTGTTTAAGAGAATCAAAAACTTTAAAAACAACTTCTTCATCGTTTAGCCTTAATGTGAGCTTCCCTTGCTGGATGTCTATAATGGTCTTCCCTATGGCTAAGAATGGTCTTTCCAGAATAATGAGAACATCATTATCTTCCTCCATGTCTAGTACAATGAAATCTGCAGGAAAGATAAATTTGTTGACCTTTACCAAGACGTCTTCTACTATACTCCTTGAGTAAGTGATAGATCTATCTGCTAACTGCAAAGAAACAGAAGTAGTTTTCAGTTCTTGCATACCTAACCTTCTAAAAATAGAGAGAGACGTTAGATTTATGTTAGCCCCTAAATCACATAGGGCTTTATCAAAATGAGAGCTACCTATAGTACAAGAAATAGTAAAACTCTCTAGCTCTTTAAGTTTTGGGGATAGCTTTTTCAAAAGGATTGTGAAGCATTCCTTATTAAGCCTTAAAGTTTCGAATTCCTTTAACCTCTTCTTATTACTTAATATTTCCTTAAGGAACTTAGCATATTTGGGCATTTGAGAGATGACCTCTACAAAGGGTATGTTGATGTGCAACTTCTTCAAAACTTCAAGGAATTTGTTAAGTTATAGGTCCCTCTGATTGCTCCTCAACCTCTGCTGAAAAAGGATTCAAAGTTCTTAAGGTTTGCACATTGTCGATGGTGCTTCTTTCTTTTCTCGTTTTGTTCCTGCGATGTCATCGCTTCCTCAGTCTCTAGAGGTTTTGTCGATGGATCTTATGCCCTCAGTAAGAATTTCATTTACTTTGACAAAGTTTCTAGCTTATTTGTTATTGAGTCGCTACTTTCTGCCTGGTAAATTGGAGCGACTTTCTTCTTTTTGCTTCTGTGATGGTCTGTATGCCATTGGAATGTATGAATCGTGGTTGGCCCCTTATATAGGAAGGATCCTCCAACAACTACATCAACTGTAACTCTATTAGAAGATGAGAGTCTAGCATAGAAAATCTGCATTTGCTTCCACACAAGAAAACCACGATGTCGACATCTCCTTAGAAGTTCTCCAAAGCGCTCCTACGCTCAAATAGAGATTCAGACTCATATTGTTGAAAATTAGATATCTCTGTCATCAGCTTCACAGAGAGTGATGGTGGAAAATATTTGGCTAAGAATTGCTGGATTAGGTCATCCCACGTTGTAATTGAATTAGATGTAAGTGTGGAGAACCATGCGTTCACCCTTTCCGTGACAGAGAATGGAAAAAGGCGAAGCCTTATAGCATCTTTGGTGACACCATTGTATTTGATGGTATCAATGAGTCGAAGAAACTTTTTTGGATGAAGGTGAGGGTCTTCGTCAGGTCACCCCAAAAACAGTGTGGAGTTCTGGACTAGATTGATCAAGGTCGGCTTTAATTCAAAATTACTGGCCTCTGTGTCAAGTGCTACAATGCTCCCGGCATCACCCTCAATAGTGGGTGTCTTGTACTCCAAGATTGACCTTTTGCTGCCATATTTTTCTTTTCTCTATACTTCTTCCGTAGCCTACGTGCGGTCTTCTAAATTTCTAGATTAAAAGCGAGTTTTGCAATAGATTTAGAATGAGCGAGCATAAAACAAAATAAAAAAATGTTTATATCAACCAAATACTCGATTTTCTTTGATATTGAAAACTAATCCCCGACAACGGTGTCAAAGATAAGTTTAGTTAGAACTAAGAAGGGAAAGAAGGTGTGTAGAGAAGTGGAAGTGTCAAATGTGGAGTATAAGGCCTCTTTATATAGGCTGTGTCTTGAGTTTCCAGTTGATTAAACTCTATCTTTTCAAATTGGTTTTATCCACAATTAGAATTGTTCCAAATCTTCATATCTAAATTTAAATTTTAAATTCAAAATTCAAACTCAGCTTCACATAGCACAACCAAGGACTAAAAATATCTAATTTTTATCCAGAATATCTCTATAATGCACTAATAACAACTTCTGGCTAAATTGTAATAATTAATAATATAATTAGTGTAAATATATATATAAAATATAGTTTAAGTGTATAAATATAAGTTATAAAATATATCAAAATATGAACTTATCAAACTGTAACAATTAATAATATAATTAGTGTAAATATATATAAAATAGAGTTTAATTGTATAAATATAAGTCATAAAATATATCAAAATATTAACTTATCAATTATGCTTAAACATAATTATACTCAACCTTTTTCATAGTCTTGTTCTTTTTCATTTTTTTTTAACTTTTTAGGGTATAACAAGTCTGATTAGATTTTAGAAGTTCTTGCTCAAATTGAGTATTCTTCGCAATCATTTTTGCTAATCTTTGCATTAAATCTTTAACCTCTACAATCTCCAAAGATCCTAAACCCTCTCTTTAACCCATTAATGCTTTGTAGTGCAACTCCTAACTCCTAATACTTTCCCTTTTCAAACACATTTCCTCTATGCATTTCTTGCCTTTCAAAGTATTTTAGCACAATCTTCTTGCTTGAAAAGGCAAATAAGAGTTTGCAGTAGTCTTAATTCAAGTGGTCCTAGAATAAGGTAAGCTAACTATAGTTTAGCCAAAATTGGGTTGTAATTAATTCATCTTGAGTCCCAATGAGGGGAACATTCAAGTATTCCCTATAGTAATAGACCAATTCAAATCATTGTTGCCATGAAAAATTTGAGATGTCCTTGTTAATATCATTAATAGTTCCATTCTAATTACTTTACAAACCTTAGGTAAATTCCTAAGTCCAAAATTCCTACGATGCATATCAAAATTAATTTTGTTTGAAATCATCAAACTATCCCATTTAAATAAAAGTATTAATAATGGCCTAATAACAAGAGTACTAAAAGGTTATCGACCTTTCTAGTTTAATAACAAAATGTGTAAGAATATGTAAAAAAAATAAAAATAAATCAAATAATGACTGAGTGGAATGAAATACAGATAAACAACACAAGAGAATGCACAATTATTAAGACACAAACCTAACTCTCAAATATTTCTAGTAAAGTCGTCATCTGTCGCAATCAGGGTCGTGATAGAGAAAAATGAAAATAATGAATAGAAATTAAGAAAAAGGAAAGCAAAGATCCAAGGAGTAGCACCAAGATTTTTAATGAACATGAGAAAACATTGAAAATAGTTTACTTAACCATATCCGAATTTAAGAGTTTAATTACACATGTAGAAGACATTAGCACTCTACGAAGTTTGTAAAAATGAATTTGGTAAATATTAAGATTTTATTTCATTCCTAAATTTGATATTTTATCTATTTTTAAAATAATAGAAAAATAGGTTTTAAAATAATTGGCTCAACAAATTTTGACCCATGCTCCCTAGTGCAATGAAAAAATTAGAAAATTCTTTTTTGAATGATATGAGAATAAAAACCTTATTAAAATATGTATAAAAATAAAAATAATCCTTTGAAGATCTTGAATGATTAAGATAAAAAATATATTTTATTTTTAATTTTGTCTAAAAACATAATGAAAAAAATTATATTGTATAATTTGTAAATGACAAAGTAATCTATATATCGCTATCTTTAATTGTTAAGTATTTTAAAAAATCATAATTTTATTTCTTTTAATATAAAATTTAAGATAATTCATATATATCAAGTATTAGATAAAGCAGACTCTTATGGTTTTACAACATATGAACAATAGAGTAATTTATTCATTACTATTATAAATTGTTTTGTGAATTAAATAATACTTTTTTATACAACAAAGGTAAGAAAATATATAGTATTTTGTGAATAAAATTTAGGATAATTCATATGTACATAATACTATATAGCATAACTAAAATGGTGCCTTTTATATTTTATAAATACAAACGATAGAGTAATATATACATTACTATTATAAATTAATGTGTGGTTAATATTTTATTTTTTTATTTATTAAAAATAAAATATTAAAGAATTTATAACTAAAAATATTCATTTGAATTTTACTTTTAAAATAAAATTTATTTATTTGTTTTATCATAAAATTGTGATAAATCCTTAAGCGTTTTAATTTTTATAAACGAATGACAAATAATTTATACATTTCTATTATTAAATATTGCATAAATTAAAATTAAAACAAATTATTTTAAATTGAAAAATAATTTTAAAAATAACATAAGCAGTTTATAATTTCAATTCTTAAAAGAAAACATGAAAATACTTTCCTAATTCCCAATAACTATAATGGAGCCTAATATTTTTACTTATTCTCATCACCAAATTTATTCTTAGTTAATGTATATGAACTAGAATTTTGTAATAAAATATGGTAATATTGATGTAACATATTTTAGGTTTATATTTATTATAGTTTTATTTTGATTTATAAATACTTTTCATATGCTTTATTTTTTTATTTTTTTATTATTATTTTAGTTATTTGAATAAATTGGGCTTATTACAAATAAATATTTTAATTTCGTATTTTTTGTTATTCTGACATTTGTCTACTCTTTTGACCATAACTTTTTTTGCATATATTGTTTTTGGTGGATTCTACATTTAGGGCTTTAAAATGTATGTATGGATCGTTATATTTGGAGTTATTTTCAATTTTTTATGATTTTTTAAAGTTGAAGCAGATTTGCTAAATATTGTTGCGAGATTGCATTTAGGCCCTTTGTTATTAGATAATTATATTTACGCTTATAGTTATAATTAATGCCTAATTTTTGGCCATTTAGTTACCCTAATTAGAACTTATAAATAAACTACTAAGGTTCTGAATTAGGGGAGATTAGACACTTTGAACTTTTGAGATTTGACCGAAATAAGAATCCTTATTTTTACTTTCTCTCGAATTCTCTCATTCTCTTCTCTTTCGTGTGGGTTTAGTGCTTCGATGGAAGGATAAATCTCTTGTTCAATTCACAAAATTCAAATGCTATAATTCTGATTTAAGTTTTGGGTTAAATTACTTCGAGTTTATTCTCTCTTTCTTTAACTTCATATTTATGTATTGCGATTATGATTAACTTTTCTGTTATTAGAATTTAAATTAGGATTCAATTGATATTTTAATTTGATAATTAATTCAGGTTAGGTTAAATGATAATTTAATTTAATCTGTGGTTTAGTTTATTTAAATTATTTGATTAAATTAATAATTGAATTGGGTAAACATTCAAACTCGAATTAAAATTTTTAGATACTGTGATAATCGGAGTTACACGCATTTAGTCTTTTATTTGTTTTTACTCAATTTTATTTTGTTCATGATTTAATTTAATTAATTTGTAGTTTTAAAACTCCAAAAGTTTACTCGTATTTTTAAAAGAAAACTTAAAATTAAATTTAATTAAAAATGTGTCTATGTGAATCGACTTAGATTTAACTTTATATTAAAAATTCTTAGTGAACTTAGTTGTTTTGATAGCAACTTAGTATCGTCTATCAAATATCAAGCTAGCTTAGATTTCTAAAATGAAACAATTAGTTATTAATAATTTGGGCTTAGACATATTTTAAACTTATTCCTTTTATTTCATTAATTTTTAATTCTTCACATTATGCAACTTTTGTGTGTAAGACATGTGTTAGCTCAAAAATGTGAATTTCATGAAACTCAAAAATAAAAAGAAAGTTTATCCACTAAAATAAAAATTTGAATAAACAATTATGATTCACAAAAGACGAGAAGGAACCGTATAATAATGGGACAAATAAAACCATTAAAGCATTATTTCAATCTCACTTTTTTAACAAAATCAAAGATTTGACAAAACTAGAAAACGTGAACATCTAAAAACTTGCTTTGAGTTTACTTTATTAACATTGAAGGCTAATAAAGTAAGATAAAGGCAAAAAATATAATAATAATAATAATAATAAATAAAATTAAAGGCTCATCACATTGAAGTTTGTTACAAGATGAGTGAAAGAGAGAAAAAATAAAAATTTATTAACTACTAAAAATCTGTTACTTAATCATTTTAATTTAAGCATATTTTATTTTATATTTAAAATAATACTATTGTTCATAATATTTATTAAAGAAATCATATTATCTATATTTTTCATGACATTATAATTTTTATTATTTTGATAATATTTAAAAACAATTAATTTTAGAACTGATTTACATATGATTTTGGAATTTAATTTTTAAAAATTAAATTCAAAAAATAATTTTATATCTTCTGAGAGAAATATTTTAAAAATCATTAAGGTAAAATAAATTCTAAAAATTATATTTAAATTTTAAAAATATAAAATATAATTTCTAAAATTTTCAATGAAAACAATTAAAGAAAGTAATTTCCTTTTGGTTTTCTGGGTTAAAAGAAGTAATTTCCGTAAATAGAGCTATAAATGGAACCGGGCCAGGCCTCTTAACAAAAGCCCAGAACAGGAAATGCAATGGGTGCTGACGAATCCAACTGGAACAAAAAAAAAAAACTGAAGGAACAGGGAAAGAAAACCCACAAGCCATAATCAAATCGAAAGAGGAGAGAAAAAGAGAAGGAAGAGACTGGTGGTTCCCTAAAATGGCTGACAACAAAGAAATCATTTCCCCAAAGTATGACCTCGATGCCAAATGGGACGCTTGCCTTGATCTCACCGTCCGCCGCTTCGTCTACTCCTCATTTGCCGGTGCATTTGGCGGTCTCCTGTTTTTCAGTAAGTATCTTCTTTGATTTCTTTTTCTTTTCTGAATCTTCTGAGTATGCTTTTGTTGTGGGCAATAATTTGTGCTTCAAATCTGATTTCGTTTTTTCTCATACACACTTTGTTTTGCTCTTTTTTAATAATTTTAAACAAAGTGCTTCAAAGCTGCTGTGAGTGTCATTGCTTTTGTCTCTGAGGAAAATCGTATTGTTATATATTTGACCGTCTGAGAAGGTGGATGTGATTCTAGACTAAAACACCACATTTATCTCTCCCATCGTTTTCTGTCTTAGGAATAAATGTCCTTGTTAGATATTTGGTCTTGCGGCTCTTGCCTATTGTTATATATTCCTCTCATTTCTGTCTATTATCCCGATAGATTCAGATGAAAAGGTATGTAATTAGGACTTAGGAAGAGTGCCAGATGAGGCAGCTATTTTCTGTGTGTGTGCTTTCAAGTGAGATTACATTCGTTGCTGAAGGTTGAAATTTGTGCTATATTATGCCTGAATCCTGTATGCGAAGAATCTAATTAAGAACAAGATTGTTGTTACCCTGAAGTATGAGTAGGAAATATGTTAAGTGATCTTAACAGATAATGAGGAAATAAGGAAACTAATCCTAGAGAATAATCTAAGATATGATAAGATATTTTTGGATATTAGCATATATTCTAACAGAAATTTGAATAAATCCATAAGCTTGAAGAACTTGAAAATCCCACATCCCTTCTGTGACATCCTTCACAGTTATTTGGTAAAATAACATATTTTGCACAATCCCCAATTCCATTGATTGTATCTGATTGAGTCATAATACTGTACCTATCACCATTGAATTTGTTATTATCGTACTGACATCAAACCAGAATAAGGGCTGACTCCATTCTTGTTAACTTCAAAGAGATGAGCACAAACCTCAATGGCCACATGTTCTATGGATCAAGAACCAAATCAAATCTTGCATTGAACCATACAAGTTCTCCACTTCTAACAGGAAAGCAAGCTCGTAGAATTCTATTTTTGAAAAGCCCATATCTTTTCCCCAATGATTTGGGCTTTGTCTAGAAAGTTAAAAATTGACCCAATTTCTATGTTGCGCACCCAACCATTGCTTCCTTTTGGATCCCATGAACAGTGTGCCTAGTCTCAAGTGTCAACCACAAGTGTCCCATCCACCATTGTACAAGAGTCAAGGTTCATCAATGTAGGCTTGGTCCACGCGAGTGATATCCTAATCTCTATTGTTGCAAACAACAATCTTTGTCCCTCGACCTATATCAAAGAGACATGTTAGAACTTTAAATTAAAGTACTGACTCCTCCTGGTGTTAGAGACATGGGCTTTCCCTCTCAATTCCACACTTTCAAAACCAGAAGTCCCCCTATTTTCTATTCTTTACCTGGTTATACCCTCTTCCCCATTCTGTTACATCTTTAGCTTACTAACTAACAGCGCAGTTGTTAGACTATCTATAGCTGTATAATCATGCTAACACACGCCAAACTAGGCCTCAAGCATTGAAATGAAGATTTTTTTCATGGAAAATATTTCTCCAATGCAAATAAAATAATGTTTGTTTAAATCTAAATATACTATTTTTTTCCTATGATAGTAGTGCATTAGTTTGACCTTTGCATTATTCTTTAGGAAGATTAGTAAGTATTGTTTCTCACACAACAATTGAAATTTTAAATCTAATTAGCAAATTGCCTAACATTTAGTTTGGGATTGGCTTGCTGCTGCTGCTCGTGCTTAGAACAACAAAGGATATGACGTGTGTTAGAATAACTGGTTTCCTTATGATCTTGGTAGTATTGTGTACTTTAGATCTTAGGTTCAAGTCTTGGTAGTATCCTTTCATGCTTCTCAATTATTGTAATATGCTCTATCTGTTTACTTTTCACAATCCACTTGCTTTTTGGATCTCAAATAATTGGAAAGTGCCAATTTAGACGGAGTTTGTTGTGTGTGGAGATGTTGCTCCCTCATCAGTTCTTTCTTTTTCATTCTTTCATTGTATTTCTAATATATATTGCTTCTTTAGGGGATGTATGGCATGCACTCTTACATGCTTAAGATAAATGAGGTATGACTTGTGGAGTAGCCATTTTAAGAGGTCTGATATCCATGTTTAGTTACTCATGGCTGAGCATTGTGTATATACTCCGTTTTGGACTTCTATGTTTTAGATTTTGTTGGAGATCCGATAGAGTCAATGGGCCCAAGTGCTAATTTGGTGCAGCAACAATCGAATAAGCCAACTGTTTGGAGAGTATAGAGAAGGAATAAGTAGAATAGGGATTGATGATGTGGAAGGGGTTGTAGTGTGTGGTGTGGGCCCAGGGTGGTTTTGAGTGATCTTCTGTTATATTGGGATGGAGTGAGGAGAGAGAGTATCTTGGAAAAGATTATGGAATTCGTTAGAGATAGAGAGTTATAGCTCTTTGTTAGAAGCCTTGCTCTGGGGACAGGAAGATCATTCCTATATTTTCCTTTAGATCATTCAATAATAGAAGTAGCATTTCTCTTTCAAATATTTTTTGCAATTGTTCCTTTATCCCTAAACAATTTTGCATCAGATTTGAATACCATTAGATGCAGATTATGGGGAACTCATTGGTTGGTGTAGGCTATGTTGCCTTTTTTGTTGGCTTGATAATAATCTTAATTTTTTATCCCATATTTTAGGTTTAGGATTAATGGTTAGTTGAGTTAGTATTCAATGATGATCACCTATTTTTGCAAAGTTTGTCAAGCATACATCCATGATGGATAAGCCAATTTGTTGGTTGAGTAATGAGTGTCATGATTAGCCTTATCATTAATAGTTCCATCTTAATAAGAAAACTTGGTATTTATAATCAATTTAAGCTGCTGCTTTTTATTATTATTATTATTATTATTATTATTATAAAACACATTGTTTAGTTATATATTTGTTGGTGATTTAGATTGATGTTTATGATATCTTTTATACAACCACCAACAAAACTTATCTCATTAGGTGACATCAACTACATAGATCACACAATACCATTAAGTTCGATAAAAAACTTAATCCTCAAAAATATTATTCATCATTATTATTTATCATTAGATCTCTTTTAATATTTTTTTCTAAAGTTTTTCTAGGTTTTACTTTATCTCTTTTACCATACTAAAAGTCATATCATCTACTGTCCTCACTGGTGCTTACTGTGACATGCTCTCTGCATATGATCAAATCTCCTTAAATAATTTTCTATCATATATTTTACTGTGGGTGGTACTCTAATTCTTGCATATATGTCATTTTTTATCATGTTCTTTCTTGTTTTGACTACTTATCTATCTTAACATTTTCATTCCCTCTACTACTTGTATTGTTCTGTTATGGTCCAACGTTTATTACTATATAAGATAGTTAGTCGTATCGTAGTACAATAAAATTTTTCTTTCAACTTAGTAACAAATGACCTTTGATGCTTTTCTCTACTTTAATCACCCAACATGTATTTCTAAATAATATCTTCATTAATTTTTTTTATCATTTTGTAAAATTGATCCTAATTACCTGAACTTGGAGACTTGTCATATTTTACCCCAATTTTAACTTCAAATGCATGACCCTCATCTTATTTTTTGCTAAAGTTGCAATGCATATACTTTGTTTTTCTTATGCTCAAACAAAAATTCTTAGATTTTAAAGTCTTCTATCGTGACTCAAGTTTAGTGTTAACCTCTTTTTTGGATTTTTCAATCAGTACTATGTTATATGTAAGAGCATGCACTTGGAAATAATTTTTTGTATGTCACTCGTAAGCACATTTAAAACTAGGTTAAGTAAGGGCTTAAGATGGAGTCTTGATATAAATCTATTCCTAGGGAAGTCCTTAGATACGACACTTGGAGTTCTCACACATATAGCTACTCTTTCATACATGTTTTGTATAACCCAAATACATACATGAGTTTTTTATAGTCTTCCACAACATTTCTCTTGACACATGGTCAAAAAACACTTATGCAATAAGCCTTATTACATGAGGGCCTATGAAAAAAGTTTAATCATGAAACTTTTCAGAATGAACTAAAACGAACTAATTTTGACAAGCTATATTTGAAATCTTATTGAAATAATATGAAAAGATCTTATGAGAGTCATAAGCTCTTGATATGCACTTCCAAAAGCCCCCTGAATCTTCTTGTTTTATAGACCTCACCAAATAATTAATATTGAGTTATCCACTTATCCTGAATGTTGTAACAGGGAGTCCTTTGACTCGATGGGCATCCATTGCTTTTGGTGCTGGAGTTGGAATTGGCTCTGCATATGCCGAATGCTCTCATCTGTTTGATGGACCTCCAACGAAGTTAGCCCTACCTAAGGTTTCAGAGACTACCACCCCGGTAGGATTTGTCTTTTATTTTCTTGTTTATATGTAATCTTTTTAGAATGATTATCCAAAGCATGTGTGACATGTCAAAAGCTCCAGTAGGTAGAGTTATAGTGTTAAGCAATGTCTACTACCTGGAAATGTAGAAAAAGTTCTGAATTGCAGGGATAGCAGCAGTATTGTGCAATCACTTTGTGTTGGGGAGTTGATCGTTTTAGGTTCTCATTGGTATTGTGTTTAAAGTTGCAGTTGATGTGCTCAAAATTATGGTCAATAGCTGAAAAATGCAGCCTTGCCTATTATGGTGAACAAGGGCTAAAAGCCCACATTTGCCCTTGACCTATAAGATTTCAATTTTTTTTGGATAGTCTCATGATTTCTAGTGTGCTTTTTGCTTAAGAAACATTATAGGATTCAAATCTCTTTGTTGTCTGACCACAACGACCTACTGCTTCCTGGCTTCATTTTCTGGCCAACCTAGATGCTTCTGGCCATTTACTCACTACTCATAGGTCTCTGTTTTTCCTTTGATCTCTGCTCACGCATTAGAGCTCAGTCTTTGATTACCATTCATAGCTTATAAATGTTTGCTCTTTTGATTTATTTATTTACTTTTGCATTCTGTTCTTTCTTCTTCCTATATACATGATTCACATTCTTCTTGTTTTTCTTATCTAATGTGCTCTGTTTTTCTTTTAACTTGCAAATTTTACCATTGTTTTTTGTTTTTCTTACTACATTCCCGGCCTTACCAAATCTTTGCCTTTGGTGAAATGTTGCAATAGAGAAATAAGACCCGTTCTTGAATAGATCTAGGTTGTAATTTTTCTACCTTTTGGAATTGTCTCTTCATGCATCTGTATCTTCTTCTCAAAGTCCTCCAACATCAAATCAATGCAATGTGCTGCACAAGGGGTCCAATACAAGTGTTTCCTTTTTTGCATCAACATCTCCCCTGCAGCTTTATAATTTGCTGCATTATCAGTCACAACTTGGACTATATTTTTCTCACCAATTTCTTCAACAACATCGTCAATCATTTTAAATATTTTATCAGCTGTTTTTTCTATATGAGATGCATCAATAGACTTCAAAAAAATAGTTCCTTTAGGACTATTCACCAAGAAGTTCAATATTGTTCCCCTCCTCTTATCAGTCCACCCATCAGTCATTAATGTGCATCCAACAGTATTCCATTCAGTTCTATGTTCTTCTAATATCTCCTTTGTTAACTCTATTTCCTTCTTCAAATACTTTACTTTAATTTCATGATAGCTTGGTGGTTTAAATCCAGGACCATGGCTAGCAATTAAATCACACATAACAGAAAATTCATCACTTCTTGCCACATTGAATGATATGGCATTATTATAAAAAAAACCTTCCAATAGCTTGACAAGCCTCCTCTCTTCTAGTTTTGTTGAATATGTTGTTGATTGTTGCTTGGGTGCTCCTTATCCGAAAAATATTTCCTCCTCCAGTCACTTCATTCTCACTTGGTTTTCTTTTGCTTCCACTACTTGTATCTAAAGTCTCTTTCTCAGCAGAACAGTCAGCAAAGGAATTTGATTTTTTATTCAAATTTTCTTGCATGCTTACAAGTAAATTCCACATTTGCTTTTTGACCGCATCCAGAACAGATTTGCATGCTCCAACATCTTTGGCTGTTTGAGTCAAGTGATGCTTCAATCTATAAGCACCTCCACTTACAACTTTTTGACAATATTTGCATTGAATTTTTTTTGTACCTTCAATTGCAATCCCATGTTGCCATGCTACATCACTTTTGTTTCCCGGTGCATTTTTTGGTAATGACTTGGAGGGAGGAGCTTGACTACTGGTTGAAGCCATTTTATCTAATGGTAGCAGACAACCGTAGCACAGAAAACAGAGAGCATAAAAACAAAAACAAAAACAGAAATCCCAGTCACACACAATAGCCCAGAAATGATGAAGATGAAGAAGAAAAAAACAGAGCACAAAAATCACAAAATCTCAGACCCAATCGCAGAAAAATTCCAGTCGCCGGAGCCAAATCCCAGTCACCTGAGCGAAGTCGCAGTACTGGAAAGAAGCAGAGAAGTCGAACAGCAGAGTCGGAGGAAGAAGTATCGAAGAACAAAGGGAAGAAGAAAGGTAGAAACCACAGCGTAGAAGGTTTCTGATTTTAGGGTTCCAACCCCTTTAATGTGGTCGGGTCGGGTCGCAGGTCAAGGGGCCTAAAAGGTCATCTTCTTCGCGTCGTCTGGATCTTGCGTTTCAACGATTTTACGCTCCGACAAGCACGATCCCACCGATCCTACCAAATCGTGTTTCCGTCACCGATTCGACCCAGAAGCTTGCCTGGAGATCGTAGAATCATACGATTCTACGATCTGAAACGCGATTTTGACTACCTTGATGACAATAATCACTTAATGTTTACTATTCTGATAATTACTTTATGTTCTTGGTTTATTGCATATAGAACAATTTCATATGTAGAGTGCTGTTTAAAAGAATAAAATCAAGCTTCAGAATTGGTAGGTGTCTACAAGTTGTGAGATTCATATATGAGAATAGGACTGCTTAATTTGAATGGCTAATTCTAATTTGAATGGATTGAAAAATGACAGTGCTAGTAGAATTGTAAGCCACACTGCAATGCATGGATTTTAATTAAAAAAAAAATTACCACCTTACAAGTCAAGTGGTTTGAGAATTATAGTAAGGGGAACCCACACTGCAATGCATGCATTTGGATTGTAGTAGATATGTATAGATAGAATATTTTGGAGGGACAGTGAGGAAAATGCTTCAAATGAAAAAATTCTACTCCCCTTAGTGCTTCTCTCTCCCTTTGTTCTTGGGGATGCTTCCTTTCTATCTCCTCTCTCCCTAAAATAATGGTTTTGGCTAGCTTTCCTAGTCTGACTGAGTGTCTGTTCGGTGTTGAAATCCTGATTGTGGCAACAGAAATAGATTTTGGCAATGTTTCAAAAATACCTAGTCTTCCTAAGATATTGTTTTTGGCTAATTTTTTTGTTTCAAAAATCAATTCTGTGATTAGTAGGATTCATTTTGAGAGAGGTGAAGATTTTAGCAATAGCTATTTTGTTGACAAGAATTGATACTAGATGTGTGACTTGTACTTAATTGTTAACATATTAGCTAGCACTTTAACTCCATTTCACCAAATTTCAAGGCTTTGTCTTGTGAGAGAAAAATTTCTCAATTCTGTCTCAATACAAACATGCCCTTAATCCTTATAGAATCAATTCTTTTCAACTAAATTTAAAATGTCTCTCCCCGAAGAAATCTATTCTTTTTACCTCAATTCTACCAAAATCAATGCTTTCAACATTAATTCTTTCAAAATTGAAAAATTTTGGAGCTTTAAATTAAGATAGAAATTCCAATGAAATTTAGGGCTATGTTTTGTTTTGCTTTTAAAATTAAATAAAAAAAAATTGAAATGATTTTGTTTTAAATTTTCTTCCAGATAAATCAATGGAAATAGTTGACACCATGAATAGGTAGAGAATCAATTTTTTGTGTATACACTCCAACTTAGTGGGCAGGATAGCAGGGAAAGAAATTTGATACTTTGAGTCGTACATTGGTACACCGGCAATGTTAAATTAGAAATGGAGTGGGTGTAAATTGTAGATAAGTATTGGAAGAGCGATCTTGTGGATGTAAAAAGGTACAATATGGAATCATAGTTCTAAAGTTTGTAGTTTTAGAATAGCACTATAAGGTAAAACTTCTGACGATTTAGAAGGTTTAGTTTGGAAATACCATTAGGAAAAAGGATTTTCGAAGGAGGGGGTCTGTATGGTCGGTCACATAGGGAGGGTGTCTAGAGGATACAAGGGTATGTGGTGGGGTTTATGGCCGAAGGGAAGCTTGTGGAGAAGGTAAACATATTGCAGATTTTTCATTAGCTTTTAAGTTTACAATAGAAAACATTGTTTTATGAAGCCGGAGGAGCATCTTATTACGTTAAAGGTGGGGTGGCATGCTCCTAAATCAATTTCTTTTTTATAAGAAATTCAGATAAAAAACTTTGCATGGTTTGTAAAGTCATATCTAGAGAGCTTGGCTTCTCAACATAGAGTTTTGTTAGATACATGGGTTAAGAGGAGATTAAGAGCGAAAGGCCAAAATAGGAATTTGAGAATTGAGTGGTGTGACAATTTAAAGGTGAAGAACAAAGGAATTTTCAATGAAGGGTGTTGTAGCAAAGGTTTTGGGGGGCACAAGAAAGAATTAATATATGTGGGGCAAGAACAAGATGGCTAAAGGGATCAGAAAGGTAGCAAAAGAAACTAGGTGAGTTGGCAGGCTGTGAGCCTTAGGGTAAATAATCCTGGTGGGGGAATGTGAGTGTCCAAGATATTGTTAAGGTGAAAAGGGCGTAGGATAATGAGATTATGTGGGTCAAGTGGAGGAGAAGCACTTTTCTATTTATAAGAACAATGGACATAACAATATTGTGCAAATTATAAAAAGGACTAAGTTCATGAGTTGTACTCATTATTAATCATGCAGGCAACATATGTATTTAATGAACTAGATGGGGAACATAACTAACGTATTTCTTGTCTTTCCAGGATGTGCAGGGCTCTGAGTAGATGCTATAAGTATACCGCTTCCTGATTACTGGATGTGAAGCAGAATTTTCTTGTGATTGTTGATGGTTCCTTACTGTTATTGCTCTTGAAAGTGTTGCACTACCATGATTTCATAAATGAACATCACGTATGCGTATGTCATTCCCAAGCTATTAGGTTTTTGTTCTCCAGTAGTCTTGCGCAATGTTTACGTGGTGATGGATAAAAAAAATTCTTCTTCAGATTTAGTTTCTGTTGCTTGACTATAAATCTGATCTAGTGTATTTTTGCGCACCAAATTTTTAAAAAAATTGGATTGGCGATGGATGTGACAATATTCAGGCGAAGATTCAATCAGTTCAATTGGCTAAGTCAATGAAGTGGATAAATTGATAAATAATGTAATATTGATAAATATATTGACAAATTATAAAATACAAGTTTAATTCAAATTCTTTAGGCTCAAAGTCAGCATATTTCACTCATCTAGTCATCTTCCCTGCATCTTTTTACTCCATCGCAAAGGCATTTTAATGTTTCTGCTTATGGGTTGTACTGCAAGTGGGTTAATATTTACTTTAATATTATTAGTTGTAAATTTTGCGTTTTGTTTAAAAATTGTATATACGATTACAGGTTTATTTTAGATTTAAATAAATTTTTGGTCCAGGAAAAATTTGTAATTTTTTAATTTAATTTCTAATTTTCTGATATACTTCATAATATATATATATATATATATATATATATATATATATATATATATATCCTTTTTTTTTACCAAATGGTCCCTCTTATTTTTGTTTCTCATTTGGTCCCTCTAAATATTATAAAATTTTCTAGTAAATTTAAATATCACTAGTCTATTTAGTTCTGATGTATATCATGAAGTTTTTATTTAGTCCACCTAAAGCAAGGATCTAAATGAAAACCTTGTAATATTTAAAAGTATTAAATGATAAATTTAATGAAAGAACATTACGTAACCAAATTTTTTTGAGGTTTATTAGAAAAAAATAAATAATAAATAATTAAATCAAAAGGTTACAAATTTTTTAGGAACTAAAAATGTAATTAAGTTTTAAATTTATGTGTACTTGTTTTAATTTCATTAATTTCAAGCTTAACATATTCTTTAATCAAGATCTTGGATTCAAGAATTGTTAATTTAAAAAAAAAAAGTACTGGTAGATCTTCACCTTCTATCTGAGGCCAACCTTCTATTCAAATGAATTGAAATCTAAGTATAAATTCCATAAGATTTAAAATTCTAAAAAATTTAAATAACATCATTTTAAAATATTTAGTTTAGATAGAATAATTAATTTTTATTTTAAATTCTTTTGTTTGTCAAGAATAGTGAAAATGTCTTCAATCTCAATTTTCCTTATTTCTAAAAAGATAATTTTAATGGTCTTTGCTTATTTAGAAATTATGTGATCAAATTTTATATAACCATTATAATGTCATTAGATGTAATGCAAAACTGGATAAAAAAGCATGTATATTCACACAAAGATTTCACCAAACACGTGAAGAAAAAGCATACATGAAGAGATTTGTTTGTGAAGATTAATTAGAATTGGATTAAGATTTCAAATATAGTGACAGTTTATCAAATCTCATTCATAGAAAATCAGTGCAAGTTGGTCAAGTATTCTATACTCTTCATACGTGAAATATTTATAATCGTTAATTTTATATTAAACATATATAATAGATAATAATTTTAAAATATTACAACAATTGAAACCATCAATTTAAATACGGTATAAGATTATCAATAACGAGCATTTTCTTTTAATTAGTATTCAAACACATCATTTTACTGTAAATTATTGAGTTCCTTAAAAATTTACATTGCCTTAAATTTCTCATCCAAACATGCAGTAAGGGTGTGAAACCAAAAAACCTACACTAGTGCGAGTCATGTTCAAGATGGTCAGTGTATGTTCTTTCTTGTCGATTGGTCGTGAAGAGGGATTGCCTATCTAATGAAGGCCGATCGGAGTTCCCGCGCTTCAAGTTTCTTGCATACGGACATTGTGACCATGTTCCTAATTTAACTACAATGCATCCAGTAGCCGTTTTAGTATTTAGGTAGCCATGGAACTTTCATTGATCGAAAAGAAAATGCATTCAAAATGTTAACAAAATAATGCGACTTGAGAGGTAGTCTACTAACTAGAGTGTTAATATGCACCTTAAGACAAGTGTATAGCATTTACATAATTAGTCTGAACACATATCCTTTTACACCAACAAATGATCATATAGCCAGTCTTTCGTAATCATATAGGCTTGCTCTGCATCCACATCTTCTTCAGGAGATCCAGGCCGGTGGGCAAATCCATGACCTCTACCAGGGAATATCACTAATTCAGAGTCTCTATCAATTTTCTTCCGAATATTATCTATTTCACTTACCTCACAAAGTGGGTCATTGTCTCCTAAAATAAACAAGACAGGAGCTTTTATATCAGCAGCAGCAAGGGGATCCATCCTTGTACCATAAAAGGAGATTCCAGTGCCAAAACAAGCACCTTGGTCTTGGGCCAACACCTTTAACACTTGGCCACCTCCAAAGCAAAAGCCAATGATACCAAGTTTTTTGGAAATTCCTGCAGCCATAAATTCATCAACTAGCCATTTTGTCCATCTGGTGATGTCATCTGCAATCCTTTCAGTGTTTTGTCTAGCAATCCACTGTTCAAACCCATCCTTTGGCTGGTCCTCGGTCCATGGATTTCCACGAAACAAGTCTGGAACTAGAATGCTGCAAATTTGTTTCGAAGTAAATATGCTAGAACGTTATAAAAATTGCCATCACACAAACAATGTGCATTGTGAAATTTATACGTTGTCGATAACCAGGAGTTGAGGAACATACTTGTAACCATTGCAAGCAACCCGGTATGCAAAGTCTCTGGTGAAAGAATCCTCAAACCCAAAATTATCTGAAAGAAGCAATATGCCCGTTCCATTATTATTTTTTACTGCCTTGAACAGATATGCACATATATTATCATCATCCTCCCCAAGAGAAAGCTCCACTCCACTGACTAGTTCACATGCTTCATCATCTATCCCATCTTCCACGTTCAGTAAACTACACAATATTTTTGAGTCTGCAGCATCTCGAACTGGTTTTTGAAGATTCAAATTGCACTTTTTCTGAAAACATACTGAAGGGTTGCATTCAATTAGGTAAATATACTCCATGATATAGAGAAGACACTGTCTAAGTATATGATACAACTCAGGGATTGAGTTATTTATTAAAACAGAAACTCAAGCACAAAATGAAGTTGGTCTTATTGCAGTATTTGGGGTCCAATGGAGGATACAACCACTCACTATGTGCATGTCTTCACAAGAGCAAAGATCAATTCAACCGTTGGGAGTGTTTTATAATATGAATTTGAAAAAAGAAAAAAAAAGAAAAGAAACAGTACAATCTGAAGTATTAAACATCCAGGTACTATTATATGACGTTTAACAATGAAAACAATGTGAAAGAGTAAGACAAAATGTACTATACACAAGTGTTTGGGACTGGTACTAGAGCTCAGACTGCAGACTTTGCAAATAGGGGGAAAAAAAGTGAATAACATCATTACATTTTTGCTATAATCATCGTGTTGCTTTCCTGGAAATAATGATCAAAATTCTGGTTGTAGGTTTCTATAGATTTCCAGCTGATGTGTTAAGAAATGGTAACTTTTTAAATATATAAATCAGCCAAACTATCATTGAAATCTGTCATTCAATTCTTGAAGACAACTGGAAGTCCCAAAGCCGAGCTTTGCTTCTCTGCACATGTCAACAGGAAAATCGACATGGCAAGAAAAGAGAAAATGCAAAGACCACATTACCTACAACAGTATGCTAATAACATCATTAACTCCAGTAAAGTGCTATTTTATCTGGTTTATCTAATTTATTATTTAAACAGTCCAATCAGATCTAACTATAATTACCAGGTTATAATAGAACATTTTTTAAAGTTTTTCTCAATGTTGCCTCTCCACTAACAGATCAAAATTATAGAAAAATGCCTTCGGCTAGACCAATACCGCCACTGGGTATCATTTAGAAGACCTCATGAACAGTTCATAGAAAACAACTCATGACTCTCAATTTATTTCCAGTTTATTTCAATAAACTTTTGATATCAAAATAAGCTTTTAGCTTGTCTTAAAAAAATTCGTCATTAAATTTGCTATATAAGGAAGGATTCATTTTACAAACAATTTATTAAATAGATAGTTAATAAGCAGTCATTAGACAATGGCAAGGGAAATGCCAAGAGAAGAGACAACTTGGGAACGATGGGCAAAGTTAATGGCAGAAGGATTTCAATAACTCATAGCAAAATGGAGAGACAATTTGGTAGTTGTATTGAGAAATGGGTGAAGGGAACGTACAGAAGAGAGGAGAAGCAGAGGTAGAGAGGAAATTGCATTGACGGTGGAGAGGTTTTGTGATGTTTATTGCTCTGCAAACAAAAGCTGACCCTCTTGCTGTTGCTAACAACGCCATCTTCGCTTACCACAAATATCTGCTTCTGATCATTAATTTTATCCTTCAAAGCGAAAAAGACAGCTTTTGTCATAAACAGATATGCTCGGTTTCCTAGATAGATATTCACTTCCTATATACTAATCAGATTCAAAATTTAACGACATTCATTCTATAAAATAATTATTTATCAATTAAAATTTGATAAATATTTCAATTTTAAATAGAAATGTTTAGTTTAATAATAAGAATTATAAATATTTTAAAAATATAATAATAATATTTAATTTAATTAATTTTTACGAAACTAATATTTTCAAAATTTTTTAATTTTTAAATTTTTTTAAATCAGATGAAATTTATACAAAATATTATTAAATATAATTTTTTCAGCTGGTCATTAATATAAACTTGAAATAGAACTTTTTTTATATATGAATTTTTTAAAAATTCAAAAAATATGAGATTTTTTTTTATGAAATTACAGAAATATATATATTTTTTAAAATTATCATTGACAACTTTTAATTTTTAATATTTTTTTAAAAAATCGCTATGAATTACTTTTAAAATTTTATCACTTTTTTATTTTTAAATTTTTGTATTGCACAAAAATCGTCAATAACGATTTTAAACTTTATATTCCCATAATTTTGTAAAAAAGTTATATTTTTTGAAATAAAAAAAAATCATATAAAAAAAGTAGCTGAAACCAACATAAAATACCTATTATTTTTATGGAGTTAAAAGTTTAAATTGGTCCATTTCGTGAACTCACTTTAACTCTATATATAATTAGCAAAAAAGAAAAAAAAACAAAATCAATCTCAAATTTAGCTAGAGTGTGATTGGTGCTAGAGAAATTAGAACTCTGACTAGTAATATCAATTTTAAGAACTAGATTGATATTTTTTTTATTAATTTTAATGATTAAATTGACTAACAATGATATAAATTTTAAAATAAATTAATGATTTACACTTATTTTTTATTTAGTTTAATTTATTATTATAGAATTAAAACTTAAATTAGGCCCATCATGTCTTCTTTCAACTCTATGTACAATTTACTAACAAAAAAAACTCATGTTTCTTCGCCTGGCCAGTGTGAATTATACAGCTCCTGGGACTCCAATGTTGCGAAGCGATCTTTTTTTATGGGACGTTAGTCTTTAATATTAGGTTTATAAATTCAAAATAACAAATTTTTATTAAATATTTATTATATTCTATATTAAAAATATAATAAATATTTTTAATAAAATTTTATAATTATAACTGAATATTTAAACTCAATCTTGAGAAAATGAGAATTAAGTTAATATTTTTTTTATTTGGTATTTAGTTGAAGGTTGATGTATTTGGTTGGTACTTAATACTTAAAATTACATGTGGTAATTTATTATTTATATATAATTTAATAAATATAAAAATTAAATTTAATATTAATAAATTAATAATTTATTTAAATTAAAATTTAATTATATGTATTTATTTATTTTTATTTAATTGATATTATTTTGAAATTTTGAAACTTAAAATGATTCAATTTGCTAACTTACCCTAAAATTATAACTAGTTGATTTTTTTGTCTCATTTTAAAATGAATTTTTTTAACTTGTGGTTGCACAGGACAATAAATTATATATAATAAATTATATTAAAAATTACATAATTCAATGCAATTTAATGCGTTAACAATATTTTATGTTACACTGTTTATAAAAAATTATTATATATAATTTTTATCATGTACAATATTGTAAAATTAAAAACAAAATAATGGGAGAAGTTCAATCCATCCTATTATGGAATAAATTTGCTTGTAAACTTGGGAAGAATGGATAAGTAGTGCCAATCGATCAGATTAATCATTTAATTCGGGTATTGAATATACACTTTATTAAAGTCGTCAGTGCATTTGTGCATTTTATATCGCTTAGGACACATTGTGGCTAACGTACGCCGTACTGTTCACTGGAAAATCCTCCACACAATTCGGTTAAAATAAGCATATTCTCTCTCTTTCTTTCCAAAGCGTCGTTTTCACAGTTTCTTTCATCTTTGTCTGTGTGATCTTCTCCTGTTTCTCCACTCACCTCTTTTTTTTTTTTTTTACTAATTATTCGTTTTTCTTTTTTGCATTAAAAATCTTCTTGCTGCTTTCCTTACCAGTTCGTCATCGTTCTCGTATCCATAAACGATAAAATTAAAATTGCTCCGTCAAAAGTGTGAATGGATCTGTGTGGTGTTCATGCGAAGAACCTCTTCAATACAAATTCATTTTGGCACAGACCGATTCCATCGAATTTAGGAAGAAGTGGAATTTCCTTGAGAGTTGTAGATGGACGAGTGCTTGAAATCACTCTTTTGAGGCGAAAGTCTTGCTGTAAAGGGTATCGGCCATATGTTGTCAGTGCCGCAGGCAAGAAGAATAATGGCAACTCTTCTTCTTCTGGTCTGTAATTTGCTTTAATTTCAGATTTTCCTTTTCAAAATAATCAATAACTGTTTGTTTTGCCCTTCGAATTTTAACTTTCTGAGATGACAATTACAGAAAGCAAAAGATAGAGGATTGGATACGGTGCATAACATGCATGTGAATTGCATTATGGCTTGATGAAAATACTTATCTGTTAGTGTCACTGTGTATCCATGACTGTCAACTTCAATTAAAAAAAAAAGGTGCCAGGGCGTTAAGAGAATTCTATCAATTTTATTACATCTTGGGATCCAAAGAAATTCAGCATATATTATGTAGATATTTAGTGTTTTCAAGTTCACCTATCGGTATTATAGTCAAACTTTCCTTTCTCTATTTCAATCCCATGTAATGCTTCTTTTCTTACTGCCAAGTGTGAAGCTTACTTTGGTGGCCTTAATTAATTTATATGTTATTTTTGGGGATCTTTGTCAGTGCTGCTTCTGGTCCCTCAACCAGAAAATTCATTGATTTTAGCTTACTACTGCCCTTTCATTCCACACAACACGAGTAAATTCTGAAAATAGCATTATAGCATTATTTTTAGAATTTAATAATTTCTTTTTGGCTTTCCATTTAGTAAACTCTTTCTTTGTAATCTCTTTCAATGTTCAAATAAAAGAGTTCATCCAATAAAGTAGAAACAATGTTGCTGTTTCCTGTTGGAGTTACTTCATGACAATGAACTGAAATTGCAGTCTAGAACTTCCCTCCTCCAATGTGAGGAAAGTTCTATATTGAATTGATGAAAATGAAATCCTTTGTTCAATTTATAATCAGTGTTGAAATTGCCAATTGGATGATATAATGATGCTTTTAAAATATAAAATGAACAGTTTTGCAATTGTGTCACTTAAATCTTATGTTCTCTCTTTCAAACTCAAAACATATTTGTAATGTGAGAAAAAATTTCATATTAACTACATAAAAAAATCAGTGATTTACATTTCTTTGTAGGTGGTCATGTTTGGTTTACAAGATTACCTCTTGTAAGTTATTTCTCATCTTTGGACAGCATGGGCTTCTAACTAGTGTCTTAACATAGTGCTATTATGCAATTATCTCTCTTAGGGCGTTGGATATATTTTGTTCTTTTTTCCCCTTTCTGTTTGGGAAGGGTAGAAGTGAGGCCAAATGTTTTTGTTATCCGATTGGTCTGCATTATTTATTTTTCTCTTACAAAATGTTCCATGAATGGTAATATATGGATTCTTCTTATTTTCATCCTTCCCCATGCTTCATAATATTTTAACTGGGACCTTCCTTCACCATGAGCTATGCTAAATTAACTATTCAGGTTGAAGTAATAGTTTCCACTATAAAGGAGCTTTTCTTATACAACTTGAACCCATTTGTTTTCCCAATATGATCAATAGTTCCTTCACATGGTTAAATTATTTGATACTTATATCTCTTATCCAGCAGCTATATATGGTGCATAGAGTAATGCATTTCCTTTATTCTTGTTGTCTACAGTTCTACATTTTTAAACTTTATGTACAAAGTGCAATGTTAAATTTGCTCACATGCTTGAACCACCATTGGAAACATTTTTAGAATTGAAAAGAGAAACATCATGCCACCATTCAAGGTTATGTCATCCTTAATCTTATGAGCTAATTTTGGTTAAACACCATACTTTGATTATCATCATTCACTCTTTGTCTACTGTTTACCACATTACCCTTTTTCAAAAGCACTTCATTAGAAACTAATTGACTTTGACTGAATCTTCTGGATTGTTTTTTCAAATAGACAGCCAATTGTTACCCCAGGGAAGTGCCATGTATATTTCTTATTTTTCTCACATATTACACCTGAAGAGGTGTTAGCTAGCTCTGCCATGACATACATAAAGTAATTTTGGTAAAAATTAGTTGATCTTTCTTTCTACTGTCCTAGTTGCTTCTTGGGTTTATAGTCTGGAGAAACAATTTGGCAGAAATATTGTAGACAAAAGGATGAGATTTTAGATTGATCACTCATTATAGGTATTGACCTCAGAATGAAGGTCACAATATTACTGCCTTGTTTTACCATATTATTCCTCCATTTCATTTCATTGTTTTCACTTGATAATAATGTACATTCTCATAAGTTTCTATTTTGTGAATATATTGATCATTACAGGCAATGACGAACAATCCATTCCAGATGGAGATGGTATTAGACGTAACAATTCTTCTGATGGAAACAAATCAGACAACTCTGAGAATTGTCATCATCCTAATCTAGATTGGCGTGAATTCAGAGCAAAGCTATATAAAGATGAGCTGGTAATGCATTCAGTCTTAAATGGGATTTGTATCTGCCTTCTCTTATTTACCCTGTAGAAGTGATGGAGGTCAACAACTTCATGAATTTTGAAATAATAATTTTTCAAAACATCTATTATAGTCATACCCATGCTTTGTTACAGTCATTGAAGTATGCTTGATAGTTGGAGATTCATCTCCTCTTGGTGCATTTGTCATCAGTCTAGGACACTTCCTTGGTTGACACAGCAGACGACTTGCCGACACTTTCTCTATTAACCTGTCTAATGATTTATATTAGTGTCCAGGTTCTAAGCCCTACAGGGTTGATTCATATCGTTTTATTAGTTTTCCACATTCTCTATTCATTCTGACTTGTTGAAACTTGTGATACTTTTAAAATCATTGATGTGGAGACTATTATTTGTGATTGAGCATATCTAAGAAGCAAGTTCAGTAATTTACTGAACATTAAATTTCAATGCCTGACTTTTTTTTTTCACTTCATTAACAGAAAGAAATATCAGATACTGACACACACAATCAAGGTGGAACATTGCACAGTTCCAAACCACTTGGAACAAAGTGGGCTCATCCTATCCCAGTGCCTGAGACTGGCTGTGTACTTGTGGCTACTGAAAAGCTTGATGGTGTTCGCACCTTTGAAAGAACTGTTGTTCTCCTTCTCAGATCTGGAACTAGACACCCACAAGGAGGGCCTTTTGGAATTGTCATCAACCGTCCCCTTCACAAAAAGATCAAACACATGAAACCTACAAATCATGATCTATTAACTACCTTCTCTGACTGTTCTCTTCATTTTGGTGGACCTCTTGAGGCAAGTATGGTTTTGCTAAAAACAGGGGAAAAGTTGAAGCTTCCAGGATTTGAAGAGGTAATCCCTGGGCTATGTTTTGGATCTCGAAGCAGTTTAGATGATGCTGCAGGGCTTGTCAAAAAGGGAATTCTCGAGCCTCATCACTTCCAATTCTTTGTTGGTTATGCTGGATGGCAACTGGATCAGCTGAGAGATGAGATTGAGTCAGATTATTGGTATGTTGCTGCATGTAGCTCAACTTTGCTTTGTGAGGCATTATC
This sequence comes from Abrus precatorius, assembly GCF_003935025.1. Taxonomy (NCBI): domain Eukaryota; kingdom Viridiplantae; phylum Streptophyta; class Magnoliopsida; order Fabales; family Fabaceae; genus Abrus; species Abrus precatorius. Next base: position 11,881,742 of record NW_020874303.1, read on the forward strand.
AGATTCTTCGGAAAGTTTGTGGGAAGAGATTTTGCAGCTAATGGGTGGTCATTACTCAGAATTGAGCCGGAAGCCAAAGCAAGACACGTAGGTACTAGCGTATGATGCCAGATTTGGAGACAAATGAAAAACGTGTAATCAGGGTGTACTGAAGTTCTCCTTAATGTCAAATAAGTAGATAATTTATGATAAGTGTAATCGTACGTTGTTGGGTTCTTGTAATTATGCTTGTTGGTATAATTTGATATAATTTTGAGATTAAGTTGTGTTAGTTGTATTTTATGATTAAGCTGTATAATTTCATCTAGAGCACAAGAGCTAAAGCATCTTCAAATTGGTATTTCCGAGAGCGACCTATAAACGATATGAAAAAATGGCCATCCCCTAGCATGTCAATTTTCATGCACAAAAGCAGTAATCATATTTCTAGAAACGAAACTGTTATGTTCTATTGTTGGATTGAGTTCTCTCAGACGTAAGATCAACAGCTGGTTTGATCAATTATGTTAACAAAACTACTGGTGATATCACTTGATAGGATCTGCCTAGCAATGCAGCTTGATTAGTACAAATGAGAGCCATTTGCTTAACTTCTCCAAATCCTTGTTCCTTAAGGAGCTGTTTTATGTCAAATAAGTTTGAAGGTTGCTGTAGCCGTGGTTTGATATTTTGCTCTGGCATTGGATCTATAATCATATTTTTAGATTTTGCTCTTCCATGATAGGAGATTACTCACAGTGATTATGCAGTACCCAAAGGTAGATTTTCTTTTAGTGGAAAAACTTGCCTAATATTCATTTCAGTACCCAATAATTGCCCTATATTATTATAGATCAGGGTTTAATAGGAGTGTCCACCCCATTTTGCATTCAACAGGTTGGTTTTATTTTTCTAGGATATCCATTGAATACTTTCACTATGAAAAAGTACTATCCTTAGATTGTACCACTTCTATTTCAAGGGAGTGTTAAAGAGTTCCAAGATTCTTTATTTAAAATTGATGAGCAAGGTGTTCTTTTATCTAATTCCATGGTGATTATTACTAACGATAACAATGCAGTCAACACACGGCCAAATAAGCGCATCCTTTGATTGAATGACGATAGAAAAATACACAGAAGCTTGCTTAACTTCTGTGACTGACTCACAAGCTAAGCTACCAAACTATCAGTTACCCCCAAGCGTAACCTCTCAAATAAATCAATTTCTTTCTCATGATCGAGAAAAAACTCAATTTTTTTCTTAAACATACTATACTTCAAATCTACCAAAATAAGAATAACATGTTTAGATCTTTACGATTCATTAATAGTTGAAGACACAATATCACATCATTTCAGTACCAAGAGAATGTCTAGTTATTTTAAAGCATAACAATACTAACTCTCTAAAGAATACTTTGTGATTTAAACCCTAGGTTCTAATTAGGATTTTTCAATGTTAGGATTCACCTTTTTAGTTCTTCTCCTAATATCTATGATCATGGAACCGTAAGAGCTAACATAATTACAAGCATTGAGAATGTCCAAGAACTGAATCAAACTCAAAATATCAATATGGTACAAGAAGGGGAATTCAATACATTATTGTCATGCCAAAAGGCTACCGTAAATCCTACAATGAGAAATTACTTGGTCATATTCATTATATCACTTAAAATTAGTTTCCAATTTAACTTGAATAGAAGAATTTATTGAAATGTGTACATTTTTTCAAAATTTGTGATGAGAATAAAATAATATAATTAAACTAAGTAATTACATATCTTATAATAGTATATGTAAGTTATGGCTTATGTAATTTATGTTATACACAAACCATAATAGATATATAAAAGTATTTCAAAATACAAAATTTAGTTTAGTTGACACTATTATATACAATATTACGAGATACAACATCTAATAGAGTAAAACTACCAAAATATTGTTCATACACTAACCCTATAAATTAAGCATTGATCTCCATAAAAAAAAAAAAAATCTCAAAAGTCACTTTTTATTGTTGTTTATTTTATATTATTCAATCAATAATTCACACAAAAGCAAACAAATAAAACAAGAAGTGAAATTTTATTTCATAATTAATATGAGAATTTTGTAACAATTAGATTATATATAATATTTTTAACACAAAAAAATATTATTAAAATATTTTAAATAAATCATACAATAAATGCTATGCGCAAGTACATGAAAGAGGATATCATTCTATTGTGGTGACAAATATTTATTATGCATAAATGGTATTGTAGCACCCTAATTTTTATTTTTCATTTTTTTTTGTTTTCAAAATAGAAGAGTTTTTCAAAAAAAAGAAATTAAAAAAAAAAAGAATATTCTTTTTAGCTCAAGGGAGAATGAATAATATTTTCTCATATGTATTCTTGTTCAAGCAAGAAATTCATCGCTCGAATGAAAATTTGCAACAAAAATGGATAACTCTCTATCGAGTCAAGTGAGAATGGCTTCTCTCAAGCGAGAATCCATAAGTTTTGAAGGATATTTAAGAAATTTTTATTCTAAAACTTGTATTAAAAGCCAATAAACCTTTCTCACTCTTCTTTATCTGTTCTTTCACTTCCCTTCCTCAGAGAAAACTGTAACATACTCTTTTCATTTTTTGGTAAATTATGTTTTTATTAATGTTAAGTAGTATTATAATGCATTTAGAAGAGAAATTGAGGAACTTTGGTGCAGGAGATCTTGCTCAGGTGAGGTAAATCTCGCTCAGGCAAGATTAAGCGTGCAAAAATACAAAGTTATAGGGCTATCTCGTTCAAGCGAGATGAGATAAATTCTGCCCAATTGTCACCTTGCCTAGATAAGAGTGACCTCGCTCAGACGAGATGGAGCTCGCTCAAGCGAGTATATCAGAAAATAATGGGCGAGACCACTATTTGTATATCTCGCTCAGGCGACAGTGCCATCGCTCTAGCGAGATGTCGTCGCTCAAGCAAGTTGTTCCTTGCTCAAGCAAGAGCGCGTGGGGTTGAGAGGTATTTAAGAGATTTTCTACATAAGAAATACATTCTATTTCAAAGTCACGTCCCTCTCTCAAGTTTTTTCTGAACTCTCTCTTCCTTTCACCTAGATAAAAGCCTTAGGAACTCTGATTTCTCTTCAAAGTCAAGTTTGGATGTTGAATCTAAACGAGTTCACGTAAGTTTCATTGGGTAAAACTTTGTTTTCTCCGATCGTTTTTCATGTTTTTGTTCTTATGGATATCTCTTGATACTCAGGAGAACTTCTATCCGTGAACTTTGATCCTTTTCAACATCTCTCCATAAACTCATTTTCAAGGTAAGGAGAACTCTATTTTATCATTCTATTACAATATTTATTTTGTGCTCATGAAAGCACTATTATATAAATGTCTTATGAGAATATGTGATTTAGATAGCTATTGTATGAATAATGAAGGAAAAAGATGTTTGTTATATGCCTTGTATAATGAGTACTAAATGTGAAATATTATGAAATTTACTAGTGATTTTATGTGATTTTATGAAATTTATTTAAGTAAAATGATATGAGAAAATGATGTGGATATAAAAGATTTACAATTGAAATTGTATCAATGAATGTATGATTGGAATAGATTGGAATGAACTTAATCTGGAAGTGCTTTACTAAGCACGATCTTATAAATGAGAAAAAAGAGGAATATGAGAATGACTTTTAAAGTCGGATATGGATTGGGTCTAGTGTGAATAGTTACAGAGATACACTAGGGGTATAGATGTTAGAATTTTCTTAATTTATTATGTAATTTCTATTATGCAATGACTATTATGAGATTACCATTTTCCATTAGATCTTGAATTATGTTGTTCTCACAATACAATACATGGTTCTCGTACAATTAAGGGTTTAGAGAGCACTAACCTGAATCCATTGTTCCTTGATGTTACCTCTCTCTTTGATGTCGTTGATCCCTTTGTATCTTCCCCAACTCTTTCTTCCTCTTTTAGCTCCTCTCGAATAGTTGAGAGAAAGTTCCTTTCTTGCATTTACCGTAAGTATACTTAGAGACCGTGAAAGTAATAGAAAATAGAGAATGCCGTAACCCCCATTTGGTAACCACTCTTTTATTTATCTGAAGGGAGAGAGGATGATTTTCTTATAATTGTATTTACAATTATACCCTCTATGACTCTATATTTTATATTTAACCACCATCACATTAAATCATTAATTAGAGTCATGCTATAAGTTACATAAGCCACAATAATAAGATTATTAAAATAATCTAACAATCTCCCACTTGACCTATGTGACGACTTGAAGATTCAATGAACTGTAAGTGCGCATATCATTGATAATATCAAGTCATCATCTTTTAATGATTTAAGTTGATTGGATCATGGCAGTCACAAGTCATTTAACGAAATGATTCCTTCCAAGTATCACAGAACCAACTCAAATCAAAATAGCTTTAATCAGTCATACTACAGACTATAACTCTGATGTGTTTTTAACACTCAACTTGTTATCAAACTCAAACCATACATGTACATTAACACAATTCAGATAACAAGTAAACAAGCAAAAATAATACTTTTATTGAATTCCCAAAAATGTCTGCAATAATATGAGCAAAACAATCTATACACATATATGTGAATCACACAATCATGCTAACAAGGACTTGTCTATAATGCCCATTCTACCAACATGGCCAGAAAATGTTTTAGGGGGCAATCCTTTAGTTAGCGAATCCGCTATCATTAAATCAGTACCAATATGCTTAATAGACACTTTCTGTTTCCGCACTTCTTCTTTCACTGATAAGTATTTTAAGTCCATATGTTTTGCTCCTTTTGAATACTTATCATTCTTAGAGGAGAAGATGACTACAGAATTATCACAGTACATTCTTAGCAGATTTTCTATACTATCAACAATACTAAACCCTAAGACAAAGTTCCGTAACCACAAAGCATGAATAGTGGCCTCAAAGCACGCCACAAATTCCGCTTCCATGGTAGACGTAGCAATAATGGACTCATTTATGCTCTTCCATGAAATTGCACCTCCAGCCAACAAGAAGATGTAGCCAAAGGTTGACTTCCTTAAGTCTACACATCCAGCATAGTCTGAATCCGAGTAGCCAACCACTTCCAGATAACTAGATCTCCTATAAGTAAGCATGTAGTCATTGGTGCCTTGTAAATACCTAAGAAATTTCTTTGCAGCCTTCCAGTGGTCCATTCTGAGATTACTTTGATATCGGCCTAACATTCCAACAGCAAAATTGATATCAGGCCGAGTACATGTTTGAGCATACATTAAACTTCTGACCACTAATGCATAGGGAATAGATTCCATTCCTTTCTGCTCCAACTCATTCTTGGGACACTGCATTTCACTAAACTTGTCTCCCTTTTGAATTGGAAACACCTCTGATGAGCACTTTTCCATTTTGAATCTTTCTAATACTTTATTGATGTAGCCTTTCTGAGACAATCCAAGTAATCCTTGTGATCTATTACGGAATATTTCTATTCCAATTACATAGGAGGCCTCACCCATATCTTTCATCTCAAAGTTCTTAGAGAGAAACTCCTTTACATCATGCAACAACCCAACATCATTAGTAGCAAGAACAATGTCATCAACATACAAGACTAAAATGATGAACTTGCTCCCACTGACCTTCATATAGATACACTGGTCAACGGTGTTCTCTATAAAACCATATGACGTGATGGTATCATTGAACTTAAGATGCCATTGTCTGGAAGCCTGTTTCAACCCATATATTGATTTCTTTAACTTACACACTAGACTTTCTTTACCTGTGGTCAAGAAGCCATCTGGCTAATCCATATAAACTTTCTCTTCCAAGTCACCATTCAGAAAGGTGGTCTTTACTTCCATTTGGTGAAGCTCTAAGTCATAATGAGCCACTAAAGCCATAACAATTCTTAAAGAGTCATTCTTTAAAACCGAAGAGAAGGTCTCTTTATAGTCTATGCCATCCTTTTGAGTGTATCCTTTAGCAACAAGTCTAGCCTTGTATCTCTCAACATTGCCTTTTGAGTCACGTTTGGTCTTAAAGACCCACTTGCAACCGACTCGTTTTGAACCTTCAGGCAACTCAACTAGATCCCATACCTTATTGTCACTCATTAATTTTAACTCTTCTTTCATGGCATTCAATCACTTTTCAGAATTGTAACATTCCATGACTTGCGCATTGTTAGCTGGTTCATCCTCTATATGTTGTTTTTGTGGGTTTGAAAAATTAACTTGTTGTCTCTTTATGTTGTATGATCGTGATACAACAAGGAGAAAAATAACTTGAGAAGAAACACCAACTACAAGAGTTTCCGCATGTGTCTCTATAATTTTTAACTTTCGTGTTTCACCACTCCCATTAAACTGACCATTTTCAATGAACCTTACATTTCCAGACTCAACTATTCTCATACTATGGTTAGGATAGTAAAATTTGTACCCCTTTGATTTCTCAGAATAGCCGATGAAATAACCACTAATGGTTTTAGCATCAAGCTTCTTTTCATGTGGATTATACACTCTTACTTCTGCTAGACAACCCCAGACATGAAGATGTCTTAAACTGGGTTTCTTTCCTGTCCACAGTTCATAAGGAGTTTTTGGAATTGCCTTCCTAGGAACTCTGTTAAGCAGATATGCAACGGTTTTTAATGCGTACATCCACAAAGACATAGGTACAGAACTGTAACTCAACATACTCCAAACCATTTCCATGATAGCCACACCATTTTGTTGTGGTGTACCAGGCATAGTATACTGTGCACATATGCCTCGAATTTCTAGAAGTTACATAAATGGTCCTGGACATTGTCCACTTTTATTAGATTTTCCATAATATTCACCACCTTTATTTGACCTCACAACCTTTACTTTTCTATCTAGTTGCCTTTCCACCTCATCAATGAATACTTGTAAGACATCCACTGATTGGGATTTTTCATGCAACACATACAGATAACAATAATGCGAGTAGTCATCAATAAAGGTAATAAAATATCTTTCACCACCTTAAGATGTCAAACGGACCATAAATATCAATGTATATCAATATTAAGAGTTGATTGCTTCTTGTGGCTAGATTCTTTGATGTGTGTTTAGTTTGTTTTCCTTTAATACAATCCACATATACATCCTAGTCAAAAAAATCCAATTGAGATAAAATTTCACTTTTCATTAACCTCATTATCCTTTCTTTGAATATGTGACCTAACCTTTAATGCCACAAGAAAGCAGAGCATTCATTACGCATATTCAAATTACTACTAACAACATTCTCAACATGAAACAGAGATTCAGCAAATTTAACATTAAGATTGAAACGATATAAACCATCAATTAATGTACCAGATCCAAAATAACGAGTTTATACAAAGAAAAGGTACCATTTCCAATCTTAAAATTAAAACCAAATTCGTCAAACTTTGCAACAGAAACCAAATTTCTAGCACATTCAGGAACATAAAGACACTTTTCTAGATCTATGCAACAACCAGTATCCAAGATCAATCTGTAAGTCCTTATTCCTTCTATCCATACCTTCATTATGTTCCCTATGTATAAGAACTTTTCAGTTCCGCTTATGGGTTGGATCGAAAGAAATCCCTACATTACATGTGACACATGAATAGTTGCACCAGAATCTAACCACCAGGTATTTTTAAGTACCTCAATAAGATTTGATTCAAAACATATTGAAATATAATATATACCTTTTCTTTTGAACCAAACCTTTCTCTTCAGACAATCTTTCTTGAAGTGGCCATCTTTCTTACAGAAGAAGCATCTCTGGCCCTTCTGGATTTGGCCTTCACGAACCTTTAATAAGGTCTTATCCTTCTTGTCCTTTTTACCTGGCTTAGCCTTACTACTACTAGCCCCTTCATGAAATGTGAGATGGACGAAGTGTTCTTTCATCTTCTTCAGCCTCTCTAGCATTTTTAGTCTTTGGCATTGATGGCTTCACATTTTCAACCATAGTCATTTTCAGTAAGATTAAGCTCAGCCTGTTCGACCTTTCCCAAGCTTCATGAAGAGTCTTTTCCTCTTCAGTACTGGTCTCTGTGATGGTTGCAGGCTCTTGTTCCATAATGATTGCTAGGTCTAAGTCCATAACACCTAGCTAGAATCAAACTTGTTCAGCTCAATCATCATAATTTAGCCTATTGAACTTGACTACGCCATTGCTCATGCCATACGTATGTATAGGGACTAAAATATTTAATACATGCTTAAACATTTATGCTTTGAATAAACTTAATAGATTCAGACAGCCAACCATTATCAATTATGCATCTAAGTTTACCTTTGGGTAACGCCTAAATACACAATTTATCTATAATGATGCTAATAAACAACTTTAATCGATAACCAGTCACTCAAACCAATATGCAAGTCATCTTTGGATATACAAACATATTATGAAGTGCTTACACGTCTCTTTAATGTCATTAATCATATGCAATGATCTACCTTTGGGCGATCTCCTAGCGTTATAATTAATGAGCTAAATTGTTCACCCTTTATGTTATCATATAGCATTAAACAATTTTGAACAATTTACAACACACAATTAAATGCTTAAAGAACTTTTAAAGCTAGGCCACTTTGGTGACTAACAAGCTACCCTTAAAATTAAGCACTAAATTATGAAGTTTTCATTATGATAATGTAATTGAGAATTAATTAACTTGAGAATTTAATCACTTTGGTGAGTAAAATTCACTTTGATGTAATTCTAAAATTATCTATATATTTTATGAATTATATTCCTTATTTTGCCCTAAAATTACTATGCACAGTCGTGCTTTTACTTGATGCATGGTCGTGCTTCGATGAAGTAAGGCCATGCTCATTTATGATGCATGCCCCTGCTTCCTGAAGCATGGCCGTGCTTACAATATGCAAGGTCGTGCTTCCATTATGCAATGTCGTGCTTCGTTGAAGCATAGCCGTGCTTGTTCCTGATGTGTGGCCCTACTCCTTGATGCATGGCCCTGCTCACTGATATATGGCTCTGCCCACTGATATATGGCAATACTCATATCACATATTCAAAATCCAATGGTTCTTGCTTGGGAGAGCTCATCCTCGTATGGGCGATAAAATCAAACAGTGGAACCTTTCAAATTTCTACTATTCTTGCTTGACCCTTGAGCGAGCTACATCTCGCTTGAGTGAGTAGCGTTCTTACCTGAGCGAGATTAAATCCAGAGAGCTACCCATTTTTCTTGTGCCTCTTGCTTGAGCGAGATCCCTTCTCGCTTAGGCAAGGGGACAGTTGAGGTGATCCTATCTGATCTCGCTTGAGTGAGAACACTTCAGAATGTTGAATACTGCATGACTTAGTCTTGCCTGAGCGAGACCCCCTGCACCCAAAACTCCCAACAAAGACATCAAACACGACAACCATTTTGCACTGTAATTGCTCAGCCCTTACACCAACTATTGTATAACTTTCATATTCATATTCCAATATATGAAAATTCATACACTTTAAGCATACACAACACAATACAAATAGAATAATACACATATAAAATACATTGATCTGACAATAATCATACAATTTCTATACTACTTCATATTCATAATACTTTCACATTTGTTACACTTTCATATTCATTGCCCCTGGGATCCCTTAAAGACTTCATAGTATAGATAGCTAGTTAGCCGCAGCAATACGGATACACGTGTGTCGACCTGTTCCCTTTTAGCAAAGGTGTAGTCAGGGGATTAGGTAACGAAATAAGTGTGAGGCCTGTGGTGTCTTTTCCCTCTATTTTTATTATTTATGCGCATTTCATAGAAAAACATCCACCACCTTCATTTTTCCCAGATCTTTACAATCGTCCCCGTCTTCTACACCAATAGTGTATCTCTGTGACTATCTATACTTATTCTTAACATTTTTCATTTTATTCTCTTTCTCAATATTTCTCATTTCATTTCCACATCCTTTTCCTCGATCAACATGTCATAATACATGAGTTATGTTTTATATAAATCTATGTATTATTACAATACATGTATAAGTACACCCTTAGATATATTACAATACTTGTATCATAATCACACCTATTAGTCAGTTAGACTCATGCATTATAATCACACATCTCATAATTTCACAATCATATCATATTATTTACTTTTCCTCAATAACTCAAATTCACTAATTTCAACATAGATTAGTCATTAGACAAACATTCAAGTTATCATATTATATCATTCCATCACAGAAGGATCATCAATCAATTTTACACCACACTGATGAATACAATATACTGAAGGTTAAACACCTCTGGACTCAGACCAATCGTACAGTTTCAATACACATACTTTCTCACTATTAATATAATCATCTATCCTAATGTTTTGGTATCATCTAATATTTGCAGTATGTCTATCATGCCAAAAATATTAAATAGTAATTTTAACTATCTCTTAACAATATTCACTAGTAAAGTCCTAATATTTCTCCAAATAGTTCTTTTTAGAGCTTTTGTTACAATTTGTATTGAGCTAGGTCTAAAAATAATCATGGGTTTTCATGTCAAAAATCACTGTTCCTACACTTGAGATTTAAGAAAATATTAGTATTATAAGATTCTAATAGAAAAACTTAGTATTTTCAAACCAAAATACCAAAAAGGAGTTAGGGTTTGGGATCTACTCTCTTTACCTGGAAATGGGTCTCTTAGATCGAGTTTTCCTGGAGATCCAAGGGAGAGGCACAACGTCCTGATAGAGGATATCATCTTAAGGGTTAAGGTTTCCTTGAGTATCACAAAGTATAAAACTTCATATTAGAGAAAATTGAAAAATAGGAATAAAGTTATAATATTTCTCAAAATAGTTCTTTTCAGAGCTTTTGATACAATTTGTATTTAGCTAGTTCCAAAAATAATCATGGGTTTTCATGTTAAAAATCACTATACCTACACTTGAGATTTAAGAAAATATTAGTATTCTAGGGCTCTAATAGAAAATTTTAGTATTTTCAAAACAAAATATCGAAAAGGAGTTAGGGTTTGGGATCCACTCTTCTTACCTGAAAATGGGTTTCTCAAATTGAGTTTTTCTGGAGATCTAAGGGAGAGGCACAACGTCCTGATAGAGGATATCATCTTAGGGGTTAAGGTTTCCTTAAGTATCACAAAGTATAAAACTTCAGAATAGAGAAACTAAAAAATAGGAATGAAGTTGGAGAACCATGCTCCAAGTAACGTACTTGGATCTGAATGGTTGAACTTCTAAGCCCAAATTCGAAGGAAGATTGAAGTTTAGATAAGTATTTCTGAGAAAAAAGGGTGAGAGATTAGAAACAACAAAGGAGAGGTCGAAACTTGGATTGTAATCCAAATTTTCTAGGTTGAAAACCCTTTAAATACCCCTTAACTTATGATATTCTCGCTACAGCAAGCTATCTTTCGCTACCGCAAGAGTTTCTCGCTACAGCAAAAAAAAACAAACATCACTTTTCCTTTGTTTGTCATTTTCACTGTAGTGAGAATCTTCTCACTTTATCGAGAATTTCTCACTCTAGCAAGAGTGTTAGTCGAGTCAACCTTATCCACTGCTCGCTACAGTAAGAAGGCTTTAAAGAGCCTGATTCTAGATGGTCTTTCTCACTACACCGAAATACCTTCCACTAAAATTCTTATTTTTTCATTCAAGGGTAATAAAATTGAGGGTGTTACAAAATGTAGGGTGTAACATCCTCTTTTTCATTTTTATTTAATAAATTAATGAATTGTTTGGTATTATAGGGTATGTTGTATTAGAATGATTTAAGGGTGTTTTGGTAGACATCTGGTGCAGGAGATCTCGCTCAAGCGAAACTGAGCGCCCAAAACAACATGTTTTCAAGGCAATCTTGCTCAAGCAAGATAGGATAAATTCAACCCAACTGTCACCAGGTGAGTGTGATCTTCCTCAAGCAAGCAGTGATCTCGCGTATGTGTACACACTCTTTTTGAGAGCGAATGCGTCACATGGCCTCATACTCGTTTCCTGACTAGACTCCTAACTATAACTTTACTAAGAGACCCATTATTGTATATATTGTATTCGTGTGTATGGGCTTACTGGCGACTATTTACCTAGTTGAGTAAGACCTTAAAAAATGCTAGAGGCATCGTTGTCTGTGATCACAATGCACTGGTGTGTGTGTGTTTGAAGGAGAAAATTGAATAAGTTATAACAAATTGTTATGTTGTGAATATGTGATTATGGTTGTTGTGTGGATTGATTGATGTAACGCCCTGAGTTTTGTAATTTATTGATTATAAATATAAATACATTAGTTATTGTTTAAATGTGTATATATATGAGTTTATCTGGTGTTTGGATGCATGGTTTTCATATATGTGATGACATGGAAGCGCATGACTATGTGTATGTAAGCATGAATGTGAATGATGATTATGTATTGAGAATGGGGTGTGTTGGATCGATTGAGTGCGAATGCATCACATGGCCTCACACTTATTAAGGGGCCCTTTATTGTATAATTGTATCTATGTGCATGGACTAGCCAACGACTATCTATACTTATGGAAAACCTCAAGGGATCCCAGGGGCAATGATTGTAACATTGTGAGATGTGTGATTATAATATTGGTATTATAATATATTGCCACCTTCAAAACATAGTAAATTTAACTAGCAAGTGTACTAGTGTTATTGTAGCAAGTTATAAAAAATGATAGAACTGTGTTTGAGTCCCAAATATCGTCGTCCTCAGGGAATAAAGTACTCAATTATCACTTCACAAGTCCACAATTAGTTGAGCTTTCACGAATTTCAGATGGATTTTGGAGATAAAAGTGACAGATATTAAAATCTGAAAGGAAAACAGAACAATGAACATGCAATTATGTGATTAACAAATGTAGAGAACATAGCTAGGGAGTTGTTTCACCAAAACTTCAGTGTTGAATAAATAAAGTTCTAAACATTCAAGTAATTAGAAGGAATGGCAATCAGTTTCACGTTATTTTAATCAAAGGTTAATTCCTTCACTCAATAAATCTAACATTCAATTAAATCACTCTAATTCCTTAGATCTAGTTCAATTAAATGTTACTTTAAGTGTTAGAAACCAGAAGATTGCAAGATCAAGTTATCTTATCCCTAAGAAATCTATGATCCTAGTAATTGATTCAGATATGAGAAATAAGTTCAATTTCCATTAATAAGAGTTTCTCTGTAATTAGCTAATCAAACTTCCATTCAATCACTACGTAAAATGTAGAATCAATCACTCAATCCATTCCAATACTCAAAATCCAGATCCAGAATTGATTCAACACACTCATTTTGGATTCACAATCCCTAACTACGAAAGGTTCAAGTAGCCATTACAATAGAAAAAGAGAAAAAAGGAGAATGAACGCAGAAGAAGAATCTTCAATCGATCTTCAATCGGATTCCTCTAGGTTGAAGTTTGATGTTCATCCCCAATCGCTCTCTCAGACTCTCTCCACACCAGAAAACTAAATGGAAATGAAAAATGAACAAAAGATCCAAAGTTCTGAGCTTTTCTGCAATTTATAGATTTCCTGCCATTTGCACGTTACTACTCTTCTTCACTAAAGTAGTCACGCAGAAGCCTATCTGGAACTCTTTAAGACTGGAACAATCACTTTCCTTCACAAAAGTGGCAATGCTGGAATTTTAGGTATGTGTGTGTTCACTTTCATGAACAAAAGTAGACACGCGTAACTTGTTGTACTGCAGGTCTCTCTAGAACTATCATTCTTGTGGATAAAAGTGATCACACGCTACTCGCGATGCATGAAGCTTCTCTGGAACATCCACTTTCGCCACCGAAAGTGGTAATGCGCACTTTGTTGTAATTGAGGTTCCTCTGGAACGCTCACTTTCATCAGCGAAAGTGGTAACGCACATTTGACTATGCTGAAAAACTCTTTGGAACGATCACTTTCATCAACAATAGTGATCACGCCTAGATTTTCCTTGATTTCCAAGCTCTGGAACAATCACTTTCACCAGCGATAGTGATCACACCCAGCTTAGACTCTATTAAACCTTGTTCCTTCCTTCCAGTTTTGCTACTTATCTTCTATCTTTCTTCTAATCTCCCATCCTCTTGAACTTAGCTCAGATCTTCCTACAAAAATATGATTGAATCATTAATTTCTACATAGAAAATTCCTAATTTCTAAAATAACTATGTATTTAAAAGAAAACTTAATTCATTCTATTTTTATGAGTTTTTCTACTTTTTCCAACATGTTTTCTTTATCAAATGGGTTAAAACTAAAGTAAAATACTAGTAAAAATATGGATTCATTATACTACATATATCGTAATACATCGATTAATATGATTATAACACACTTATTATGACATGCTGATCTATGTAAGAATATATGAAATGACATGGTCTTAGTGTATGTTTTGAAATATTAATGATGTGCTTGTTATAATGGTTGATCTACTATAAGTTCATTAATAAAATATGCAAACTAGTATTATTTTGATGTATCGTATTTAAGAATGTATCACTATTTTATCATAAAATAAAGGATTTAGTGAGATGGTAAATACTCACCCTTGCAACTATTTGTCAAGAATTGAAATGAAGAATGATCCGTTTTAGCATCATATTCTTAATAGTGTTGCAAGGAAGAATTTGCTTTGTTAAGATTTAAGTTGTATCAAGTTTTTAATAATTTTGATTAAGTCCTAGTTAGAAATTGATTTTGGTATGTAAATTTTTTTGTCAAATTTAGACACTTAAAAGGGTTGATAAAGTTTATTGTAATCAATAATTTGAATTATATTTGTAATATTTAGCAATTTATTCCCTCAATCTTTTTTTAATATTAAATTTAAATTGCGAAAATATATTTCTATGTTATGAATAATATTTATCTATAAAGTCTTAAGATCTTGATAACTTCTATTGTTTTAAGATTTAAATCAACATAAACATTTCCTAATTCATCTAAAATATTACTTATTTTAATTAAGTTTTATCGAAATTTATGAATAAAAAGAATAAGAATGATACAACTTCCAGTACTAATTTAATTATTAAAGTACAATTTATCAATTGTTATTTCTAATGTTTTTGTAAAGTTTCATGAAAGAATTTATTTACAAGAAAATTTTAATTTCATCATATTTTTATACTACTTGTTTTAAGATAAATTCACTTTATTTCTTTTATTTAGTCATAATTTATTATACAAATTAAATTCAAAATTAGGGATATTATAGGTATCACCCAATTAATTTACTATTTTTATTCTAGAATTTATTATAATTTATTTTTTTATTTTTAAGGATATTTTTTTCATTTTATAAATACCTAGGGGTATGTCATTTATGCAAAATTCATCAATTCTATATATGGGTTTCTAAACTGGATTAATAAATTTCTAAAATTTTATTTAGATAAAAATTATTTTATTTATTTTACAAAATTTATAAATTAATTTTTTATTATTTAATTTAATTTACACAAAATACTAAATTCTTTCATTTTTATTAACTTAATTAAGGTCCTCTAAAATTCTATAATTTTTTACTATTTTAATATTATTTTGAGTTAATAAAATATTACAACTAAACAAAACTTCTTGTTCCATTTCCTATGCATTGATTTATTTTGTCTTTAGCCAATGTCCTTTTAGTTATGAAACATTCTTATAAATATGAGATCCACATTTGATAGCATAAATACTTAAAGTGAAAATTTCACTTTCTTTCTTTAAGTTCCTTAACATTCTTTGTGTTGTTCCTTTTTCAATATCTTACTTGATCTTGACAATCTCTTTTAAGTGTACAACCATTTTAAATATCTCAATTCTCTTGTTGCTTTTGGAGATTAGAGTTCATGGTAACCAATATCTAAAGCATCACTTTCATGCTTTTTATATGCATCATTGATAGCTCTAGAGCATTTGCAATAGTTAGATTAAAAATAAGATATTCTAAATCACATAATTTCTTTTCATATTTTTTAAAGATAGAACAAACCAATAGATTTTTAAACTTGTTATATATATATATATATATATATATATATGTATCATGTTATTAAATAATATATTTACTAAGGTTTTAAATTAAATGTCTCTTATTAAATTGATATAAATCAATGACCCTCAATGAATTATAAAACTCATTGCTAGATTTACTAATAACATAATATATGTATTTCACCTATTATTAAGTCAACTTAAACTTAATTGTAAGTTATTCTATTGAGCATACTTAAGTTCAAATCTAATTAATATTAATTAGATATTAATCTTATTATATGACACTTCAATAGTATAAATAAAGGCAATCTGCTTTGGTAGACCTACACTTAATAGATTTTAGCTTTGATGAAAATAATGAATTGGAAGACATAAACTAAATATTCATTTTTTAAAGATCTTAACATATTTATGTTGTTCAAGTTGTTTAATATTTAATGAAATATATAACATGTATCTCATATATAAATGTGACATTTATAGTTACGTAAAACAACACAAGAAAAAACAAACTCTTCACTTTGCCATCTAAAAATATTATTAATTTATGCATACACATAGTAAGAAAAAACTTAGAAAAATTTGATAAGAGAAATATATTCAAAGTACAAGATGTAAAAACTAAAATAAATTGAAATATAAGTTGAATAAAAAACCAAAAACAAATCAAAACACATTTTGTATTTAACTATGATCACAACCTTTTATCATACAAACAAAAGTTTGTAATGAGTGCAAAAAATGATAAACTTAATTATAGGGCTTAAGTATGCACGTATGATTTAATACACTATTGAAGGTTGTAACGCCTCGAGTTTTGTAATAATATTTTGTTTATTAATATAAATTCTAGATTTCTATTTGAATGTGCACTTTGATTTATGTAGTGATATCAATATGTGCGTGTGACTATATGTGGATAAATATACAAGTAGAATGTGAATGTGGACTTTTGATTGGGCTATAATTGATTGGAAATATAGGCTGGGTTCAACTGTAGAGACATTCTCGCTGTAGTGAGAAGATTCTCGCTATAGCGAAAAGATTCTGGGCAAGTGGCGTGAATTTGTTGCGTTTTCGCTATAGCGAAAGGGTTCTCACTATAGCGAGAAGGCCTCAGGAGATGGGGTGTCTTTATTGTGTTCTCACCGTAGCGAGAGACTCCTCGCTGTAGCGAGAGGACAACAGAGGAGGTGCATTTTCTAAGTGTAATCTTGCTGTAACGAGATTATGCAGAAACCAGAGTACAATTTCCGCTAATATTTTTGTTGTAGCGAGAAAGGGTCTCACTGCAGCGAGAGATGCCTCGAATATCATGAATGCTAAGGTATTTGAGGGGTTTAGGGTTTGGGAAACTCATTTTTCATTTCTCACTTCTCCCTTCAAACCCTCTCTCATTCTCTCTACCCTCAAACTATTTTCACCGACTAAATTGCCTCTAAGTCGTATATGAACTAGATTGAAGGGTGGAATCACGCTTGGAATGCTTGGAGGTAAGTTTTGGGAGCTAGGGTTTCCAATTTTCTTCCCTTTTCTTATTCTCTTGAGTTCTCATGTGATTTTTTCATGTACTTTGTCAGGCCTGTAAATTTATTTTTGAGTAATCTGTAATGTTTTGTACTTGTTAAATGTTAATTGAAGGATTATTTGGTGTTGGAATAGATTTAGATGGAGTTTAAAAAATAAAAAGGGATCAGTAAAGTTAGCGTGAACAGTAAATCTGGCATGAATAGTAAGTCGGTGTGAATAATAATTTCAGCGTGAACAGTGCCAAAATTTATTTTTCAAAATTTTGCCTATAAATAGGGGGGCTTGCATGAAATTTTCATTTCTTTACACTTCTTAAAGGTTCTAGAGAGATCCAAGGTCATATACCACAATTTTCTCTCATACTAAACTCTCCTAAACTTAGATTTCTCACCAGATCTGAGATTCTACGTCTGTTTTAAAGGATTTGAAGTAAGTTTCTATAAGTTTGAAGTTAGATTTACCATTCGTTTCTTTTTTTCTTCTCTTTCTTATAGATAGTTAATGATATCTTAGGAGAAACTTCATTGTAGAACTAAATCTTCATTGGATTTTGCCTTAAAACAAGTAATATTTGGTAGATCTAGTGTGAATCGTTGTTCTAAGATAAGGGGAGCTTACTTTAACTATTAAACGATGTTTGGAACGATTTGGTATGTTATTACAAGAAGTTTTGAGATGATTTTGTCAGATCTCTTGGATAAAAGCTATTTTCTAAGTTGTAACTATTGTTAATTAATTTAAAAGCTAAGATTTGGCTGAAATATTATGAATTATTTCAATTGAGTTGTTAAGAATATGATTTTGTTTATGTTGCATCATGCTGAGATATATGTCTTGCATCATTATAGAGCATGCTGAGCTGTGCTGTCTAGATTCAGATACCAAATGGATCGCTCCTGGACTAGCTCAGTTCCTTCTGGATTACATAAGCTGTGAAAGCAGTTGGAATTGTTTTTATGTTGTACATTAGATAGGCTAGGAATGCATGGGGCTGCCTATGAGTAATATTTTGCTCTATTTATATATATGATTTTTCTTTTATAAGCTCAGCCTCTTGCATTTTTGTCTCTGTTGTTTATGTGTGTGTACTAGGATGATCGTATGGTGGTACGTAAGCAGATGTAGTAGGTGTTGTATCTACTTCACAGGCTGATGGACCAGTGGAGAAGTGTTAGAAGGCTGGGGTGGAGTAATTTTGCATTAAAGTCGTTTTCCTTATATTTTGAGACCTCATATAGAGGGAGTAATGTAGTATAATTTTGTGTATTTTGAGTATTATGAGCTAAGTAAGTGATGTAGAAATAATATTCTCGGTATGAAAAGGGGGTCGTGACATATCTAGGGCAAAACCCTGTGTGAGGGACGTTGATGAATCCATATTTTTACTGATATTTTAGCATAATTCTAGCTCATTTAATAAGGAAAATATATGAAGAAAGTAGAAAAACTCAGAAAAAGAGAATGATTGAAAGTTTTATTTCAATTTGTAGTTATTTTCGCATTTGTAGAATTTATGCTTAGTTCTTAAGGAATTTATCTTGTTTTTGAAGGAATAATCTGAGCAAAACTCATGAAAATGGATTATCAATGGAAAAGAAGAGGAAGAATGGCAATGTTAGACTCCAAAATACAAGAATTATGGGATGCAGGCTGGGCGTGATCACTATTGTTAGTGAAAGTGATCATTCCAGAGCCTAAATGAGAAGAGGAGCTTGTGCGTAATCACTTTTATTTACAAGAGTGAGCGTTACCAGTGTGCGTTATCACTTTCGCCAACGAAAGTGAACGTTCCAGAGAGACTTCATTCCTGATGAGCTGCGCGTTGTCACTTTTGCCAATGAAAGTGAGCATTCCAGAGGCACTTGTATCAGGACAGCTTGCGCGTGGTTACTATTACTCACGAAAGTAATCACGCGCAGCCCTTGACTTCCTGTGTTGCCACTCTTATGAATTAAAGTGAATGTTCCAGAGAAGCCTTTAACTCTGCAAGTTGCACGTGGTTACTCTTGCTCTTGAAAGTGAGCACGCGCACTACATAAAGCTTCTGCGTGGTTACTTTTGTGAAGAAAAGTGACAACGCGCAGAACTGGGATTTCTATAAATACATGATTGAAGCGCGAAACTAGGGGTCTTTTGCTCATTTTCTGTTTTGTTAGTTAGATTCTCGTTGAGAGAGAGTGGAGAGAAGATTGGGGTCGAAGCTTGAAGCTCCAAGAAGAGGGATCGGATTGGAGCTCGTGGCCATGGCTGCTCTGCATTCTTCTTCATCTTCTTCTTCTTCTTTCTCTGTTTTTGTTGCCATGTGTGCTTAATTTCCCATAGTTAGGGGTTTATGGAAATCGAATTGATGTATTGATTCGACTTTATCTTCTGAACTTTAAGTTCTTGGATTAATTGAGTTGTTAATTCTGCTTTTCATGCAATCTTTGAATGGAAATTCATTTGATTAATCAAGAGGAATCTTTACCAATGGGAATTGGATTGTTTGCTCCGATCTGAATTGGCAACCAGAGTTTAGGGATTTCCTAGGGATAATGAGACTTAATTCTGCAATCTTATAGTTCTAATTCTTAATGCAACCTGAAATTGAATCTCACCTAAGGGATTAGAGAGGTTTAGTGGATTGTTAGGGTCAATGAGTTAAGGAATTAACCTTTGGCTAGGTATATGTGAAACTGATTGTCAATTATTCAATTGCTTGAATGTTCAGAGGATTTAATTGGATTGATATTGATATTCTTGTGAAGTAAATTCCTAACTATCCTTCATTGCTATTTCATTTCATCACAAATCTTATACTCTATTTTTCTGCAAGTTCTTTACTTTTGATTGCTCTGATTATTGCTTTTATATGATACAACTCTCTTCCCAAATTTGTATGGCTCAAATGGTTATTTTTCTGTGAAGTGATAATTGAGTTCCTAATTCCCTGTGGAGACGATACTCGGATCTTAAATTTACTCATTACTTGCTGCAATCCTAGTGCACTTGCTAGTGTTTAGATTGCAAACAAGTTTTTGGCGCCGTTGCCGGGGAATTTGAGTTTCAATATCATTAGTAACATAAGAATAGCTAGATTGAGTATTTTGTTTCTCTGAATTTCTGTAGTATTAGTCTGTAGTTAGACATTTTGTCCATTCTGCATAATTCTGCAGCTTTTAAACTTGTGTTTCAATTACTTTTACTGATATTTGCTGCATAATTTTCGTGGTGCAGTTCTGAATACTAACTTGTAGTTTACTTTTGCTTCATTTTGATTGGTATATGCGTGGCAAAAACAAAAACAAATCAACTCTAGTCTTTGATCCTGACATAGACATAACCTTAAGGAGATTGAGAAAAGAGCCTAGAGCAGAAAAAGTCATAGGGAGTGATAGTGAATTAGAAGCTGTCCATTCTCCAGAATTTCAGAACAATCCTAGAGTGAAAAGAACACCTACATCTTTAAGACAACTAAATTCAGAAATAGAGATGGCAAAACAAAATAGAATTAGAACATTAGGGGACTATGCAATTCCTAACGTGCAAGGTTTTAACTCTTCTATAATCAGGCCAACTATTCAAGCCAACCATTTTGAGATTAAACCTGCCTTATTACACTTAGTCCAACAAGATCAGTTTTCTGGTGGAAATTCTGATGATCCTAACCTACATATTTCAAATTTTCTACAGCTATGTGACACCATAAGAATAAATGGGGTTAGTGAAGAAGCCATCAGACTGAGACTATTTCCTTTTTCCTTGAGAGATAGAGCAAAATGCTGGTTACAAGCTCAACGACAAGGAAGCATTACAACTTGGACAGAACTTGTGAACAGGTTTCTAACCAAGTACTTCCCTCCATCCAAAGCTGCTAAGCTGAGAGAAGAAATTACATCCTTTGTTCAGCAAGATGGAGAATCATTATATGAAGCTTGGGAAAGATACAAAGAATTGCTAAGAAGGTGTCCACATCATTGTATTCTAGATTGGATGCAATTGGAAACTTTTTATAATGGGATGAATGTAGTAACAAGAACAATGGTTGATGCTGCTGCTGGAGGTTCATTAAATACAAAGTCCTTGGAAGAAGCTCAGAGGATTATTGACATGATGGCATCTTCAATGTATCAGAATTCAAACTCAAGGAATCAAGGAAGAAACTCTGGTCATGAAGCTAAGGTTCTGGAAACTTTTCTTGCACAAAATCAGCTACAAAATCAAATGTTTTCAGAACAATTAGCTGCCTTAACACAACAAATCAACAATCTGCAAACAGGGAGTATGCCTACCAGTCAGCTAAGTTGTGATTTTTGTGGAGGAAACCATGTAAATGTTGCATATGAGGCATCCACAAGTGAACCACAAGAGCAAGTGAATTATATGAATAATTTTCAGAGACAACAGCCATCATATCCCCCTGGATTTCAATTTTCGAATAATAGAACTCAGCAGTATTCTAATTGGAATAATCAAAATTTTGCTGCAAAGAATTCTAACTCAAATTTGCATTTTTCTAATGCAGGTTCAGCAACACAACAGCCTTATTTTCAGAGGAATTCATCCACTCAACCTCAAGGAAATCATAAATTTTCTAGACCTATGAATGAGAGGTTGACTGAGATGGAAGAAACTAAGCTGCAATTCATGAAGGTGACTCAAACAAGCTTCAAAAACCAAGAAGCTTCCATGAAGAAACTAGAGACACAGATTGGACAATTAGCTGAACAACTATCCAACAGGGATGAAGGAAGATTTCCAAGCAATACAGTAATCAATCCTAAGGAGCAATGTCAAGCTATAACTACAAGAAGTGGAGCTGTAGTTGCAAGTCCTAAACCTGAAGAAAAGAAAGTAAATGATGTAGCAGAGAGGAAAATTGAACAAGATCTGCAACAAGGAAATTTTAAACTATTGAAGAAAGACCATTTAGAAGAAAAAGAAAAAGTTCCCATGAATTCTGAAAGGAAAACAAAAAAGCAACTCTTTGAGAAAGCTTGTAAGCCAATAGACCCAGAAAAATACAAGAGGCTGCCTTATCCCCAAAGAGTCCAAAATCCTAAACAAGAGGAACAATTCGAAAGGTTTATGAATGTCTTTAAGAAATTACAAATTAACATTCCTTTTGCAGAAGCTTTGGAGCAAATGCCTTCATATGCAAAGTTCATGAAAGAACTACTTTCCAGAAAAAGGAAGCTAGAGCATGACAAAACAGTACCTTTAACAGAGGAGTGCAGTGCCATTCTTAAGAGAAAACTTCCTCAAAAGTTGAAAGATCCTGGATCATTTAGCATTCCTTGTGAAATAGGAAACTGCACTGTCGGAAGAGCATTGTGTGACTTGGGAGCAAGCATAAATCTGATGCCATTAGCTGTTCTACAGAAACTTGGCATAGAGGAAGTGAAGTCTACCAACATTACACTGCAGTTAGCTGATAGATCATACACTTATCCATATGGAGTTGTTGAAGATTTATTAGTTAAAGTTGACAAGTTCATTTTTCCTGCAGATTTTGTAATTCTGGACATGGAAGTGGATTCTAACATTCCTTTGATCCTAGAGAGGCCATTTCTTGCAACCGGGAGAGCTTTAATAGATGTGCAAAAACATGAACTTATGCTTCGAGTTCAAGATGAGAAGGTAATATTTAATGTGTTTGAAGCTTTAAAATATCCAGTTGAAGATAATACATGTATGAAGGTAGATATACTGGATGCGTTTATTACACAACACCATATGAAAGAATTTGATGAAACTGTTGTGTTAGAAGAAATAATATCTGCAGGGAATGACAAATCTGAAACTCTGAATGAAGAAGATATCATGGAAATGCAGCAGCAATTGGAAGCTCTGCCGATGCAAAAACCTGCAGAAAATTTAGTGAAAGAAGAGCTGAAAAAGGACGCTAAAGAAGAAGAAATGCAGAAGCTAGAACTGAAACAACTTCCTTCACACCTGCGGTATGCATTTCTGGATGAGAAACATGAAAATCCAGTCATCATCAACAATGAACTTAAGGAAGAATAAGAGGAAAAATTGTTAAGAATCTTAAGAGAACACAAATCTGCAATTGGCTGAAGTATTGCAGATCTGAAAGGTATAAATCCCTCATTTTGTAAGTACAAAATTTTATTTGAAGAGAATTTTAAACCTGTTGTGTAGCCACAAAGGAGGTTAAACCCAGCCATGAAAGAGGTAGTTAAAAAAGAGGTTATGAAGCTGTTAGATGCAGGAATAATATACCCTATTTTTGACAGCAATTGGGTAAGTCCAGTCCAAGTTGTTCCAAAGAAAGGTGGTATGACAGTTGTACCTAATGAAAAGAATGAACTTGTCCCTACTAGGATTGTGACTGGATGGAGAATGTGCATAGACTATAGGAAATTAAATAATGCAACCAGAAAAGACCATTTCCCACTACCATTTGCAGATCAAATGCTAGAAAGACTTGCTGGACATTCATTTTATTGTTTTCTTGATGGGTATTCAGGATATAATCAAATAGCTGTGGATCCTTTGGATCAAGAGAAAACTGCATTTACATGTCCATTTGGAGTCTTTGCATATAGGAGAATGCCATTTGTTCTGTGTAATGCCCCTGCCACTTTCCAAAGATGCATGCTTTCTATTTTTTCTGATTTGGTAGAAAACATCATAGAAGTGTTCATGGACGACTTCTCTGTTTTTGGTGATTCTTTTGATGATTGTTTAGCTAATCTATCCACTGTTTTGCA
The DNA here is from genome assembly GCF_003935025.1 of Abrus precatorius. Classification (NCBI taxonomy): domain Eukaryota; kingdom Viridiplantae; phylum Streptophyta; class Magnoliopsida; order Fabales; family Fabaceae; genus Abrus; species Abrus precatorius. The sequence goes on from NW_020874303.1 coordinate 11,906,021, forward strand.
GAGATGTCAAGATACTAACCTTGTATTGAATTGGGAGAAGTGTCATTTCATGGTACAAGAAGGCATTGTCCTTGGTCACAAAATTTCAGAGAAAGGAATGGAGGTGGACCAAGCTAAGATAGAAATCATTAGTAAATTGCCTCCACCTATCAATGTTAAGGGAGTTAGAAGTTTTTTAGGACATGCTGGTTTTTATAGAAGATTCATAAAAGATTTTTCTAAGATTGCTAAACCCTTGAGTAATTTACTTATAAAAGATGCAGATTTCATATTTGATGATAATTGTTTGCATGCATTTTCTGTTTTAAAAGAGAAACTGATTTCTGCACCTATTCTTGCAAAACCAGATTGGAAATTACCTTTTGAACTCATGTGTGATGCAAGTGATAGTGCAGTGGGTGCTGTGTTAGGACAGAGAAAAGATAGGAAATTACATGCTATCTATTATTCAAGCAAAGTGTTAAATCTGCACAAGTGAATTACACAACAACAAAAAAAGAACTTTTAGCTGTTGTACATGCTTTTGATAAGTTTAGACCATATTTAATGGGTTCAAAAGTGATTGTATATACTGATCATGCTGCTCTTAAATACCTTTTGACAAAACAGGATACAAAACCCAGGTTATTAAGATGGATTTTGCTACTCCAAGAATTTGAGCTAGAAATCAAAGACAAGAAAGGAAAAGAAAATTGTGTAGCAGACCACTTGTCCAGACTTCCTTTGGAGAGTTTAACCACTGAATCATTGGAAATAAATGAAGAATTTCCAGATGAAAAGCTGTTTGCAGTGGAAAACATGCCTTGGTTTGCTGATATTGCAAATTTTAAAGCCACTCAATTCATTCCAAAGAGGTTTACTTGGCAGCAAAAGAAGAAGTTCTTATATGACAGCAAATTCTATGTGTGGGAAGACCCATATATGTTCAAAATTGGAATAGATGGGTTAATTAGAAGATGCATTCCACAAAGTGAGCAAGCTGAGATACTATGGCATTGTCACAATTCAGAATATGGAGGCCACCATGCAAGTTCAAGGACTGCTGCAAAAGTCTTGCAAGCAGGTTTCTTTTGGCCTACACTCTTCAAAGATGCCAAGAAGTATGTGAAAAACTGTGATAAATGTCAAAGAACTGGAAATATTTCAAGAAGACATGAGCTGCCATTAACCAACATCCTAGAAGTGGAACCATTTGATGTATGGGGGATTGATTTCATGGGACCATTTTCCCCATCATTCTCACACGAATACATTCTAGTTGTAGTGGATTATGTGTCTAAATGGGTAGAAGAAATTCCCACTAGATCAAATGATGCAAAGGTAGTGATTTCTTTTATAAGAAAGAACATTTTTTCAAGATTTGGTGTGCCTAGAGTGCTGATAAGTGATGGAGGTACTCACTTCTACAACAAGTATCTTGAAGCTGTGTTAATGAAATATGGTGTGAAGCATAAGGTTGCTACTCCATACCATCCACAAACAACTGGACAAGTGGAGGTTTCAAATAGAGAGATCAAGCAAATTCTAGAGAAAGTAGTGAACAGTTCAAGGAAGGATTGGTCAAAGAAACTGGATGACTCACTGTGGGCATATAGAACTGCTTTTAAAACTACAATTGGTATGTCTTCATATCAGCTAGTATTTGGAAAGGCCTGTCACTTACCTCTAGAGCTGGAGCACAGAGCATATTGGACTACCAAGTGGCTTAACTTTGATTTGTCAAGTGCTGGAAAGAAGAGAGTTTTACAGTTGCATGAATTGGAAGAATTCAGACAACAAGCTTATGAGAATGCAAAGTTGTACAAAGAAAGAACCAAGAGGATCCATGACAAATTTATTCTGCAAAAAGATTTCAGACCTGGCCAGCAAGTACTATTATTCAATTCAAGATTAAAATTGTTTCCAGGGAAACTGAAATCTAGATGGTCTGGACCGTTTTTAATTAAGGAAACTTCTCCCTTTGGAGCAATTCTTATAGAAGATCTGAAAACAGGGAGAGAATTCAAGGTCAATGGCCAAAGATTGAAGATCTATTATGGAGAGGAGTTTACAAGGAACATATCATGCATGAAACTGGTTTCTCTTGAGTGAGAAACATTTAATGTCAAGCTAATGACATTAAAGAAGTGCTTTGTGATAGGCAACTCACATTTCTAACCCAATTTAAGTTTTCTGTATTATTTTTGAATTAACAGTATTCATAGAAGTCAAAGTCTGAACTTTTCATCTTGGTTACCTTGCTGAATCTGATGTTTGGAATAAATCTGGTGGCTGAAACAAGAATGCAGATTGGAATTAATTAGAATGCTTAAAGTTCTTGTACAGTTTGAATAATAGTTATCAAATTCTGCAAATTTTCTGCAAAATACAAAGTTCTGCATCATACTCATCATATTCTGTAATTATGATGCAAAAGGTAAATTTTGAAGCATGCTAAATCTATCATTTGTAGCGAATCTGATAAATGCAATTGGACTTCATGCTATAATGTGTTATGGAAAAGTCAGAATTGCATTGTGAATATGTTAAGCAGAAATTCTGCAGAATTCAACTGTGATGTTTGTTGCATCTGTAATTTGGAGCGAAAATGATGAATCAATTGAGAGTTCATGATAGGAGTGTGTAATGTAAAAGTCAAAACTGCATAAGTAGGGAGTGAATACATGTTCTGCAGAAATTCTGCAGAATTTAGCCTTGGATGAATGTTGCATATGTAATTAAGGGTGAACATGATGAGGGAAATAGGTATTTTATATGGTGAGTGTGTATTGGAATGGTTATGATTTGTTAAGTGAGCCAATTAAAGTTTGGAGAACTTGGATTGATGAAAGGAATCACTCTTTTGCAGGAAAACAATCACGCAGAGATGGAATTCTGAGATTTCCCCTCTGGAATAATCACTCTCGCTGATGAGAGTGATAACGCAGAAACTGACTGGGAAACACAGCTCTCTGGAACAATCACTCTCGCTGATGAGAGTGATAAAGCAGAGGCAGATGAGAAAAACACACTCTCTGGATCACTTCCTTTCCTTGTCAAGAGTGACCACGCGCAGGTAAGTATGGAATATTTCATAGCGCATTACTCCTTTTACTGATAAAAGTAACCATGCTCAAGCAATAAGCTTGCACGTTATCACTTTGCCCAGCAATAGTGATAACGCGCATTGCATTCAAAATTTCCAAGCTCTCTGGAACACTCACTCTGTTCGACAAGAGTGATAACGCAGAATTTTATTAATAAGGGAACGTTCACTTTTCACTTAAAAGTGGTCACGTGCACACGCGTGACCCCAGACTCAATATAAAGGAACCACGTTCACATCCATTTAAACCTAAATCCCCATTTCCCTCTGAAATTCCTCTAACTTTCAATCTTTCGTGAAGCAACGAGCAAGCAATTGCTCCCTCTTGCTCACTGTCATTCACATTTCTGAAGCTCAAGGTACGTTCTCTGCATTCTACGAAATTGTATTTAGGGTCTTTCTTTGTTGTAACTCTGGAAAAATGTAAAAAATGGCAAGTGGGGAAATATCTTGAGCGTATTCGATTTAAGGAACTTTAAATACTGTGAATAGGTTTTCAAAGTCATTCAATCTCCTCTGTTAACATATTCACATCTGCATTATGAAAAAAAACCTGAACATGACTTTGAAAGAAATAGAAATATTCCAGTTGCCATCAACGAAAATACTCTTTGCATGCAATATTTGAATGTTGATGTCTGAACTGAGTTGTATGGAACGAGTTACTGCTGTATATTGCACTGCATGATTGTACAGATACCATACTGATAAGTCCTGCATTAAGCTGATATTTAGTCTTTGATGATAATGAATGAGTGCACTGTTCTAATTGTATGTGATTCAAAGAAACAATAGGCAATATTCTGGATGGAATTTTACTGTCAGAAGATAATTTCTTTTAGGAACCATTCAAGCATGTATTGCACTTCTAGTGGGCAGGATGAAAGTGCATTAGTAGTTGAAATTTGGTTGAAAATTGTGATTCTTTTTCTGCATTCTTGGTGAAATTGTGAACTCTGAGGGAACAAATTAGGAAGGCCAGTCTAAAATCCCCTGAATATGGTTTGATTAATTTTGTACCTAAGTGCTGGTATATCTGAAAAGTGACAATTTTGCTCTGATAAATAACTTTTGTGCTTACATAAGAGAGCATGTAAAAAAATATGTTGATGACCTATAATAGCATCTCTGTGTTAACCTGATGTGCTTTGAGAGTGTGCACTCTAAACTACAAATTTAAAGGTTTAACCAATTTTGACTGTGATTGCTTAGTAATTTGCAATATTGCTTGTGTGTTTATATGATTACATCCTCATGACAGCAACTGATTGTAAAAAGATCCATACTGCAAATTGGAATTCTGCACATGGATTGATTGAATTTGTCTAGTAAAGAGATGTATACTGTCACAATTCTGTGTCATGAATTTTAAACTGTCAAATTACTTGCTTGTTTTTTTTACAGCCACTTCAAAATGGTCAGAACTTCTTTGAATACACCAGTTGGACCTTCTAAGAAGACCAAAGCTGGATCTGCCAGCAACACTCCAAGAAGGAGATCTATCAGGAATATTCAAGCTGGAACAGCCAGGAATTCTCCAACCACAAAAAGAGCAAGAACTGATGGTGTCTCACCTTCCTCACCCATTGAAATCGCTGACCCTCCTCAGCCAAGAGTAACCGCACCTGCAACCTCTTCACCACCTCAGCCGACCAGAAGAAATGCTCCTTCTACCTCTACCCCTACTGATCATGATCCAAGGTTCAGGAGTATTGCTCACGAAAACTATTTCAAGGCAAATATTCTGAGTAGGAAGATTGTCCCGGATAGAGCCTTTGAAATTGCTGAAGGCAACTACCCTGAGTACCCAGAAGAAATTCAGAAAAGGGGATGGGACAACTTCTGCTCCTTGGCTGATAATGGTTGGAGAGAAATTAAACAGGAGTTTTATGCAAATGCAATGCGGTTCAAGGGAGATCAAATTCCCAAATTTCACACAATGGTCAAGGGTATGAGGGTGGATTTCACTGCTGCCAACATCAATCGAGTGTTGGAAATTTACACTGAAAGGCAACCTGGGCAGATGGACTTCACTGACTTTAAGAATAGTCCAGACAAGGATTATATTGAAATCCTGCACAGAATTGGAAGGCCAGGCACAACTTGGCAGCTGAACCTCGCCCAAAAACCCAAGTGTATCACCACCAAGAACCTGCTACCGTTTGCTAAAGTCTGGAGTACTTTTCTGTTGAACTCTTTCATGCCAGTCAAGCATAGTTCAACCCTGGCAGTAAAGAGGGCTGAATTATTGTTTGCTATCGTTAATGATATGTACATTGATGTGGGGGAAGTAATTAGTGAATGTATCTTAAATATTTTGAAAACAAAAAGAGATTCACTAGCCTTTCCCTCATTAATCACTTTACTTTGTGAGGATGCAGGGGTTGAAGTTGGAGAATACCAAGAGAAAATCAGATCTGCTCCCCCTATCTCTGTCTCAATGGTAAAGGAAATCTATGCCACCACCTCTTGCACTTCAGCTGCACCTATCCCCACCCAGTTCAGAAAGGAGAAACCAATGAAGATGAAGGACATCCTACATCTTTTGGTTGAAAGGCAAAATCAATTGGCTGAATGACAAACTGAGCTCCACAGCAGTTTGAAGGCAAGAACTATGCTATTGGAATGTATGTTGATGAATCTTGGTCAAAAGATGGGAATGACCAAAGATGAACTTTATCACACACCAGATTTGGCCGAGAATGCTCAATGTCTACGCTCATCAGTCTTTAAAGACTTGCCAATCTACAAGACTCATTTTCCACAGCCAACTGAAGAAGTGGTGGAGGAAGAAGAAGATGAGGAGGATGAGGAAGAAGATGAAGATGAAATTTCTGATGAGGAGGATGCCCAAGATGACTAGTTTAGGATTTTTGTTTTCTTTTTTGTTAATTCGAATTTTCTCTTGACGGTCTTGTAATTAAGTTTCAAACTTTTTGGTTTCATTTTAGAATTTGAGTTTGTAATTTGCACACTTGGTATATTTTGGTTTCATGCTAATTCTGAACAATTATGTTTTGAACACACATTAATTCTGCAGAATTCAATCCCTTTTCACTTGATAATTGACGGAATTTTTGGTGTTTTGTGCAGAAAATATCACAACCACACAACACTCACACACCATGGAAGCTGACACTTGCTTAAGCTACCATAAAAGGGGGGTTTCATTCTCTACCTCTTATTCATGAGTTAGCTTCACATTACACTAAATTATTCCTGAAAAACACCAAAATACTAGAATAGATAATAAATTGTTGGCTGTTAATCAAATAAAAATGATTGATAATTTTGTGAATTATGTGTGAATTTCTTTTTAAGTTGTTTTTCCCATTCTCAAAATGAGATCACACTTGTATTTTCAAAAATGAGGCAGTTGCCACTAGGTGCATATATTTCTGAAAAGTGCATTGTGTTTTCATTAATCCATATGATCACTTATAAATACCTAGTGAGATTTGAGCTGTCTAATTCTTTTTCTTGTGTGATTAATCATATTTGGCTGCATTCTCTAGAACTTGCCCTTGTTCTTAAATTGAATATGCATGTTACAGTTTTCACCCACATGATAGAGGCCATGATTGATATCCTAGTCAGCCTAAATGCCTTCCTTTATGATTAAATGTCTTAGTTCACCCTTTTGAGCTTAACATCCCTTTTCTTGAAATTACCTCATTATAAGCCTTGCTGAAAAACCAATTTTTACCATTCAAAAGATCAGAGGCATAATGAGTTTAATCAAGAATGAGTTTTAAAACTAAGTTTGGGGTGGTATCCAGATTTTAATTGCTTGAGGACAAGCAATGTTCTAAGTTTGGGGTGGGATATAGCATACTATCTAAGTTTGAGTTCAACAAGCCAGAAAGAAAGAACAAAAGTGCTGCAGTAAAATGAAAAATTTATGAAGCAAAGCTGTGAAAAGAACAAAAATGTGAGTTCAAAAGAAGTGCAGCAAAGTGCTGCAGAAAAAGATTAAAAAAAAAAAGAGAAGAAAAGAGATGAAAATTCTGCTGCAATAAAAATTTTGTTTGCTGCATAAGTGAGAGAATTAAGGAGGAATAATGCAGATTCAGGATAGTTTTAAAACAAATCACTCAAAATGCCTCTGATCTTTTGAAATTGCATGTATTGTTTTTCATTTTCCTTGATACCTACCTTAACCTTAGCCTTGTTATAACCTGAAAAAGTCCTCTAGATGTGTGATTAATTGTACTAAGCAGAGGAGATGGAGAAATTGGGCAAGTATATGGTAGAGTGCAGTGAAATTGATGATTTAGAGTGAAAACAGCACCTAAACACTATTGAGTGATGAGAGAAACACTTCCAAGTGAGCTGTGATCATGTTGATTAATTGTACTCACATGAATTTTGATGAAAAATATGAACTTAGGTAGCAATTCTTACTCAATGATGATTATGCAGTAGGAATATTATGATGAGTATTTGGATGAACAACTTGATTGAAAATTTTGCAGAAAACAGAGAATTAGAAATTAGAAAAATTTGAAATAAGCAGTTTATGAACTGAATTTGAAAATGGAGGAACTTACCCTTGGTTTAGTTTGATTTGCTTGAGGACAAGCAAAAATTCAAGTTTGGGGTGGTGATGAATCCATATTTTTACTGATATTTTAGCATAATTCTAGCTCATTTAATAAGGAAAATATATGAAGAAAGCAGAAAAACTCAGAAAAAGAGAATGATTGAAAGTTTTATTTCAATTTGTAGTTATTTTCGCATTTGTAGAATTTATGCTTAGTTCTTAAGGAATTTATCTTGTTTTTGAAGGAATAATCTGAGCAAAACTCATGAAAATGGATTATCAATGGAAAGAAAGAGGAAGAATGGCAATGTTAGACTCCAAAATACAAGAATTATGGGATGCAGGCTGGACGTGATCACTATTGTTAGTAAAAGTGATCATTCCAGAGCCTAAATGAGAAGAGGAGCCTGTGCGTAATCACTTTTATTTACAAGAGTGAGCGTTGCCAGTGTGCGTTATCACTTTCGCCAACGAAAGTGAACATTCCAGAGAGACTTCATTCCTGATGAGCTGCGCGTTGTCACTTTCGCCAATGAAAGTGAGCATTCCAGAGGCACTTGTATCAGGACAGCTTGCGCGTGGTTACTATTACTCACGAAAGTAATCACGCGCAGCCCTTGACTTCCTGCGTTGCCACTCTTATGAATTAAAGTGAATGTTCCAGAGAAGCCTTTAACTCTGCAAGTTGCGCGTGGTTACTCTTGCTCTTAAAAGTGAGCACGCGCACTACATAAAGCTTCTGCATGGTTACTTTTGTGAAGAGAAGTGACAACGCGCAGAACTGGGATTTCTATAAATACATGATTGAAGCGCGAAACTAGGGGTCTTTTGCTCATTTTCTGTTTTGTTAGTTAGATTCTCGTTGAGAGAGAGTGGAGAGAAGATTGGGGTCGAAGCTTGAAGCTCCAAGAAGAGGGATCGGATTGGAGCTCGTGGCCATGGCTGCTCTGCATTCTTCTTCATCTTCTTCTTCTTCTTTCTCTGTTTTTATTGCAATGCGTGCTTAATTTCCCATAGTTAGGGGTTTATGCAACTCGAATTGATGTATTGATTCGACTTTATCTTCTGAACTTTAAGTTCTTGGATTAATTGAGTTGTTAATTCTGCTTTTCATGCAATCTTTGAATGGAAATTCATTTGATTAATCAAGAGGAATCTTTACCAATAGGAATTGGATTGTTTGCTCCGATCTGAATTGGCAACCAGAGTTTAGGGATTTCTTAGGGATAAGGAGACCTAATTCTGTAATCTTATAGTTCTAATTCTTAATGCAACCTGAAATTGAATCTCACCTAAGGGATTAGGGAGGTTTAGTGGATTGTTAGGGTCAATGAGTTAAGGAATTAACCTTTGGCTAGGTATATGTGAAACTGATTGTCAATTATTCAATTGCTTGAATGTTCAGAGGATTTAATTGGATTGATATTGATATTCTTGTGAAGTAAATTCTTAACTATCCTTCATTGCTATTTCATTTCATCACAAATCTTATACTCTGTTTTTCTGCAAGTTCTTTACTTTTGATTGCTCTGATTATTGCTTTTATATGATACAACTTTCTTCCCAAATTCATATGGCTCAAATGGTTATTTTTCTGTGAAGTGATAATTGAGTTCCTAATTCCCTGTGGAGACGATACTCGGATCTTAAATTTACTCATTACTTGCTGCAATCCTAGTGCACTTGCTAGTGTTTAGATTGCAAACAACAGACGTTTTCTACCATTGTTTCGTGTTGGGTCTTCAATCCGAGGTAAAGGGAGACTCTACCCTATCTCATTATACTTAGAAATTGTTTATTTGGTTGTGTATTTCATGAGAATGGTTTGATTGTGATTGAATTTTGATGGAAATTTAGTGTGGAATATAATATGATTGATAGTTTGTGTTGACATGCCATTGGTTGATAATGAATAATATGAAATGGGTGAGAATATGTGTGAATGGCGTGTATAATGTTATCGTGGTTATGTTTGAAAACATTGGAAACTATGAATGGTTGCAGCAATACACTGGGAGTGTGGAAAATGGGGGCAGTAGAAATACCTTAGGAAAGAGAGGGTGGTGGTGACACCATCAGTGAGCGTGGGTGCACCACAGGCCATGCACTCTCCTTTTAACTTGGCCTCTAACTAATACCTTTTTTAAGGGGCCCGTGACTACACACGTTGTATCTGTGAGGCGGGGGCTAACCTGTAACCATCCATGGTGTGAAATTAAGTAAGTCCCTAAGGTTGACGACATCAAGAATTTGTAATCACAGTGCCATAATGAGCGTAGCTAATGTGCAATGAGCGTAGCTAATGTGCAATGAGCGCACGCATGTGTGAAATGCTTGGAATGTTTGAAAGCATGAAATTATGTTGTTTGATGAATTGTGTGAATTATGTTAGTAAATGTGTGAAATGTGCAAGGTGAGTCTCTATGCTTGTGTATGTATGATAGTGTAGAGTACTCACCCTTACATTTATTTTTTAGATGACCAATAGGATCAACACCAGGCTCAGTAAAAAAGGATGAATGAAACTGTTATAGGACTTAGAAAAATTATTTAAAAAACTGTGATGTATTGACAGATTTTGTAGCAATGATTTGATTCAAAATTTGTAATCCATCCTTATTTTGAAACACTTTATTGAAACTAGTATTGTGAACCATTTGAATGAAATATTTATTATTCCTATTTATTGTGAAATTAATTTATTGAAAAAATATTTGGAAATAAAATTAAGGTGTTACAAAGGTTTGTGAGGTCAACTTAGAAAGCTAGGATTTAATTCATGAGCCTTCTATGCTACGAAGAAGTTTGATGACTAGAGGTTTTGATGCCATTTTGTCTTCTTGGCAGCTAAGGTTTCAATGTTATTGTGAATCTTGTAACATCCTTATTTTTATTCCCTTGTCTTTGGTAAAAATAGGAATTTTGGTGCATGACTTCTCGCTCAAGTGAGATAGATATTTCTTAACTGGGTTTTCTGGAGCATTTTCGCTCAAGCAAGAGAGGATAATATCACCCTAATTTTCTTCTCGACTAAGCGAGAAGGGGTCTCGCTCAGGCAAGAAGCAACTCATTTAGGCGAGATAGAGCTCATCCAAGCCAAGAGTAGCAAGAAAAACAAGGAGCTCTTTGAACCCATTCTTGCTCAGGCGAGAATACCTCTCGCCCAAGCAAGAGAACCTCTCTCCCAAGCGAGAATATCAGAAAAACCATTATCTAGTTTTCTCACTCAAGTGAGAAAGAGCTCGCTTAAGCGAGAGCCCGCTCGCTCAAGTAAGAACGCGCGGGTTTAACGGATATTTAAGGGTTTTCACATTGAGAAATTTCATTTCTCACCAAAACCACCTCTTCCTCTTTATTTTCTCCCTTTTTCTTCCCAGAGAAAACCTCTAATAACTCTCAATCTCTCTCAAATCTGAGCTCAAAATTTTATTCTACTCAAATCTAAGTAAGCTTTCAAAGCCTACCCTTCAAATCTCGTTCCTATTTCTCTATTCTTTCTTCTCATAATAGTAATATACCCTGTGATGTTAGGAACAACTCTAGTTCTTAGGTAGTGTTTCTTGTAACGCCCTAGATTTTGTAATAATATTTTGATATATTAATGTGTATACATAGATTGTCATGTGTTTGTGTGTTTGATTTATATATATATATATATATATATATATGATGTAGATATATATGTATACATGTGATAAATGTGGATGCTGATTATGCATTGAGATTAGATGTGCTGGACTGGTTGAAATTTTTTTTTATATATTGAGAAAAGAAATATAAGGCGTTACATACCCTATCTCTTGTGGTTTAAAATTCGTTGTTAGAGCTAGATAATGAAATGTGATCGAAATAGAATCAAGGAAAGTGTGTACCTTAGTCAAAATTTCATGTAGAATATGATTTGGGAGCGATTGGATTATGTGTATAATGGCATGGTTTGATTATAATTGTTTGTAATATGATTGACATTGGGTGCAATGTGTGGTGAAATAGCTCGTTACAATGTGGTTGGAATGTGCGGATGTGCCATTGGTGGAAACAAATACCATGCTTTGAATGTGAATAAATGCATATAGAAAATGGCATGTTGATATAGAATGTGATTGTGTTTGAATACATGGAAAGCTATGAATGGTTCAGTGATACACTAGGGGTGTGGAAGATGTGGGTGGTGACAATACCTTGGGGAAGAGAGTGTGGTGGTGACACTAACAGCAAGCGTGGGTGCACCATAGGCCACACGCTCTCCTGCTGACTCGGCCTCTGACTAACACCTTTGCCAAGGGGCCTATAAGCACACACGCTGTATCTGTGAGGCGGGAGTTATTTGACGACCATTCATGGTGTGAAATTAAGTCCCTGAAGTTGAGGGAATCAAGAATCTGTGATCACAATGCCACAGTGAGGATGGCTAATGTGCAGTGAGCGCACGTGTGTGTGGATTGATTGATGATGCAGTGAGGCACCATCTATAAATTGATGTGATTTACTTTTGTGTACAGTGAGCATACAGTGTAATGATTGATATGTACTTGATGTGCGTGTGATTGCGATAATGATTTAAATAGTATTATATAATGGTTGGAGTAGGCAAAGTGAGTCTTTGTATTTGTATTTATGTGTGATAACGTAGAGTACTCACCCTTACATTTATTTTTCAGATGACCAAGATGACAACACCAGACTCAGTGAACGGAAGGATGGAACTATTATAGGACTTAGGAAATTGATTTTTGAAATTTGATGTATTTAATTTGGTCCTGTAGCACTTATTTGATGCAAACTTGTAACGCTTCTTGATTTGAAATACTTTATTGAACTATGTATTGGGAACCGTTTAAATGAAAATTTTTATTATTCCCAAAATTTTGCAAAAATTAATTATTTGAAAAATTAAATTAAGGTGTTATATTTCTAGTAAAGACGTGGAGTTTCTCTCTAGAGCCCACGAATAACTTAATTTTAGAGATCCATTTCCAAGTTAGGGGAGTTACTCCTAAACCCTATATCTTATCTAAATATGTCTATTGATCTTGAAAGAATGAGACTATCTTATTCTAAATAGAAAATCCATAAAGTTTTCTTGAAACTATATAAGAAAAATAGATTTTTGGTATAAAAGAGGTTTTTGATCAGTTTAAAATCATTGAGACAAAGTTTACCATAAAAGGTCACGAGTAAAAATGAGTTTAAGTAGTTTTATGGATAAGTTACTATCTTTTAAATATATATATATATATATATATATATATATATATATGTGTGTGTGTGTGTGTGTGTGTGTGTGTGTTGAATAGTGAAAAACTTGAAAATGCTAAACTTTAAGCTAGAAGACTTTATTAAGATAGAGAAAATATGATCTCTAGCAATATATTCCTAGACTGTTTGATTTAGGTTGAGTCTGAGGGTGTCCGACCTTCGGCATATTGTGTTGATTTTGTATGAAAATATGTTATTGTTTTGTGAATGTGTGCTAAAATGAAGAAATATATTTCTTTATAAATGTATGTATGAAATATTAGTTATGTTTTACTTAATAAAAATGATGAGAAAGAGATGATGGAAAAATGAAATAATGAATAGTAAGGTATAAGATTGATGTGAATATATAAAAGTTGTTGATGTATGAGATGGATGTGAATGTATGAAAGTGTTGAAAAAATTTAGGTAAAAAATGAGTAACTAATAGATGTGTCACAAAAAATTGATTGGTACGATTATGATATATATGTTGTAATACATCGACTAGTGAGATTATAACACATATGTTGTAATATTGATTAATGTAATTGTAACATATGTATTAGAGCAGTATGATTTAATGTGCCACTATTGAGATACTGTATGGATAGTTCAAGGATACAGTGAGTATTTAGGGTCCGGAGTTGATTTTGAAAATGTAGGAGAAATAAGAGTGGTAAATATGGTTCACTGATGTGTGCATGATGTAAAAGTGGGATGCATTTACAGGCCCATGTAACACCTAAAATACCAAGGTTCTGATATCCTTTTTTTTTTTTTACCATAGGTATCATACAATATAAATCAAGTCGAATAGCAATCATTTTTCTTTTTGTACAAGTACATGTATATACACCTTTTAGATGTCAGAGAGTTAACATGCACATCTCATTCAAATTCAACAGCCCATTATAGTCCTATCTTGCTCATGAATTACAATATATAATATAACCCTTTACTGTATGAATCAACACCTACCCATCTTGCTTATAATTAAACCATAGTCTCAAGGTCTCATAATCAGTAATATAATCATGCAGTATTGTTCAAAGTTCCCATACTGAAAATACCTCTATAGTATTATAGATAGCATGTTAGTCCAACAAGATAAATAGTCTTAGCAACATCCACATGACTTAAACTAAAAGGAGAAATAAACAAAATACATAACATAAGCATAACATAATTACACTCCTAAAAGCAGTTCCCTTCTACCTCAACATAAAATAAATAAAACAACATCAGTTATAGGGAGAATAATCCTCAGTACCATATACTTTCTTTCACTTTATTTTCTCTCATGATTACAAGCCTAGTCCTTTTTTACTTAAACAAATCCATCATTCGAACCTTGAATCAATTGCTGTCCCAATTTTATTTTAATCACTCTAACATTCTCATTAATTCCTAAACCATCAATTTATCCTTTGGTAAGTGAATTAATTTTTCAAGCTCACATGATTTTACCTCTTGGTTTCCCACTCTCCACTAAGGGAAATTAATCAAACTTAAATTCTTTTCAAAATCCTCTCAATCTTCACGGTTTCAAACACTTAAGAACAACCAATCAACTCAACATAGTCACTTGCTCACCATTTCCTTCTCATACAACCCTCAAGGCACAAACTCCATTAAGTCCATAAATTCATTTCATCAAAAATAGCTACACATTATTATAGTTCATCAAGTTTTTCATGAAGTAAGATAAATGATGCATGATACTATATTTAGATAGCAATTTACGACACAAATCACATCCAAATAGCAAGCATCTCATTCTTTTTAGTCATCCATCACTTCATTCTTTTAGCAAATAATATCATAGAATTCATGCATGTCCATACACGATTTTCTAGTCAGCAAAAATTGAGAAAGAATAGTTCGTAGGGTCACATTGTTCACGGTTAGAATACAACAATGTGTTTTGTGTAAAATTTACTAACTAGCAAGTGTACTAGATAGTTGTAGCAAGTAATAAAATTTAGAAAATCAATATGAGTCCCAAGTATCATACACAAGGATCTATATTTTTAATTACCACTTTACAATTTGACAATTAGTTGAGCCATATAATTCATTTGAAAGATTTGTAACATGTAAAAATAAGAAATAAGAATAATAGAAAGTAACAAATGTGCTGTAAAACAGAATACAGAGTTTGTATTGAAAATGCTGTGGAAAATAGTTAGGAATCACTTCACCAAATTTTCAATGGCAATGTAATAATGTTTTAGACTCTTAGGAATTCTAATTTATTGATAATTAATTTCACTTATTTAACCAAAGGACAATCCCATGCCTCATTAATCCTAATACCTAACTAAACCACCCTAATTTCTTAGGTGAAGTTCAATCAAATATTGCATTAAGTTCTGAAAATTATAGGATTACTAAATTATGATCACTTATTCTTAAGGCATCAATAACCTAAGCATATGATTCAGATCTGAGAAATAAACTCAATTTCCATTGATGAAGATTCCTCCAAGTTCAATTGAATGAATGATCAGTCTAACAATTGCATTAAAAACATAATCAAATACTCAATTCAATTAAAACCCCAAGGTCTTAATCCAAAATTACATCACAATATCAAATATGGTTCCATAGATTCCTAATAAAAAATATTTAGAATAACATTAAAAATGTAGAATGATAAGCAAGAGAAGAAGAAAAGAAGCAGAAGAACATCTTCAAAAATTTAATCTTCACCCTAATTCCTCTAGAAATGAAGCTTAAAAATTGCTCTCAATTTCTCTTTCTGGCTTTCCAATGAAGTTAAAACAGTTGGAAATGAAAAAATGACAAAAGATTTCAAATCTGAACTCTCAACTACTATTTATAATTTTCCCCGCCTCTTTCCACGTTAACACTTTAATCACTGAGAGTTGTAACATAGAAGGCCTTCTAGAAGCTTCTAAGGCTGAAGTAGGAACTTTAAACGTCCAAAGTTGACACTTGAAAGCAATTTTTCCAAATTCTATTATTGCGCGTAGACATTTTCAGTAGTTAAAGTTGCTACGCGCATGTGTTTTATGTGAATTAGCTTTGCGCATGGATACTTTCAGCATATGGAGTGGTTATTTGCAACTGCGCATTGGCATTTTCAACACCAAGAGTTGGTACGTGCAGGCTTTCTGTGTGAATTAGCCTTGGGCGTTGATACTCTCACAAGGTAAAGTGCTTACGCGCAAGTCTTTTCATGAAATTTTCTGTTAGAATGACAACTTTCAGTCATTAGAGTTGTTACGCAATTGATCTTCATGGATTTTCTTCTTCAAAGTGTTAACTCTATGCACCCAAAGTTGTTATGCCCAACACATATCACTTGATTCTTGATCTTTTAAACTCAATTCCTTTACTTTCTTCACTTAAATCCCAACTTCAAAGTCTCCAGCTCAAGCTTCTACTCAAAATTAAGTCCTTTTAAGCAGAATTGTTCTAGAATTGGAATTAAATCTAAAATTTCAAATTATTTACACAATTATGAATATCAATGCAATTTTTATGGTATTTTCAAGTTTATTTATTATTTAACTACGTATTTACTAATAAAAACTAAGCTAAAAATGTGGTAAAATGTGGATTTATCACACATTCACTTACATATGTTTACTACTTCACATGCATGGCAAAAAGTTTAGATTTTTTTAGCAACATTTCATACACAAGCCAAGATCTTATGCCTTAGTTCACACACGGTTTTCCAAGTCACCAAAATCGAAAATGAATAGTTCTTGGTTCACATCCATTCACACATTCCAAACACAAAATATGCAAGTAAAAGTTCAGATTTTCTAGCATCACTTCAAGGTAAAAATTGAGACACACACCAAGGTTCACTCAATGTCAATCAACAAAACTTATAAGAAATTGCATTCAATTAAGGTCTTACACAACCCTACAAGAATTTGACTATCTCTTGGCTAAAAGTTAACACTTTTCACCTTGCATGCAATTTTTATTTACCAAGACCAAGAATTTCTTGGTGAGTTTTCAAGTTCCAAAACCTTTCAAAGCAAATCCAAGATAATGAAGATATGTAACTTTTACCTTCCTCAAACACTCCTCTTTGAGCCACACGAGTTTTTAAAGAGATTGAGGCATCAAAACCCAAAAAGAGTGGCCTTTCAAGAAGAACTAAAATCAACACATGGATTTTCATCAAAGAATCGTGACACGTAAAAGGAGAAAATGACATGCAACACTTTGGTTTCATCATCAATAGAGATAACTTCAATTTAAAAAGGAGATTAAGCTTGAAGAGGGAAAATCTGAGACATATAAAGAGAGATTAACAACATGCAAAGAATGAAATCAACATGCAAAGGGATAAATCAACATACTTTACATTCATAAACCAAGAACACAAGAAAACTTCAAAGGACAAGCTTTTACATTCAATCAAAGGCACAGTTAAAACAAGCACATACACAAACAAGGTGAGAACTCTCCCTTGCCTTGGATGAAGACGTGAAATGAAGAGGATGAGCTTGAACAAGTTGATGTCCAAAGCTTAGTTGTTGGAACGAACAAGGAGTCCACCAAAAATGCTTAAATTTTCCTCTAAAGGAGCTTGCTTCCACGGTTTCTTGAAGAAAAGGATAAAGGAATGTCTTTGGTTGAAAGGAAACAAAGTGAGGATGAGAGAAAGGTTTGATTTTGAGCTAGGAGTCTCTCAGCTTCTTAAGAGAACAAGAGAGAATGAGAGAATAGGAGAGTAACTTAGGTTTTTAAGTGAGAGCTTCACAGTTTTGGAGAGTGAGAATGAGAGAATGGCCACGGTTTTGATGGAGCAAAATGAGAGAATAAAGTGTTGTGTTCAATTTATATAAAGTGTTGAAGTGCTAGTGCCAAATGCCAAATGCCCATGACCAAGGGTGTGCACGGTCACTTAACTTGCTTAGGAAGATTTGTGTTACCTGCGTAGTGTGTGCATTAAAGTAAAAATTTAGAATTTAGTTTTGAGTCCCAAGTATCATCCTCAAGGATCTTATTTATCAACTATCACTTCATAATTTGACAATTAGTTGAGCCATACAATTAATTTGAAAGATTTGTATCATGTAAAAATAAGAAACAACAACAATAAAAAGCTATAAAAGTGTTGTAAAATAGAGTTACAAATTTGTGTTAAAATGTTTGTGGAAAGTAGTTAGGAATAACTTCACTAGATTTTCAATTGCAATCTAATCATGTTCTGAACTCTTAAGAATTTTAATTGATTGATAATCAACTTTACTTATTTAATCAAAGGACAATCCTTTGCCTCAATGATCCTAATGTTCAACTCAACTACCTTAATTCCTTAGGTGTAATTCAATTCAACATTGCATTAAGCATTGAAAATTATAGGATTACAAGATTATGAATGCTTATCTCTAAGATATCATTAACCTTGGCATATGATTCAGATCTGAGAAATGAACTCAATTTTCATTGATAAAAATTTCTCTAGGTTTAATTCAATTGAATGATCAATCCAACAATTGTATTAAAAACAAATCAAATGCTCAATCAATTAAAATCTCAACGTCAACATCCACCATTAAATCACAATATCAAATATGGATCCATAAATCCCTAACATAAAAGGTTTAGAACAACATTACAAATCAAAAAGGAAAAGAAAGACATAAAGAAGAAGAAGAGCACAAGAACATCTTCAAAAACCCAATCTTCAACCAGATTCCTCAAGGATTGAAGCTTGAAAGTCACTACCAATCTCTCTCTCTCTCTCTAACTCTCCTAAGAAGTGAAAATGAATGGAAATGAAAAAATGACCAAGGATCCCCAATTTGAACTGTCAAACGCTTTTTATAATTTTTCCTCCCACTCTCTACGTTGACACTTTAATCACTTGAAGTTGTAATCTATAAGGTCTTCTTGAAGCTTCTAAGGCTAAAGTGAGAACTTTAAACGCCCAAAGTTATCACTTGAAAGTAGTTTTTCTGAACTTTAAATGCCCAAAGTTGTCACTTGAAAGTAGTTTTTTCAAGTTTGATGTTACGCGTTAACACTTTAAGTGTATAAAATGTTAATGCGCAAGCCTTTTCTGGGATTTTTCCTTGCATGTTGTAACTTCAAACACCTAGAGTTCGCAGAAACTCTTCATGGATTTTAGCTGCTGGAGGGTTCACTTTGAGCACTTGAAGTTGTAACGTGTAGGCTCCTCATGGATTTTTTTCTCCAAAGTGTCAACTTTGAACACTTAAAGTGTTCACTTTGAACTTCCACACTTTTGAAAACCTCCAATGTTGTCACTTTATGCACCTAAGTTGTAACATTCAACATATATCAATTGATTCTTGACTTTTTGAGCCCAAATTCTTTCACTTTCTTCATTTGGGTCTCAACTTCAAAATCTCCAATTCAAGCTTTTGCACAAAATTAACCTTTTTAGTAGAATTATTCTAGAATTGAAATAAAATCTAAAATTTTAAAGTATTAACACAACTTTGAATATAAATGCAATTTTTATGGTATTTTTAGTTTTATTAACTATTTAACTACTAATATACTACTAAAAACTAAGCTAAAATACCAGTAAAATGTGGATTTATTAATTTGAAATTGGTTTTACAATGTTCAAGGAATGCACACAGTCCCAACTATCTTGCAATTTGGAAATGGAAATTTGAAGTTGGGAACTTACAAGCTTAGAGTGTCCATGGTTTTGGGTGATGCAAATCCCAAAATTTGCACAAAATCCAAAAGAAAGATTTTGGGGCAGCATTGCATGAAAAATGATTGGATGATGTGGAATTTGAGATAACTAGATTGACACTTATATGAGACATTTGACATAGGGCAAAGTTCAAAAAATGTAACTGATTAGGCTAATGATAGTGTCGGCTATTTTTAAGACAAAGAAGAAATTTTCTAATAATCATGATGTTTACAATCAAGGGGACAAGGTTACTTTGCATGAAATCCAAGTAGTTAATACTAGATTTAGAAAGATTTAATAAAATGATTACTAGATTTAGCAATATTTGATTAATAATTACAACGGCTGAAAAAGATTAGAGAATCTAATGCAATAATAACAAAATCTCATGTTTTCCAAGGCCATTAATCATGATTTTTTAATAATTTAATAAAATAAAATTTGACTTTTTGGATAAGATTCTTATAGGATATTTTGGCAGCCATTACCGAAAATGATAAAGGGATTCTAGGAAGTCTCAAAATTGTCCAAAGTGACAGATTTTTACAAAATTGGCTTGCTCCAAAATTTAGGTAATTTAGCATTTGAGTTGATTTTGAAGCCAAATAAATTGCATGTAATAATTTTAAAATTCCAATAAACAGAAAATCATAAGATTAAGTTGTGCTCAAAGAAAATCAAGAGATTTACCAAGAAATTTTTGCACTTAACAATTTATTCCAACAGTAATAGGTTGGAATTCCATAAAGCAATTAGCAAGTATCTAAGTCTAAGAGTTATCCAACTAAGCTAGCAAAATTTAGGGTGTTACACCCCACCCTTATTTCTTAACCGAACTCCTAACTATACCTTTGCTTTGAGGACTTTAAACGCACACATTGTATGTAACACGCTCTTCTCACTTTTCTATAAATTACGTTTATGTAATATTAAGTTGCATTAGAATGCATTTAGATGTGAGTTTGGAGGATTTTCGAGGAACTTCAATGCAATAGATCTCGCTCAAGCGAGGTAAATCTCACCTAGGTGAGATTGGGCGTGCAGAAATATCTTGTTGCATGGCTATCTCGCTTAGGCGAGATGATTCTCGCTCAGGCGAGATAAGATAAATGTTGCCCAACTGTAACCTCGCCCAGGCGAGGTGTAATCTTGCTCAAGCGAGCTAAGTTTTCACCCAACCGAGATAGGTCGCCTATGCGAGGACTCACTGGAACAATATCATGCTCTCTCGATGCAATCTCGCTCAAGCGAGATGGAGCTCACTCAAGCGAGCATATCAAAAAAGAGGGGGTGAGACCACTATCTACATATCTCGCTCAGGCGAGATACTCATCGCTCATGTGAGATACTCGTCGCTCATGCGAGATGTCGTCGTTCAAGCGAGAACGTGCATGGCTGAGGGTATTTAAGAGATTTTTTGCATAAGAAAAAATATTCTAATTTAAACTCACGTCCCTCTCTCGAGTTTTCTCTTAACTTTCTCCTCCTTTTACTCAGATAAAAGCTTCAGAAACTCTGATTTCTCTTCATAATCAAGCTTTGACTTTAATTCTTAACGATTCCACGTAAGTTTCTTCAGGTTAAAATTGATTTTCTCCTATCATTTCTTGTGTTTTTCTTCCTTATGTATCTCTTATGATATTCAGGAAAACTTTTATCTGTAAACATTGAGCCTTTTCCATATATTTTTGTGAGCTCATCTTCGAGGTAAGGAGAGCTCTATTTTATCTTTCTATTATAGTATTTATGTTGTGCTCATAGAACACTATGATGTGAGTATGGTATAGAAATAGATGAGTATGATATATACTGTGTTGAGTATGGTTGGAACGATATTTGTTTGATTGTTTCGAATGTTTGGTTGCTTGGGTTGAGTAGTTGATATATGTGTATATGTATTACATTATGTGTATTTACTATGAAAGATGATTAAATTGGCTAAATGACTATCATGAGATTTTATGAAAAATATATCTGAGTAGAATGGTATATCGGAATTATATTGATATGCAATGGAATTAGTCTGGAAGTATTTTACTAAGCACGATCTTATGAGTGGGAAGAAAGGATAATTCTAAGAATGACTCTAAGAGTCCAATATGAATTGAATCTAGTGTGAATAGTTATAGAGATACACTAGAGGTATAGAGTCTAAAGATGATGAAAATCTGGGTGAAACGTAAAGTGGTGAGCGACATTCGCGTATGTATACACATTCTTTTTGAGACCGAATGTGTCACATAGCCTCACACTCGTTTCCTAACTAGACTCCTGACTATGCCTTTGCTAAGGGGCCCGATTATTGTACATGTTGTATCTGTGTGTATGGGCTAACTGACGACTATTTACCTAGTTGAGTAAGACCTCAAAAAGTGTTGGAAGCATTGATATCTGTTATCATAGTGCACTGGAAGTACATGTCGAAATGGGAGAAAGGAAAATAAATGTTAAAGTATTAAATGTTAGGTGTGATGTGAATATGTTTATAAATATGAATTCATGAAATCAAATGTGTTGCTTTTATGTTAAAATTATGATTCTATGCTAAATGATTATAAAGGGATAGAATAGATGCTCGTCCTTACTAATAATTTCAGGGAATCAAGATGACAGAACCTCAAGAAAGAATTAGGTTAATTGATAGTTTGTACATTTTAGGTTGAATTATGTATTTAATGAATACCAAAGACTTTGTTATTTTAAATTTGCTATTCTTGTAGATAATGAACCTAGAACTTTTATTATGATAGAATTGGAATACTTTTATAGCATTCCTTTTGACTTTCCTAGAAGTAGAATACACCAGACCCTATGTGTGTATATATATATATGGAGGTACGGTCAAAACTCTAGCATCCCTCACCTATCTTTTTCCCTACCACGATTATGACTCTCTCGGAAGACTGTCCAGATGGACCTTTGAGTGCGTCACTGGCATAGAGGTCAAAGCTGATTCAGGCGATCTCGACCTAGGATTTGATGAAGATCTGGATTTAGAAGACTTAGCTGAGATAGAGAGTTGGCACGGAGTGGATGAGTAGAACCGGTCTTCAGTAGTTGGTTTTGAGGAAGACTGCTCTAGGACTTATATATGTTTATGTGTTGTAAATATTTTGATAATGTAATTATTATTATTTTAAGTCCCATATATTTTGACTAATAGTTGTGAATTAATATACTTAATCTATGAAATGTATGTTTAAAATTTCTTAACTTAAATCGTTTGATTATGTTTTAAGTTCAGCATTTTGAAATTACTATCCTACCATTTATATTGATTTATGTTTGAATTAGTTGTACAAGGCACTATATCTTATAGAAAAATTTCATTAATTTACTATAATTATTTCCACTAAAGCAAATAAATTGATGTTCGATTTTACAAGATTAAGAACAATTTATACATTGTACGAAATTCTGAGAATAAGGTGTTACATTGTATCCATGTGTAGCTTATCTAACCAATGACTATCTATACTGCGTAAATCCTTCATACATAGGAAGAGTGCGTTGGCAGCGATTTAGGGCTCAAGAGTGCCTAGAGTACTGATAATTGATAAGATGTTTAGACTTGAAATGAATAAAGTGACATGAAGTTATGAATTGGATAATGATGTCTAGTTAAGTGTGAAATAGTATGCATGGATAACTTTTGTTTGAGTAAAATTGTATGAATAAGTAAAGTGATATGAGTTCAGACATTGAAATTGATTGGGTTGATTAAATAAGAAATGGAATGTGTATGATTAAATGATGAATGATGAAGATAGATAATTTTGTCTAGTTAAATTCGTTAAGCAAGGAATATTACTATTTTGTTACATGTGGTATTAGAAAAATATCCCATAGTATTTTAATTGTTTTATAAAATAAGAATTTTAATAGGGCGAGGGATACTTTGTAACACCTTAATTTAATTTTCTAAATAAATAATTTCACAATAAGAGGGAATAGTAAAATTTTTGATCAAATAGTTTTCAATACATAGTTTCAATAAAGTATTTCAAAACAAAGGAGAGTTTACAAGTTTGAATCAAAATAAATGCTACAAGACCCATTTAAATACATCACAATTTTCAAAAATAATCATCCCTCCCGTTCACTGAGTTTGGTGCTGATCTTCTTGATCACCTGAAAAATAAATGTAAGGGTGAGTACTTTACACTATCACGCATAAGCACGGAGACTCACCTCACACATTACACACCTTTCTAACATTATTCAAATTATGCATCAAGCAGGCATAAAATAATACATTCCACTACAATTCACATACAAGTACACTCACTGCACCATCAAACAATCCACACACATGTGCGCTCACTACACCATCAGACAATTCAAACACACACACGTGCGCTCATTGCACGTAACCACGCTCATTGTGGCACTGTGATCACAGATTCCTGATGCCCTCAACCTCAAGGACTTACTCAATTTCACACCATAGATGGCCGCCAGATAGCCCCTGCTCCACAAATACAACGTGTGCAGTACCGGGTCCTCTAGCAAAGGTGTTAGTCATAGGCTAAGTAAGGAGGAGAGTGTGTGGCTTGTGGTGCACCCACGCTCACTGTTGGTATCACCACTACCCTCTCTTCCCCAAGGTATTTCTACCACATCTCCAGTGTATCTCTGAACCATTCATAGTTTCTCAACATATTCAAACACAACCATCATGCCATTCACACATATTTTTAATCATTTCACATTATTCATTATCAACCAATGGCATGTCTACATATTTTCAACCACATTGTAACCAACCATACGATTTCTATCACCATTTCACCACACATCATACTCAATATCAATCATATTGCATTCCATACAAAGTTTCCATCACAATCTAATCATAATCAAACCATTTTATCACACACATCAGTCCATGTCTAATACATCATGCCCAACACAAAATTTACATTCAAACACATATTCTCGTACATTCCATTTCGATCACATCTCAACAAATCGCAATATAAACAAAATTTAAACACAAAGAGATAGAGTAGAGTCCCTCTTACCTCAGAATGAAAACCCAATTTGAAACCAACAATGGAATTGCTCCCCACATAGAGGAAATCTCCATTAGAAACTAAGAAAATGAAAGAAAGAGATGAAAACCAAAACCTAACCCACAAAACTCACTTCCAAGCGTCTCAAACACGATTCCAAATTTCAATCTTGCACCCAAACGACTTGAGAGATATTTAATCGGGGAGGAAGGGTTGAGGGTCGAGAGAATTGAAAGAGGGATGAGCGAGAAGGGGTCACTGTAGCGAAAATCTTAAACAAATCTGCACTCTGGTTTCTGCAGAATCTTGTTGCAACAAGACTGCATCCAGAAATGCACTTTCCTCTGTTGCCTCTCTTTGCAATGAGAGGGCAACAGATGCATTCCTCTCGCCCAGGGCCTTCTCGCTACAACAAGAATGCCCTTGGCAGCACACACTTAGCCTATTTTTTAATCAATTTCAAACACACCCAGCTATCAATCTACAATCAATATCCACAATTATATTTATATATATTCATCTACATATATTCACATCATCATACAAACCAAATTTATACTCAGATAGTAATCTATGTATTTATATTAATAACCAAAATACTATTACAAAACCTGGGGCATTACATATTCACTCTTACAAATTTTTTCAAGTAATGAAAAGATAAAAGAAGATTGATTCGTTCTAGAGTCATACTCGCAATGAATGGTAAGAAAAGAATTACTTTATACAATTTAACTTATTGGAAGAAAATGTAATAATATAGATTGAGTTTTCATTCAAACTTATTTATAGTATGTAATTATTTTAAATAATAACTTTTTTTTAATTGTAAATTTATAATTTCAAAATTTTTTCTTTAATTCTATTATGAATGATATATATATATATATATATATATATATAATTTTAAATTTTACTCATTTTTATTGATTTAGATTTTGTAATAAATAAAAATCTTTCCTATATTTATTTACCTTTCACTTATTTTTAATTATATTATATTAATATTTGTATATTTAAAATTGGAAATCATTTCATTAAAGCAAAGATATTACAAATCTAATTAGCCGGTTATCAACACTCCGTGTTACGAAGTGAACTAGGATTTTGACATTATCTCATTGCCGCTAAGGTTTTAATCATAAACAAAATAATAGCAGTTAACGTGTGCTTAAAGGTTCATAAACAAAAGCGTAATATCACACTTACACGAACAACAAACATGCTTATAATAAAAGAAGGCAAAACATTGCAATGATTATAATAATATATAAACAAGTTCAAGACAAAAAAACAAACTTTTCATAAAATGTTGCATCATTAATTTGATATTTAAACAAAAGAGCAAAAACATCAAAATTAGTTAAAAAGATTAAAAAAAAAAAATTCACAAAGACACATCCAAAATATCAAATTTAGTTTAAAAAAATTCTTTCACGAGAAAGCATAATCCTCAAGCAGATTGTGAATATTTACTAAATCTTTAAAATTATTTAAAATAGGAATAATTTTTTTACAAACATGATTTTGAGCATAATAGCCAAAAGGTCAACATAATTTCAAGGTATAAACTTTTCACGTAATATTGTAATCTTTATATCAGTTTTGAACACAACTTTTTTTTGTCAGCAGTCACAAGCGAGTCAAATTAATGAGAGTTACGAAGCATTTAAGCACAATTTTACCATGCAGAATATTATATTTGCAGCAGATGAATCTATTGAAGAATTGGATTAACAAAAATAAAAAGTATAGGGACAGCTCCATCTAGATCTTCCCAATTGGCTGCGTATGGTAGTTTTGAGAAGATTATTGGGGAACTACCCATCATTGCCTGTGTTTGTAGACTGGGAACGGTTATATATGTGATGTATGCTAAATTATCATCACTAGAAAAAGCTTATTTAGTGAACGAAATTAGAGATAAAAATAATTTTCTCTGTCAAACATAAAATTAGATACAATTTTTTTATCAAAGCCAAATTTTAATGAATAAAAAGAGAAAAATAAATTTGATATATCAGAGATAAAAGATTAGAGACAAATTTTTTTTATCAATGACAAAAATAAATAAATAAATAAATTTTATGTATTAGAGATGAAAACTACAGAAAAACTTGTTTGTCTCAACATTTTTCGTCTTGAATTCTGTTTCTATTTAAGGTATTCCTATTAATAATATAAAATATAATAGAAACAAAATATAGAGATAGAACATAGTTGTCTCAATTTTTCTCTGTTTCTACTTTTGTCTCTGGTTAATCAACTAAAATAAAAAAAAAATGTGTTTGTGACTAAAATTGATACACAAATAATTTGTCTCAAAATTTTCTGTTCTAATTCCGTCTCTGATTATAATAAATAGTTTTCTTTAAAATTTAAATTATTTAACAACAATACGATTTATTTGAAACAAATAATTATTTGTTAAATTATATTTTAATTATTTTTGGTAAATACTTTTAGTTTTTATTCAAAATAAATTAATTTATGATATAAATAATAATGAAAAGTATTAATTTAAATATATTTAAAATTATAATTTGGTCGCTAAAACAAAAATAAACAAAAAATTTAATCTTGATTAATTGAAAAACATATTAATGAGAATAAATATATTAAGAATTATTTAAACAAGTAAATGAATATATTATTTAAGTTAATAATTTTTATATTTTTTTCATGTTTTAAGTTGATAATTTTTGGACAATGCTTAAACATAATTACTAGTTTAATGTGGCAAAATTAGTCTTTTCGTCCCTTAACTTTAGGGCAAATTTATTTTCACCCTTTAACTTATTTTGATTCATTTGTTTCTTTGAAGTTATTTTTCTATATTTGTCATTGGTCTTTTCATTAGCTTTGTTAAATTTATTTTTGTCTTTTAACTTTTTTTGATTCATTTTCTTTCTTGAAGTTTTTTTTTTTTCATGTTGGTCATTGGTCTTTTCGTTAGTTTTGTTACATAACTTAACAAAGACATTTTAAGTGAAGTTGAAATGACTTTAACATCGTTTATTTAATTTAACTTGAACTTTTCTATTTAAAAAATAATTAAAAAAGGGTTGAGCTTGAGTGCAAACCCTAGCCAAATTTCATAGCACAAATTTTCTATATTCTTATTGCTTGCATTATTCTCTGTTCTTTATCCTTGCTTTGATGAAAATACTGAAAATTACATTTTTGAGTTTCCTTTTTAGTTTTCTTTGTTCTAAAACAAATCTTTGTTTTTAGTTTCTTTAATTCATCTATTTGTTGCTTATTAATTCAAGTTCCCGATCTCTAATCCATGAACCACCGTGAATCTATCACAAAAGAGTGCTTTACTATGTTCTTTCACCAGGCTAAGGTTACCAGATCCAAGTAAAGGATTGAAAAAAAATGCAAAAAGAGGACAACCTCTCCATGAGTAATGATGACTAGGATTAGTTAACGGCGTTATCTCAACGGTACATAAAATGTCTCTGATAAATTATGTAACAAAAATAATAAAAAGAATTATAAAGAAAAGAAACTTCAAAGACAAAAATAAAAAAATTTAGAAGACAAAATTGACTTGAAAGTTAAGGGATGAAAATAATAACTTTACCTTAAATGTTTTATTTAATTAAATAAATAAATTTTAAGACACTAATTTATTTAAAAAATAAAATATAATTTAAATATATTAACAATATAATTTTTTATATTGTTATTCAATCATAAATTGACATATCAATATAAATAATTAATTTTTATAATAATTAATATAAAAATTATATTTATAGTAATTTTAATTAATTAATAGTATGAAATTTCTTGAGTAAGTCGTTAAAAGAATAACGTGATTTTATTTACACCGACGAAGGGTAGAGGAATTAGAAGAACGACAGCCGAATCTGATTATTCAACAACAGTTGGATGCTTCTAACTTTTTAATCACTCACATCCTAGAGCTACTCTAGTGTTTAATATCATATATATTACATTCCTTTTATGAAGATATTTTGTGCATGCACATATTTAAAGAAACCGACAACAATGTAGCTAACAGTCTAGCTCGTTGGTGGCAAGAGAACTTTTTTGTTTTCCTCGGTAAACTTAAAAATTGATAATATCTTTATTTATTTATTACGTTATGTAATTCTGACTTCAGTTATAAATAAGGAACTAACATATTTAATAAACCCAAATTTATTTAATATTAAAAAATGATAGAAGAAATCTATTAAATCATGATTAACTTGATCGTATTACACACTACTAATTAAGTTTTTCAAAATTAAATTAGCGAAGTTTTCCTAAAAATCACCAATATTTTAAGAAACATTAAAGGAATTACCTTTATTGTTTATTTAAAAGAATGTAAAACAAAATATAATACATTACTTTATCAAATAATTTTACATCCTAAAATTAGTTTGAAAAAAAATTAAATGATAAATGTAATAAAATATTTTTATCCTTTTAGAAAGAACAAACGTTGGCCCTTTTATTACATTTATTATAATTAGTTGTATTTTTTTAGCTAATTCAAATTCTAAATTCTTATGATTAAATGTCTATATATATTTTGCTTATAAAAAAAAATTTACTCATTATTTTCCTAATTATATTTAAAACTCTCAAATTTTTAAATTGATATTATAGTGATACACTGATGTAAAAGTAAGAGTGTATAACAAAATGTTATATAGATTATAAAAAGAAATTAATATTAAAAAAGCAATGACATTTTAAAAATTTAAGCAAACTTTATTACATCTATTCTCTTATATAGACATAAAAAAATATTTATTATATCAATTTTAAAAATAACTAATATAAAAATATAGATAATTTTGAAATTTATGTGATATTTTTCTACATTGGTTGTGTAATTCAATAGGTATATAAAATTCTTTTAACGTTAGTTTTTGTGGCAATAGATATAAAAAGTTATTTCCCTCTTCTATGTTGATGTGGATTCGTGACGTGAAAATTTAAGGGTGAGGTGAAGGAGAAAGATTGGGGGTAACATGACAAATTGTAAGCCACGTCACCATTTAACTGACGGAGGTTAACATTAGGTACAAAATTTAAAAAAAAATAGTTAAGTATTAAAATGAAATAAAATTAATAGGTAGTAATTTGAAATAAGCCCTACTTAGAGGTAGTTAAAACATATTTAAGCATTTCATCAATTAATGGTACTCACGGGCCCCTAAATCGCTGCCAACATACTCTTTATGAGCTCTAAAGAGAACCTCCACATTTTTATAAGAGATATATCCAAAGACCAGAGTTCTTCCAAACATCACATGATAGATTACTATTTTGAAAAAAAAGAACAAAGAAATAGAAACGAGATTCGAGTGAAATAGACATGAGAGCTTAGATTCGAGAGAGATTCAAGGTTAGAGAATGCTTTCTCTGAGAAGGGAGAGAGAGAGAGAGAGAGAGAATGAAGAGAATACAGAGGGAGAAGCGGTTTGACGAAAATATAAAGTTTCCTTAATGCAACTCCCTTAAATACCCTTTAAATCTCGCGCATTCTCGCTTGAGCGAGATCCTCCCTTGCCTGGGCGAAAGTTGTAAACAGTATATTTTTACCCAATTTTCTAATATTCTCGCTTGAGCGAAAGGTATTCTCGCTTGAGTGAGAATGAGTACAGAGAGTTCTCCATTTTTCTTGCGACTTCTCATCTGGGTGAGGTTACAGTTGAGGCGAGGTTAACCCTTTCTTGCTTGAGCGAGAATGCTCCAGAAAGTTTAGTTCAAAAAAATTTGTCTCACTTGAGCGAGAATCTCTACACCAAAATTCCTAGTTTTCAATAAACAAGGGAAATAAAGAAATAAGGGTGTTACCACTTTCCTAATACTTTGGTAATTATATACATTGAACATGTTTCATAGTTATAGATGCACTCTCTTTATATTCCCTTGTTTTGATTCCTTGCACCTAAGTTTTTAAGAGTAATTACTTCAATAATAATTCCTTATCTATTCAACAAACACTCCAAAATTACTACCAAGAGCTATTTAGCGTACAACACATTGAAATATATTCCTAAGATTCTAACACATTGCATGAGTTTCATTCAAATAAGGATTCAAGATAGTTTTTCAACTCACCCCATATTTTCAAATCATGAATCATTCTTTATAAGGTAGAATCAAGCATTATTAACAAAATGAAATTACCATAATTATGGAAATTAACAAATATATTAAAAATACCAAAATATTCAAAGTATGAAGATTATATTTGATCCCAATAGAGGTATAATCACCCATGGCGTACATTACAATAAAGAAAAAGAAAGGAAAAAGGGTTTAGAAAATGGTTTCTCAATTATTGTCACCACTTCCCAAGCCACCCATTGTTCTGCACTTCCCTAGTTAGTTCATTAATTTTGGGGCTCTCCCCCTTTCTTGAGCTAAATTTTCTTTCTTAATGGGCAACAAGTAAATTCTCACTTAGTCAAGAATTCTTGCTCAAGCCACAAGTGTAGCTCAAGTTGGCAAGGGATTCTCGCTCAAACGAGATTCAGGAAGCAAGCCAAGTCTACATCATGTCTTCTTGCATAAGAGGAGAATTTAACAATCAATTCAACAACCCAATTTCTTCATTCATAAACTCAAGGTTATCAAAATATTTTATGTATTATAATGCAAGGAACCAAGAGAAAAGTAATTAATTAATTAAGCTCAAGGGGAGCAACTTGGTGTTTCTCAAACATGTTGAAGGTCAAGAATAAAGATTCTTATCATGCCTTAATAATATTAAAACATGCAATCAAAAAGAGTAGTCACAAGTAGGTTACAAGTCAAGATCTAAAGCACAAATTTTAAAGGGATAATCACACAAAACAATGTGAAAATTGATATAATTAATTAATTTAGGATAAGAAAATCATTGTAATGGCTCAAAACTCACATGGGTTAAAGTTTAATGTACAGTAGAAAAATAAGAAGCTTAGCTAATTTTTAGTTTCCTAATGAATCCTCGGTTTAATAATAATTACTCAACATGATCTTTTATTTTTAAAAATTGGGTTCTTTGGGATAACATTTTCAAATTATCAAAGGAAAATGGAGCACATGAATTTACTTAAGATCAAGTAATTATAGGAACTCCTGATGTGACATTTTATATTCACATTCATTGTTTTATTTTGATTCCTAAACACTTTTCATATACTTTATTTTTGAGTTTTTACCATTTCCTAATAATTGAAATAAATTGGGCTTGTTATACAAAAATACTTTAATTTCGTATTTTCGGCTATTCTTGTAATGCCCCGAATATTGTTTGATTATTAATATAAACATGTGGATTGTTATTTGAACGTGTATTTGATGTATATAATGATGTGACATATATGTGTATATGTGTGATAATGTGGATGTTGATTCTGTATTAAGGATATTTGGTGTGTAATTGGATATGTTTGGGCTGATTGAGAAATAGGTTAAGTGTGTGTTGCAGAGGTATTCTCGCTGTAAAGAGAAAGTCCTTGGCAAGAGGACTGGATCTGTTGCGTTCTCGCTGCAGCGAGAGGACAACAGAGGAGAGTGCATTTTTGGGTGCAATCTCGCTATAACGAGAGGGTTTCGCTGTAGCAAGATTCTGCAAAAATTAAAATGCAGATTCATCTAAAATTTTTCCTACAGCGAGGAGATGCATCGCTGTAGCGAGAATGTCTCGCTATAGCGAAAGTGTCGCAAATCCTAGGGTATTTGAAGGACTTAGAGTTAAGGTAGCTCATTTCCCACTTCTTCCTTCGAACACTCTTTCGATTCTCTCAATTTTCAGCCTTATTTCATCAATTAAACTACCTCCAAAGCCATTTGAGTGCAAGATTGAAGGTTGTGGCTGTGTTTTGGACGTTTGGAGGTAATTTTTATGAACTAGGGTTTATGATTTTCATTCTCTCTCTGATCTCCTCAGTTTCTCATGGAGTTTTCCCTATATTATGATGAAAATTTGTGTGAGGAGCACTTCCATTATTGATCTGTGTTGTGGGTCTTCATTCCAAGGTAAGGGAAGACTCTACCTTATCTCATTATGCTTGAAATCTATTTATTTTGCTATATGTTGTAATGTGATTGAGATAGGATGTAGGAATATATGTGTTTTGATGGACATTTTGTGCTGGACATGACATATTAGACGTCAGTTGATATTGTGTGATGAAGTGACTTGATTGTGATGGAGTTTTAATGAAAACTGAATGTTTAAGTGGAATGTGATTGAATGTGCACATACATGCCATGTGTATAAGTGAATGTCATGATGTGATTGCAAATGTGGGTGAATGTATATGTAGACATGCCATTGATTGATATTGAATCATGTAAGATGATTGAAAATACGTGTGAATGGCATGATGGTTGTGTTTGAATATGTTAGAAAACTATGAATAGTTCAATGATACATTGGGGTGGGAAAATGGGACGGTAGAAATACCTTGGGGAAGAAAGGATGGTGGTGACACTAATAGTGAGCGTGGGTGCACCACAGGCCACACACTCTCCTCCTGATTCGGCCTCTGACTATCACCTTTGCTTGGGGAGCCCAGTACCGCACACGTTATATCCATGAAGCGGGAGCTATGCGGCGACCATCCCTAGTGTGAAACTGAGTAAGTCCCTGAGGTTGAGGGCATCAGGAATCTGTGATCACAGTGGCACAGTGAGCGTGGTTACATGCAATGAGCGCACATGTATATGGATTGGTTGATGGTGTAGTGAGCGCACCTATTTGTGAATTGAAATGAAATATTGAAAATGTATTATTTAATGCCTGCTTGATGTGTGATTTGAATGATGATAGAAATGTATGTAGTATGTGAGGTGAGTCTCTGTGCTTGTGTGTGGTAGTATAGAGTACTCATCCTCACTTTTATTTTTCAGGTGACCAAGACGATTAGTATTAGACTCAGTGAAGGGATGGATGGAACCGCTATAGGACTTAAAAAATTATTTTTGAAAATTTGGATGTATTTAAATTAAGTCTTGTAGAATGAAAGCCCATTTTGGACAAGCAAATGAAGGAGATATATTCTGAAAACTTTTATGGTGGATAATGCATTTGTATATATTTTGGACGTGCAAGTATGGAGTCAAAAGAGCAAGTATAGAAATTACCCAAAAAGAGGCTTAAAAATTAAGTGTAAATAAAGGAAAGTGGGCTAGGAATAGTAACAAGGAGTTATATGACCCATTGGAGCTCATGTGAGACTAATTATGATTAAGAGATAAGGTTACTTATAGCTCAATCCCATCTGGATGAGTATATTCCACAAGAGCCAATGAAGTCAAGCCAAGTCAACAAGATAATCATTAAGGAGATAAGGCTAATAATGAGTAATTTGTGTTAATAGTTGGATTAATTCCCATCCAATGGTTCTAATTGAACCATGAACTTGGCCATTGGATTTGAATAAGATAGGTTTTAAATGGTAATTGGAATGATTAAAATGAAACTAGGAAGGTTAAAATCCAACTAGAAGTACAAAAGTCATGAAAGGGCAATTTGGACTTTTGAAAATGTGCATATGTGTAGGCTGATGGAAGAAGCCAATAAAAAAGACCAAAATTGAATTTCAACACTTGTGAGAGAAGGAGATCAGCAGTGAGGTTCTTTTGGGAGGGGCCAACATCAATCAAAAACTCTATTTAAAGACATGCATGCAAAAGGGAAGAACATTTTTCATACAAGTCTAAATAATTTTTCATTCTTCTTCATCTTACTAAAGATGAAGAAGAAGTCAATAAAAGAGACCAAAATTGAATTTCAACACTTGTGAGAGAAGGAGATCAAATCAATCAAAAACTTTATTTAAAGGCATGCATGCAAAAGGGAAGAACATTTTTCATACAAGTCTAAATAATTTTTCATTCTTCTTCATCTTTATTCTCTCTAAACACATCAAAATTCATCTTCAACACTTTACTTGAATCCCACAAAATTAGATCACCCAATACCCAATCAGTAAAAAACTTCTAAAAGAAATGGATTAAAAAAATGGAAAGTGACCATGATTAAGACCTTTGAACTTTTAGACATATTTGGACCTATGGACTACATGACAAATGATGAGAACAAACTTTGAAAGATAAATTTGAAATATTGAACCTAAAAATAGAAAAATATCATGGACGTAAACCAAAAATACCTTGAAAATGTAAGACATTTGACCACATGTGTAGTAAGGACGTCTCATAAGTTTCTTAAACTACTTGTTACAAATTGTATGTCATATATATTATTGTTCACTTTAGATGAATATATTTATTCATTATAAATGTATGGAAACATCCAATGTCTAGGAGAATAAGCACTTAATGAAAAAAAAAAGGTCTACATAAATTTATTCACGTGTACATTTTTTTAAACTATATTTAATATTTAATTTTTTCAATTAAGGTAGTTGTTATAGTTTAATGTTTAAGTTTCATTTTTTATTCTCAATTAAATTTTATTGATTTCTAGCTTTAATGCCTATATTTATTAATTATTTTAAACACATTGTAGTATTTATATTATTATCAATGTTATATAATTTTTTTTTATAATTTGAACCAGATATTTAAAGATATTGATCAATTATCTAAAGTGGAAATTATCCATTGAAAAAAATTGCTTGAGATACTATTAGTTCATGAATAATTTTGGAACTTGAATCATACATATTTTAATGCATAGGACATACTTTGTTGTTTTTTCAGGTTTAAACTACACATTATGCAAGATACAGTGACAATTAGATTTTATATCTTATTTTATAAAAATTAAGTGTTATGATAATATATTTAATTATAAATGAATATTATATATTCTACATTGTGTTTATATCTGTTTATCAAAGTTGAGTATAATGTAAAAAAAATATATATTAAAAAAATAAAAATTCTACATCAATTAAATGTAAAAATATTGACAATTTTGAGTGATTATAGCATTTGTGATGTAAAAAAGAAAAGAACATTTAATATTGGTTTAGTGTAGAACCAATGTTTAATATAGACACTTTTATACCGGTTATAATAGAATCATTGTAGAAAATTTATTCTATATTAGTTGTTTAATTGATGTAAAATATTATTGCTTATTATATTACTTATATCTACGTCAATTTTGTAATTAATGTAAAAATTTATTTTTAATTAATATAAAAAACTATTTTTAGACTAGATGATGACTTTTTGGTTTGACTCAATTATTTAAGGACGATGGATTAGTAACAAAAGATTTAAAACAAAAATATAAATAAATTATAATTTTTGTAAATTCAACCGTTAAATTATAATTATATATTATATAGATTATTTGTTTCAAATTTTTGTGAAAATCAAATATCTATATAATTATTATTACAGATTATTAATTTGTAAAAAAATTATAAATATTTTAAATAATTAAATTATAATTACAGCCAATTTTTTGTGTAGAATTCAATTTAAGATTGACTTGAGCAATACTTTTTTCTCTGGAAAGACCGGCAACAATAAATATAAATATATATATATAACACGTGTCTGTTATATATATATAAAACACGTGTCTGGGTGTACGAATACGAATATGTGTATACGGCAATAGTATGTAGAAGTTGAATTTGTCTAATTCAATATTTGATTATTGACTGCAAACAAAAAAGATAAATAAAATATTTGATCATTTTCATGTTAACACAAAAATAAACTTTTATTCATGGAACAATGTTCCACGCAAGCATTACAAGAAGAAAACACTGACACAAAGCAAACAATTGAAACCTTGAAATGCCATGGATGTAGGCGAATGAATTGTCAAGTTGATAAGACGTACGTGGAGATAATTTATTGAAATTAGGATATCATTACAACGCGCCCACCAAGGTGAAGTATTGTAGCATCAAGGGCATTATTGGCAAAGATTATAAAAGTGAGAGTGAGGTGTTTAAACATTGTGGAAAAGTGTTAAAAGGAGAAGCTGCTGATGCATCAAATGCATATTTTAATATTTTTAATAACAATACAAGTTTGATTTTTTGACGGGGGTGGTGGAGGTGGTGATGAGTGTGAAGGTGGGGAAGGAGTTTTATAAGGAGGAGGAGGTGACTGTGAAGGTGATGGGGGTGGTGGTGAATTAGTTGAGTTTGGGGGGAGGGGTGGAGGTGGTGGTAAGTGTGGTGGTGGTGAGTTAGTTGAGTTTGGAGTGGGGGGAGGTGGTGACTGTGAAGGTGGTGGTGGAGGTGAATTAGTTGAGTTTGGGGGGAGGGGTGGAGGTGGTGGTGAGTTAGTTGAGTTTGGAGTGAGGGGAGGTGGTGACTGTGAAGGTGGTGGTGGAGGTGAATTAGTTGAGTTTGGGGTGAGGGGTGGAGGTGGCGGCGGTGAGGGTGGTGGTGGAGGTGGTGGTGACTGCGAAGAAGTTGGTGGTAGTGGTGAATTAGTTGAGTTTGGAGTGAGGGGTGGTGGCGGTGGTGAGTGTGGCGGTGGTGGTGGTGGAGGTGGTGACTGTGAAGGTGGTGGTGGTGGTGGTGGCGACGAGTGTGCTGGTGGAGGTGGTGGTGACTGTGAAGGAGGTGGTGGTGGTGAATTAGTTGAGTTTGGGGTGAGGGGTGGAGGTGGTGGCAGCGGTGGTGACTGTGAAGAAGGTGGTGGTGGTGGTGGTGAATTAGTTGAGTTTGGGGTGAGGGGTGGTGGTGGCGGTGGTGACTGTGAAGGTGGTGGTGGAGGTGGTGGTGGTGAATTAGTTGAGTTTGGGGTGAGGGGTGGAGGGGGTGGCGGTGAGTGTGATGGTGGAGGTGGTGGTGAATTAGTTGAGTTTGGGGTGAGGGGTGGTGGTGGTGGTGGAGGTGGTGGTGACTGTGAAGGAGGTGGTGGTGGTGAATTAGTTGAGTTTGGGGTGAGGGGGGGTGGTGGCGGTGGTGACTGTGAAAGTGGTGGTGAATTAGTTGAGTTTAGGGTGAGGGGTGGAGGTGGTGGCGGTGAGTATGGTGGTGGAGGTGGTGGTGACTGTGAAGGAGGTGGTGGCGGCCGCGAGTGTGGTAGTGGAGGTGGTGGTGGTGGTGACTTAGTTGAGTTTGTGGTGAGTGGGGGTGGCGGTGAGTGTGAATGTGAATGTGGAGGTGGAAAATGTGTTATGTGAGGAGGAGGAGGAGGAGGAGGAGGAGATCTTCTTGTACTTGGAGTATGAGGATCTCTAAGTGGGGGTCGGGGTGAACCATAATTCGAGCTTTCAGCAAAAACCGTACTCACTATGAAGCAAAATACGATTATGAAATAGTTTAAAGACCCTTTAGACCTCATCATCATGATTGTTTCAGAAAGCTAAATTTTGTTGAATACCAAAACTACTAAGGCGAGCATTTATATAGTCCAGTGCAGTAATTACAAGTCATATGCCTTCTAAACACTTAATATAGAGTGCATTAGAGAGATAGAGAGAGAGAGAGTGAGTACTTTTATTATTAAAATTATTATTCTTTAGAGAAGTGATCATTTCTATTTTTAAGTGAAATAATAAAAATAGTCATTTAGGAGTTTTGAATTTTTTAAAATACATATAACTTTATAAAGATATCTAAAATATATTTTTCATTAAAAAATGTTTTTTATCATAATCAAACAAACTTATAAGCTAGTATAAAGTATATTTAACTTGAAAAAAGATGTAATTTTTTTTATATAATATTTTAAATTTAGATATTTTTATACTAATTTTTTTCACACTTATATTATATCATGGTACAAGATATTTTTATACTACTATAAGTCTAAAATTTTTTACACACTATCTTAATTTTTTATTTAATTTACGTTTAAAAGATCATTCCTCTTATATCATATACTAAAATATTATGTTAATTATTTATATAATGTATTTTTATTTTTATTTAATTATTTTAGATATTTTTTCTTTAAAAAATTATATAAATCAATGATATATTATATGTTTGTTATATTTTTATTAATTATTAAAT
Source organism: Abrus precatorius (assembly GCF_003935025.1). Classification (NCBI taxonomy): domain Eukaryota; kingdom Viridiplantae; phylum Streptophyta; class Magnoliopsida; order Fabales; family Fabaceae; genus Abrus; species Abrus precatorius. The sequence goes on from NW_020874303.1 coordinate 11,944,509, forward strand.
AAAATTTTTAAGTGAAAGACTTAATTTAAACAATTAAAAAACAAAAATGAAGCATAAGCAATTAAAACAAAAGAAATAAAATCACACGTAACTTAAAGTATGGAAACTAACTATTGAGTTAAGTCAATAATCTTATAGATAGATTGAAATAAACAGTTTCTCTAATTTAGTATTCACAATTTTTGTTTGAATTATACAAAATATGTACATTATTTACATTACATTTTTAATGATAAAATAATACAAATACTGTGGATTAAATTATTTTTATAAATAAAAAACTTAACTTACCCAAAGGTTGAAATTTTCAAGCATTAAAAGATAGAAACAATTAGAAGGAATGAAATGAAATTCATCACTGAACCAAATAATATTAACGAATGTTGGTAGACAACAGTGAAATAAAAACAATATTATGATGTATTAATAATGTATAATTTATATATTTATTATTTAATTATAAATAATTATACTAATAAGAATTTTTAATTTTTATGATAATTAATGTATAAAATTTATAGATAATATACAATTTTTTATATTAACAATGTATTAAAATTCAACTCTAAAAATATGAATATTATGAAAATAAGTATAAAAATTATTTATACACAACTATATAGTTTAATTTTGACGCATTATTAATGTAAAAAATTTTATACTATGAACTAACTAAATACAATGTTACTGTAAGTATGTCTTTTAAATTAATTATTAATAGTCAGATCTTCTTTTAAATGTTTAAAATTAAAACAAAAGTCATATGTAATTTTAAGAAAAATTACACTATTTTTAATTGATCATGTGATTTTTAAAATTTTATAATTTTAATGATTTATGTATGATTGTTTATTAATCTAACTCTCATAAAAATAATTTTTTCGCTAAACATATTCCATACATGAAAAGTTTGTCTAATAGTCGCATAATTATTTTAAGAGTCCCATGGCATAATATTTTATACTTAACCATTGATAACTAGATCCGGTAGACATGATTTTGTTTTTTCTAACTCTCGTGTTAAAATATCCTTTCATTTATTATGTTGCCCATACAATTTTTTTCACTTTCTCTCTCTCTCTCTCTCTCTCTCTCTCTTCATTTCCAATTTCACTCCACTTCTTTTACTTTTTTTTTATTATGCTTCAAATAAGTGTCATATTTCTAAAATATTTATTTTAATTTAAATAATATTTTTATTATTTTCAACTAAAATATTTTTTATTTTCCTAAACATAAATTTTTTACTTCAAATTTTAATTTATTTACTGGAAGAAAAAGAAAAGGGCATATTGAACGAACATTAAGCTTGGCATATTGTTTCGTTTATGGCTTGAACATGTAGTAATAAATTATGGGTATAACAACTTCTGTGAAAAATAAAATAAAAAAATTATTGCCAAGGTCAAGCAATTTAATCTTATAATTTTTTTAAAAAAATATCTCTTTTTATTCGTCGTGTTGATTAGTTTTAAATTAAATTTAATCATTAAAATTTACATGATCATATATATATATATATATATATATATATATATATATATATATATGGGTGAGAGAGTTTTATCATAATGACAAAGAGTAAAATACAAATATTATGTGAATTTTTAAAATATTATGTAATTTATTCTATACTTACACGTAGATTATTAAGATTATTAATTTTTTAAATCATATGATTACATCAAAAAACTTATATGAGCTTTAGAAAAATTGCATAATTTTTTATAATTTAATTTTGACCATTATTTTGTGAGACTTCTCATAGGTTATTAAAGTTGAAAAATTAAAATTTAGTTGTAATTTTTTTAAAAGCATATTTGAATTTTAGTTTTTAAATTTTATATGACTTATTGTTGATTTTATTAAAATTTATACATGTTTGTAGTCTGTAATTAATTTTTTTTCTCTTACACGATGATGAGACATATTTATATTAAGTCGTGAGTTAATAATTTTTTATTATATTATCAATTAATAAAATTTAAATTATGACAATGATTAAAACTATGTATTTTTAATAAGAGTTTAATTTTAGTACATTATTAATATAAAATTTTTTATGCTATCAAACAATGATACGATAACTATCACTTTTAAATAAAATGTTCAATAATTTTATATGAATAATTTATGATTGGGTGATAATATTTACCATTAAAAATTATCATCTAACATAATTTTTTTCTCGAAAAAAATTAATATAGATTTTCAAAGTTTTTACTAATAAATAAAGTATTGTAATATTTATATATTCATAACACATATTAATTTATTTATGAATAAAATTATTTGTTGGTATAATATATTATATTGTTAGTATTAACAGATATATTCTAAAAATATTACTTTAACCTTTAACTTTATAAAACAACATTCATTTTAATTATTTTTTTATATTAAACAACAATAAAAAAAGTAAATAAAGAATAATTAAAATAATTAATTTTAAAATATTAAAATTAAAGTGAGTTATATGAAATTAAAGATTTAATTAATTGATGTTTAAGATGTCAATGATTAAAATAAGTTTTACTCTATTTATATATAATGATAAAAAAAAAATTTTACATAATCTGTATATTTTAATTAGTAAAACTAATAAAAAAATTAATATTTAAATTAAAGTTATAATTTTTCATGAACAAAAAAAAATTAAACCTAGACTTTTTTTTATGATTTATCTTAATATAACCTAATTAGTTTATTTTTATTGTAATAAACTAAAAGAATGTAAAACAACTTATAAAATTTTTATTTTTTTTGGATTCACCGAGGATAGCTCATAACACTAAAAAAAAAAAAAATACTATTTACTAAAACACAAAAAATATCAAGTGTTAGGATAACCTTTATTAGCATAGACTTTATTTAATAATAATAAATTTGTTAGTGAAAAATCAAAGTTCTATAAAAACAATGTATTATACTTATGTTTGTGTATAGTATATATTAATGCTCTATGCTAATAAAACTACTTGTTAGTATAATATATTTAGTACAAATTCAGAGTATTTACACTAACAAATCTATTTTTATTAGAAAATATTTATACTAATGCAAACTAATTCAATAATAAAGTGTTAGTAAATGTAAATTGTTTTAAGTGCAATTTAGAATTTATCTTTTGTAATTTAGATCAATGTTGAAATTCATCGAAGTGAATATTTATGTAATAAATTTTATATCTTTAAATATGCTTGGAAAAGTATTTGTTATGTTGAAATTGCAGCCAATATTGAATAAATGAGTTTAGTTTAATCAACATTTAATTTAATGCTTATAATTAGTAGATATATAATTATATTTTTAATTATTCATGATTGCTGTTGGAGATTATATTCTACGATAAAATAACGTTAAGATCGACACTTTTTAAATTTTAGGATACTATAATTTTTCATAAATTATATATTCATAATTACTTTAATTTAGTGAACATAAACATTACTTCTTTAGTTACAATCTGCTAATTGCTATACTAAAATAATAAGTTTATAGAAAAAGAAATTAGTTTTAATAAATAAAATAGATGACTAAAAATGGTATTATTTGCTTTTGTTTGAATATTAGTTTCTCTGTCAATAAATTAGCGTGATAATATTTGGTAATATGGACCATAAACAAGGAGTAGGGTAGGCATTGGTAGGCGTACAGATAGTAGGAATTAGACTTAGCATTGTACAAACGTGGAAAAAACACGGCCTCCTTAATCTGTCCGTCATACGTAAATTGTATTTCGTTTGCCCTGACATGTACGTTAGTAAGGATATGTATGTTGCGTCATACTTTCAAAACTGGGATTAAATAAAACTTTGACCTCTAAAAATAAGCTTATTAATTTAAATCTTTGATTAGAGTTAAATGATTACTGAAATATGAAAAATTAGCATTAGAAATTTGTTAATGGCGATATTTAATTTCATGGCTCAAATTAGACGGTGGATGCAAAGGCACGTCGAGTCATCCTCAGCTCTGGGTCACGTCGTTCTGCCACCTAAAACCTCGCCAACGGTGAGATTTGTCTAAGAGAATCTCTGCCCCCAAGTCCATCAATGTCATGTAATCATGTATCGTTCCTCCTCATTTTAATTCACAGACTACCGTAAAATTGACAAAAATTTCTTTGAGATTTGATAATAAAAAAGTTAAAAAATATAATAGTATATTTTGATATTTAATACCGTTACAAACACGAATAAATATGTAATATTTATAAAAAAATCATATCATTTATATTTTTTTATAATATATCGTTTGAAGAATTAGAGTATTGATTTTAAAATAGTACAAAAAAAATAACATGGAGACATTTTTATTTTTATTTTTTATAGTTTAATGCAATTTTAATAATTAATTACGATGATCTCAATAAATATTTTGAATAAATTAGTAATATAATCCTTCAACTTTTGTAATTACATGTTTTTTAAAAAAGTTCATATTATCATTTACTTGCAAGTTGATAATAAGGAAGAAGAATTTAAGGACGTGTTTGATTTATTTTTTATTTTTAAAAATTATATTTTAAAATTATTTTATAAAATAATTTTTTAAAATTATAAAAATAATAAGTTAGTTTTTAAAACTATTTTTAATTGAATTTTTGTTAGTTGTAGAAAGAGAAACAGATAAATAAAACAAAAATACCTAAATAGTAATTATATTTTTAGTTTTAAAAATTAAAAATTATTTTTAAAAATTATCTTAACAAACAAGTTTTTTTGTTTTTTATTTTTAAAAATAAAAAATTCTATTCACAAAAAGAAAACAGACAAGTCTTAAGTTAAGCACAATTTCAAACAAAGAGATAAAATGAAAATAAAATATTAATAAAAGTAAAAACTTTAAAGTAGGATATGAAAGTGGTGATGATAGGTACAAATGAAGAGCACTTGCATTTAAATTTGTTTGAGAAGTTATCATTTATGCGTACTTTAGATTTTGTAATTATTCATGTACTTTTTCAAAATGCAAGCTTCGACATATAATTTTTGACATTATACTTTATGAATAAGTTACTTATTGATTCTTATTTGTCTTGTTAATTTTTGTAGATATTTTTATAAATGTGAGTATTTAATTTTTATTGCCTTATTCAATATTTTAACTTATTTTTCTTAATTTTCTCTTATTTTAATTTTTGTTGGTTTAATTAGTTTATCTTAGTGTTTTACAAGTTGATAACATACATTTATATAACAAATATAAAGAAACTTTTTTGATTTGCACAAGATGACAATCATAATATTTCACCAATTATTTTTGTTGTTGTGGAGGGTAAGATCAATGCTTGATATTTCTTTCTTGATAATTAATACTAACATGTAATGACCCAATATGACATTGACATTATTTTTTTATCGCTGCAAGTCAATTAATGCAGAAATAAAACGATGTAATGGATCATGGAAACCTCTATGAGTATTTTACATGTATTGCATCAAGGCACTTTGTGGCCAATTTCTTACTGAGATTCTAATCTCTTTACTTGCATAAACTTATTGATTCCATTGGTAATTCGCGTTTTTTATACTATTTAATTAACAATTTTATGAATAATTTGTTTTAAAAAAGAATGTAACTAATGGTACTACGTTTTACAAGTTATTCAAGAATTGAAGCGTGAATTTAATATTTACGTTATAAGCAAATTAGGAAATGTGGAAAGAGACATATATAGACTAGTTTAATGAAATTTCATGAGAAAAGTGGATTCAAGCATATGATAGTGGGCACATGACCACCAATCTAGTTGAATGCATTAATTTTGTGTTATAAAGAGTTGTAATATTTCAATTGCGACATTGATTAAAGCAACTTACTTTTGATTAACTAAATTATTTGCATAGAAAAGGAATAAGGATTATGCATAAAGAAAGGTTGGACACATTTTCTTTGAAGTCTAACGACTTGACTTAAATCAAACGAGCAAACATTTAGAAACTTCATGTGAGTCAATTTGATAGAAAAATAAGGTTTTCTATGTTCAAGACGTATATAACTACTAAGAGTGTAAAGTTCATTTGAGACAAAGATATTGTCAATGTAATGACCTACACATATATAGATATTTGTGTCCACATATAATTGTTGCTTGCTCTAGTCAAAACATTGACCGACATGCTTATATCAATGATGTTTATGGGATCAGTAAAATATACAAAGTTTACAAGAAGGAATTTAGAGTGATCAAGAACAAAAGCACATGGCACCAATATAGAGGCATAAGACTTTGTCCTAACCTCACCTTCCTTATACGATACATTGATATTGTTGATATCACATTATTACCAAGTAATTATAACAAATTTAAATCGATGCATTACACAATAAGTTACTTGTCATTCTAATACCTTAAAGCAAATCAAAGGGCTAATAATTGGTTACACTAGTTGTTCGCATCTTACATAATCTAGAATGTAGGTATCAATAACATCATCCTCATATGATTGCTAAACAAACTACATTATAAGAAATATACTAGATACATAAAAAAAATATCAAATATTATATTACAACATATTTAATAAGATATTAATGCCTACCTCATGAACTTCTAGCTTATTTATTGCTAATTTAATATTTCTAAGATCCCTAAACGAAATATTTTATAGATATCACTAATCTCTTCATCTAAGAGCAAGTGAAATCATAATTGGTTCACTTGGTATTGAAGCCAACCACATGTTAGAAGCTGGTGTTGCGTTCATACTTACAATAGTATTAGACAACCATAAATTTTTTAGCATCATATTGCGTATGACAATCTAACCCCTTATAGAGACTTGTAAGGTATGCTAAACCCTAACTATAGAACCTAATTTCATTCACATTTTTTAACAAAGATTATAAATTTTTATGAGTATGTTGTTTTATCTTGATATTAAAATTAGCATGAAGTTTGATTAAAATATTATGTCAATTACTTTATTCTTATTTATGAACCTTCCATATCATTTGATTCAGGTTGGTAGCCTAGTAATTTTTCACATGTATATTGAACTATGAGGACATTGGATTAATAAATCTAATGTTTTGCTTTTTACTTCTAATGCTTATACCTTCTTTGTTCTTCTTTTTTAGTTTTTGTTCTTTTTTCCCTCTTCTTCCTCTTGGGGGTGAAGATATGTTGAATATAGTGACTAAATCTCGATGAGTGAATGCTGCCTAGCTTTCTTTTTTCTCTTTCTCAATCTTTTTTTTTTTGTGAAAGGTTCCTATTCTACTTGTTTCATCTTTTGGACAATTTTGTTTTCTTATTTTCCTTTCCTTTTATCACCATCACATGACATTTTTGTTGTCCAACATACATTGGATAACCTCTTTTAAATTGAGGTAAAAAGTGAAAGGCTCGAAGCCTCACTTTTATTAATAGACATAAAACTTAATTTAAGAGAATAAGTTCAAACCTTACTTAATTTTTGTTATTATTATTTTATTTTACTTTTAAAAAAACTATAAAAAAACTTGTAAAAACTATTAATTTTTCATAAAATTAGAATTACAAATAAAAATTAGATATTGACGTACTTAAAGTATTTTCTTTTGAAAAACTTTCTAAAAACATGAATAGTAATTATTTGGTTGTTGTTTTTTTTTCACTTTTCTAATTAGTCAATTTCTCAGGACAATGCATGTTAAATTAATATAACATTTTTTAATGAAATATTAAAGTATATTGCATGACAATTTTTAAATTTAATAAATTAAAAACAAAGTAAATATAAGAAATAATTCAGTTTAATAATTACTTTATACATAGAGAAAAATGCTAACTCAATGAAAAGGAAACTTAACATAAAATATTGCATTTCTTGGAGTCCCACCTCGGCAAGGATTGTTGCTCTTTTGAAACAATGATTTGTAAATCTTCAGCACATGCAAAAACTACACTTCCTACATGACTTTACATAAATAGACTTGACTTGTTTAATAATTTTGAAGTCTGAATTTGACTTATTATCTGTTATGAACTTTTTATTAAGCGAAATCTGGCCTTTTTAAAAACCTGATTTAGTTTATTAGCTTTTTAACGACCTATTTCATATTGAGACATTCAATAGATCATTAAGTTTTCTTATAAATAAGCTATTAAACCATCTAAATAAGTATGACTTATTAAAATTCAAAAGGTTTATATCTAAATAAATTATTAGAGAGTATGTAGTAGAGACATTATTCAACTCTAACGAAAAGTATTAGGTTTTTTAATTTAAGATTTTATTATTTTAAAATTTAATTGATTTAAATATATTATTATATTATAATTTTTATATAAAACTATTTAATATATTATTATAAATTTTAAATAGGTCATTCTAATAGATCTAATAGGTTTTTTTTTTTAAAATTCAAGTTTAACTTATTTAATTAATTAGACTTTTTAAAAAGCTTAAATTAAGCCTATTAATTAAATATGTTAAGCCAGATTAGACTTTAAAAAGGTTAGGCCGTAGGCCTCTGTTAGACGGCCAGACCTATTTCCATTCCTATCCCTACCCCAAGAAAAAGAAAAAAGCTAGTATCAACCCCAGTCTCATGAAAGATGAAGAAACAAACAAATTGTATCACATTCATCCAGCGAAACCTAATATCAAGTACTCACATTACAAATTAATGAGATAATTTGGTTACATAACCTTTTGACCTCCTTGTGTGTGTTATGTGATGCTCCAACACCATTTTCATGCAACACCTGCATATCACAAAGAATTTCATTTTATAGGAAAACATATTAATCAAACAATTTTATTTATATCTACTTACATATATATAATGTTGTTTTGGATGAGAGAAAAGTCCTAAATTCTATTATTTTGAGATCCTGAAAATAGTTATCACTTGTTAGTAAGGGAAAAACTATTTTATTAATTGATTAATATCTGCACCAACGAAATTGCATATATCTTAATTTTGTACAAGTATGTTCTTACTTTTTATTTTTCTGAATAAGTATTTATTTTTTTCTCTGTGTATATGAGTTTTAAATTTTCCTTGAACCCTCTTTAATAATATATGTTTTGCATATAAAAGAAATAATATAAATAATAAAATAAATATCTAATCAATCATTTTTATATCTCTCAGTAATTATTTATTAAGATTTCTTTAAATTTTGAAAATAATAACTCATTTTTATTGACAATGGTACCACAATTATATTAATTATTAGTATAATATATCTGCTTAAAAATATACGATACAAGTAATGAAATTAATACATAAAATTTTAAAATAATAATAAGTTAATATTATAAACATTATTATCACAATTATCTTGATTATTAATATCGTTACGATGGTTAACTGGTCTAACTAGTTTACTTATATTTTTTAGAGGCTAAAAATTATAATAGTGGGCTTCAAACCCAATATCCCTTGAAAGATCACAATAATGTTTCATACTATTAATCTATGAACACCTTTAACGTCAAGTAATGCCCTATTCTTGCATTTATTATAGTAAATATTGACAAATAATAGCTTAACACTCTTCATTCAGTGTCGTTGTTGTCCTGTGTTTCATACTATTTATCTATGACACCTTTTTCGTCAAGTAATGCCCTATCCTTACATTTACTATAATAAATAAATATTGACAAACAATAGCTTAACAGTCTTCATTTACTATCGTCGTTGTACCTTTCATATTTAACACAAACTAATTTACATATTATTTATTATTTTTATCTATTTGAGTACAACGAGATGTCTAGTCTAATTTTAAAAATATTAATTAATATATCTCTTTGGGAGAAAAGTAAAAATTTCCTAAAATATAATAACATCATCTTTAAACAGAGAAACTTTTTATGGTTAAAACATGATTTTTCTCAAAAAATGAGGTTTGATACTTTTACTTATATAAATCAAGATACATACTTCGACTGAAATTGATATGGTTATGAGATTCTTTTTTTTGAGACAAATTTTTATGAAAGATAAGAGAACCAAAGAAATATTTAGTTTAAGTTGAAAAGATAATTTTTGACAAGTTTTAATAAAGATGATTAGAAATTTGACTTTTTGAGTAAAAAATACAACATTTTAAAGATGCTTGACAAGTTTTATAATATAACTCAACAGTGCTAAAATTAGTTAAAAAGATGTTACTATGCCAGAAATAAGTTTTTGAAGCACTAACTTAGATAGCCATTAGTAAAATCTGTTTTATAATTATACATTTAGAGAGCGGTTCTCTGTTCTCAGATCTATACTTCTGAGAGCTATCAGAGAGCAGTTAACAGAGAACCACTCTCTAAAGTCATTCTTGGAGAGCGGTAAATAAAGAACTACTCTCTAAAGTCATTAAAGTCGTTTATAAATGAAACACGCTCAACACATTTCTTCTTCTTAGCTAACAAAGTTGGTCTCTTTTACTCTAAGTTCTGTTCGTCTTCTCTGTTCTATTATGTTCTTTTCATCTTTTCTGTTAACCTGCTCTCTTTGTCTTCTCTCACTAACAAATTGGTTTTTTTTTTCCACATCTGTAGGTACTTCTTCATCCTTCTCTCTTCATCTTTTCTGCGCTAACAATTTTCTTTTTTCATATCTATAGTTACCTCTTCATTCTTTGTTGTTCTCTTCATATTTCTGCGCTAACAAATTTTTTTTTCCACATTTGTAGGTACTTTTTCATTCTCTCTTTCTTTCTTCTTCTCTTTGTTAACGGTGAATCATCCATTCTTTTTTTTTTCTTTTTCTCTCTCTATTAACGTTAAAAATCATCTACTAATTTCTTTTTTTTTTTTTTTTTTTCTGTTTGGTTCATGCAGATATGGATTGTTTTTTGTTAACACCAAATGTATAAACTCAAGATTCAATTTTGATTTGTGATAAAAAAATGAAAAAAACTCACAAAGAAATCAATTCTAAATTTTGATTTAAACATAATAATAAATTAATTTTACTTTACAACAGATCGAAAACTAAAAAAGAAATCAATTTTAAATTTTAGATTTGCGATTATATTTATACTTTGGAGAGCGGTTTCACGTAGAACTGCTCTCTAATCTTACACCTATATTTTGGATAGCGATTCCACAACTTAATTTTTGAGAGCGGTTGTTTAACCACTCTCTTAAATATAATACATTAAATAGCGCAGAATTTTAGAGCAATTCTAAATGCTCTCTAATTTAAAATAAAACTGCTCTCAGATCTTTATTCTAGCGTAGTGTGTATTTTAACATATTTTATTGAAAACTTATCGAAAGTTATTTCACTTCAAAGAAAGATTAAACTAGTTTGATGAGAGTTAAGTCCAAGACTAAAGTGTTTTAAGATACAAGAAAACCATATCTAAATAAGTTTGGAGCAGTCACCCACAATTACTATCAGTTAAAAATCAAGATACTTGGCAAAGATCGTGAACTAGTAGTAATTACAAAGAACGTGTTGTATATAGTTTTAATACAAGTTAACGTATAGAAGACAGTTAGGACAAAATATCTATAAATAGAATTTTATTTTATGTTTTAAGGATTATGACTTTTCACGTAAACACTAGCACTCAAATTTCACGTCAAAGTTCTACACGGGTTAAATATCCAACTATCATTAGATCAACGGTTTTTTGTGTTAATTGTTGTTGAAGTTGTATCTTTATATTTTGCAATTCAATTTAATTCTAGTTGTTTTTCTTTAACTTTTTACTGCTTTACTTTAATATTATTTTGTAATTTTCTTCTATTCTTTTTGTTTTCTTTTGTCTATATTACGACATTAATTTAACATTACATTAAGAATACACTTTAGAACTCAGAGATGATTGATCTAAAATTTAATTTTAGAACGCTCTTAAATTAGTTTGTTGGTTGAAAATAAATTCATTGTAAATAATATAATAATATATTTTATATTATATATTTTCAAAATTACTTATAATTTAATAATAATTTTTTAATTTACTTTATATTTTTAATTTAAAATTTAATTAAAGGTAGTAATTTTTTTTAAAAAAACTGGCTATAATATTGTCTGTCCTAAAAATTGTCAACAATCAATCTAATTTTAAAACAAATTATTCTTTCAAATTCAGTTGAAAGAGTAGTGATTTGAAAATACAATAAAAATTATTAATTTTACCATAATTGTTTTTCTAAAATTTTTAGATATTCAAAATAAATATATTAAAAATAGTCTAATATGATTAAATGTGTATATGTATGTATTCAAATTTATAAAATTTTAAAATCATTAAATACTTTGTTAAATAAATTTATTTTAATGTATAATATAATTTTTAAAATATAAATAAATATTAATAATAAAATTACATATAAATATTTAATATGCCTCAAATTTAATGTGCATGATCATGAAGATACATGAGTTGACTGTTGAACTAATAAAATTTACTATTTAGATGAACAAAGGTTAGTTTCAATGATAAACTATTTGATATCACTTAAGTAAAGTTTCAGATTTAAATTTTTATTTATATAAAAAATCTTCAGTAGTAGACTAACTTATCTAAGTGAACAACTTGAGTTAAATCTGTTGGTAACTTTTATATAAGTTAAAAATTACGTATTAAAATAAAATAAACTTATTTTATAAGTTAAAATCAAATTATATATTTTATTTTTTAAAACTTCTTTATTTAACTTTTTAAAATTTTTAAAAATATATTATAAATTATTTTTAAAAAATAAAAAATATTTTATTTATTTTTATATTAATTTTTAATAGAAAAGCTTATTTTAAATTTACCTGAAGTATATTTTACTCTTAAAAAAATTTATAAGAAGGATCCACTTTAACTTACTTCACTTAATATCTATTTACATTTAATTTATATACATCAAAACTTTGAAAGTTCTACGTAACACTATTTATTTATCTGTATCTTAGGGGCTAAAAACAAAAGTATAAAGTAACTTTTTTTATAGGTGGCAGAGATTTTTGAAACACTGTTGCACAAGTACCGTTCCAACCTTTTATCCCTTAACTGAAAGTTCTTTTGTTTTCATTTTATCCTTGATTTTATTTCATAATCCTTAGTTTATCTGTTTACGCCGATTATTATAAAAATAATAATAATAATTCATTTGAGCTTTATATAAATATTTATAAATGAAACTAAATTTTGAAAATATTTATGATCCTATTAGTTATCCGTGCATGATAATAGGATAACGATACTTGTAAATTTTTATAATTAAGTGAAGAAACATCTTAAAAAAGCTGAGTTTAACATGGCATTTTACTTTTTTAAACAAGTCGTTACGCAAAGCGCGCTGTTCCTGAGGTTGTCTCGGACTCATTCTCTACCTCTCCACAGACAAGAAAATGGTTCCTTTTTCTTTTCAAGAAAACAGTATTGTATTGTAGAATGGTAAAGAAGGGTCGCCGGTCATATAACAACCAGCTAGACCGGGTTATGCTCATCAGGCCCCTTTCTCTCTGGTATCTTTACTTCATTCTTTGTTCTGTCTATCATATATTCATGTTAAGGAACAACTTTGAAAATATTTAAATTATGCATTCAGAAACTAGTTAACGTTGATTTCTATTTTTCAGTTCCCAGCAAAGGCAACTCTAGTTTTGTTGGCAACTCCTTCAGATCTGATTGCATAAGAAAAGGTTAGATCAGATATATTTTCCTTTTTAAACATTTAATTATTTCTCATCATATTTCTACATTTATATTTGTGTATGGCAAGAAATTATTGCTGATTTGGGAACTCGGGAAGTACAGAAGTGGAATCCAGTCAAGTACTAATTTAAGTTCAGTTTTTGAATATATATATAAACAGAATTTTAAAACTTTTACACTCAATTTAAGCCTTTTATTAAATTTAAATTTAACGAGTTGTAATTTATTATTTTAATGATCATTAGATTTAAGTTAAATGAAATGTTTAAATTAAGTGTAAGTGAATATTTTTATTAAAAAATATAAAATATAACAGTAATAACATATAACTTTATTTAAATAAAGATTAAAAATAAAATAAAAAATATTATAAAAATAACATATTTCTTTTAAAAAAAGTTACGGTCACTTGTTTAAACTACACTTAAAAATTATAACTAAATGTGTGTATTTTATTGTCACTTGTGTGTGTAGCATATTTCTTTAAACAAAAAAAAGTTAAGATTTCTTATTTAAAATACAACTCTTAAAAATTAAAATTAAATACGTAGTGCATGGATTTCGAGTCGAACTTAAATAATTTAGAGGTAAATGAGTAATGTGTACCCTAACTCAAGCCATGAACACGTATTGGTTTCTGACCATATCATAATTTCTCATTCATAACAAAAGGATTCCAATGGCATTTGATATCTGTGATTAAACTAAAAAATGTTTATTTCTTTTTTTTCCCCAGAATCTTAATGTTCTTATTTATGCACATTAATGTAGTGCAGGGTGATATACCTAACAGACAGATGGAAACTTGTAATGGTTTATCAAACTTGAGAAACTCTCAACCCACAGGAATGCCACTTCTATTGCCCCCTAAAAGTGCATCTGAGGGTGAATGTTTCTCCCATTCAGTTGTTGAACATGAAGGATTATCTGAGCCCAAAGAGGGACTTCGACGCCACCAACGCACATATTCTGATAGCATGCTAACCGAGGAAGTGCCTGGTTGGTTGAAAGAACTCCTTGATGAGCCAGAGACACCTCAATGCAGGAGTCACCGAAGATCATCAAGTGACTCCATAGCATACTTACAAGTAGAAAAAACTACTGAAAGGGAAAACAAATTGACTAACACTTGTGTCACATTTCCAAGTTCAGTCACATCGCAAGAGGCTGATACCCCACAAACACACATTATAGAAAAACAAAATGTAGCAGACCCAGAAGGCTCCTTTGTCCAACATCGTAGCTTATATCCTAATCCATCACCAACCAAAACAGATTCAAAACGTGCCAAACGGTATGTTGTGCTCTTAACCCTCTCCACCTTATGGAATTTAATTATGTTTCTATTCTTTGTTGGTTCTCTATATCTCTAATGCTTCTGCTTCTGGACAATTTTTCTATCTTATCGAAAACATTTTTCCTTTTCCTTGATCTTTTATATGGTGTCTCATAAGGTACCAGTTTTTAGTGGTTTAAATAAATGCAACCTGTTTATATTTCAATTTTTTACAATATTTTCTATAAATTAAACTATTTTTTCCCTATCTCTGTCTATCACATCAATTATATGATTTCACACTTTCCTCTTTTATCTAATCGCAATTTTGTTGTACAAAATAGTATGTATAATAATTGTACATGCTTTGCAATTACAAAAGTAAGCGTAAGATGTTTTCTTATTTATCGTGTGCCGCGATCCCTTAAGATTTAACTCTTTTATGATAAATTCAAGATCTCAAACTTGAAAAAGAGATTATTATTAACTCAATGATCGAAGAAAAAAAAGAGTAGAAATAACTTAAGAAAATGAAAGATCACTATGGAGAAAAAGATGGAGCAACAAAAGAATAAGGGATTTGTTATCGGAGATAGATATTTTTTAAGTCAAAATATCTCCTACAATTTTATTTCAACATGCTTAAAATAAAATATATAATAAAATAAAATAAAAATAAATTTAACTCCAATAAACTTTTAAAATACATAAAAATATCTAATTAACACTAAATACAATTTCTCTTTCAGAAAACACAGAAGTGGATAGTGTAGCACCTGCTTGGAAATAGGTAGAATACTTCCTTCGATAATATTTACACATTACTACTACAACTACGAGCGTTATTTAAATTATACCAAAGATAAGTGATTTAGACAGATAATAATAAAATAGATGTAGAAGATATATACTAGTCAATTATTCTGAGTAATTGTTGCATCTAATACTTCATGGTGTAATACAGGCATTCGGCTCAACAAAACCGAGCTAGGAAAGTTCAATACATTGCTGAACTAGAAAGAAGTATCCAAGCTTTGCAGGTAATATTGCAAAAATGTAGGAATTTTTATCTCGTACGTAAAGTAAAGTGATAGACTACTACACATTATGCTGCTATTTCCTTTACAGGTAGAAGGATATGAAGTTTCAACAGAACTAGAATTTCTTGATCAGCAAAATCTCATATTAGGTATGGAGAACAGGGCCCTCAAACAACGGTTAGACAGTATATCCCAAGAGCAGTTCATCAAATGTTGTAAGTGCCAAAATTCATTCAATTCTCATGTATTTACTCTTACGACTTAATTCAAGTAGACAAACAAATTATCACTTGCAATTTATACATAAGTTTTGTTCTTATTTTTATCTTGATTTATATAGAGGGCTTAATTAGATCTACATGTTCTCTTTTGATTGTATGGTATTCGTGCTTTACAAATGGTGAATGGCACAGTGGAGCAAGAAATGCTGGAGAAAGAAATCACAAGGCTTCGAAATCTTTATCATCATCAGCAGCAACAACACCAACAGAAACAAAAGCATTATGGTAGGCCTCGGTCTAAGAGTCAAGAACTTGATTCCTCATTTGCCAGACTTTCTCTCAAGAACAGGGGAACTGAAGTGCAGAACGCCGGATAGTTTTCATTGAATAGAGAGACATATTTATATGATGATCAATGGCTTAACTCTCTTGTCTTTTTACATTCAAGTGTCAAACATAAGGTCTCAAATATAGTCAAAAGCAAAGCCCTCCACAGTATCTAGTTTACATAGAATATCCCCAGTATGGTGAATCTCTTAGATGAAAATGGTTTCAAATTGGCAATTTGGCACATGTGATTAGTGACAATAGCAATTGGTCTCAATAGGCTGTAAAATTGTCTATGTAAATTCTTCATGTGTTAAAACAATTTTATGTAAATCGTCAATCTATAAAAGGAAAATCTGCATTCATGAGACTAGAGATGATACATAGGTCCACAATTTGAATTAGGCAACGCTTGGTTTAAGATTTTTGGAACTTCTCTATGAAAGAAGAAACTTGTTCAAATAGAATTCTAAATAATCTCGAAAACTTTAGTAGTTTTTTCTTAAAAAACGAAGCTTCAAATTACCAACTTTAGATAATATTTTAAACTTTTCTTTCTCTTTTTTAATCTTACAAATATTTTTTTTCATCTACATTGCATGGATACGGGTACATACGGTACCGGTACTGGATACAAGTATGAGAGTATGCTAATTTTTCAAAAAATAAAGTATAAGTACATCTATATATAACAAAAAAATAAATAAAATTTAACATGAAATTAATTAAATAACATAAAATTGTCTAATAATAAATTAAAAATGATATAACATAAATTGAATCACATTGTTCAACAAATAAGATTTCAACAAAAATACAAATTTATAAATTGTTTTACAATCAACAACAAAAAGGCTAAGCATTCACACTCTAATAGTGTTAATCTCATAATTCCCTTCTCCTTCATCAGTAAAAAGCATTGTCTCCAAATCTGGTTCATCAAGAGAAAGAGTAGCAACTTCCAGAAAATCAGCCCCTGCAAATGGATCCCACTCATCACCACAGTGTCCCATATTTTAGTCTCACCATAATAATAATTCTTACTCTTTCTTGAGAGCAATTGAAGATTTGTATTTAGGGTTGAGCCTATTTCTTTTCATAGAATGAATGAAAGAATAAGTGCTCCAATTTCGCTCACAACAAGAAGAGGATGGTTGCGAAAGGATCTTTAAGGCAATGGTTTGAAGTTTAGGAACACTACTAGAAAGCGCTATTTACAGGCGACCATTACAGACACATTTTTATCTATCTGTAATACAGACGAATTTACAAATGATTTTTTAGTTTTTTTTTTATTTTTTTCTAAATTTTTTGAAAAATCTGTCTATATTACAGACGGATAATGACCGTCTGTAGTTGGCCTGCCATTTGGTGCGAAGTATTATAGACAGGAATTACAGACGAATTTTTCCATCTGTAATTTGAAAATGGGAGAGAAATTTGGAGCAGGAGTTACAGACGGATTTTCATCTGTAAATATTGCCGTTTTGACCGACTTTTCAGCTGGCAATCTATAGACAGATTTTTTTTGTCTATAACTGTATTTGATGAATTTGTAGACGGATAAATTCATCTGTAATTAAACTTTTAAAACACACTGTTTTATTAAACCATTTACAAACAAATTTTTTCGTCTGTAATGTGCGAAACACATAAATCCGCGCCTCCTCCTCCTTCCTCATTTTGCATAATTTCCTCTCTCTCTCTCGCCTCTCTCTCTCTAGATGCTTCAGTTTTTTTGCCTTTGCGAGTGATTGAAGCATCCATTTGAAAGATAATTTACTTCATTGTGTTCTTGGTACGAAACTTAACTTTTAATCGGTTTAGTTTTTTTATTTTTTGATGTATTTTAGAGACTTAAAATTTCTAATATAGAATTGTAGGATTGGAGATTGTATGACTGGGGGAAGGGCGTAGAGGTCCTTCTCCGATCCTGATTATTGTGTACTGTGGGATTGTTTGTGTTTGCGAAGTTTGTAGAATATGCATGTTATGGAGTTATAAGGGAATATGCTCTAGAATGGTTTAGGATTGTAATGTGTATGTTTTTGATGCATTGATTAATAGATTGTTACATAATATATAGATTATGTGTAAAGGAAATTTAGATTTTTATATTAAGTACGTGTAAACAAATGTAAGGAAATATTCATATATTAAGAGATATTCTGCCAAAATTTACATTAAAAATTTGTTGTATTAAGTGTAAACAAATGTTAGCAAATATTCATATATCAGGGGAGATTCTGCCGAAATTTATATTAGAAATTTGTTGTATTAAGTGTAAACAAATATAAGGAAATATTCATATATTAGGGGAGATTCTGCCAAAATTTTTAGAAATTTGTTGTTCAATCTATAATTGATATTTGAGATGGTGATTTAATTAAAATTGCAGGAAAAGTCACTGAAGAGACCACCTACACATGAAGAGGTGTTCAAGGAGACACATACTCGCAAGGGAGACAAAACCTTGTGGGTTGATACACGATCTCAGGCCACATATGTAAGTTATCCTTATTGACACTATATGTTATTATTAATGATTTATTAAATAATTTTTGAGACTAATATATAATTATCTGAATTGAACTATAGGATGACTATGTTCAAAGGCTTGAGGAGGCATCTTCTCAGGATCCAGAGTCAGTTGATGAGGATACTATATGGTCAGAGACGGTGGGTGACCTTTCTAAAGGTCACATTTATGGCATGGGGAGCCGCTTTGCAGACTCTATGTCCCTGCATCTGTCACCAGAGATGCCTCTTCTCTTGTACCTGAGGAAGTGGACGACATGGTCCGCATTCAGGTCCATGCCCTAAATAAAGAATTGCAGAAGAAAAATGAGGAGATGTGGAAGACCAAGGAAAGTGCATAGAAGAAGAAGTGGGCGAAGAAAATAGAGAAGAAGTTGGCATTGAGGATGTAGAGGGAGGTCCAGTAACAGATGCAACAGCAACATATGCAGATGCATGTATACTTTGAGGTCATGAGAGCAAGCACCTCTACACCTCTACACCTCTTCCTCCTCCTCCACCAGCTCCAACACCACCAATCTTCAACTTCATACGTCATTCCTTCTCTGACTCCTCCTCTACTAATGACGATACTTTTTCGAAAGATGATCACACCGATTATTAGTGATATGCAATGTTATTTTATTTTTGATATTTTTTTAGATGTTTACTTCTTCATTTGAAATGACATTTTAATTTTACATTCTATAAATAATTTCTTATTTAAATATATAATTTTGTAGTTTTTATTATGTTTATAAATTGTGATAATTAGGAACAGGGAGGAATAATTATATTTATAAAAAAATGAAACAATTTTTTTGAAATTTCATAAATGAATTACAGATAGATTTAAAGATTTGTCTGTAATTATTTACTGACGCACATATTACAGACAGACTATAACCATCTATAAATTCGTCTGTAATACTAAAATTCGTCTGTAAAAATAAAAAAATCTGTCTATATTTGCAGGTTTTCTAGTAGTGGAAGTGCAGCACCATATATAACTCACCATTCTTTTGGCTTCAAGTTCCACCTATCTTGTAAATAATCAAATTGGCCAATCTCTTCTCCACCACTTGAGAATTTAACAAATTCCTACGTTAGCTCTAATCTTTCCTTTGGATACAAAAAGTAGCTTCTCAAACATTTGTTTCTCCCTATACAAATCTCATTGCCCCTATGTGGAGATACTTGATTTGGTGCTTCGTCAAGCCATTGCCTATTAATCTATTAATAACTTACAGTTAGTTCACTATAACCCAACAAGTAAAATAAATTGAAACTTGCAAATTAATTAACTTTACCTAGGATTTAGTAAATGAGCCAAGATATGAAGTTGTGTGTTACTTTTAGTCCACCTATCAATCAAAATGCTATACATCACTTTATAAAAGGATGAATCTTCATTTAACTCCTTGCCCTCATGTTGATATATTGCATATTTCACTAGGTTGATCATGGAATCCCATTTTTCATAAACCAAATGAAGAGTTAGTTCATCGATATCACAAGAATGGAGCATCTCGTATATAGGATTCGTGAAGCTCAAGATATAATCAATTTTATCCCAAAAACTGTCATTTAGAATTGTTTCTTTCACAAAGGTGGCTCTTGGGACATCATCTTCTTTATAATGAGACCATTGCTCATTAATCACCATAGATTGAAGACCAAGCTTAAGGGTTCTCAACCTTTTAAGCATGATAATGGAGAACAAATACCTTTGAGTGCAAGATTTAGTGTGTGCACAACACAAGGTGTCCAAAAAATGTGAGGATGCACAGATTCCACAATAAATCCAGCAGCTTTGCAAACTAGTGCATTATTTGTGATTATTTAGACAACATTTTGTGCTCTAACTTCATCAATGGTAGATAGAATGAGGTTTGCTATATAGTTCTTGTCCTTGTATTCACCGGATCTATCAATAGCTTTCAAAAACATAAGGCTGAAATCACATGCTGCCATGAAGTTAATTAGTGGTGTTCTCTATGCATCAGTCCAATCATTACTAACTATGCTCACACATTTTTCTGGCCAAGTGTCTTTGATAGGTTGGAGTAACTTTACTATGTTGGCCTTTTCCTTTTGCAAGAGTGAAGTTCTTATAGCATTGTAACCCAGTTGAAGAAAACCTGAGATTTGAGTGTTAGCAGCAAATGTATAGGAACTAACAAAATATGGATTATGAGCAATATTGAATGGCAAACTGGCTAAATAAAACATTTTATCAATTTCACAAGTCAAGTGATCTCTAGCCTCATTAGTAAATGCCTTTTTCAATGTTCCTTCTCTTCTTCTCTTGCTCCCATCCACAAGTGAATTCAAACTTGTTGTTACGGTAGGTAAAGGCACTTACACAGGTTTAGCTTTCTCAATAGTCATTCTCTCAACTTGTTTCATTTTTTCAATACATTCATTTGACACTTCTAAACAAATTGCTACACCATATTCATTTAACTATATAGTAAGAACTATTGTAAATTGCATTGCAATAATTGCATCTCTATATAACATTCCCTCCTCCATCTTTCTTACTTTATACAATTGTCACATAAGCCCAAAGAGGACAATGACTCTCAACACTTCCATAAAAAATTTACTAATATTGGATATAAAAGGATTGAAAGATGCATTTGTAGACCCACTACTAGAATAGTGTGAAGAAGACATTTTGACAAATCAACCTAATAATTCAATCACATAATAAGCATCCAACCTAAACAAGAAAATAGAGAAAAGAAAACGAAGCATAACAGAGCATAACAAAGTTGGTGTTGTTAATTCTTTATAGAAAGCACAACTCTTCCAACAACAACAATTGAATTTAATAGAATGAAATCAAGAGGCATAAGCATTAAGTAGTACATAATTGACTTTATTTCTTTACTATCACAATCCCTGATAATACTTAAAAAAAATTATATTAAAAAATTCACCTATTAGAAATGGTAAATTCAAAATTATTAACATTGTAAGGAAGAAGGAATCAAAGAAAAACAAATCAAAAGTTGCAAAAATAATTAAAAGCATATATTTTAGTAATTTGTAATCGATTTTATCTGGGAAACAATGGTTTGTACAATTAAAGTAAAAAAAAAAAACTTAGTAAATTGCAACATCCCTCAGATACCAACATAGATAAATGATTGCTTAATCCGTATCATTCTTTTAATTAGGTTATTCATAAGTTCTTTCATATAACGCATTACTTGTCAAAAACAACAATGAACATTCAATAATTCAAAGTGTCTTTGTAACACCCCGAGTTTTGTAATTTATTGATTATTGATATAAATACATGAATTATTGTTTGGATGTGTATATATAAGTGTGTATGGTGTTGGAATGCATGATTTTATTTTGTGTGAGGATGTGGATGTGTGTATAGTACGAATATAAGCATATGTGAGCATGTAAGTATGCGATGAATTGTAATAGGAATATTGATTTTTGAACTGGGTAGGAATTGATTGAGAAGTAGGCTTAGTGTCTGCTGCAAGGGTGTTCTCGCTGTAGTGAGAAAGCCCTGGGTGAAGCACTTAAAACTGTTATGTTCTCACTGTAGCGAAAAGGCAATAGAAGAGGGTACAT
Source organism: Abrus precatorius (assembly GCF_003935025.1). Taxonomy (NCBI): domain Eukaryota; kingdom Viridiplantae; phylum Streptophyta; class Magnoliopsida; order Fabales; family Fabaceae; genus Abrus; species Abrus precatorius. The sequence goes on from NW_020874303.1 coordinate 11,967,093, forward strand.
TTCTAGGTGCAGTCTCACTATAGCGAGAGGGTCTCGCTGTAACAAGACAGTTTCCTTTGAGATTTACGCTGTAGCGAGAAGGAGTGTCACCGTAGCAGGGAAACCTAGTTGTAGCGAGAGTGTCGCGACTAGAGGGATATTTGAAGGGTTTAGGGTTCAGGAAATGCATTCCCACTCTTCTCTCTTCATTTTCCTCTCGATTCTATCAACTTAAAATCCATTCTTACCGATTAAATTGCCTCCAGGGCCGTTTGGGAGTAAAATTGAAGGTTGAAAACGAGTTTGGGGCATTTGGAGGTAAGTTTTGATGGTTATGGTTTCAATTTTTCATTCCTCTTCTTGATCTCTTAGGTTCTCATGAGTTTTCCAAGTGTTTTAGGGATGAAATTCGTGTGGGGACCGTTTTCTACCATTATATTGTGTCAAATCTTCGATTTGAGGTAAGGGAAAACTCTACCCTATCTCATTGAGCTTGTATTTGTTTATTTGACTATATATTCCAATGTGGTTAGGATGAAATGTAGTGATATGTGTGTGTGTGTGTGTGTATTGATGTACATTTCGTGTTGAACATGATTTGTGAGGAAATATGATAGAAATTGTGTGGTTGGCTATAATGTGGTTGGTGTTGAATAGTGTGTGTGGGGAATGATTGAATGTGGGCATACGTGCCGTGTGTGAAAGTGAATAGTTTGAATGGTTGAAAATGTGTGTGAATGGCATGCTAGATACGATTGTGATTGTGTTTGAATATGAGGAAAGCCAGTTCAGCGATGCACTAGGGGTGTGGAAGATAGGACGGTAAAAATACCTTGGGGAAGAGAGGATGGTGGTGACACCAATAGTGAGCGTGGGTGCACCATAGGCCACACGCTCTCCTCTTGACTCGACCTCTGATTAACACTTTTGCTAAGGGCTCGTGACCGCACACTTTGTATCCATGAAGCAAGGGTTATCCAGTGACCATCCATGATGGAAAACTGAGTAAGTCCCTGAGGTGAGGGCATCGGAAAAATTGTGTTCACAGTGCCTCGATGAGCGTGGCTAACTTGCAGTGAGCGCATATGTATGTATAGATTGTTTGATGGTGCATTGAGCGCACCTGTGTGTGAATGAGAATGAGGTAATGGAACTAATGCTTTATACTTGTTGATGCATGATTTAAAACATGTTTGTTTATGTGTGGAATGAGCAAGGTGAGACTCTATGCTTATTTATGTGTGTGATAGTATAGTGTACTCACCCTTACATTTATTTTTCAGGTGACTAAGACAATTAGCATTGAGCTCAGTGAAGGGACAAATGAAACTGCTATAGAACTTAGGAATTTATTTTAAAATTTTGATGCATTTAAATTAGTCCAATAGCATTAATTTGATATGAATTGTAATCCATCATTATTTCGAAAGATTTTACTGAACTTATGCACTGGGAAATTATTTGAATGAAATTTTTATTATTCCCAATTTTACAAAATTTATTTATTGAAAAATTAAATGAAGGTGTAACAGTCTTCAACGAGCACAAAAATTAACACGGATGAAAGCAACAACACACAATCAAAGCAAATCTTCATGCATCAGCATGACAAAGATAAACAAAAAGCTAAAACTAACTAACTAATTAATATCCTTGAAATTAAGTAATAGAAAACAAAAAATGGAGAAGTTAAAAGAGAGGGAAAGAATATGTGTTTTGGAAAAAGAAAGTGGACATGAGTTTCTGTTACCTTTCTGTCTTTCTCTCTTGCTAGCTAGTTTGTAACTCCTTCCTCCATTCTTCAGCAGTAGTTCTTGAGCTTGAGTGGGATCGAGACCTGTAACTTCCTCAATTTGATATTGTTCCGGGATTAGTCACTAATTTCCAGAAATAGTGAGAAAGAGCGGTGCAATGTGAGGGAGATGAGACCAAGAAAGGAACGTAGACGTGAATAGAAAACGCGGGCTACTATGTTAGGGCACAATAGAGTTAGGAAAGGAAATCCGGAAAAGAAAAATTGACCAAAACGATGTTGTTTAACTGGATATGCGTATTTGAAATGTATCCACAACGTACCTAATATGTATTGGTACCAGATACGTACCTGATACCAGTACGCTCGATTTTTTGGCGTACCTATGCTTCAAAGTTTCTCATAACGTATTGATTAAAAGTAATTTTGTTAACATTGAATTTTATAAATTTAATTGTAGTAATATAGTATGTTTATGTTGATCATTTTAGTAGAATGGAAAAAATGAATTTCTTATTCTATTCTTGAAATGTATTACAATGCATTATTTATGGAACAACTTTCACTACAACTAACATAGTATAACAAACCCACTAATTTTGCAATAATTTATGGTAATAGACTGCCTTAAGTTGGGTCATGGATGTCCAAAAGACCTACCCTGGGAATAAAGGCATGAAAAGAAGTGAAATGAAAAGGCATCCTAGCAACTTGTTTGGAATTAACGACTATTTTTGTATTATTAATCATTCATATGAGGATTCTTTGCTGAAAAATAAGATATTCATTTGTACGTTTATCATAAAAAAGGATTCTACTTATATATATATATTCAATTACATATTCCAAAGATACTCTACATATTCGAAGACTTGTAACTTGTGATTATAATAAGAAAAAAAATTACACTTAGATCCATTTGTCAAAGAATAAACTAAATAAAACACATAAATAATGAATAAAAAAAGGAGATATAGGATAAATAATTAGAGTTAATCAGGCCCTTTAGGGATACAGGGACTTGAACCCTTATTGTAACACCTTGATTTTACTTTCCAAAATAATGAATTTCACAAAAATAGGGAGAATAAACTTTTTCATTCAAATAAAATTCTCATTAAAATGTTTCAAATTTAAGAAAAGGGGTTACAAAATTCATATTAAATCACAGCTACAAGATTAATTAAAATACATTAATTTCAAAATGATATCCTAAGTCCTATAGTAGTTTCATTCACCCCTTCACTGAGACCGATGCTGATCGTCTTAATTATCTAAAAAATGAATGTAAGGGTGAGTACTCTACACTACTTATTGCACAAACAAACACAAAGTCTCACCTTGCATATATTTTACATCACTTCTAAAACAATTCATATGAATATATTCACAGGTAGCATTACCACTCAATTCATTTTTAATTCAACTCTGATGCACTCTCGGCACCAAACAACTTATACACACGCAATCATTAAAAAATAATCCTGTGCACTCACTGCACACCAGTCACGCTCACTGTTGCACTGTAATCACAAATTTTCACTATGGATAGTCACCGGTTACCCCCGCCTCACGGATACCACGTGGGCAGTCATGGGTCGCTCAGCAAAGGTAGTGAGGGAGTGACTTATCAGTCTTTAATAGTTGTGGCGTCCTTCCTTCTAGCATGAGGCCTTTTCCTAGTGTGTCATATCTAGGAGAAACAAAACCGTGAGGGTTAACCCCCAAAGCAGACAATATCATGCTAACCGGTGGACTGGATGTATGTTATCAATTGGTATCAGAGCCTGGGTCGGAGCCGGTGGACCTTATCGGCGTATCTGTGGCGACTTAAGTGCCTTATCAGTGCGTCCGTGGCGGACTCTCTTGAAGAGGGAGGGGATGATGAGTCCCACATCGGTTGGAGGGAGTGACTTATCAGTCTTTAATAGTTGTGGCGTCCTTCCTTCTAGCATGAGGCCTTTTCCTAGTGTGTCATATCTAGGAGAAACAAAATCGTGAGGGTTAACCCCCAAAGCGGACAATATCATGCCAACCGGTGGACTGGGTGTATGTTATCAATTGGTCTAGTCAGGAAGAAAGTGTGTGGCCCGTGGTGCACCCACACTCACTGTTGGTGTCACCATCACTCTCTCTTCCCCAAGGTATTTCTACCGTCCCTATCTTCAACACCCCCAGTGTATCGTTGAACCATTCACAGCACAATATAACGGTGTTAACACGCCCTATCCACACACATTTTAGCATTTAGTCACAATACACAGCACAAAACCCACAATAATTTATTTTACACCGCACAAGTGTCTACGTGCATTTACAAATAATTAATTTCAACCACACACACAATATTCACTATTTCACAAGGCTCTCGGCCTACGCTCATTCACATTGCACTACATACACATTGCCCTTATTTACTCATAATATTTTCAACATAGTTCACATTTATATTCCTCATTCATCAAGTATTAGCATACTCACACCACACAATCACCCATCACGAGTTTCCACATGCTATCACACCTCACAACACACAGCAAATTCCATCAAATACATATTTCCTACCCTCTATCTTAACCACATTGCAATATTTATCAAAATACACAACAATCAAACCCAAAGATATAGGGTAGAGTCCCCCTTTACCTTGGATTGAAGACCCACACTCGAATTCAACCACAGAAGTGCTCCCCACACGGATTTCATTCTAAATACATGGAAAATTCCATGAGAACCCAGGGAAATCACAAAAACAGAGAAAGGGGATGAAAAACGAAAACCCTAACCATTAAAACTCACCTCCAAGCATTCCCAACATGAATCCAACCTTCAATCAAGCTCCCGAACGATTTTGGAGGCAATTTAATCGGTGGGATAGGGTTTTGGGTCGAGAGAATCGAAGAAATTTTGAAGGGAATGTGAGAAATAACCTTTCTCGCACCCTAACCCCTTTTTAAGTTGACGACTTTTCCTTTTACTATAAATTTCATTGTTGTCCTTACAAATCAACACAAGATTTTTCAGTGTACTTTGTCCTTACTCACACACTTCCTAAGAACTTTCCAGGAGGTCACATATCCCATAATTGCTCCAAGTTAAGCACGCTTAACTTTTGAGTTAGTAAGTGATAGGCCATGATCAGACTATCGTAGTCGATCAAAATATGAGAAATTAAAATGTAGTACTAGGTTAAGTCAACCTAGGTTGTGCTCCTAGAAGTCATTGATCGATTGACTCAATATGAAACACACGGTGTGCATTATATTCAGAAAACAGGGGGGTGGGTTTGACTATGGTTATAAAATCCTTAATCATTCAAAGTAGAAATCTGAAATTAGGAAAAAGAATTAACAAATTCGATTAATCCTTAGTTCATCCACAGTTGGTTCAATCATTAGTTAATCAAGAATTAAATTCTAATTCCCTCACAAATTTGAATTAATTAGAACAAACATCAATTAACTCTTGATTTCATATGCCAGATTAAGCAAATTACATGAACTATAATATCTAATTCTTCGAATTAAGCAAACCTAGAATCTAATTCAGAATTAAGCAAACTGAATCATGAATTGAATTAAGCAAACAATCCTTATTCAAATCCAAACTCAGATTTCAAGAAATTAGGGAAAGTAAAATTTGTGCAAGAGGAAATTTGAAATAACAATTTATCCCAAACTTCAAGAACCAGTGTGAACTATACTAGGAATCAACCAAGACTTTGCTACTTCAGGTCTTTTAGCCTTCCATGAAGGTGGAATTTAAAATTACAAAGCAATCAATAGTCAAAAATTAAAAAAACAAAGAAAGAAGATGAGTTTCTAGTCCTTGGGAGCCACCCTAGAACTCTTTCTCTAGTCCCCTAAAAGTCTAAAAAAAGAAAAATAAGAAAAAGATCCCAGAAGTTCTGAGTTTCTAGCTATTTATAAAAATCTGTGCTTTTGGTGTTGTTACTATCAATGCAGAAAGTAACCACGCACACTTTGCGTTGTTACTATCAGAACAAATAGTTTTTATGTGCATGGAATTTCTTCAATAAAGCCTCTATAACACTCACTTTCAGTTTCGAGAGTCACTATGTGCAACTACATTCTTCAAAATAGGCTTTGGAGTGTTTCCTTTTTGCACCAAAAGTGATCACTTTTTGATAACAATTCATCATCAACTTTAAATGCTCATAACATCCAAGCTTAAAATCCAGAATTTACAAATGATATATCAAATTAAAGCTTTATGAATCAACTATCTATTGAAATAGAAATCTCCTCAAAAGTTTGACCTTAGGAACAAATATTACAAAATTAATAAACAAAGGTTAGAATAGTCAAAGTAATGAAATTAGGCTAATGCAGGTTGAATTAAAATGGCCAAAATTAATCACTCAAGCATAATTAAAAGCCTATTAACTTAAAGAAAAAGGTCAAAACATTGGCTCAAAATATTGCTCATCAAGCCATTGAAAAGTAAATGCATTTTGTTAGTATAGGTAATACTAATCAATTCCTTTAAGCTATCCTAAATTGTATAGTCCTATACCTACATAGTCTCTAGATCCCTCTCATTTTGATGTATGTATGATTCATTCATGTGTTCCTTACCGCTAGAAGCCTGCCAAGAGCTATTTCTTGTCTGTGCCACATTGCACCGGCGATCACTTCTTGCCCTCATCAACGCCTAGATGTCACACGACCACCAGCTTGTGCTTTGTTCGTCCTCGAACCACACTGTACTGGGAGAAGCCTTGCTTTGATAACACCCTAGGTTTTATATCCAAAATATGTATAATATTCTATATTCATATATTCATATAAAAAAAATGATTTGTCCATTAAACTGATAAGGTAAAAGTAAGAGAACTTTTAAAACTTTTTTAGAATATGAACCTTTCACAAACTCTATTAATAAAATAAATTAATACAAGGTAAAATGAAGAGATACATATTAATCATGTCTATCGATAATTTTAAAACAACTACTAAGTATCCTTTCTATTTACATATCGTAATAATTTGCAAAATGTTGTTTAGAAGCAGTAGGATTTAAAATAAATAAATACATAACCAAACTGAAGTAAATCCTACAAGCAGTTACTGTCCAAACATCAAAATCAAATTGGGAATACAGTGCTAGTCATCTTCACTATCCCAGCCCTCTATTTTAGCTATATTTGTGCTACAACCTCTACACTAGTGAAGCTCCTAAAGGTCTACATAGTAGGTCTCCCAAACGATCGTGATCATAATAAATATACATATTATTTACAATCCTTGGAGGCTGAACAGTGCCTCAGTAAATATAAAAACATAGGACATGGTGAATTCTACTATTTCTAGAAAAATCAAAAGGTACATCATAAGTCAAAATTATTTCTAAAGTACATAATTCATTATCTTCAAAATCAACATTTAAATTAAGATGTACAAACTCATGATATTCCCTAAAAACATAGTTCAGTCTATTACGTACAGTATACTATCTAAGACTAATTCTTCTTTGGAGACTCGCCATCCTTATTTCCTGAAATAGTTAGTAAGGATGAGCATCTACTTTACCATTTAATATAACTCAATTTCAATTATTAGTATCATAACACAATTGTAATCATGAAAATACAAATAACTTTATAATTTCAATCATAATTTAACATATCAACAATTCTCATAATATATGCTGACTTGCATCATTCCATAGTCGAGTTACATGTTTAAGTGGTTAGACATGTAGCAATCAAAAAACACTAGCTATGTTGTGTCTGGATCTAGATACCGGGATGGTTTGCCTCTAAATCGAAAAACTTTAGGTTCCTTCTAGATTACTAAATGTAGGGAGTTTTGGCATATAAGACTTGGGTGAGCTATAAGTAAGTCATGTTATTTGGGTAATATATTGTTAAGCTAAGATGTGAAGGATTACTGAAAGAGTTGCGTTTGTCATTCATATTACTCATGAATATTAATATGATGTTGTGCTGAATGGATTAGATTGCGTGAAATGCTTGATTTTTGATATATTGCTATATGTTGAACTTATGTGCAATGCTGTGTGGCGAGTGTGATGATTTATGTGTGTCGTGCTTAGTAGATTATTTGTATAGATGAATGATTAATTCTATGATAGAGCCAGGTGTGAGTGTTCTAAATTGGACCAGTGTCAAACCTTCCTCCACCTTACATGAATTGGATGGCTAACGCTGGCCATTGTAACAATCATAAGGAAAAGCTTAGACATTGCTCTGAGTGCTATTGTTAATCCAATACATATATATTAGATAATATTTTCAGTATTATATTTACATATACCTTTCTTATATCAAATAAGAGATTTAGTGGGGCGGGAGACACTCACCCCTACTATTATTTTCAGGAAGATGAATAAGAAGAGATAAAGATGGTTGGTCTGTTCTAGGATCACAGTCCAGTAGTATTAGAAGGAAGACTGCTCTATAGGAATTAGAATAGTTTGAGAAATTGTAATATTTTATCCTAATTACATTTCGTGTTGACCAAGTTATGTAAATATTTCTTTAATGTCAGATTTTAGAATTTATAATACTTTGATGAATTTTGTTGTAATGAATAATTTGGAGATGTTCTTAATGGTATTCTAAACTTATATGTATGTAATGTGAACCAAATAATTTGCTAGAAGTAAATTAAGTTTTATTTATTACTTTAAGGTCTCAAAATTATTCCTTTAGAAGTTTTAAATATTGTGAAATTTTATATAATTTTTATAAGAGGAATGCAAGTTTTGCTTTTATTCGATTCTTACATCTAGGAAATAAAACATAATTATTCTATTTTCCCCTTTGCTATAAAATTTTATTTATTTACTTTATACGAAAACGATGATGTTACAATTGTCACTTTGTGTGCCTAGAGTGATAACTTTCAGAATTCATCTTTTGATTCTCCACTCTTCAAGTCCAATTTTTCCACTTTCTTCAATTTTCTTCCTTTAAATCTCTCCCTCACGACTTATAGTTCAGATTTTTCTACAAAAATTCATTCTAACCAAAAAATTATATAAAAAATTGTATAAAATCTAAAATAATTAAACTACTCAAAGAACATTGAACATTTAAGAATTTTAATGTGATTTTGAGCTTTATTAATCAACTTTACTAATGAACTACTAAAAATTGAGCTAAAATACTAGTAAAATGTGGATTTATCATCTTGTTCTATCGAGAAGTGGATAAGGTTGTCCCAACAACCCTCTCCTTATAGCAAGAAATCATTGTTGTAGCTAGAATGACAGATAACAGAAGGCAACTATTGTCTAATTTTTTTCGCTGTAACGAGAGCTACTTGCTCTAGCAAGAAAGTCACGAGTGTAGGGACCATTTAATGGACTTCACGTTTAAAACTTTCATTTTTCTCACTAAACATCTTCCCCTCTCATTTTCTCTTTGTTCTCTCACCCTTTCTTCTCAAGCTAAACTCCCCTGAAGTTTAAACCTCTTCCAAATCCAAGCGTGAATGTTATTCCGTTCTAATTCATGTAAGTTCCGGAGCTTAGTTCTCCAACTTCTTTCCTTATTCTTTGTTTCCTCTCTCTCAAAGAGTTTTTACCTTGTAGTACTAAGTAGATCCGAGGTGATCGGGCCATATTCTTCCATCTAAACATTGTGTTCCTCTTTTGAGACTCGATAGTAGAATAGTCTATAACATATATATTAGGTAAGGGGAGCTTACCGTAGATGACCTTTATTATTCACTCGGATGTTATGATATTGTATATAAATCTTGTTTTAGCTGAGAATAGGTTGATATATGAACAAACCTTAGGATAGAACACAAAGTATGTGTGATGAGTTCATTTGTTATTCTGTGAATGGTATAAAATTGTTTTTGTTAACTTGCATAATTCTATAGCCGAGTTACATATTTAGGTGGTTAGACATGTGACCATAGGAAAACACAGAGTTATGTTTTGTCTGGATCCAGATACTTGGATGAGTCACCTCCAAACCAAAATTTTTTTAGGTTTCTTTTGGATTATTTGAGCTATGAAACCAATTAGAACTAAACTATTGCATTAGGCACAATTGTTGCATTACTTTGCTGAGTATTTTTACGTATTAATATGTATATTTATATTACATTGTATTAATATTAACCATTGCATTCTATCTGTGTTGATGTGTGTGTTGTGATGATCGTACGGTGGTATGTAAGCAGGCGTGACAGGTGGTGCGTTCACTTCCCATGCTAGAAAGTCTGTCTGAGGAGTGATTCGAGTATGACATTTTTGGGATTTGTAACTTTACTTTTTGTTAGTCTAAGTCTTAGTTGTGGGTCTAAATTATTTAGTTACAAATTTAGTCATGGAATGTAATTTTGATTATAATTTATATTTTGAGCTCCATATCAAGCAACTCTTATGTAAATATTGTTAAAGAACAATTATAAATGTATATATTCAAAATTTTATGATGATGCTCTTAAGGCCCTTTTTTATTATTGAAATGTTGAGTTTTTATTTTTCATTGATCATCTTGAATTAAGTCTCGATTCTTTTTAAAATGTGAAAATTTTATACAAGTTTTAACTAGATAGTATGTCACAAATCCTTTCCAAAAATGGATTGACATACTCAGAAAAAGAAAATATTTTATGCATAGTTAAAATGTCTATGCATAGGAATTACTCATTTATTTTATATGACTAAATGGTATAATTGTGTTTTGTGTTTTTTACAATAGGAGAATTTTCTATACCTTCTACGTCAAATATGGCTACAAAGGTCATAATTTAAATTATCTCTTCACATTTTTTATCATATTAAGATTTTCAACTGATTTTAATTTTCTAACTTTTCTAATTTTATTATGACACTTGTAATTACTTTATTTGATTTGAAGGAAATAGAATTATTTTCTTATTTTAATTATGACAATTTTATAATATTTTGTCTGATTCTGCAGCTAATTCTGTGCAAGAAAGGTTTCTATAACTTTGGCTTCATATCCATTACTTCTCCTTGCATTTCTTGAGTTGGAATTTTGGTACATACATGAAGCCATCATCTAAGTGATTCTTTGAGTTTCTTCTACGGATTTCATGCTTAAAGAATCTCCTGCAGTTGCATCCACCATAGTTTTAGACACTACATTCATTCCATTGTAGAAGGTCTCCAATTGCATCCACTTTGGAATGCAATGATATGAACATCTTCTTAGCAACTCTTTATATCTTTCCCAAGCTTCATATAGTGATTCTCCTTCTTGCTGCACAAAGGATGTGATTTCCCCTCTCAGTTTGGCAGCTTTTGATGGAGGAAAATGTTTGGTTAAAAATTTGTTCACAAGCTCTGTCCATGTGGTGATTCTCCCTTGAGGCTGTGCTTGTAACCAACATTTGGCCTTGTCTCTCAAAGGAAATGGAAATAGCCTCAGTCTTATAGCATCTTCACTTACTCCATTCATCCTTATAGTGTCACATAACTGCAGAAAATTAGAAATATGTAAGTTAGAATCATCATAAATTTCACCAAAAAATTGATCTTGTTTTACCAAATGAAGCAAGGCTGGTTTGATTTCAAAGTGATTAGCTTGAATGGTCGGTCTAACTATTGAAGAGTTATAGCCCTGCATATTTGGAATTGCATAATCTCCTAGTGTCCTCATTCTATGTTGTTCTGCCATTTCAATTTCTGGAGTTGGCTATCCTAAAGGTGAATGTGTTTTGTTTGAACTAGGAGTAATTTGAATCTCTGGAGAATATATAACCTATAAATCACTATCACCTCCTAAAGAATTTTCTGCTTTAGCCTCCTTCCTTAATCTTCTTAGTGTTATATCTATGTCAGGATCAAAGACAAGAGTAGACTTATTTTTGTTTTTGCTACGCATGTACAAGTTAGAATACAGATATAGTAGAAAGAAAACAACAAACTGCACTAATTCATGGTATACAAATGCAAATTAACTACTTGATATGATATAAAATCTATCAGGAATCAAAACTATACAAACAAATAATTAGCTATCAATTGATTACAAACAAAAAAATTTTAAATGTAATCTAACATTGCAGAAAATTTAAAGAAAACAAATGCTCAATATAGTTATTTTCTTGTTACTAATGATATTGAAAACAAATATTCCCTAGTAACGGTGCCAAAAACTTGTCACTCTCTTAGCAGAAGTAATTTTGACTAGCAAGTATACTAGTGTTATTGTAGCAAGTAATAAAATGTTAGAAATGTGTTTGAGTCCCAAATATCGTTCTCAGGGAATAAAATTTTCAATGAATATGAAATTATGTATTTGACAGATGTAGAAAACATAGTTAGGGACTTGTTTCACCAAAACTTCAATGTTGATTCAATAAAGTTTTGAACTTTCAAGTATTTAGATGGAATGACAATCAGTTTCACATTTTATTATTCAAAGGTTAATTCCTTAACTCAATGAATCTAACATTTAACTAAATCACTCTAATTCCTTAGATCTGGTTCAATCAAATGTTGCATTAAGCATTAGAAACCAGAAGATTGCAAGATCAAGATATCTTATCCCTAAGAAATCAATAACCTTGGTGATTGATTCAGGTCTGAGAAACAAATTCAACTTCCATTGATAAGAGTTCTTCTATAATTAGTTAATCAAATTTTCATTCAATCACTATGTGAATAGCAAAATCAATTACTCAATCCAATCCAATACTCAAAGTTCAGATTCAAAATCAATTCAACACTTCTATTTCAGATTCACAATCCCTAACTACAAAGAGTTTAAGCAACCATTACAAAATGAGAAAAAAAAGAAAGAGAAGAAGAAGATGAATGAAGAAGCATCTTCAAGCCAATCTTCAATCTGATTCCTCAAGATTTGAAGCTTGGTTTTCGTCCCTAATCTCTCTCTCAGACTTTCTCAACACGAGAAAACAAGTGGAAAGTGAAAATGAACAAAAGATTCTAAGACATCTGAGCTAATTCATATTTATAGAATTCCTGCTTTTCTGGCGTGATCACTATTTTTCATAAAAGTAGTCACGCAGAGGCCTTTCTGATGTTCTTCATAACTGGAATGATCACTTTTCTTCACAAAAGTAGCCATACTGAGGTCGAGATTTGTGCATGTTCACTTTCGTTGACAAAAGGAGACACACGCAACTTTGCAGTGATGGAAGGTTCTTTGAAACGATCACTTTTGTGAACAAAAGTGATGACGCACAACTTGCTTTCCTAGAGGCTTCTATGGAACGATTACTTTTGCCAGGAAAAGTGATCACGCGCGTTTTGTTATATTGGAGCTCTTCTCTGGAACGATCACTTTTGCCAGGAAAAGTGATCACGCGTGTTTTGCTATGATTGAAGCTTCTCTGAAATGATTACTTTTGCCAGGAAAAGTGATCACGTGCAGTTTTTCCTTCACTTTTAAACTTTGGAACGATCACTTTTGCTAGCGATAGTGATCACGCCGAGCTCTTTCTTCATTAAACCTTGTTCTTTGATTCTATTTTTGCTACTTTCCTTCTATCTTTCAATCTCATGAACTCAGCTCATAATTTCTTACAAAAATATGATTGAATAATTAATTTCTACACAAAAAATTCATAAATTCTAAAACAACTATGTGTTTAGAGAAAATTTTAATCATTCTATTATTTTTATGAATTTTTTTGCTTTTTCCAACATGTTTTCTTTATTAGAGGTATTAAAACTAAGGTAAAATACTAATAAAATATAAATTTATCACTAGATTTAAATGGTAAAAAGTTATCCTATTTATATAAAGAAAAGTATCAACTTCAGTTCTAAAATAAGTAACTAATAATAGTAAAATTTTATTAAAAAGAAAAATATTTAGTGTACTTTATATTATATAATAAATATATACTTTTTCATAAAAATTTTCTATATAGATATTTAAATTCAGGTTTACAAAACCTAAAGACACATATTTAAATGAGTGAAAGACAAAAATTTACATTGAATGAGGTAACTCAAACTTATAAATAGGTAAAAACAATGGAATATGCTATTTCCATGACACAACTTAGTTTAATGATACTGGAAAGCACGAGAAAGTTGAAGTTCTGGATTTGAAATGGGTTGTTTTTATTTTATCTTCTCCTTCTCACTTAATTCCTTCTTTTTGGTATAAAAAATATTGATGCATTCGAAAATTGTGAATTTGATTTTAGGAGGCTCATAATATATGTGATTTGAGAAGAATAATCAAAAAAGAAAAGTGAAAGAAAAAAGAGTAGAAAAATAAAAAAAATTGAAAAAAATAAAAATATTTGTGTTCGTAATTAGAAAGTTATTTTAATTACAAAGAAAAAAATAATCTTTTAAACAAAGAATAAAAAGGGAAAATAAGTTTTTCTCTTAACTTTTTATTTTCTTCGCCATCGTAAATAGAGGAGATTTAATGTGGGATTCCATTATACTTTCTTTCTCATTCGTATGAGGTATTTTAAATAATAGAAAATGTGTAAAAAATTGTGTTTTTCTTAGAATTTTTATTAAAACAAATAAATCATAAATATTCCATTAAATTTTCTTATGTTTAATAAATAATTTTAATAATAAAATAAGATATAATTATTTAAATAAGATATGCGCTCAAATTTCACAAACTTAACAAAGTTATAATCTAATTTATTGTATTTTATTTAAAAACTGGTATTTTTATTTTATTTTATCTTACACATGCTATTATTTAACTTCAACATTCTTTCTTAAAAAAAAAAACTAAATAGAATACATAAATAAATTAAAAATATATTAAAATTTTGTCAAATAGTTGAACCAATTTTAAGTAATCTATTTCATGGACTATACATAGCCATGACCTGCAAATGCTCCGTTGGTCTCATTTGTTTACGTGGTTTTCTTATCGCGGGGTAGACTTAAGGTAAATATTATTTCACATCGTGACGAGACGAGAGATACGAATAACAGTACAAGTAAAAGAGATAAAAGAAGAAAGTAAAATACATAATAATTTTTCTAAGAGGGTGAATCCGTATCAAAATGGCCCTGGCGAACCACCCAAAGATTAGTATTTAATTAAAAAAAAAATGATATGCTTCTGCAGTGACAGAAAATAAGAAAGAGAAGGGTGTGGCCTACCCAAATGACGGGTTATGAAATAAAATGGAGAGGAGAGGAGAGGAGAGGAGAGGAGAGAGAGTCTAAACCTAAAACCCTTCCTTTCTTTCACTTCCCGCCCTCATGAGGGAAAGCAAACAGAAACACAAACAGAGACAGAAACACATTTGCTCGGTGTGTCAGTGAAATGCATAAACTTGTACGCCCTTCTTCTTCACTCCCTTTCCTCTCTGTGGCTACCCCTTTTCTCTCGTTAGCCAAAGTTGGAGCAATGGCAGCTTCTGGGTCTTCCCTTGTTCCCTCTCTCTCCGATAAGAACCGTTTTGTTCTCAAATCCACTTTCTCTTCTCGCTATTTGGCCAACACCAACACCAACACCAAAACCAACACCAACACCAAAGCCAACACGTGCTGTTTCTGTAACAGGAATAGGACGCAACCCCTTCTCCTTAAGAACTCTCCAAAGGCCTCTCTGCATTCGGCTTCAGACGCCTCGTTCCTCACCAGCCCTAATCCTAACCCTTTCGAGGGCTCAGCGAATGATGATTTTGCAGAGAGCAACGACGCAAAGGAGAAGAAGGTCTTCAGCTTCAGGCTAAATAGGAGGCAAAAGGCTTCTTCCTCTCCCGTTCCCTCAAATCCTGATTTGTTGGCCATTCCCGGTGTGGGCCCCAGAAATTTCCGAAAGCTCGTTCAGAATGGTATTGCTGGCGTTGCCCAACTCAAGCAACTCTATAAGGTTAAGGTCTCTCTCTCTCTCTCTCTCTCTCTCTCTCTCTCTCTCTCTCTTCCTCTTAGGTTTTCTCTCTCTCTCCCTCTTAGGTTTTCTCTCAATATAGCTTTGCTGAGTATGTTACAGCTCAATTTATAGGAATATATGTGAATTACTAATGCCGCTGCCTGTACCTGTTTGTCGATGCACTCTTGTTCCGTTGTAAAAATTAATTAACTGCCACTAGTTCATCTTTCATTCAAGTTGATTTCCTATGAAGAAAAGAACAAAAAATAATGTTATTCGGTTATACTGAACTTTTGGCAATTTTGTTTGTTCTGTTGGGTCATCTGCTGCAGTTCTTTGGCAAATCTAGCGACAAGATGGTTGAGTATCTGCAGAGTTCGGTTGGGATAATCCACAAGAACCATGCTGAAAGTATAACTACTTTTATTAAAAATAGTGTGGATGAGGAATTGGAAGATAATTCCTCCTCTGTGCAGCGGCAGCAGAAGAAACGGCTAACGTTCTGTGTTGAGGGTAATATCAGTGTTGGCAAGACTACCTTCCTTCAGAGAATAGCCAACGAAACGATAGAATTGCGTGATCTTGTCGAGGTGGTTCCTGAACCCATTAGCAAGTGGCAGGATGTTGGACCCGACCACTTCAATATTTTGGATGCTTTTTATGCTGAACCGCAAAGGTACGCCTACACCTTTCAGAACTATGTATTTGTTACAAGGGTGATGCAGGAAAGAGAGTCATCTGGTGGAATCAAGCCTCTTCGTTTGATGGAGAGGAGTGTATTCAGTGACAGGATGGTGAGTATTTATGCCTTTGGTCTTCTATAATGCCTCTTTGTTTGACTGTCTTGCGGTCTTATTCTTTTCCTTTGGTTTTTGAGCAAGGGCATTAGTGTGCTCTTTTCTTCTCACATCAATATGACCTTTAGAATGTCAGTTACAAAATTATAGCAATTGATGGATTTTAAACTGTGTACTTCTTTCATTTTTCTGTTTGGTATGATACTATGATTTGAGTGAGAGAAAGGGAATCCTGTTTTGGCCCTTTTGAGTTTAAAAGGCTTACTTTTTTTCATCTTGTTGCTCAATGAAGGTTTTTGTACGCGCTGTTCATGAAGCTAACTGGATGAATGAGATGGAGATCAGTATTTATGACTCGTGGTTTGATCCTGTTGTGTCCTCCTTGCCTGGACTTATTCCTGATGGTTTCATCTATCTTAGGGCAAGTCCTGATACTTGCCACAAGAGAATGATGTTAAGGAAGAGAGCAGAAGAAGGTGGTGTCACCCTGGACTATCTCCGTGACCTCCATGAAAAGCATGAAAGCTGGTTATTTCCCTTCCAAAGTGGTAATCGTGGAGTATTATCAGTCAATAAGCTGCCTCATCATATTGACAACTCTTTACACCCTGATATAAGAGACCGTGTATTTTATCTGGAGGGTAATCACATGCACTCAAGCATTCAGAAGGTACCATATATGGAAATTCCATGTCTGAATTTATGATTTGCTGTGGTAGGCTGTCTTAATCATTTTACTTACATTACAAGCAGGTTCCTGCATTGGTTCTGGACTGTGAACCCAATATTGATTTCAGCAAAGATATTGAAGCAAAGAGGCAGTAAGATAACTATCTCTTACTCAGATATTTGGTTAAATTTCCATAACATGGACTAAACTTTTGTTCCATTAGATGCTTCTTTGTTTGTGTTGAAATATTATGACTCTTATTGCCGTAGGAGTCTTATTATGGTAGCGTTGTTGTGCTGGGCTTTTAGCAGTTGTATGTTTGGTTGTGGGACTTAAATCCTTCATCTCAAGTATGGGATTCTGATATCAGGTTTGTATGGCATTGACTTTTCCATCACAACGGCCAACTTTATGGTTTGGTTCTCCTAAAGTATCAGTTGTTATTAGAGCCTTCCACCATGTATCAGTTGCTAACAAGTGGCAGGGGTGGTGATGCTGGCATTGCAGTCTTTGCCTAGAACTAGATTAATGCACAGCTAGCCTGTGCGTGTGATGGGGCTGCAAAGTGAGGTGGAATGTTAGGGTATGTTTGGGAGGAGGTTTTTCAAGGGGAAGGAAGGGAAGGACATATTTTTTAATTTTAAATTAAAAGAATTATATATTATTTATAATAACAACTACATTAGTAATAGATTACGTTTTTGTTAATATATTAATTTATATCTTTTATTTTTAAAAAATATTAATTTTAAATATATTCATTTAAAATATAAATTTTGCCCTCCCCGCCAAAACCCTCCTTCCCAAACAACCCCTTAGGTTCCAATTATAAGTTATGAAATTGGAGTCCCATATTGGAAATATGAGATTTCATTCTGAGGTTGTGCTCTGCCACCACAATGGCCAGGTTTTGTGGTGTGTTTCTCCCAAGGTTTGTGTCATCATACTTAACTAGTAATTGATTTGGATTGTTAGTGTATATAGGAGTATTATGTTAGTGATTAGGTAGTTTTAAAGGTTAAATTAATACCACACTAAGATAGTTTTGTCAAACCATATGAAACTTTTGGTTTTTCTTGCTTTGTTCTTTCTTAATTTATCTAAACCCTAAAGTCTCAATTTGATGGTTATTCTCATTTTCACCGACAGAAAGTTCTGTTTAATGTGTATTGTTAAACTTGGTGACTAGGAGTTACTTCCACTTCTGTTGAATTGGAGACATGAAAGGGAAAAGTTAAGGTTAATGTGTCAGAATACAATGTAATAAAGGACTGGTTTTGTTTAACATGCTTAATGTGCACTAAATTGGTACACAACTTTTCTGGTCAGTTTCACATGAAATTTATGCATTAGTCATGTAATTGGTTGATATAGCACCCAAAGAAAAAGCATTAAGTAATTTTTCTTAAGCTGGGAGCCTGATCATGGCTACAATTTAAACTTACACTTCGGCAGGCATTGGTTTAGGAGATTGTGTTTGATGCAAAGCATATATTTGTCTTGTTTTGTGTGTATTGTTAAAACTGTTTCTTGATATTATACGCTGGGAGTAATATGCTAATGGATGACATGTTTGTCCTGCAACTTAGGACAAGGATTATATATTCTGTCTTGTCTGAATGGATGTTTTCCATCTTGCTAAAATCATTTTATTATTTAATTAAAGGCAAATCTGTAGGACCATTTGGTACTCTACTGGTCTCACTTTTTGAGCCTTTTTTCTAATTTTAGGCTTAGGCATAATCTGCAAACCTCCAATCCTGAAGGCTGTAATATACAAGTGATTGTCCAACATAGTTATCTTGAGAAATATATGTGGCATTTGTGAAGTATATTAGGTGTGCATAGGATGAATGGACTCTTTGTACTAGTATGATGCTGATTAGTGTCATAGTTATCACACGAGTGTTATTTTGTAACATGAAATCTAATGTCATTATTTCAAATTATAGAGGTACGCATTACTTTTATAGTGAACCATTACACTACAGGAGTGCATGAATTCTATCCAAACAAACAAATTTCCATTAATATAAATTATGTTATCAATTATTTCAAATCCCACAAGAAAGCTTCTAAAACATAGGTCTTGAAACAATGAATATTGATTATTTTTTTGTTTTCTTAAATTTGCACTTTGCTGAGTTATTGCATTCCTCACTAACAAATCCTTGAGTTATCACTGGTTCTTTATACTGGATTTAGTGAGTGCAATGTTACATTTTCTGCAATTGAGATATCCAGAATTAGATATGTAGGTATCCAAGATCTCTGTTTCTTAATCAGGAAAATTTATTAGAATTACATTGGTGAGAAACTTATTTACAAGAATATACTCTATTAAAATGTTAATCCATTGATCCCTTAATGCATTGTAGTTTTCTTATTTTTATGCCTGTGGTGCAGATATGCACGCCAAGTTGCAGAGTTCTTTGAATTTGTCAAGAAGAAGAAAGACGATCCATCCAAGGAAGCTGTTGAAGGTGAGAAGAATAGCCAAGCCCAACCACAGGTGCTGCTACCTCATGAAGGAGGCCTGTGGCTACCAGATGGAAAGCCTTTTCCCCAAGCTAGCCTCAAACCTTTGGACTTCAGACGAGCAATGTCATTCATGTCTGGCTAGTGGCTGATAAACCCTGTGATTCTGATCAATATATACTACTAATGTCCCCATGTTGACTTCATGTTTTTCATGCATGTAAAGATTTTAACTCCCGACCCTGACTGATGTAAAGATAGTGGTGGTATTTATGGTTGTCAAATACTATGCTAATACTCTGTTTGCTTAGCTGTAGATTGTTTTTCTTTCTTTGATTAGAAAGATGGTCTTTTATAATGTATCATTCTCTTTGAGCGCATTATTTTGCTCACTCCTTGTGTTTATTATATTATGAATCTGTTCTCCCAAATCTAGTTCTTTCAAGAAGTTTATTAAAAGTGTGGTGGCTTTTAAGGAAAGTATAGGAATATACAGGACTTGTTGAAGCGGTTGGGTTTTGGGATCATTAGTTTATTTCGTTGCAACAGAGTTTTGGTTATTGTTTTGGAATTTTGCTGGTAGAATTGAAAGAAAAGGAGTCCTAATATAACGGAGGGTGAAATATTTCCCACTCCCATCAGATTACCTTTTATTATTGTTTTCAAAGTTGGATTGGTGAGCTGGTGAAGAAGATATTACTCTATGAATTACAAGTTTGATTGTGACTGGGTTGTAGTCAAATTAGTAAAAACTAGATGTATATTTTTAACTATGCTAGTTAAATAAGATTCATATTTAAGATAAAATCTGATTCAAATATGATCCGATTTGATTCTCCTCCCTATTTTGTAATTATATTAAGTTTGTAATAAAGGCAGAAAGAATTTTTAGCCAGCATTGTCTATATATTTCTCATACATTTCTAGTCAATCAATGAAGAATATTATTCTCCTCTTAAACTTATATGGCAGTAGAGCTTCGGCTTTGATCTCCCTTTTATTCACCGTGGTGAAAATTCTGAAGGCTAGAGAAAACTGCTCAATAGAGAAAGATGAGGATCAAAACACCTGCATCCCTCTTTTCATGAATTTTGGAAGCGTCAAAGTTGAATAACCAGCATCTGTGATTGATACTTTGTCCTCAGGTTCGGATGCATCAATGGAGCCAAAGCCATATTTATTTCTCCCAATAGCTAAGGATGTCTATGAAGCAATCTGCAACTGCTATTCTGACTTGGAGAACTCTCATCCCAGATCTTTATTCTAAAAAGTCGACTTTGGTAGTCCAAACAAGACCATGATGTCACAATCTAATACAATATTATGGCGGTCTTTGACAGGAATTGGACTAGTGTTGAGGACAATTGGAAAAATTTCAATGATGCAGCCAGATTTAAGAAAAGAGAGAAAAATGATAAGTTTAAATGTTCCTAGCAAGTCTCAACCAAGAATTAGATGAGGTTCGTGGTAGAATCCTAGGCAGAAAGTCCAAAATGAGTGAAGTATTTTCTGAAGTTAGGAGGAAAGAATCAAAGAGGAAGATTATGATGAGAAGCTCTAACAATCTAAAAATGCAAGAAGTTAAAAGTTCTGTCCTTGCTGCTAAAGGACACGAACCAGAAGGAGAGAAAAAGAAGCAGCCTTGGTTTGTCACGTTTATAAATAATCATACTAGACTAACATGGATTTACTTGATGAAAACAAATTCTGAAGTTGAGAACATATTCAATCTTTTTCTCCACATGATACAAACTCATTTTCAGGCAAAATAAGAAAGTCAGAGAATTTAAAGTAATAATAGCAGAGAGTAATTTAATAAACGCAAATAGATTTTTCATTCAAAATAACATAATTCATCAAAGCTTTTGTACAAATACTCCACAACATATAGAAGTAGTTGAAAGAAAAAAATAAGCGTATGCTTGAAGTTGCTCAAGCCTTCTTTCAAAATATGGCCCCAAAATATCTTTGGGATGAAATAATCTTAATCAAAATATATTTGATCAATATGATGCCGAGTAAAATTTTGAACTTCAAAACCCCTTTCAATATTTTCAAATTATTTTTTTTCAAATAATACTGTCATGCAATTTATTTCTAAGAATTTTTGTGCATACTCAAACCAAATCAAAGTAAACTTGAACCTAGAGAAAAAAGTGTTTATTGGCTATGCTCCCAGCAAAATATGAAAATTCAAAAATTACCTTAGACAATTTCTGAATAAAGTTAGTTAATTTATTGAAATTCAAAAACCGCTATGGGCAATTTTCAAATTTCATATTTATGTAATTCTCTCTAAAATCTTACATTCTGCTATATAATATGTTCAAATTTCATATTTAATATAATATCCCTTGTGTGGGAGGGGAGGAAGAAAAAGAAAGATGCCATCCAATATTTTCAAACTTCACAAAATTTAGAATTTTTATTTTCATATTTCATACCAAAAACTATTTTAACTTCAAGAACCTCTTTTAGAAACTACAAGTTCAAATTTACAAGCTATGTTAAGATCTGAAAATTTTCAAATTCAATAAAATAAAGCAGTTATAGCAGGTGATAAGGATGTAAAACTCTTTGATCTTGTTTATTTTAGAAAGAAAAATCTTAGAGAATAGTCAAATGATCATCAAGACTACCATGAATTTGAGGATCCATCAGGTCATAATAATTCTAATCCTATCCAACCTGTTCAATCTACTAATAAACATGTCCTTGATGATTCTGACCCACATATTGCTATTAGAAAAGGTAAAAGGTCATGTACAAATGATCCCATTTCAAAATTTGTGTCGTATGAAAACTAATCTCTTTTGTTTAGCTTTTACTTAAGAAGGGACAAAAATATAAAGTCCAAAAGACGTACAAGCTACTGTGTGGGTTCTTGAGTGGAAGGAAACTATCTTGAGGAAATGAGAGCCCTGAAGAAAAATTTAGACATGAACAAGAATATACTTGCCTAGAGGAAAGACAACTATGGGGGTGCAAATGGGTGTTTACTGTCAAGTATGAGGCAGATGGATCTATTGAGAAATACAAAGCTAAGTTAGTTGCTAAATGTTCCACTTAGACTTATGGTATTGATTACTCAACAACCTTTTCCCCTGTTGCAAAGTTAAACACTGTTAGAGTTCTTTTGTCACATTAGTTGCAAACTTAGATTGGCCATTACAACATCTAGATGTAAAGAATGCCTTTTTAAATGAGAATTTGGAGCAAGTTTATATGGATGCATCCCAGGGTTTGGTTAGCTTAGTTGCTTGGTTAGTTCTCAAAATGGAGGGATAACAAGTAGTTACACCAATCCATAATAATGGCTTAGGATTTACTATCAAATCTAGACTAGTTTCTACTCATTCTCTAAAATCAGGGCTGTTCTTGACCTTTTTGGGACCCTAGACGAAATAGAAAATTAGGGCCTTTAAAAAAATTATAAAATATAATAAACAAAATAAAAACATATATTAATAATTTTATTAAAATAATACGTTTTTTTAAGTGGCTATAATTTTTTCTAATAAAATTATAAAAAAAATATTTTTTCATTCAAACAACTCCTATATTATAATTAACTACAAAAACACAAAAAATATAAAAAATGAGTTCTCTGAACATTCTGAGATGCAAAATCATTAATGATAACATTAACATTAATGTTTTCTAAAAATTCTTTATCGATTGATAAAATTGTGAGACCATTCAACGATTATTGTAACATTGATGACCTTAGGTAGGTTTTGATTAACTTTAACTCTAAAAAACTTCTTTCAATTGATGATATAGTCATCAGGACTGTAAAAAAAATTCTATAAGTAATTAAAACATTTAGATAACAATCTGTAGATTTTACAAACTTAATAACTTTAATTTTTTGGAGAAAACTAAAATTCTCCATGAGATTTAATGTTAAGAATAGTAAAATTTTGGAATTAAATGAAGTTTTGAGTTTACAAAAGTCAATGAGTCGACTACGTTTATAGCAAGTGAGGTGCGAAGAATTAAAAGGTCTCTTTTATTTTTTTCAACTGCAAATTGTAAGAACTAAAATTTTTTTCAAGTAAAAGTAGGACACGATTTTTACTTTGGGCCCTCTTTTAAGCTTGGGTCCTAAGTAATCGCACCTCTAAACTACCCTTAGAAGCCTGTCTAAAATATGTATTCTTTTGCTATACTCACTCCCAAAAGTGGTGGGTATAAGCGTTATTCTTCCACTCATTAAATCTCCTTGTAATTCTTCTCCATGCTCACAATTTTCCCACCAATGAACTCTATCTCTTATTTGCCCTATGACCATGCTCCACAAGTACATTAGCATTGATATCATCAATCTCTACCTCCGTAAGCCCAACAATACACCTACTTACTTGCAACCAGACTGATGATGCTTCCATTGATCGTCACAGTTTTTTATCTACCCAAGTTTCCTCTACTCATTTTGTTACATTGAGTTATCATCATTTATCTTCTTTCCTCTCTTTCTTGCCTTTTGATGTAGATGATCTTCCTCATCATGTTTGAATATGCATGGTTGATAGAATGTGTGCATTGCAGCAAAATAGTACCTAGGATCTGGTTCCTCTTCTTCCTAGATAATTTGTTGTTGGCTGTCAGTGGGTTTTTATCGTTAATGTTGGTCCAAATGGCCAGGTTGATCGCCTCAAAGCTAACCTTGTGGGTAAAGGCTACACTCAAATATATGGCCTTGATTATGATCATACTTTCTCTCGTCCTTTGTGGTGACCTATAACATGCAAAGGTAAAGAGGAGCTTGTGGCGGGAAAGTTTGTTACGCCTTCAGAACACATGGCAATTGATCTAGGTTTAATGGAAAGAAGGCAAGGCTCTCGTGTGAAGAAAACCAGTATTAAGCTTAAGAGATTTCAGTTGAATTAGTGTGTGTGAGGTAACTTTCTATCTGAATTCCTTTGATTCCTATCTAAAAATTCTCTGTGATAACTTTTTGAATTCATTCTTCTACACCTGCTTTAGGTGTCTTCTCTGCAAAATTTTTCTGGAGGCCATTTTGGATGCACAAATACGAAGCTATAGCGTCACTTGTAGATTCTGTTTCAATTTGAATTTCTTCTTTGTAGTAAGATTTGAGAAATCAAATTTGCTGTACCAAATTGTTGAAAATTCAATACAAACTTCTGTCACGTTTCATTGGTGCTTTCATTGATATCAATGGCTGACACTCGTCTCAAAACGCTGCAAGACCAAATTATTACTCTTACGAGCTGGATGAATGGTCAAATTGAACGAGATCAGATTCAACATGATCTTCAGGCTCAGTTTCAAAAATCACAGCATGATCGCTTAGATCTAATGCAACAATCGATAGATATATTGATTGCGAATAGTGTTCAGCACAATGATAGTTCAAACTCAGACGGTGATCCTCCGCATCAAACCTTGCCTTTGAACGTTGTTCCACCAGTGGAAGACATTTCTCTTGGATTTCCCCATTTTGATGGTTTTACTCCGGTGCTGGAATGGATCTTTAAAGCGGAGAAGTTCTTTTCGTATCACAATACTACAGATGCTTCGCGTGTTGATATTGCTGCTATGCATTTTGACAAGGATGTTGTTTCATGGTTTCAGATGTTACAGAAGTTAGTTGTGGTCTCTACTTGGTTAGAATTGACTAAGGCTCTGGAATCTCAGTTTGGACCTTCACCATTTGACAATCTTATGGCTGAGCTTTTCAAATTGCAACAAATAGGTTCTGTTTCTGAGTATTATTTGCAATTTATGTCTCTTGCAAATCGTTCCTTTGGTCTTTCAAAGGATGCATTTCTTAATTGTTTCATCAGTGGTTTAGACCCTGATATTTGACGTGATGTGATTGCTATGACTCCTTCTACTTTGTTGAGAGCTGTTGCTTTAGCGAAATTGTATGAAAAGAAGTATAATCCTGCTGTTAAGATTACCAGAAGTAATTATGTTTAATGTTATTCTCATTTGTCCTCTAATACAAAAAAATACTGTTCAAGCAAAATCTGTTACTAAGACACAACTTCCACCTCTATTGCCTACACCACCTGGTCCACTGTTGAAAACTTCAACTGTGAAACGTATCAGTCCTGCAGAGATACAATTGCGGAGGGAGAAAGGTGTTTGTTATTTTTGCGATGATAAATTTACATTTAATCATCGATGTCCTAATAAGCAGTTGTTGTTGTTACAAGTGGGGGAGGAAGAGTGATAAATCCATATTTTACCATGTTTTTAGCATAGTTTTTGGTTAATAATTAGGAAAATAGTTTTAAAATAAATTTGAAAAGATCACACAAATTAAATAATTAGTATAAATTGTTGTTTTGTTGAAATATTAAAAATTGTTTAGATTTTTTGTAGGAGTTCATGTAAAAGATAGAAAGTTGTTGAAAGTGCTTAAAGAAAGGATTAAAAGCTGAAATTAAAGAAGAAAAGTCAAAGAATCAAGCTTGAAGAAATCCTAAGAGCTGGGCGTTACAACTCCAAGTGATTGGTGTTTGAACGTGGAAAGAAGAAAATACAGCACTGTGTCTGCATGGCTACTCTGAGTGATGTGTGTTAACACTCCAGCAACTGTAACTGGATAACTGCTATTGCGTTGAAACGTATATCACTTGGAGCTTTGGCGCGCAATAGAGAGTGGCAACTCATAACAGATGGCGTAGCAACGCAGAGCTGAGCATATGGAAGAAGCGTTCATTGAAGTGATGTGCGTTGAAATGCACATCACTTGAAGCCTTGGCGCGCAACTGAGAGTTGAAACTCACATCACTTGCAGCCAAGGCGCGCAACTGCGTGCCTTCACTCCCGTCACTGCGTATTTTGGCGCAAAACTCTGCAATTTTTATAACTTCTTCTTCTCTCCAATTCTGGACGTTTGGAGCTTTTGTATCACTTTTAGAAGATTCCAGAATACTTGGGGATAACTAACTTTCAGAATTCCAAGGGTTAAGTCGAAGAATTAGAGGAACTCTATAAATAGGAATTAGAAACTTAGAAAATGGGCTTTTTGTCATTTTTTAGTTTTTGGTATTCAGTTGTAACCGTTTTAACTTCCAAGGGAAGTCAGAGGGAGAAGAGAGGAGCGACTTTTGTTCTTCTTTGCTAGAGGAATCTGGGAGAAGACAAAGTTATGGAGATGGCTCTCTGCTTTTCATCTTCTTTTCTTCTTGCTTCTTTTCATTTCATTGTAATGTGTTTCTAACTCTTTTTGTTAGGGATTTATGGATCTAGAATTGATATATTGATTTCGTTTTGACTCTAAACTTTGAGTATTTGATTTGATTGAGGAATTAATTATGTGTTTACTTGATCTTTGAATGGAAATTCAATTGATTAATCAAAAAGTAACCTTCACTAATGGAAATTAGGTTTGTTGCTTGGATCTAAATTAATTCCCAAAACTATTGATTTTCTTAGGAATAAGTGATATTATTTTTGCAATCTTTTGATTCTAATTCGTAATGCAATATTGAACTAAATTTGGCCTAAGAAATTAGGGAGATTTGGTTGAATATTAGGACGAATTGAGGAATCAATCTTTGGTTATTGTAAAGAGAAACCGATTGTCAATCAATTAATTGCTTGAATGTTCAGAGGCAGAACTTAATTGATATTGATATTCTAGTGAAATAAATTCCTAACTTTTCTTCCATTCATAATTCATTCAAATATTACAAATTAACATTCTGTTTTTAACAATATCTCATTTCTTTAATTCTGAAATTTATTTTTTTGCATATTGAAATCTGTTCAATGAATTGTTTGGTGCAAATGGTTATTATCTTGTGAATTGGTGATTAAAAATAAGATCCAAGAGGATGATACTTGGGACTCAATTTGATTTTCACATTTTATAACTTGCTACAACTACCTAGTACACTTGCTAGTAGTGAATTACACGATTTAAGTACTACGATAGAAAATGTGTATCAAAGAGGTTGCTAACCCTGGTGATTCATTACCTCTTGATATTCCTGCCACTAATCCAGTTATTCATGACGACCATCGTCTTTCTTTAAACGCCTTAAAGGGAGGCATTGGTATTGGTACCATTCGATTCCTGGCTTATGTGGACAAACTTCCAATGACAGTTTTAATTGATGGTGGCAACTTGATAGGTTTTTACAACCTTGCATTGCTAAGTTTTTAAAGTTGCCTGTTGAACCAGCTACTAAGTTCAAAGTGATGGTTGGTAATGGCAATTATATGACTGTTGAAGGATTAGTAAAAAAATTGAGAGTGCAGGCTCAAGGTAATGTGTTCCATTTACCGGTGTTCTTATTGCCTATCTCTAGAGTTGATTTGATTCTTGGGGCTAGTTGGTTGAAGACTATTGGTCCACACTGCAAAGGGATCAGGATTTCGGTCCTGCTCATGCTCAGTTACATCATATTCGAAAAATGATTTCTACTGATGCTATTGCTGAAATTTATAGCATGCAAGTGATTGTAGAGACTTCAGTTACTTTTTCCTTACCAGATCTTCTAGTTGACATGGAGCCTGAGCTAGCTTTGTTATTACACAGTTATGGTGAAGTGTTTTCTACTCCTACGAGTCTTCCTCCTCAAAGGTCTCATGATCATTCCATTCCTTTGATAGAAGGATCTTAGCCTGTTAAAGTCAAGCCATACCAGTATCCTCATAGCCAGAAGATTGAAAGATTAGTGGCTGAAATGATTGATGAGGGAATTATTCAGCCCAGTAAAAGTTCTTTTTCTTCACCAATTATTTTGGTAAGAAAGAAAGATGGTTCCTGGAGAGTTTGTACTGATTATAGAGTTTGAATGCCATAACCATTAAGGATACTTTTCCTATACCTACTGTTGATGAGTTAATTGATGAGTTGTATGGTGCATCTTATTTTTCCAAGTTGGACTTAAGATTCGGATATCACCAGATTTTGCTTAAACTAGAAGATAGATGTAAAACTGCTTTTAGAACTCATATGGCCATTATGAATAGTTAGTGATGCCTTTGGGTTTGATAAATGCTCCAGCCACTTTTCAAAGTTTGATGAATGATATTTTTGCTGGCTTACTTCGCAAATTTGTTTTAGTATTCTTTGACAATATCTTAATTTACAGCTCTAATTGGAAGGAACATTTACATCATTTGGAGGTTGTGCTGAATATTCTTAAGCATCATAAACTCTATGCTGGATTTTCTAAATGCTGTTTTGGTGTAACAAAGATTGAATATTTGGGTCATACATTATCTGGTGATAGAGTATCTATGGATTTGAGCAAGTTGGAGGCTGTTAAAAACTGGCCAGAACCTACTAATTTGAAGTAGCTTAGAGGATTTCTTGGCCTCACCGGTTATTATAGGAGGTTTGTTCAATTTTAAGCTAATATAGCAGCACCTCTTATGGATCTATTGAAGAAGGATTCTTTTAAGTGGAATATTTCTGTTGCTAGTGCTTTTCTGAAATTGAAGGAGGCTATGACTTCTGCTTCTGTCTTAGCTATTCCCAATTTTCAGCTATGATAAATGCTTTCCATACTTGGTCCTACATTGTAATTCATGAATGATAATTGAGACTTTTGAACTATTCATTGAGAGAATTTACTATTATTAAGTTCATTTTATTCATATTTCAGGAAAAAGGACTAAGAAGTGAAAGCTTAAAAAAATGTTGGGAATTGAAGGCAGAAAGGAAGTAGAGATATACACAGGCAGGTACACGCCCGTGTATATGAGTGTGTATCTCACTGGATGCATAAATCAAGCATACATTCAAGCCAGAGATATACACGGGCAAGTACACGCCCATGTATATGAACGTGTATATTATTGGTCGCGTCAATTGAAAGGCATCATCCAAACCAGAGATGTACACGGTCAAAGTACATGACCGTGTACATGGGCGTGTACTTTTCAAGGTAAAAGGTAATTTGTTGAAGGCTCAACTGTATATGAGGCAGCAGGCTAACAAAAAAAGGAGAGATTTGCAGCTACAAGTGGGTGATTTGGTTTTAGTCAAGTTGCAACCTTATCAACAACATTAAGTTATTTTAAGAAGAAATCAGAAGTTGAGTTTACGTTATTTTGGTCCTTTTAAGGTGATTAGGAAGATTGGAACAATTGCTTATGAATTACAGCTTCCTACTATTGCTCGAATTCACCCAATTTTCCACATTTCCTTACTCAAACCTTTTCATGGTGCTTCTCAGACCCTTATGCTCCCTTACCATTAAGTTCCAATGAGTTTGGTCCATTAGTTCAGCCTATGGAGATTCTTGATAAGCGAACTGGTCATAGAGCTGGTAGTGCAGTTCCTCAAGTTCTGGTACGCTGGGAGTTATTTGAAGCTGATGCTGCTGTTTGGGAGGATCTGCAGGAGTTACAACTTTCTTATGCTCATCTCAACCTTGAGGACAAGGTTGTTTCCGATGGAGAGGGAAATGTAACATGCAAAGGTAAAGAGGAGCTTGTGGCGGGAAAGTTTGTTACGCCTTCAGAACACGTGGCAATTGATCCGGGTTTAATGGAAAGAAGGTGAGGCTCACGTGTGAAGAAAACTAGTATTAAGCTTAAGGGATTTCAACTGAATTAGTGTGTGTGAGGTAACTTTCTATCTGAATTCCTCTGATTCCTATCTGAAAATTCTCTTTGTGATACATTTTTGAATTCATTCTTCTACACCTGCTTCAGGTGTCTTCTCTGCAAAATTTTTCTGGAGGCCATTATTGGTGCACAAATACAAAGCTATAGCGGCACTTGTTGATTCTGTTTCAATTTGAATTTCTTCTCTGTAGTACGATTTGAGAAATTAATTTTGCTTGACCAAATTGTTGAAAATTCAATACAAACTTCTATCACGTTTCATGACCTCTTAGAATAAGTCTATATGAAGCAACCCTTTGATTTTGCTGCTTAGGGATGTTTTGGACGTGTCTATCGCCTACACAAAGATTTATATTGTTTGGAAGATATAGCAGGTCATTTAATAGTTTTGCATATGGAATTTGAAGCAACACCTTCTAGACATTATAATTATAATCATTTAACAGGTCATTTAACTCCTCTGCTAGAAGCATCTATTTGGTTGTCTATGTCAATGACATTATAATTAAGAGTAGTGATCATCATGGAATTTGAAGCAACACCTTCTTTAGCTTTTTCAAACAAAGGAACTTGAGAGACTCAAATATTTCTTGGGGATTGATGTTGTCTAAACATGCCGTTGTTATTTCCCAAACTTATATGTAATATATATTTTGGAAGAGACATAATTGATGAATGCAAAGTTTTTTGATACTCTTATGGATCAAAATACTAAGCTTATACCAAAGCAGATGGAGCTCTTTGACGATAATAGATGCAGAAAATTGGCTAGCAAATTAAATTATCTAACTATTACTCAGTTTGATATCTCACTTGCATTAAGTATAGTAAGTCAATTCTTTAACTCTTCATAGAAGAAATACGTTAAGGGAGCCTTAAGTAGAGGTTTTCTATGTGAAGACAAAATTCATACTTGAATTGAGATTACGATGCAGATTCGGCACATGTTCCATTGACAGAAGATCCACTTCAAGATATATTGTTTCTATTGGATATTGGAGGTAACTTGGTTTCTTAGAAAAGTAAAAAGTAAATTTTACTTGTAAGATCAAGTGCAGAAGCTGAGCCATACTTCAGCCAAGTGTGAGCTTATATAGCTTAAACAATTATTTCTAGAGTAAAATTTTAGAGTAAGCTCACGAATGACACTTATCTTTGATAATTAGATTGTCTTATCCATTGCTTCAAACACAATGTTCCACAAGAGAACTAAATATATTGAGTTACTTTATTATTTTATTTAAAAAAGATTTTATTTAGAGATATTAACAAAAAATTTGTCAACTTTAACAAAAATTTATTAAGTTATTTAAATATTAAAAAATTAATATCATATGTGATATTATATATTATTATTTTTATTTTTAACTTTTTATTTTATTTTTTCTATACACATAAAAAAAAATATCACAAAAATATAAGAGACAACTAAAAAGTTGTCTCCCAAAATTGTTCAAGAAACAATATTATTTTTAAATTAACAATTTGGGATGATGAATGTTATTGAAAAGGGACTGACCATTCAGTTGGATTTTATTAAAAGAGAATTTTCATGCCCATTATTTTTAAAATTTTTTTAAGTAAAGTAAAATGGATTAAACTCGAAAGAAAAAAGTTTATCATTGCCTATTTATCCTAAGTTGACAAATTAGTACGTTAACACTATAAATAATTTTGAATTAAACGGTTCTCAAATAGTTACTAGGATTCTATTTTATTCTTTTCTTTTACAACTTTTGTTCTATCCTTCTAATAATTTGTGCCAAACTTCGTAATATTCTTTTTGTTTACACTTATATAATTCTAATCCATAAGAGTGAAGCTAAATCATTGAAACAACTATTCTAAATTCACCCACACGTAAAAGTCTTCCATGGCAAAATGGCTAAGAAATTGCCCTACATCATTCCTCCCCTCTCTCCCTACCTTGTCGCTATTAGAATCTCTACTCAAACTCAATCGCCTTTTAAAAAAAATAAACTCACTTATTTTAAACATAATTATATGAAAATATTAATAAATAATTTTTAATAAATGAATTCAATTAATTCGTACGTCAATTGGAGTTTGGCTAAAAGTTTTTTTTTTTTTCAAAACTTTCTTGACCATGCTTTGATTAGTCTCAAAAGTTTAAAATTTCAATATATATACATGTATATGTATGTACGTTGAAAAACATTATCTAAAGTTCAAATGGGACATGAAGTTAATAATATTGTATAAATTCTTCATCATGTTAAAAGGAGTTAGAAAGAAAATCAAGGAAAGCTACATCATAAATATCTGAACATTTTAAGCTTGTCGCCAATTTCTTTCTAACTCCTTTTAAAATAGTAAAGAACTTATGCAATATTTTTAACTTCATCACTTAAATGTTAAATAATGTTTTTCAATTATTTAAGTGACTCTTCATCTTGCTATTCTAATAATACCTAAGACTGGAGAGAAATATTGAAAAAGTGTTTTTTCTTAAGTATTGGTTATATGCATAAATAAAAATTAGCCATGTCATAAATAAAGACAAAACCAACTCAAACTCAATCATATCTATACCATCTCTTGACGCTCTTCCTCAAATGCAAAATGAGTAGGTTGTCCAACTGATAGGCGGTCCAAGTCAGAATATTATGTCCATTAGAAAGAAATTTGATTTCTTGGAAGAGTAAGAAGTAGAATATTGTGACTAGGTTTGGTCTAAAGCTTGAATAGTTATGGCTCTCCCCACATTTGAGCTCATACAATTAAAACACCTCCCAGAGCTGCGCTTTGGAACCAACTTGAGAGTAGAAAAAAAGATTGAAAACTTGTTTCTCTAATTGATTCAGACTGTACAGAGGGTATACAAACATAGAGGAATAAGGAGAAGCCTAAATAAGAAAAACATGAGCTAACTCCGATATGATCTTAGTTATATAATATACAATAAATCTCCAAAGCATAGACTATTTCCATAAACACAAATCAAATTTGACATAAATAAGGACAAAACTAACTCAAACTCAATCATATCTGTATCATATCTCTTCAGATATCGCCATACTTTTTTATATTTCTGCAATAATAATGAACAAAGATAAATATGTATTTTTTACTTCTAATAATTATTTTTCTCTATAGTTTTTCTATCGCTTTTTAAGTTCATCTTCTAGGAATATAGAAAAGAACCAAAATGCTACAGAAGGGGTCACTTTCCTCATAAATATATGATGTTCCTGTTGGAGATGGATCCAAAAAGTTTACCCTTACCCTTTACAATACCCACTATTATCACTTTTCTATCTCTTGTAAAATAGTATTAGCGTAACTTAGAGCTTTTTCTTCCATTCTTTTTTAATTTAAAGGATTGTGAATTTGATTTTGGGTTATATTTATAGACTCTATATAGAAGTCCGAGGAAGAATCCTAACACCAATCCTATCACTAAATTTCATTTGCCAATTTTACTTATGTCACACTCATAATTTTTTTTCTTCCGCCTAGTCCTTTACTATAAAACGCAATAATCTAAAACGACAATTACAATAAAATTATAAAACCCAATAATTCATAATAGCTTGACGAAAAGAATATAAACGGTGAGAAGTTTTAGTAAATTTATATCACTTATTTATACTTTTGTTTGTAACATACTATTTTGTGCCTCTTTCTAAACCACACACGTTTTTCTTCTCTACACTTAGAATGTCAAACGATATTTAAATATAATGAATATTAGAGTTAAACGCTTATCAAACTCTTGAACCAATGGAAGCATAAATATTGTTTTCACTAAATAACTGAGGTGTGTTAATTATAATTTTTTTTATGTTGTATAGTTCATTTGCTTATTAATTTTTACTTCAGAAAGACATTAGTAAATAGCTTTCTACATAAAAAAAATTACATAATTTTTACAAATTTATAGCGCCTACACATTATGTTCTATATATGTTTCAAAGTAAAACGCAAACCCACCGCTCATCACAAGCACAAAATGGTTTCATCAATGACAAGTATCTGTTATACAATAAGAAAATCTATAGTAGGGAAACAATACGTTTATATTCAATAGATACTCAATAAACACATCCTTTACACATGGAAAGAAAACCTACTAAACACTCCCTTTATACGTGAAAATGATATTTTCCTTACAAAATAATCTCTTTTACCGTGTTCTTTCTTCACCCAAGCTTGTGCCTTTCTACCTTCATTCGCTGAAGACATTGTCACTTCTTGTATCCAAGGCTTTTCTTCTTCACTTCACTGAAAGATGAAGTCACTTATCCTTCTTTGACTGAAGCTTGTCTTTCCAAACTTCATTAAAACACAAATGTGTTTTTCCTTCCTTCACCCAAGTCTTCTCTTCCTAGACTTATCCAAAGCATTGTCTTCCTTCCACCCATGACGATTGACATCATTCGTTATTGACTGAAGTCTTAGATTCCTTCAGACAGTTTCTTTCTTAAACTTGTACCCTTCATTTGCAACCTTCAAACAATCAAGAACTAAAACCAAATTCTCTCCTCCCTTTATTATTCATTACTGATTAGTTCATTGATTATTAAATTGTTGATCCTGCTACCACCTAAGAAATAGTACAATTTATTAACCTTACACAATTAATTGTAATTTTTTTTAATACAGATGGATATAGATTTTGACTAATTTACCTTAGATATAGTACAACTTATTAACACTACAAGTAACTTCATCTTTCGATGAAATGAATAAGAGAAGGCTTCAACTAGGAAAGAAGCAGTAACAATGGCTTCAATGAATGAAGAAAGACACATGCTTAATTAAGGACAGAAAGAACACTGTACAAAAGATTTTTCTGTTAAGTTTTGAAAAACAAAGCTTCATTTATTTATTGTTTACTTAAGTTTTTAAATTAAATAAAATTCCAGCCTGTCACTCTTTCTTATTCACGTGTAATTGTTTAATAAATTTACTATCTACGTGTAAATGAGTGTCTGCGACAGGTAAACGTATCATTTTATCATTTTACTTCCTATAGAGTAACGATTTCTAAACTATTTCTGCACAGGACGCGGGAAATGAGCTGTCTGGATCAGATAGCAACCGAGTGATATTTATCACTTGCTAAATGAACAGCTCGGTTTAGTAAATTAAATTGTCACACAAAGCTCACCAGTTGTCAAAAATGAATCATGATGAACAGGTGCAAGTCTATCTCGATTCTCGACTAACAATAATCTCATGTACAATGAATCCCATGTACAATGGACAAAGAATTATGATTTCACTGCTAATTTCACTACAAAAAAAAAATGAAAAAGGTGGATGATACAAAAATAAATTACACGTATTGAAAAATTGATTTCCTAAAGAAGATTTTTCTACGTTTATACGTTATAGACTCGTATATTTACTGATATTACCATTGTCACTTCTGGTTTCTGCCAGTTTACACATGCAATCTGGCATAGGAAAAGTATATAGAGATCCACCAGCCTTTTTTAACTCGATTCCCTTTTGATCACTATGGCGAAGCATGTCTTTCATTTGTTGTTTGAATACTTCCCACCTGCAAAATCAGTTAAAAATATCTAGTAGTAAAATTTATGATGATAGGGAAAGAATCTGATGGATGGTTGGAAGTTCGGTAGAATAATAATGCCAAGATTTTAGATGTAAAAATAGTTGATAGATGATAAAGAACATTTACATGTCCATTTGAGATTTATAGTAAGAAAGCAGGCAAAATTTAAGAGGGAAACTCTTGTTTGTCCCATTAAAACAAAATAGTATGGTTCATCCTTCATCAATGTTTTTTTAACTTTATCTTCTAAGTCAATTGAGAAAAAAATTGGAACCAGAAGTTGGTACCTGTTTCTGTCCTAGGAAAAATATTAAAAATCACAAAGCGCAATCACATTTTACAGCCATGTAATCGCTTTGAGATTTTTTTTTAGTCCGATGTAATGTTGTAATAAACTTCGTCAGACAATTCTTAACCACTAGCAATTTGGTTTCTATCAGCACTTACTGTATTCCAAATTCTGTATGAATTGTGTATATCAGCAAGACAACAACCACAACTAAGTCTTATCTACTAGGTGATGTTGGCTACATAGATCATATGACATCATTGACCTCAATCAAAATTCAATAAGAACAAGTACATTTCTTGTAAGATTAAATTATTTATTGTTTTCCGGGTATTTCATACGTGTTGTGTACATCAATAGTTTATCTAACACTGGCACCCTCCAAACTGAGCTTTCAGAACACAAATGACCTCCCCAATTGCATATATTATTTCCCCTTATCTGTAATATTCAGGTGACAATCTTTCAAAATATGCCCATTATTAACATGACATGCTCAATGCCAACAACAGCATTGTTTTTTCCCAAAAAACTGTGTTGACACTTGAAATGCATGTCAAGTATAACCACTCATTTGTTGTAACACTAAACGTACTTTCTTATTGGCTCTTTATCACCCAACACTCAGTCCAATAAACATTGTAGGTTTTATAACTTATTGTACAGTTCAAATGTTCCTTTAAGCTTGAGTGGTACTTTTCCATCTCTATCTCTTTCTGTCACACACACAAAGGTTACCTCAATCCAGCAACATATTCTTGATAAGAGCACATCATGGAATTTTAGAGTACAACCGTACAGACTTCCAAGAAATTCTTGATACCTCAAACAGAAAACTGAATACCTTATTTTGCACATTTTAAGGATTTTTTCTGATAACTGAACACAAATTAGATTAAAGATAACAAGGAAGGAGTAGTGAATTTTCCTCCTAAATAAGGACAGACTAAAAGAAAAAGAAAGAAGCACAGAAAAAGGATCTCATCAATGCAATGAAGTCTCCATTCCCCTCAATATCTAGAAGTGCCAGTTTGGAATTGGGCATGGAACTGAGCTTAAATTGGATATGGGCTTATTAATTTAAAATATTTACATTCAAACTATTTTAGAATTAGAATATAATTGCATATGAAAATTTCGAGGAGTTACAAAAAAAAAATAGTCCAAGCCTTCTCTAATTCTTGCCAACACCCTAAAAGTTGTCAATTTTACACTAGGAATTAAAAATCATTGTTCAAGCCAAAATACAGAAGACAGGCCACTTCTGCTTATTCAAAGACATTCAATGAATTTGACAAGGTGCACCTCCTATGTTATAAATCATTTTTATCTCTCTACTGTTGATAAACATTTTCCAGCACTATCATAAACCCAGAAGCGCATTCCCTGCAACACCTAAATGCTTGTCCTTCTCTCTACAGATCCACCACTACATGATTTGATATTTTGCACATAAAGATATTCTTTTATTTCTTCTAATGGAAACAAAATCAATATTATAAGAAACTGAATGATGGAGGATTCTAGAGTACACATTGGTAATATATTTAAAGTGTCTTTGGAATGACAAGTTTCTAGTTTCCATGGCTAGGAAATTGTACAATCAATAAAAAAACTATACAAAAAAGATAAAATGACAAATGCTTAAAGAAAAGAGGATTTCACAACTACTAGTACAAGGGTGTGTTTAAATACACAACTTATTTAAGTGCTTATTCAATAAGTTCTACATAAATGATGACGTATGCCATAAATATAACAATAAGACTTGTTGGAATAAGTTGAAAATAACTTATTTTGATAAACTATATGTTAGGATCCAATTGCAAGGAATGAGACTGGAGTCCTACATTGGAAGTATGGGATTTTAATGTAGGGCTTATAAGGCCTTGGACTCTCCAACTATGACAGCTAGCTTTTGTGGTGTGGTTCTCCCAAGGTTCTTATCACTACACTAAGGAACTTATTGAAGTAAGTTGAAACAGCTTAACAGAGTCATAGGCTGTTCTTATAAGCTGTCTATAAGCTCTTCAAAACAGACTGTAATGAGGAGAGTAAGTTATGATTCTTAAATTTGAAGTGAGCCTAACTTAAACTCCCAAGTTAGTTCATGCAGAATTTTATTTCAATGTCCAAGAGATGAGCGAGGCGGTACGTGTGAATCTTGCTCAGGTATGTATGGAAGGAGGAACAATACACTTCTTCCACTCATTGTTGAACAATTACGAAGACCTAACTTGGGAAGATTTGAAAAGAGAGCTGCTGGAGAGATATGGAGGTAGAGGTGTACACCACCTCTCTTACCAAGACCTTCTAGATAGGAAAAAACGTGGGTTGTGTTACAAGTGTGGTGAGTCTTATGGCCCACTCCACCAATGCCCGATTAAGCAACTCCGGGTCATTTTGATGGACAATGATTTACAAGTCGAATGTGAGGGTGAAGAGACGCAAACAAGAGAAAGCTTCAGTGAAGAAGAGACAGACTCAGATGGAGCTTGCACTGCCATCAACTTGCAGGCGATGATGAAACGAGAGGATCCTCCGAGGACGATGAAGATACAAGGGAAAGTGGGTGAGTTCCCTTTGTTAATTTTGGTCAATAGTGGAACGTCCCATAATTTTGTTTCTCATAAATTGGTTGATGTTTTGGGTTGGAGCTAGGAAAAAACACGAAGCATGAAGATTTTAATGGGAGATGGTCACCGAACTGAGACAAAAGGTGTATGTAGAGGAATTACAGTGGAGCTGGATGAAGGGGAATTCCTGATTGATGCTTTTCCGGTTTGATCTTAAAGATATGGACATGATTCTGGGTATGGCATGCTTCACTACTTTAGGAGAAATGGTGGTTGACTGGAAGAAGCAAGTGATGAAAGTAACCACTCTGCAGGGAATAAAAATATTGAGAGGAGTTCCTCGTGAAGAGTCATTGCTGACTTCAGTTTTTGGGTTGTTGGAAGAAAGCAAAAAACAAGAGGAGCCGGGACTCACATTAGAACAAAAGCGAGCGTTGGAAGCGATATTACAGGAATTTGATGACATATTTGAGGAACCCAAAGGATTACCACCGGTGCGTGCTAAAGAACACAAGATAAATTTGAAACTGGGACAGGAAGCTATCAATGTAAGGCCATATAGGTATCCCTATCATCAGAAAAATGAAATAGAAAGGCAAGTGAGGGAGTTGATGGAGGTGGGTCACGTTAGGCCCAGCCAAAGTGCATTTTCCAGCCCAGTTATTTTGGTGAAAAAAGAAAAACAATAAGTGGCGTATGTGTGTTGAATACCGGGCCTTAAACAAGGCTACAATTCCGGATAAGTTCCCAATTCTTG
This sequence comes from Abrus precatorius, assembly GCF_003935025.1. Classification (NCBI taxonomy): domain Eukaryota; kingdom Viridiplantae; phylum Streptophyta; class Magnoliopsida; order Fabales; family Fabaceae; genus Abrus; species Abrus precatorius. The sequence continues at coordinate 12,006,310 of NW_020874303.1, forward strand.
TAATAGAAGAACTACTGGATGAGCTGCATGGATCTCGTTATTTTTCAAAGTTGGACCTTCGCTTCGGCTACCATCAAGTGAGGATGAGGGAGGAAAATATACCAAAAACCGCGTTTAGAACTCATGAAGGGCATTACGAATATCTTGTTATGCCATTGGGGCTCATGAATGCTCCATCTACATTCCAAGCCCTCATGAACGAGGTATTTTGTGCTTTGCTAAGAAAAGGAGTATTGGTTTTTTTTTTTTTATAATATACTCGTGTATAGCAAAGGATGGGAAGAACATATGCAGCTGCTGACTATGGTGTTGGAGATTTTGAGGGAAAACATGTTGTTTGCTAATAAGGAGAAATGTTCTTTTGGCCAAGAGAGCATAGAGTATCTTGGCCATATTATTTCTATTCAAGGTGTAGCTGTTGATCCATCAAAAGTGAGGAGTGTCATGGAGTGGCCTGTGCCAAAGAATGTCAAGGGAGTGCGTGGATTCTTGGGCCTAACCGGGTACTACTGGAAATTCATTAAAGATTACGGTAAAATAGCAAAACCTCTCACTGAATTGACCAAGAAAGACAATTTTGGGTGGAATGACAAAACTCAAGCAGCTTTTAATGAAAGAGGACAATCACTACAACTCCCGTTTTGAATTTGCCAAATTTTGAAGAGGAATTTGTATTGGAATGTGATGCGTCAGGAACTGGGATTGGAGCCATATTAATGCAGCATAAAAAGCCTATTGCTTAATATAGTAAAGCCATTAGTCCTCATAGTTTAACCAAGTCAGTGTATGAACATGAATTGATGGCTGTGGCATTAGCCATTCAGCAATGGAGGCCTTATCTGTTGGGGCGAAAATTTACTGTTTTTTCTGATAAAAAAAGCCTCAAACAGCTGCTGCAACAACGTATTACCACAAGGGGACAACAAATTTGGTTAGCCAAGCTTTTGGGCTACAATTTTGAAAGAGTTTATAAACCCGGAGTTGAAAATCGAGGGGCAGATGCCCTTTCACGAAGTAGAGACCATGTGGAATTGAACAATATGGTTTATATCCCTGTTTGGCTTGATTGCCAAGAATTAATTACAGAGGTCCAAGAAAACGAAAAATTTAAGAAGATAATTGAAGAAGTGCACAGGGAAAATGAAGACAGACCCTATTTGGGATTTTCCTATAAACAAGGAGTGTTGTTGTACAAAAATAGAGTGGTCATTACAGAGAATTCAGCTTGGATTCCAAGGCTCTTAGAAGAGTTTCATGCTACTCCTATAGGTGGGCATTTCGGGTACTATCGAACTTACAGACATGCTGTAGCGAATTTCTATTGGAAGAGAATGAAAGGTGATATTCAGAGGTTCGTCCAAGCTTGTGATGTTTGCCAAAGACAGAAGTATATCACTACTGCCCCGGGCGGTTGATTCAACCTCTACCAGTTCCTGATAGAATCTGGGAAGATGTGAGCCTTGATTTTATTACAGGATAGCCTAGATCCAAAGGCCACGAAGCCATCATGGTAGTAGTGGATAGATTGAGCAAATACTGCCACTGTGTGGCACTCAAGCACCCCTATACAGCCAAAGCACTTGCTGAAATTTTTGGTAAGGAAGTAGTGAGACTCCATGGCATACCAAATTCGGTGGTAGGCAATCGTGACCTGCTGTTTATGAGTTCGTTCTGGCAGGAGTTCTTTAAGATGTAGGGAACTAAATTGAAAATGAGCATAGCCTATCATCTGCAGACGAATGGACAGACTGAAGTAACAAATAGATGTATTGAAACATACTTAAGGTGTTTCATCTCAGACCAACCCAAAGATTGGGTAACATGGCTGCCGTGGGCAGAATATTGGTTTAACACCAATTATCATGAGTCTACGAGAACGACACCTTTCGAAGCCGTTAATGGATGTCCACCACCAAAGATTGTGCAAGTCGTTCAAGGAGAGGTGAGAGTGGAATCAGTCCAAAGAGATCTCTTGGACCAAGATGAGGCTCTGCGTCAGTTAAAGAGCCAATTGCTGAGAGCTCACGATAGAATGAGAACTCAAGCAAATAAGCATCAGAAAGAAAGGAAGTTTGAAGTGGGAGATATGGTTTTCTTGAAGCTAAAACAGCACCGCCAGAAATCAGTAACAAGCAGAATCAGTCCTAAGCTTAGTGCCAGGTATTATGGGCCATTTGAGATTAAGGAGAAAATAGGAGAAGTGGCATATAAGCTCAATTTGCCTCCAATCTCAGATTCATCCTGTATTCCATGTATCATTGCTGAAGAAGGCTGTGGGAGATTATATAGTGGAAAATGAATTACTTACAGGACTTGAAGATGACCGAGTTGGTATGATTGAACCTCAAATTATTTTAGCCACGCATAAAATTACAACAAGAGGAGAAACACAGAGCCAAGTCTTAGTGCAGTGGAAGGGCAAAACTGTTGAAGAGGCTACGTTGGAAGATGAGGTGGTTATCCGGAGTCAATTTCCAGAGTTAAGCCTTGAGGACAAGGCTGTATTTCAAGGGGGAAGTGTTGATACAGACCCAAATGCATATAGGCCTAATGAGCCATTGATCCAAGAAGCTAATACACGCAGATGGGGAAGGATGTATGAGAGGAAGAAAACTAGAAAAAGTGACGTGGCAAGCTATGAGAAATAAGTTGGTTAGACGAGAGAGAAAAAAGGGGGATCTCCATTGTATTTAGGATCAGGTGTAGGGATCAATGAGAGCATTCCGTTTTGTTGATTGTTTTGGATAGAGGGCCATTGTGCTTACGCTCTGGGCAGTGGGATTTCTCATCCTACTATATTTCTTGCTTTCAATCAAATAGAATCAGTTCGTTATTTCTTCTAATTTGTTGTGCATTCTCATTTTTATTGCATTGAGTTCCCTATTAGTAGCTAATGTGGGATCTTAACACCTCTTTATGTTCAAATATTAGATATTTAGAGCATGAAAATTGTATGAATAATTTTTATTTTATTTTATTTATTTTTATATTTCAGTGAAAGAGCCACAGGACTAGGTAGATTTCATTGAGAAAGTTGACGGTTCAGGTAGGTTACAATACGATATCTACAAGGAAAGGTAAATACAACATGAAATCCATAGAGTCAGGTTGATTTTTGGACAGATGAGGGTGACCCAATGTCAAATATGCGATAGACTAATATTTACTTAGAGAGAGATTTCTATGAGTTGTCTAAGCCATGTAAGCTCACATGTGATTACTATTATAGCAATGGTTGCTAAACTTGCAAGTTAACTTGTGAAATCAGACTAGTTTACGTGCTTAGAATGGAAAAACAAGTTACGTGAACAGTAAACTCATTTTCTTCCCACCTCGGATGAACTCGCATAAACTTGGTTGAAATTGTGAGTTCAGGATCAAGTATACACGTTAGCTCAATTAAGATGTTAAGAAAAGGTAAACATTCTTAATTTTTCTTCACTTAAGATTTATTGATCTTTGTCTTCATCATCTTGTACGTGATTTTTGCATTTATTTGTAATTATGAAACTACATGGAAAATTATTGATGAAAGGTGGGATAAGCAGCTCCATAAGCCTCTACATGCAACTGCATATTACCTCAATCCCAATTTTCAGAGATGATGATTTTGAGGTTAAACAAGGCCATATAGTTCTTTGGCAAGGATGGTAGATGACCTAATTGTGAGGAATAAGATTCATTATCAGTTTTCTGAATTTCATTATGCTCAAGGTCTCTTTGGTCTTGATCATGCAAAGTCAAATAGAAAGATTATGCTTCCTAGAATATGGTGGAACTTTTATGGAGATGGATGTCTAGAGCTAAAAAGGTTTTCAATTCCGCCTCTTACTCCTCTATGAGATTAGGTTTCCACCAAATATGAACATATAATCCAAAAGGAGAGTGATCAGGGAAGACAAAGCAATCAGTCTCACACTAGGTCATGCCAAACTATATCAATGCAGGACTGACGCACCCCAACCAGGCCTGATGGGATCGCTTCTTATGATAAAGTGAATGATGCAATCGACAAACTTGGCAAGGGTTGCTAGTGGTGGTAAAGCCAGGCGACTAGTCTATATAAACCTCTTCCTATAATTCAGCATGAAATATTAATAATATCCATCTGATAAAGAGATCAACCAATAATGAATGAAGGTCATGGCAAGGAAGAGATCCACTAAGTGATTTTGCCTTAGTGTTGAAGTCCCACATCAACTATAGATACAATTAAATAAAAGCTTATAAAAGCTAAAGCAATCCTCACCTAACAAGCTAGCTTTTGGGATTGAGTCAAGCTTAAAGTCCAAATTCAATAGAGGGGGAAGGCATTGCTTTAGTCAAGGAAAAAAAATCTGAAAATACCTTCTGCTTACCAGGTGAGCTTTTACGTGATAAATATTGCTATTAGGTCCAATCTGATACCATTCTAAATTTGGATTGAACCTCACTCCTAAAAGATAGTTCATTGGATTGAACCTCGCTCACTCCCTGACCTTACAATGATACTGTTCCTTCCTACCTTCTTTCCTGTCATATTCCCTTTCATATACAATTTCTTACTAACCACCTCAAACTAATTCAGTTAGTTGGGTGCTGACCCCTTACCCCTCTCTTAATCCTTTTAACTTACACTTGCTTTGTTAATGGTTTGCTATCAGATTACTACTCTACATATTTCTTCTGAACTTCAATTAGAAGATATGTTGACTAAGTGCATGTTTGGATTTCCATTTGGAAAACTCCAGACATTGTTTAAAAAGTTTGTATCTTGCAGTTTCAAGGTTTGCCCAAACCATAGATTGAAGGTTTCAAATGGGAATTCAAATGCACTAAAAAGGGCACCCCCAGAGAGAGATCTCAATATATGACAAGCAAGCTACGAATGATAGATTTCCATTCACCAATTGGAGCGGGGGTGTTGTAAATATAAAAGAATAATCATTAAATTTTTGTTTAATTTTTTCAGACAAGGGGAGATTTATTTCCTTAGATTTAGCTCTATTTTTAGGCAGCAATTATAATAAGAAATAGCATTCAGTATTTCTTCTTTCAAGCGTACCTTATACAAGGATTATCAAATACAGAAGTAATTTTTCTTATTAGGATAACTGTCTTCTAGACAAATAAAATTCATCTTCAAAATAAATATTTTTCTGCTTGAATCAAAAAGAAACTGTGAAAACAAATAAAAATAAATGAAGAGCCAAAATTGTACCTCATATTAGGATTATCAAATAATAGAGCCAATTTTCTCTTATCAGGTTTAATCGTCTTTGCATGCCCACCATACAGATACCGTCTGTGACCCATCAAGAAGTGTGGAAAATTTCCACCCTGGGTTGTCACAAAAACTTCACTATGAAGGCAAACAGTATAATCAAGAGCGGCCAACCTAGACGAGTGCCCCTACATTATAAACATGTGCATTATAGACGTTGTTTATTCTGTGAATCACGTTTCTTTCTGTAAGGAATAAAATGGATTTTTCTTGTTTTAAACAAGCAAAGATCACTTCCTAAATACCATAAATTGTGCAAGCTCTTCTGGTGTTGCCAATGTATTCTTGGTTTGTAATCGTGGAAACATTTGCTTAAGTGGTGCCATGTATTTTTGTTCTTTATAAATCTTCCCTGCTGCAACATATACTGATGTTGTGTTATCAAAACCCATGCCTCTAAGCATCATTCCCACCTACAGCATCAAACAAAAGCTGTGAAAATCAAAACCATGGCAAAATATTAATCTTTAAAAGATTGTGTTTCCTTTATAATTTTCTATTTCAGTTATGCATTTCAATATTTCTTAAGCTCAATTTTTGTATCTTCCCTCTTCCTTTTCAGAAGAATTTCCAGTAACCTTTCAATGGTAGGGAGCCTAAATTAGCAAGGAATAAAAAATAGGAAACTAATTACCATTCTAAAACCATGGGATATCAAGTTTCAGGTCCTATTGATACCAACACTATTGCCCCAATTGATGCTAGCATCTGATTAAACTCTTTAGAAAAGAAAAATAAAGAATACTAAAAATTTAGAGGAATCCTGTTTACAAATCAATCAGAATATAATACATCCAGTTATCTAATTATTAGCTTCAAATCAAATTTCTAGGAAAATTGTTGCAACAGAATATTTAGGATTTTGAGCATCAAGCATCTTAATTTTTTTTTTCCAATCAAATTAAAAAGAAAATAGATACACCTAGAGCACGAGCAACAAATAATTTCCAAAACATTGCATTTTTAAAAGGATACAATGTAGCACAAATATGGGGATGAGAAATGGAAAGCAATAAAGAAACTGAAGAAAGAAGGAAAACTGCATACCTCCAAAGGAGTCAATGGGCATCTTCCATCTACACGGTTAGCACCAGGCTTTATTATCCTATGTCGTCTTCTGAATTTACCTCGCCAACTCCTTTCACGAGCAATATCCATTTCATGTTTTTCCTCCTCCCCACCATCATACTCACAGCATGAAAATGCAACCATATCCTTTATACAGAGAAAAACTAATAATTATAATAAATCATATACAAATTATAACTAATGTAAACTAAGGAACACAAAAATTGACAATAGCCTATTTATTAATAATTTGCAAAACATAGCAGCAAAAGCAACCAATGGATATTTCTAACATTAAAGTAGACAAGTAGTGAACTCCAATCAAATTCAGAAATACAAAAGCTCTAGATAAGCTCATTTCAACAGTCTTCTATTACAGAACCAGACATTGGTGCAGCTTTTGTTACTCTTGATCTGTGCTTAGGGTTCAGTGGATGAAGAAAGGAATATTTGCAATATTAATGGAAAATATCAACAATTCTTTTGTGTGTATTTATGGCACACAGAACTTTAGTGCTTGCCCTATTTACAGAATATAGGCAGAGAAAAGGCTTTGGGTGCAAAGGGGTGTTTCAACTTGCAGGACTAAGCTCTAAATATCAATTTGATGTAGAACTACAGAACCAAAAAACACAGGAAACTCAAAAATTGGAAATTGTCTTTTTATCAATAATTTGCACATGATACCAGAATACAGAAATTGATGGGCTATTTATAAGTTATAATCATACAGTAGACACGTAGTCAACCTCCCATCAAATACCAAAGTTAAAATAAATAATTTATCTAGGGATAAGGTAAAATCCTTAAATTATCATAAAAAAATTACAAAAATTATTCTAAATTATGCTTATACATTATGAATCAATACGATAGCTAGTAAATCTAACAACATAAGTACAACAATATAAAAAAAAACACCTCCTCAAAACGAAGATGCACTGAAACATATTTCCCTCCACTCTGGGAGCTATGTTTAACCATCCGATCAACCATGCTTTCTGCAAGTGTTCTTATTGGTTCTGAAAATCTAAGAGCTCCAAAATTGGCAAAGCATCTAAGCCCTTGGATTTTGGAGGGTACAGCCTGAGCTAGTCTGTTGGAAAAAGGTGCAATGCGAACAGCCCTGCAACAAGCATAAGCTGAGTCCTCTTACGAGCCATTGACAATATATGGCAAACTGGTAAAGACGTGCTTGTAAGAAAATAAAACAGTGATAGTAATAATAAAATCTAGATCAGAACAATTCAATAAAATGACTACAAATGTACTTTTTTATAAGATGCATCAAAAGACTTGAAAATCTCTGCATTTGTTCCTATAGTCAGCATGAAGCACCACAAAAACCAACAATCAATTTATGACTCCTTGGGCATTTAAATTTTTAAATTCAAATCACCACTCTACTTTTATGTTTTAAATGTTTGTGTGTACTTGTGTCTTTACATATGCCAAACTTACTGAACACAATGAAATCTACCCCAAAAGCCTACCTGTTTTCAGCGAAAGGGAGCAACAACAGTAAAAGCCTTTCCAACCAAGTGGAGTTCAATACAAGGATCAAAAATTGTTGAATTTGGGCTTTAAGCCTAATTCAACCCAAAAGCTAAATCGTAAGGTGAGAATTATTTTAGCTTTATAAGCTCTTATTTAGCCATATCTATAGTTGATATGGGACTTCAACAAAAATGACACTATTGTATTTTGCCAAAAATCAAGTTTTCCTTAAAGCCATTAAGACCAAGATTTTTTTTAATGGTTTTTTCTTGGGGTGGTCATTTTGGATGATAGAATTTGAATTATAGTTCAGAATTTCAATTTCAATTCCAATTTTGTAAGAATCAGAATTGAGTAAGAATCTTCATTTGAATGATTGGCACAAATAAATAATTGAGACCCAACATTGAAATTCTGAGCTGGATTTGAATGCTATTATTTTCATTATTTATCTGAATATATAAAACAGTTAAATTTAAAATAATAAATTATACATTATAAACTTGAGCAATCCCTCACTTTAGTCTTAAGATAGCATGTGCTAGTCATTTTAGCTCCTAAGTTTACTAAAACTTCACTTGTCGACTTTGAAAAAAACTGTTCACATTAGTCATTTTCCACTTCTTTTCATGTTAAGGATTGATAAATAATGCTTTCCAAATAAAGATAGAAACTAAAATGACTAGCACAAAAGGGACTAAAATAATCATTTACTCTTAAAAAAATATTATAAATAAAATTTTCAGTAGAGCTTGGTTATCAAATTATTTCTTAGAGAATGTCAATTATGACAGGATCAAAGGACACCAACAATACATGATCAAAGTACACAAATGATGAGTGTGATCCATGAACAGATGGCAACAATGATTGACAGATGGTAGTAGTGATGTCACCAGCACCAACAATGATGTTGCTAGAGTATGCCAAACATAAATAGTTGCTTGATTATACAAGCAAAGCATCGCACACAAAATGTACATATATTTTTCAGTGCTTGGAAAGGTAATTTATAGGGTCCTAAAGATTAGAATTGATCATATAAATATAACAAATTTTATGTACCAAACAAGATTATGTGAATAGGAGGTCCATTTCCAAGCCAAATTCTGCACACTAAATGGCACCTTAGTGTTTGTCTTGGTTGTTCTTCTCTCTTGTATATTAATAAACTCTTAACGAACCACTATTGGTTTTCTGCAAAAGGTGAAGGATAAGGAAATTGGCATCTTTCCCACATGTTAGGAACCCATAGAAAGATTTTATTGATTAATTGGAATTGGGCAGAAACAAGGAGAAATAATTTTCCTCCAAGGATTTTTCCTTCCCAAAGGGTTTCCCTCTTCTTACAACTTGCTAATTATTTGAGTGAATCTTTCCACCTTTCTTCCTCCTATCCCATTAACTAACTATTGTGCTGCCACTACTTACTACTTAATTTTCCCTTCCCTTCTATCCTAATGCCTACTGCCACAGTTCATAGCCGTTATTGAATTTCATATTATGATGGAGGAAAGATACATGAAGGGGACCGAGGAGAAGAAAATGGGCCTAAGGAGAAAGTAATCCATGAATCTTCAGCCAAGTCCAAAGATTGGATAGTGTATGTGAGGAAAAAAAAGAAATTAGAAAATGTTTGAGATGTGCTGAGTTGGCAAAGTTAGTTATGGAGAGAGAATAGTTTTTTATTACTTAGGCATGTTTAGCCGTGAGTGGAGGGGGTTTTTATGGTTTTGGCTGGAAGTTGTGGGATAGAGTGTCGTTTGGCTCTCTGTAAGGAGCATTGCTCTGGAGCATTAGAAGAACCTTTCTTCTTCTGCATAGTTTCATTTTTTCTGTTGCAAACAATACAAACCTCCCTTATTCTCTCTCAATATTGCTGTTTCTACCCAATATCTTGTTCTGTGATTTTCAAGTCTGTAACAATACATCAACCAGAAAACTTCGATACACACAGAAGTCAGAGTCCAAATTCGTGAGTGAAAGAAAGATGTTAATAGTCCTAGGGATAGTTGTTGCACTTGGGTCCAAACACTCACTACCTCAATTTCCAAAAGAATATGTAACTTTCTATAGTCTAAAAAAGCAAAGTATGTCTATCAATAATCAATATTATATAATGCTTTGATGAGTTGATCAATGGGATTATTGAAGATATGTCAGCCGGAGGGGAGTTGGAGAACCACACCACGAAAGCTTGTCATTCTAGTTGGAAAACCTAAGGCCTTATAAACCCCACATAAGAATCTCATACTTCAAATGTGGGACTCAAATCCCATACTGTGATATTGGAATCCTAACAGAGAGTTACTTTTTCTGTTCTGAGAAAGGGATTGGACTTAACTTTTGAGCAGAGTCATTCTTTCTGCCACTTTATTTTTTGCAGTATTCTGCTGTATTGGAAATTTGGAAGACTAGCAAAAAAAGTTCTCACTCATTCAGTCCTATATATTGCAGAAAAAAGGATATAAAGAGAAACTCTTTTTTATGTAAATATGTAGGTGTGTTGACCCTTACTTTTTATAATGAACAAATGGACTGGGTACCAGAGCTTAGATCAATATAGGGTGTTCATGGGTTGGTTTGGAGGAGATTTAAAAGCAACCCAGACACCATTGTTAGATTGGTCAACGGATGGTGGCTTTAATTTATTAGCAATAGAGAGTACACCAAGTACTGAGAAAAATAATGTTATATGACAGCAAAATATTCATGAAACCAGAGTAAGTTTTAGGTGACAATAAAATTATAACACAATTGAAGCACATCTATTTAAAATTGACATTAGAGCATAGGGAGAAACCTTCGTTGTGTGAATACATAAGTGTATTGTCCCTTACGTCTCTTTCTTATTTATACTGTAAGAATGGGTTGTGTACAGCATGTTAGTAAAAAGCAGTATAAGTCTGTAGAGCAGTATAACTAAATACAGCTAACTAAGTCAACAGGGATACTATATTGTAATTTTCTGTAACTTGTGGGGACCTTAAATTAGGTATGTAGTGGTGTCTATGTGCAGGCTCTCGATTGTTAAGTTTTGTCCTCAAAATTGGTTTCAATTGTTAGGGACTTACTTACGTTAATGGATTGTAGACTCTTTGTACTCCCATTTGTGATTAATTCAATTTTAAAAGTCTTGTATTCAGCAATCATAGTACCATCAATAAATGAAGAGATAATATCTATGGAAACGTGAGCAGCCAGACATATGATATAAATTATTTTTGAACTGCCATTATTATAACATATTTCTACCTCATTTGGCTATCATTTTACACTTTGGCATTTGGAAAATTTGTAACCTATAGAGAATAATTGAACTTGAAAGATGATAGAATTTTAAAAACACAGCCAAAACCACTTTCAATCTAGAAGAATTGAAAGCCAACCAGTGGTGAGGAAACATAACAAGAATGAAAAGCACACACCCCATTTCCAAAAGCTGAGGAAGGACCTTCTGAAGATAGTGAGCTGAACTGGACCAAGCTTTTACTCTAAGATTGACAATATTACTTATGTTATTGTCAAATTGCTGAAGTATGTCATCCGGGAGTTCTCTCACCACATGCACACGATTTCCAAGTGATTGTATAAAGAAATCTTCATCGAAAATGTCTCCAAACTTGCTGCCAGATATTAAGATGAAGCATACATAAATTTTCTAATTTAACATAACCAAGATTACAAAGTATCAACATGGATTATAAAATATCCCATCCATTAACTTCATTGCCCAACAAATATATATAACAATGAAACTCCCATATTAATAATTATAAAACCTAAAGGACTCTATGTTCTACATATACAAACCTTAACCAAGGATTCACTTCAGATGTCTCACTTATGCATATCAAGGAGTCAAATCATTCTATCAAAAAGTAGTTCCTTTAAATGTTGTAGGATAAGCCTGAAGCAACAACTAATGTAATGGATTCTTAGTTCAACATCTGTTTTCACTTATGAGTCTGGCATCTATATTCATAAGTAAGATAACTTCTGAAGTTTAGAATATTCAAACAGTATACTGTTACAAGTGAACATGCTACCATCATTTTCAATGCACTGGTACAAGAAATGTTAAGAAACAAAAGACTAAAGCTCAAACTGATTTATGTATGCAGTGCATATCTATTCTCATTTAGAAAACTTATCAACTTGTCTGCATGGATAAATTATAGAGAATGAAGATTACAAGTTAGAAATTAGAAACTATCTGTTGAAAAAAAAAAAGGACCCTCATGGTACCTAACCTCATAATTGATACAATTTTGAAAGATTTTCATTATCTAAGATGTTGGTTATTAGTTGATTAGTTCCTTACTATGCATAAATTACATCTTTAATTTTGAAGTCCAATCCAAAAATTTAATCTAAAAGAAATCAAATACAAGATGATCTTTCATTCTCATACCCTTCAATCATTCTGAGCTAAGACCCAATCTGACGTATCATGAATGCAAGTAATATAAATTGTGGGCATAGAGAAAGAAGAATGAGGACACATGATCAATTTTTCAAGTTCAGACTCCTAATATCTAAATGAGACGAATGAAATTAAGAAACATAGAAAATAGGGTCAGATCTAGAGCAATGAGATTTAACAGCCATTAAACATTAATAGATTAAGCAACCACCATGACCATGTCACCAATTTTAAACTTTTAAGCACCACAAACGCCATTACCTTGAGTCTCGCCATACACTATTTAAATGAAATATTGGAATAACAAGAGTTGCATTTAGTAGTCCAGCCACAGCAACTGCATCACATATCTGCATAAAGAGTAGTATAGTAAGTGACAGAACAATAAGGACACATGATGAATGATGGATAGAAATCCACACCATCAATGCTCTTCATCTAATTTCATTAACCAACCCTGACAGTCTACCCGTATATATACTTTCAGAGCATAATGACTCAAGGACAAGCACCTGGATAAAAATATTCAGCAACCTCTTAAAGCACTCTATATTTAATTCAATAGGTATCCAATTTTGAAATCAGATGATGGATGTAGAAAATCATTAACAACATTTCAATCCCTCCTACCAACATGATTTCAAGTTTCCTTGTACCCATTCATATTTCATACGGGATTCAATATTAATGGCATGTTTCATATTCAGGATGGTGATTCCATGTGATGAAAATGGAATGAAGTGGTCATTTCCAAAACAGTTTGGTAGCATAAGGAATATTTAGGTTGTGTTTGGTAAAATAAAAGTTGCATGCTTATAACTTCTAGTTGTGAAGCTATTTGAAAGCTTATAGCTGGACAAGTAGCTTATGAAATTAAATTGTTTGGCAAACTATCTGTTACTAACTGATTTATGTTAAATAACTTAAAAGAACATATAATATTATATTAAAATTAAATATAACTTATTTTAACACATCTTATTAATAAAAATGATATTATTGATTCAAACAATAACTTGAATTTATTTTAAAATTATTAATGTTAACATGTTATATTAATAAAGATTACATGAATTGAATTTAATAATTTATTTCTTAATTTTAAAATATTATTTATCAACTTCATTTATTTTTATCTGACAAAATATACTATTAATTATTAATAATAAAAAGATGAAAAAAAATGGAGGAAAAAAAAAGGAAATGGACTATTGTGAAAATAAAGAAAACAAAATGACAATAAGACTAACGTACTAGTGTTTTAATTGTGTGAAGGATAAGCTCACTTTTTCCAAAAAATAATAAAAGGTAAAAATGTAATAGAAATATTGGTAACTAGATTTTGAAAGCTAAATGCTTTGTTAGATGGCTTTTAAAAAACTAACTTTAAAAAGCTAACTTTTAAAAGTTACAAACTCCTTTCATTTTTTATTTATCAAACAACTCCACAAGCTTATTGACCAAATCAATAAGCTACAGACTCCTAAATAAGCAACAAGCTACCTTTACCAAACATAGCCTTAGTACATTATTAGTTGTGAGAATTCTTGAGAGTATTGTTCACAAAAGCAAAGTTTAATTTTTCTCGTGTTTATTTTATACATATAATATGAATGAAGATTCTTGAGAGTATTGTTCAATTTATTTATTTATAAACAATTTGATAACAAAAACTGTTGTTCACAAAAGAAGAGCAACATTATTACTTGTGAGGAAAAAAACGTAAGTGTGTAAAACATTATTTGCAACAAAGAAAGATTAAGTGCATGAAGTAATTGTCTATAAGTGAATGAGGGTTTTCCCATTTCCTAAAGCATGAAATCTCAGTCCCATCTCTCTGAGTTAATGTTCCATGATTCATTCATGATTCTGTGGAATGAGGCCCAGAATTGAATTAACACTCCAAGCTCTTTCTTTCTGGATTGCAAAAAATAGGCATCCCTCTTTACATGGAATGGAATCACCATTCATGTGTACCAGACATGATGCAAGAATGCTAGATAAATATACCAGTAGAAATAAAATCCTTGGTTTCATCAATAGGCATACCGACAAGCGTTGCTGATTCAATCCCCCATTTGCTTCAATTATAAGGAACCCATTTGACTTTGGCAATTCTAAGGAAAAAGAATTTGGGGAAAAATTAACAAGAAAAAAGTTAGCTAATTACTTCAACAAAGACAACAAGGACGCAAGATAAAACAATCAAGATTCCTGATCTAAGTGAACTTGAAAATAAAATGAACGCGAGAGCCAATGTGGCATAGAAACAAATTTGACCAAAAGAGGTAAAAAAATTCATGAAACAATCAACTAAAACAAATTTTCAGGAGTGCACAATTTGTCTTTCAGAAAAGAAAAGACCTGTTTCAGGAACACTTCTGTTAGCGCAAGGCTTCCACTCTCTATGTTCCATATTATTCCAAGCTTTCATTAACTGCATGATATGCACTCAGATTTTAAGTGCCAGTCACCACTAAATGGATAACAAACTATGAAATTACGAAGACAGTTTTCACGAACGAAAGTACAACAGCAAAGCATTATCTCAAGTACCCCCAAATGACTTTTACGTTTACGCTACAGCTAAGAGTCATGAAGCAGTGGTTTTCATTTTGAAACATTGATTGAAGTAACACAAGACAAGACAATGCCGCAGTAGACGTGGAAGCTAGAATGAAACAAAAAAAAAAAAAAAGAGGAGAAATTGGGTACCACATTCACAGTTCCGTTGGAATTGGAAGCCTCAGCCTCCATGAAGGGCCATAGCTTTTCGAAGACCTGAGGACTTCGATAAACAGAACCAGGAGGAGCACGCTTGTGTACAACAACGACACCATTCTTTATACTCACAACATTGAAGCTCAACGAACCCATGTACAACAACATCCCTGAAATATACAACAAAGGCGCAAAAAGAAGCAAGCCTCGCTTTCTGAAAACGGCCGACATAAGAATGAAAAGCAACTTCTCCATGGAATTGCTCTCCTTCGACGAACCCCAGCTGCTGCTTTTACTCCGGCCATGGCGGAAGCGCGGCGACGACGGTGGCGAACGCGCTGCTCCGCCCAGGCGGCTGTACCCATGCATTTGGATTGGAGGATGGAGATCCACCAACAGGATCCGAATTTGAGTTCGAAAAACGCCAAAATTATACGTTGGTTGAATGCGGAGCGTGTTGTGTGGTTGAAATGGGAAAGGAGTGGCGAAATTCGAGCTTACTATTTTATAGTTTTTCTCTCTAAAAAGGAAAAGGGTTTTGTCGGTAAAGAAATGTGCGATAAAGCAGGGATAGTGGTACCACTACTCGGTACCACTATTTGGTGGTGGGGAAGATGAGCATCGACTATAGCTAGCTACGCTTGCCGTTGTGCGTTTCGGAGCTGCACGAGAGTAATAAAGATGATCACGTGCTACTCGCGTGTCAATTTTCGAAACACCCAATCGCTGACCCATGGTGGATTGGTGGGTACTGTGTCCAGTCCTGTCTTTTATTTATTTAAATGTAGGAAATAATTTGGTTTGAGTTTGATAAAATTATTATCAACGATAAATATTTTATTTTATATTTGGCTAAATTATTTCACGATAAAATGTATGAAATGAAGGTTCTCTAAGAATCGTACAATGTAATGCTTTATTTATTCTATTTCTCATTGTTGGTGGATTGTCCCATGGATAACTTTCATTTTCGTTATTTTTAATCAACTTGTAAAATGCGATAAAAATAAAATTGTAAAAAATTAAATAACAGTATCATATTTTTTTAAATAATTTAGAAAAAATTGAGCACATTTTCTTTAAAAAGAAATAACTGATAAAATTTAATATTTTATTATCTCTATTTTGAGAATTAAATTTTTTTTAATATGTTAATTTGTCTTAGTGTTATTTTTAAAAGTGTAAGATATGATAAAATTTTATAAAAAAAATTAAATATGTTTTTTTATTTTTATAAAAATTATTAAATTTAGAATTAGTTCTTAGAAAAATGTTAAGATTTAGTTTTAATAAATTAGGTAAGTTAAAAATTAGCTCATATTTCAAATTTTTAAAAGTAACTTTGTCTGTGGCCGCATAATTGGTCTCAAGTCAGATAAATAAAAAAAGTTGTGTTAGGCAGCAGTAAACATAAAACTTGTTAAAACTTTTTATATGAATAACTCACAATAATTTTGTTGCATTGGCGCCTTAATATAGTGTAATATAAGTAAGGGTTCTCATATTCGGCTGCATGAGTGTGGGTAAAGAAGTTAGGGTCCATGAACATATGTTTTGGTTTGATTCATGGAATATTAGTACTTTGACCGAAAAGTAGTGGACAGTATGATTCATAGAAAGATTAGCATCATGTGTCCCTAAGAAATAAAATAAGTTGAAGATAAGGCCAAAGAGCTCTATAATATAGGTTTTTAAACTTTGGGGTACAAGAAAAGTCAAACGAAAGGCCAAAGTTGACATAATTATAGATAATATTTGAAAAAGGAGCATGGTAGAGATTAAAAGGATTGGAGACAAGATCATCTCCTTGATGTTATTGGTTGCACAAGACAATATTCATATCATTAGTGTGATGCTCCACAAATTAACTTCAAAACACTTTTTAAAGCAAAAATTTGTGAGAATTTAGAGGAGGTGATTCTCATAGGTGGAGATATGGTCATATTGGTTGTAAGACAAGACAATTTATAAGGGCTCATGATAATTTTGGTTTTGGAGAGTTAAATAAAGAAAGACAATTTATTTTTCATTTCTCAATGACCTACTAGTCTAAAATTATGTATACTTGTTTCAAGAAAAGGTAGGGTCTTAAGGTCATAGATCAATTTTTGTTTTTATTTTTTGTAAAGAATCTAGATAAGAAGAATTTGCAAGGATTATAAAGTGATTTTAGGAGAGAGTCTTACTATGCAACATATGGTCTTAGTCCTTAATATTCATGTCAAGATTGGTAAACAAGAATTTTACAAATTATTACAAGAGTTAAGTGGTGACTACTTAAAAGGTGAGAAACAATTAGACTTTCAGAAGCAATTAGTAAATAAGGATAGATGGAATGCACAAGGTTGTGTCAACATCATTTAGAACAAAATCCATACAAAGGTAAGAGAAGTTACTAAGCAAATTTTTGGTGAACTAGAGGTCTTGGACCAAAAGACAAGGATTCTTAGTGACAGAATAAAAGTGTATAAGAGAATATTATAGATAAGATGTGTTTTAAAATTTTTTATACATGCAACAATGCTGAAAATTGGGCAAGGCATGCAACAATCCTGGTGGCCGTAGCTTCCACCCATTTCGAGACATAATCAACAAAAAAAAGTATATAAAGAAAACCAAAAGATAAAGGGAAAGGTCTCATAAAGTCAATACCCCAGACATCAAAGATGTCACAATATAGGATGGGCTGTTGGGGCATCTCCTGTTTCCAGGTAATTACTCCTCCCACTCTTTGGCATCTCTCACAGGTAGAATATGTTTGCCATGAGTCTTTGAAAATTGAGGGCCAATACAGTCCTACATCTAATATTTTCCTTGCTGTCCTTTGGGGTCCTTGATGACCTCCTACAGCTGAGGCATGACAGAACTGTAGTATGGATGGGATCTCTTCATCAAGTACGCACCTTTTGATGACTTGATCATTACAAAATTTTCATAAATAAGGGTCATCCCAAATGTAATGTTTGGCATCACTCTTAATCTTTTTCCTTTTAGCTCTTGGTGCATTTGCTAGAAATGTCCCTGCAACTAGAAAATTAACAATGTCAGCATATGTTTGGAGGGCAAGTGTACCCATCGAGAAGTAATAAAGAGTTCTTAAATTAAGTTCCCAAAATATCATCCCACGATTAATTTTTAATTACTAAGAATTTTCTAATTCAATTGTTTAAGCTTCAAAGATACAAGATTAATTAAAACAAGAATTTATAAAATTAATTATAAAATTAAGAGCACGGAATACAATGCACGTCTTGGTTAAACTTATTGGAGAGGAACCTAGGGCGTATGGATTTTCTCATTCAATCCTTTATGTTATTTTTCTGTTTAACTCTAAATCTGATTTTCTTATGATTACCAATCATTCATACGAATACTATTAATACCCAATGGTCATGAAATATTAGTATTCTTTTCTCTAAATTAACATCCTCAATAGTCATGCAAGACATCAATTTAAGAAAGCTTAAGGAACCTATGAACTTGTTAATTTAATAACGATTAGAAGAGAAAGATTGGTTTGGTCCACCTAATCCTTTGTCTCGTACCCTATAGATCTATTAATTAACCGAGGTACAGTCGTCTGATAATATAATTAATTAGGATTAAGAGAGAAGTGTAATAGGATAAAATCTAATGACGAAACGAAAATCAAATTTAGATTCAAACGTCAAAACCCCACAAATTCATGAACAATAGTTCCTATAGCCCTAACTATGGACTTAGTTACTTATGCTAAAGAAAAGAACTAAAACAATCATAAACAAAGTCATAATTAAAAGAAATAGGAAACTAGAGTGTGAGATGTGTTCCCGTCTTCAAGTATGATCGCTCGAAACTCTAAGTCCCGCCAAGAGTGTACCAAAGATCCTGTGTAAGAGAGATGAGATGAGATGTATCCTAAAGCAAAAGCCAAGATAAAAACGATTCCCCCCTATGATGCCTGAGGTCTCCTGTTCGGAGGGCAAGTGTACCCATCGAGAAGTAATAAAGAGTTCTTAAATTAAGTTCCCGAAATATCGTCCCACAAGGATTGATTTCCAATTACTAAGAATTTCCTAATTCAATTGTTTAAAAAGCTTCAAAGATATGAGATTAATTAAAAACAAGAATTTATAAAATCAATTATAAAACTAAGAGCAAGGAATATAATGCACGTCTTGGTTAGGGCATATGGGTTTTCTCATTCAATCCTTTATGTTATTTTTCTGTTTAACTCTAAATCCGATTTCCTTATGATTACCAATCATTCATACAAATACTATTAATACCCAATGGTCATGCAATATTAATATTCTTTTCTCTAAACTAACATCCCCAATGGTCATGCAAGATATTAATTTAAGAAAGCTTTAAGAGCCTATGAACTTGTTAATTTAATAATGATTAGAAGAGAAAGATTGGTTTGGTCCACCTAATCCTTTATCTCGTTTTACCCTATAGATCTATTAATTAACCGAGGTACGGTCGCCTGACGATATAATTAATTAGGATTAAGAAATAAGCGTAATAGGATAAAATCTAATCACAAAACGGAAATTAAATTTAAATTCAAATATCAAAATTCCATAAATTCATGAACAATAGTTCTCATAGCCCTAGCTATGGACTTAGTTACTCATGCTAAAGAAAAGAACTAAAATAATCATAAACATAGCCATAATCAAAAGGAATAGCAAATTAGAGTATGAGATGTGTTCCCGGTCTTTAAGTACGATCGCTTGAAGCTCCAAGTGTCGCCAAGCATGTGCCAAGGATCCCGTGCAAGAGAGACGAGATCAGATGTATTCTAGAGCCAAAGCCAAGATGTAAAAACGGTGTTCTCCAATGGTACCTTAGGTCTTCTTTTTAATAGGGTTTGAAAACCCTAAAAACTCTTCATAAATGGGCTTCCCGCAGATGAGCACGGTTGTGCAAGGCCTTAAGCACCACCGTGCATGGCCTCAAAGCACCCCCGTGCTTATTGAATGGGTCTGGGCGTGCTGACTGCTGCGAAACTGTAATCTTTCATCAATTTGGGTCGAGAATGCACCCAAAATCCACTTGCGACCTCTTTATACCAAACTGCACAATTAATATATAAATTAGTGTAAAAATCAAATAAAATAAAGGTCAAATATGAATATATGGGCTATAAAAAAGGGCCTAATTACAGACTTATTGATGAATCCATATTTTGACTGATATTTTAGCATAATTCTAACACAAATGATAAGAAAAATATATAAAGAAAGCAGAAAAACTTAGAAAAAGAGAAGGAATTGAATTTTGTTTACATATGTAGTTATTTTAGCAATTGTGAAATTTTTGCTTAGGAATTAAGTTTTTAATCTTGTTTTTGTAGGAATAAATTGAGTAAGGATCATATTCATGGAAGTTTGATGACAAGGAAGAGGAAAGAAGCAAGTCTGGACTCCAAAAACTCAAGAATAAGAAATTGCAGACTGGGCGTGATCACTATTGTCAGTGAAAGTGATCACTTCAGAGCTCAAAGAAGAAGTGAAGCCTGGGCGTTACCACTTTTATCATTAAAAGTGATAGTTCCAGAGAGGCAAAATATCAAGAAAGCTCTGCGTAACCACTATTGTCATCAAAAGTGATCGTTCCAGAGAGTCTTTAACTTGGCGAGCTGCGCGTAGTCACTTTTATCAGAAAAAGTGATAACACGCAACTACCTTGGCTCTGCGTTGTCACTTTTATCATCAAGAGTGACAGTTCCAGAGAGCTCTTGATGAATCCATATTTTTACTGATATTTTAGCATAATTCTAGCTCATTTAATAAGGAAAATATATGAAGAAAGCAGAAAAATTCAGAAAAAGAGAATGATTGAAAGTTTTATTTCAAATTGTAGTTATTTTCACATTTGTAGAATTTATGCTTAGTTCTTAAGGAATTTATCTTGTTTTGAAGGAATAATCTGAGTAAAAGTCATGGAAATGGAGAATCAATGGAAAGGAAGAGGAAGAATGGCAATGTTGGACTCCAAAATACAAGAATTATGGGTTGCAGCCTGGGCGTGATCACTATTGTTAGTGAAAGTGATCATTCCAGAGCCTAAAGGAGAAGAAGAGCCTTGCGTAATCACTTTTATTTACAAGAGTGAGCGTTGCCAGTGTGCGTTATCACTTTCGCCAACGAAAGTGAACATTCCAGAGAAGACTCTATTCCTGAGGAGCTGCGCGTTGTCACTTTCGCCAACGAAAATGAGCGTTCCAGAGACACTTGTATCAGGACAGCTTGCACGTGGTCACTATTACTCACGAAAGTGATCACGCGCAGCCCTTGAGCTCCTGCGTTGCCACTGTTATGAATAAAAGTGAATGTTCCAGAGAAGCCTTCAACTCTGCAAGTTGCGCGTGGTTACTCTTGCTCTTGAAAGTGAACACGCGCACTACATAAAGCTTCTGCGTGGTTACTCTTGTGAAAAAAAAGTGACAACGCGCAGAACTGGGGTTTCTATATATACATGATTGAAGCGCGAAAACTGGGGTCTTTTGCTCATTTTCTGTTTTGTTAGTTAGATTCTCGTTGAGAGAGAGTGGAGAGAAGATTGGGGTCGAAGCTTGAAGCTCCAAGAAGAGGGATCAGATTGGAGCTCGTGGCCATGGCTGCTCTGCATTCTTCTTCATCTTCTTCTTCTTCTTTCTCTGTTTTTGTTGCAATGTGTGCTTAATTTCCCATAGTTAGGGGTTTATGGAACTCGAATTGATGTGTTGATTCGACTTTATCTTCTGAACTTAAAGTTCTTGGATTAATTGAGTTGTTAATTCTGCTTTTCATGCAATCTTTGGATGGAAATTCATTTGATTAATCAAGAGGAATCTTTACCAATGGGAATTGGATTGTTTGCTCCGATCTGAATTGGCAACCAGAGTTTAGGGATTCTTAGGGATAAGGAGACCTAATTCTGCAATCTTATAGTTCTAATTCTTAATGCAACTTGAAATTGAATCTCACCTAAGGGATTAGGGAGGTTTAGTGGATTGTTAGGGTCAACGAGTTAAGGAATTAACCTTTGGCTATTACTATGCGAAACTGATTGTCAATTAACCAAGTTCTTGAATGTTCAGAGGCATAATTAAATTAATACTAATATTCTTGTGAAGTAAATTCCTAACTATTCTTCATTCCTATCTCATTTCATTACATACTCTGTTTTTCTGCAAGTTCCTTACTTTAATTGCTTTTGTTTACTGCTGTTATATGTTACAAATCTCATTCCAAAATTCGTATGGCTCAAATGGTTATAATTCTGTGAAGTGGTACTTAAAACCTAAATTCCCTGTGGAGACGATATTCTGATCTTAAATTTACTCATCACTTGCTGCAATTCTAGTGCACTTGCTAGTGTTAGATTGCAAACAACAGCTCTCAATATCAGGAAAATGCGCGTGGCCACTATTTCTGGGAAAAGTGTTAACGCGCAACCAAAAACTCTCTGCGTAACTACTATTTCTCATAAAAGTGATGACGTGAAAATCTAGGAAATTTTATAAATACCAGAAACGATCCGGAAAAAAAGGGATTATGTTCATTTTCAGTTTTTTTAGTTAGTTTCTGGTTAGAGGAAGTGAGAGAGAGGAGTGGGGATTCAGATCTTGGAGCTTCACGAAGAGGAATTGGAGTGGAGCAAGCTTCCATGACGTTTCTGAGTTTCTTCTTCTCTTCTTCTCTTTCTTTTTCTTCTTCTGCTGCCATGGCTGTGTAATTCGTTCATAGTTAGGGATTATAGATCTGAAATGAACATGTTGAATTGATTTAGATCTGGATTTCAAGTTTTGGAATAGATTGAGTGATTGATTCTGAACTTCACGTGGAAATTGAATGGAAATTTGATTAACTAAATTCAGAAGAACTCTTGTCAATGGAAATTGAATTTGTTCTTCAGATCTGAACCAATCACCGAGATTTTAGTTTTCTTAGGGATAAGGAACTTTGATCTTGCAATCTTTTGGTTTCTTACACTTAAAGCAACATTGAATTGAATCAGATCTAAGGAATTAGAATGGTTTAATTGAATGTTAGGTTCATTGAGTTAAGGAATTAACCTCTGAATAGTATAATGTGAAACTGATTGTCATTCTTTCCAATTGCTTGTTAAT